>NC_067416.1:25463271-26747130 GCF_009764475.1 Pristis pectinata
CATAAAAGTGGTAGAAGCAATTATAATGAATTCTCAGGGAAAATGAGTAGTAGTTTACTTTGATGCCACACTTGAAAGATGAAAAATTATCTCTAAAATGGGATGTAGCTAAAATCTGTTGTGTATCATTTAACAGCTATGTCAGGTTAATTTTAAATACTGTTGTGATAAAAGTCTTTAGATTCATAACTGTGCTGTATTTAACTTACAGAAGTCATCTCCTTTTATATTTTATATGAACTGATTTTTAAAGTAGATATAGAATGTCTAATTTAATAAATGATCAGTATTATTTCAGAGGCTCTCTGTTAAATTCATTTCACCTTCCTCAGGGCCTTCTCTTGGCCATGGACCATTGCACAAATCATGGAGGTAACAGATGAATTCTGTCCACCACATAGATCGGTGTCCTATGACCTCAAACAGCAGGACCCAGCAGCATGTCCAATCCTACCTACAGAATATTTCCTTACCCAATCTTTCTAGTGTCACAGTACAAATTGCTATGTTCTGAAAATGGAAATAGATGTGGGATGCACTCATTGGCACCACTTCCAATAAGCAAATATTGAGGAAGAACTGACATAAGAGATCCCACTGAGGGACTACAGCATCCAAGCATATTGATCTGATTTACAAACCTTTTCTAATTTGAAACAAATGTTGTGGGTGTGAATCTGTGGAAAGGCTTGTATTACTTACCCTCATGTTGAATTGTGTGTATCATCAGAGCCACTGGATTTACTTTAGACTTTTCTTTTCATATAATTCATTGAAAACAAATGTTTTTATATAGGAGCAAATTATTCCAGTACTATTAAAACAGAATTAATATTATGATTTCCAACAGTTAGTGTCTATGTGATGGCAACAATGGACATATTGAAACAAACGCCTGCATTTCATTCTGAATGCTTGCAAAATCTGTTCCACTGTTAAAAGAGCAAAAAACGTTTCAGAAAGGCAGACTCTTTGAAATTGCTAAGTTTTATTCCCTGCATAATAAATGACCCATTTAGGTTTCACCAAATGCATTTAAAGTGAAGCATTAGTGAAAGTCAAAACCAAGAATTCAAATCAGAGCTGATGCTAAGTTCAAGGCTTCAATGTCCCATAATTACAGTTAATATGTCTCAATGTACGAATTGACCTGTGAAAACTTTTTTTATTACCACATTTTTAAGATTTTTTCCACAAAAGATATATCTCAGTGATATGCTGTTTGCATACTTAAGTCACTAACTATGCTGACTTTTACCAAGACCCCTGGCCCTCATAAAGCCAATCAAAAGAGGCAAAATGAAGTCATTGACATAGAAAAACAAACCATGCATCTCCCAACATTAGTCACTAATATGTCCTACAAAAACACGTGGTGTGCATTTCTATGCTCTAGATCCATGTGCATAAAAGTTAAATTGTACTTGATTATAGTGTTAGTGCTGTCACCGATAAGTTTGATGAAAAATCACTTTCTCACTGTTGAAATGTTGTAGGATGACTATGGAAAAAATTAAAACAAGTTAAATAGTTTTCATTCTAGTATAATTTACAATATATCAAAGCTGGGCATATTTCTAAGAGTACAAAAATTGATTCTCAAGTCCTGCTGACAGAACCTTTCTTACTCTGGTTCTAATTCACCACCTGCATTAACCATACCAATATTTATTAAAACCATCTAACTTTTTAAAAAATGGTTTGATGAAACCATACCTCATTCTTTATTATCCCCTCTTTGTCCTGTCTGTTATCTTCTTCCAGATGGATAAAAGTAACGGTTACAGCTCCATTCAAGAAAAAGCTGATAATGTAATTCAGGCTGGATAAGAGTAAATAGCTTGCCAGCCGAGGCATACACACCACAGAAGGCCTACGTAAACTTGTAGAGGAAATCCTAATCAAATTTTGGTTGGCAAAGTGCATACCTGACAGTCCACACAATACCAAAACCAATTCAATTTTACTGGTTGTTGTTCAGAAAGAATGGGCGCCCGCGTCAGCCCATTGTGCTTTAATAGCCCTACTCCAACTGTTAGGGCCTTTTGTCGCCTGCCTAAATTAAGCCTTCTGTGCGGTCACAAGTCCTCTAAGCATGGCTAGGGTGAATGTGCAGAGTGCCAGTAGTGCATTCAGTACTAAAAAAGGGGAGTGTTCGTCTTGTATACATAACTGAATTAAGTTCTTTTACTGCACATATGTCACAGTCAGATGAACCAAGTCTGAGCCTAACAATTTGCTTTTCAATAACTTTTTTTAGGCACAAATTAATTGTTGCTTACTCTTCACTTTAAAACTTATGCCCCCTTTCAAGTAAACTTTTGTTAGGAGGAGATTAGATTTATTAAATAAAGAAGTGCGTGTAAGTGATGTTTGGGGGTTTAACTCCGGCACGCTGTAATTTTAGTTTGTCTTCATTATTGAACCCTGAGACTTTTCAGTAGATCCAGTTGTAGTAACTGACACCCCAGCCCCCACTGCTTTGTTTCAATCAAAATAGGCTCTTTCAGCTACAGCAGGGAGAGCTGTCTCGGCAAATGAACTGCTCTTTCTCACCAGATGTGTAACCGTGTTTCGTCTTTCACCAGCGACAAGCTGGAGCCAGCTTCTTCCGTTAGCTGGGCCCATTCTACATGTCTTACAACAACACAAATGTAAAGCCCTTCCTTTGCACATATGTTCAACTCATTTCCCAATGAATTTACTATTTGAGAAACACAACATGATCCCTAGCAAACCAACCAGCTGTTCCACATTACTGTATTTATCATTAGGAATTAAAAGATAACAGTTGATTTTAGCTTAGTTTACTTCAATACTAAAATGCAATCAAACCTCATTAAAGCAAACTTTATTATATCAAACTCCCTTAATTAGGTAACCTTTTTTCCCCTTTGCCTAGCTGAATTTACTAATGGGGTTCAAATCTCAATAACAAAAAATATGCAGGATTCTTTTGTTGTTATTCGTAGATATTATCAACAAGTTTGATTCCATGTTAGTTCCAATAAAATGCGGTTTGGGGTACAGAAAGTAAACCATCTGGGTTCATGTTTCAATGATACACTTTGTACAGAGCATAAGTAATCAAAGACAATAACAAAAAGAGTTCTATGTTCAAATCCACATCCATTACTTGTTGACTGATAGATCAGCCCAAATAAGTGCTTTTTTTAATTTTCTCTTCAGTGTAATCTGTGGATGCCTTGCCAAGTACAGGTTAAACTCCCTGAGATTTCACTTCCTGTAGTCTTGTCTGTCAGTCATGTTCTGGCTTCTGCTGTGGAAACCTCCTTCTCCGAAGCTAAGAATTTCCATCTGTAGTTCACGATACCACTTCCCCTGCCACACACAGCCCTCCCCCGCACCACCCCCTCTCCACCCACACCACCACCATCAATTCTTGTTTCCTTATAAATGATTAAAATTTTGTGGAAATAAATGATGTATAACATTAAGTCATTTGGCTAAAAAACAAGCATATTGAGTCAGATTCAGGATTTTATAAAGTTTGTTTTTAAAACTTTGTTCAAACAGCTCCATTTCCACTTTCATGGTTTATTTTCACTTAAGGTTATGGAAAGAAATCTTGTTCATTTGCTGATAAAAATCACTCATTTCTATAACATTGGAATAACAGTGTTCTGATTTTGGTGGACTTTTCCATAAACCAACGCAATTTATCAAAGACTTCCAAACAAAATTACAGGCTGAAGCACTATCTCTCCTTTTCACCTGATAAGACTGCAACAGAAGCACGGAATGGTTTTTATCAGGTTCCTCATTTTGTATAGTTTTGACAGCTTGGCTTGTCTCCCCTTCCCTTACAGTTACTCTCATTCTCTCCCACATGTGCTCTTCTCACTATCTCTTGTATATAAGCATCCTCTTTTTCCCCTCTAATTTTACACTGTTGTCATCTCTCTAGGATTCCTCCTTGTCTCCACCCCTCCCTGTCGCTGCCCCCTCCCCCACCTCCACTATACCTCTAATCCCACTCCACCCCAACACAGACCCCAGCACACAGTCTCTGTTCCTTGACATTCCACTATAGTCTTTGGTCACTGAGATATATTTAGTATTGAAGACTGAATGAGCACAGCACTTCTCAAAATTGTTTTGTTTTTCCTCTATAGCACAAGAGATGTGAGATGGTCATAAATAATGCAGAAATGTTCACACCTGTGTACTTGTATGGAGACTGCACTTGTAGTTTCTCCTGACCTGAAATGTATTTTCTACTGCCATGCTCATTAATCAGAAATATACTGTATCCTTGAAATCTGTGCAGAAACACCAGTGGAAGGAGAGAAACAAGTGTTTACGCAGAAGACTCGCAGTTTATTTGGTACAAGGTACAGCTTGGAAAATGAAATTAATGCAAAGCAAAAAGCTGAGAAAATATCTGCCCTATGTTTTAACGTTGACACGCTCATGTACACGAGAAAGTGAAGAGGAAAACTTAACACCAAACTGTATTGCTCTAATTACATTATGCAGATGTAATGACAACATGCCATTCAAAGAAGGTTTCTATATAATCTCTAAACATACAGTGGAAACCACCAACAATCACAGCTTTGCATTAATTGTCCAAACACTGTAGCGTAGTAAGTGCTAGATAACAAAACAATGTTTAATTTAAAATTATTAAAATTTGAAAATCCTGCTTGTCATTCCCAGGCTCAGCCAAAACATAAATGGCATTCAAGAAGACAATGAATTAAATTTTGTTTAATGTCCCTTTCCACAGATTCTAATTTACATTGCATTTTTAACAAAACCGTTGACCTTATAAATGCTGGCATTTGTACAGCTTCAACAGTGTAGGGTTTAATCATGCTTTTCCAAAGCCATAAGGGAAAATGTTTTAACTGCTGGTTGGATATGGACTAGGAACAAAAACACTGGGATTGGTCAAATGTTTATCCTCAATGCTTCCGAAAACAGCCTGACAAGAAGATGTAAAGGTCTGGGGAATAACCCATCACTGTTCCTAGGGTCTAGTAATAATCATACATAATCGTTTGGAAATATAGCTAATAAGAAATATAATGAATGTTAAGCAAAATCGGCATTAGGCACAAATTACATGATATTAATAGTTGAACAGGTGCAGAAAGGCGCTTTAAATGAGGTAAATGAATAAAATGTCCCAGAGCACAACTGTGTGCACTGACAAAAAGTCAATCACATGAATTATTCAACAACTGAAGCTGCCAGCAAAGGTCAGCTTTCTTTGACCTTTGTGACAGGAAGTGAAAGGAACCAATGTTGACTAAGAAAACTGAAAATCAGTCTTTGGCTACTCCGCTACCATCACTTAAAAACTTAAAATGGGTCTTAAATAACAAGCGTTGTTGAATCAAAACATTTGATCCTGGTACATTTATATTGACATACCTATAAAAGTATTTCTCGACAATTACATTCAATGATATTGACAAACGCAAAATAATTAAAAGATCATGAATTCACATTGTTTCAGAACCATTAAAAATCATACAGATCCAAAGGCCACAGAAAATATTTTAGAAACCAGCAGGCTTGAAATTCAGTAACAGCTGTTAAACCTGACTAAACTTTTCTCTAAACTAAAGCCATTCCAATCGCTTCAAGAGAGAGAAAATGGGATAAACAGATGTCTGGCTGCTGTACAGGAAAATAGGACACACTTGGAATGATAAGTCTCCTGAACTGTACAGAAATGCCAGCTCTACAGGGGATGCCAGTTACTACTAGTAAAGATGCCAACTTGCTATTTGACTGCACGGGTGCCACTGGGAACATTCTGCTATGTGTGCTATCCGTAATGTATCGTGAACCCATTTAATGTATCCCAGCACAGCTACCACAGCTCTCACTAGAGCGTTGCTGTGCTGTGTTGTGATTGTAATATAATCCTGCCTCCTCTTGTCTTCCTCAACAATCAGTCTTTTCAATTTTCAACAGTTGGACATTGCATCCATCTACATTGAACCCACACAGGGAAGGAAAAGGCAAGAGGATGTACCTTTCCAGGAATTTCCGCAGTTAGCAATAAAATACACTATGCTAGCACGGAAGAATTATTTTAGCACAGATTATGTTCTAATTTAAACAGCATTCACAGCATCCTGTAATCATTTAAGAGCATCAGAATGTATTGGAGAAATAGGATTTATCTCTTTAGATTTGTGTGATATAGACAATGGGTGTTCCTAATAAGAAACAGCTGTTTTTTTTGTTTTCCCAGAAAACATTATTTTACTATGAAAATGATATTCTCATCCTGCCCAGCAGTGCAACAAAGCATGTATGTTCTTTCTTCCCCCCCTCACCACACCACCATCCCCACCAACACCATCACCCCCACCCCTCCATCCCCCTATAACCCCACTCCTCTGAATACGGTTAAGTCGAAAAGATTTTCCTCTAAACAGTTTATTTGCAGTAAGCTGCTTTTTTGTTCACCTAACGATGGACAATGGCTTTGATTTACGGAACACTGCTTGGACCTGAGCTGGAACAAATGTGTGGTCATAGATCTCAATTCAAGATTGAATTATTGGTTCATATCCTGAGGACAAATATGCCTTATCTGTTCAGAACCTGCTAAATGTGTCCGAGGGCAAAAAGGAACTGGTAGAGCGTGCTCCCTGTGATTCCTTTTAGAACCAACTAGCCAAGTGATGAGATTGCTCACCAGGGGACTCTAAGCCATACAACAAAACAGCGAAAAAAAACTCTACAAATGCAGGTTCTCACTTCGACTTTGTTTTAATGTCTGTGAAGACTTGGAACCCATATCTCCATGTAGACCTAAATGTTTATGCTTTAACTTTAGCACTTTTCCAATTCACCTCAAGGCTATAAACTTTTCTGCCCTTCCTACTAACTATACACTTCTTAAATTTCTATGTACATGTCTGGCTAAAGCCTCTTCCGTTTCTTCACTGTGCTTGGCACAATGTGCAACATTAAGTTCATTAGAATTCCTACATTTACAATTCTTTTAAATATTTCAAGTAAATTTAGAAAGGTGAAGCAGATTTCTCATAACTAATATAGTTTCAGCAATTGCACTAGTTACACTATAAACTGCTTAGCGGTTATTCTTAAAATATGTTTTGATGTTGTTTTCTTAGTCAACTAAACATAACTATTTTATGAGGAACTGTATGATGATGTTAAAAGGGAGAAGGTTATATAGTTATACATATTTTTTGTTGAGGGTTTTGTGTTTTAAAATTACTGGTCTTCAAATGTTTTCAAATAAAATGTTCTAATTATATTAGTAGAAATGCCTTGCAAATCCCTCTAAACTGCCTAAAGTAATATTTTATTTGTATTATTTATTTACGGTATAAATTTGAATCCATAGTATTAGAATCACTATTTCACCTTTCTCTATTATAAACGAGTTTTTCCCATAAATCTTACTACAGGTTATAATGCCATCACTATTGATAACACAATAAATGTGCAATATTAATGTGTCTTTAAATTACATCATAATATCAGCTCAATACAGATGCTCAATAGCCACTGTAATGAAATAGCATAATAACCTGAGTCATAAATGCAAAATCATTTTTATAACTTCTGCCAGACAATAGCAATGAAGAAGGCTGATGATAGTGAAGAATATTAAGAAAATATGCAGTGCATTTATTTTCAATATTCACCTAATAAAGTAAAAAACATTGTGTATTATAATTGCACTCTTTATGTAGAAATTCTACTTTGAGTCCATTAGGACAGAAACACTAAAGACAAATATAATTGTATTGATTTTTTAACACCAAGTTCTTCAAACTGTTGAACCTGCCTTCAATTGCTTGACACAATCCCAGAGTGATGGCAACAACTGGTCTGCCCTATTTGATTACTAATAAGAAAGATGTCCCCTCTGTCAGATAGCTAACATTCTCCACTAAGCAAACAGCTATTCCAGCTAATCAAACATTGGCACTGCTCTCCACTGGTGGTGCATATTTTGTCAGGCTTAACTTAGGGTCTTTCCTGGTTTAATTTTCAGACACTGAAACCAAAGTTCATGATCAGAAGATACGTCAGTAATGAAAGCGGCTGAAACCCAGCTTTGCTCAAACTCTACTAAGGTGTTGAGTTATCATACCTATACTTTGCAGTAACTTTCAACATGTGACAGCAGCGATGTTAAACAAATTTAATGTCACAAGCCTTTCAGCAAGGTATGTTTCTTTCTAACAAAAGAAGCCAATACGTAACTATTAAACAAATGGCAACTAAAAGTAACACAAAATACCTGTGAGTTACTAAGAAACAGATTAGAGCACATATCTGCATTTAAAGCCAAAAACTCTCTAGGCATAAAATACTCTTCACAGTGAGCATGGTGGCAGATGAAACTGCTTCCCTTGACAACTCACAAGCAATTACTGAATCCCCACAGAGTGAGCCACCAGGTTTCCAAGTCAACCCACCTGTGCATGGTAACACAAAAGGACAACAAATGGAACAATGCACAGAATGAACTGAAAGCAAGACTGGGGGTAATGGGCATCAAAGAATAAAAATTAATACATTCATACCTGTCAATAATCACAGGATCCGAGGGAGTTTCATTTCTGTTGCCGCAACTTTTTTTGTCACAACACCGGCTGCAAGTAAAAGAAATAATCTTAAGTATGTTTTAAATAAATGATTATCTTCCTCCCTGCCCCCAGCACCTTCCCCAACTTCAACTTTGATATAATCATGGCCAGTGAACGAGCACCATAATGGGAATGTTAAAAGATTGAAAAACAACATGTTGTGGTGTCTGTCTTTACGTTGATCTCAGAAAAGAAAGAGGCAGGAGGCTAGGGAATAGGTTTTCACAGCTTCCGCTTTTGTTTACCTCTAATTGTCAAGCTGTTATTTCTGGAGAAGATGCAAGATGCCACCTTCAACCAATATTTCTGTGGGGCATTTATTAATTGGAACCATAACAGTCTGTATGCCCCTTTTGTTAATTTAAAAAAATCCTTTGTTAAGTATATGTTTCAGAAATGTAATTGAAATTAGAATATAGCAAATATAATACATGATTATATCTTTAAAAATCATAGTTGTATAATGGTTACATGTCTAAATTGGCTAAATTAACACCATATGGTAGGCAAAGTATATAAAGCCTTTTAAATCTGACAGCTAAAGTGATTAAAGAAAGTCTACAGTCTTCCACTTACAGCTTAAATCACATCTGTGCTCTCTTCTATGTTAATTGCAATACATGCAGTAGTGGATAATAAAGAAATTTCACTTTATTGGTTGTAATTTATATTTATTACCCAGTATAGGGAAAACTCTGCTTTTGTATATTAGCACTGTTACAGTATGTTTTAAGTGAAATGACATTAAGCAATAAGCATAATAGCTAGGAATAGTATGCCCCTTAGAGTATGATACCTGCTACTGTAGCCTGAAATTCTGGTTGCACTTCCTGAACAGCCCTGCTCTAACAAGCAACTATATTTCACATTCAATACATACAAAATCAATGATGCATTTTTTATTTCCCTTGCACTGTGAAACTCTTATGGCAGTTAGAAAAAACAGGTGGGAAATTGCTCTTCTGACACAAATCCTGGTGATGTGCATGCTATCTAACAACAGTATGAACAATGCATCACTGCTCTAGAGAAAAGGTTAACTGACAGTATCAAAATCAATTCTCACATACATGAGCTCAATAAGTACAAAGAGTTTCTTTTTTATCAATAACAGATTATGGTTTATCTGTGGTTCAACCTAGTAAAGAAGGGAACAGTAAAATAACTGCATGATCAGTGACTCACTCTGGTGGAATCACTCTCGTGTGCATAAACTATAACCTGTTTTGGTTCTTTTCTTAAAAGTGCAGCGCAATCGCAGGAGTAACATATTAATCCAATGCAGCGAACAGCATGTTAGATTTAACTTCCCCATGTTCAAGGCCTAAGCAATTACCAAGACTTCCAACGTCGGCAATAAAACATATCTTACGATTAATGAAACATAACTTTCACGTTTTGTTTAAAAACGTAGTGCCTCTTTCCATTTCAATGGGTGGGAAATGTTGCTTTATTTAACATCAAAGGAGCATTTTATTTCATTAGCACGCAAAAAAATAACAATGTCCTAAACTTACATTTGTTAAAATCTCTTCGTCGTTAGTATAAAGTGGTAGTTTTGCCTCCCGTGCCTTGCGAATTGAAACTGTATAGCGGAGAGTAAATCTTGTGCAACTTTTCACATTGACAACGCACCTTAAGCGCCACAAGTAGCTTACCTGCACATAATTTCGTGTGTAAGTAGGACTCTGCACATTTCGGGGTTTTTATCTTGGCCTTCGTATACAATCGGCTGAAATAATTATCCAAAGAAACAACAATCAGAGTTTTGACATTGAAAAGTTGCCTTTAACAATGACTAAATGTCGCTATACCTGTTTATGCAGCAACACTGGCCATTTTTTAAAAAGGAAAACAATAGTTTCCGGATCATCCTAAACGATTCTTTCCCTGATGTTCATTAAGACAATGTATACATATTTAGAAAGAACAGTAACAGCAGAAAAGGCCCAAAATCTGAGATTTCTGACCGCCCGTCAGTCTGAACCTCACGGTCACGTTTAAATCAGTTAGAACCTATCCTTTAACAAGGTGAGGAGTGCCTGTCATTCCCAGGTATTAATTACATGTCGTGTTGAATTTTGATCGTGTATTTTATGAGAGGGGGGCAAGAATACGACTGGGCGTCAGCTCGACAAAAACGTTAATTGCATTTGCCTCGCACCAACCCCCCACTCCTCAACATGTTTGGGAAGGGGAGAGTGCCGTTATTTATTTTGTGAAGCGGCACAGCAAGTTTTGGAACCAAACAATGTTGTGTTTTAGTTTGTCGTTTCACCTTCTCTCCCACCCCCATTCCCACCCAAAAAAAACCTCATAGTTTTTTTTTGGTGCGATTTAGCCTGTGGAGTGAATCTGGTATTTATTTTTCAATTACACACAATGATTTTTTTCTCTAAAAAGACAGTCTGTGAGTACGGTTGAGTAATTATTGAGCATTCGTTCTAACAGCAGCCAGATGGTGAGAGCTCTAGGTGTGTTCGCCTTCTCCTCGCTCGCCTTTCAGCGAGTCTTCTCCAGCGAGCAGTGCGCACAAACGCACCACGCTCCTTTACAACTCAGCTGAGCGCATCGGATCCCCAGTTCCAAGCTGTCTGTACCCTTATTATTCACCTAACGAGATTCGCTTTGCTCGCATTGTAACGATCTGCACCTCCCCAGTCCAGATGCTTATTTTCTGATTGTTGTCAATGAAATAAAACATGACTAAGTTGGGAATGTTATTGTTTCCCCTCCTAATCGCCATTCCTGCGCGCTTTTTTTTTGTTTCGTGCTTCTCTGTTTTCATTTTGCTGCAGAAATCCTAATCAGTAAATTAGTTGCTCTGCGCCGTTGACTCTTTGATCAGTTACATTGCTGTTTTCCATCAATCAAGTGAGATTAGAGCTTTTACAAAGCCTCGTTTGCATCATTAAAATAGTAAAATGCGTGGCTCCGTGAGTAGATATCTCTTTTAAAAAAACAGCCTCTTCGTACCAAGCTCTTTAGAAGCAGGATATACACCCTCCTAATTAGGCTACGGCGATCTCGGCAAGCGTTTACCTTACAGATAAAATGGCAATAAAACCATGTTGTCACCTTTTAAAACACAGAGGAACGGTAAGGAGGTTTCTGACCTATTGAAATAACTGTGGCAAGTGGGAAATAGCATTGGGGTTCTTATGATCAATGTCAATCCCGTGCCAGACTCAGGCCCTTAATTCCAAACCTAGACATCTATGGGTCATCTTATGATCTGCGCGGGCACTGCTTAACACTGTTCCTTTTTTTTCCCAACTCGCAAAATCACTGCGTGATCACAAACTTAATTAGGAAATTTGAATGATGAGGCAGACATCTGATTCCATGAGATGAACGTATGGCACGTAACGTGTACTACTGCCCCCCAAAAAAGCGCAAAACTAAACAAGCAAAAATAACGGTTTTCAGCGGATGGAGGAACGAGCAACATATTTGGGCAATTTCTGGAATGGTGTTCTTTATTAATTTATAATGCATTTGTGACAATAAAATTACAGTGTAATGTAAATCAAAGTGTATTGGGGAGATGGTGAAATATTTGGCGACTTTCAATTGGAAATGTAAACGTGCCGACTCCCGTGGCTAATTACTGTGCAGCACTTTTGATCAACCATACTTATCATCTTTGAAGTTGCAGAAGACAGGCTAAATAATTTAATAAGCAACTGCCTGTAATTATGTTATTTACAAGGTATGACAGACAGATGATAAAGAAATACAGCTGATCTCAGGGAATGGACTGCTTCGTGACCCCTGGCGCACCCACTCAAAGCTGCAGCTTCTGGGCAGGAAAAAAAAAGTGGAGCTGAATTATGGAGAATGGGCTGAGAGGTGAATTGGAACTAGGAGAGGACAAGCTGACTTTTCACCTGAGCGCATTTAACTCCGCAGACAAATGGAGACGCCAACTGCCAGATCACCCAGCTCCACAATAACCAAATCACGCCCTTCTTCACAAAGTGCGAATTTAACACTGGGAATTTTGAGAGGCACATGCATAGTAAAACTTAGCTGAACCCAAACAAATTTGTGTTGATTTCAAGACAGTCAATTCATTTAAAATACTGCAACTTGCAAAAAGTGTTGCTTTCCTACCAAAGCATGAGAAATTGTGTACAACGTAGGCTCTGAGGTTAAATGAATAAAGCCATTGTAAACATTATAATGCAAAAATTAAAGTGTTTTTTTTTACTGGCTCACCTGTTTGGTCATTGAATCGATGAGCCTGACGTAGAGATCCTGTTCTGTTCGCACCCCTAGAAATAAAGTAGTATCAAATTTAACGGCACTTAAAAAGGGAAACGTGCGTTATCAATGGATGGACCGTCTCAAGATCCAGATCATTCAAAAACAGAAAGGCAAGTTTGCATACTACATCGCTCTGTTAAAGGACACTGTTAATTTGGCAAAATATGGAAGCTGGTGTCCTTGTAATGAATGCAATAAAATGAGCTGATAGGCGATAAAACGTGAATAAAATATTCGTCAGAGAAATATAAACTGTATCCCAGGAAATTCATGAATTCTTGACATTTATTGTAAATTTTATGTTTAGTTGAAATGTGCAATTTGCAGTGCTGTGAAGCGTGGAGCGCTGGTCTTTAACGGGGCCAATGTTTGTCCCATAGTTTGTATATTTTCTTTTTGGACAGGTATTCCATTACACTCAAACGGTGATAACTAAGGTCACGGGTATACTTAATGTTTTGGTTATGATATTCAAATCTGGAGTTCATGGTCAATAGTGTAAAAAGCAAGCCCAGGGCACTGTTTAGATCTTTTAGATCTAGAATTTTACTTTAAAGATTAGTTTTACTGTCTGCGTTTGACTCTTACAATATAGGACAATATGCTTCCCCACAGGATCACCATACAACAACGCCAAAAGGGCATGAAATTAAAAAAAAACATTAAAATTGAACGAGGACTCTGCTTCAAGGGATGGGAACAGCATCATGTTCACTTTCAAAGCTAAACGCCCGATAAATCAGGAGAAGCGACAATGAAATTCTAATCTTTTTATTTTCTTTTTACACCTAATTGCTAGCCAGGTTGAACTTCAGAAATATACAAACAGTGACTTGTATCTACACCACATGACTCACACCCAAACCCTATTAAAATAGAAAAAGAAAACCGGTACACCCCTCTGGATCAATTCAGTTCAACTTACCATTGCTGTAAAGTAACTGAAGTTTGTAGTGTATTCCATTGTTGGTTTTTTCATTATTTGGCTCCTAAAAGCAACCGTTATAAATGAGTAATTATATAGTTCAATGTATTCCATAGTTTATTTTTCATGTCTCTTTAAGTATATGTGTTTATAATTAACAGCTTGCCATGTCAGTCTCTGGCTTGTTAAGTATGCGGCGAGTCCTTGTATTCTAGCAATAGGAAACATTTTGCTTTTAGGCTTTTGTAATAAAATAATATTTACACACAATGTCATAAACAGGCAGCTATTTTTCTTAGCAGCCGAGAGCTGTTATAACAAGCAGAACTACACGTGGTTTGGGCGCCTCTTGAGTACCGTTAGGCTTGTTAGTTATTGTGCACTTAAAGAGAAAATCATTTCTACAGTGAGCAACTTACTTTATCTTTCTCCACAAAGTCCACATAAGCTGTTCTCTCGATCTCGACGGGCTGCCCCTGCCTGTCGTAAAGGGCCAAGACGAAGTGGAAAAAATTGGATTTTCTTAGGTTTGAGGGCGGCTGCTTTTCAAAATGTGCCCGAGCCAGACCCACGCCGCTGCGGGAAAACAATAACACAGTGTATCGGTGAGAATTACCTGCACTAGAGACAGAGACCAACTGATGGAAAACATGGGAGATGGGAATCACATTTGGGAGACTAGAGATTTCTTGATTTGTCGCTAGCAGTAATATGATGTAATGAAAGGGAAAGTGAAGGGGAGCAGAGGGAGAGGGGGTAATTGATAGAGTATTGAGGGGATTTGGTGATTTTGGGTCGATATGAGAAACATAAAAAAAATCAGATGGAAGGTAGTATTTGATTATACATACCTCTGGGCGGCCGTGTTAGCATCCACTACCCCAGCTGTGTGCATCCATGATCGGACCGGATTCATCCCACTTCCTAGCGGTTCCTCTTTCATGGTCGTCCCACCTCTTGGTATATTTTCCTGAATTCCAAACATTAAAACAATTTTTTCTGCAAAACCAGCTCCTGTACGGTTTTAGGATCTAGGAGATGTCAGATTTTTTTTTTCCCACGGCGAACGGAGGGGGAAATAGATGAGAGATGACTTTGCTCGTTATGATCAGTGAGAGAAAAGCCGAGTTCAGACTTGCTTCCTCTTCAAGCTGTCCTGAATTGGCACGACATAAACAATTTCAGTAGTTCAGCGCTAGTTGGATCGTGATCCGTTGTGGAGAAAAGTACAACTAGCGGGAAATTTGGTTTAAGAGTAGAAAAAAATGTTGTTTGTTGATGTTGTTCTCTCAGTGTGGTGTCATCCTGCTAACAGCATCAAAGGTATTCTGCTTAGGACACTGCTGAATCGACCACTTCTGACAAGGTTCTCCTGCTCCAAAAGACAAATAAACGAAAAATGATTACCATAGAGGTGTTCCTGGACACAGGAGAGGTTGATTAGGGCCTTTAGCGTCTCACAGAATGGATGGAAACATACAAACTCAGCCCTCTTTCCCCTAGGAATGGATCCTTTCCCGGGAGCCAAAACTCTAAACCCCCGGGACGGGCGCTGACAGATTCTGACGTTTAGGGGAGGAGACAGCGGCCATGTATGGAGGTCTTATTAGCATAACCAATCGGAACGCTGCGACGCTTGCGATTGACAGCCACAACCTGAGCCGCTGCGTGAGCTGCCCTCTTTTTTCTGCTCCCTGTGTATTTTTCCCTTCTTTTTCTTGTACCCAAATTTGACATCCAATAAAATCAAATGCAGACATTATTATTAACATAATGAATCCTTTAGGAAAAAAATATACGGCGAACGTGAATTGTTTGTCTTCAAACAGAAATTAAAGGGGCAAAATTGTTACTTTAAACAGAAACTGAAGTGGAGAACACTGTCAGATCAATACGTGTAGCAAAAACTTGCGGCTGAAGTTTGTATTTAAACTTATAAAATAGCGTGTGCAAATGTTCCTTGGTCTTGACTACAAATAGTTGCTGGGCAATGCAATATATGGCCAGAAAATTAATAAAACGCTGCATAGAACCTACCTGACAAATTAATTACAAACCTGAATTTTGCGTGTCTCTGTGCGTGTAAATGTGCATGTTTGTGTATGTGTGTGTGTGTGTGTGTGTGTTGGGGAGTGAGGTGTGTTTAATATTTATTTTATACACACGTACTTGTCAAACAATGTGGCTTCTTTATGTAGTTTGTTGTGTATAAAGTGCTGTATTACATTATTTTTTCCCTATCCATGTGATCATTATGGGTAAAAGATCTAGCTATGTTCTCTGAATCAATATCCAAATTATGAGGTACATTTAGTATGAACAATATAAGGGCTGCATACGGCTGTGAATCAGAACGACGATATGAAGTTAGATGATATGAAGATATGCGATCACCAGGAATTCCTGAAGATCCACATGTACTTCTAACTAGATTTTTGTTGACTAAAACTAGTCTTTCAGAGATATTAGCTTGTGCCCAGAGGAGGGGACCCTTGGGACGGAGGCTGCCCTGTGATTTTTTTTAACTAAAGGTAGGAGCCCGGGCTGATGGGAGAGAATCAGGGATAGTCACTTACTCAATGATCAGCTCCTTCTCTTCGTTCGAATTAGCACTGCCATCCTTTATTTGACAATTGGCACCGTACGTACGCTAATATTTTAATTAATCGGTGAAAATCGAAGTCCGAATTCTGTTATCAGGGGGCACCATAACACTTGAATTTCAATAGTCCGCTGAGGGTGAGAAAGAGATGTGTTAGAGCAATCTATTTTCTGGTGTTGGGGGTTAATGACTATTGCGACAGATAAGTGAATTATCAAAGCTGTTGCTATTCCGATTTCAAAATCCATTACTTTGCTGGCGTCTAATTAAATACGTAAGTATAATAAAATCATATTTTATGGCGATTGAAAGTAATAAGATTAGTCTTCAGAAGCAATCATCACATATTAAGATGCCATATAGATCTACAGAATCCTAAGACTGTATTTTAAAATCAAAATGTGCAGGAAACAATATGCATAATAAATAAAAGAAATTCTGAGCTGTATGAACCAGTGTTATATCGATCAGGAACATCTGTATTATTAACAAAATTATTACATTTCAACCGAAAATAAATTTAAGTTACAGCAAAGTATACCTTTCTTCTATTTTAAGTGTAATATTTGAAACCTGTAAAGGGTTTAAGCGTATTTTAATTCTGAGTCACTTGTTTATACATACATGCAAAGCTCCGTTATAGTAAACATGCATTAGCAATTAATGAGTGTAGCAACACAAATAAAAATGGGTAATTTTAGCACTAACTAGTCGAAGTGAACACATTTCTGTCAGTCATTTATATATTTTTAAATATAATTAAAGTGTTTTTCCTTCAAATCTGATAAACGTGTTTTGCACCGTCACTTACAGTGTTCTCATACCAGATTACACCCGCCGAGGCGATTTAAATCTGATTACCAAATTATAGGGTTTTAGCCAAATCCTTTTAAAGCTGACTGTAAAACGCAACCTGAAAAGTTCCGCAAAACCGTCACAGAGGCTTCATCCGTGCTGCAGCCAAAGAGTTTTAAAACGTATTGGACAACAAATGCAGCTGCACCACTATTTTTTTGAAGATATTAGGCGAAAATTAATGCAAATCTGTGTTCAGAAGCCATCTGGCCAGAATAGGGGAATCAGCTGTTCCTCACAACAGGGTTTGGGCTGAATATATTTCGCTCATTTTCTATTCTCATCTGGTCTGGACGACGACTGCTCCAGACGATAGCGTGGAAAATACAACCTTTATCACCCACCCCAAATTTACCATTTTGACAAACTGTTTGCAACAACCCAAATTTAATCGAGGGGAAATGTGACGACTCCGTATTGACACAACAATTTACCGCTGCCATTTCTTGTAGGGGAAGGGTCGCATAAAAGCGGCTCAAACTTCATCTCTTCAATATAAAGTGACTTTGGCGTTCAAACAAATAACTTTCCCGTGTTTTGAAGGCGTTTTCAATTTTTCCAGGTACCCTTTGTTCCGAGGGAGGAGAATGCTAATAACACACCCGCCCGAATATCACCTTTAAGCATCAACAATTACACACGCGCTTTCCTCTTTGCAAGCAAACAGCTCCATCCTAAATGAAGCGAGATTGTCGAACGATCTATACGGTTGAAAAAAAAAGTGAACCCGCGGAACACATTTAAATAATTTACTACAATGGGGTAGGACAATGGGCCAGACAGTTTTATGGGCTGTTTGTTGTCAAATATTGTTTGAATTATCTGGTTTAAAAATCATATTGGGAAGTCGGGACAGTTGTTGGTGAAATACTGGGGATTCAGCTGGATTCTTAGTTTGAGCTAGCAACCACTGTTGGACAAAGAAAGAGAGCTAGAAGCTTGCGGGATTGAATCGGATTTGCATGGTCCAGTCAAAGACCTCCCGAAGTAACGATCCTCCTTATTATGTGAAGTGTTCCTTTTGTAAATTTACGGTGAGGGTTGAATGATACACAGAATTTGCATATAAATAGCGACATCAAGCGATTCGCGTGCCACACACCAGTGGTCTCCCAGATGTCAGGCCAAAGTCAGTCAGATGGACATTGGCAGTCCCAAGTCCCCCGCGCCAGCTGTCCTCTTCTCGCCGTCATACCAGAGCACACTGAAAAATCACAATCGCCAACCAAAGACACTGCTTTTCACCAAATCTCTGGCTTTGCCTTTTGCTTTAACCCTCAACCCCGTTTTACAAACGCTCTTTTTTTTCTATGGACACTCGACCGCCTTTGTTCAGTTTTAATGTAGTGGGTTTTAGATATTACCCCCTCCCCTCCCCCCAGTCCCTCAAAAGAAAAAGTAGACGTCTTCTAAATGAATGCAACTGAGCTAATTGTTGGTGTTTACAAGTCCCCTTTTAGGAGAAAAAAATATTCCTTACTGACTTTTAAAACAAAATACTTAAACCAACTACACAACCGCTCGCGGGCGCTCAGGACTAGTTAGCGCATAAATAACGGTAGTTTTCAAATAAAGGTAACAAAATCGTAGTGCGCTAAAACTTGCGGTGAAGATTACACAAAGGGTTACAATGCAAACTCGTATCATACAGCGCGAGGTGAGAACGGTAGGAGAAGCGTGGCAAGTCGAGTATTGGGGTCACTTCCGCAGTATGTAACATACATTCATTGCGTATCACACTAATTGTCTATTGCGTTTCTCGATCCAGTTAGGCACTTTTAATTGACCGCAATCTATTTTCCAACTTACGCAAAATAAACAAATATCTAACGCGCGTCATTTTTTTTTCCAAAGAAACGTTACAATAGTCATTCAGGGACCTCTAACGCATCTATAATAAAAGCCACAAATTAACTGATCGATTAAAGATGTTTCGCCCGCTTTTTACAGTTCAGATGTAATGACAGAACTTAAATGAAAATAGCACGATTCATAAATGAGTTCTCCGCACTCCTATATTACCACGCGTTATGTGATTTTTATTTTGGTTTTAATCAATTGAAACTACGGTTAGCTGATATTTTGAGTATTTTTTACCCCAGGAAAATCTATTCCATTAAGCGCTTTGCAGAGATTTAGCGGAAAGCCTTAATCCCTGTTTTCACGTTACAACCTGTAAGGTGCACATTTGACAAATAGCGCCGCCTCGGGAGGCCCAGAGACGCGGCTTTGGGATCAATCTGGACTCCATCAACAGCTCGCCAACATCGCAATGTGGAAAGGAGCCCGTTGATCACACTAAGATTTCCTTACCAACTTTCCCCGAACATCCCTCAGAACTAAGAAACCTTTCCACGCACACCAGACACATCGCATTCCCGTTTTCAGGTGTCTGTCCCTGACTGCCTGCAACTTTAGAGCTGTTAATTTTTCCACTGCGCATTAATTAATATCCAGATCGGCAACTTTTTTTTGTTAACAGAAATGCATAAATCAGCTGCATCCCTCAAAATATTTTTCTGAACCCGCTGTAGAGTTTCATCAGTGGTCTCGTTACGGCGTGGGTAGCAATTCGTAAATGCCAGTGATTTAGAAACACGCGAGACCACGATTTGTCGACAATATGCAACTTTTCACCACTTTTCGCTTGTGAGGTAAATAACACACGGCCACTGTTTATAAAGTAGACCGTCATTAGAGAAGTGGGGTATATCTCAAAGCGGATGACACTGGGGTTATATTTTGTGAGACTCGCAATAAATACCAATTGTGGATTTTGCCTGACAGTAAGGAAAACGTGCGAAGGTTCTTCTTGGAAACAGGGCATCACCTCACAAGTCAGGGAACTGCTTTTACACCCACTTCCGACCTTACACCTGAACATATTTTGGCGTATTCTCGAGTCACAAGAAACTTCAAACATTCTATATATCGGGAAACACTGGTAAATATCACAAAACTTGATTACTGCAGTGCGCAAATTTTAGAGCCATTCCGACAATAGGACTTTTGGAGGGGGGTATCAAACATTGCGCATCCGGGGTAAGAATATCAATGAAACGGCCAGTCTAGATAAAAAAAACATAATTCATTAAAATCACGCAAGGTTCAATGATAGATCTGCTCAAAGTCCCAACTTTATTTTGTTCTCAACCTCAGGAAGTTCGCTGCATTGTGCAAATTCTAACTTCCCGATCTCAGGAAAAGCAGAGGTGGAATTTGCCCCAAGAAGGATCGATTGCATTATTTTAAATATTATAATACGCATTAATGAAACACACTTCGTTTTAATTAATTCTGATATTTTTTTGTAAGCGCCGGGACGTTGATGTCATATTTAATATGTTCAATCCAGATGTCATACCTAGGGTGAGAGAGTCAGTGATGGAGTGAAGCTTCAGTTCAATTCATGGAGGAAAATTGTACAGCACTGCTGGGGACTGACTTTTGTATTCCAATTGCAAAAACACGGATTCAAATATGACTATTTTGAAATAGCCAAAACGTAATATGCATTTTCAAACTCTACCTTTCAAAATCGGATACCGTAGACAATGAACATTATATACTAATAACCGGTAGGGAAACTTTCAATCTATTGCTCTTTAGAGTATTGTATTTAATATAAAAATATTCAGTAGATAAAATCTAAACCCCTCATTTTAACTGACTGCAATTCTAATCGCGTATCTCATGTAGTATAGGCGCTGCATAAGAAATAATTTCCATTAAAATTTGGTATATTTTCATACTAATAGAACTATTGATTGGAAAGCTGTTGCCAATTTACTTTTTGTAATGCCACGCCGCAATTTGCATTTATTCAACAGATCGTAATGAAGAAAGAAAGCTGGGCGGTTTGGCTGCCGAAAGCGTAGCTGGGGGGCAATGCAAGAACATAGATTGCTTCCAGTCAATTAATATGCAGTTTGTCCCAGTAAAAGAAGGAGTGGAAAATAAAATAAGACACTGAGGACTTCCTCACTATTAAGATTAGTCAACGAGATTTCCAAATTTGTTGTTAGGCATGAGATGCTCTTCTAACTGACAGTAATTTGTTAAACTACCAGAGATGCTCCCGCACACTTGAAACTGCCAAAGAGGTATTACCCTTGAACTAGATCTAAATTATTCAGCAGGTTAATTTACTTAAAGAAAACATGGACAAAGTTAAATACAGTATTACATCCCGGGATGTGTTTGCTTGCAAATAATTTGGAAGGAATGAATACTATAAGTTAGAACAAAGTTTGATTCTAATACATTGGCTTAGTAAAATTAATTTGAAAAGAGGGTAACAATATTTGCTGTAGGAAATTGCACGATAGGAACATGAATGGCAAACATATTTAACCTGCATTTTAACAGCTAATTTTTGCTTTTGACAGGGGCACGTTTTTCCCTATATTTAGAGTTAGAGTTTTAACGCAGATGGCATCAATGAATAACAAGAGATAAGCTAACTTCTTGCAATCAAAGATTATTAGCAACGGTTTTGGATAGCGATCAAAAAATTGCAACCCTCGTATTATGGTGACAGTGCGCCACCTAAAGGAACCTTTGCGTATAACCAGGATAACAACTTAGGAGTTTAAAACTTAAACAATACCGTTCATTTTGAATTCTCACGTAGATTTTATGCTTTGATAATCTTTTCAGGATACTTTTTGCTAAAATACAACGTTAGCCAATAGTTCATTTGCGTTCGTCAATTTTGTTTCATGGAGAAATATTCGCAAGTTAAGAAAACGCACCCCAAAGAACATATTTCAAACGTATACACCTCCTGCAACATAATCAAATGAATTAAAAGTGGCCACATTCTGATTATTGATTAATAGCAAGATAGAAGACTACAAAGTTAATGACTTAACCTCAGAAGTGACTGGTGGGTTGACATACCTGTCTCTCAGATAGCTTTTGCTAGAGATTTTTTTTCTTTTTTATATTTTAACATCAATCTGGATTTGAGCTCAATGAACTCAACTTCACCTACTGAACATTGAATGCACTATCAAGGAAATGACCACCTTGAATAAATCAACAATATTCCTGACAGATCGATCAATTTGTGGTTGTTTACTTTTGGAATTGATTCGTGGCCATTATAATACTTTAAACCATCTACCTTTTACGCTGTTGTACATGATGGAGGATAGAGTTTCAATCTTAAAACCGAATGAGGAAATGCTCTCATTGACAGAATGCACATCCAAATAAAATTGATTTGTTTTAAACTTCTAATGTTGTTTTTGCCGTTTATCACACCATACAAATAACGAAGGGATGCAAGGGTGGGAAAGATTTTTGGGATGAATTTGATCTGTAAAGCATGGATGAATAATGAACGTAACCCAAATATTTATGTGACACATTGTTATTAAATAGAACGTAATTAAGAATAAAAATTTCGAAGAGTTGAAAATATCTTATTTATTGCATATTAATATAATATAATTCGCCATAATAAATACACAATACATATCTATAATAAATATCCATGATATGCAAACACACATCCATGTATACTAATCTGTAAATTCATTATTTACATGGACGTGTTTAAGCTCAAATTATTTTAGAGAAAACAGTGAAAATATCTTATGAACTGCTGGTAACATGTCTACGAACTATATGTGAATTATACCAAATAACAGCGAAAGGGATCTTTAAACGCAAAATAAAGAGAGCGTGTCTGACTATAACCTATAACTGAGACTGTTATGGCATGTCAAGGTAGTGTGAAATCTAGAACATCGCTTACCTTTCATGGACAATTAGACACTAGACAGATTTTCCTTTAAAGCCAAAGTCGGAACTATTTACCCGTCATGTTGTGTTTATTTATGTACTGTGAAAGCGTGATCCTGGGCTAGTTTAGTTACTTACAGGGAGAATCTTTGCAATTTCTGTCTACAACTCAAATTGGGGTCGCGTGGCCAGTGCAAACCCCGCTCAGACGCAAGCGCAGTCTAACTGGTCCGGGGAGGCGGGATGTGGTTTTATGCTTCATGGCTTTGTCTTTGGCGTGTTAAACTGATCAGGGAAAGGGATGAGCGACTCCGAGCAAAGAACTTCAGACAAGTGGGGGTTCCACAGAGTCTTGAGCCGCGGTTGCATTTTCTCCAGCAAGGGCAGAGGTCCATTTAGAAAAGGACAGCCTCTCTTCCCCCAACTCCCCCTCAGGATAAATGCAAATGTTATGACAACTTCTCAAGTGTTGAAGGTTAAACATTTAAGTGTTTTAAAAGTGTCAGAATCTGAGCGAACGTTGACTGAAACTGTGCGCGACTTCCTGAAGTAACTGTCTATGCCCAACAGTGTTGAATTCCCTTGCTCAGTGAACTATTGGAAAGCGGGTCACGGTGTGAAAGGGCACGTACCAGGTGACCCTGGAGTTCAGTTCAAATGTGGCAGTCGTTCCGCAGGGGACAGTAACAAGCAGCCTTACAAAACTTCCCAGCACTCACACACATGTCTGTCATTCAAGTGAATGCGAACAGGGTGTGGAGCAAGTCTTGCCACAGAGTTAAAGACATGCAACAGAAGCAATTCAAAGGGTGCATGATGTGACCACACACAATTTGCATCCACCTTTCATTCTTTGCATGGTCTTTGGAATAATTGTGGTAATGACATCCATCCTCTCCACACCATAGTTTTCATACACTCAATCCTTTCGAAATTGTTGAGCCTTTAGAGGAACCCAAAAGCTCAGGATTGTTTTTAAAGCTACCAAAAGTAATTTTGGAAATACAATGTCTGTAGTCAGGCATTTTAAGGTTGGTTACCTGTAAATGATTTTTATTTCCTTGCTTGGTTGAGTGAAACAAACTGAATAAGAATGCCAATGTACGTATAGAATGTGCAAAAATGTTTTGATAAAAATTAAGATTTCGCTCAAAATTTAACAGCCTGGGCATTGGCATTACGGGTGCACGGATATTTAACAATATAATTACATGTAAAGGGTTGCTTTTGAGTGAGCTGCCAGCTAATTAAGGTGTTCCGATTATGTCAAAAACCATTAAGGGGAAAGTTCAAGTAGACCATAAACATGGTCTGAACTTTGAGATGTGGCAATACTATTTAACTCACACTTTGGTACCTATTATGTTTCCAGATCATTATGCCACTTATAGCTAATTAGGAAGCTGATTTTATGATGTCAGAAGACATTCAACAGTCTGAGAGGCCTGGGACATTCATTCTCCAGCAGTGTATGTTCTGTTTCCATGGGAACTTAGACCTTAAATCCAATGATGGAATTCAGCAATCAAGTATGTTTTTAAACAGCACTGTTTGTTTCCCAGAGGTCACACAATATAGTCATTAAATTAATGATAATCAGAAATAGTGTCTGCAATATCTTTTCTTTAAATGATTTCTAAACCAACAGGTTTTTGTAATATTTGTAAAATCATATTTTCTGCAGTAAGTTGATGTATCTTCCCTCCATTTCTTGCTCTAGTCTGTTTGGTTGACATATCAGAATTTCAGAAAGCAAGGAACTTACATCTGAGTTTAAGATGCTCATTCCATTTTATAGTTAAAATATATATGTTACTTGATGCTTATTACAATTAAAAATGTACTTTTTTCTTCCTTTGCCTTGCCTGGACCACATCAGCACTGTAGTAGATGATATTTGGAGAATAACATTATATTCCATATGCCATTACTATAATGGAATTGGAATTGGTTTATTATTGTCACCTGTACCAAGATACAATGAAAAACTTAGTTTTGCAAGGCATTGATACAGATCGTTTCAAAACATAAGAACATCGAATGTTACAAGTCATTTGAAAATACATTATTGTAAAGGAATACAATTGACTGCAAGTGAGAATTAATGCCCAGTAATAATGCCCCTTGGCTCTGATTACTAACCTTGATTAAATCAAACCTCTCAGCAGCACATTTCTGCTAAAATATTCTGGAATATAAACATACAGTTTAGTCCTTTGGCATTAATGCTGCATTATTAACTAATAATATAACCCCGTCATATCATCAATTTCAATACCTTAAAATAATTTTGTGTACCATGTTCTTTCAGTCAAGTAAATTAATTCAACTTTCATAATTAACTTTGAAATTTGTAGTTTTTTTGCACATCATTGAAACACATTTGTCTGTAGCACATGTATAATAATACAACTAATAATTTTAATCAATGTTGAAATTAGTATTAGTATTAGAAAATATAACATCCATACAACATTTTGCATTCTACTTAATAGATTAAGTTAATCCTATTGTTTTGATTTTGGTACAGTAATGCCACTACTGTTCTTATTATCAATTTTAATGCAGTTATTATAATGGAAGCTAAATATAGCAATAAAGCTGAATCCAGGATCTTTGAGAGAATTACAGCATGATGTACTTTGCTACCATAGTCTGAATTGTCAGTGGGAAATAAACTAATGTAGGTTGATTGCACCAACAATCATTATTAGTCTTAAAAAATGGAGTTTGTTATTATAGATGAAAACTTTCCACTTTCTAATTAAATTAAACTATCAAGATGTGTGGTAGTTATTTGCTAAGTAGGTTCTAGGTCAGGGAGAACATCAGAGTACATAGATCTGTGGTAATGCTGCACGAGGAGCCTGGGGCCAGTAGCCAATGAGCACAACTCATAGGTGCTGTTGGTACCAGTAGAGAATTGCGCAGGTAGTTTCCTATGCCCATGCCGAGCACTGATAAATTCTCAATGTTTAGAGAGGACAAGCAGGAACATTCACCTTTTCAAAATGAACCAAACAAGTACATTTGGAAGCTCTTAGCAACACTGCAACACTGTACCTGGCATTAGTTTCATTTTATATTTTCATTCTTCATTTCACCTATTCCTACAAATTGTCTTTTTAAAGATACTTTTTTTCTTATATTTCATAGTTTTCAGGTTGTTAAATAAACTAACTCTGCTTTTGTAATCTGTGTCTGTTAGAATTTCCCAGTAATCTCAGTTTTCCTTTCTCTAAGGTCTGTTTGGCTGAAAAATTTATTTATTGCCACAAGCTGGTATGAAGTGATCATTAAATCAGAAACACCAGCCCAAAGATTCTGGCGTTAGACACATTCAAAAATGAGCCTTGGGCTTCATTTCCCTACAAAAGGGCCTTGAGAAATGCATGCAGCTTCAATGCAAGTAGGTTCAGGGGCTAAGATGATTTGTGCACCAGATGGAGAGGGAGAGATACTTGGATGGAGGAAGTGCAGTATGGTGGGCGGAGGTCAGCCTGACGCAGCAGCAACACATGGAATTGTCAGGGGGAGTCACTGTAGATCAAGAATAAGGCAAGAGTGACAACTAGTTGTTGACCAGTTTCCTGAACTGAGATCTTGATTAGCTTATTTAACATGCCAAACTCTTGATTTTTGGCAGGTGTCACAAGAACTTGAAAACTATTGGCTTTCAATTTGACAGCTGTTGCACTTTTGGATAGAGATAGGATACCCTTGATCATACAGAAATATTGACCGCCTGCAGCCTATACTTAATTTTAACTAGTGAAAAAGCGGACATCTTAACCTTCCTTCTAAAGAAGGTTCACATCCAAAAACATCATCGCTGCTGTCTAACCAGTTATGTATTTTCAGCTCCTTTTTGTTTTAATTTCAGATTTCCAGTTTCTGTGTTTTATTTTTCCCCCACTGGCACATTTGCTAACTACAAAGTGGAAACACCATAACCATCAAATAAAACAGAACAGAATATTAATTTTAGTATTAAACCAAGAACATATGTGTCACTCGTTAAATTACTGACTATCTTTTTTCTAAGGAAAATTATAATTAATTTCAGATGTTTTGGGCATGACATTACACCACAATATAAAACTCGAGCTGGGTTTTGATCGGGCTCGGATTAACATGCTAAGAATAGAAAAGCCACCTTTGGCAGGAAAGCACTTTATCAAGGGTGGTGTTAAAACCACTTTGTCTTAATAATGCCAAGCGCAAGTGACATTTCTACTAAGCAATACCATGCTTTTTTTTCAGGATCGTTTAGCACATGTAAAAAGACAAAGGAGAATTGAATTACTGAATTATTTTACTTTTTAAAAATCTACTTCAGAATAGTAAAATAGATAGAATAACATTTTACAAATATGAACTATCTTTTTATGGTATTGAAGTTCAGAATGCCTATACCTTTCATCCCAACTATTTATCATATTATCACAATTGTCATTAACAATTACCTAAGGAAGCATTTGTTTTTCATTGTGATTTCAAAGCATACTTCAGTGGCAATGAGTTTCCTCTGCTAAAATAAAATGAAAATTAGAGTAAAATATATTTAAATCACGATTGGATACCCAAGACTTAAACATAACTTTTAATAGTGTGGTTACTTATAGTTACATGTTTTAAATTTATACAGATATTTTATAATATTTAAATATGTGTTGTTATTAAAACTGCAGTGACTAAAATGTCTTTTTCAGTTAACTCCTGTTCTCATTTTTGTGTGCCATTTTCTGTAAAGTTGTTTAAACTTGCAGGAACCTTTGGCTGATATATGCTGCATTTCATATCCAATAAAGATCTACAGTAAAAAAAATCCTCGTAGTTAGTTGGGAAAAATAAATTTATTCGTGTTGGTTATTTTCTTTTTCTCTGGAAAGAACAAGAGAAAATTCTAGTATTTTAAAGGGAGTGATTATTCACTCAGCAGGTGTTGGGTCAATAAAGGGACCATTACATCTTATGCACGAAGCTGTTGGGCAAATGACCAAGTGAATTGTCTAATTCCCATAGCTGTTATGTGAATGAAACCACCCTCACTTTTATTTCCTAAACTGCTAAAACTCCTGAGAAATGCTGCTTACATAGCAACTAAATAAATAGCCCAATTTTCAGAACAAGGTTTTAACATTTCTGTTGACTGCTTGAAGCATTTAAAGAATATTGTGTGTTTTTGAATGGGGCGAGCTTTTGTATTTTAACATTTAATATTTAAAAACATGTTAAAATACCTAACAACAATTGAAAAACAAGATGTGGTATCTTTAGCATTTAACTTTATTTCAATATTCCAAGAAAGGGCTAGCAACATTCTGTTTTCCTAGACTAGGTTTAATGGGGAAAATTAATTTCTCATGGCTACCTGACAGGGAATATATTGGTTTTAAAGGTTTAAATTTAAATAGTTTTTAATGCTAACTTATCTACAGATTTGCTGTAATTGAGAAAATCATGAAACATCACATGCATAATAAAGGCACATCACCTAAATTCTGTGAGACTGCCATCTACTGGAATTTAGTTTGAACGTGTTAAAATTTCCACTCCTGAAACATAAAGTGACACCTAGATAGCTGGTCTCAAAATCTGCTATACAATGAACTTGGCATAATATTTGTGCAAGTCAAAAATAGTAAGGTAGAACATCTATATATTTTTGCACAGTAACTCCTGAGATTCAAATCATTGTTGTGAAACTGTTAAGCACAGAGAAACATAAAACTCAACAATACAGCGAAAGGTAACACCAATGAAAAATATTTTGTTGTTTGAGGAAACATATATATTAACAAGCTAAAGGAGCAGTGGGCCACGGTGAGCAACTTCCTTTACAGATTCTATTCCTACTCTGTTTCTTGCTCTCGGTAAGAACAAAAAAAACTTTTTAATTCAAAACTTTTTCTTTTAGCAATTCTCCTTTGTAGATCACAAGGCATTATCTTTATTTCAGAGAGTGTTTATCTCTCCTATTCCTTGATTCTTTCACCCCATTACCTTGTTCATGTGACCTGCCTAATATGAGATGTGGAGCTGATAATTCACTGCTCCTTTTGGCTTACATTGTTATGCTGGTGGGAATGAGCCAGGAGGACCTTAAATTGGACCTGGATCTGAATACTGTGGGTTCCGGCCTTATATCAAGTCGGCCTTTAGGGATCAGAGGTTTACAGCAGCAGGAATCCCCACCACTCATGCATCATTGGTGTCATGGGGTTACTAAATATATCAGGCTGCTGATTGCCGACTAGAGGCTACAGTTATAGATCACTACTTGGACCCCAGAGCTTTAAAAGTATATATTTAACACCAACCTCCCCCCTAATCCACTCACAACCCAATCACTCATCACCAGTTCTGCCTTACAATAGGGACCAGTATGATCCTACTTCCATTTCAGGCAGAAGATCTCAATGCACTCTACACCCTGAACCAGCATCATTTACCATCACGTGTTTGTTCAGGACCTATGTACACCAAAGTTCGTCCCTAACAGTATGGTTAACCCTGAGCATTATACACAGCAGGAATCTATATCATGACCTCACAAAGCCCACTGGCACCTGCATTGGATATGCCCCAGACTGGTTCCCCTGCAGATGTTCATCCCCCTTTGAGCATCAATAATTTATTTATGAATGGAGGGTACCATGACTGGAATTGATGTCAACCGCCTGGTTTCCATGCAGAGTCACTGTGATAGAGGTAGAATGCTGGCTAAGTTCCCCCCTCTCTATGTCAGAAGCATAAAGGCCAATTATAGTGCTCTGTCTGCCCCGGCTGAGATCAGACAAATTCAAATTCAATATGGGCCATGGATAAAGACGACAATCTTTCCGATGTTTCAGTTGGTAATTAGACTTCCTTTTTAATGTGGGTCCACTATTTTCTGTCTACTCACTTCCATGTTTTACAAAAATCTATGCCTATTTTTTCTTTCTTTCCCTACTTCTGGTTCCCTAACTCTGTGTCACATTCCTTTGGCTTTTCATGTAATTCCCAAGATAAATCTTTATTTATTTGCTTCATTGTTTCTTTTAATTAGAGCAATTTATTAGTTCTCTGTCTGTTTTATTCTCCCTATTTTCTCCATTGAATAGTACCCTCCTAAATGATCTCCAAACTCTACCTTTGTGCACCATTTAACTCTGTCAATCACTACCTTTACCATTTCTGGTTGCACCCCTGCAATCAACATATCTTGAGTTGCTCACTGATAACATATACATGTTGCTGGCATTACTTGAAGTTATGACAGCTGCAGATGCTCTAACCAATCCAACTGCATTGAATTACAGAGATTTTAGAATTTATTCTTTATTTGAACACTGCTGGAAATTACTCCAACATTAATGACAAAATATCACATTTGCATTAACTGCATTAAAATATTCCCAATGAATGTTCAATTTAGAATTTTTTATTATAGCAACAGTAGGCCTCAAAAATAGCAATTCTAACCATTTAGAAATTAATAGATAAAATAGATTTTATGGAAAAATAGAGCAAAATTACTTGAAAAAAATTATCACAAATGAAACGATAATGCATTTGGGTTTTGTCAGTTGTGTTTTATAAATCTAGCACTAGAATGTTGTTGCTTCTGCTTTAATTGACAGCCATGGGAAGGAAACAGAAACACTTAGTCCTCATACTTTTCAAATTAGATTATCATCACAATGAAATTCAGGTTAAATTACTGAAAACCATATGCAAATTTTTATACATTATTTACAATTGTGTGATTATCTGTGTCTATTTTAACCTACACATTTGGAGTTTAAGCCTGATTTAAAAATATATATCTGGAAGCTTTTATATTGATTTTAATAATAAAAATTCTGGATGTTTACTGCCAATTATATTCGTTCCCAACCTGTCACTGTATTGAATCTGTGGCCAATTTTATTTCCTACAAGTTTACAATATTAAGGGGATAAATATGACAGCTTCTAGTGCATGATTATATATACATTTTAACAGTTCTCCAGTATAATTAGTGCCTTCATGGCTTTCCTAGAGTGAAAAATGTAACTGTAATTTGATGAAATTATTTTTGCATAATACTTGCTGTTAATGTAGTTTCTGAAAACAAAAGCTTCATGGCAGTAATAATTACTCACATTATCAGTGGACATTATTCACTAAATTAGACCGATGGTGACATTCCAGGAAACGTATCCTTGCTTTACTAAGGGTCATGTGTATTCATTTACTTCTATATAGGAAGCAATTTAAATTAAAAGTTCCTAACACTTGTGGTTTTATTAGTTTATAAAGTCTATTAGTAATTGATAGCACATTTAAATAATGTGTGACTTTGTGAATTGCAAGGGATCAATCTTCAGGATGTGTTGCAGTGACTCATTTTAAAATCTTACTGTAGGGTGACTTTTGTTATGCTTTTAATTGCATTATAGAGCTGGCTATTGATTCCATGCCCTAGTAATTAATAAAACAAGTTGTTGTTCAATAGCATTGAAATGTTTTGAAGAAATTGAAACATAAAAATGTTTATTTATACAAATGTATAGTTAATGCATTTATCTTTCTTTTCTGTGTGCTTTTATTTTGCACTTGTTATCAATATATTAGTAATCAATTTGATTTCCATTAATTTATGGTTGCCTTTGCAAAGGAAGTTTTTTCTGTTGCTCAGTACTTGATGAAAAAGTTTCCCCAAAGAGCTGGCAATGAAAAACCTCAGTAATTGTCTGTATTATATGGATCATTGACCTTGAACACTAGAACTGTGTAACCGACTGTCCATTTATCTGGAAAATTACCACATGGCAAGATCAGATTAGACAGTTTTACAAGATTTGCTACAGCGACTGCTAGTTTATTATTAGATACTGGACCTTACCAATCCCACCCCCTCCCCTACATTGTATTGCCCCTTAACTAACCTGAGGTCAAGCATTGATTATATGTTGTAAGGCGATCCTGTTAACCCTTTGTATTCTGCTTTTCCATCTTGATATGAACACCATGCAATTTTACCTGTTACTTTTACTATCATAAAGTAAAAAAGAAAGTATTTTGCCTAGTTATTAGGTCTACTGCACAATATGGCATGTATGTTAACAGCTTGAGAGGAAGGTGAACAATCCATCCCACATCCAACACTGAAGCTGTACCTGACAAGTTGACTCTTTCTTTGGGTTATGTCCTGTTTTCTGCAGAGTATCAATGGCTGAGATTCACTGTGAGGGTTTGTAGGGACAAACTTGCATTGTAATATTTGCAGCATATGAGAGACCCATGCCACAAAGTACATTGATATTTCCAAAATAATTACTGATAAGGATTATTGATTTAATAAACAAAAGTCTGAAAGTTAATGCAAGCCAAATTAGACAACCAAGATGTAAGAGTGAATGTCAGAGACATCCTGTTTAGAAATGGGCAGCAGCCCAAAACTGAGGGGCAACAACCTTCCGGGACAATGGTATTCCCTCCCTGAGCCCAATGCTGGATGTGCAGAAAAGCTCTGCAGCAGGTGAAAACCTCATGTAAATTTTTAAGCAGCATTCTTTGGTCTGTTCCTGGCAGGGTGTGAAGCATGCAGTGACAATCCTGAAAATGAATTCCACTTTGAGGACCTATAGGAAATCTGTACCAGACCAGAAACATAGTGGGGGAACTGCTTCTCATTCTCTTATGCCCCTTCATCAATCTCAACACTGGCCCCACCACCCAGCACTGCCTGTCTCCTCCCCCAGCCCTCCATCAGGATCTCAACTCACCATGCAGATTGGATCCTCATCAGCTTTGCGACTGGTAGTATCACTGCATTATAGAATGCATTGTCTGACCACCTCCCTCAGTCCCAAGGCAAATCAGGTCCAGTTTTATGTACATGTGGACTGGACACACACCCAGCTAAAATGTTTAACTGACTGAGCCTGGATTCAGCTCCGGGGAGAAAACTACCTCAAATATTAACTAGCACAATAGTGACAGTAGTTAACGATCAACAGTCAGTTAATTTAATGACGTACAAATATAAGATACTTAATACCATTGCTCTAAAGTCCACGTGGATATCAGGTGAGAACCAGATTGTTTTTGGCTTCAATGCTCATACAACGTAGTACCTATCTGGGGCTTTCTGTGTTCTGTGATTCAACATGAAGAATGACAATCTGAGCAATGTACTTGAGTAAGTAATAGCAGTACCTGGAGTGGTTTTCTAGCAAGGAGTCAACACATTCTGGAAACAAAGCAAAGTAATGGAGGGAAACTTGGGGTGTGGATCTGAAGAAATTATGTAATAACTGATATTAAATTATTATGATTTTATGATGGGAATTCAAGATAGAAAGGTTTTATTTTCATGGGGAGGTTGGGATGGTTAGGTCTTAGCATCCAGTATACTTTTAAGTACATTTGAAGCAGGTATAATATAAGTTGGATTCAAAAAAATAAAACTTTTTCGCATTGTTCAAACAACAGGGTTTAACCACAATCAGAATCACATTTATATCAGAGGAGTGTAATTTTTTTTCATTTCCTCAGTGAATAGTCCTTATAACCTTTCCAAGTGATACCAAGGATTTTATTTTGCCATGGATTTATGATTGTGAGTAACTGTGCTAAAGAAAGAAATGTACAAGCAATTAGAATCAAGAGCTAGAATCCCAGGGCTCAACAGCTGCCCATGGGCCACAGATCACAACTTGGACATCCTAACTTTAAAGACAGCGGAGAGGAAATAATACTTGATGAAGTTAGGACTAAATGACAATTTTCACCATGTACCATCCATGGTACACTTGTCTTTGAGTCGGGGAAGTTTGTGGGTTAAAATCCCATTCTGTGGACTTAATCACAAACTCTAGGATGACATGTCTGTGCAGTACTGGGGGAGGGCCAGGGTTTTAGATCTTCCAATTTTTTCAATGAGATCTGAAACCAAAGTCACCTCTGTACTTACAGATGGAGAGGAAAAAATCATTATTTCAGGGAGAACAGTGGAGGAGAGCTCCCTCATGTCTTGGCTAATATTTATATTTAAAACAAAATTACTAAGAGAGCTTGACACCATCCAAGGCAACACAGTCCATTTGATTGGTACCTCATCTGCCACCCTAATCTTTAATTCCCTCCACCACAAGCATATAGAAGTTGGACAGTGTACCATCAACAAACTGCACTGCATTTACTGACCTAGTTACACAAACAGCATCTCCCAAATCCGCAAACTCTACCACTGTGAAAGACAAGGCAGTGGGTGCATATGAATACCACCACCTGCATGTTCTCTGCAAGATGTATGTAATATTGGAAGGCTGACTTGAAAGTGTATCACCAATTCTTCATTATTGTTAGATCTAAATGGTGGAATTCCCTACCCAATAGTATTGTGGAGTTCCTTCACTGGAAGGATTGTAGTAGTTCAAGAAGGCAGCTCACCATCACCTTCTCCAGGGCAATTAAGGATGGGCAATAAATGCTGGCCTTAATAGTGATGCACACACCCCAAGAATGAATAAATAAAAAAAAAGTTGAGTTGTCCATTAATACATTGTTATATGTAGGAAGATGGTTAGATGTGAACTGGCACAGTACAAATGCAATTTTAAGAGAGTTCCTTTTGGAGTACTTAATTGTTTGTCAAGTGATTAGTAGTACCATGAGAACATGAAAGGTGCCAGGTAAGTGATGGTCTCTCCTCCGTCCAGTGTGTGATCCCTTCTTTTCAATGACAGAAACAGATGGAAGAACATCTGACCAAACATGTCAGAACCTTATTAGAATTTGATAATGCATATTTTACCAACTCTACAATATTTTTCTTATACTAATTTTTTTTTCAATTTTACTCTCTCACATAAGTAAGAGTGCTGATGGAAAGGCAATTATTTATTGCTCATCTCTAATTGAGCTTGAACTGAGTGGCTTGTTAGGTAATATCAGAAGGCAGCCAAGAGTCAAGACATTGTTATTGGTCTGTGCTTACATATATGCTAGGCCTGGTGAGGATGGCAGATTTCCTTTGCCAAAGGACATCAGTGAACCAGATGGGTTTTTACGACAATCTGGTAGTTTCATGATCACCATTGCTAACTGTAGCTTTTTATTCCAGGTTTTATTTAATTAACTGAATTTAAATCCCCTTGCTGCCATGCTGGGATTCAAACTCATGTCTCTGGATCATTAGTCCAGACTTCCGAATTACCAGGCCCTGTTGGAGAAAATAACATTTTATTTTAAATTTTAGTGATGTGCGCTTGTATTACTTATCTAGAGACTCCCCAATAATGGCGTTGCATCAACAGAACTGAATCACTGATGTAGTTAGAATGAAGACTTCTTCCATTTCAATGTTCATCTGATATTCCAGTGCAATTGCATACATTTGTTTGTCTGAGTAACTTCTCTGCCTCATAATATTTTGTATGTTTGAAGCCTTTTTAAGGTATTTCCTCAACTGTCCTTGTAGCTCTTTAATACAGTAAGTTTTATTCTTGGATTTTCTTGACTAGTATTTGTATTCCAACTGTGGATTATTGCTTGATAAACTTAAAATGATACAATCACAGTTTGTAAGTGTTCAGTATGACCATGTGATAAGTGCAGTACCAAACCATGACCGCCTACATGTGCCATTAAATGTGAATTGACAACATAATGAAAGTACCCCCACGAGTCCCACAATACATTTCCGGAGAAAAGATTTGTGGGAGTGATTTCAACCAATACTTCACTTTGCTCCTGTGCTTTGTAACTTAAATTGCACCGTTGGATGTATTAACTCATACCCTGCAACTTGTAATTCTTTGCATACGGAAGACACATTGGTTATTTGTAAACATTGTCCTGTTGTAGCTCATTTTTGAATGTACTATTTATACAATGTGAGTTATTTAGCTTTTAAAATGTTCATATTGAAGAATGAAATGTAGAAAACAAAGCAGGAATTAATTTGTGCAGATGATGTACTCCTTTAATGAGAAAATGGTGTGTTTTGATAATGCTGTTTTATGTAGTTCTGTCATGAAATGTGAACAACCAAAACAAGAGAAAGTTAATGTGCACTGATGTAAATTGGCTTTAAATGGTTGGGAACAAATCTTGCCAGAGTGGTAATGACATATGGTTATCATGGATCATTCTATTAACAAAATAATTAAAAGCTTCAGTGTAATTGAAAAGTAGGCAAGGAGCAGAAAATTGCACACAGATGAAATGTAAACTGAAGAGGCCAATAGAGTCATCACATTGGAGAGAACAAAAATGTTTTTAGTCCACAGAAGTCTCTTTATGTACCTGAATCCACTGAGTGACTTTATCAAGGTTGAAAGCCAGAAATGGAAAAGAAATGCAATGTGCTTAAATGAGATTGTACTCAACTGAAAGAACAGCCCAGCCTCTTGGCCCCTATTTGATGGCTGCCTAAAGTGGAGGTGGTGCTGCAGGCGTTAGTTGTGTAGAAGGTTCCTGTATTTGCAGGTATGGTTTCATCATTATAGGTCAGCACTGGAAGGAGGATGAAGCAGATGGAGCACTCCAGCTGAGAGTTACTGCTACTGGCTGTGCAACCTTATGTCATGTGTTAGCTGCAGGTGTTGTCACAGCAGATGGCAATACTTTGCATCTGACTGTCTAGTGACCAAAATTTACTAGTGGGTAATTGGAGAGTTACCCATGGTGATGGTCAGGTAGATGCAATAATGCCTGCAGATATGGTTGCGGCATCATGCTGGGTTCAGCCAATCAGACTATGCTGGTGATTGATCACTCTGGCATGTCTTCTGAAAATATGATTGTGATTGTTGTGCTTCCAACAAACATCCAATGTTAACACTAACTGGATCTTCACATCTGACATTTGTGCCACCTACCCTGCTGACACAACCCACTTTGAGAACTGGAACCTCGACATTCTTTCCCTAAGCAAATGCCCAGAATTTTCTTGGTGTCCAGAGAGTCTCGTTAATCAGTCACTTTATTGTATGCCAGCAAAGGATTTGGTTGTGAGCCCACCACCTGTACATTCAGTAGTGTTCAAGGTGTAAGGTTGTAGCGCATCTGAATTGGCCCTATACAAGAAAGTGATGTGCTAATGCAGAGTCCACAAAGGAAATCAGGCAATTCAGTGGTCAGTCCAGGAGAATGTAGAGAGGGACCCAATGGTATGGGATAGGGTTATGAATCAGAATGAGGAGTCAAGCTGAAGGTCAGCTGCCAATGGTCAGTGGCACTGGGTATACAATTGCTGATTGAGGATTGGAGTTGAATGGGGGCTGCTGTCAGTGGTTAGGGTAGCTGATTATTGGTGCGTTATGCAGGGCTTGGGTTGGTTGACTGTTGTACGGGAGTTTATATTGGGTGATTGGTGCCTGGTGGGGAATGATGGATGGAGTTGAGTCAAGTGATCCCCAAGGAAACCTCAACTATCATTATGACGGAATTTCAATTTCCTGACATTCTGGACTGAGAGGCATTTACTGGAGCACCTTTACATTTGTTTTAGGTTTCTTGACAAATTGTGAAGAGCAGGTGAGAGAATGACCAAGTTTAGGCTGTGTATTTAAGGTGACTTTGGAAACTTGAGGTCTGTTGACCTCTGTAGTTGCCTACATTGCCAGTGAAGAACAAAATGCATTGCAGGTGCTTTAAGACTCTGCGTAGATCTGTAGATGCTTTGTGACATGTCATACTGCGTCCATAAGGGTGTACAGAGAGATCACCTTTCCTGCTGACCCAAAGAAGAAGCCTACAACTGACTCTACAAAAACATGGTCCATGGGTTTACCTTTGATTCAGCTCCAGAAACAGTTTGATGATCTTATCAGATGAAGAAAGGTGAGTATCTCCCATGTACATTTGAGGAAGGTGAGGAGGAACCTGCGTTGAGAATGAGAGGCATGAGATTTCAGGCCTTTGTAAAGATGGCTTTTCCATGGAAGAATTGGAAGTAGCCATGGAGCTTCGAATATGATAATCCAACAAGCCTTGCTGAGGACTTGCAAACTATGAACTATACCAGGAATAGTACAGCAGATATCCCAGTATGAGCCATTCAGCACCTCACTGACTGAATGCAAGATGCTCAGTTTCTGTCTGTGCTAGTGTGGAAGTGTGGGAAAGTACCACTTCCATGGCTCTCACCATCACACCTATTCCTTCCCCACACATAGTCTGTCAGATGCCACATAATGACCACTGTCCTGATGGCCGAGTCAATCCTTACACAGGTGCCTTCGCACCAGAGAATGCAGAGACCATTTTGTCCTCCAAAACCCAGGGGATATGGGCAGGAGCATTTCAACCATCAGAGAAAGGACTTGAGCAGCCTGCCTCTCCCAAAATGTGCCAATCACATCACTTTGGACCATTGGGAAGAGGAAGAGCAAAGTATTGTAGCGGCTTGTGGATATACCCATGAGTTTTTAAGCATAATGGTAAAGTGCAAAATTTTCATTGTCTACATACCATTTCTTAGTTGAAGCATTTACATCAGTGTTTGTGGGATGGGAGGACAAGACTGCCCTTAAGCAAGGAGGGTTAATCAAGGCATGCATGGGTCTTAGCAGGGCTGCTTTGTGTTAGTGATAGTGAGTGAGGCAGAGAAGGGATTCCATCCGATGTCATCTGAAGATTAACTGATCTTTTCAGTTGTTTGTAGATCCTGGGCATCCCACTTAGCAATGCGGTGATTCTCCAACACTCACTAAAACTTCGTCTTCCTCCTTCTTCCCCTGCTGCTCTACCTTTTGCATCTGAGTCCGACCAACTCTCACAACTCAGCTATGTTGTGAAGTACACAGCAGACCACTGCTATTCATGGCATCTTGGCAAGTGCATATTGAAGTGTTCATCCAGCATGACCAAGGTACCTAAAGCACATTTTCTGTATCCCAGTGGTTTGCCCTTTGATGAATTTGGGTGATCAAATGGCTATTGTAGCGGTACAGCCACACTTCATTGATTGGCATCTTTCATTGACTGATCATTAGCCAGGTTGTCAGTAGAAAGCTTTATTCCCCAGCAGTTAGTCCTCAAGACTACTTGGATTGTTAAATAAATTGATGAGGCAGAGTGTTGCAGGATGACTGCACTACAACAGCTACCCAGGTGTCTTGTCCACACCTGAAGAAACATATTTCTGTGTTTGCAAACCCAGTCACGCATTAATAGAATATAATCTTCTCCTATTAATGAGTACTACAGGCTGGCCTGGGGGAGTGAAATGAACATAGACTATCTTTCCCTGCATCTGCAATAGCAAATCCAAGCACTCCCTTGTTCTGAAGGAAAAAAAAAATGAGCTGCTGGAGGAACTCAGCGTGTCAGGCAGCATCTCAACCCAAAATGTTGACTGTCCATTTTCCTCCACAGACGCTGCCTGACCCACTTGAGTTCCTCTAGCAGCTTGTTTTTTGCTCCAGATTCCAGCACCTGTAGTCTATTGTGCTTCCACTCTCTTACTCCAATTGGGGTGAACCACGTAAACAAGGTCCTTTCAACCTGCCAGATATTTGTTCACAGTAAACTCTGAGAAGGAGGTCTGTGAGGAAGACCAAGAGTGCAGCTGAGACCTGTTCTATGTATTTGTCATAGTCATACAACATAGAAACAGGCCTTTCAGCCCATCAAGTCTGCACCAGTCATCAAACACCCATATCCATTAATCCCATTTTATTCTCTCTACAATCCCATCAATTTCTCCAGATTCTACTGCTCACCTACATATCAGGAGCAATTTATGGTTTCCATTTAATCTACCAATCTGTTCATTTTTGGCATCTAGGAGAAAGCTGGAGCACTCATGTGAAACCCATGCAGTCACAGGAAGAATATGCAAATTCTGCACAGACGGTGTCAGAGGTCAGAATCAAACCCAGGTCACTGGAGCTGTGAGGCAACAGCTTTACTTGCTGCACTACTGTGCTGCACTATTGTGACCCTATTTGTTGTCAGCTCCTCAGTTCCCATTCAATGATCTACTTTTATTCAGATTTTACTGGCAACATTCAGGAATTAGGGAAATCCGAATATGCTGAATTAAGTTCAATAACTGCAATTAAAATCACTCTTAATGACTAATGAACATAGTTAAATTAGCAACTGGTTTGTCCCACATGGGGCATTGAGGTCTGAGTGAGGCAGGTCCTGAAAACTGCGAAATATATTTGAATAAAATCTGAAATTCATTCACGTTTCTGATAGTCACCACTTCACCTGGCATTCTGCTGGAAAATCGCATGTAGGGTAAAATGCAACACCTTTTAAAAAGCATTTTAATGAATCACCCAGATCCTTCCTTTTCCTGTTTTTAGATGACACCAAAGTATACAAATGTATGGTTTTCACCTCTTTTTCTAGACTATTGCATACCTTTTACAGACAGAAAATGGAAAATCAGATTGCATTGAAGGAAAGAACTTCCATTTATATAGTGCTTTTCACATTGTCAAGATACCCCAAAACACTCAAAGTCAGTGAATTACATTATAAAGTGCGGTCACTCTTGTTTTACAGGAAAGTGCAGCAGCAATATCACACACAAAGTCAATATGACAAAATGAAATGGTTTGGAGCTGCAAGTTAAGGGATGAATATTGGCCAGGGCACATGGAGAACTCCCTGCTCTTCTTCAAACAATTGCCAGTGAGTTCTTTCATAACTAATGTTATTACATGGTACTACTGGAAGGGTGGCTTGTCAGGTAAATCAGCAACCAGCATAGCTGGATAGGCTGAATGAGCTTCAGTATAAACTCTCAGTGAAAACAATAGCACCTCCAACAGGACATCTCACCCATGGGGTTACATTGAGGGCTTGCGTAAGTCACTGCTGAAGTCACAGAGTGGAGCTTGAGGGCACAATCTTCCAATTCAGTGCAAAGAACACTTCCACTGAACCAAGCTGACATCTAGTGGTCTACTGCAGAAAGGAAGCTGATCTATTCATGTTACTTTGTGTGGGAGAAGTGGCAAATGGGTGACAGGTGTGTGACATAGCTCTATTGTTTGTTAAGTATAGAGTTCATTTATGGAATCTTGGCTGCACAGTGCCAGTACCATTCTGCTTTCAACACTATTTGTGCCTGCAGGGCAAATAACTGATTTAAATGGGAGAAAGCTGTATTACAGAATGCAATCCAACAGGCATAATTAAAAGGATTTGGCAACATAGCTCCATAAGGGAAATTTTGAGCAAAAAAAATCTAATAATATACTTTTATACGAGTCAGTCACTTCAAAGATTGCTGTCAGATTGATGTGAGTGGGGGTGACGGTGGCAGGTGGAAAAGAAATGGGAAGAGGGCCCGATAAAGGAAAGCCAAAAGCAGACCAATCTCAAAGAATGGAATAATGTGTTTGGGTAGGTAGCAGTGTGCTATAGATCCGAATGGCTTGATTGATGTTTCATGAAGTGAAAGTGAGCACAGCATGGTGTAAGTGCATCTTCCCCACAAAATGGTAAATGATTATACTTTGCAGAAAGTGGGAAGCAAGCTGAATATAGACCATTGTATCTGCATGACCTAGAAACTGGCATAGGAGATGACACAATATAAGTGTGCTTATCAGTACCATATAGAAAGTTATGAGTGCAAGATTACTGCCACAAAAATGTAACCTTTCTATTCCATATGCATGTGCTTTTTTATGCCTAGCTCTCATCCAATTTTCTCACCATTTCATTACAGCTAATGAAAAACAAATTTTTTGGGCTCTGATTTATTACAACAATTACATTTATTTAGCATGTATAACGTGGAAAAATATCACTGGATATTCAAATACAATGCCAGACACATTTGCATTGTTGTGTCACAGGAGGTATGAGGAGAGATTATCAAAATTTGGTCAAAGTGGTTGGTCTTTGAGCTGGAGGGTTGGATGGAGAAATTTAGGGAAGGAACCTCAGTGCATTGGTCCCATGTGGCCAAAGATGAATATAAGATGTAGAAATACATTCCTGAAAGATGGGGGAGAATGAAAGAACACTCACTGCTGGAGATGCTCTGGCTACAATTGAGACAAGTAGGAACAGAATTAAGTAAAGGTAGGCAAGGGAGGAGAGATGTTGTGGGAGGATGATGTGAACAATAATGTCAAAGTCTGCAGAAAGATTAAGGAGGGATTGTACAATATGAACACAATCGCAGAGCATATGATTCTTAAATTTTTATAAGTATGTCTTGGTGCTGCTCTGTGGGTGAAAACCTGATGGAGAGAGTTAAACACAGAGTTACACTCTAGAGCCTTGCCATAATCTAACATTCACTGGTTTCACATGTTAAACCATTATAATGCAAAGGTGGACACTTTCCTGTAACCAAAGGCAGACTTTTAGTTAGGTTCAAAGTATTTCCTCCTTATTGCCTGAAAATTGTAGCATTGGCACTGGTACAATGACGCAGTGAAATTGACCTGTGTAATGCTATTCAATGTGAAAGGAGATGAAAGTACAGACTTATGATTTGTGATCAGGAGATTAGCGATATTGCATTGTTACACAGAAATCAGCCACGGGCACAAGATCTGAGGAATGGTATCCATATTTGTAGTTTGCCTGCAGGTGTGCCTGCTGCAGATGATAAAGCTCTACAGCTGTTAGTCTTCTGATTCACTGCAACCATAGCCATTTGGCCTCAGACTTTGACAGGTAAAGGTGTTAAGGTCTGAATATATGCTCTGTTCTCTGGCATCTTTGCATCATTTTAGTTTATTTAAGATAGATTAAAATATATTTATATTGGGATTAAAAATACCCCAAAATAAATAGGAAAAAGACATACAGAACTAAATTCTTTAAAGAGGAATATTAAGATTCCTCATGGCCAAGGAACTTCACATACTCCAAATAGAGCCAGCACAAACAAAGGTCACGGGGCTTTGTACCTTATTTGAGTATTTTTGCATGTTATATTGTTTGCCACATTCAGCTCATAACATTGTTACATCATCAATAATTTTGTAGCATAAATAGGCAGCAGTAAAACAACTTTTTTTGTTGATTGGTGTAATGAGTGACATGCAGTTGTACTACAAGGCTCTGACAAGTATAAATGTAAACATGTCATTTAAGTGAGTGGTGGCCAATCTTGAGTATACAGTATGACTCCCTTTCATGGGGCTACCAAAGGGATCTGTGATTCTTTAATAATGTTGAACTATGGTTAGGAGTATTTAGTTATAACATTCACAAAATAATTATTAGATAAGTATATACCTGCCCTGGTTATAAGGCTGCTAACAGTCCTTGGGAATCTGCTGGACAGCTCCAATTTGTTAAAAGGAGTAGCCCATGACATAATTAGGCATTTCAGGGGGGTTACGTATTTTACCAAGTGTGAACAAGTGAGCTTCAAAATGGTTGGGAACCATTAATATAAGTTACAAATGCACCATTTGCAGTTTTTATCATTTCTGGTTCATCTAATCAATTGGATCTCTACTTAACTTCTCATTAGGCAATCACAGATCACTTTTATTGTGACACGAATATCACTGATGACCTTTATTTGAACTTGTAAATAATCACTTTGGTAAGAGGGTAATCAGTGGTAGTAACTAAGTGGTTGTTAACAGCAGTTAAAGAAGGAATTATTTTAGTAATCATCTCATGCAAAAGAAATGTGTTTGTAACAATTACCTAAATGAGCATTTTTAATGACTGCAAATTGGGTACAAAACACATTGATCTATTTTTGGACACATTCCTACAGATGAGACATGTGAAAATATTTTAAATTTCAAAATGCATTGGTATTGCAACTTTCTTAAAGAATATGTATATTAGAGAAAGCAAGTCTGCAGCTATTATGTCTAAATTGTATTAGAATATATCACCTATTGAAATATGTTGTTGAAGGAAGACTATACATGAGACACACTAACTACAGACAGGAAGAATGTAAAAGCCAAGGTTTCTGTCTTCTGGAGAAGTTAGCACAAGAATGACTGTCAATAAGCATAAATTTACAGATTTCTTTACCTATTTTTCCACAGAAAGTTACTTATAAACATTGAATTTTTAAAATAAGTCTGAACCCCAGTTATAAAAAAACTAAAATAGGAACAAAAAGAAATTGCAGCCAGTGTTATAATGTATTTCCCTACCTCTGAAACCCTCTCCATTCCTTGAATCTTTTAAGTTCTCCTGTTTTGGCTTCAGGAACATCATCTCTTAGCTCTGCTAGTGGCAGCCCTGTCATTTTGCTGTCTCAATCTCTAAAATTCCCTTATGATACTGAGCTTCTTCTCTACCTCTCTAAAACATTCCTTGAAATCTGCTATTCTGTCCAAGCTTTGAATCAAGTGTCCCAATATCTCCTTATATGGCTCGGTGTCAAATTGGATTGGATACTGTTCCAGTGAAGTACTGAAGGACATTTTGCAACGTTAATGATAAATGCAAGTTATTATAGTTGTACCAAAATGTACCAGCCAATTGATCCAATGATCAGGATTGAGGCAAATGACTAGATATTGTACAGGACAATGAGAGTAAAACCCCTTCCACTTTTTCAAGAAGTCCAATGGATTATTTGATGTTTGTCTGAGAGGGCACTAAAAGCCCAGAGTTAGCATATCATCTGAAAGACAGGACTTCTAACAAAGTAGAACTCCCTTAGATGAGGTTCCAACTGTTTTTTTGTGTTCAAGTCTCTAGAATAGACTAGAAGTCACAATCTTCTGATGTAGAGATGATACTGCAACCACAGATCAATGGTTGACACCATTGGTGGTAACATGCTAATGTGCTAACTTTGAAGATAGATCCCCATTGTCTATAAATAATAATCTGAATTGCATGATTGCAATTAGCACTCACCTCTGTGTACTCCACAGTAAAACTACTGTAGGTCAAGTTACAGCGTACAACTACCCATTACTGTCTGTGCATGTGTCAGTTCAATGTCACATTAAAGCTGTCATTACAACAGATGGCAGAGCACTGCTGCTTTGTGTATGTTGACATGTACAGAGAAAGCAGTTCCTTATGGTAATTACTGGGTGGGTGTCATCCTGGTGGGTGCAGCCAATCAGGAAATGCTGACTGTTGATCACCCTTACAATGTCATTCTGTGCTGTCATACTGAAATTTTAACTGTGATACTCTGGTATATTTCTGAAGAAGGGTTAATGTAATGGAGTTGTATTAACAAATCTTATTGATACCACATATTAAGTGTCCCTTGTCATAAACATTTGCACTAGCAAATCATCAATTAATCATTTGTTTAGTGTATTTCATTACTATTTATAGATATGAGTAAAAACACATTTACCTTTATATGTTATATCTTTTCTATGACCTTAGACACTTACCGTCACTTTCCAACTTTCTATGCGCACTTGAACTGGATATACTTTATATCTACCATCCTAGATGCTGGATCAATAGATAAATGTGCTGGGTAACTGGCCTCAAATCAGTATTAAAATTAAATGGTTGGACTGAAATAAATTGGTAATAGGACTGCTTCGAGAAAGAGAACTTATTTAGTTTGGTACCGTTTGGAATGAAATTCTAGCATCAAGGTTTCAAAGTGCTTTGGGTTCAGTTGACACGTTAAGACCAACCAAGAGTGCTGAGAACAGATAGCTGGAACATAAATGCAGGAAAGACAAATTTTGAAATACTTGTACTACTTACCTCGATTCATGTACAGATAAATAGACGGATAGTTCAACTGAAATTGCAACAGACTCCTATACATAAGAAAGATGATATGGAATGGAGGGATACAATAACACTCCCTCCATTCCATATCATCTTTAGAATATAGATATTCTGATAACAAAGTCATAAATGAGTTATGGTCAGTGGCACAACTAGGATATTGGTAGTATCCCACCAATCCTCTTCACAATTATTCTGTTTATTAGTCTGTTTCAGTGTTAAAGCACCTTTGTTTCATATGCCAATTTGCTAATAAGAACGATAAAGGTCAGCTATAAATTTCACTTTAAAAGAGGACAAACTGGTACAGCTTCTAATGTTGTTGCAAATGTTATTTCATAATGGTTTAAATTTGCAATCATGGTGTTATTTTGAAATTTAGAAACTATTTCAGGGAGACGATGTCACTATATGCAGTACAATAATGTAACAAAGTATGGAATTTAAAGGACATTTGCTTTAAAATATCTGGTCCATCAACTGAGTTTTTATAAGTTATCCTCATAGACTCTCCTTAGATAATCAATCAAAGAGAAAACATGAGGATCAGGACATTGCAATCAACTGAAAGTGTATGTTAAGATGGAGGGATGGGTTACATTTGTTTTCAGCAGGTCCAAAGTTTTAACCAAGAAAACATGTACAAAGGCTTTTTTATCTGCACACTCATACCATTGCAAGTAGTAGCGACTGCTTAGGAAGTGAGTTCAGCAGTTTTCTGGAGATGACTGGAGGTAAATGATGGTATAGGACCAGGGAGGAGGAGATGATGGGGAATCACAGGAAAAGGAGAGGATTATGAGGGGAATAAATGTGGCAGCATAAGGCAGACTTTCGATTGGATATATGGCTGACATTACCAATGTTATCATCTGAGCGGCACGGGAGAGGGTTATGAAAGGGAAAAGGATCACAGAGAAAAGGAGCTTGGTTGGGGGGGGGAGGTGGTGTTGGGGGTTATTAGAGCATCACGAGGGCCATATTGCAGAGATATGAAGGATAATGGCTTGGGGAGAATGAATAAATCAGAAGAGAAGGCTCAAACAAGGAGACAGTGGAAAAGTCAGGCTGGGAGATAATCAGAGAATGGGGGATATGGTCAGTTAGGGACATAATCAGGGGATGGCTAGTCATTTAGGGTGATGACAGTTACCATCAAAGAGAACGTAAAGAAGCCACTTACCTGGAGGAAGGTGGATGTCTCAGCTCCATGACACATTTCACATAGGGTTGGGTCCCTTTAACAATGAAGAAACAGGCCTCAGCCATCTGGCTGAGATTGCCTTCATTGTGTGAGGATTATGCCACTTGTGGGCGCATTCATTGTGTACAATTTTGCACAAATGATGTTAATTCAAGCCCAGCAGGTTCAGCAGCATCTCATTGCCCGAAGTTTGCTACTTCAATATATATTGCAATCATATTTGTTAATTGTTTTTAAATTGGGATTTCTGAAATTCCAGGTCATGATTTCTTTTCCAGGGTCCACCAGGTCATGAAGTAAAAAATGTGCAACATTGATTGTACATTGGTAGGTTACGTTCTGCAGGTGACATTCCTATGGCTTCAATTAAACTAAACCATAATGTGTGCAAGACGCCTGTTTTTGAAATAGCCACAGGAAAAGACAATTGTTCCAAATAAATATCCTTGTCCCAAATGCTCTCAGAACCAGTTCAGCAATTAAATTTACCACTTTCGTTCAATCAATCTGCACCACAATTGTGTTAATTTTGTTTCTTTTGGTACTCAAAGCTGATCTGCTCACCTCAGGAATAGCCAATAGTAAATTTGTACTTTTACTTGCAAAGATATTTTTTCCGGATAGTTATTTTTATCCATACTTATAAAGGGAATAGAAATAAATTTTAACAATTAGGCATGAAGACCTGCTCATTGATGTATTTGTATTGATATAGAGTGACATGGGACAATTACGTAGTAATATGTTAAAGTACCCAGTTTAATAAGAGAAACCACTTCTTACCACATTAATCAGAATTATTTTGATCTTGTGTAAGCTCAATCTTAAAACTTCAAAATATTCTGATAGCTCATTAATGTTGGAGCAATAAATGAAAAAGGCACATTATTTCCTTTATATCATGTTAACCTGACTATGTGAAATAGTCTGTTGACAGTGCAGTCATTTTCATTTACTATTTCATGACAACTGACCATGATGGAGTATTCTGTTTCTTCCCACAATGTATTATGTGTCAAGCCACACACAGACTATCGAATTAATATAGATTAATATACTTTGCTTAATGTTGTGTGCGACATGGTTGTCCTTCTATTATCTACCAGTTTACTTGTTAATCAGATATTTGAAGGATAGTGTTTTTTGCCCAGGAACATACACAATGAAAATCAATCAAATGTTTCTCATGAGGTTTATTATTTCCCTTTTATGTTTGATTAGAATTAAAAAAAACTTCTTTGCCTCTGTAGTTTATATGTTGTAAAATGTAAGTTATTAATATTAATGTGGCATATCTTTTGATATAATTATATTCATTGTGCAAAGTACTGCATAAATACCATACACAAAATGTTTGATGCATGCTGAATTTTTATTAGTAGGACTTTTTGTTACACCATTCCAGAGGTGGAAACGTGAATAATTTTTTCTCTCTGCATATACAAATCATTCTTATTAGCAAACTATATTAACTACATCTATCAAATTCCAAGATGATTATTTGTGATGTCTAAATTAACAGAAGTTTTTTTTCACCAGTACCTCCCAATTAATTGGCATTCTGTTCCTATAAATAGGCTTATGCAAGTTAAAGGGTTAAAGTAATAAATGCTTGGTTTCTATAATATATCCTTATGATTTAAATTTATATTGTGTGCAAACCAATAGATGAATGAGTTTTAAATTTACTGCAATAAACATAGTCCTTTAAGACACATTTTCTGGTATTTCATCTTATATTACTTATAAAAATTAATTTTAACTACTTAATTCTTAATTATAATAATAATTCTTAGCCCCCAGATCAGTAATCCTTAGGTTATTACTATGTGTCATGTAATATAAGTCAGGCATGTCAGCTGTAGTCTCAGTGGTAGTAAAACCTGTTTAGAGCTGTATTAACATCAATGGTAAATGATAAGCAAAGAAAACAATTCAAGCCAATATATATTGTTAGAGAAAAGTGATGGCAAATAAAAGAAGCAATATATACTCACAGATTTGGTTTTCTTCACAGTTCCAGCTTTGTGAAAGTAGAATAGAATATGTGATTTTAACATTTTTCACATTATTACTGTGAGACTGATTACTTGGTCAATATATTTGAAAATTGAACCTTCACTATAAGACACTATCATCACAAAAGCAAATGTTGGGCTGAACTTTGTAAAGGTATTGACAATGAAACTCTTGCAGTTTGCTGTCATTACACCATGCAAGTGACAACAAATTCAGGATTTCTACACATGTGAAGTGCAAAAGCCCTGAAGTTGCCGTGAATGATTTAACACTCCTCCACAGGCTATGCTGTTTCCAGCCTTCTCCAATGAAATCAATGAAAATCACATGAATTGACATGAACCTAAGCTACTTATGAACCAGTCTCACTGTAATGTTACTCTGAAAATGTTACTGTCTTTGCATGAGGTCCTAAGTGAGTTTTTAATAGTATACTAAGCCATAATTACTCCTTGGCAAACAATTGCCCTGAAAATCTAATGTAACATATATGGGTTGTAGTTTCCAAACTTAGATATTTCAAAATTTTAAAATAAAAAAATAAAAACCTTTATCGATGACATTTAATTTTTTGCCACAATTATATGTTGATATTATCATTTTTATTTAGTACACTATAAAATGCTTTTTTTTAAGTTTTGTACCTTTTGTTTCATCACTGTGAAAATCCCTCATTGTGGTTGGGTGACATGGCTTTTGCTGGGTGCCACAAATTCTTTTGAACAAATACCTGATGGCAACTAATGTTGGAATAGGGAGAGTCCATACTGGAGAGGTAGAGGGATATACGTGGGCAACTTTATTTGAGATCAGTGTTGAGTGCCACTGCTTCACCACACATTAGAAATTTCAGGCCTTTATTTCTGGAGATGGTTTTTTTTTGTTCCATGAGCACTTACTAAGAGGTATCCTGGAATATTAAGACATTATTCTGTGTAGGTAGGAAATTGTGAAAAGCTATGGCCAGCAATGGTTGAACAAATACCTTGGAGTGGCTAGACTCAGGGGTGGGGTGGTGCCAGGTTATGAAATAGATTGGAGCAAGTCAGGTGTTCATATTTTTATCAACAGATTAAAGATATAATTAAAGATAATTAAAAGGTATTGTAGCGGCTAGCTATACACCACGAAATGAAAACACAGAGTCGCTGGTTTCAAAATCAAAGGTCGAATGCAGACCCCGGGCACAGTGCGCCTTTAATAGCTGAAACTTTCCGCGCTACAGTTCCCGCGCTGACGTCACGTGCGGGTCACCTGACCTGACCTTCCTGCGCGCGGGCTTTCCCAGCCCAACGCTGGGGAAGAAGGAGGGCCCCGCGCCATCTTGGATCGGGGCCTCCAACGACGTCGCGATGTCGGGAGCCGGTTCGATGCCGGTGCGGTGAGTTGCTACAGTATAAAGATATAGTGGCCAAAGAAATTAGATCTATATTCTTTATAGTTTAGAAGAATGAAGATTATCTTATTGAAACGTACAAGTACTTAAGAGGCATTACAAGGTGGATGTTGAGATGTTTCCATTTTGTTGTATTTTTCACAATCTCGAATGAAGGTGGGACTAAAGAAAAGATACTTGATGCTGTTTAACAGGAGGTAAGAAGACCAAGAGAAAATGTCCCAGTGCCCTGACTGCAGCTCCCTTTGCTTTCTGTGACTACATCTTCCTCTTATATGACAATTAATGTGAAACTTCAGTGAGAACAAACAGCTTCGAGTATGCGGAGCAGACTCGACGGGCCAAATGGCCTAGTTCTGTCCTATATCTTATGGCCTTATGATCTCACTACTTCAATCAATGACTTACAATTTTGAATTTTGCCTCGGTAAAACTTCCATAAACAGGGCAGTTACCAATCCCATCCAGGTTGAGATATCGTGAATGAATATAAATTGGACGAAGGGTGTCAAGTCATGGAAGAGATTCTTCAGTTTTAAAAGCACCCCTGGCAGTACATTTGCTCCCATCAGTACCCAAAGATCTATGTTTCCCAACAGTAATTTTTACCTGTGTTTGTTACAGGAGACTTTTCTTTGCTGCCTTTTATTCACCGTAATGGCAATGACTGAACTATGCCATCTGGCATACTATGACATAGAGACAATATCAACAATTGTCAAGGTCACATCTGTATTAAACATCAATGCAATAGGAATCATCCAGGTCACCACAGGAGACAGCAGCCAGATAATCTAGTCTGTAGTCATATCTGCATAAAACAAATCACTTGTGCCATGTTCGCCTGGAAAAACATCTTTATCACTTCCCAGGGAACAGGACACAATTCTTGTTTGACAACAAGCCCTGAATGGGCCATAATTTCCTACAGGTCAACACAGGAAGAAGGAAAGACATCTTCTTTGGTCTGTGTACAAACTCCATTGCTTTGCAATTGATTCCATGCCCTTCTCTCTTTCAAGCTGCATACAATTTATAATCTTGACATCTTATTCAACCCTGAGCTGTGTTTGAAACCTCGCATCCTATCCATCACCAAGGCTGATGAATTACTCTGTTACATTTCATAGCTCTACCTCTAACACCACTGAAAGCTTTACAGATATCTTTGGCACTTCAGGAGTCAACTGTATTATTACCTTTCCTACACAAAAAGAAAAATTGCTGGTTAAACTCTGGTTAGACAGCATCCATGAAGAAAGGATCAGAGTTAACATTCAAGGTTGATGGCCTTTCATTGGAAGTAGGAAATGTTAAAAATCGAATATAGTTTTAGTTACAGAGAAGGGGTGGGGTGCTGTGATAGAGTGGAGTCTAAGAGAGACTGGATGACACAAAATCTTATGGGGCTGGCTGAGAGAGGGTATTGAAGGCTTGTTAATCACAGCTGACTTGTCTGGAGAAGATATAAATAGGACAGAGGCAGGAGGGAAAAAAACACTGGAATTATTAAATGCAAAATCCTGCAGTTGCTGGAAATCTGAAATAAAAGAAAGTATTGGGAAAACCCAACATGTCCAGCACCATTTGTGGAGATAGAAATCCTGCTTTAACATTACAGGAGGATGCCTTTTTATTTGAAATGGCCACAAACTGGAACAGCTGGTTATTTAAAATTATTAAATTCAATGTTGATCCCTGCCTAATCAGAAGATGAGGTGCCTTCCCTTGAGCTCTGATTGGGCTTTATTGGGACATAAAGCCAAAGACAGAAAAGTCAGTCCAGGAGTGGGATGGAGAATGGAACTATCAGGCAACTGGAATCTCAGGGTCACCTTTGTGAATTGAGTGGAAATATTCTGCAAAGCAGTCTCCCAATCTGCATTTGGTTTCTCCAATGTAGAGGAGAACACAGTGAACACCAAATGGAAGAACAAGTGAATTTCAACTTCACTTGAAAGGGTGTTTGAGTTCTTGGATGGTGTGAAGAGGTAAAAAGTGTTACATCTCCTGCAATTGCATGAGAAGTTGCCACATGAAAGAATAAAGCAAAGGAATTGTGGGGAGACTTGTTCCTCCAGGATCCTCAAAGAAGAAGAGAAGAGAAGTCATGCCTGGTGGTTGAAAGTACAGAGGATAATCCATTGAATATCAAGGCTGGAGGGCTGGAAGGCAAGGACAAGGAGAACCCAATTCTTATTCTGGGCAGGAGGGGAAGTGGTTGAAGGTAAAAGTGTGGGAAATGGAATCGATGCAGTTGAAGGGAAGCCATGGTTAGGGAACAAAAAAGACATCTCAGAAGTATCTAAGTGGAAAGTGTCATCATCAGAGTAGATACTATTGTGCATTAAGTCCCACCTTCTAATAACAACCTTGCTGACCTTCTCGGCCTGTACGACCCACAACGCAGAAAAATCTAAATCCTTATCTGCAAATCGCTCAATGGCCAAACTTACCTGTGCAATTTTCTCCAGTACCAGAACTCCTCATAAGTTATTTATTCCTCTGATCCCAGGTTTATGTTCATTAACCCCTGTTTTTTGGCCACTATTACTGAAACTGCTTTTGCTTCTTCAGTGAAGCTCTTTCAACCTGCCATAAAACTCACCATTTTTAAACACTGGATAAAAACATATCTAGACAACCAGTCTTATGGTTGTCTTTCGTAATCTCTCCACTCCTGGATTAGCATCCATTTTTTTCCTTCTGTTGTGAAGTGTTTTGGGACACCTATTTACATTCAAGGCACTGTATCAAAGCCAGTATTCATTGTCTAGAGAGTACTTATGATCCTTTAATTGTGCGCAGTCACTAGTGTGTGCATTCATTGAAGGGAGGGATAGACTGACTGAATAGGAGCTGGAGACAATGATTTCCCCTTGTAGCCATGCTTGATGGCCCCCCAGATAGAAACCCACAAAAACAGCAAGAAAAATACTACTGTGTCAACTGTATATGGATAGTTCTTCTCTATGCTCTAGTCAAAGGTTGCTATTGTCTGCTGCACATTCCATAATGTTTGCTTTGCATTAAGGAGCATGCTAGCAGCAGGATGATGAAAAGAGTCACTGTGCAGCAGGTCTCTAAGAAAAGGGTAAGGAAGGAGAGAGAACAGTTTGTGCAAACTTCTGTGCAAGCAGGGAGATGGGCATATCATTCTGACACACAGCCAACTTCTGAACAAATTTAGTTTTCCCCTTGGACAAAAAAACAAACACTGCCCTTCCCAAGAACATGGTGGCACATTCTCTACTGAAATTTAATGATTCGTCTAAATGATTAATTCCAGCTGTTGATGTTGAAACATAAAGCTCAATATTTGTTTCTTCAACATTACAATTGTTATAAAAGTAAGGATCCATGCCTTCAAACTTACCCTTCCTTGTCCTATTCAGTTTTTTTGGGAAAGAAGGGGTGGGAAAGCAAACTGGTAGGAAGAGGAGAGTTAGTGGGGGCCAGGTTGCTGGGTCTTCAACAGGACCTAACTGCGAGATCAACATGGTGGACTCCCCACCCACAGACTATCATCCTGGTACCAAAGAAAAGCAAGGTAACATGCCTCAATGACTACCGACCAGTGGCTCTGACATCCACCATCATGAAGTGCTTTGAGAGGTTGGTCATGGCTCGCATCAACTCCAGCCTCCCAGACAACCTGGACCCATTGCAATTCGCCTATCGCCGAAACAGGTCTACAGCGGATGCCATCTCCCTGGCCCTACACTCAGTTCTGGAGCATCTGGACAGTAAAGACACCTACGTTAGACTATTGTTTATTGACTACAGCTCTGCCTTCAATACAATAATCCCAAGCAAGCTTGTCGCCAAACTCTGAGACCTAGGACTCAACACCTCCCTCTGTAACTGGATCCTTGACTTTCTAACAAAGAGACCGCAATCAGTGAGGATAGGCAGCAATATCTCCAACACAATTATTCTCAACACTGGTGCTCCACAAGGCTGCATCCTCAGCCCTCTACTCTACTCCCTATACACTCATGACTGTGTGGCCAGATTCTGCTCTAACTCCATCTACAAGTTTGCAGATGATACCACCGTTGTAGGCTGTATCTCAAACAGTGATGAGTCGGAGTACAGGAAGGAGATAGAGAGCTCAGTGGAATGGTGTCATGACAACAACCTTTCCCTCAATGTCAACAAAACAAAAGAGCTGGTCATTGACTTCAGGAAAGGGGGCGGTGTACATGCATCTGTCTACATCAATGGTGCTGAGGTCGAGAGGGTTGAGAGCTTCAAGTTCCTGGGAGTGAACATCACCAACAGCCTGTCCTGGTCAAATCACGTGGATGCCACGGCCAAGAAAGCTCACCAGCGCCTCTACTTCCTCAGGAGGCTAAAGAAATTTGGTTTGTCCCCTTTGACCCTCACCAACTTTTACAGATGCACCATAGAAAGCATCCTATCTGGATGTATCACGGCTTGGTACGGCAACTGCTCTGCCCAGGACCGCAAGAAACTGCAGAGAGTTGTGGACACAGCCCAGCGCATCACGGACATCAGCCTCCCCTCCTTGGACTCTGTCTTTACCTCTCGTTGTCTTGGTGAAGCAGCCAGCATAATCAAAGATTCCACCCACCTGGGACATTCTCTCTTCTCTCCTCTTCCATCGGGTAGGAGATACAGGAGCCTGAAGGCACGTACCACCAGACTTAAGGACAGCTTCTACCCCACTGTGATAAGACTACTGAACAGTTCCCTTATACAATGAGATGGACTATGACCTCACGATCTACCTTGTTGTGACCTTGCACCTTATTGCACTGCACTTTCTCTGTAGCTGTGACACTTTACTCCGTACTGTTACTGTTTTTACCTGTACTACATCAATCTACTTTGAACTCACTCAATGTAACTGCACTGTGTAATGAATTGACCTGTACGATCGGTTTGTAAGACAAGCTTTTCACTGTACCTCGGTACAAATGACAATAATAAACCAATATTTGGTTGGCCCAAATTGATTGGAGGAGTAAGTTAGCTGGAGGGACGGCAGAGGAAAAATGGAAGAAATTTCTACAGGAAATAAGGACAATGCAGGACAGATATATTCCAAGAAAAAAGGTTTTGAATGGAAAAAAGGCACAGATGTGGATAACGAGGGAGGTGAAGGATAAAATAAAAGCAAAAGGGGCGGAGTACAAAGTAGCAAAAATTAGTGGGAAAACAGAAGATTGGAACGATTTTAAAAATCTGCAGAGAGAAACTAAGAAGGTCATTAGGAAAGCAAAGATGAGTTACGAAAGGAAGCTGGCGGACAACATTCGGAAGGATTCTAAGAGTTTTTTTAAATACATAAGGAATAAAAGAGAGACACGGGTTGACATAGGACCAATTGATAACGGTGCAGGAGGTATTATAATGGATGATAGTGAGATGGCAAGGGAATTGAATGAATATTTTGCATCGGTCTTCACCGTGGAGGACATAAGCAATGTGCCCATTAGTCAGGAGTCTCACGAATTGGAGCTGAGTTCAATTGAGATTAATAGGGAGAAGGTGCTTGGAAAACTAAAGGGGCTTAAGGCTGATAAGTCTCCCGGACCGGATGAGGTGCATCCCCGGGTTCTGAAGGAGGTGGCTGTGGAGATAGCGGAGGCGTTGGCGATTATTTTTCAGGAATCGATAGATTCTGGCATGGTTCCGGAGGACTGGAGGGTAGCGAATGTAGTTCCGTTGTATAAGAAAGGTGGGAGGCAGCACAAAGGCAATTACAGACCTATTAGTCTGACGTCAGTGGTGGGAAAATTATTGGAGTCTATCCTCAAGGAGGAGGTTACCAAATACCTAGAGGCGCAAGGCAAGATAGGACCTAGTCAACATGGTTTTGTGAAGGGGAGGTCCTGTCTGACCAACCTATTGGAGTTTTTTGAAGAAATCACAGGTAGGGTGGATAAGGGAGAGGCGGTAGATGTTGTGTATTTAGACTTTCAAAAGGCCTTTGATAAGGTGCCTCACAAGAGACTGATTAATAAGATGAGAGGTCATGGAATTATGGGCAGGGTAGCAAAATGGGTGGAGAATTGGCTGGTTGGCAGGAAGCAAAGGGTGGAAATAAAAGGATCTCGTTCTGGTTGGTTACCGGTTACCAGTGGTGTGCCGCAAGGGTCGGTGTTGGGGCCTCTCCTTTTTACCTTGTACATCAATGATTTGGATGATGGAATAAATGGTTGTGTGGCTAAGTTTGCGGATGACACCAAGATAAGTGGAGGAGTAGGGAGCATAGAGGAAATAGAAAGAATGCAGAGGGACCTAGACAGTTTAGGAGAATGGGCAAGAAAATGGCAGATGAGATTCAATGTTGAGAAATGTGCAGTTGTACACTTTGGAAGTAGAAATAAGCGGGTAGATTATTATCTAGAAGGAGAGAAGATTGATAGTGCGGTAGTACAAAGGGACTTGGGGGTACTTATACAAGATACCTTAAAAGTTAACCACCAGTTTGGATCGGTGGTTAAGAAAGCGAATGCTATGTTGACATTCATCTCGAGAGGTATAGTGTATAAAAGTAAGGAAGTGTTGATGAGGCTCTACGGGGCGCTAGTGAGGCCTCATTTGGAATACTGTGCGCAGTTTTGGGCCCCGCATCTTAGGAAGGATGTGCTGACGTTGGAGAGGGTTCAGAGGAGATTTACGAGAATGATTCCAGGAATGAAAGGGCTTAAGTATGATGAGCGTTTGTCGGCTCTTGGACTGTACTCGCTGGAGTACAGAAGGATGAGAGGGGACCTCGTAGCGACATTTAAAATGTTGACAGGTAAGGATAGAGTAGATGTGGCTAGGCTGTTTCCCTTGGTGGGCGTGTCCAGGACCAGAGGGCACAATCTTAGAATTAGAGGGTACAGTTTCAAGACAGAGATGAGGAGAAGTTTCTTTACCCAGAGGGTGGTGAAATTGTGGAACTCCTTGCCACGCACAGCAGTGGAGGCCAGATCAGTGGGGGTGTTCAAGGAGGAGATAGACAGATATCTAAATAGTCAGGGTATCAAGGGATATGGGGATAAGGCTGGCAAATGGGATTAGAATAGTTTTTTTTTCTCTCTTTTTCCCACCCCATTTCTTTTTCCCTTTTCCTTGGAGCAGACTCGATGGGCCGAATGGCCTGCTTCTGCTCCCTTATCTTGTGATCTTGTGAATACCAATACTAAGCAAGGTTGGTCCCGTTCAAACCCCCTCTGAAGACTTGCTTCTGTCTGAGTGGATCTTGGATTCGTAAATGAATTTTGTTCATGTAAAATTATGCAGTAATGTCATACAGTGCAAAAAAACATGTTCCATTGAATGACGTAGCTGCACAATTTTACATTTTGAAACCACATGCAAAGACCCAATCCCTACACAACAGAATTTCTAGCTCTTAATCCTGACCCAATGAAATATAACATTTTGGAGTGATCTTCATTATGCAGAGTATGTCACTAAAAGGTGAGAGCCAAAAGCCTGTGAAGGAACCTTTGTGACATAAGAATGGTCGTACTTTCCAAGGTGGATCTAAGCTTGATTAACTGGTCAGATATATAATCTCATTAGTTAGGGAGGCTAGTAGTATGTTGTCCTTTATTATAAGATGATTTGAGTACAGAAGTAAAGATGTCTTACTACAATTATAAAGGGTCTTGGTGAGCTCACATCTGGAGTACAGTGTGTAGTTTTAGTCTTCTTAGGAAAGAAAGGATGTACTTGTCATGGAGAGAGTGCATTGAAGGTTCACTGACCTGGTTCCAGGGATGGTGGATTGTGTATGAGAGGAGACTGAGTGTACTAGACTGTATTGTCTAAAGGTTTGGAGAATGAGAGGAGATGCCTCTGAAACTTACAAAAATTCTTGAAGGTCTTGAAAGCTGGATGTAACGAGGATGTTACTCCTGGCTCAGGAATCTAAAAGCAGAATAATCGTGAGAGATAATATAAGAGTATAGTCGAAGTTCCTCTTCTTGGCGTGAGTTTATGTCATGGCTTGTGAGGGGCAGCGGATAGATTTGCACTTTCCAAACATTGAGGGTTCTTCCAGCTGGGTATACTGTGTTGGTTTCACCACCTTGATTTTAAAGTAGAGACACATTTCTCTTTCTTTCTCACACTCACACATAATCAGGGCAAGGGTGTCAATTGGGTGTGGTTAAAACAATTACTTTTATTCAGCTTTAAAGGTAATTTCATTAAAACCAGGCCAATGCTGCAAGCTAGAATATCAGTTTCGCAGACTATCATGTTCAGTAAAGACATTTCCTCAAGAAACTAACATTGAAGACAATACAAAATCAATCATTTATCTGATCACATTACATAAATTAAAAGTACACAACTTTTAAAACAGGGAATTCTTTAATTTTAAAAATCTTTTCAAACCAGTTTTTTGCCTTCATCTGTTATCAGGATTAGAGGTACAAAATACAAATTGTGAGCATAAATAATGCATGTAATATCCTTCTCCAAAGTTTTGTGAGAAAGACTGATTCCGATGTGTGGACAGAACCTTACAATTATTGGGAAAGCAATGAAATATAACATTTTGAAGTGATCTTCATTATGCTGAGCATGTCTGCAACATTGGGGTTAGCCTATGAGGAGAGATTGAGTCGCTTGGGACTATACTCGCTGGAATTCAGAAGACTGAGAGGGGATCTTATAGAAGCATATAAACTTATGAAAGGGATAGATAAGACAGAGGCAGGAAAGTTGTTTCCACTGGTAGGTGAGACTAGAACTAGGGGACATAGCCTCAAGATTCGGGGAATAGATTTGGAATGGAGATGAGGAGAAACTGCTTTTCCCAGAGAGTAGTGAATCTGTGGAATTCTCTGACCAGGGAAGAGTAGAAGCTACCTCATTAAATATATTTAAGACGCAGTTAGATAGATTTTTGCACAGTTGGGGAATTAAGGGCTACGGGGAAAATGCAGGTAGGTGGAGCTGAGTCCACGGCTAGATCAGCCATGATCTTATTGAATGGCAGAGCAGGCTGGACGGGCCAGATGGCCTACTCCTGCTCCTATTCCTTATGTTCTTATAACAGCACTAAAAGGTTTCCATATGAATAAATACTTCTCAGTTTCAGAACTTCATTTATCATATAGTGTATCAAAGCCTGAAAATTGGTCCAGACCTTCTGGAATTTTACGCATCATTTTGATATCATATTGACCTCCTATTAGCCTTTAAACTTCCAAAAGTTCTAAAACAGAAACAACACTGCTCTGAGAACTTAAATTACAAGTGATTGAGCGGCTACATTTCCTTTACAGATATGTGTAACAAACTTTTCTAGAGTGGAAGCTCCATGATGGCAATTTGGTACAAAGTTGCTATGAGGTTATCCTCTTCATTCTGTTCTTACATCTGCTGGCAAAGTATACAAAATTGACACAGATTTACTTGCTTTTTGACTTTCACAGCACCTCAGTTGAGCAAACTGTCATCCAATTTCACTTTGCTCAGGCCTCTGAACAGCTTTATCAACTTTGGAAGAGTTAGGCAATTTGAAGTCAATGCATAGGAGGTGTTGGTTCATGTGGAACAGGGAACACTTTACTGGAGAGGTGAGATTACAGTCATTCAAGGCTGAAAGGAACAGAGGTCTTGAGCTCCAGGACTTAGGTTTAGGGATTTGAGCATAGCTCACACGAGTGGATAGGAGGAGGAAACAGCATTAAATGATCAGAGAACTCATATTTAGAGAAATAAATAATAAATAAATAATGCTGGAAACATTGCCTCAGATCACCTCTCATGCAGTAGAAAATGGATCTGATGGAGACATGCTCAATATTTGTCCTTGGCTGATGTAGAGGAAGGCCATTGAGGAGTAACAAATCAAAATACAAAAGTAAAATGCTGTGGATAATGTAAATTTGAAATAGCAGCAGGAAGTGTTGGAAATTTTCAGCAGTCAGGCAGCACCTGTGAAGAGAAAAATAGGGTTCTGGTATTCTGCTAAAAGATCATTGAGCTCTGTACCTTGCTCCATTGGTGTGGCCTGATCCAGAGTATTTCCAGCATTTCCTGCTTTTATATCAGAGTCACAAACCAGTGCAATAACAGGTATCTAAATCACACAGGATTCAACATTGGGTACCTACAAATACGGTGCTGTTTTAAATCACCATGAAATACATGCTTCATGATTGCTGATTGGGAATGAAGTAATGACATTATATCTGGTGAAGATTTTGGTGGAATAAGTCTCCTTGTATGGGGTATTTTTTCCTGCAGGAGAATGCAAGGCTATCATGATGGGTGATGTGATAGAGGACACCAGCGACGCATTGGAAATTAAAACAATCCTGACCATCAAAAGCTATGGATTTATTTATTTATTATTGTCACATACACTGAGACACAGTGAAAAGCTTTTGTTTGCATGCCATTGAGATAGATCATCCCATAAATAAGTGCATTAAGGTAATACAAAAGGAAAACAAAACAGAATGCAGAATAAAGTTTTACAGTTACAGAGAAAGTGCAGTGCAGGTAGACAAATAAAGTGCAAGGGCCATGACGAGGTAGAGTGAGAGATCAAGAATTCATCTTTATCATATAAGAGGTTTGTTCAAGAGTCCTATGGCAGCAGCAAGCTGTCCTTGAGTCTGCTGATACATGTTCTCAAGCTTTTGTATCTTCTGCCTGATGGAAGGGGAGAGAAAAGAGAATGACCGGGGTGGGAGGGGTCCTTGATTATGTTGGCTGCTTTTCCGACACAGCGGGAAGTGTAGACAGAGACAATGGGATGCTCTAATTCATTGATTGATATATTTTGTTAGCATTATATTAACCACAAGTAAAAGGCTCACTTCCTTGGAATTCAAAAACTTTTACTTCATCCTCCTCATCCAAGTAAAATGAAATTTCAAATGTTATGCTCATTGCATGAAGAGAAGAGCATGAACTCAGTAGGCTGCAGCTCTACTTGAAAATTCTAGTCTTAAACCAGCCCTACTTTATCAGTAGATTTAAAAATTTTTGCATTTCACTACAGGCTTCTTATTCAATTTGGTGCATGTCTTAGTGAGGTTCCCATATGTAACTGCAACATGGCAGCACAGAGCTCCCAGTTTAAGTGAGCACAGTTAACCCTGAACCCATTGCAACCAATATTAAGTAAAATATATGACAGTCCAAAAGCTCTCACTTATAGTTCTTTTGTAATTCATTTTAGTGCTATTTTCTGCTTCAAGAGTGCATAAACCAAAATCAAGAAATCTCAGTCAGAAAATGGAAATTATGCCCTGGAAATACCGTAACTTACAACACAGAAGCTAACTGTTCCATTGTATTACATGTGGTAAAATATTCCCGTACCTACAAATCAGAGCATCCACACATTTACCAAAATAATGTCATAGGAAATTTGTTAGTAGAAGTATGCAGCATAATTGCCGGACAGTCATGGTTTAAATAGCATGCTCAAACTTCCATTAAAAGTAGAACAGAGAACATAGAACAGTACATCACAGCAACAGGCCCTTCGGCCTATGATGTTGTGCCAAACTAATTAAACTAGTAATTAAACACCTAACTAAACTAATCCCTTCTGCCTGCACAGTGTCCCTATCCCTCCGTTCTCTGCACATTCATGTGCCTATTTAAGACCCTCTATCATATCTGCACCCACCACTCTCTGTGTAAAAAAACCTTCCTCACATCTCCTTTAAACTTACCCCTCTCACCTTAAATACATGCCCCCTAGAAAAGTATGGTTGCCAAATTTGCTGATGACACAAAGATAAGCAGGAAAGTAAGTTTTGAAAAGGACATATAGAGACTGCAAAAGGAAATAGATAGGTTCAGTGAGTGAGCAAAAAGCTGGCACACAACGTGGGAAAGCATGAAATTGTCCATTTAGGCAGGGAAAACAAAAAAAACATATTAAATGGTGAGAAACACAAGAGACTGCAGATGCTGGAAATCTGGAGCAACACACAAAGGTGCTGGAGGAATGCAGTGAGTCAGGCAGCATCTATGGAAGGAAATGGACAAATGGTGAGAGATTGCAGAGCTCTAAGATGCCGAGGGACCTGGGTGTCCTAGAACATGAGTGGTGGAGGGATAGTATTTATTTACTGAAAGCAATTGGGAAAGCTAACTGAATGTTATTGTCTATTGCTGGGGAGTTGAATACAAAAGTAGGGAGCTTATGCTTCAGTTGTACAGGGCATTGGTGAGACTTTATCTTGAGTAGCATATAGTCCCCTTATTAAAGGAAGGATATTAATGTTTGAAAGCAGTTCAGAGAAGGTTTAGTAGTCTACGACCTGGAGTGGGTGGATTGTCTGATGAGGAAAGTTTGGACAAGCAAGGCTTGTATTCACTGGAGTTTAAAAGAATGAGGGAGGATTTGATTGAAATATGTAAGATCATGGGGGGTCTTAAACAGGGTAGATGTGGAGAGACTGTTTCTTCTTGTGGGAGAATCTAGAACCAAGGTCACTGTTTAAAAATAAGGGTCACCCATTTAAGACAGAGATAAAGCCAAAGTTCTTCTCTCAGAGAGTCATGAGTCTTTGGAGCTCTCTTCCTCAAAGGGCATTGGAAGCAGAGTTTTTGAATATTTTTAAGACAGAGGCAGACACTTGATAAGCAAAGGACTGGAAGATTTACTATGGGTGGATGAGAGTCTGGAGTTGAGTTTATAATCAGATCAGCCATAATCTTATTAAATGATGGAGCAGACTTGAAGAGCCAGGTATGTTTGCATGTATGTAAAGCTAAAAAGAAATTTGAACATGCATGCATAGCCATTTGACAATGGAGTCAAAATCTCTATAACATGTAAGTAATATCATCAAAAGCACTTCAAATAAAGACAACAGTGTGATCTGCATCTTCAAAAGCAATTAAGCCCTGACCTCACACAGTGCTGACCTAACAGCAATTAAACTTTGTGACTATATTAGACATCGTCTGTCATTTCATGGACATAAAAAATTAAGGAAAAATGACACACCATCATTGTAAGCAGGTTTATTTCACTTTACTGATTAGACCTGTGAAACAAATCAGTATTAACCTTTTGCATGTATCCTTCCACTAACAGCTCAGATTTCTATAAATTGTCCTTTTCTGCAACCAGCCATAAGCCAAAGTCTTGATGCCTGACATTTCCAATTGAGCTAATGAAACAACTACTGCCCTCGTAGATGTAAGCTGTTGGCAGTTAGTCTCCCTCACGTACACCTCCCCCACTCTGACTGGATTCAATGAATTAAATGCTATGCAACAGTTTAATTAGATGTCTAATGAATCCCTATCACTGTGAACTGATGTGACATAGAAAAAATGCCATTTCTTCAATAGGCTCATCTGAATCAAATCCCCAGTCTTGGGAGTATAGCGCACTGGGTAGATTTAATCTCTTGAGAGCTTAATAGTGGAGAAATTTACAGGGTAGCTGAGATATGAGAAGTATCAATGGCACAAGCATCGAAGGCACGAGAAAAGAGCTGGTAAAAAAGATGTCAAAGACATAAAGGGAAAATAAAAAGCATCCACGGCATGGAGTGAAAGTCAATGGGAGGATCAGCAAGAAAAGAGCAGGGAGGATCAGAGGCATTGATAGGGAGAAAGCTATAATAAATCCAATAATTTTCCCAATGAATTAGATGTCTGTTCAAACACTGTTTCTTGTTACTGAGTGTCCTGGGGGTGCATATATCAGAGCCCCTAGATGAAGATGTAACAGGAGATTAGATATGAACCTTGGGATTTAATTAGTTGTAAAAAGAAAAAGAATTGCCAAAGGTTTGTACTCATTAGAATTCAAGCATTTTGCTATGTAAAACCTGTTGAAGACTGCTTGAAGCATATGTGTTCAAACAAGTTAACATAACTTCTGAATAGATCTTTTTGAGTTGAATTTTTCCCGATTTTCCTAATTTCTTATTTTCTTTAGTCATCCCCATGGAATATCAGTTTCCGAATGAAAGGATATTTGGGTGACTTACTCCCAGTGCTCTTCCAATGCTTCAGAGGAGTGAGGGAACTGTCATAGCTGATCCGTTTTCTGATTTTCTCTCCCTCCTTTGATGAAATTCCACTTTCCCTCACAACAGTTTTAGCAAATAGTGCAGTGAAAATTGAAAACTCATAATAGATAAAGCTGCTAGTTCAAACGCAGATCTGCCAACACAGTTCACTAACAGATCAGCTTTTGGATATGTTGTCTATTCAGGTTGCCTCTGAGGAACAATGTTTTGGATTTTGTTTCCTTTTTATTCATTATTGGGAATATTTGCTTGTTTGATTTTCAGGTGGGAAGTATTATTGTTAATGAGAGACGACATTAAGAATGATTAAAATCTGCTTTACTGATCGAATCAGGATGTCAAATAGGTACTGTATTGCTGTCTTAATATAAATTTATGATACATCTACAAATTCAAAAATTCTGAACAGCTGAGCACAGAAAGGCAAATCTATGTAAATTATCTTCCAATACATTTTAAATACATCATGTGAAAAAATAATAACATAATAAACTAATAATGAACTTGAAAACATGGTTTAGTACTGAAAAATGGCACACCATTGGGAAATCTTAGTGCTAAAATATTGTTCAATAAAACCAACCTGAAATTAACCCACATTTATTGTAATCTTTAACAAAATTGTTCCAAGCAAAAAAATCTCTCAATAGCCAGAGTCCCCAAACTGTGATGTGAGGAAAACCAAGGATGTTCCTACCTTCGCTCCATGGGTATATCAGTGCCAATGGCAGAATGGGTTGACTCTGCAGCAGTGCACTTGGCTGGCAGAAGCGGGAAACTGGGTGAGACATGTGAGGGATTCTTCATTCAGCCCGAAGAAAATATCACTGGCTGTATAAAACAAAGGATAAAGTTCAGATAAAATTGACAATTGCAAACAGCTCAAAACGGATGGTAACAGGAACATAGAGAAAACTTACCCCTTCATGGGCACTTCGAAGTTCCTACTGCAGGAGGGTGTAGCAAAGAAAAGAGGTCTTCTTTTGTGTGTCATGGCATCCTGTTGTCAAAGAAAGATGCAAGCTGCATCATTAAATGTGGTTCAGAATGTAGATTTCTTACTAACTGGAAGGAAATTAAGGAAAAAAGAATCGTAATTGTATGTTGCCATTTTACACCCTCAGAACACGCAAGGTGCTTTAGACCCAATAAAATAAGATGTAGTTTAATTCCTCACCACGTGAAAGAGAGCATTCCACCTAGTTTTGCTGCACTTTCAGCCTCTATTGGGCCTCCACTCCCTGCCTTTCCATAGTAATTATTGCAGTGACCGCAAATGTAGCAGCTTATTTTTACTTCATGGTTTTTTGAGGGAGGGATATCAACTAAGTCACTAGGCCAACTCTCCAGCTTTTCTTTGTTAAGTGAGTCAGGATCCTTTACATCCATTTGAATAGGAAGTTGGAGCTTCTCTTTAACAACTCATCTGAAGACAGTGCTTCACTCCCTCAGCACTGCATTGAACTGTCCATTTGGATGGTGTATTAATGTCCTAAGTGGGACTTGAACCTGCAGTTTTCTGACCAAGAAGTGAAAGTGCTACCAATGAGCCAATCTAATATTTCCTGGTATCAGAAATAGGTAGGAAAGATTGATTCTCAAGTTCAGAACTTGAGGCACTAGGCAAAACTTGGATACAAATCACAATTACTTCCAGGTACAACCTAAGAATAAAAATTCACATAAGAATTCCTATCTTCAGCAGTTATTTTATGCAACAGCAAACAACAACATTGAAGGGCGGATGATGGTAGAACACTGACCCAGACATTCCAGTGTAAAGCCAGTGAAACTGTCAATGATTGCTGTGCATATGTTGTGAATGTGACGACTTCTGGAACCTGCACATGTGTATTTTAACTCAGACATCCAGACATCACTGTTGGCGTTATTGTGCTGTTCCACTGGGTAAACAATTGGTCATGCAGAGGGAGATCTTTTTGAAATCAGCAGTATAACAAGAAATTCAACTTTTTACATGTTTTCTCTCTGTAAAATCCCTCAGAAACATTAAGTCTTATTAAATGAGATATTATTGAGTCTTCACAACATATTAAACCATAAATACTACTGAACATCTCTCTGACCCTGATAAACTAATTTTATGTGTGGTGTTCAATTTCCTCAGAAAAAAAACTTTCCAATAATTCCATGCTTCTCAAAATAATTGTAATACTCTACTTTAAGATTTTTTAAAATAATATTTCAGCTTCTACCTTGCAGATTTTCCAATCTTCATTTCAATCACTGTGAGATATTTTTAACAATTGGTAAAACATTAAAGCATTTTACTTACTGATATGTGATCTTTCAGATTTCTTTAAAATGCCCACCCCTGCCTACATGACAGTAGGAGTGTTGCTGGCAATCTACGCTGTAGGCATTGCTAGATTTTTGTGGACAGTTTTCTTCAAGACTTTAACGAGTGCAATCACATTGCCACTGACCATGAAGATACAGGTTGAAGCAAATATAGACCACTTCCCAATCACGTGATAGCCAAAAGAAGTAATGCAAGACCCAAATTACGAAGAAATGTTTTTGGTTCATACATTAGTTAACCACTGTGACTCAGGGTCACAAGAATGGAATGTTTTTTGATCTGGGACATAATATACATGATGTTGAGAGAACCACAGTCTCCTTTCAGTATAGATTTTCTTTGTTGCAAGATGCACTGTAACTCAGATATATAGGTCCACACACATATTCCTTCCCTTCACCACCCCTTCCCCCACATGAACCAATGTGCTCTGTGGAGTCTTGCAATTTTCAAATGTGTAAATAGCTTATCAAAGATTAATTATGTAATATGGCCTTTTGCTGTTCAATTATTGGGCATGTGTGGGGTTTTAAAGTGATTTACTGTGCCATAGAAATAGTAGATAGTTATGTTATAGTGATAAGTAATAATAAGACATGGTTAAAATAATTTAGTATGTATGTGGAATACACCATTACTTAAATCTTGGCCATGCAACTGATAAAACTAAATTGAAGAACTACTTCAGAATGATATATATCTACCAATTAATGGAGAAGGTTAGTTTAAATGTTCTGGAATTATTAAATATTATGATCCAATTGAATTGCACAGACACATAATGGAAAGGCTGTTGTGTGATATATGGTTAGCAGTTGGTGAATTCAGTGCCCAATATAGACTTGTCAGTAAGAACATGAGACAGAAACAAAATATTTTGGGACTTTTCTTTACTTTGTAAAGTAGGTTATTTAAGGCAGACAGGGACTGAACAACAAGGTGTGAAGCATTTGTAAAGGGAAGTTCTCTAGTTCATTGCCAAATGGAAAATTCCAGTGTTCTGCTTATGCTTATGTTCTGCTTATTGAAATCAAAAATAAGAATTACTGTAATTTTTAATCCATGTTCATCACAAAGAAGTGTCTCACTGAGAAAAGGTAAAATCTACCCATCTGTTCAAGCTCTACAATCTCCCTTCCACCAGTAAAACAGTAAAATTCATAGTTCTGCTTACTTTAGCTCTGGAGTGAATTCAGTGAATCCTTTGTAGGCTTCCCATCTCCTTTGTCCATAAACCTCATCTTGTTTTGCATAATAATACATTCAGCCATTACACATCCTCATTGACCAACATTGACTCTCTATCCACCTACAAGTCTACATTCTCATTTCCAATTCTATCTTAAGACTCTCTCCACCCCACTTTGAGAACTCTCTGAATCTCCTTATATGCCTCTGAATGTTTGGCTCTGACTCTGACTTTGGGTGCATGATTCCACACTATCATCCCATCATTATTGTTAGAACACTTCTGTCTGGAACTCTCCCCATAAATTCCCCAGCCTCTCTGCTTTTTATTTCATCACAAAATAATAATTATCAATGTGGGCAGTTTTCTGTGCCCTAACTTTCCCAACATGGTTCAATATCTGCTCACTTGTTGTTATTATTTATTTTTGAAACCCCTACAAAGCATTTTTGGATATATTTTATGTTCATAATGTTTTAAAATTGGAAGAACTAATAAATGCGTGTTACTATTGATGGCAGGCACATCACGGTTGGTATCAGATGTTTCACATGATGGATTGTATAATTTTAAGAGTGTAAAAATGTTAGATTCAGAAAACATCTACTTTAAATCAATCACTAATGTATAATGTACATATAATACTAATTGAAACCATTTTAACATTTAGGAGTACAGTGAAATTCTTCCTACGTATTTCTTTTTGCTCCTATCTCCTTCTTAATACATTTAAAGCTTCATTTTGGTGAATTTTCTGTCTTGAATTAGAGAGCCTTTACTTTAGAATAAGTCAAGCTTGTGTATCTGAAATACTGAAAGCTTTCTAATTGCAGTTTTATTTGTTTTTGTTTAATATTTTACAAGTGTTTTTGAAACATGCCTTAGGTCAATTCATATTAACTTTGGTAAGGGCATATCATAAAAAGTACTACAAAATTATTCTCAGTGTTTATAAACTAAATTTGGTCTGACTGAAAAATCATTGAAGTTATTTGGATTAATTTTAATAATGATTAATTGTAAGCTAATACTCCACAATTTTACACCCAATGCACAAACACAAATACATCACATGTATTCCAAAAATAAAAAAGAGAGCAACAGTGGCTGCTTGTTTTGTTTTATATCTTTGTACACAATACATAAAAAGCAAAAGCCATCTTAAGGTAACTGAAAATACTCCACGGGTATAAAGTTCCAACTGCAAACAATAATTGGAGTTTCACTTTTCATTACCAAGGTGTAACTTTAAAAGGAATAATTGTTGTTCAGAATATAACAGATAAAGTTAATGTGAAAAATGTAAAACTATATGTTAGGAATAAATACAGCATATTCAATATTCTTGTTTTTTAAACTGCTCATGTTGAGGTGAACAACCCAATAATTGTCCTGTCACAGATGCTATCCATTGCTGTTAATTACAAATGTAACCATCATCATTTCATGTGTGTAGTCTATCCAAATTCATACTATGTACATTTAATTCATTCATAGCCAATATTCCACTAAGACACCATTTAAAAAGTAAATGTGGTTTACTAAGTAGTTATTGGGTATTAATGATTAAGGTGAGCTTCAGGAGGTGCAAGTGACAGTAAAACTAAATGGACACAGTATCGCTTTATTCAAAATTCTAATTATAATGAATCAAAACAAACATGAAAGAAATCACTAAATTTGTCAACATTTGGACTTCTGAATAGGTATATAATGAGTATGTTAATATAAGCTATATGAGGGGAACAAATAAATCACATAACAGGCACAGTAGTGTAGTGGTTAGCGTAACGTTATTACAGCGCCAGCAACCCGGGTTCAATTCCGGCCACTGTCTGTAAGGAGTCTGTACGTTCTCCCCGTGACTGTGTGGGTTTTCTCTGGGTGCTCCGATTTCCTCCCACATTCCAAAGCTGTACAGGTTAGGAAGTTGTGGGCATGCTATGTTGGCGCTGGAAGCGTGGTGACACTTGCAGGCTGCCCCCAGAACACTCCACGCAAAGATGCATTTCACTGTGTGTTTCCATGTACATGGGATTAATAAAGATATCTTATCTTTTGGTGGTGTAGGATATCGGAAGATTGAAATGGAACAGCATGTCATACTCCCTAACCTCAGTTATTTTCAGATACTTTGTGGAAGAGCTCATGACTGGATCATTTGCCTGATCTTTCAGCAGCAGACACCACATGGTCTTAAGAGAATGGAGAAAGCCTTTTTCTTGAAATCTGAGTATTCTTTGATTCCAGTTTAAGTGATACTATAATTCTGTGAAAATTAAAGTAATTCTCCCTACATTATCAAAGGTGAAAATTAATTTCATAGAGTCCTTCAAAGCAGCAAAATGGCACAGGAAGTTGGAAGCACATGAGACTGCAGATGTTGGAATCTGGGGCAAAAATCAAACTGCTGGAGGAGCTCAGTGGGTCTGTGGAGGGAAATGGACAGTTAACATTTCGGGTCAAGACCTTTCATCTGGAAGTTGGAAGATAGATACAGAGTGTCACGGAGTGTCATCCATCTTTATTCCCTGCCCATCTGTAAAGTTCAAGACACATCACAGCGCAACAGAATTGCTGATCAGAGACAAGGTACGTTGCTGAAGGACAGGAAAGCTCCTGTGGCGAGTCCCTTGTACTCTTTCTACTGTAATCTATGTGGCATTAGTAGAATACTGAGAACCGATCACCTATGCCCTGCTCTTATAGCTGAGGTCAATGCAACACCTCACATAACCAGACAGAGGTGAGGATTTCAGCTTTGGGATGTGAGTTCAAATCCAGGTTAGAATAATGGAATTAACCTCCCTTTGTTCTCTACAGGGATCCTACAAGGTGCTGTATCTAATTTAACATTATTTACTCTGACAGGCTATGGTCACACTGGTACAGTATAAAGTTTTTCTATGAAGTTGGTATTGAAGTAGATGGTTGGACCAGAAGGAGCTGGCCTCAAAATGCTTGATGCTGTTCACTCGGTTTTCAAATTAGTGTGTTTAACCTGCCAGTATTAACATCCATCACCTTGATCATCACAAAAAAGTAATAAGAGCAAAACCTGGTCAGTACCTCATCATTTAAATGTCAATAACAAGATTCATGTTCTTCTTATGAGGAAAACATAGCTACACAATATTCTCATGCTGTTAGCAAAATGTGCATTGAGCCCATATATTTGTATGAGAATCCTATCAAATAAATATGTTGTGTATGACACATCAAAATAAGTAGATGTCGATTATGACGATAAAACACCCAAAGGAAATAAATATCAGACACCTCAATATCCAAAGCGTCAGAAGACAATTGTCAGAGAATTGGTCAAAGTAGTACATTGCATCTTTTGATACATGCTGCCCATTATGATCTTTATGAAGTGTTCTATTGGGGTCTTACTCTTCAAATATGAGTTGGAAGACCCTTTTCTTTTATTAGTTACTAAGCTCCTTATATTTGTTCCATATTGCAGCTGGTTGAAAGTCTAAGCTTTATTGTCTTCTGTTATTGAAAATCCAGATTTCCGCAGCCTACTCCCTGAGGTCAAGCTTTGTCTGAGAACACATTCTCATTTCAGAATGTACTGAGGCTGTCTAGAGAGGGGGAAAGATTATGACTGTAATACACTTAAATCCAATTTATTTGCTTGACTACAAACTTGACCCTTACACAAATTCTTCTGTGTCTATATTTAATTCCTTTATAACGCTAAGAGTTAATGTTAATGACACTGCAGATAATACAAGTAGATCAAAGATATAGCAGTTCTTGTCCGTGTACAGGATTCATGACATTAACTAAATCGTACCAGTAAACTGATATTTGGCATTGAGTGAATAATGGCCAACAGAATTCACTAAATATATTTCACCAGGATGCTTCTTCAGCCAAACGCTATTGGAATAAAATGTGCTAACCGCTACAGAGACTAATGAAAAATACCCAGGAATGGAGTTATTTTTAAACTTTACTACAGGAAACCTTTAGGCCATCTGGAAAAATCTTCCTTTATATGAAAATTCAGGGCTTTTATGAATAGCTATGTTTACTGAAAGAGATTAAAGCATTCATTTTTTTTACTTCATGTGTTCCTTAAAGAACTGCCTTACAGCCTACATCACAGGATACATGTACAGAATGCATTTTTCCATTTTGCTGTCTGCTCCGTAAAATTTTTGGAGAATATTCCTAAGAATTGCTTAGAATTTTGTTGAACTTCATTTATTTAACCACAATATATATGAATGGATCAATCAATTCAGTAATATTGAGTGAAATTTCTGCTTGACCTAAAATATAAACAACAAGAAACAGCCTCTAAACATTTTCACTTGTAGTTAAAGAATTTGTAAAAAAAAGAACTTTTGTAATTGTAATTTATAGATGTTTTCAGAGAAGAATTTTAAGACATCAAACAAAGCTGATAGGCCTTGAAATTCCGAAGGAAACCTACTTGCTGTTGTCTTGTATGCATGCTTTTCCCTGGGGATCCAGAAGGTGTCTCACCAGACATAGCAGGAACACATGGATCCTCTGTAGATGTTCAAGGCTTGAGTCTTTATATAAAAGCGTTGACTCAATAGTTTGTATGTTTTATCTACTCATGTATATCTCCAGTTGTATTAAAAAGTTACTCCTTCATGGGTTGATACACCCATGTTTTCAGATGTTTTTGTGTTTTTTCCATCTGATTTATTTATGATGTTTTGGCCTGGTGTCTAAGACTACATTTGTACAATATTTATAACATGGGTGAGAAGAAGTTTCATGATGGGTTCTCCATCTATTTCACTCCAGTCTTGGTATGGGGATTTAGCTCTGAATTTGCCTTAAATAACCTAGGAACTGGATCACATAGCGCTTTTTTATTTTTAAAAAAATGAGCAATTTTCAATTTTACCCAGAGTAGATTGCACTGGGATTATTTCTGGGTGATAAAATCTGTGTGCGACCCCTGTTTGAATGCCTAAACTTTTCCTGCATTCAAGCATGCATCTAATTGCATAAGGCTCATTTTCCCACCATCATGCATGCATCTAGTTGCATAAGGTCCATTTCTGCCTGTACCTACATAGACTGGAGCCCAAACCTCCTCACTGTGACTGTCATACAGCAGTCTCACTCCAACTATGGTTGCATTTCTCACCATTTACTCTGCTGATATTGGGAGACTTGGCTGGGCATGTTCACAACATACTATAAACTACCTAGAGTGTGCTACCATGAACAATTTTCACCAGCATTTAACTATTCTTTCAATGAGTACCTCTGTGGTAACGCTGCTTGCAGTATTCCACTATTGCAAACATCGTCATGGCACGTCTGGTCAATCAGGTAGGTTGGGGACTTTCGGACATGCTCATTTGCAAATAGCCTAATTCCAGGGAGAGTTAACCCATGTGAACCTCTCCAATGAACAATGTGCTTGCAGGCTCAGGTCATCACATTCTGTAGGAAGACCTTTGGCCATACTCTCTTCTCTGGACTGCTCTCTTCATTCATCACTTTCATTCTCAGAATCCTGGCAATAAGATCTTTCCAAACAGCTGCACCAGATCCCTGTCACATCTCCCAGTTTGTGCTCACCACTGCAAGATGTCACTCGGGCACTGCATTTGCAAAGAAATTATTTAATCTACTTTGATTAAGTGAGGATCAGGTGACATCTCAGGCACTGGGGTTTGCCAGGATTGTTGGCTCTCTACATGTAGAATATAGCCATTGACCCACCAGGACTCTCTTTTATAATCCAGGTCTTTCAAGGAATCAGTTGTTGTGGATCGCCAGATGAATTTTCTCAGGGTGAATGCTGTGTTTCCAGGAAGTACATAAGAATCCTTCATTCTGAGAGAGAGTTTCCACTGCTGGAAATTTTCAGCACTTTGTAAAGCCTGGAGGAATGGATCCTGGGGAACAAGTGTTACCGACTACAAACTACACTGCTGGTATTTGTCTAGCTTGGATTTCAAACACCAAGAAGGATAAGGCAGCAGGAGCATGGGCACATCACCATCTGCATGCTCCCCTTCAGGTCACACCCTGTATTGACTTGAAATTATATTGCCATTCTTTGATCATCACTGAATGTAACTCCCTTCCCAAGAGCACCGTTGTTATATCTTCACCAATAGAACTGCAGTGGTTTAAAAAGGTGTCTCACCAACTTCTTCTCAAGGAAAATTAGTAACGGGAAATAATTGCTGGTATTCCTTCTTTACCTTGTTGTCTTAATGTCCAGTATTCACTGTTTTTATTTTGGGTTTTCAGTGTCTACAGTGTTTTGCTTCTCTGGTATGTAAGTATTTCAGTCTTTCAGTGCTGGTCCTGGCAAAACTTTCCTCCTGTTATGCATTTCTTGCACCAGAACTTTAATGTAAGTCTGGGAGCGCTCTCTCTTGCTATCTCTCTCTCTCTTCCATATTGACACCATCTGGCTGCAAGGGGGAATGTGCTTTTAAGGGGTGACAGCCTTCTGTGATTGCTGCACAGAAAAGTGTTGGCAGCCACATTCAGTTGGGCCTGGTCTCACTGGGAACCACACAGGTCCTGGTTTAGCACACCTGGGAGAAAACCATCTTATTGCCATTTCAGAGTTATTTTTGTCCAATTTTATGATTTTATTTTACAGGAGACCTGATTTGGAATTAGCACACTGAATAAAGTAATGTATTAAGAGTACACAAAATTACCTGAAATTCTATTCCCAGACAAGGCTTCAGTTATGGCATGGTCAGACCTAGACACTAGTGAGCTACAACATTTTATGCTCCAATGACGCCTTATATCAATGAGCTCTTCCAGCTCTACCATCCTACAGGATATCTGTGCTCCTCCAATCGTGACCTCTTCCTCACCTCTCATTTATGTTCCTCCTCCATGACCAACCATGACTTCTGCTGGCAAGGCCCTAAACTCTGAAATTCCCTTCCTAAAGTTTCTACTTTTTTCTCTTCATTTAACATACCTAATGCAACATACAATCTTAACTACAATCTTGAACTTGTCAAATTTTTTTTGATAATGGTTCCTTTGAGTACTTTGCTACTTTGCTACATCAATACATGAAACATTAACTCTGCTTCTCTCTCCACAGTTATTGCCTGACTGAGCTGCTAAGTATTTCCAGCACTTTCTGATTTTGTTTTGCTTTTAATCACAGGTTATCATGGTCCCACCATCTGGGATGTGCCCTCTTCTCGATGCTACCATCAGGCAGGAGGTATGGGAGCCTGAAGACCCACACCTCAAAGTTCAATAACAGCTTCTTCTCCACTGCCATCAGGTTCTTGAACCGACCTGAAAAACCCTAACACTACCTGGAACTATATTTCTTTTTCTCTCTCTCAACTTGCACTAGTGCTGTTATGTTTATTTAGTGGTGTAAGTTATGCGTAATTTATGTTTGTGTTAACTAATGTTTGTCATGCTTGTAATGTACTGTGCTGCAAAAAGCTCATTTTCACGGCATTTATTCCCTGTATATGTATGCCTATGATAATACACTTGAACTTGAACTTGTCCTATTATGCTCCTTCTTTTTCCTCACCTCCAACAAATAGCAGACAGAAAGAATGCACCTAAGTTCTGCTGATTATTAGCTGGCTCAGGAGAACCAGGATTTCATTTAACTTTCTATTAATGTGCTCTGGGAGTACTTTATAATGGCCATACTCCCCAGTAGGTCTTAGCACTGATGTAAGGAGCAGCAACTTAAAACTCAGCTGCAGTACTCTTTCAGTATTCAAATAAAATAGTAGAATGGCAGAGCCAGTCGAGGTATTGCCTCAGAGTTCCAGTGATCCAAGTTTGATCCTGACGGCTGATGCTATCTCAGTGTGGAGTTTGCATGTTCTTCCTGCAATGTGTGTTTTTTCTCCCACATCCCAAAGAACTGCGGGTTGATAGGTTAATTGCACTGTAAATTGGTCTGAGTGTGTAGGTGAGTAATAGACCTTGAAAGGGTGGAGTGAGTTGATGAGAATGTGGGGAGAATAAAATGGGATTAGTGTAGGATTAGTGTAAATGGTGCTTGATGGATTTGCTGAGCCTAAGGGCCTGTTTCCATGCTATATTACGCTGACTCAAAAACAACTTTTTGCAAAATGCTCAGGCAAATCATGAGTTGCATTTATATTGCAACATTAGTGTAGTTTTGGCACAGAACAGTTTTGCTTTGTACTGTCATTCTACTTAGAGTGTAAACATAATTTGAATTTAGAAACAGGGTCATGCTTAATACCAGAATAAAGATATGCAAAATTCCCCTGAGAAGAGACTTTAATTCAGTCAATTCAGCGCTAACTCACGATTATGTAAATATCAGTATGCAATTTAAACAATACTGGTAGCAGTCAGAGACTGAAACCATTTCAGTTCTAGACTGTATGTTGTACACTTTGATAAAATGCACCAGGCAGCTGAATAATTAAAAAGAATTTGACAGTTGCAAGGGTAGAAAATAAAAGTTACAAAACTAATATAAATCTCCTGTGATACTGTACACAATGAGTCACATGATGTATCTTGTTCAGATGGATCAGGGTTCAAAGAGAGGGTTTATAATTATACCAGGATGCGCAGACATAGTTAAGCTCTCATGTTCAAATCATTCATCATATCCTTATTTTTAGATATTACAGGTGACCTCCAAATTATGGACGTTTGAGTTACTGAAATTTCACCCTCATAGAATTCACAAATTATGTTAGATATGGAATAAAGCTCACTCTCATGACGTTTATGTGAAAAAGTAGTAAATAAATTAACAGATTTTTTAAACCCACATTTCTTAACCCATGCTCAGAAGAACGTGGCTTTGCATTATGTAAAATCGCAGTACGGCATGTTTTTTTTAGGAACGCAAACCCCCCCACCCCCTCAACGCTTGTACTCTGATTTGATTTTGGAATGATCACTATGAGATTGTTAGACTGGATGTCCCATCAGCTCTAATGTTGGCTCTTAATAAAGGGGCTGCCACTGAGTGGCCAAAACAGCCGCTTGTTTCAGGATATTAATTAGGGTCATTTCCCAACTGTGTTCGGATATTGGACTAACTCCAAGGACCACACGGTTCCTCATAAGCTGGGAAACTCACTCAAAAATTCCTCTCAAACAGGCCATTTCAGCAGACTGATTCAAGGAAAGGCAAGTTTGCCATTAAAGAAGAGATTGAGTAGACTAGGCCTACATTCTCAAGAGTTTAAAAGAATGAGAGATGATTTTACTGAACCATTCAAAACTCTTACATGTCTTGACAGGGTGGATGCAGGGAGGAGGTTTCCTTCTTTGAGGAGTTCAGAACCAGGAGTCATAGTCTCAGAATTAGGCCATTTAGGACTGGATCTTGCAGATATTTCATCCAGAGTGTGGTGAATCTTCAGAATTCTCTACCCTCGTGGATTGCGGAAGTTCAGTCATCGAGTTAATTCAAAACAGGGATTGCTAGGTTTCTAGATATTAAGGGATATCTGCTTCTAACCTTACGTTCCTTTACTTATTTTCATGAATTAAGAGGAATGGCTGCTAGAATCAAAGGTAAGTATTAAGTGGTTGAATTTTTTTTGAACTGATTAAGTTTAAACAAACGTACTTAAAAAGGTGTTTTTGGCATCTTTAAAGCATTAATTTTCTTAATTGTTTTTATTTGATTACCTTTTAACAGTTTTCTATTGTTTCTGAATGCCAGATACATTTTATATTAATAGTTCTGACAGCTGCTTGATCCACAGGTGTGGGGGTTAGTCAGCTGTTGACATTTTTGGAGAGATCCATTAAAAACAGATATTTTTTAAATTCAGGTTTCATCTCTGGGAATCGCTGGCTGAGCAAACATTTATTGCTCATCCTTACTTGCCCACTGCAGTCCTTCTGGTGACAGTACTCCCACAGTGCTGTTGTGTGGGGACAATGGGGGTGTCAGTGATATACTTCCGAGTCAGGATGGTGTGTAACTTGTGGGAAACCTGCAGGCAGCGGTGTTTCCATGTACCTGCTGCCCTTGTCCTTCTTGGTGGTAGAGATTGCAGGTTTGGAAGATGCCGCTGAAGTAGCCTGGGTGCACTTTGTAAATGATACAAGGTACAGCACTATCCACTGGAAGTGGAGGGAAGTGGGTGGGTTGCTAGTCATGCAGCCTGCTTCGTCCTGGACAGCATTGAGCTTCTTGGGAATAGTTGAAGCTGCAGTCATCCAGGCAAGTGGAGAATGTCACACTCCTGCCTGGTTCCTTGCATGTGTCATAAAGTCGTATAGCACGGAAACAGGCCCTTCAGCCGGACTTGTCCACGCTGACTGAGATGCCTATCTATGCTAATCCAATTGTCCATACCCCTCTTTTCCTCTTCTATGCGGGTACCTGTCCAAATGCTTTTTAAACACTGTGATTGTACCTGCCTCTACCACCTCCTCTGGCAGTTTGTTCCATATATCCATCACCCTGTGCGAAAAACTTGTCCTGCAGATCTCCTTTAAAAATTCCCTTCCATCTTAAGTCTGTGCCCTTTAGTTTTAGACTCGCCGATCCTTGGTAAAAGAGTGTGACTATCTACCCTATCTATGTCCCTCTTAATTTTATAAACCTCCATAAGGTCACCCCTCAGCCTCCTGTGTGAGAACAGTCCCAGCCTAACCAATCTCTCTTTGTAACTAAAGCTCTCCATTCCAGGTAACAGCCTGGTGAATCTCTTCTGCACTCTTTCTAGCACTGCCACATCCTTTCTATAGTGTGATAACTAGAACTGTACACGATATTCCAAGTGTCACCTAACCAATGTCTTGTACAGTTGCAACATGATGTCCCAACTCTTACATGCAATACCACTGCCTATCAAGGCAAGCAAGCTGAATGCCTTCTTCTCTACCCTATCCACCTGTGTTGCCATTTTCCATGAGCTATGAACTTGCACCCTCAGGTCCCTCTGTGTATTAATGCTTCCAAGGACCCTGGCATTTACTAGATATGGCCTGCCCGTATTAGACAATGTTGTGGAAAGGTCTTGGAGTATTAGGAAGTGAGTCGCTCACTGCAGGATACCCCCAGCCTCTGACTGTGGCGTTTATGTGGCTGGTCTTGTTGAGTTTCTGGTCAACAGTACCCCCCCCAACCACCGCTGCCACGCCCCCCCCCCCCCCCCCCAGGGTATTGACGGTGAGGGATTTGGCAATGATAAAGCCATTGAATGTCATGGGTAGCTGGTTAGACTGTTGTTGGAGGTGGTCATTACATGGCACACTTGTGCCACCTATGTTACTTGCAATTTATCAGCCCATGCCCGAACCTTGTCTAGGTCTTGCTGCATACAGGCAAGAGTTGCTTTATTTGCCGAGGAATTGTGAGTGAAATTTAATACTGAGCAATCATTAGCAAACATCCCCACTTCTGATCATATGACAGAAGCAGACAAAGATGGTGGAGCCTAAAACACTGAACTGAGGAAATCTTGCAGTAATTTTTCCCTTTCAGGCCTGTTGATCTTGATACTATGCTCAGTCAAATGCTGCCTTGACATCAAGGGCTGTGACTCTCACCTCACCTCTAGAATTCAATTCTTCGGAACATCATTGGACCAAGACTTCCATCACCTTGCTGATGATTGACAGCAGATTGACAGATTGACATTAATTAGCCAGATTGGATTCACACCCATAATTACATTTACATAAACACCCATGTGCCTCTGCCCTTAATCTACTCAATGACTACTGGTGCTCTCATGCCCTTAATGCCCTACCCATGAATGAATCCACTACCGATCCCATTCCCCACCCTCACCCCATTCAACACTTCAGGGTGCCTCATGCTAAGATCAGAGCCAGGCCTTTCAGGGGCAAATTTAAGATGACCTTGTGCTCTAAAAAGATTGTACAAATGTGGAACTGCCTCCCCAAAAGGTTATTGATGCTGGGTCAATTGATTGAGATTAACTAATTTTTGATAGGTGCTTTGGAACAAATGGAATTAAATAGTTTCAGGCATCAGTCTGCTAATTAAATGGCAGAAAAATGTTCAACAGTTGAATAGCTTACACCTGTTCCTCACATAATGTCTAAGCCTGTAGTAATTATGTTCACTTTCAATTGGTAATGACTGTGGAAGAACCTTGATACAATTTAAGCTCGGGAAAGATATCCATGTTGATGTGTTCACTTTGTAATTTCTCCCCACACATCTTTCAAAATTGGATCTGTAGAACCACAATGGCCAATTAAATTTCTATAGAAAATATGCAGTTTGTAATGACATTATGTAATTTCTTCCAGAGTCTTAAGAGATATTTCTTTAGTCTTTTTCCATATTCTTGCAAACAAATCTAAGGCATTGCTATATTAACAAATAGTACATCATGTCAATGTGCAGGTGCACATTTGAGATGTTAAAAGCAAGTACATCAAGTACCAATTTGTTATTTTTTAGTAAAAATACAAAATAAAAACCAAAATGCTGGAAACACTCAGCAGCTCAGGCAGCATCTGTTGAAAGAGAAACAGTATTGAAGTTTCAGGTAAAACAATAATAAAAAAATCATGCAAGACACTTCATCAGAACTGGGAAAGAAATAGAAGTTTCCACTTTCTGACAAAAACTGGAAACTTAAGATATTAACTCTGTTTCTCTGCCCAAAGATACTGTCTGACCTGATGAGTGTCCAACATTTTATGTTTATTATTTCAGATTTCCAACATTTTCTGTATTTACTTCAGAATTCTGACATCTTCATTTTTTTTGATTTTCATCTATAAAAAAATGAAGATCTGTCAATTTTACTTTACAGGTGAGCAGGTTGAAAGTTAAGTAGACAAGAATACACAACAAAAAGTTCAAAGGGAAGATGGAACCAGAGAAAGAGGATAAACAAAGAGACAGCAAGGAAGAAACAATGAGAATGTGCAAGAATCAGGAAATGAAGACAAAGCCGGATTACAATTGAATTGGTTGATGTTAAAATTTAGAGCAATTATTTTCAAATCAGATTGATCAAAAGCATTAAATTATATATGCTAAATATAATCTTCCTTAGAAATAATGACCTCAAATTTTCTTTTCACTATGATTGGATTTCCCTTATAACTGTGGTAGATCAGGATTCAGTTGCACCAAGCTACCACCTCCAAAGAGCTTTCATTTTCCCAGCTCATATGGAAAGCCCAAACCCCAAAAACTCCAGCACATAACCATTTGGATCACAGCCCAACAAACATCAGGACTTCTGAGATATTTCTTATTCCATATGTACATGACTAGGAAGAAATATCAAAGAACTACAGTAGAAATATAGCCTGATAAGAAAATATACAGGAAAATGATTTTGATCCAATGAATTCCTTTGCTTCAATGGTTGATATCTATTTTGCATTGACATGGACTTCCTATAATTTATGTCATCTTTTGTTTTAACATCACATTTTAAGAGAGAAAATGGCAGATTAAAATAGAAAATGTATGTATTTCATCCAATTAAATGTATCAATGAATATTACATTGGTTGGAATAGAATTGAATCCCATTTCCCTGTAATTGTTGAAGTTGATGGAGTGCAACACATCTTAGTCCAGTCCTGTTCTTCTGTGTATAGTTTTCTCAATATTTAAGTGTATTTCCATGAATTTCGGTCCACAGAACTCAGTGGATAAAACAGGTTAATGACTTATGAAAATAGTATAGAACAGAATTTACAAAAGTGCATTGATACAGTTAATTGGATGAAATATATATACACAATATAAAAATGCACAGAATAATGGACACCCAATGATCTTCACCTTCGTGAATTTTCCTGCAGGTTGTACAGGTTCACACTCAGGTAGAAACCCTGAGTGACTTAAACCTTTTGGGTCATGGAGACACTTATCAGATCAGATCTTGGTCCATGTGACTCAACAATGATCATTCAATTTCTTTGATATGGATGTCTGCTAAACTATTATCAATAAAGTTACTAATCAAAACAGCAAGCAGCAAATTACTGCATGTTTTTTTCTCAATGACCAGTTGAAAGGCTGGAACAATAAATGAGAATCATCCTGATGAAATTCACTGACAGATTACTTTCACTGGGGGACTATTCTAAATGCAGCATACTGTCTTCTCATCTTCAGTCTTGTTTGAGGCTTGTCAGTTTGAGCTCATGTTTATCTCCTCATTCACCTTGAACCACCAACAACATTCTGACACATTATTGTTGGTTTCCAAGACTTTGAAAATCCAAAATCATATCAGTTTTCTTCAATCTTTTATGAGAATAAGATCAAATCAACATTCATAAGTTCTCTGAACAAATGCAGATGACTGGCACCCAGAAACAAAGTCCTCCTTTTGCTATCAATGACACTTTAAAAGTTATGTTATACATCAATAAGATGTTTTAGAAGTAGTTTGAAAAGATTGTAATTTTCAGTAACAAAATAGCAAAAGAACAAAAAAAATGTACCAAGAGCTTTGATCTGCCTTAAATATGCTACCTCGCTGATATGGAGTATTTTATCCGTTCTTGGTGACAAAACTAAGGAAGAGAGTTATCAAACTAGAGTTGACTATTTCTTCCTTCCCCAAACTATTGTGTGAACATTTGGGTTCAGCAGCTTGTGAATTTGGCTGAAGGTCTATTGGTCAACTCTGTAGTAGACTCTTCATTCTGTTTCTCAAAAAGATCAGCTATTTCCTGCTTGGAAAATCCTCAGGCAATAAATTCAATAGCTCAATTAATGAAAAGAAAAATAATTTCGACTGTATTCAAATAATACCATTACAACAATTTAAATATTCCATTTAGCAAGATTTTTAAGCATATATCAATTTTTCAGGACGAAGTATTTTCTTTTCAGAATGTAGTATATTTCCATTTCTGATCAAATTTGAGCAATTACAGAATCACAGAATGGTTACACAAAGGAAGAAGGCCATTTTGCCCATTGGTTCTATACTGGCTCTGTATAAGAACAATCTAGCTGTCCCATTCCTCTATTCTCTCACCATAGCTTTGCAATTCATTTCTTTCAAATACTTATCCAGCTCTATTTTGAATGCTATAATCGAATCTGCCTCCACTATTACCCTGACAGTGAATACTAGACCTTAACCATTGGCTATGTGAAAAAAAAAATCACCTCATGTCATTTGTGGTTCTTTAGCCAATCATTTTCATTCTATTTCTCCTCATTTGTGACTGCTTGCAAATAGAAGCAGCCTTTCTTTATCCACTCTTTATTATTGCTTTTCATGGCTTTCAATACGTACATCAGATCTCCTCACTGCTTCCTTGGTTCCAAAGAGAATAACTGCTGTTTCTTCTGTCCCTCATCTTTGGAATTCATTTGTAAATCTTTTCTGCAAGCTCCCTGAAGCCTTCATATCTTTCCTAGGCGTGGCATCCAGAACTGCACACAATACTCCAGTTGTGCCTAAGTGAGTGTTTTATAAAGGTTCATCATGACTTTCTTGCTCTTGTACTCTGTTCCTCTATTTATAAAGCCCATGTTCCCAAATGCTTCCTTAACCACTTTTGTAACCTCTCCTGCCACTTTTAACAAACCATGCATGCATACATTCATATCTTTCTATTTTCGTACCCCATTTCAAACACTGTCCTGTAATTTATCATAGAGTCATATCGTCATACAGCACGAAACAGGCCCTTTGGCCCAACTAGTCCATGCCGGCCAAGATTCCCATCCAAGCTTGTCCCATTTGCCCACATTTAGCCCATGTCGCTCTAAACCTTCTCTATCCATGTACCTGTCCAAGTACCTTTTAAATGTTGTTAATGCACTTGCCTCAGCCACTTCCTCTGGCAGCTCATTCCACATATTGACCACCCTCTGGGTGAAAAAGTTGCCCCTCAGGTTCCTATTAAATCTCTCCCCTTAAACCTATGTCCTTGGTTCCCCAACTCTGGGAAAAATATTGTGCCCCTCATGATTTTATGCCCCTCAATATGATCAGCCCTCATTATCCTACACTCCGATGAAAAAAATTCCCAACCTGCTCAACCTCTCTCTATAACTCAGTCTCTCAAGTCCTGGCCACATCCTTGTGAATCTCCTCTGTACTCTTTTCACCTTAATCACATCTTTCCTATAGCAGGGTGACCAAAACTGAACACAATATTCCAAATTCAGCCTCACCAACATCTTGTACAACTGCAACATAACATCCCAATTTCTATACTCGGAGCACAGACTGATGAAGGCCAGAGTGCCAAAAGACTTTACTATCCTGTCTGCCTGCAATGCCACTTTCAAGGAACCATGTACTTGTACTCCTAGGTCCCTCTATTCTACAACACTTGCCAGGGCCCTGCCATTCACTGTGAAAGACATCATTTGTCTTCCCAAAATGCAACACCTCACACTTATCTGAATTAAACTCCATTTGCCATTCCTCAGCCCACTTAGCCAGTTGATCAAGATCCCTCCGTAAATCCTGATAACCATCTTCACTGTCAATGACATCATTTATTTTAGTGTCATAGATTAATTTATATTGCCTTTTCTCCTTCTTCCCACTAAAATGCAGTACCTCATATTTCTCAGCATGAATTTTCATCTGCCACCAACTATCCATCCCATCAATCTGTCTATATGTCCTTAAATAGGATGATAGTCTTTTGCTATTATCCTCACAGTACATTCTATCTTCAAGTTTCATGTCATGTGCAAATTTGGTAATTGTACCTTTTATACTGAAGTCCAACTCATTAATATATATTAAGAAAAGCAGTGGTCCTTGTACCGATCACTGGGGAACTTGACTTTACACTTTCCTCAAATCTGTAAAATTGGCTAAATAAATACTGTTCTTTGTTATTTAGCCAATTTTCTATCTGTCCTGCCACAGTCCTTTTTATTCTATAGTCTTTAATGTTGATGACAATCACTGTGACATTTTCTGATCCAATTCACTTGGATAAGTAGGGCACAAAAATGTTTTAATACATGATCTGGTGGAAGATGAGTGGCAATAGAAATACCACATTGATCTTCAATTGCAGGATGACAAGATATGAAAGAGAAATCCAAAATATGTCTTTCTTTGAACCTGTCTGTCCTATAAGCTTATCAAATATATATCCATTCATGTGTTCCAATGCAGTTTGTTGCAGTGAGTGTCTATTAGATTTGCTTCTATTTCATTCAGTATAGAAGATTTCTAACAAAATGTCCTTGCATTTATTTTAGATTTTCTTTTAAAAATGTGTTTTTCTACATAGATCTGTGTAATACGGCAAGGGATGACAGTGTTGTGACAATGTGCATTTCTGTTTGTGTTTCACAATGTGCCTGTTTCAAGCAGTTGCAGTCAGGTATGGCATGGGTCAAAAGCAATGTAGAGCACCCTCTACTGCATTAGACTGACATTTCTCATGCTCCTTATGCCTTCAGAATCCCTAAATGAGATTGATGAATTGGTGCCAGATTTGAGAATAGTTTAGGTTATGGTCATACATCTCCAGGGAATTAGCCGAAACAGGACAAATTCATTTTCATTTTGCTTAAATGTATTGTTATGTCATATATTGTCCTCTTAATCAGAAAATTTCAGTTTCTTCACATGCTTGCTACAAAGTAAATTATTACTTATGTTAATTCTCCTTTCAGCAAAATGTGAAATGGTGGCACATTGCATACAAGGAGAGTATTTTGGTTAGTGTCGGAAATGAAATATGGTTACATTAAATTCAATGGTACTTTGTAATGTTAGATGATATACATTACTGCAACCTGATGAAATATTGCAAATTAATATTTTCATACTGATAATTGTTATACTGAGAGTGAGTCAATTCCAGTATTGTGGCATTAAATTTTCAAATAATAAGCAAAATTCTGAAGCTGCTGGAAAAGTGGATGTACTCTGCAAGCTAGGCAGTATCTGAGAAACAAGTCTAATTATTAATGTTTAAGATTGTCCTTCAGGAGAACACTTTAAAAGGAACACAAGGTGTGGGGGGGAAAGGGAGGGAAGAGAACGGAAGTCAAAATACACGCTAGAAAAGCATAAGAATAAAGGAGGCATGAGCAAAAGTGGGTGCTTGGTGGTCGGCATGGACTCAATGGGCCAAATGGCCTGTTTCCATGCTGAATGACTGTGACAAAATCAATGAAATAGAAGACTAATATAGGACATAGGACACAGTGTGTAAACAGCTCAATGGTGATAAAAGGAAACATAAAAATTCTGTGACTGAGAGGTTTGTTAGAAGTAACAATAAAAAAGGCATGGGTGTGCCAGTATTTCTGGGGAAAGATGTGGTGTTGAGGTGGTCCTTCCTCGTCAGAACATCTTACATTGATTTGCCTCATTGATATCAATTCTGTATTACCACACCCCACCGCCATTATATTGCAAATTCACTCTTTGTGCTGTCTTGCCAATTCTTTTGCTTCCCTGTCCACAAGTTTTCTTCAATTATGCATTTTTGTCTTGGTTCGACTTATCATTGTTTCACTTTGTTGTTGTCATATTATATTTTCCTACCAAGCACCTCACAGATCATTCCATTTCTGTCCTCATGTGTTTTATTTTTCTTTATCTGCTTCCCCGATTATTCTGTGTTTTTTTTATATATAAGCTGTTCAGCTGCAATATCACAGAATCATACAGCACAGAAGTGGGCCAACACTTTGAAAAAGCTATAGAATTACTCCCCACAGCCCTGCAAATTTTTCCATTTCAAATATTTATCCAATTTTCCTTTGAAAGTTACTATTGAATCTGCCTCTACCACCCTTTCAAACAGTACATTTCAAATCATAACAACTTGCCAGTAAAACATATCTCATCTCCCCTCTGGTACTTTTGTCAATTACCTGAAAGGAAGGGTCTTAAACCTAAAACATTCAATGATTGACTTCTACTTGTCTACAAATACTGCCTGAATATTTGCAGCTTTCTCTGTTTTCATTTTCAGTAAAGATTTCACACTGTCTACATTTACTAATAACATTTAACACGTGCTATAATATAATAGCATTTTGCTATAAACTACTATTGACTTGCAAGCAAGGAACGTTGCCATAATAATTACAATTGAATAAGTAGGTTTAATTAATAATGAAACAGAAAAGTAAAAATAAATGCAGTTTGCAATTGATTGAAAATAAATATTCATCGCCAAATTCTAAACATTTTAATAGCAGAAATAATTAGGAATCTAAGGAAAGCAATAAGTATAATGATAAAAGTAAAATATACCCAATGTAAACTGGTTGCTATAATAACACTGTTGGATTCCCAGTAGAAAACTCGAATGAGATTCCAATCTCAGCTGGTATTGGCACTTGGATTCCCTCTGGAGGATGAACATTAAGAGTCTTTACTCATCATGCCAGGGAGACTGACTGCCTGTGCTACTCAAACATTCATCGTGGCAAGCCAACCAATTATTGCTGGCATCTATTAAGCTGAATTCAGGTAGCTGGCAAGCCTTCCCCAATAATGGGGATAATGTAGATGTCATGCATTAAAAGACCAACAGTTAAACTAAAGGGGAAAATTATTAAACATCTTAACCCTTTTATGATTTTATAAAATATTTTGCTGCTTTTTCTAGAGGAGCAAGTCTTTTTAAATTTCTTCATTTTCAGCAAAAGAAATTCACAGAAAATCTTCTGAACCTCAACATTTTGAATCAGTCAAATGATGAGACTAAGATTTGTTACATATTTCTTGCACTCTTACCATATATTTGGACCCTCAATTTGCAATTTTAAATGTGACAATGTCTGAATTTCAATATATTTTTTCTTAAGACATAGCATGAGATTAGTCTAGTCAAAAAGAGGTTTATGGGTAGCTAAATAGCACACCTCCTAATCAACTAAAATCAATGCTTCTGGAATTTTGATGTTATCACTGATTTTGTATGATACAATCTTCATACAATTGAAACAATCTTTGAAAATTTACCATACAGCCCCAAGAGGAAAAGTAAAGACATTCACCAGGTGTTTCCCTTGGCTTTGAGTTTCCCTCCATTCTGGAGGGCATTTTCCATGCTTTTCTGCTGGCTTCTAATTTATCTTTTATCTCCTGCCCATGGTGTTTAGTTGGTTATATTTCCTTTTCAGTATCCTCCTATTTATTGCGTGTTCTGTTGTCTTATTTTTCAGAAAAAAATCAGTTTCTTTCCAATTATCACAGCCCACTTACTGTATGCTGTACTGAAAGCAATAATAATCGTCTGAGGGTTTCTAAGATATCACATGAATATCAACAATTACATTGAAATCAGTAGGACACAATGCAATCCCAAACCCCATAGAATAGATGGATTTGTCAATATTTTGTTCATAGCTTGGCTCTGGCAATGGTTATTAGTACTCAAACAATTTCCCGTATATGGAAAAAAACTAACAAATCATGAAATTATTTAAAAATAGTACATAGATAGAAGCCAAAAGCTTAGTGTTCTTGCCATTGAAAAAGTAGCTGTCGAGTCTAATCCCACCTTCCAATATTTCTTGCTTATTCCCTGAAGCTCATTGTTTTTCAAGTACTGCTTGCACCACTATCTCAGGAAGTGAGTTGCAGATCTAACCACGATCATAGTGAATAAAAATTCCTTATTTCCCACCTACCAATAATTTTAAATCAATGCTTGCTGGCTTTGATTCCTCTGCTTAGGGAAGTACATCCTTCTCTATCCAGACACTTTCATAATTTTATATACCCCAGTTAGTCTCCTTTTAAACTTCTCTGGTCCAAGGAAAACATACCTAAGCTATGCAAACTTGCCCCCATAGCTAAAATCTTCCAGTCCTGACCACTCTTGTAAATCTTCTCTGCACTCTCTCCACTATGATTGCATCTTTCATTCAATTTGTTGACCAGAACAGTAGACAAAGGGTCAAGGTGTACTCCAATTAGTGTGGCATACAGTCCTAATATAACCTCCCTCTTCATAGATTTTATGCCTTAGCTAACATCAACCAGTCCTACTACCTTTAGGGATCTACGGACCTACGTTCCATCTGCCTCTGTTCCCCTACTTAAGATTCATCCCCCTGCCTTATTGGAAGTCATCAAATGCACGTTCTTTACACTTCCCTGGATTGAATTCCATTTTCTACCCAAGCGTTCAGACTGTCTACACCTTACACCAGACCACACAACTAATTTGTGTATTATCTATAAACTTCTTTTTCACATCCCTTAAAGGCAAATCTAAATTATTAATATAAACTACAAACTGCAAGGGGCTGTAAACTCCACCCTGTGAAACCCCAATAACAGCCTCCCCAGTCATAAAACTACCCATCAACCTTATTCCTTAGCTTCCTGTTGCTGAGCCAATTTTGAATTTAATTTGCATGCTTCTTTTGGATCCCATTAACTTCTACTTTTTCCGCCAGTTTGACACATGGGACTTCATCAAAAGCCTTCTAAGTTCTAATATAAACTACATCAAATGCACAACCCTCATTGATCTCTTTACCTCCTCAACCAAGCTTAGTAGATATGATCCTTCCTTAACAAATCCACACTGACAGTCCTTGATTAATCTGTTCTTTTTTTAAAAAAATCAGGGTTTACACTGTCCCTCAGAAATGCTTACAGTAGTTTATCCACCACAGAACTTAAACAGCCTGCAATAAGCTGTTTTATCCCTTCCTCCTTTTTAAGTAGCAGTATAACATTATAAATTCTCTAATTAGAAGTCTTCTAACATTAGATGTCCTCTAATCCTTCAGCATTTATCCTGTAGTCAGGGAGGATGGAAAAATGATGGTCAGAGCATCCAGAATTTCCTCTTTTGCTTCCTTTGACAGCCTGGATACATTTCTTCTCGGACTGGGCAAAATAAGGCCTTTGTAATATAAAACATTTAAACTATTGTTTAAACAAAAATCACAGTCTTTGCTAGGATTATGCCAAAGCAACCCCAGATAATTGAGACTCCCCATCAGCCCTTGTTCATAGAATGACACAATGGCACAGCTGGTAGAGCTGCTGCCTCACAACTGCAGCAGATCGGATTCAATCCTGACCCCTAGTGCTGTCTGTGTGGAGTTTGCTCATGCTCCATCACTGCATGGGTTTCTCCCAAGTGCTCCAAATTCCAACTGATGTCCTGATTGGCAAGTTACTTAGCTACTGTAAATTACCCCTCGAAGAAGTAGGTAAAAGAATAATTGGGGAAGTTGATGGGCATACGAGATAGAATATTTACAGAGAAATAATAGGGGGAATGAAATTGATGTGATTTCTCAGAGATGGCATAGAGTTGATGGGCCAAATGACCTTTTATATCTTAGGGAGAAAAAAATATGAAATTCAATGAATTGGAAAAAAAAGACTAAATTATAAAACTTGTTGAAAGATACAGATGAAAGTTGCTTGGTATTATTTTTCTCTACCTGACAGGAAAAACACAAGACTGGTAATGGAATAAGCTAGAGTCATTAGACCCCATTAAACTGTGCCTGGTTTTGGACATTAACCCACACACCTCTGGCTGACTACATTTGCAGAAAATTTATCTTCACGTAACATTCTCGTTTACTTGTTTTATCTCTCCCCATGGTTTGTTTCAGTGTTTTTGAATTTAATATTCTTTCCACCACAATTACACATTGCTTACAGATCAAGCGTGTGAGCTTACCATGCACATCCAAAAAGAAATATGAAATCCGAGATTTCTCTTGAAGTGCATGCCACTCTTGATCAGCCTTGAATAAAACCAGGAGCCCCATTTAAAGGGAAAAAAATCAGGAATCAATCTTACGAGATGGTGAAATATGCGACAAGGGATGATCAATGATACAAAACTAGGTCAGACAAACAATGACAAACATGATTGCCATCTCAGCAATAATAGTTGAGGGGAGCTAGTTGAGTAAATTATTTCAAGTTCTTATAAAATGAATCCCATAAACTTGTCCAGGGAACTAAACAGACAGCCTAAATAAAGAAATGACAATTCAAGGGAAGTTTCCAGACCAGATTAAACTATTCCACAGGCCACGTGTTTGACACATTTTCTCACATTTCTTAGAAGTCAGAAGGGGGCCATTTGGCCCAAGAAGTCTATGTTCACTTCAGAGCAATTTCATTCCATCACTTATTTCCCTGTAATCTATTCTCCCTCACATGCCCATCAACTCCCCTTCTCCACGTGATTCTCCTGCCATCCACCTACACAAGGGGTAATTTACAGTGACTTTGGGAAGTGGGAGAAAACCAGAGCACTCATGGGGAAACCCACATGCTCACAGAGAGAACAAGCAAACTCCGCACAGATGGTACTGGAGGTCAGGATCGAACCCATGTTGCCGGAGCTGAGAGGCAGCAGTGCTATCTGCTGCCTCATTGTCACCTGACTCAAGAACATAAAAAGTAGCAGGAATAGACCATCAGGTAATCACATAATTCAAGATCATGGCTACCCTTTTACCAAAGCACCACTTTCCTGTACTAAGTCCATATTGTTTAATTCTTGTGACACCTGATATACTCTCATTCTCTCCCCCTCCAAAAATGCTTTTTAATTCTATATATACAGTTTATTTCAATCCTCTTCCTTAATAATATAATCAGTAGCACTATTATCCTCCTTGTTTACAAGACTTAAATTTATGCTCCTTAATAATTAAATGCTTCAACAATTGCTAAGTGACGTGGCAAAAAGCTGAACAATTATTTCAGATAAAGTTATGAAGTAGCAAAATTTAGAAAATGATTTCCCAAATTGTTAAATGACTCACAATGACATATATACACACTGGGTCAAATAATACATTTTTAGACTAAGAAATTGATATTGTAAGCTTAGTGCATTGTCACTAATCTCATGAATTTTAGCATTCATTTCAAGAGGTCAAGAGGACTAGAATATAAAAGCAAGGATGTAATGCTGAGGCTTTATAAGGCGTTGGTCAGACCACACTTGGAGTATCATGAGCACTTTTGGGCCCCAATTCTAAGGAAGGATGTGCTGGCATTGGAGAGGGTCCAGAGGAGGTTTACGAGAATCATCCCAGGCATGAAAGGGTTAACTTACGAGGAGCATTTGATGGCTCTGGGCTTGTACTCACTGGAGTTTAGAAGGATGAGGGGGATCTCATTGAAACCTACCGAATATTGAAAGGCCTGGATAGAGTGGACATAGAGAGAATGTTTCCAGTAATGGGAGAGTCTAGGACCAGAGGGCACAGACTCAGAATAAAAGGACATCCATTTAGAACAGAGATGAGGAGGAACTTTCGCCAGAGGATGGTGAACCTGTGGAATTCATTGCCACAGACGGCTATGGCGGCCAAGTCATTGCGTATATTTAAAGTGGAAGTTGACAGGTTCTTGATTAGTAAGGGCATCAAAGGTTACAGGGAGAAGGCAGGAGAATTGGGCTGAGAGGGAAAAATAAAATCAGCCATGATCGAATGGCGGAGCAGACTCAATGAGCCAAATGGCCTAATTCTGCTCCTATGTCTTATGGTCTCAAATGCATCTGAGGGTGGCTCGCTATTATTAAAGAATGAAATCCCTTCCCAGCTCTTGAATACCAGATATTCACCACATATTTGCATCTGTCTAAGGAATAACTTAATGCAAACCAGCAACAAAAGTGAAAAATATTGCAGCTGTTGTAACCATTGGTACGATTCACTGCCCAGCCAGCTCCCCTCACAAACCTCTGATTCCCAAAATCCTGACCAACCACAACCACTCATCTTCCAATTCCCTGAGGCTCTGATTCTCTTCCATGTCCTAGTCAACACCCGACCCACCATCAGCCCTGGACCCCGCCCATCAACTTCACTGATTTTTGATGGAGATCTGAATCTCCAACCCATACCTCCTTGGCTCCCAACTCAATTGAGCTGCACACAATCCTTCCTATCTCCCTCCTCACCACCATTAGTAACTTACTTGATCTCAGACCTGAACCCAGACCACTATTCAGTACACAACTGCCTGTCTCTTGCACCCAGATCCAAATCAGTCTCGACTCTGATGCAGGGTCTCTGCTCGAAATGTCGACAATTCTTCCCCCCCCCCCCCCCCCCCCCAGATGCTGTTCAATCCACTGATTTCCTCCAGCAGTTTGAGCAAGTTTACAATCTTTGGATCCCGACATTTAGCTATGTCGAATCCAATAGCTTTCACACTATATACCCCAATTTAAGAAACTGAAAAGGGGAGGCACAAAAATATACAAGGATTCAGAATTATACTCCTCCGCCACCTGCTATTTAAGATGCTCCTTTCCTGTCTATATGAAATCTGTATGATATAATGTTATCAATAATCAAGCAAATTGAAGATGATGCTACTGTTTCAAAAAAATTCAGATGATATTATTGCCAGACAGGAAGTAAATCACTTCTTTAGAAGTTATAAAATGAATCAATTGAAGAATGCTTTTGATGTAGATTTTGAGTATAGAATCACGGAGTAATATTGCTTATCTGTCCCATTTCACTACAGTGCTGTTTTTCTATTGAATCATATCATAGTTATTTGGCAAACAAGGTTACATCTTTTCAGTTTTGACAAATTACACTTTCCATCTGAAACCTTTTAACATACTTTATCTAGATTAAATTGAATTGCTCCTGAACAGTACTGTCTTATTTCATTTTCCTTCATTACTGTAACTTCACAGTAACTCATTTGAATCAACTACAGTTTTATAAACTTTAAAGATATCTAAAAATGTAACCATCAGCAAGACCTTGACATTTGTCATGCTTATCTCGGCAGGTTTAAAGGAAAGGTACAATTTGACTATTTAGCAAATGTCAAAGCTTAAAATGCTATGTTTTGTTCAACTAAATTCTGAAACATACAAACTCTAATAGAAGTTTAATTCATAACATTGCCACCCTGTTTTTGAAATTCTTGTTTGTATCCTATCTTAGCACTATTTTACTTTTTCTCCCTGACATTTTCGATTTAAGGATTGGACATTTTTGCTTTATAGATGTAAAAGCAACATTGTCTTGTCAATAAGAACTTTCTTCCCTACTTCTATTCAAATTGTTACAGTTTGAATGCCTGTTCAACACATTAATTGAATCATACCAGTGATTTGAAAACCTATTTAATCCTGAGTAAATCACAACTATGACCATTTCTAGGTAAAATCTGGTAACTCAACTGAGCACTTCTTGTCATGATCATCCTTATGACCCAGATGAAACTTTTGTATCTGGGGCATATGTGATAATGTTATTACCCATGCAATGCTCCTTTTGGAGTATTGCATAGAAACTTGCATCAAATTGCCTGGGGAACATCCATCATTGCATACTCCCAGGGCAATGTGGTTCTGAAACCTCAGCATCAAGCTAGGAAGTTGCAAGGTAAGTTAGATAATAGGGGAAGGCTGTCAGAGGATGGAGGTAAATAAAATACTCATCTACATATTTAGAACCACCTACTTTATCCAATACCACTGACGTCCAATCTGAATCCCATACACCTTCCCCAAACAGGAAGTTAACTCCTTCTTGCCCACCAATCTCCCAGTAGTATGCTTCATTCTCTTCCGATTCCAAAGCAGAAATCCTCCTCCCACCTGACCAAAAATCAGAATGCTTTCCCCCTAGCAATCCTCAAGCAGAGGTCCTCCTCCACCTCCATTCCCCAGTTCCTTTATTGGATCCTCAAGCAGTGTCTCACCCACACCCAATTCCTAAGCAGTGCCTCCCTCTTCCCAATCCCCAAGTAGAAGGCCTCCCCCATTCCTGAAACTAAGTAGGATGTCTCTCAACTTAGCGTGCATCTGCCCTTCCTGATTCGCATGTAGGGTGATTCCCTTCCTCCTGATCCTCAAAAAAGTGTATTGGTTCCTTATCTCACAATCCCCAGATAAGACTACCAGTTATTTTGCTGATTCCAGATATCTGCTCGGGCTTGTTTCCTCTCTTCTGGGACTGGCCTGGTGCCTTAGTCATAGCTACATTTTGATGTAGTGGAACAGTCACTAAAATGGTCAATGATCCCAACATCCATACAATCCCAATGCTCTCGTTAGGATGCACTAAAATTTTTAGGCATCTGGGAAACCACTTTCAAGAACTACCTTTATTCAAATATGAACAGTAATTTTACTGATATTTGACTAGATGAGATAGCTTCCTGTCTGTCAAAGAAATACTTGGTGAAAATTAATTATCACATGGCGGATTTTCTTTCTTACACTTTAATTGTACTTCATATTGTTGCAGTACAATTTTTTATATGATACATATCAAAAATGCATAAATCAACATGCATTTCTCAACATGATAAACTTGGTTTCAGCAATGACCATGAGGTAGCTGTGCAACATAAATGTCTTGGCAATAGTATAATAATGGTCTGCGTAGAAACGGCTTTAAAGAGTTTATTACACCCAACATTCAAGATTTTACTGAATGAGAAACCAATGACGAGCTTTTGTCTTTCCTGATTGGATGACATTGCAAGCAAGAAAAATGACCAGACTGTGTGTGTGTTACAGTATAATCGAGTTGTTGTTCAGATTTTAAAATAAGGAATTTTTCTTCTTGTACGGGCTCAGTAAAGCCATTAGCTGAAAAAGTTTGAAACCCACAGAAAGCAGAGATGCTACTGATTCATCTGGTACTTGGTTCATTTCAGTTTTCAATGAAAGTACTTCAATATTTCAAAATACTAAATCATTCTATTTTGTATTACATGAAATAACTCACAATTGTGATACACCATATTAAGCTGCATTTGATTTTCTTCTTTCATTTTTTTCCTCACCTCCCGAAAGCTGAAGGTCTTGTTAGGGTAGAGAATCATACTTGTAAATTGGTTTATTATCGTCACATGTACCAAGGTACAGTGAAAAACTTGTCTTGCATGACGTCCATACAGATCATTTCAGTACAATAGTACATCGAGGTAGTACAAAGGAAAACAATAACAGAGTGCAGAATAAAGTGTTTCAGTTACAGAGAAAGTGCACTGCAGGCAGACAATAAGGTACAAGGCCATAATGAGGTAGATGGTGAGGTTAAGAGTCCACAGTTCAATAGTCTTATAACAGCGGGATAGAAGCTGTACTTGAGCATGGTGGTACGTGCTTTCAGGATTTTTTATCTTCTGTCTGATGGGAGAGGAGGAGACAGCATGTCTTGGGTGAGTGGGGTCTTTGATTACATTGACTGCTTTACTGAGACAGCAAGAAATGTAGACAGAGTGCACAGAGGAGAGGCTGGTTTCCGTGATGTGCTGAGCTGTGTCCACAAATCTGTAGTTTCTTGTGGACATGGGCAGAACAGTTGCCATACCAAGCTGCCATGCATCCGGAGAAGATGCTTTCTAAGGTGCATCGATAAAAATTGGCGAGGGTCAAAGGGGACATGTCAAATTTCTTCAGCCTCCTGAGGAAGTAGAGGTGCTGGTGACCTTTCTCGGCAGTGGCATCTACGTGGTTGGATCAGGACGGGTCATTGGTGATGTTCAGTCCTAGGAACTTGAAGCTCACAGCCCTCTCGACCTCAACACCATTGATGTAAACAAGATCGTTTGCCCGCCCCTCTTCCTGAAGTGAATGACGAGCTCTTTTATTTTGCTGACACTGAAGGAAAGGTTGTTGTCGTGACACCATGTCACTAGGTTCTCTCTCTCCTTCCTGTACTCCATCTCATCATTATTTGAGATTCAGCCCACTACAGTGGTATTATCATCTGCAAACTTGTAGATGGAGTTAGAGCAGAATCTGGCCACACAGTCGTGAGTGAATAGGGAATAGAGTAAGGGGCTGAGGATGTAGCTTTGTGAGGCACCAGTGTTGAGAATAATTGTGCCGGAGCTGTTACTACCTATCCTTACTGATTGCAGTCTGTTGGTCTGAAAGTCAAGGATGCAGTTGCAAAGGTAGGTATTGAGTCCCAGGTGTAGGAGTTTGGAGGCAAGTCCCAGGTCTAGGAGTTTGGAGGTGAGTTTGTTTGGAAGGCAGAGCTGTAGTCAATAAACAATAGTCAAACGTAAGTGCCTTTACTGTCCAGATGCTCCAGAGATGAGTGTAGGTCCAGGGAGATGGTGTCCGCCATAGACCTGTTTCGACAGTAGGCGAATTGCAGTGAGTCGAGGTTGTCTGGATTTGATGCATGCCGTGACCAGCCTCATGAAGCACTTCATGATGGTGGATGTCAGAGTCACTGGGTAGTAGTCATTAAGGCACATTATCTTGTTTTTCTTAGGCACTGGGATGATAGTGGTCTTCTTAAAGCAGGTGGGAACCTCAGATTGAAAAAGGGAGAGTTCAAAAATGTCTACAAATACCCCTGTTGGCTGATCTGCGCAGGATCTAAGGATACCACCTGGACTAGATGCTTTACATGGGTTCATCTCTGGAAGACTGATCTTATGTCTGCAGCTGTGACTTGACGGTTCAGGTGCATTGGAGGCTGTGGGGACATGTGATGACATTCCAATCCCCTTCGGTTCAAAACATGCATAGAATGCATTAAGCTCATTAGAAAGGGATGCACTGTTGTCGGCGATGCTGCCCGGCTTCGTTCTGTACAATAGCAGTATCTTTGTGGCAGCAACTCTCCAATTTAAGTTTTGATCATGTACTTCAGACCTAAACCTGCAATTTTCTTGAATTGGGTTTTCACTTTCACACATAGTTTAATAACAATGATGGCAGGAAACTTGCATGGAGTCAGGTGGTGTGGGGGAAGGTGTAATAGAATATTGAGACCTATGCAGTCTGCTCTTTCATTTGAAATAATTAACAGGTGCTTCTGCAATATTTTATAATGTTTCCATCAGGGTCCCTCTGTTATTGGTCAGGGTTGAATGTAAAGCCCAAGGAAATAAGATAAAATGCTTCTGTCATAGAGTAATACAGCATGGATACAGGTCCTGCAGCCCGACAAGTCCATGCCAACTATGTCGTCCACCTAGCTAGTCCCAATTTCCTGCATTTGGCCCATATCCCTCTAGGGGCTCCCTCCCCCAACCCCCTTCATGTACCTATCCAAGTGCTTCTTAAATGATACTATTGTACCTACCTCAATCACTTCCTCTGGCAGCTCATTCCATATACTCAGCACCCTCTGTGTGAAAACGTTGCCCCTCAGGTCCCTTTTAAATCTTTCCCCTCTCATCCTAATTCTATGTACCCTAGTTTTGGATCCCCTACCCTAGGAAAAAGACCATTACTATCCACTTTAATCTATGCCTCTCATCATTTTAAACACTTACTGCGTATAAGGTCACCCCTCATTCTCATATGTTTGAAGGAGTAAAGACCTAGCCTGGCCAACCTCTTCCTATAACTCAGGCCCTCTAGTCCTGGCAACATCCTCGTAAATCTTTTCTGCACTCTTTCCAGTTTAAGCACGTCTTTCCCACGTCTTACAGTGACCAAAACTGTATACAGTACTCCAATTGTGCCCTTACCAACGACTTACACAACTGCAACATAATGTCCCAACTCTTATACTTGATGCCCTGACTGATGAAGACCAGTGTGCTCAACGCCTTTTTCACCACCCTGTCTACTTGTGATGCTGCTTTCAATGAACTATGCACTTGTACTCCTAGGTCCCTCTGTTCCATTACGCTCACTCGTGCCCTACCATTCATAGTAGGTCCTATGCTAGTTTGACTTTCCAAGATGCATCATCTCACATTTATCTGTATTGAAATCTATTTGCCACTCCTCGGCTCACTTCCTTAACTGATCAAGATCCCCCTGTAATCTACGATAACCTTCTTCACTATCAACCACACCTCCTAATTTCATATCATATGATCAAGCCTTCTGCATTCACATTCAAATCATTTACGTAACTAATGAATAACAAGGGTCCCAACACCAGCCCCTGCGATGCATAACTGGTCACTGGTCTCCATTCCGAGAAACAACCTCCAAACCAATTTTGAATCCACTTTACTAGCTCTCCCTGGATTCCATGGGACCTATCCTTCCAGACCAGCCTGCCATGCAGGACCTTGTCAAAGGCCTTGCTAAAGTCCAAATGAACAACATCCACTGGCCTCCCCTCATCTACCCTTTTGGTTACCTCTTCATGGAAAATCATGTTTGATGAATCTTTTAGAGTTCTTTGATGTTGTGTTTGACTTTGAAGGATCTGTTTCCCTAATGGAGTTACAAAGGAAGATCAAGACACTGTGGAAATCCAGGCTTTAGAGCTTTGGTATATGCCTTAATCAAAATCCATCCAAGTCCAATGAGAAATGGTGCAAGAAATGCAGTAAGCCATACCGTACTATTGTCTGCCCCAGGAATTTAGGTAGGGTGAACAAGTAGGGGAACTAGTCCTCTTCCTTCCCAAACCCATGATCAAAAGCGAGTGAGGTTATGGAATTGTGTGCAGAGGTTTGCCTCATAAGGTTAAGGACAAGCACACAAGCTCCTCTAATGCTCAGTGGACTTCTATTTCTGCACACACCTGTGAAATCATATTCCCAAGTAGAAGGCCATGCTGTCCAGAAGTTGCTCCAAGATAATTCTGCTATACCTTCCAGGTATTGCTTTTCCACTCACAATTAAAAAATCTTCAGACAGATCAAGCACTGAAATCAGTATGGGCAAATGCCTTTGTACAAGTATGCCAGTGTCTACCTCTAAGCTAATTTGATCAAGCTGTGGAACTTGGCTGTAACCTAGTAAGACAATCAACTTTGGCAGACACCGGTCCTGGCATTCCTATCACCAGAGATGAGGACATAAATCTCTTTCATATTAAAGATTGATTGTTCTTAAAAGGAAATTAATTATTTAGGTCCAAGAAGAGCAGAACTGTAGCTGATAGGAATGCGTCCTGCTTCATATTATTTGTTATTTAAGGTATTTAGTCTTCCTCCTTTCAGTGATCCTTATGTAACTCTAGCAACATACATTAAGCCCAAGGTAATTGATATAACTAAAATGAGCCATAAATCAAGAATTTAATGATTTACAAGCACACTTGTTAATGATTGTTTTTACATTGAGCATTGAGATTAATGCAGTTTGGACTATGATACATGTAAAGTCAGTTGAGATGACGGAAGTGTCAATTTCAGCATATTTCAGATATGTTGCCCATTGCTGAAATGTAGAGATGTCGATATGACACAGCTCCTTAAATAAAAATAAATTTACAAACGTATTAGCCAAACACTATTCAATATCCTTCAAAAATTTATCAAGAACAAATACACATAGCCTTGACATCTACTTGATTAGTGAAAGAATTAGTGTTACTTCAACATCACTGATAGTTAACCCTGGTCAGCCAGGTCTCTGGTGCTTCTGGAAACAAAACTGTTATCAACAAACTCACTGATCAGAAATGTTAACGTTAGGCAATGCTCTAATAAAAGGTCATTGACCTTAATTCTTTCTCTCTCCACAGATTTTGCCTGCCCTAATGACTATTTCCACCATTTGCTATTGCATACCATATCACACCAACTGCATTGCTAGAGCAAGACACTGCTCAATGTACCAGACCTTATTCACACACCTCTCATGCTCCATCAATTAGAACTCGTGCCCAATGTCTATTTGTTCTATGTATCCTTTCACAAGTAGAACTGCAGCAATATTCTTATTGACATCTCACAGCTTGCATACACTACCAGCTCTTCAACTATGACAAGCAGATTGTCCAAACGAAATGCACAATAGTCAGTAATACAGGTTCACCTCTCTCGCAGGGTAAAGTGACCATAATCACAGGCAGCAGTTTCATCTATAACCCCATATTCCAATGAGAAAGAGAATGCTCACCATAAATGGAGTGGTCATTATAGAGCCTGTAGCCTTTAGTGAGGTTGAACTGTAGATATTGACTACTTCTGAGAGTCATAGAGACTTACAGCACAGAAACAGGCCCTTCAGCCCAACTTATCTATCCTGACCAAGGTGCTTTCCTCAGTTAGTCCTATTTGCCTGTATTTAGCCCATATCTCTCTAAACTTTTCCTATCCATGTACCTGTTCAAATGTCTTTTAAACATTATAATTATACCCATCTCTACCATTTCCTCTGGCAGCTTATTTCATAGACCCACGTGTCCCTCAGGTCCCCTTTAAATCTTTCCTCTCACACCTTTAAACATGGAACGTAGAATAATGCAGCACAGGAACAGGTCCTTTGGCTCACAATGGCTGTGCCAAGCATGATGCCAAATTTAAGCTAATTGCATCTGCCTGCACATAGTCTCTCTCTCTCCATCCCCAGACTGTTCAGGTCTCATTCTGTACTCTGTCATTGCACATGGGTTTTCAGACAGGACTGCCAATGCATCAAGCATTATGTACATCCACATCTTAAATGGTGCGATTGTACCTGCTTCCATCACCTCCCCTGGCAGTGTGTTCCAGGCATCTACCATGCTCTGAATAAAAATCTTGCCTCATAAATATCCTTTGAACTTCCTCCCCTCACCTTAAACCTCTGCCTTCTAGGTTTAGATTCCCCTACCCTGAACATCCACTTTATCTAAGTGCCTCAGTTTTATAAACCTCTGCAAGTTCACCCTTCGCTCAAGAGAAGACAGTCGCAGCCTAACAGTCTCTCCTTATAACTCAGCCTTCCAGTCCCAGCAACATCCTTGTGAATTTTTTTCTGTACTCTCTCTAGTTTAAATCACATCCTTCCCCAAGGATGGCGACCAAAACTGCATACAACACTCCAAGTGCAGTCTCACCAAATTCTTGTACAGCTGTGACATGACATCCCAACACTTGTACCCAATGCCTCGAATGAAGAAGACAAGTGTGCCATGTGATCTAACCAGTCTACCATGCGGGAATTTATCAAAGGCCTTCTAAAGTCCATGTAGACTGCTCTGTCCACGTCAGTTCTTTTGGTCATCTCTTCAAAATTTATGAGACAATTTTCCACACACAAAACCACACTGACTATTCCTAATCAGTCCTTGGCTTTCCAAATGCAGAATCCCCTCCAGTAACTTTCCCACCACTAATGTTAGGCCCATCAGCCTGTTGTTCCCTAGCTTGTCCTCTTTCTCATCTTCCACTTTCATATAAATCTACAATCTCTTCTGATTTACAAGTTACACAAGGTGTAAAGTCACAGCTTTGTCTGTCTCAAGTTCCCTTCACCCGACTTTTCCTCATAATTTTTTTTAAAAATCAGATGGCCAAAATCTGCAACTTGGCCAGGCAATGGCAAAAGAATAAAAAAGTGATGATCAAGGCATACTGTACTACTTTAATGTAATATTACTACTGCACAACCAATGTTAGTTCAAAAATGGGACCTCCAAGCAGCGAGACATTAGGCATTAGTAATCCTTATCCAGGGTAAGGGAAAAGGATAATACACATACTAGCTTCCCTGAGGATGAAAATCCACACACAATCATGAGGAGTACAGAAATGAGATCTGGTACCTTTGATTTGTACAGAGCTTGAAGCACAAAAGCATGTCAATATGCTCCATTAGCAAACTTGTAATACACAACATCATATAGCATCTGGTTGCCAAAACCTCAGTTCCATTACAGCACAAGCTGAACCCATCCAGTGCCCGAGGATTATAGTGCAAGCTTAGGCTTCTCATGCAAGCTTAGCTGAGGGCCACATAATTTCATATTGCCACCATCATGCTCCATACACCAATGCACAAAGAGCTTACCAGCATTGCTGAGGTACTGCCATGGGGGACTAACCGTGGCTCCATGGACTATAAATCTCCTGATCACTTTCAGGATGACAGCAGTTGTTATCCCACCATTGTGATTCCATCAGCGCCCTTTTGTTGGCTATCAGCCAGGTAGTCAAGACTGCTGATTGCACAATGTCCGCTAGCACAATGACTGCAGTCAGGAAACCAAAACATTGTGTATCGTCATGCATCAGCTAGACACAGAAAGTATGGAATTCCTCTTGGTTGGGTTACATCTCGGAGATGACATGCAGCCCTTGCAAAGTGCATGCATGTAGTTAGTGGTATTCTGCACTATAGGCAAGCTTGCAATCCTTGCAAAACCTTGCTAGCTGAGGATGCAAAGAAAACAATATTAGATTGTTTTAAAATTTATTCTGCATACCAGGTAGATTTATAATAATAAATCACTGCTGTATTACATGCCAAGTAAGGACTTTTTTGTCTTTGTGGCAATACTGCAAAAGCCACTGAACAAGAAAAACCGATATTGGAAATAAATTTAATATAAACAGCTCCAGATTACACAAACCTAATCTAAACAAACCACCCCCAGCATACTACATTTTCATTTAAATTGCATAGAGCTCCTGATCCAAGAATAAAATGTAGATAAGATCTGCAAATAAAAAGTGCTGAGATCACAAGCTAGGCCAACAGGAGGGCACAGTTGTTTGGCCACTCACTTGCAGACAAACATGCACATACACACACATACATACACATGGGACCCCTGAATAAAATTCACTTACCCTTGTAACTCCATCAGCAGCATGAGAAACAAAAACATCCTGAGAGTATTAAAAACAGCAGGAGGGAAAATATGTCTGATTATCAAAAAGAAAATCATAAACTAAATCTGTTAAACCTGCATTGTCAAAAGAAAATTGCTAAGAAGCCACATACGTATGCCCTTACTGCAACACTTTTTTTTCCAATCAAATGCGCTAATTGTATAAAACATAAGATATGCACTTACTTTTTTTCCTATGCATTAACTAACATCCACCACTACCATTTTTCTCATCAAAATTGACATGAATTTAACAAATACATCATCTAAGTCAGCTTCCAGTATGAACCAGACATGTCCCTGCTTTCCATCCACAATGTGGTCAATGTCCTGATGGTGGTTATTGGGTTTGATTTGCATTCTTCTGTTGGCACTTTTGAGCCAATTATAATGTTTGCTCTTCTGTTGCTGGTTCCACTCTGCCAAAGTCTGTTTTTTTCACCTGATATGCATCACTTTAACATGTTGTCAAATGCAGCAAGCAAGAACGTAAAACATGCACAAAATACATATATTTATTGCTTTTGATCTTGGTTTTAATCTGTTCCACTCAAATTGTAACACAAAAGCTTCAACAATTAAGGAGATAATAAAAAGCTGAAAAGCTTACAATAAACTCACCCCCATCCTATTTTTATATATCAAAAACTTTCACTATGCAAAAGAACATGGGCTTATCACCGCCTTCGCTGATTTGGGGGCTTGAATCCTTCATGGCCTTTATCAGGCACCTGCGTACGTGAATCCTTAGAGCTTCAGACAGCCCTTCTCTACAGCTGGCAAGTATGACAAAGGATTGTAAATTGCTTTTTTTAAAAATTTATCTCATTTAAATGAATAAATCTGTGTTAGCAACGTCAGCAGCCAGCCATGTCTCTGGGCAACTGTAGTAAATTTCCCCTGCTCTGTGGCAAACCTAATGTTGTGGATGATCTCTGCACATATGGCTGGGTGCAGGCATTTTGCCCTCAACTTATTTAAATGTGAATTAATTAAGTTGTCCTGTTGTATTTTTGTTTTGTAGCTTTATCAGGCTATCCAAGATCATCAGTTCTTTCCATGGAACGTTCCTTAACATGGATTCATCTGTGAAGCTAATCCAAAATTACTTTCATTGTTCTGCAGGAGAGGAAATAAACAGTTCATTATTTACAGCAGTGTGTCAACCTAAATTGCATCTGATAATGATTTTAAAAAACAGGGTGTAATTTAAAGGAAGATATTCTTATTTCTCCAAGGGCTTTTGAATGGTCTCTGTGAAAAGAAGGTTCATTAACTTTATATATTGTAGAGGCAAAGGAGTCACTGAATTTTAGGGTTAATTTTGCTTTCTGTTGCTTCTGCTGGGGCAGCTATGACTGAAAGGAACATGGGTTGAATAGGTGCATGAGATGATACTCTGATTCTCCAACCTGCCTTCCTGGTAAGCATAGTCTCTACAAGAATATAGGAATTAGCTTTACTTGAGGCAATTTTATTTTTGTATCACTGTACAAAATGAGTGATATCAAAGAAGCCACCTCTTCCCATCTCTTCTCAGGAAAGGAAGCTCAATTGATATTGTTCATTGTAGGTCAATAGCCAAAGTCAACAGTACTTTAAATGTCTTTATTTAAACGGTTAATGTAAATTAGAAAATGCTGTCCTCTCTAAGGTCAGAAATTCCAGCTAGTCATTCACCTTCGTCACAGTGAACTATTAATGCAAAATATCATAAGTACGTGCACCCTTTAGAATTTCGTTTTACAGTTGTTTTATGTCAAAATTTGCCTACTAAATGGAAGCAATTTTCTTGTTAATAGCTGTATATCACAATTAGTCACAGGCTTCATCCTCAAATAGCAACATGGGCCTTGTCATTGATCTGTCAGGCACCACTGACTCCACTTCCATCGATGCCACCACTCCTTCTCTCCACCCCTTCTACTATTATTCACTCTCTCTGTCCCCAATCCCTCTCCCAACCCGTTCTATTACTGAATACCATTCCCCCTTCCCCACTGCTTCCATTCCTGACACCATATTCTTCCCATCCCTTCTATCCCTGCCGACCCCTCTCCCCTCATCCATTCCCACCACTGTATGCCTACCTCTGTCCCACCGTTTTCACCCTGGCACAATTTCTCCTTCCCACCCCTTCCATCCCCACCATCACTCTGCCTCCTCACTGCACCCCCGACCAGCACTCCTGCCCCAATTACCAATTAAAGCCCCTCACCTCTATACGTGTCCATCGCCATTTGCCCCACTACTTTCATCTTTTCGCCGTAACCTCCCAACTAATTCTGTACACCCTCATTGCTTTCATACTTCTCCACATTGGTCCCCATTGCTTTCATCACTGCCCACATACCTCCCCCCCCCATCACTTGCATTTCACCATCCCCCCCACACTGTTTCTATCTACACTGTCATTCTCCCTTCATCACTTCCATTCCCCCATCATTTCCTTCTCCAACATCATTCCTCTTCAACTATTTCTATCCCCGATACCTTTCCCCAATCCACAGGGGAAATGTTAATAAGCTCTTATTTCTAGCAAGCCTCTGCCTTGTTCCAGCATTCACCCTGTGCTTGAGCCTCTATTATTTTCATTGATCCCCTCTGGTCACTAGTTCATTACCTGCATCTGGCTTGTGTTTCTCCTCCTGGCATTGTGCTCATCAGGGCTCAGTCTTTCTGCCCATTGACCTTCACTTTTTTTTTTGACATGGCCAATCAGTACCTTTATTTTAACAGAGCTCACAAGCCTTGTGACTTTAGCTGATCTAGATGCCAGTTTCCTACTTACCCTAGGACAAGTCCCAAGTGAATCTGTGACTGTCAAGGCCAGCCCCCTTCAATGGCTTCCCTCCGCTCTCTTCAGGTTGCTGCTCTTGTCAGCAGCTCTTCATCCTGAATTTTTTTTTTGACTGTTTTCTCTGATCCTTTCAAATGCAGAGTCTGTCTACATTTGTCTTTGGTCCGCAATCAGGCAACTGACAGCTAGGAGATAGGGGTCAAGAGGCCAGGAAATAGAAAGGGGCAAAGGGTAGGAGATATGAGCTGAAGGCCGCACAAACGTGGGGCTTCACAATGTCATCTTCCCTCAGTGTAATTACTTGCTTTCATTTGGCTGCTTTGGAGGTGCCAGTTTTTGTTTTGGAGAGACAGCAATAGAAACCTGACAAGAGCAGGCAAGTGACAAACCACATATTCTTATGTACATCCAGCAATGCCACAGTGATCCACTAGATATTTTAGCTTTATATTTAATTGTTTGCAACAGAAAAAATATGGTTCAAAATACATACAATTACTAGGCCACAGTCATGTACTAAACATAATTACTATAATAATGTATAATTAACAAGATCAATAGCTATGCTTTTAAAACAATACAGCAATTTGCATGAATGTGGCACTGCATTAACTATGCTTATCAGCATTCTCTTTCAATTGACATCTTCCAGCATTGTAATGGTGTCTGTCTGCTCCTTCCATAGTAATCATGCAATTCCACCTTAACATGACAAGCCTTTGTCCAGCTTTACACTGCAGCTTGTCCATGTGTTCTGTTGTATGCAGTGCAACTGAAATTGTGCATTTCTTAGTTCACAATATTCTAGAAATAAAGATAACTTGTATAAAAAAAAATCTGGTCTTGAACAGACAGGTTGTTCTTCACCAACATAATCTAGATTCAATGTCCCCAGTACTCAAACACTTAGATCTAAATTAATAAAGTACTCACAACTAAAACAAAAATGCTGGAATCGCTAAGCAGATCCGCCAATATTTATGGAGACACAGAATATTTCAAGACAATTACCTTTTGGATTAATGAAGATCTCAAGTAGTCCCCGGTTTCCTTTTTCTGGACCTATTCTGAAAATAGCATCATACCAGTACTTTCATTTATATACATAGAAGATTCATATCTTTACCCTGCTACAAATTGAGATCAATTAGATTAGCATAGACGGTGAATCACATCCAGGATTTCATTATGTGTATATTCTCAGAATAAGGAGATGCCCATTTAAGATTGATATGAAGAAAAAAAATTCTATCAGAGCACTGCAAGTCAGAGAGCTGAGTACCAGGGCCTCTTTAAAGCTGAGATAGATAGATTTCTAATCAGGAAGGGAATCAAAGGTTATGGAGAAAAAGGAAAAGAGTGGACTTGAGGCATATCAGATTAGTCATGATCCTATTCAACGTTAGAACAGATTCAACATACTTGCATTCTTACTTTTGGTCTTATGAGCTAATAAACTTGGTCATCAAGGAATTTTAGTGAACCTGCTCTCTTTTCTTCAAAACAAGTACCATTTGCATTGGATTTATTTTGAACACTAAAAAACTGGATTTTTGAATTTATGAATTAATGCATTGTTAAAGGAAATATATTGGGCAAAAAGAAAAAAATGAGCATAGAAATGCATGTGAAAGAGTCATAGAGCACTACAGCAGAGAAACAGGCCCTTCAGCCCATTTAGTTCATGCCAGCCTGGTTTCCTGCCTCGTCCCATCTACCTGCATCCAGACCATAGCCCTCCATACCTCTCTCATTCATGTACTTATCCAAACTTCTCTTAAATGTTACAATTGAACCCACACCCACCACTTTTGCTGGCAGCTCATTCCACACTCACACCAAGCTCTGAGTGAAGTAGTTCCCCCTCAGATTCCCCTTAACTATTTCACCTTTTGCCCTAAACCTATGACCTCTAGTTCTAGTTTCACCCAACCTTAGGGGGAAAATCCTGCATGCATTCACCCTATCTATACCCCTCATAATTTTGTATACCTCTATAAGATCACCCCTCATTCTCCTGTGGAAGATAACTAAAGGATCTGTGCAAGATTCTTTCTCAGCTGTGGTGAAGCAATTTTCTAAAGTGCATGTGCCAACCTATTTGTGATCTCCCACTGTGACAAGAGCTCTTAAAGCAGTGGCTCTCAATGGGAATTTCTGCTTCAAGTCGTGAATTTGAGTCAGATGACCTACTGGTGAGAAAAATGGACAAGCACCCCACTTCTCTGAAGCATCATGGCATCAGAAGTGGACACCTTAAGGGAAGTAACAGAACAGTCAATACACCGTCACTACTCATTCCACCTCTATCACTCAAAAAGAAATAAAAAGATCCTACCTTGAAGTTCTGATCAGACAAGATTCCATAGTTGTCATGCATTTCTCGTCACGGCTCACTGTTTCTTTAGCATTTTTGTATGCTCCATTACAGTAGCAACCTCATACTTGTTTTGAATGGAGATTAACATCACCGCTGTTGCCCAATGTCTTCTGTCCACTAATGCATTGCACTTTTCCTGGAAAGTTGTTTGGAGAATCACTGGCTACAACCTTTCTACAGGTCAGCAGATTGATGACTTCTGCACCTGTGCATTGCAATATTTAAGTACTGAATGTGTTCGAGGCCAGGTGCCAGCACATCAGATCTCTCCCTCGGTCTCTACCCACTACCGAGTCTAGTGGCAGATCAACCTAAAGGCCAGATACACTTCATATCCAGTCCCTAAGCTTTATACCAGCCATGGCTGACAAATCTTGTGCAGCCCCATTTATTTGAATTTAGTGACCACTTTCATTAGTAGTGTAAAAGGTTAAATTTCTTGTTCTTTATTTCACTTTAAACTGCAGCAAATTATTAAAAATGCATATAGAAACACTTGAAATACATTCAATTTTCAATATAATTATTTCCCAAATTATTTTAAATTATTATCTATGTCTGATCAAAGACACAAGAACAGTTAGTCATAGAATATGGAAACAGGCTACTCAGCCCATCAAGTCGATGCTGACCATTAAGCATTGGTTAACACTAACCCTGTACCAATCCAATTTTATTCTCCTTACATTCCCATCAATTCTCCCAGATTCCACCACTCATCTACACCATAGGGGCAATTTACAGTGTCCAATGTACCTACTACTGCACAGCTTTGGGATGCGAGAGGAAACCCATGCAGTCAGAGAGAACATGCAAACTCCACACAGCACAGAGGTTGGGAATGAAATGGGATTACGTGAGCCATGAGATAGCAGCTTTGCTTAGTGGGCAGCACAGTGGCACACCATGACAACATGAGCTGTCATTAGGCTATCAGGGTACTCTAAGAGCAATGCTTCTAGCCTGGTCAAGCTCATCAGCCATTTTGCATGGCGCCATAGCCTTGAGAACATTGGTAGCTGTGCAGTAGGACCAGCACAGAGAGCGGAGACAGAAGAGATTACACTCAATGTGCATGCTGTCTCCATCTGGGCAACTGAATTCTTAGACTATTACACTTTATTGTTCTTTCTTTTGCAACTTAAAATACAGAGACCAAAACAGCAATTTGATTAAAAATACAATGTAAATTCTGGCATAATGAGCACCAAAGGAACAATTTAATGTATTCCTCTCCAACAAATGGCATTTTGAGCATAAAAATCTATAACTCTTAATAAAACTGAATCTTGAGAAAATTATTGTGCTATTCAGTTACTCTATGGCTGTATTGATATACAAATTTTATAAGATGATTCTTCAATACATCCTAGTAACTTAGCCAAATAGTCCCTGATGTATAACAGTCCATATTATAATATCATAAAGCAAGGCTAGATTTCATTGCCTGATCTGTAGACCTAACTACTCAAATGTCCTCTAATAATTGTGCAAAATCAAAAATTTAATTCAATTTTTCTGTGAAAGCAGCGATTTCCACAGTTAAAATGTGAACAGGTCACTTGGTGGGAGCCTGGTCAGTATGTTCAGCATTTCTCATGCAGGTCATAAAATGTAGAATTAAACATTTTCTACTTTAGTATACCCTAAAGTATTAAATGAATATTAATCTTCAAATGTTTAAAATTTAGTACCTCAACATTTCAGCTATTTTAAATTCAAACCTCTGATTGTATTCAGTTAGTTCCCACTTTTTTTGTGATATTCAATAGAAAGCAAAGTTACACAAATTCTCTCTTCTTCCTAGGTGGGTCCCTCAGGATTGAAGATAACTTGTTTCCACTCCAGTTCTGTATGCCTGACAGATTTTGCCACAGGTGGGGTAGGAAGTACTTGGCAGTTGGATGGGTAATTTAAGAGGAGTGTTTCTTCTATTGTTTACACTAGGCTTCTATGCGCTCCTGAAATATGGACTGACTGCGTTCTCAAATGCTCCTTCTCCACTTTGAGCTATCATGATCAGGGATTCCCAAGAGTTGGTGAGGATGTTGCATCATTTCTCAAAGATTTTGAGACTATCCTTAAATCTTTTCTTTCTGCCAATGTAATCTCTTTCCATGACAGAGTTTCGAATAGTACATCTATTTCAGCAGTGTGGTATTTGATATATAAATGACATGGTCTATCCTACAGAGTCCACCGAGTGCAATTAGGGTCTCCCTTTTGGGATGTTGGCAGACATCAATGATGAATTTCACCATTACTTTCAGTGTGCCAGCATAACCTTTAGTTATCTAAGGAAAGTGATGCTTGAAGATCAAGGTATAAACCCCAAGATGAAACTCATGGTTTACCTGGTAACAATGACTCCTTACCCTCCTGTACACTTATGAAACTTGGACTACCTTTGCTTCACTTACCCTGCTGGTAGATCTGGAAGATTTTGCAGAGACACTACTTTGAAATGTCTACCTTAGGTAGCCCAAGTTTCAGAAACATATAGGATAGGGAACCACTGCTACTAGGTATACAATGAGCTTTGTGCTGGACTTGAGGCATTGATCTTCAAACACTCCTTTCCTTAGGCAACTAAAAGTTATGCTGCTTCACTGGAGGCGGTGGCAAAATTTATCATCAATGTCTGCCTTCGTGGAGAGGTGGCTCTCAAGGTACTTCATTCAGTAAATGTAACAATTATCCATGAAAAAATATCTACAGCACTTCTAAGTTTTGCAGTGAACACAAATACATTAGAATTATGTACCCGAGCTCAAAGTGATTAAGTTAATCTTCACATCATTATATTTCATATGTTGAACATTTGGGAAGTGGAAGAAGTATTTTCTCTAACCAAAAATCCATTAGATAATTACCTTTAAACCATTTTAAAAATAAAATCAACATCGTTTTTTCAGTCCAGTGTCTTGTCCACTGAGGACAATTGCATGTAATTGTTCCTACTCAAAACCAGTTCATGAATTCAAATTCTGTTTGAGTTCAGGAATGAATTTCTGGCTGGAAGCAATAGTTTTCTTTTTAAAAGCCATCCTATTAACTGATCATTTACCTGCTGACTCAGCCCATTATCAGCAAAGATGAAACCAATTTTGCCTTTGGTTCAAAATGCTTGGCTTCTTTACAAGAATGATACTTGGAAGACTATTCAGAGAAATGGTCATCAAATAACTTTCAGTTCTAAAGTGCTTTAATAGAATATAATACCATAATAGTTTATACATTCAAGGAAAGAATCTCGAGACAGAGGACAACTGTCAAACGAGTTGTTATTTTAAATAGTATAAATAAACTGCTACATACAAATCACACATCTTGTATGATGGCATCCCTTCTATTTTAGCTCAAATTTCAATTACACCTAAAAAAGCCTAAAATCAATTGAATGCCCATTAAATAAGTGGATAAAAACATACTGAATTGCATTCACTCAATTCCCACAGTGATCTGTAAAAAATAAAATCTTCCCTTAGTAATTTGTTTTGCATACTTGGAGATAATAAAGACCTCAATTCTAGCAAATTTGTTTTGGAATGAGGTTTTGAAAAGGATTATTTAGTATTTTGGACAATTAATATTTTCAAATTGGAATCATTTGCATCAGAAGTGAAGGAAAATGTTAAATGTTTTCTGAGCATAATCCAAACATTTAGCTTCCCGCCGAGTTTTTGTTTAAAAAAGTCATCAAAAGTAGCAGCCGATTTTCAAACATCCACCCTTCTGTCAAATGATATTGTTCCGATACAAAAAATATTCACTTCACATTAACTCCTACTCTGAAAAAGTTGAGCAGTTTCCTCCTCCTAAATGGCATTGTGCCATCCCATTTATAAATCAGAACACATCAATTTGGGTAAAGGTGCCAGTGAGGCACAGCAACTGCAAGAGGCCTCTGAAAATTGTCTATTCATCCTCTCAAGTTCAACAATAGCAATAGACATGGAAGAGAACAAATTAGTTTAACTGATTTAATCCATAATTTTCCCTGGATAAAAAACCCTGCAGAACAAAGTGTTCTCTTTGAGGTCATCGCCTTGGTACACAGCTACAGCAGTTCAGGTGAAATATTGATAGTTTTCAACTTGGTACTGCAGCTGCTTCAGATGGTTTTTCACCGAGAAAGTTCAAAGAAAATTATTATTAAGTGCTAACTAAGATGTATACTCTTTGGAAAGCATCTGTAAGAGGATTCTTAAAGTTTAAAAAAAGTCACAGTTTTAATTACAAATTCTGATGATCTGGTTGCATTGAAAAGTACAGATAATTGGCATCTAATTGCAAGAGATTCAATTGTTTTAAGAACCTTATCTAAAATTTTGGCAAAATGTTTAGCAGAGGCAATTGTAATTAACGACAAGCAAAAGGATTTGCAAACAGGCGTAGCCGCGATTAAATCAAACATGTCAAACACTGTTGACAGGAAAACAACACTTTTGCCATGTAGTAATACCCTGGAAAGTGGCCAAGAATGGACACAATCAGGCTCCACTATAATGCCTGATCTGGTAACTGGATGCTCACCAGTTTAGTTCACAAATGAAGAATGGCACTTGAAGGGCTATCAGCACTCAATTATCTACAAGCATTGCCCTTGCCATAAAGCTGGCTAATGAAGAAAAAGTGAAAGCAAGCAATCCATATACTTAATTTGCAGATGAACAACCACAAATTACTATTCATCACATAAAATTTGAAAAATATGGACAAAAATCCAATCGATTTACTGTTTTGAAACAAAATACAAGAAACATTTCCTATTTTCTTTTAGGACCTGAAGCAAAAGTTTGTTACAAAAACCCTAAAATGATTTAAAAACTATTTTAATATACATTAAAAGTGTCATCAATTCTATACAGTAGTACCACTGTTCAATTACCTTTATGATTTAATTAAAAGTTAAATTTAACATTTCAGGTATATCTTGGTGAAAAATTCCCTGCTAGAAAACTGCTTCCTATGGTTAGAAAATAAATTATTTTCCATGTTCATGGAATCAGAGAATTGATAGTACAGAAGGAACTATTAGGTCCATGTGTCCATGTTGGCAATATTAAGTACGCTATTAATCATTCAGGTGTCTGAGTTATAAAATCAGCTATTTTCCACTGGGTGAATCTTGGCCAGGCTTGAAGTCAGTAACTTGCAATATCAATTAAGTAACTTAGTCATCTCTTGTAGGATCTTCCTCATGGCAGTAAAATCTCAAAGTGGATGACCTTCTGTTTGACCGAAGAATAGCCTGGCAAGCTACCCTCAATTTTTCTCCTAGCCAGTCATCATATGATTAATATGACCCTGAAAAAGAAACACACAGTCACGATAATTTCTTTTACAACATTTTTGTGATATCATTAGCAGATAATGCTTATTGTTTAATTGACAATATAATGTGGAAAATATATCTATTGTGCCAGAAGTTGGAAAAAAAGATAAAATGGTTTGCAAAGAATATGAGATAGAAGTTTCTGCCAAAGGCCAGAGGAAATGCCAGTCACGAGGTAATACAAGTCATGTTTCCCAAGAATACCAAACAACAGCTCTGCCTGACCAGTCTTACATACTTCTTACCCCATTTCCTTCAACTTTCTTCACTTATTCTCTCTTCTGGAGGATTGATTCTATTTCAATATGATTTTGCTGCCTTCACTCATTTTTCCTTGCCCAACTGACAATTATTCATTACACTCATGAGAAGAAACATTAGCAGCCGATTCAAACCAGGAAGCCATAATGTGTAACTGTGTGGTTCAGATATGTACTTCTAGCAAAATGTGTTAGATAATTATGGAAAAAACAATCCTGGTCAATTTTCCTCTCAGTCTCAGGGACTCCAGAGCCATTACGATCAACCAAATCATCACAGACTAAAGGCTGCATACAAAACTTTTCTTGTCTGCACAAATCGACAAGCTACTGGATAAACCTCTTGAACCAATGTGAAGCCTCAAGAGAACCAATCTTGGCTCTGTAACAGTACCCCGAATCAGAAGATCACAATTATAATAGCCACTCCAAAAAAAAAAGCAGAGTTTTCACCTCTCTCCCAGAAGATGGAGAAAAATAATTGTTTTACTTTATTTTGAAGCTATGGAAAAACTAAGCAATATGTAGGTCATTGTGCAGTCAAACAATTCTTTAAATTCAAGCTCTAAGGTTAGCTGTCATTGCAAGACCAAAGCCATGCTGAGACCACGTAAATTATTTAAATGGATTGATGTACAACATTGGATACAGCTACTTCACAACATAGTGGGTTAGCCTGGACCAAAGGTTTTACCTAATCCTTAAAACTGAAGGCTTCAATGACATTTTATTAAAATTTCACTTTTATTTCAATGAATTATTTTGTCCAATATTATGATCAGTTTTAACCTTTATGTGCCATATCCACCATTAGCAAAGACGGCAAATTTGTGTTCAATAATCCTTGTAAAACTAAAGTACTTACAGATTCACCTGCCAAACATCGGGGGCAAGACTTTAATATGCCTGGTTGTATCTGTGGAAAGAAAGTGTTGTTGTGAATAACTAAAATTGACCAACTTTTATTGACGTTATTGAATGAACTTGGGAGATTTCTTAAAAGGTCACTGATTAGAAGACTGCACAAGGGCATGTGTACCATGACAAATATTTTCAAATGTTTTCCTTGTATATTGGTGTTTCAATATACTGCATGACTGTGAAAATAGTACACCAATCATTGCTGTATTTTAGCACAAAGATTGCCTTAAAAAGCAAGTTTTTCCTTCTGGAAAGCCTCTGAAGTAGAAGGTGTAAGAAAAAGATCAGAATATTAAGAAATCTAGTGCACTCATTGCAGATGTGTTGAAAATTTTAGCTATCCCTAACATTTTCCTGATCATGCTCAGATGGGGGAGGCAAGAAAGCGGATCTGGTACAAGTCGAAGAGGTTTACAGTGAGGGTTGGGATGTTGAGACAGACTCATGAGTGTCAGAAGGATGGGAGAGAGATCAGTGGGTTGAGGTGGCAGAGCCCAAAGAATGGAAGGCAGGGAAATGCCTTGCAGAGGTCCTAATCTGGCACTGTGCTATTAAAACATATTGTCCTGGGAGTAACCAATGATGGTTGCTTCTGAGACAAATTAGACTATGTATCTGTACAATGCTCCAAAAGGCATGCTGCAGAGATCGAGACTGCTCAGTGCAGAACTGACATGGAAATTGAGTCAAGGTGCAACACTGACATACCAGGTCATATTGCCAGAGTGATGTAAAGTGACTCAAAAATGTTATCACATTTCACTATAGGAAAAAATCAATTATGCAAATGATTGCTAGGCAATTCGCTTACCACTCGGCTGGGAAATAGGGAACCAAGTGCAGCTATGACTGAAAACACTAGAAATATGCAGTTCCATCAGTCTGTAAGTCAAACAAATGGCTAATATTCAGGTGTAGATTATTTAAAGAGTGAACAAAAGTGAGAGCAAGGTGCAGAATACCCCAAATATCACAGCATTCCATAAAATACTTTTCCAACATTACCTTTATGATATATTTAAATCTGTAAAATATTCTACAATTGAGACTGAAATATAGGACCTCAATGACTACAATGGTTACTACAAGCATTCCAAGACCTGCTACAAAATTATGGGTGATTCCAAGATTTCACAATTTGAAACAGGAATATACTGCACTCTTGATTTTCTAAAATAAAGCAAGGATGGTAGGAAGATAATGTTGCCATTAGGGTTTGCTACAAAAATACCATACAATAAAACATGCCATATTGTGCAACAGCCTTTTTATTAAATCACTATTTGCTCTCATGCTAATGAGAAGAACTGCAACTTCATTCAAATATTATGCATGAACTTGGAACACTCTTCTGGTGCAAACTCATTTGGGAGAAATAAAATATTACTTCTACAACAAAATACAACTTGGTATAATATATAGTTTGTGTGTCCATTCATCTTTATTTAAACCCTACTGGCAATTCTTGAATTCACAAAATTATGAATATCCCTTAATGTGAATCATTCTTAAAATGATCTGAATCGCTCAGATTATTGGTAATTAGTATTTATCCATTATGCTATTTAAGAAATCAAAAGTTAGCTGATAAAATTGCCAGATGATAATTAAAAAGAGCAACTCAGTGTATAACATAAAAAACATCTCTAATTTTACAAAAATCTATATGAATATCAACTGTTGGAAAAAGCTATGAAGTACCACAAAAGATGACTTGTCTATACTCGCCAGTGCAAAAATTCTGCAAATCGTTTCTGCAGGTTGAACATGCTTCTGCAGATTTTGATGATCTATGGAGCTCCAGTTTAGTTGGGTATAAGATACATCATTCTCATTTTGGAAACCACCATCCAATCCTTGGCAAGGTCGTTTCTGAAAAAAAAATTACGCTAGTTACGCAAGGAATAAAAACATGGGAGTTTCTGGAACCAGAGATTTGCAAGTTCACTGAAGAGGTTAATGCAAATCAACAAGGTTTACGGATAAAAACAATACTCTCAGCCTGGAACCATTCTTAAAGACAGCATAGTGCTATATTCCAATCCTGCTCTATGAAGAGCACTCTGCACTGTTAGCACTGAGTTCACCGACAAAACCCAAATGCTGTTATAAGTATGGTATCTTGACAATTTTGATGTGAAATTTGTGCTATTAGACACTATTAACATATTTGTTTCAAACACAGGAGGGGGGGAACTACAGAGGAACAGAAGAGATACTCATGTCTGCATCACACAGCTTAATTTCAATTTCCACATTTTTTTTTGAAAATACCCCAGAATTACATCTAGAATTCAATGGACCATTCTTTGCCAGATCAGGAGAGATACAGGGTGTATACTTTATATGAATGACAGCAGTGAAAACTTCAATCATGTTAATTTAAAAGGTAATGAGTTACTTTTTTTTAAGAATTATTTTTAAATCTGTAACAGATTCTCAAAAGGAGTGTGAATGTGTTTAAGTGTTTGAGTTATTTTGTCAGCTTGAATAATTTTAAATTGCTCTGTTTTGTTTCTGCTTTGAGTCACAGAGTCACCCAACATGGAAACAGGTCTCTTCAGCCCAACCATTAAGTACACATTTATACCAATGCCATTTTATTTTCCCCACAGTCCCATCAACTCTGGCAGATTCTACCAATGGCCTACACATTAGTAGCAAGTTACAAAAACCAGAGAGCCCGGGGGGAAACTCACGTGGTCACAGGGAGAACAACTACATATAGACAACACCAGAGGAAGTGATTGAATCTGTTTAATTACCGACAACAAGCTGACCTTAATGGCCAAGGATAAGTTTTTAATGGAGCAAGTGAAGTTGGGAGAGCCAAGAATTCTCCAGTCAGGAACTTCCACAGATTTCCTGGGACTTCCATACTTTGTGAACAAGACATATTTTGGCCCTCTAATTTTCTTGGTAGATGCCAGTGTTGTAAATGTACAGGTTCAGGTCAACTAGAGGCACAGCTAGTGCCTCTAGTCGAGCTTTTCACTCCAGCTGGAACCCATAGGCCTGGCTACATTCATTTCACTCAGCTGCTTTTTTTGACATCACCTGGAATGAGTAGATTTAGCTGAAGATTTTGTCTGTGATCGTGGAAACTCAACAATGGATCATCCATTCAACATTTCCGGCTGAAGGTGATTACAAACACTTTATCATATCCTTCAGACTTGTGCTAGACAACATTGAGGAAACTAGAATTTACAGAGACCCCTCTGTTTTATTAACCAACATAATCCAGAACTGAATGTGGTAGGATTGTAGAATTTGATTTGAATCTTCAGTTAAGAAATTGCTTTGCTATGCCTATAACATGCCTGCTTCAGCAAGTCACAACATTTTCAGGTACACCACATAATGCTCATGGCTTGACAGTAATCACAGAACAAGGGATGTGAAGAAATACAATTTTATGGTGAAATATAGTTCTGCTGCTACTATTTGTATGATCTTTCATCCTGTGTACTTTCTCCCAAACAACAGGAATCTAAAAGTGAAAGAACTCGTAACATAAAAATTGCTGAACTTCTCGCTTCCTGATACTGAAAAATAGAAGGGAAAAACAACTCCTAGCTTGCAAGGAGTAAGTGAATGTCAAGACAAGCTCCAAGGCAGGTCGGAATCTGTCCTGCCAAAGAATTAATCTTGGGCATGGGATTGACCATCAGAATCAGATACAGAAGTTGGGATGGACCACGACCATTGTGTGGCCAGATTTGAGGGAAAATTCAATTTGAGCAAAGTGAGGAGTGAAGCACCTCATGATCCAGTGGATAAAGGAAGAGTAGGTCAATAATCTAAAAATGGACAAAAAGGAGAAACTTCTGGTATTTATATGGTGCTTCACCATGCTTGAAATTATTTCACATCTAACGAAATGCTTCTTGAAGTGTACCGACGACTATGCAAGCATATATTTTGGCAGCCCACTTGGGTACAACAATTTCTCAAGTTGCAAACAAAAACTTTTTAAGAAAAGGAGTTTGGTGAAGGAACATTAGTAAAGCTATTAGGAGAACACATTAACCTTCCGATAAGGATATCACATAATAAGCAAGCAGCAGTAAGCAACCACACAAAATTATTTAAAACATTCATTATAGGCAGGCAGAAAAGTTTGATACCAAAATTACTTGATATTTTTATTTGGACTTCTAGACCCCCAAGGTCTGTGAATTTAAGGAGGCACCTCAGGCATACCATTTTTAGGATTTTAGATCACTAAGTGAAACAAACCACAATATTACAACGTAATTCAGATGACAGGTGCAGATCATATTGGCTGGAACATCCGACCTGCCATTTGCCAGCTTTGTACCCAAGGGCAACATTCACATAGCACACAGCTCAGCAAATCCAGACCCTGACAAACTTAGAAGTCTGGTAAATTCCATGCCGCACTGGTGGCATTGACACATGCATGAGGTCCCTCGATCAGTCATTTTATGCACTTGATTAAAAACATATTAGATCCTGAAGGGCTTGACATGGTGGATGTGGAGGGGAGGTTTCCCTTTCAGCAGAATCTGAAACTAGTGGCCATTGTTTAAAAATAAGAGATTACATATTTAAATTAGAGATGAGACAAAACCTTTTGTCTCAGGAGGGTTGTGAATTTTTGGAACTCTCTTTCTCAAAGAGTTAGTGGGAGTAGGGACCTTGAAAAAAAAATTAAAGGCAGTGTTAAAAGACTACCCCTCAAATAAACATTCTTTTAAAATTATGATGTGATGGAAAGGTCTGTTCACATTTTTTATGCCCAGGAAGTTCAGGGAGCAATTCCATTTTCTGAACTTGAGTGAGGAATAATGCACGAGCCATCCACATTTTAATAAGTACTTCCTCACTGAAATCTGACACTTGATGCAGCCACAGTAGGAAAAGGAGCACAAGTTGAATGTAGTCACAGAAACCATGATTCTATAAACTTGGATGTACTGAGTTTCTTTCAGGCTGGCTGTGGCTATTTTGCAAGATTGTAGTTTGCTATCCCCTGTTATGTGAGGGGAGTCACCAAGACTCTCTGTTCAAAGAGTTGATTAAAGTTGTTCTCTGTCCAGATACCAGCAAGCAGAGAAAACTAAGTGGCTTTGATAGGATTGTATGGTCCACCAAGGTGCAATGTGCCTCTGACTGCATACACATCGCTTCGGTTGGTGTACTTTATATTTGAAAATGCAAACAGTAACCACATTTCCTTCTGTGAGTAAACTGAACACATTGTAGCAGTGTATCCAATTCTTGGGCTTGACTTTTAGCAAGGGTGCCTTATCCATCTGCTCCCACTGCCTTTTTGAATGAGTTTATGGATAGCCTCCTGGTTACTTGTGAATATAGGTATTCTCTTCTACATTTCACTTCTTCTATCAAGCCTTGTCCTGCATCCAAAAACAGTGAATTTCCTTTCACCCATATTGTGCTACACAATTGATTCTTCACTGTTTCCCAGATCAGATTCATTTGCAGAATGACTACCACCACCTGCTCTAGTAACATTGCATCTCCCTTTAGGATGGGTAGGCTTATTTTAGCTGAAGCTAGCCATTCCCAATCCTGATTCATCTAGCTAGTGAACAGCATGTTTACCATTGGCTGGTGCACAGTTATGGAGATGAACAGGCAGCACTAAAGCTAACATACAACATGCACTCCAATAAATGGGTGCTGCTGACAACTCAGATGTAACCAAACTTAGCGTCACCCCCATGTTGTTAATGAACATACACATCAACACATAAATTAGGAGATCACTTAGCTCTTCAAGCTTGATCCACCACCTACAATAAAACTCCATTAATTTGGCTCATTCAGGACTTTGGTAATGCAGGACTTGCAGACTTTCCAGACTATTGGATGTAATTAATGCACCAACACACTCTTAATTCACCTTTTCAAAGAAAATTACACAGTAACATTTCAACCTGGCAAGTTTCAAGGATACCCAGCCAAAACAACTGGGATCCCCGTGACTGGAAATTGCAAACATCACCTGGTGAGTCAGGTGCCAAACCATCAGGATTTCCAAATGGTCAGATAGTGGATTAGAGTTTTACTCTAATAAGATCATGATTAATCTTATTTTAACCCTGGCTTTGTATTCTTATCTACATGCAGTAAATTGTCATACTTCTGCTCATCAAGAATCTAACTCTAGCCTTTTGAGGAAGAGTGTTCCAAAGACTCATGACTGGGAAATAAAAAGGACTTGGCTCATCTGTCTTAAATGGACAACTCCTTATTAACCACAAAACCCTAGATTCTCCCACAAGAGGAAACATCCTCCCCACATCCATCCTGTCAAAAACCTTCAGGATCTTTTATGTTTCAATTTAGTCCCCTCTCACTCTTCTAAACTTCAGCAGATACAAACCTGGACTGTCCAATCTTTCCATAAGGCAACCATTCATTCCAGGTATTGGTCCAGTAAACTCTGCTGAACTGCTTCCAGTGCATGGAAATCTTTTCTTAAATAAAACCGATAATTCACATAGTATTCCAGATGTGATGTCTTAAATTTAGAGTAAGACCGAATTTAGGCCCATTATATCATGACCATGTTGCATTATGATGTAATAGCAAGTTTGCTGGGTTTCTTTCTCCAATTCTTTGGCGAAACGTTTCTACTGAATCTCCAAAGCACAAAACATTTGCCCCAGCTATTTAAAGCAATGTCAGTGTACAATGGCACATGAATTCCCCATTTGAGATTCACATTCAGCATTTTATATATATTTAAAACATTTGGGGGATTAATAAAATATTAATAAATGTTGATGCAAAAGTGGGACAAGTTTCCCTCCTGCATCTTTTAAGTAGTAGCCACGGGTGAACAAAAATTTTATATGCAGCATACCTAACAATAATGGGTCCAAGAGGGAGTAAGCTCTGGCAACAACCACAAGAGGGCACTTGATCCAGTTGTGGCTGTATGCAACATGGAACTTTTAATCATTACCTTGTTGGTTATTCTCAGTGGATTCTGACCAGAATTATTATCCTGGAATAATAGCTTTGATCCCGCCTCTAGTTTTATTTTCCTCTCATGGAACAGATAAAACTTTCTGCAACATGAAAACTATCATAGCTGCAGCTTTACAAAATGTAGCCCAACTACAATATCAAACACCTCAGAATATGTCATGACCATAAAGCAAATACTTGAATTTTCATAACTACAGTGTTTTGAAAATGAAATTTTTGATGAATTCTAGTTATACTGCAACTCAACTTCATGGGTTACCATCTATATACTACTATGTATACAATGGTGAGTACAAAGCAATGTTTAAAACTTGGAGGAAAGATGATTTCCAGCAACTGCAGTCTCGTGTCTCCATCTTTAAAACTTGATTGGTGAAATTAAGATACTTCTGAAAACTTACTGAGCTGAAGGAATCCAATTAACATTTTGTACAGCTATATTGACAGGTTGTGTTAGATGCTATTCATCAAGTAGGAAATAATTTTTTTTAAGACAACAAATTGCAATACTACAAAGCTAATCAGAGTTATTCAGCTAAACACAATGGAATTACCAATTCGAAAAATTGAACTTTATTTGAACTAGTACTGATGTCATTAGTGGTGTATGTTTCCAAGTCACAGACGAGAAGCAAAATAGCATTATTAGGAAGTTTCAGCACCTCATCTCAATTTCAAGTTAATCCAACATCCCAACAACAGATTAAGCAAAATCAATGGCAAATTCCAGGACTTCATTTAAAGCTCTCACCAACAATGCTACCAAACCCTTTTTCGCCATCATCCAACTCTTTTTGGTAAATTATGCAAACCCCTAGTTTGCTTCTTTCAAGATTTAAAAACACTGATGTTGAAAATACAAATTTTAATGTGGCATGCATTAAACTGAACAGATTTAAGGTCAAACATAATTTCCAAGTGTTTTTAAATGTTTTAGTTCTTACTTCAGAAAATATGAAGTACTTTAACTGTTTGACTTTTAACATTGAGTATTTTTGAATGTCAGAAACTTTTAGAAACATACATGTTTTGATTATCAGAAGGATTAGATGGCATTAAGATCTAAAACTCACTGGTTGATAACATAATAATTATAAAATATTATTGTATTTAAAAGTTACATTGATCAACACTCGAATTCAATTCATAAACAGCTACAGACAGAGCTAAAAATGAATTACTTTTATGGACAATCTCATTCTGCAAACATAAAATTCTACGTTTCTCTATTCTGCTCCAAATCATGGTTGACAATAGCCAAGAGCCTTGTGCCAAATACATATCTTTTAAGCTAAATTTTCGTTTCTGCTTTTTTTTAAATGGTATATTCATTCTTGTAAAGATCTATAATTTGGTTAACTGCATCCATCCTCTCCAGATGCTCTTTCACACACAACTGTGAGTTTTCCCTCCCACCAGCTGCGTTTATCACTCCAGTGCCCTTGGCTCTACAAGGTCACTGTTTCCTCTACAGTTCATGTGCAAAGTCATCCCGTTTCAACGGCCTTCCCTCGCACCAAGCAGTCTTAGTGTCCGAGGAACGTAAAGGCTCAATGCACATCCTTCCACCCATGTATGGATGAACCTTCTTATCCGATTCGGTTAAGTCTTTTGCACTGTGAAGCAGGTGCAAAGTTGAGATCATTTCTTGATAAAACTCTCCCCACCCAGCTGACAGCCCGAGAAGTTATGCTTTCATTACCCTAAAAGTAAACTATAAATACTACATTTATGACACAGCAATCAGCCTTCTGAGCTGAAATGAGGGTTCTGCAGTAAGTAGTGCAAAAACAATACGCTTAGCTTCCCCTAAATGTACAGGGTCTCACCGTCAGTTTGACTTAAGTACCAGAACCCCCGATAAAACCGAATCTCGGTTGACTAGTCGACCTGTCGTCCGAAACAAGCTGTTATCCTGGACAGAAACATAGGTAAAGCTTATTGTCATGGACATGCATACCCAAGGTACAAATGCCATGAACATTAACTTTTAGCAGCAGCACAGTGCATTATAAACACAAATTACATGAATTTAAAGTCTGTTACTCCGGCTTCACTCCAAGTTCATCACAGTAAAATTCCGTTATAAACAAAGAGTTATAAATGTCATTATAAAGAGTTGACCGCCCGCACTCACTTTATCCGGTTGACCCCAGCTGTCCGGCTGCTCGGCGAGGCGGCGCTTTTGCAGCGTGACCGAGTAATCCATGGAGACGGACGCGGGGCAGGAAGAGGGTGGTGGGGCCGCCCCCCCCCGACGGACCCTCACCCCGCGGGGAACAACACGGGAACCCGCTTCTCGTCACCCACCGGAATCCCCGTGAACGATCCCCCGGGAAAGTGTGGGAGGAGGAAGGGGAGCGGCAGGGGCGGGCGGGTGGGAGGAGGAAGGGGAGCGGCAGGGGCGGGCGGGTGGGAGGAGGAAGAGGAGCGGCAGGGGCGGGCGCGCACACGCGCGACGCGGCTTCACCCTCGTTCCTGCGCGCCGGCTGAGGCCAACCAATCAGGCAGCAAGCAAGCCGCGCCCACGTGTTAATTCAAAAAACGGAGCGAGGAGAGTGCCGTTGGTGCGCGCGGCGGCCGGACCCGGAGGGGGTGGGGAGGAGGAACAACAACAACAACAACAACAACAACAACAGCAGCAGCAGCAACAACAACAACCACCGGCGCCACCGCCTGTTGTCTTGCCACATGGGGCTGGTCCCAGCAGGGAGTTCGCAACCCGCAAGAGCCGAAAGCAAACGAGAATTTAAAAGAAAAACTGGAAATTCGAAATAAAAAAACGGAAGTTGCTGGAAGCAGGCAGCATCTGTGGAGGGAAAAGAAATAATGAACGTTTCAGGTCTAAGACTCTTCATCTGGGAAAGAGAAAACAAGTTAGTTTTAAGTAGCAGAGAAGGTGTGGGGGAGACAAGGGACTGTCCCCGACAGGGTTGCTGGGGCGGTGGGTAGTGGAAGTTGTACCTATCATGTGGTTAATGGGGAGAAAGGAACAAAATGAACAAAAGCTATGAACTGAGAGAAAGAGAATACAGACAAATCCAAGAAAAGGTGTGAAATGTAAGACCTGCCCAGAAAGTTAATATTGCTCTCATGGAGAAAGGAAAGCTGAACTATTATTAGAGACACAAGAGACTGCAGATGCTGGGAGCTGGAGCGACAAACAACCTGCTGGGGGAGTGTAGCTGGTTGAGCTGCATTGGTATTGGTTTATTTATTGTCACTTGTACCGAAGTACAGTGAAAAACTCATCTTGCATACCGATCGTACAGATCAATATCATTACACAGTGCATTGAGGTAGTACAGGGTAAAAACAATAACAATACAGAGTAAAGTGTCACAGCTATAGAGGAAGTGCAGTGCAGGTAGACAAGGTGCAAGGTCTGAACGAGGTAGAATGTGAGGTCAAGAATTCATCTCATTGTGTAAGGGAAACGTTCAATAGTCTTATCACTGTGGGATAGAAGCTGTCCTTGAGCCTGGTGGTATGTGTCCTCAGGCTCCTGTATCCTGTATACCTAGAACCATAGAACACTACAGCACAGAAAACAGGCCATTCGGCCCTTCTAGTCTGTGCCAAAACTTTATTCTGCTAGTCCCATTGACCTGCATGCAGTCCACAACCGTCCAGACCTCTCCCATCCATGTATCTATCCAATTTATTCTTAAAATTTAAGAGTGAGCCAGCATTTACCACGTCAGACAGCAGCTCGTTCCACACTCCCACCACTCTCTGAGTGAAGAAGTTCCCCCTAAACCTTTCCCCTTTCACCCTACAGCCATGTCCTCTCGTACTTATTCCTAATCTAGGTGGAAAGAGCCTGCTCGCATTTACTCTGCCTATACCCCTCATAATTTTGTAAACCTCTATCAAATCTCCCCTCATTCTTCTGTGATCCAAGAAGTAAAGTCCTAACCTGTTCAATCTTTCCCTGTAACTCAACTCCTGAAGACCCGGCAACATTCTAGTAAATCTTCTCTGCACTCTTTCAATCTTACTGATATCCTTCCTATAGTTAGGTGACCAGAACTGCACACAATAACTAAGGGGAGAAGAGAGAATGACCCAGGTGGGTGGGCCAGGGAGAGGAAGAGACAGAGTCCATGGGAGGGGGGGGGGCTGTGTCCACAATTCTGCAGTTTCTTGCGGTCCTGGGAGAGAGTGGGAGAAGAGGAATTGTCAATGTTTCAGATTGAAACCCTGTCAAGTTTGTCCAGCAATTTGTTTATTTTGAGCTATTATTCAGATTGGCCAACTTTAGAAATGATCAGTACATCGATGCTGGTCACATGTGTATTTCTGCAAAACCTGAATTGCATTTTTATACTTTTAGTCCCCTTGTGTTTTAAACCTCTTCTACCATCAACTCCTTGCTGAAAGGCAATAGTGTCCTGGCAATAATGCATCTGCTAGAGTCCCATGGACAATTTTGCTAGCACCAGTTCTAGGTAATTACACAGCTCAAGGTTTGAGTGTGGACCACAGACTCAACTCCTGCCATGGGACCATAATCATGTCAAAAAAAAATGCCATTAATCACAATGTAAAAACGCTTTGGTGAAATAACAGGATCCAGCAGAGGGATCAAAACGCTGGAGTTTGGAGCTTGTCTTACACAGAAAAATTTTTGGATTTCAACAGAACACAGTTTTAGTTGGTGTACTGATCATTCCTGAAGCAAACCATTCTGTGATGATAGCTCAGTGTTTTTCAGAGTTAGTGGAAGATTGAAATAACAACAGAAAATGCTGGAAATATTCAGCAGATCAGACAGTATCTGAAGAGAAATATAGTCATAATTTCTGGTACTTCCAGCATTTTCTGTTTTTATTCCAGCACATATTTACAGCCAAAGTGAATGCTATGTCACATTATAGCTGTTTACATTAAAAGCATGATGTGCTAGGTAAACTAGAAATTGGTCTAGCTATAACAGTGCAGGCAGAGGCAACACAATTGATGGAAATGTTTTCTTTCATGACAATGCCCTTACCAGGTGTCTCTTATATGAGAAATAAATCTATAATTTATTTTAGTGTTAGTTTGTAACTTCTTGTCTGCATCTTTTTAAAGGAACCTCAGCTTAAAGCAGGAAGAGGTTAAAAATGTCTGCAAATACCCACGCCAGCTGATTTGCATAGAATCTGAGGACCTAAGGTATCTGCCACATTATAACTGAATCTATAATTCAATTTGTACAGCTATTTATCAGTAATCTTCGTCATGCCAAATCTAGAGAATGTTCTTTGCCAGAACTTCAGGCTGTGATCTTTTTCGACATTAATCTTTCCTACCTTATATTTTATGTAGTTTTAAAATATAAGAGTAGCATTCTTTAATTAGCTTGGGCATATTCTTTCATACATGGGAACTGGTGAACTGATCACATTGGGACTACTATTACTTGTACAAAGACATTGATTGACTAAATATTTCCTGGTTATAACATAGATATTCTTTTCAACCTTTGGTGACTCAGAATAATTCCCTTACGCAGATCACAACTAAGCCAATTTGAAGGCCTAAATTTTGCAGTCAAAGTGAAGCAATGGTGCTTGCCTCTGACCTCAAAGAAGGCTCCCCACAAGATCTAGCTATCTCCATGGCATGGTCTTTTTCTTTTCTAATGTCAAAGTCATTTAGCAGAATGCCCTGTCATCAGATTTTAATACAAGCAACAAGCCCTTGCTTTTCTGGCAGTGAGGCCTTCCCTATTGGATCATTCGTGTTGAGCTGGAGTCTCAGTGCCACCATATGCTGCCTGCGAGGAAGCCATGAGGGAGATGAGACCATCATCCATTTCCTGGAATGTGAGTTTGTTAAAGTTGGAAAAAGAATGCAGTGATCTTTAGGTTGAAGTTCACCCTTTTCAGCTTCAACCCCAGAACTCTGAAGCAAACATCAATTGCTGGGAGATTATCAACTCAGAGAAAGATGTATGTTTTTTTTGCCAAAAACTTGCTGGTCTCCCTGTACAAGGAATGCTGAGGGGTACACCAAGCCTTGGTCAATCCATCACAATTGCTCTACTGGGAAAGGTCATAGATTAAGTCTCTCCTTCCATTGTGCATGGAGGGAGCTACAGTCAGTAAAAAAAATCTCTCCAATGTCATTTGTGGAATGGAAAACGAGGTCATAGTGATATAATGTAAATCTTGTACTGTGAATGGCGACATAACAATACATTGCATTATATGTTTGCAGATGTTTTTCTTTGGGGGGGGGGGTGGCAAGATAAAGCTCTCCTGAACATTTTCCAAAACAAAGTGTGCATATAGCACTGCAGAAAACCCCTTGGTGAACCAGCAGACTCAAAGCTCTTTCAAATTGCTTCAAAGTTGCCTTCAAAACTTCTGGAGAATACTTTGGAAAACTGCTGGACAATTTGCTGTGTGGTATTGAGGATATTGGAAATTGTGATGGAAACATCAACTCCAAACTATTCCTGCTTTCTCCCTACACTCCTCCCAAAAGGCAGTAACGATCCCAAACTAACCTCACAGCTACACTCTGTGTCCATTGCTTGGTATCAATACCAAAGTAATTTCACTGCCCTATCTTTTTTCAGTATCAATCCAAAATTATCTAACGCCCCCATGTTCTCCCAATCACCCTGTGTAACTCCCATACAAGACCAACTGCACTGCGCCCTCCCTGTTGTCCAGTATCAGCCTGAAACTAATTTGAGGGGAATTTGTTTTGCACAGAATTCACTACCAGATGTGCTGATGCGGGCAAAGGGGATTAGTGCAGAAGGGCAAAAAAAAAGTCGGCATGGACTTGGTGGGCCGAAGGACCCGTTTCTGTGATGTACAACCCCCTGACTTAAAACGAAACACCGAAATATTAACTTTATTTCTCTATCCGCAGACGCTACCTCCCTGAACATTTGCAACAATTATCCGCAAGCGAAACCGCTCGGTGTGAGAGCAGCTGCACCACGTGTTTGTCCGCCAGGCATCAATAGTCGATCGGCGCTATGTTTCCTTCCACCATCCACACCGCTTGTGTAGTCTGGTAATCATGGCGACCGTGGTGGAGGTGGAGACTGCGAAACAATTCGAGGAGATTCTGGAAAAAGCAAAGAAGTAGGTTCAGGCCGGGGAGTGGGTTGATGAATGTTCCTTTCCCCAACTTTCGATATGTGCGGAGTAACCGAGACGGCTGGGGGCCGGGGTTGGTAGCAGGAGCTGAGGGGTTGACTGCCGTCTGGGCCCGATAGAGGCGGCGAATCTGCCTTTAGTTTTTACACCAAAATAGTGTAAGTACTGTTTTCCCCATCGAGGATTAATATAAAGGGAACAGACCGGAAAACTCATTTGCACGAAAAATTCTACCATCCGGTTCGATGGAAGCTTAGACCTCGACACGTTGTTGAGGGTTAGAATTAAAGAGGGCCGTGAGAGTTGAGTTCGAATGGTTAAATATAGGTTTTATTTATCTTGATTGAGTTCCAGAGAAATTATGATTTTCAGCCGACAGCAATGAATCCCCTTCTCTTCCCCATCACTCAAATACATTGATTACATTTTTCTGGTTAGAATTAAGGCGAATCTGTCAACACCGCCCTCCCTCATCACATAAAACTGACAGTAATTTCTGGAGAAGTGCACATCCGCAGATAAAGACGGAAGAGCAGAGGAGTTGTCAGTAATTCCCTGCTCCATCAGGAGCGCTGTTTTTCAGCTTAATCAGCAATATCTGTAAGCCTAAAAGTGAAGAATACGAATCGTTATTGTATGCACGGGTGGGGAATGTGTGTCTTTGCGGGGAGACAGAAGAAGGAGAAAAGCAAAATTGGAAGAACAAAAAGTTAGGGGTGAGAAACAAACAGGGCTAAAGTAAAAAATAATGCCAATGATACAAAGAGTGTTGAAATGTCAAGCTTAAAGGCTGTGTCTCATAATGTATGAAGCAATGAGGCAGATGAATTAATTGCGCAAATAGATGTAGATGGGTATAATATCATTGAGATCATTAAGACATAGCTGCAGGGGAACCAAGGATAAGAACTGCAATCCAGGTGTATTCAAAATTTAGGAAGGACAAGTATAAAAGGAAAATTAGCTGGGCTAATATGGCTGGTTAGAAAGGTGATTAATGCAATAGCAAAGAAGGATGTTAGTTCATATGATGTGAAATTTATATCAGTAGAACTAAGAAATACCAAGGGGCAAGAAATATTAGTGGGAGTTGTATATGGATGCCCAAATAGTAGTGATACTATAGAGGATGACATAAAACAGGAAATAAGAGATGACTGCAATAAGATTCTACTGTAAACATGGGTCGCTTTAATCTACACATAGATTGGGCTAACCTAATTACTAACAAAACTGTGTAGGAGGATTTCTTGGAATGCATACAGGATGATTTTCTGGACCGATGTGCTGAGAAATCAACTAACCAATAAATCTCCAGTGCCAATAGTCTGCCCCCCAGAGTAATTAGGAAGTGGCCAAGAAATAGTGGATGTATTGGTGTTCATTTTCCAACATTCTTTAGACTCTGGATCATTTTCTATGGATTAGAGGGTAACTAATGTAATCTCACTTCTTAAAAAATGGAGAGAGAGAGATTTTCAAAGCTCAATGATCCTCAGAGAAGAAACTCCTCTTCATTTTAATAGGTGACCGCTCTAGGGGGAACATCCTCTCAGCAATCACTTTGTCAAGCCCCTGAGAATCTTGTGTGTTTCAGTAAGATTACTTCTCATTCTTTTAAAGTCCATTAAATGTAAGTCCACACTGCTCAATGTTTCTTTATATGTCAACCCTTCATCTCAGGAACCAACCTAGTGCACCTCTTCACTGCCTCCTTTGCAAATATGTCACTTATTAAATACAGAGACCAAAACTGTACACAGTGCTCTCAGTGCAGTCTCACTGGCACCCTATAAAGGTGCATCAAAATTTCGAGTTCATACTCCACATTCCTTGCAAGAAAGACCGCATGCTAACTTTTTGTGTTTCGTATATTAGACTATTTTGTGTATTTATTTCAGATATAAGATTAGAATCCCTTAATTCATTTGTGCACATCCCTTTCTGTAGGGGAACAGAAAACTTTGGGATTACTACCACTTCTGCACAGGATAATTAATGACATTGACTAAATTACCAAACAATTCCTTATTATAATTCTGGTGTAATATTGATTAAAACCTTTAGGAATTCAAAATAATCTCCTTGCACAAGTCACAACCATTTATCTTTATATTAATGACCTGGATGAAGTGACTAATTATACTGCAGCCAGAGTTACTGATTATATAAAGATAGGTCAGTTAGTAAGTTGTGAGAAGAACAGAAAGGAACTACAAAGAGATACAGATAGGTTAAATGACTAGGCTATAAAATAATCTTATTTTAAAAATTTACACATTATAGACGAAAGATTCATAGAAGCAAAGAAAGTCACAGTCTCAAAGAATGATTTCAAGTAGGTATGGCATGGTAAAAATAACTGAAAATAAAGGTTTTTGTGGGGATGTTAAAACAGTCGTCACTTGCAAAGATTTTTTTAAAATTGGCTTTTATCTGTCTAAGTAACATGGTTTAAATAGTTGATAACATTCTGTTAAAAAGCAGCATATTATTTGGAAGGGAATTGACTACAAAAGTAGAGAGGTTATACTTATGTAGGGTACTGGTGAGATTACATCTGGAATATTGTGTACAGTATTGGTCTGCTTATTTAAGGGGAGGTGTTAATGCTTTGGAAGTCATTCAGAGACGGTTTACTGGACTGATACCTGGAATTGGTGAGTTGTGAGGAAATGTTAGAATTGGTAGATGTACAGAGGATGTTTATTCTTGCAGTAGAATCTTGAACTGCAGATGACTATTTAAAAATAAGCGATTGCTGATTTGAGAAAGGTGAAGTGAGATTTTTTTCTTACATAGAGTGTTGTGAGTCTTTGTAACCCTCTTCCTTAAAGGGCATTGGAAGCAATGTCCATGAATATCTTTAAGGTAGAATAGATAGCCTGATAAACAAGGTGTGAAAGGTTACCAGGGGCACACAAAAATGTAGAGTTGAGGTTACAATCAGATCAGGCACGATGTCATGGAATGACAAAGCATGTTTGAGGGGCCAAATGTCTTTTTCCTACTCCCATTTCTTAGGTTGATAGATAATTAGTTCTGATCTGGAATGCCTTGCTTGAAAGAGCGGTAGAAATAGATTCAATTATGGCTTTTAAGAAGGAATTATATAAATACCCAAAGGTAAAAAAACAATCGTATGGCCACAAGAAAATAGAGAGTTGTTCTAACAAAAAGATGGCCTGGGTTGAATGGGCTTCTTTTGTGCTGTAATGATTCTCAATTAAGGATCTGGTTGAGCTGCAGTTTTCCCCAATTAATTATAGGGAAGGCACACAAACTTCATAATCAATTCCAACCCCTCCTGGTCATGTCTCTGTCAATACATTTACACCCTGTTCTTTCTATTTTTCCCAGAAGTGAATAGTGGACCCCATTTCCTTCTCTTGGAAAGACCAGCTACTTCCAGTTCTGTAACATTATACTTCCCCATCTCTGTGCCAATCCATCTGAACCCTTGTCATCTTAATCTTGATTCAACTGTTTCAATGCTGCTTTAGTTGCTCTCTACCCTCTAAATTCTAGCTCATCCAAAAACTCATACTAGAATCATTTACTAGTGTCCACATAGACCATCTCTTAGCAATTAGGACAATGCTATATTAATCTCACCATTTGATATATCTTTCCCCTCATGGTTTGATATTCCAGAAAGCTATTGCCACTGTTGCCACTAGTTTCACTTTTCTGTAGCACTTGTAACACTGGTGATGCTGTACCTTGCTATTCACCCTCTTCCTCACTGGTATTCAGATTTTCATACAACACTTACCCATGAAAGCAATTCCCTTTATTTTCTCCAGCCTAGAACACTGTGGAGCTTTCTGCAAATGGGAGAGGTGGAATGCAGATTTTGTGATGATTATGTTGAATAAGTGTGACCCTTATGTCAACAGTCTGTCCTTCTGCTAGCTAAGCATTCTGGTGTTGTTGTTTTAATAAAGCCCAACTTTCTGTCAGGAATTTTACACTCTCCTGGCCTCACTCTTAACTTTAAGAAGTTCAGAACCTACATATGGTTCAGAACCTACTGTTTCTCTCTGGTAAATGATGTGATCATTTCCCTTTTTCACAACTTCTATCTTCTCTCTCCCATTGTTCTTCATTCATTGCTCTGGTTATCCTTGTCCAGTCCTGCTTAACTTAAATACTACACCAAAATTATTAAAAATTACTCATGGAATATATAAAAACAAATTGAATGTAGTGAATTAAAAGTTTGTTAGGATAATAATAGCAATTATATACAATAGTCTAGAAAATCTGCCAGTCCAGCACCACCAAAGTCCCAAGCATGTGGATTATCACAGTTTTACTGTATGTTGAAACTCGAGAGAGAAACAAAGCTCTGGCAAAATTTCAAATTTGACTTCAGAAAATAAGCCAAGCTTTGTAATAACTTTGGCACAGCTAGTAGAGCTGCTGCTTCACAGCATCAGAGACCTGGGTTCAATCCTGACTTCAGGTGCTGTCCATGTGGAGTTTGCATGTATTCCCTGTGACCTCTGGGTGCTCCGGTTTCTTCCCTCATCCCAAAGACGTGTGAATTGCAAGGTTAATTGGATGCTGTAAATTGTCCCTAGTGTAGGTGAATAGTGGAATCACATAGTGAGAATGTGGAGAGAATAAAAATGGGATCAAAATAGGATTGGTGTAAATGGGTGGTTAATAGCATGGATTTAGTGGGCCGCAGGGCCTGTTTCTGTGCCGTATCTGTCTATGACTCTGACTCTATTCAACACAAAAATGTGGTAGATGTGGCGCCAGAAAACCTCCCAGCAATTTCAGGACTTTTGTGTTTCCATGCATGCAATTCAGAAAGGTATCAAATTTCCCTGCCCTCAAAAAATGCACTTCTGATCTATGTAAATTTTGCACAGGTTTGCGGGGGCATGGTGGGAACAATGCCGCCTTCTGAGTCTATGGGTTAGATTCCTGTGTGCAATGACATTGAAGATCAACTAGTACAGAATATTAAATGTTTGGGAGCACAAACTGAGGGTAATTCCAAACACCAAACCACTGACAATGCATACCCTTTGGGTTACTAGTTCTGACCGTCTGCTGCACAACAGTCTGCTGCACAACAGTCTGCTGCACAACAGTGGCAATGAAATTTGTCATTACAGAGCTGATAAAATACTCTATATTTTTGTGTTGAATAGAATCGTTACAAAGCTTGACGTATTTACCAAAGTCAAATTTGAAACTCTGCAAACAGTTTTGTTTCCCTGTCTTGAGCTTCAACATACAGTAAAACTCAACATATAATAAAACGCCAAGTTTTGTAACAATTCTATTCAATGGAAAAATGTAGGATATTTTACAAAGCTTGCTTATTTACTGAAGTCAAACTTGAAATTCTGCAATAGCTTTGTTTCTCTATGTTGAGTTTCAATACTTGAACACTGACAGATTTTCTGTTCTATTAAATAATAATACGACTAATAGTCATACACTTTTCAATTTTTTTGGATGTTATCCAGTAGTATAATCATTTTTTTCAGTGAACCAGTTGAGTTTAAAGGGAGCATGGGAAACAGAGCCCTGGTGAATTTAAAGGGAGTGTAGGGAAACTCAACCAGCTGAACCGTTGGGACTTCTGGAAAAATTGGATTCTGAAAAGTGGATTATCAGGGTTTTACTGTATTGAATAATGAACAAAGCTTCAAAATTTGTCTTTCAAACATCGTGTTTAATTATTTTTTCTCTTTAGATCATTGGTCGTAGTCCACTTCTGGGCACCATGGGCTGTACAGTGTACTCAAATGAATGAAGTTTTCAATGAATTGGCCAAAGAATATGCACATGTTATGTTTATAAAGGTAAAATTCCTGAGTCTGACTTCCTAAAATTCCTAAAATCTGCTGACTTGTATGCCATGAGTAATGCCTAACAGGTGTAATAATATTAAAAGTAAAATTTATCTCCTGCAGAATTCTTCATAAGAAAATTGGACCTATTGGCATGAAACATTTATCCAATAGTTTCTATGGAATGTACCACAATCATATAGATGCTTAAATGAAGTGTTTAGAGCTCCTAAATAGGGTACGATTCTTTATTTTTCTTCCATTGAAGCATATTTTGTGGACCATAACCCAAGGAATCTTTCTTCATTTATATTAAGACAACATGGATCTTAGTGAAGATTGGAAGAGCAAGCACTATTCATAGGCCATGTCAAAAGGCATTCAATTTGTTGAATTGAGGAAGGATAACATGCAAGGTGTTTGAAATATTACTCATAAAGTTGAAAGAAAATTTGGTAGGTATCCTATTCTCAAAATATTACTTGTGTCAATAACCAAAGATGTCAGTTGGAAAAAGCTTAGGCAGCTGAGCAAGTGGCTGGAAAAGCAGTTGTAGAGTTTGAAGATTGTGAGATATTGGTTTGAAGCAGGAGGTGATTGCACAGAAGGATTGTTTGCTACCAAAGTTAGTAGATTTGTTCTGGCCACAAGAATGCACAGCAGTGGCTATGATTTTAAAATAATAAACTCAAAAGACTCTGATAGAGAGACTTGTATAGGAAAAGAGCTAACAAGAATACATTGCAAATAAACACTTGAAAGTAGTAAACTTGAAGACTGAGTTGTTTTAGAACATAGAACAGGGACAGGCCCTTCGGCCCACAATTTGTGCCAAACTAATTAAATGCCTAACTAAACTAATTCCTCCTGCCTACACAATGTCCTTATCCCTCCATTCTTTGCACATTCATGTACTTATCTTTTGAACGCCTGGAACATACTTGCCTGCACCACCACCCCGGCAGTGCATTCCAGACACCCACCACTCTCTGTGTGTAAAACAAAAACTTGACCCGCACATCTCCTTTGAAGTCCTCTCACCTAAACTTAAATGAATGCCTTCTAGTATTAGACATTTCAACCCTGGGAAAAAGATACTGGTTGTCCATCTATGCCTCTCATAATTTTATAAACCTCAATTAGATCTCACTTCAGCCTCTGCTGCTCCAGAGAAAACAACTCTAGTTTGTCCAGCCTCTCCTTTTAGCACATGCCCTCTAATCCGGGCAGCATCCTAGTGAACATCTTCTGCACCTACTCCAAATCCTCCACATTCTTCCTATAATGGGGCAACCAGAATTGAATACAATACTTCAGATGTGGCCTAACTAGAGTTTTGTAAAGCTGCAATATAACTTCCCGACTCTTGAACTCAATGCTTCGACTAATAAAGGCAAACATGCCAAACGCCTTTTAAACACCCTATCAGCCTGTGCAGCCACTTTCAAGAAACTATGGACTTGGACCCCAAGATCCCTCTGTACATCAACAGAGTTAAGGGTCTTGCCATTAACAGTGTACTGTCCCTTCACATCAGACCTCCCAAAATGCAATATTTCACAGTTGGCAGGATTAAACTCCATCTGCCATTTCTCTGCCCATGTCGACAACTGATCCATATCCCGCTGTATCCTTTGGCAATCTTCTGCACTATTCACAACGCCACCAATCTTTATATCATCTGCGAACTTACTAACACATCCATCAACATGTTCATCCAGGTCCTTAACATACATCACAAGCAGCTGAGGTCCCAGTATGGATCCCTGTGGAACACCACTACTAATGGACCCTAGGCCAGAATATGTCCCATTGACCACTACCCTCTGTCTTCTATGGGCAAGCCAATTCTGAATCCAAATGTCCAATTCACTGTGGATCCCATGCAGCTTAATCTTCTGGATGAGTCTCTCGTCAAATGCCTTACTAAAATCCATGTAGACAACATCCACAGCTCTACCTTCATCAATCACCTTTGTCATTTTTTTGAAAAGCTCTATCAAGTTAATAAGACACAACTTGCCCTGCACAAAGCCATGCTGACTGTTCCTAATTAAGCCATAGTTTTCCAAATGTTCATAAATCCTATCCCTAAGTATCCTCTCCAGTATCTTCCCTACCACTGATGTGAGACTCACTGGTCTATAGTTCCTAAGATTATCCCTATTTCCCTTCTTGAAAAATGGAACAACATTAGCTACTTGCCAGTCCTCTGGGACTTCGCCTTTGGCTAGAGAGGACATGAAGATCTTGGTCGAGGCTCCAGATATCTCATCTCTTGCCTCTCTCAACAACCTGGGGTATATCCCATCTGGCCCTGGGGACTTATCCACCTCAGTATTCCTTAAGAGACCCAACACTACCTCCCCCTTTACCTCAACGTTCTCTAGCATATTAGCACACTCCACACTGATCTCCCTATCCCCCATGTCCTTCTCCTTGGTAAATACTGATGCAAGGTACTCATTTAGGACCTTTCCCACATCCTCTGCCTCCAAGCACATGTTCCCTCCTTTATCCCTGAGTGGTCCTACCCTTTCTCTAGTTATCCTCTTACTCTTGATGTATGTATAGAATGCCTTAGGATTTTCTTTAATCTTACTTGTCGAGGACTTTTCATGGCTCCTCCTGGCTCTCCTAATTCCCTTCTTGAGTTCTTTTCTAGCTTCTTGATAATCCTCAAGGCCTTTGTCTGGTTTTAGCTTCCTAAACCTTACACATGCTTCTATTTTCTTGTTGACTAAATTCATCACCTCTTTTGACATCCAAGGTTCCCTTACTTGTCCTTCCTTCTTACTGGAACCTATCTCTCCTGTACTCTGTGCAGTTGGTCTTTAAGCACCCTCCACATGTCAGATGTGGACTTGCCCCAAAATAGCTGTTTCTAATTAACTCTCCCTAGTTCCTGCCTAACACTCTTGTAAATTGACCTCCTCCAATTTAATACTCTCCCGCAAGGTCCATGCTTATCCTTATCTATAGCTATCTTTGAATGATGCAAAGGGGGGAAAAAGTACTGAACTGTGTAGATGAGTTAAAGTAGGAATAAAGGAAGCACAGAGCATTTGAAATAAAATCAGGAAAATTGGAATAATTAGAGGGACATGATTATGTTGCCTTCACTGAAAAAATGTTTTGGCTGGCATAATATAGGGAATTAATTCTTCTGGGTTATAACGTTTTTGGAAGATGGGAAAAAAGAGCAGCTGCCTTATAAAACCCATTAAAAAAAATACCCAGACGTAAAAAGAAAAGTTTTTGAAGATGCATTTGGAGTAGTCTATGCCATTTCGGATGATAAAATCATGTTACTAGGTTACATCTGGCAGTTTGTGGGCTTGCAGCACGTTGTTGTGAAAAGCAACCACATAATTGATTTGTGAAGACAGTGCACCACCTCAGAGAAATTTATCTGTTAGTAGGTAAGTGAAAATTTACATTCAGAGAGATGTTATGAAAAACTGGATGAGGAGTCATCTTGGGTGACTAGTAAAGATTAGAAGTTCAAAAGCAATAGTAATTATAAATATTTTCTTTCTAATAAAGCTGCAGTTTCCCATAATGAATTACCATTGCAAATACTTCTGCTAAAGAGAAAGACTGTCTGTATAATTGCTCAGGCAGTTTATTTTTAAACATTGAGCTCATTTGCTAAACTAAAATCTAATATGAATTACTATACTATTATAAACAAAAAACAACTGTGTTTCTATTATAATGTATGACACTTTTGAAATTTGTGAGCAGAGCCATATGAATTGTTAAAAGCAGTAAATGTGTTCAACACTTCAGTAATTTAAAATTCATACGTTTTCAAGTACTGCACTTGAGTGACAATTAACAGAATTGTACATGTCCTTTATCTAGATTTTCATTGTAGCCTGAAGGCAGTTCTTGAAATGCAAAATGTTATTGCAATGATATGTAGAATTCACCTAGATTTTGGAGATTTTGAGAATTTTGTGACTGACACTTAATTCAGTTTGAGTAATTATTTTGTTTAGAAGTCTGTTTTTAGATTATGCACAATTTTTTCTTTGGAATTACAACATTTTTAATGGTATTTGAACATGGTTGAGTCAAAATTTAAAAGAAACAAGTTTTACTTTATGGACCTTTTTTCTAAACAGCTTGAAGCTGAATCCATTCCAGAGATATCTGAAAAATACGAGATTAGTTCTGTGCCAACTTTCCTGTTTTTTAAGGTAAGAGTTTACAGTTTTGGAATCTAAAACATCAGACCCCATTGAAGAGACCAAATACTAGTTGGATAGTATCTATTTTTAGGTTGCTATAGAGACCTGATTCTATGCTGCTTGAATTCTACAGTGAAAAGAACCTTGACAGGCCTCAAAGTGGCTGTATAAATAAATTATTATTGCTGTCTTTTGAAAATTTCCTTTGGTTTAGGACTTAACTCTTTATCGTAAAGAAAAATTCTAATTTTTACAGATTACAGTTTGAAATGGATTTTGAAAAAATACATTTAAGAGCTATTTATTATGAACTTTTCTACAATTCTTTTGTAGCATCTATTTTTAACAATCTCCAGGATTTACTTGTGTGATGGTGTTTCATAGTGTATACTTTTGAATTGATAAACATATTCCAGAATTCAGAAAGTTGTGAATTGTTTATTTTTTGCCTCTTGCTATAGTGGGCTGCTATACGTTGTAAAATTCATAAATGTAGAAAATTAAAATATATAATAATTTTATCTGATTTATCATCATGCTGCATGATCTTTCCAGTAAGTTGAAAGAATATTCCAACATTTTCATGCCACCGATTTTCAACAGTTCCATAAGACAAACACAAAGGAGCAGAAGTCAGCCATTCGGCCCATCAAGTCTGCTCCGCCATTCTATCGTGAGCTGATCCATTCTCCCATATAGCCCCACTCCCCCGCCTTCTCAGCATAACCTTTGATGCCCTGGTTACTCAGATACCTATCAGTCTCTGCCTTAAATACATCTGATGACTTTGCCTCCACAGCCGCCTGTCCCAACAAATTCCACAGTCGGTCACCATTGCCTCGTATAATCCAAAATGAAAACTTACAGCTTCTTCATTAATGGAGAACTCATTAAAAAAGAATAGTCTTTTCATTTTATCTACTTCAACATGACTAGAAATATTTGGTCTGGCTTACAAAGATAAGGTAGGAAGTAATGGGGAGCGGCTATATGAAAATGAGTGATGTTAAAAGACCCATTGGTCCATTCAGCCAATTTCACACAGTTATGCTGCAGATGAACATCACAATCCATATGCTCTTCACGTGCCAGCATCTGTGTAATCTCTGAACATAGTACTAAGTCCAGGCTCTGATACCACCAGATGTAAACCAATTTTTCAGTTCTTTAGAAAGTTAGAGGGAGAATTTATGTTTTGAAGTAAAATGATTAGGTCAGATGATAAATCAATGGCTGATGTTTCAAAAAGTTTTCATTTTCCAGATGTTGGATTTTCTTCTCTGGTACAGAATTTTATGTCAAAGGCTGAATCAGATAATCACGTTCTTGTGTATTTTCTACAACATATTATATTGAGCAAATGGTGTAATACTTTGGCCAGCATCTTTCTATATATTGATGATATAGGTAACTCTTATGGCTGACCATTTTTAATATGCATAGGATGATTTCTATTAATTGATATAGATTTCTAAATGTTCATGTTTCATTACTCTATTAATATGTTTTTATCAAAATGCACATTTTTTTGTTCCAGAACTGTCAGAAGATTGATCGATTAGGTGGTGCTCATGCTCCTGCTTTAACTAAAAAAGTTCAGCAACACAGTGAGATGACTAAACAAGATCTGAATGATCAGTTGAGAAAACTTGTAAATTCAGCACCTTGTATGCTATTTATGAAGGGTACACCTCAAGAACCTCGATGTGGTAAGCATAATTCTGTTTTAAAGATGTACTTGAGGGGTTTCAATGGGCTAAATCATGCCTAATCTGACCCACTTCGGCTACACCTTGTGCTGCCAGGTGGCTCCCAATGACCTCAATGCCTTAGCTCTATAATCAACATGCAACCAGGCCTCTAGCTGATGCATGCCAAGGCACCCTTTGATAGCTGATTCTATCCCTGTAATAAACTACAAACTCCAGTTTGAAAAGACAAAACACATTAATCTTGTAAATCATGTTATCTTCATATTTGATTAATGTTTGCAATGTGCAGTGGCAATTCTTTCCTATTTCAGTCCATCAGGAATAATAGTGAAAAACCAGTAAGTATACATACAAAGAACCCTGTTATTTATTACTGTGGAAGTATTAGCTAGCCTATTAAATAGTACTGTTTTAGTGAACACATTATTGTTAAATTAAAGTACAGAAAAATATCAAAAGAGAAAAACAGATTTTGAGATTTTGTGCCCTTTTTTTGAGTCTTCTCATTACTATACAGGTTTTCTACTTTGCTTTTTCTTATTATTTTTAATTGTAGCTTATTTTGTTTTTATCCCTTAAAATCAACATGTTGAAAATAGAGTCATAAAGTCATACAGTACGGAAATAGGCCTACCACATCCACGCTAACCAATGGGCATCCAATCTGTATTAATTCCATCTTCATCTTCTAGAACTTGAGTTATTAATTCCTTGTCTAAAATAAGAATTCCATACCTCGAAGATCTTAATCTGTTTTAAGGAGACACAATAGAGTTCAAATGCTGGAATCTGGAGTAAAAAACCAAACGGCTGGAACTCAGCGAGTCAGGCAGCATCTATTGAAGGAAAGGAATGGTCAGTTTCGGTATGAGACCCTGCATCAGCACAGAGTCTTGAGGGAGGATAGCCAGTATAAAGAGGAGAGCGGGAGGGGTGAGGCAGGGCACGTAGGTGATAGGTGGACCTAGGTGGAGTAAGGGATGATGGGCAGATGGAGCCAGGTGGGGAAGGGCTAGGGGTGGAGTTGGGAGACAGAGACTGGGAATGGTAGGTGGAAACAAACCAGGAAGGGGAAAGAAAAAGGGCAGAAGGAGCCATTTGGGGGTTGGGTGAAGGTAGAGACAGTGGCTGGAGGATGGTAAGTAGAGGCGCAAAAGGTGCAAATGCTGGACTCTGGTAAGTAAGGAAGGCGATGTGGAACCAGATGAGAGGTCTTATGGACAGCTGGAATCATATGGGGGTTAAAATGGTGGAAGGAATGTGTGGTGTCCCAGATGTGGGTGGGAAGGGACTAGACAAGGGAGGAACGGGATAAAGTCCAGATAAAAGGAGATAAGTTCTATGAGATGAGAGCAGGCAGAAACAATGGGCCTAACAGGGCAGTCCTGTTTGTGGATCTTGGGTAAGAGATAGATGTGAGCAGTGTGGAGTTAGGGCATTATCAGATTGGAGACTGTCAAATTGGTGGAGAGCATGCCTGTTTAATCTGTTTTAAGTCTGCTTATGATCCTTATTAGCTTTCCTGAACAATTCAAGTGGGGCTTGAAAGAATTAACCTGAATCTCTGATTAAAAGACATATTAGGAATAAAATTAATTCATGTTTTTTAAATAAGTGAGATGTAAGCCCATTTTAATTTTGTCCTTGCCTTCATCTTACGTTACTCAGTAGATCATTGCCCCCAAGTAACTTCAAGTTTACTTTCTTACTACATGCAAATATTGTTGCTGGAGCAATGGGCCAGAATAATATAATTGTCCCTAAATTAATTTTTATTATTATATCCTGTTCTATTTCACAGGCTTTAGCAAGCAAATTGTGGGAATCCTCAATGAGCATAATATTCGCTTTAGCACATTTGATATTCTTTCTGATGAAGATGTGCGTCAGGGGCTAAAGGTTTACTCTAACTGGCCCACGTATCCTCAACTGTATGTGAATGGAGAACTGGTGGGAGGACTTGACATAGTGAAGGTTGGTATTGCAGAATTACGCGCTCTTGGAGAAAACAATACTTGCATCCTTTAATAAAGCCAAAGCAAAATGGCTGATACAGAAATTATGATGAGGGTGACGTGACAATATTGGTGAAAGATAATTAAACCAAGAAAGGATTGTATATTTTGCACATATTCTGTGTTAAGTGCTTCAAAAGAACTAAAACATCTGGGAAAAGTCTTAAAGAGGAAGCATTGGATTTTGAATAGCTTAGTTTAGTTGCTACGTTAGCAAGGCATTTGGTAAAGAAATCTATATTAAAATAAATAATTTTTTAACAAGGTAAGTGTGATTTTAGACAATGAGAAAGACCTGATAAGGATGTAGTCTGTATGGTTGGGCATTTTCAGCAATATGCCTAATGGCCAGTGGATACACAACAAAGGACTGAGAGGTCACAAAGTAAAATTAATGACACATGACCTGTAAGTTACAAATACGCCCATATTGAAATTACTATAAATAAGGAAAACCTGCTCCCCACTGCTACTTCAGGAAAACAAGAGACAGTAGGTAAATTATTCCTAGTGTCCCAAGTGTGACTACACGGTTGATTGCTCATTAAGTCTTGCATTAGGATGGGTCTGGTTATACTTGCATTAACTATTTATTAATTGAGTATTTACATTTTTTAAAATTAAAATGTTGGATTGAGTTTTCATGTAAATTAGAACCAGTACAAGAAAGACAATGCATTTTTTGTTTTTTAACTCTTACAGGAGCAAGCTGAATCTGGTGAACTAGACAAAATTTGCCCAAAGGAAATGGGATTGGAACAGAGGTAAAATAATATTTGTTACTTTAACAGATTTTATATACTTAAATTGCAAGCCATACAATTAAATATTGTAATCTTTTAACCTGATTCTTTAAAGATATTCAGCTATGAATGTGATGTAAAGTTTTCTTGCTGTACTTTGCACTATCAGTTGGTGTTCAGCTTCTTATTGTATTTGTAGGTTGAAAGCACTGATAAATAAAGCAAGAGTGGTTCTTTTTATGAAAGGCGACAAAGTCGTAAGTACTTTGAACTAGGGTGAACAACAGAGATTTATTTATTGGTTTATGTCATACTTAAGTATATTGAATAAGCAAAGATACTTTGTGACCTAAAGGCTTGTTTAGAATGTGATGTCAGTGTTAGTATATGTAGAAATATTTACCTTTATTTACATAGCCATTGGATTTAGCTCTCCTCAATACTGTTTTGTAATTTGTCACCATAAAATGATCAAAAGGAAAGTTGAATTAAAGATCCTAGATTTGGAGTTGTAGGTAGTTAGCGATAGATTTGTATTTTGACCCAGTATTTCTCAAAGTATGTTCTTCTATTATGATCTGAATGCAGATTCAGTCTGTTTGTGTGTGCCTAATAAAGTTAGGCTACACCTTGATTGGAATCCTGTTCTGAACAGAAATACAACCATTGTTAAAAGTCTGAGATTTACAGCAGCTACCAGAAGGTACCTAACATAGGTTACACTCAAGACCTATGCAAAGAGGATTGTACTCATCTTTTTAATTCACCATTGCCATTTACAACTCTAAGCTCCCCATCAGTGTGGCAAATGGGCCTACCTTTAGCTTTTTTGGGCATCCAATAAGCATTTTACAAAGGTAGTTTTAAGAGAATAACTCCTAATACTTCACGCAGTTATAATTATTTTGTTTAGTTGGCAAAGTGTGGATTCAGTCGTACCATCATTGAAATACTAAACGAAACTGGGTAAGTGTCACCATTTGACTCCAGAGTCATTTTGCAGTAATTTAAATTTCTACTTTATTACATTTAGAACTTAACATGATTCTTTTTTAATGTAGAGTTGAATATGAAACCTTTAACATTCTGGAAGATGAAGAAGTAAGTTCCATTTCCATTCCATACAATGGTATTTAATGCAATGTTAATACAGACTTGTATATTATTTTGAATATCAGGGTAGAACTGTAACAAAGTTTCTCCTTTAGGAAAGAATATGACACCTAAAAGTCAATTTTAACTAGGTTCTATCCCATTCACTTCTTCCCAACCCATGGATCAAAATGGTCCAATGTGTCTGTAGCATCTCTTTTTATTTTAATATCTTTTTATCATGTGACTGGCATGTATAGTGTTAAGTGTTTTTTTTACAGTAATGTTGGGTACAGTGTAGATTTTCTGTTAAGCCACTTTGTGTAATGTATTTTCTAAATTGTTTCTGTGGATAATCCATCCGATTGCAAGTCTTGCAATGAATTTTGTAAAGATATGTCACTACGGCGCAATATTTCATTATTGTGAATTACTTCACCAAACATCTTGGTTGTAAAATCAGGAAACTCCTTGCATAGAACACTGTTGAATAATGAAGCCAAATGACTCTGCTATTTGATTATTTAATAGTAGGTTACATTTTTAAATAATTAATCCAATAAATTTTTAATCCTGCATATTCTTACTATACAGGTGAGGCAGGGATTAAAGACATTTTCCAACTGGCCAACATATCCACAACTTTATGTGAATGGCGAACTTATCGGAGGGCTCGATATTGTAAAGGTAAGTACATACAATTGCTAAATGTGACTGGCAAAGGCTGTCCAGAATTCTACTTTACATGCTATTTTCTGTGAAAAGTATTTATGAAAGGTAAATCTAGTTTGACAAATTTGCTTGAGTTATTGGAGGATGTAATAAGCAGAGTTGATAGAAGGGAACTTTTAGATGTAGCATAATTGGATTTTCAGAAAGCATTTGACAAGGTTCCACATAAAAGGCAGGTACACAAAGTAAGGGCTCATTGAATTGAGAGAAGTGTGTTAGTATTAAAAATTGGTTGTCGCATAGAAAAAAGTTGAAACAAATGGGTCTAATTCATGCAGCGAAAAACGAGCTGCTAGAGGAACTCAGAGTGCAGGTGCTCAGCAAAGTGGTCACCTAGTCTGTGCTTGATCTCACCTATGTAGAGGAAGCCACATCAAAGGCATCAAATGCTTTAGACAAGGTTGGAGGAGGTGATGGGTAGTGGGATCATGTTGTGGCTGGCAGAAATGTTGAAGAATGACGTGCTGGATGTGGGGCTAGTGGGGTGAAAGGTAAGGACTAAGGGCGCTCTATCCCTGTTCTGTCTGGGGGAATGTGGGGTGAGAGCAGAAAGGCAGGAAATAGAGGAGGTGCAGGTGAGGGCTCCATCAACCACAGTGGGGTGGGGGAAGCCACATTTCCTGAAAAAGGAGGAAATCTTGGATGTCCTGGAGTGCATGGCCTCATCTCGAGAACAGGTGCAGCAGATACGGAGGAACTGAGAGAAAGGGGTGGCGTCCTTACAAGAGATAGGATGAGAGGAGGTGTAGTTGTAAGGTAGTTGTGAGAGTCAGTGGGTTTGTATTGAATGTCATTGGATATTTTGTCACCTGAGATGGAGAAAGAGAGATCAAGAAAGGGGAGAGAGGTGTCAGAAATAGTGTAAGATCATTTGAGGGCAGGGCGGAAGTTAGTAGCAAAGTTGATGAAATTGATGAGTTCCGCATGGGTGCAAGGGGCAGCACCGATGTAGTCGTCAATGTGGCAGAGAAAGAGTTGGGAAGTGGTGCCAGAGTAGGTGTGGAACAAAGACTGTTCCACGTAGCCAATGAAAAGGTAGTTTGGGCCCATGCCTGCTGGAAGGACATAACTAGTTAAATGCCCCACGGATCAGTTCTTGACCCTCAATTATTTATAATTTATATTAATGATCTGGAGGGGGGGTTAGTGTGTAAAGCATACTTGTTTGCTGATGACATGAAAATAGGAGGGAGGGCATATTGTGATGATGATATTAGGACTCTGCAACTTCACATAGATAGGTTGAATGAGTGGGTGAAAATTTGCCAAATGGAATTTAATGTGGGAAAGTATGAAGTCATGCACTAAGAAGAAACTAACGGCATTCTATTATCTAAATGGAGAAAGATTGCAGATGAATGAAGTATTGAGATGTGCTTGTGCACAGATTGTAAAAAGTCAGCAGGCAGGTACAGCAAGCAGTCAGGAAGGCAAATGCATTTTGGTTTTTATTACAAGAGGGTTGGAGTTTAAAATTGCTCCATTTTTATAGGGTACTGGCGAGGCCACACCGAGAATACTCTATCCTTTCTTATTTAAGGAATCGGGTTCGCTAGGCTCATTCCTGGAATGAGATGTTTGTCTGGTCATGAACAGCTTAAAAAAAGAACTATATTCTTCGGAATTTAGAAGAAATAGGGGTGATCTTATTGAAACCTATAACATCTTGAGGAGATTTTGACAACGTAGATGTTGAGATGTTTCCACTGGTGGGAGAATCTCAAATGAGGGGGCATAGCTACATGTTAATAAGTGGTTATTTAAATCTGAGATATGTAGGAACAACTTCTCACAGAGGTTGATGAATTTCTGGAATTCTCTACCCTCGAGGCTTGTGGAGGCTGAATCATTGGGGGTATCTGAAAGATCAGGAATGTGAGGGCTTTGGCATAGAAGAGGAGCTGAGGCCTGGGGCAGATCAGCCATCACTATATTGAATGGTGAGGCAGGCTTGAGGCGCCGAATGACATAGTCCTGTCCCTTTTTTCTTGTATTATTTTAAATTTTTTTCCTTGTGAGATAGGAAGAACCTGCATTTTATTGAGTACTTCTTTCAACTTCAAAATGATTCAATGTTACAACCAAGTAAGAAAATTTGATCAATAATTGTTACTGTAATGTAGGAAATTTGTGCACAGCATTTCCCGCAAACAATGAAAAATATCAGCAAGAAATCTGATTTTAGTTCAAGGAGGGGAGGCAGCAAGGGATGCAGGGAGTGAGATATGTTGACTAGGACCTTTTTATGTTCATTTGAGAGGCAGTTACATTAATAACTTTTTAAAACAAAACAGCACCCTTAACATACAATGCTCCTTCATAGAGAGATTAAGCTTAATTATAGTTAGAAGTGCATTATGAAATGCAACAGTGCCAGTATTCAGGTCTTTTGTGGTTTAGTTAATATATTGGAAAAATATATTCTTAGAATAATATTGTATATTTAGTGGTGTAATTATTAATATAATAGGACGGATATCAAAGTTTGTGTTAACCATCCAAACAATAGAGAACCCATTTTTTGTTGGATCCTAAGAACATCCACTAGAGGATGTGGATAATTTTTTATAGCACAATAAAGACGGGCAGCATGCTGAAGATGAAAAATTCCGAGAGTGGAACTCAAAGACTAAATTCTCTGTTTGACTATGTTCTCCTTGCAAGTAAATGGGGAAAAAAAAATGCTTGATGTGCACTCTGTAACATACATAATTTTTTCTCTTACAGGAATTGAAAAATAATGGAGAGCTTCTTTCAATATTAAAAGAAGAGACTGCCAGTTAGAATTTTATGAACAGGAACAACTGCCTTGAACTTGTATTTGTCTACTTTAAAAGTTATTATTCAATGACAATAATATAGTCTAAAGCCAGGTAACACAATGGTGGGTGTAAATCATCTTTGGTGTTTTAATGCTTCTGTAATATTTCATGAGTAACATTATAGCATGAGGGGAGTAACATGCAAATGGGCTGAAACAACGATCAAATGTTATACTTTTATTGCAATAAAACATTATTGTTGTATGTGGCCAGACTGTTTGTGATTTATTTTATAAATAGCATTCAGGTTTTGCCTTATTAGAAGACCACTGAGCCAACCAGCGTACATTTTGTTAGAAAATGTGCTTCAGCTACCTCATAATATGTCCTTTGTGAGCTATATGATCATCATGCATGGCATGCTGTATTATTTTGGCATACACATTGAAAGGTGTATTGAATATCAACCATATATAGACTCTTGTGCTTGAATGTTAAATGGCAATATTCATAATTTTTGTTTTAAAAACATGGGAAGTAAGCCAAGGTTTTTAGAAGTTTTACTAATTGATTTATTGATCATCTAGCCTTTAGAATAAAGCTAAGTGACACCCTCTTTTCTATATTTAGATATATGCATGATTATTTGAAGTTAGTTGGAGTCCCAAATATTTCTATTAAAAGAATTTTACTGGTGTTACGGGGGATCTGTGTTCCTAGAAAATGGCGTGTATCACTATTTTCCGATGTGAAGCTGTATCATCATGCATCAAGAAACACAAGTTGACAAATTAATTTGTTGTTTATTTACCCTTTTTTTCACAAATTCTGTGAGAGCCAATTTTATTTCATATCAAATTTTTGGGTAGTGATCTGTGAATTCTGCAAGGGCAAATTTTCGGAACCAGAATGGCCGTAATGCGGGTGTCACCGGTAATGCACAGTGTAAAGATGCTGATGGATAAACTATAAAGATCAACTAAGGGGCACCTCACTAGTTGCAGATAAATCAAGATTGTAAGATGCCTTTGTGTCCTTGTGAGTTTAGATAACCATAAGCAAGTATAGCATAGAAAAGTTAATAGCCTGCATTGTATTTGGCTCTGCTGCCAATCTCTTTGCGAACCACCAGCCAGGTCCTCTTTGTGGGACAATGTGTCTCTGACCTCTATGTCTACACTTAGAAGCACAGACATCTAAATGAGCACGTGCTTTGGCCCAGGAGCTGCCCCACTTAGTCCAGGAGAAAAGCGCAAATGTATTGAGCTTAGGGGCTGGATGCACATTTGGCATAATTCCCTGTAATTTCCATTTTCCCTGTAATTTCCATTTTCCCTGTAATTTCCATTTTCCCTGTAATGTATCTTTAATTTTATAGTAAATTTCTGTTTATTTTAAGTTAATTATTTGAATCTATTTTAAAATCTTCAAATGTCTCTTATTACAGTGCCCCCATCACCCACACACTCCTCCCACTGGTTCCCCTCCTGCACTGTTCCCATATGTCCTCCCCACCTCCCTCACTTGATTCCATGCTCCACCTCCCTCTTCTATCAGATTCCATCATCTTCAGGCCTTTGTCATCTCCACCTATCATCTCCCAGCTTCTAGCACTAATTCCACTCTTCCCTCCTCCATCTGCCTATCACCCCACCCCACCTGGATCCATCAATTGCTTGCTAGCTCTTGCTCCACCCTTTCTCTTCACTGTTTTATACTGGCTATCTCCCCTTCATATTTCAGTCCAGATGAAGGGTCTCAGCCTGAAATATTGACTGTCCATTTCCCTCCATAGATGCTGCCTCACCCGCTAAGTTCTTCCAGCATCTTGTGTGTTGTAAAAGATATACAACTCTGCAAATGAACAATAGATATCTAGCCATGTGCTTGGCCATATTTGTACCATGATCACCATGAAGTATAACTATCTCATGTGAACTTTCTTCAGCCATGTACAAGACATTGGTAAGGCCACATTTGGGATACTGGATGCAGTTCTGGTCACCCTGCTTATAGGAAGGATGTCATTAAACTGGAGAGGGTTCAAAAAAGATTTATGAGGGTGTTACCGGGACTGGAGGGCTTGGGTTATAAGGGGAGGGTGGAAAGGCTGGGACTTTTTTTTTCTCTGGAGCATAGGAGGCTGAGCAGTGACCTAATAGAGGCTTATTACATCATGAGGGGCATACATAAGGTGATTAGCCAAAGTCTTTTCCCCAGGGCAGGGGAGTCCAAAACTGGAGTGCATAGGTTCAAAGTGATTGGTAATTTAAAAGGGATCTGAGGTGTAACTTTTTCACACAAAGGGTGGTGAGCATTTGGAATGAGTTGCCAGTGGTAGAGGTAGGGATAATTACAATATTTTAAAAGGCATTTGGACAGTTTCATGGATAGGAAGGGTTTAGAGGGATAGGGGCCAAAGGCAAGCAAGTGGGATTAGCTCAGGCAACTTGGTCCACATGAACAATTTGGGCCGAAGGGCCTGTTTCCAAGCTGGATGAGCTCTATGATTTTATGTGCTCTTGATCCATGTCCATCTGGTGCCACACCTGTGACTCTCACTATGAAGCATTCTAGTGTTCAGGTAACACTTGTAGTCTTAAGTATTTTAAACAGTACAGCAAAAAAGTGGGAGTAAAGGAACTGACATGCCCTGTAAACTGCAAGCGTATAGTTAATTGAGAACCAAAGGTTCGAGAGTTGCAAATTTGAAAATGCATATGTAATAAACCATAAAGAAATTGGTGAGAATAAGTTAAGAATGTGGGAAACATGAATAGCAGAGAGGAATAGCGGGAGCTGGACAAACCTATGGTGAAAGAAATAAGATTGAAAGTTAGAGGCTAAGTTTATGGATAGGAAAGAGTTTACAGGAAGAAAAGTGATTTGATGAAATCCAAAACTATTGGCCCAGAATATCCTGAAGCACAATATTCTTCGATGTGTCAGTTTGTTAGAATATTTCTCACACTCATAAGTTCATTTTTTTTACATGTAAATTGATGTAAATTTGAGCTCAAGGCAACAAATGACATCTGAGGCCTTAGTACTGTACATCTCCTTAATCTTTGAAGTGGAGAAATGACAGACAGAAGCAAGAAGGGAGGTGAATTAAAATGGGTGAATTCAGCGTAAAGTACAGAAAAGGTGCACACACAGTGTTGTTGGAATAGGATTTCCAAGATTTAGACTCAGATTCCCAGCATAAACACTACTCTTTTCTTTCAGGATCACTCTCTCTGGTAGAGCATTACTAATTGCTTCCAAGGGGCATAAGTATCAATGTATCTGACATATAACAAGCTTGGTCATGGCTGTATCACATAAAGCATTATTTGGTCTTAGTCATCGATGTTCAAACCACTATTTAGTGGCAAATAAAAATCAAAAAATTGCAGATGCTAGAAATCTGAGATAAAAACAAAATGCTGGAAATGCTCAGCAGGTTTCTGATTTATGGAAAGAGAAGCAGTTAACGTTTCAAGTCAAAGTCCCTTAATCAGAGTTCTGAATTTTCTCAATTCTGATGAACAGTCTTCAACCTAAAACATTATCTGTTTCTCTTTCCACAGATGTGGCTGGATCTGATAACTGTTTCCAGCATTTTCTGTTTTTGTCCCACTATTTTAAGTTTATCCTAGAGAACTAAAATAATCTCCAATTTCTTTCCTTTACTACCAACATCTCCTTTGCAGACCTGACCATTTGTTTGTGCTTCAGCTGTTGCATTTATTTTAAAGTTATTGCAGCATAAGAGGAAAGAAGTCATACAGCAATTATTTATGGTTTTGGAAAGACCACAGTTTTGGCTGGAGTGCCTTACCTGAGGAAGGATAAGCAACAGATGGAAATTCAACAGATTGATTCCAGGGATGGGAGGGTTTTCCTCTGAAGAGTGTTTGAATAGAATGGGCATATTTTTGAAGTTTAGAAGAATGTAAAGTGATATAATTGAAACCTTTGAAATTTTTGGAGGGTTTGACAAAGTAGATGCTGTTTCTCTCAACCAGACAGCCAAGGTCCTACTGAATGGTTGAGCAGGATTGAGGGGCTGAGTGCCTACTTCTGTTCCTATTTTTATGTCCTTTTTTTGAGAATTGAATGAGTCAGAGTTTGAAAAGGTTTGACAAAACAATATTCATTTTTTCTTACTTAAGTATAGAACTAACTATGCAAATGACGATAGTACATTGAAGGCAAAAGATATATACTTCATTATCATCACTGCCAGATGGCTACAATCATTTTATCACAGATAATAGATCCACCAGAGTTCTTCAGTCTCGGGTCATATTACACCTTGACATCTTCACAATGGTCAAAGTCAAAGTCAAGTTTATTGTCATATGCACAAGTTCATGTACGCATAGGTGCAATGAAAAACTTACTTGCAGCAGTATCACAGGCACATAGCATTAGAGACACAACATTCACAAGAAAAACATAATATTAACCATAACCTACAAAAATTATGTAAGAACAAACACAATTAGAACAAAAAACAGCAGAGGTCAGTATTAAACTTGGGTTGTTGGAGCTGTGAGGCATCAGCTCTACTCACTATGCCACTGTGCTATCCTTAACGGTGCAACTAAGATGTGGCATTGGAGTTAGCTCTGCGGTGGGAAGGACTAGTAAAAAATCCGCAAATCTCATTTCATGGACATTCACTTGCCTTGTTGGGGTGAATTTAAATTACTTTGACAGATACCAGGAGGAAGCATTAGAATTATAAAATGCACAAAGGGTTGCGGGAGTCAAGCAGTATTAGAATAAAAAGTAGTTCAAATTAGGCAGGAGAAACTAGAATTTGAACAGAAGAGGGTCAGACAGCATGTGCATAAACATTACATAATACATGTGGTTGGTGAGATGCATACAAAAATAATCGCATGAGATTACAACATCGTGGCAATATTAGAGGATTTGTTCAAACAAGAGAAGAATAGATACTTAATATGTCAGGCTACAATCAATCCATGAAAGATAATGAAGAAAAGAAAGGCAAAAGAGGGTTGAAAGTAGCTGGCAGTACTGGCCAAAAATTTTATCACAACAATGGAAATATAGATAACTGGTTCTTCATCCCGAGTCAGTCGCTTTGAGTGCACTATATAGCAGTTTCAGTGTGATGCACTTGATGCCCAAAATTCAGAGTTCAACTCGTGGATGTCACTACATTGCACATTCAGCGTTACTGACCAGGGATGAAGTTCTTGTCAAGAATATGCTGGGTTTGGATTCAGCAATAAATTGAAGAGCTGTTTGGTATATATTATAGGCCATAAGATAGTGGGAATAAATTGGTAAATTTGTTTATTGTCACATGTACCAAGATACAGTGAAAAACTTGCCTTGCATACTGTTCATACAGATCAATTCGTTGCACAGTGCATCAAGGTAGTTCAAGGTAAAACAATAACAGAATGCAGAGTAAAGTGTAACAGCTACAGAGAAAGTGCAGTGCAGGTAGAATGTTCAGGGTGGGTAGGGTCTTTGATTATGTTGGCTGCTTTACTAAGGCAGCGAGAAGTATGGAGGGGGGGGCTGGTTTCTGTGATGTGCTGAGCTTTGTCCACAACTCTCTGCAGTTTCTCGCGGTCGTAGGCAGAGCAGTTGCCATACCAAACCGTGATGCATCCGGATAGGATGCTTTCTATGGTGCACCAATAAAAATTGGTGAGGGTTGGTGGAGACATGCCAAATTCCTTTAGCATGCTGAGGAAGTAGAGGCACCGGTGAGCTTTCTTGGCCGTGGCATCTATGTGGTTGGACCAGGACAGGTGCAGATAGACGATAAGGTGCAAGGTCATAACGAGATAGATTGTGAGGTCAAGAGTCCATCTTAACGTACTAGGGAGCCATTCAATAGTCTTATAACAGCGGGATAGAAGCTGTCCTTGGGCCTGGTTGTATGTACTTTCTGGATTTTGTATCTTTTGCCTGAGAGGAGGGGGGAGAAGACAGAATGTCCAGGGAGATAGAGGATCAAATTTTGAAGCAAATTGCAGAAAGATGTTTGAACTTCATTGTTTTTGTTTTAGATTTCTAACATTATTCTAACATTATGCGGCACGGTAGCATAGCAGTTAGCGTGATGCTATTACAGCGCCAGCAATTGGGGTTCGATTCCCTTTGCTGTCTGTAAGGAGTTTGTACGTTCTCCCGTGTCTGTGTGGGTTTCTGCCGGGTGCTCCGGTTTCCTGCCACGTTCTAAAGACGTATGGGTAGGTTAATTTGGGGTTTAAAATGGGCGGCGCTGACTCGTTGGGCCGAAAGGGCCTGTTACCACACTGTAAATAAAATTAAAAAAAAGTTTATATATATATATTTGTTTTTGTTTTGTAATTTTGCCCTGGAGATAGATAGATAGATAGATAGATAGATAGATAGATAGATATATATATATATCTCTCTCTCTCTCTCTCTCTCTCTCTCTCTCTCTCTCTCTCTCTCTCTCTCTCTCTCTCTCTCTCTCTCTCTCTCTCTCTCTCTCTCTCACACACACACACACACACACACACACACACACACACCACCTTCCCCCACCACTGCTCTCTCCTTCCCAGCCCCTTTCCCTATGCTTTTCTATGTACCTTTCTCAGCTTTAACAAATAAAAAAATTTACAAAATTTATTAATGAACCAAAACATAAATTTTGGTAATCACTAGCCCATTAATGCAGGATCAGTCCCCAAAACTTTTCTCTCTCAACAAATAATTAGTGTCTTTTCAACTCCTACAGAAAGTGAAAATGAAGATACATCAGATAATGTCTGAAGGAGGAGTCTATCACCTATAGAGTTAATAGTATATACATAGATTTTTGTAGTTCATCCTCCAGTATGTATCATTAATTCCTTCAGGGCAGTCTATAATTCCTACATGGATGCTCAGCCATGTGTCGGATGCCCATTGGATGTACTAAGTTGTAGTAGGATGTATCTTCCAACCTTCAAAGCGTTGCTGCTGGGGTGCTGGCATGTATAGAATTACATGGAAATCTAATGGAGCTCTAATGCTTTTGCTTCCCTTTTTGTTCAAATCTCCCAATTCCAGAAAACAGTTTTTGTTTTTTTCAGGGGATTATGTCAATTTCTCCATCTAAATGAGAGAGGAAAAAGGTGAAAAGTTAATTGTTCTTCTTTGAATTCCACTGAGCATCTCAACCTCAGGAAATATCAGGAATCCATTGAAGTGACAAGTGCAAATCCAGTTTCAATCACTCCTTTTCAAATGAAATGTGTGAAGTAGACAACAAATAAACTGCTCAGAAAAACAGTGGATCGTTTTGTAATAAGATTGGTTTTCCTATTATTTATGAAAATAAAGTTCATTAAAAATGAAATCATTACATTTTTGATGGAATCAGTTAAGACCATGAGAAAATTCTCAAAAAGCTCAATATTCATAAACTAGAACTTATTCTGCAATAGTCAACTGCCAACTTTGTGTAGAATTGTGCTTGACTCTGTTCATTAATATTTTGTGAACGATTATCAAAATTAAAGCTTTTGTTCTCTGTTCATCACCAATATTAAGCTTTAAGTTGTTAAATAATTTTGTTTTAAAATGTTGTTTTCACTCATGTTCCATATTTCCAACTCAATTTGTACTTTGCTTTATAACGCCTTTATCTCTTTCTTATATATTTGCTTGTCAGTATTAAAAAACAGAATGGATGCATTTCAATTATGCATCTTCCAAATATTATTTTAACCATTATAAAGTATTTATAGACTGAGAGAAAATGCTTGTCATGCTCCTTGCATTTACCATGCTATTACAGAGCTTGTCTAATTCAATTACTTTTAAATTGTTCTGCCCTTTATAACAAAGATTAGGTGTACAAAATGGTATGCATTTTAGATTTGTTTTGATATGGCAACATTTGACCCAGGGCAGAAATAAGAAAAGGCACAGGCCTGAAATTCTTGTATAAAACCAGGAGAGGGCAGTGTGTACCACAGAAACAAAAATTGGTGGCCATTTTGAAGTTCTCAGCCAAACCTCTGAGGGGCAGAATTGTAAAATTATTTGTGGCAGGCAACTTGGGTTTATTTCTATTGATGAGAACTTGTTTATTCTCTAACAAAGATTATTTTGAAGAAAAGACAGATGATACATCTGGTCATTTTAAGCTTAATTACTTCATAAAATTTAATTAAAAAAATATACAATATTCAGGTTGTCTACCTGGAGTGCGATAGGCTTTTCGCAGAAGATGTCTCTGTTCATGCATGAGGTACTTTATGAAACATACCATTATACCATTAATTATTTCCTAAATGGTAAACATATAGCTCCATTCTGTTACCTGCCACAAGTTATAACTCATTCATTCTTTTTGTATTTCATTTGTTTACAAATTCAGTCATTATTTGAAAACTAAACAATGGTCACAAACAAATGGACAATAAGAAACCAAAAAAAGAAATGTGTGAAGAACTTTATTCACAGTTTTACCATAAACTTTTAAAATGTCATGTTTTAGATTATTCATCCTTTCATTCTTTTCAATTCATCCTTACTTGTTCTCGGATGGTTGCTGCATTGGACACCAAGTTAATGTGTTGTGCTATGTTACCAGAGTCGTAAACTTGTTCATTTTGGTTAAGTTAATGTGTCCATTAATATAATGGAGTGGAAATATGAAGAAAGCATGATGAATGTTCCTGCAATAATGTCATTGCCAGTAATTTACAATTACAAGGTCTATCACTGGAAATTTACATGTAACCCCTCCCATTTTAGCAGTGCAATTTTGCTTAAAATACATCAGAATCCCACTTCCACAACTAAATAGAGTTTACATGTGTACTTCTGGGAGAGTATCAGAGGAGAGTGGGAACTGTGCAAGGAAGTTTTTGGCTTGTGTTTTCTTTTGAAAAGCCTGCAATAAAAATATTAAACCAATACATACAACCTACAGTTAAATTTAATATTGGTATTGGTATTGGTTTATTATTGTCACTTGTACCACGGTACAGTGAAAAATTTGTCTTGCATACCATTCGTACGGATCAATTCATAATACAGTGTATTCAGGTAATACAGAGTGCATTGAGGTAGTACAGGGTAAAAACAATAACAGAATACAGAGTAAAGTGTCACAGCTACAGGGAAGTGCATTGAAGGTAGACTATAAGGTGCAAGGTCAAACAAGGTAGATTGTGAGGTCAAGAGTTCATCCCATTGTATAAGGGAACTGTTCAATAGTATTATCACAGTGGGATAGAAGCTGTCCTTGAGCCTGGTGGTATGTGCTCTCAGGCTTCTGTATCTTCTGCCTGATGGGAGAGGAGGGAAGATAGAATGACCCTGGTGGGTGGGGGTCTTTGATTATGTTGGCTGCTTCACCAAGGCAGTGAGAGGTATAGACAGAGTCCATGGAGGGGAGGCTGGTTTCTGTGATGCACTGGGCTGTGTCCACAACTCTCTGCAGTTTCTTGAGGTCCTGAGCAGAGCAGTTGCCATACCAAGCCGTAATGCATCCAGATAGGATGCTTTCTATGGTGCATCGGGAAAAGTTGGTGAGTGTCAAAGGGGACGTGTCAAATTTCTTTAGCATCCTGAGGAAGTAGAGGTGCTGGTGAGCTTTCTTGGCCGTGATGTCTAAGTGGTTGGACCAGGACTGGCTATTGGTGATGTTCACTCCAAGGAACTTGAAGCTCTCAACCCTCTCGACCTCAGCACCATTGATGTAAACAGGTGCATGTACACCGCCCCTTTTCCTGAAGTCAATGACCAGCACTTTTGTTTTGCTGACATTGAGGGAAAGGTCATTGTCATGACACCATTCCACTATCTCCTTCCCATACTCTGACTCATCATTATCTGAGATACGGCCTACTATGGTGCTATCATCTGCAAACTTGTAGATGGAGTTAAAGATGAATCTGGCCACGCAGTCATGAGTATATAGGGAGTAGAGTAGAGGGCTGAGGATGCACCAGTGTTGTAAATAATCATGCTGGAGGTGTTGCTGCCAATCCTCACTGATTGCAGTCTGTTGGTCAGAAAGTCAAGGATCCAGCTGCAGAGGGAGGTGTTATAAGAGCAATAGAGAACATAGAACATAAAACAGAACAGCACAGGAACATGCACTTCAGCCCACGATGTCTGCGCTGAACATGATGCCAAACTAAATCTCTTCTGCCTGTACATATTCTATATCCCTCCATTCCCTGTATATTCATGTGTCTATTTAACAGCCTCTTAAACACCACTGTGCTCCCACCACTATCCCTGGCAGCCCGTTCCAGGCATCTACCAATCTGTGTAAATAACTTGCTCTGCATATCTCCTTCAAACTTTCCCCCCTCTCGCCTTAAATGCATGCCTTCTGGTATTTGATATTTCTACCCTGGGAAGAAGATTCTGAAGGTCTACCTCATCTATGTCTCTCATAATTTTATAAATTTCTATCAGGTCTCCCCTCAGCTTCCAAAGCTCGACAGAAAACAACTCAACTTTGTCCAATCTCTCCTTATATCTCAAGCTCGCTAATCCAGGCACCATCCTGGTAAACCTTTTCTGCACCCTTTCCAAAGCCTCCACATCTTTCCTTTAATGGGGTGACCAGAATTGCACACAATACTCCAAGTACAGCCTAACCAAAGTTTTATATCTGCAGCATGACTTTCTTACTCTCATAATCAATGCCCCAACCAATGAAGGCATGCCACATGCCTTCTTTATCACCCTATTTACTTGCGTGGCCAGTTTCAGTGAGCTATGGACTTGGACCCCAAGGTCCCTCTGTACATCGATACTGTTAAGGGTCCCCTTACATTATACTGTATACTGTCCCCTTACATTTGACCTCCCAAGCTGCAACCCCCTCATGCTTGCTCAGATTAAGTTCCATCTGCCATTTCCCAGCCTATGCATGAAACTGATCTATAACCTGCTGAATCCTTTGATAGCCCTCTACACTGTCCACAGCTCCACCAATCTTTCTGTCGACTGCAAACTTACTAACCCAAGATATCCCCTTGATGTTTCTTTATACCATGAACTGAATGCACAAAATGGTATGCAGAACTTAACCTTTGATTACTGATTACTGATGACCGAGACATATTAGGGTAATATATGCATGCCTATGGAGAAAAACATGGGTTGAGGGGCTGACTGGAGCTTCCTTATTTTGATTTTTTTTTGTGTTTCTCCCAGTTCAATATTAGTAAGGGGCTGTTTCCTCCAGGCCAAACCAGTCATCTTACCTTGAAGCACAAGAAAGGCAATAATTGTCTTTCCGACTCTACGCACTGTCAAGAGACCAAGTATTCATTCAGGTGAAATAATAATTTTCCAGTACTAGTTTCTAGTTTAGTTTTGTATCGTTGCCCAGAAATTTGATTCATAGCAGTGTCTTTTTTCAGTGCTGCACAATTGAAAATCATTTTATCCTGTATAAAATTGTGCTTGCAACCATTTCCAGGTCAAATCATACCAAACTTTTGTAAACTTGACATTATTTGGTATCGGACAGACATGAGATGACTTAATTCTCTGTGCAATATTCCTTTTTGGAGCATTGAAGCATTTGGTGAGGTTGAATGCCAGGAGACAGTGTATATACCCACAATGCACTGACTCCCTTATTTCCTTCTCTCTCAATAGCTGCTGCCTGTCATGCTGAATAATTCCAGATTTTATTTTGTTTATAATACAGAAATAAGGGATGTTTAAAAATACATAATATCTATATATTTTTGGGTTTTTTTGGACTACCTTCAACGTAACTATTCAAATTTTATGTTAAACAACATAAAAATCAAACATTAATTATTCATTTCCCATCATTATTTAGGCAGTCACTTTCAAATTATCCAGCAAAGTAGCAGAGAGCAGTGCATTCTTTTGAGAATATATACATATCAATTTTATGCAATTCTTTATGCAAATTAGTATAAATAATACATAATATCAGCTCGTTTAATTACAAGCCATAAGCTTTATTTACTTATTTTCTTTTGGAATATTTACATAATTTCAGTATACTGAGATAGAATCAAAGGACCGTAAAATAATGCATTGCAGAAGACCACCACTTGGCCTGCGTCAGCACTTGCAAGAACTATCCAATTAGTTCCACATCCTTGTTCTTTCTCCCAGCTCTGAACAATTTCCCCTCATTAATGTTTATCCAGTTTGTTTTCTAAAGCTGCTACTGAATTTACTTCCATTATACTTTTGGGCAGAGTGTTTCAAATTGTTATGAATGTAAAAAAAATGATTTTTCTCTTGCCGTCTCTGGTTCTTTTGTCAATTATCTTCCATTTGTATCTTCTGGTTACCAGCCTGCTGCCAGGAGAAGCAGTTTCTCCTATTCATTCTATCAAAATCCTTCATGATCTTAAACACTTCCATCAAATTTCCCCTTAATCTTATCTGGTCAAAAGGGACAACAACTCCTATTTCTTGAGCATTTTCATGTTCTTTCAGTTCCTTCATCCCTGGAAACATTCTTGTAAATCTCTTCAGATTCTTTCTAAGGCCTTGACATCTTTCCTAAAATCTGGTGAAAGAATTGGCCAGTTGGGGACTAAACAGTGATTTATAAAGGTTAGAGCTTCTGCACTCAGTGTGTCTAAATATAAATCAATGGATTTTGTATGGCCTTTTAACAGCCTTCTCAAAGTGCCCAGACACTTTCAAAGACCTGCATATATCCACACCAGGTCTCTCTGTTTTTTCATCTTCTTTTAAAATACACCATTTACTTTGTCCTGCATTCTTATGGTCTTCTTAGTAAATGAATCTCCCAGTATTAAGTTCCATATGGCAGTGGTCAGTCATTTCATAACATGAAATATGTTTACCTGAAGTCTATTGATATTCTCTTCATTGTTTAATGCATTTTTGACTTTCATGTCTTCAGAACACTTGCGAAATGATGCCATTGTACTTATGTCCAGGTCTTTTATACAAAGAGGAATGTCCCAAATCTGATCTCCAAGGAACACCACTGTATACTTCTTTCCAGTGTGCTGTTCAGAAGTATCATCTACTTTCTGACCCTCAGCCAATTAGTTATTCATATTAGCTCAATTTTGCTGAAAATTCTTGATGATAGGTAACAAATATCCTTTGAAAGTCCATATAAACAATATCAAACAAACTATTCTCATCAACACTTGACATTACCATTAAATAACAATCAAGTTAGCCAACCATGATTTATTTGTAAGAAACCTTCCTGGTATCTTTCATCCTATACAATTTCTCCTTTACTTTAACATTGGCAACATTCTCTAATATTCTCTCCCGTAGTAAAAGGCACATGAAAAGTGATCATTTAGATCCTGCTCCACAAGAAAATCTCCTCTTTGGTCCTTCATTTTCCTGCCCTTCCTTTGATTATTTCTTTTACTATTTATATGTTTATAAAAATATATTTAGGCTTACTTTTCCAACCTCACAGATAATTTTCTTTTTGCAATTTCTCTCTCACTTTCAGTATGCAGCTTTTTTTCTCTGAGCCATGGTCATGACATTTATTATAAGCTTTTTCCTTTTTTCACTTCTCCTCTATTCGTTTGAGTTTTAGGTTTGGCTATCTTCACCTTCCCTCTCCTGGGAAAGCATCTGGTGTATACCTGAATTGCTTTCTGTTTGAAGGGCTTTCACTCCCCATTGATTGTTTTAATTGCAGTCTTTGGTTCCTGTCCTTCTAAAATGGACAACTTCTCACCTCACTGAAATTATTCCATTCCCATTTCAATGTTTCCACATTTGATTGTTCCTGATACTTTTCCATAACCACCCTTAAAGCTGATAATATCGTAATCATTGTGGCCTAAATGACTAAATAATCCTCTGGAGGTGAATATTGCCAGTGACTTCACTGAGTGAACAGACAATACTTGACACTTAATTTCACATTGGCAGAAGTACGACATATGATAAACTGAAGTGTATTCTCAATATTTAGCAGATTATTAGGTGAGATAAACAGAAGGACTGGCAAGTAATTTCTCTTTGTCTTTTCTTCCAGCAGCGGAGCAGGTGGTCGGGTCTCTTTTTAGGACATTAATCATTTTATATCTACTTTCTTGTTCAGACATGGTTCACAGCACTTTATTTATTATGTAAATTAACCACCTAGTTTGAAAACCAACTGTTTATAAAGTCCAACTGAGTCTCAGCAATGGTGTTGATAGAGGCAATTGGCTTGAGTTTCTAATGCAGGGACTTATCCAGGAACACCAGTGAGAATTCTAGTTGCAAAGATGTTACTGAAGACCGAATTGGACTCTATTGTGTTGCAGCTTCTGGTAGAACAGTTCACCTATAGTGACTGTTCCACTTCTTTCTAAAGGAAGTTTCCTTGAATGAAATAGTAAAGGCAGTCCCTTTCCCCAGATATCATACCTCGGCTTAAGATCCTTTACTCAGAAGATGACGGAGAAGTGGGAAGGAAGAAAATGATCTTGAATTGTGAAGAAGTAGTTTTTCACATGATATAATAATTACAATGGCCCAGATTTTGTGGAGATATGTCAGCACTGGGGTGTTTCTTTGTGTATAATTGATTTAGGGTTTTTTTTGTTTTAGCAATTTTTGTTAAGAAGTAATAGTTTTAACAGCTCTCTGACATTCAAAAGACTGTCCTTCTGCCTGTCTCACCTAATAATCTGTTAAATATTGAGACCCCACCCACCCGGGACATTCTCTCTTCTCTCCTCTTCCATCGGGTAGAAGATACAGGAGCTTGAGGGCACGTACCACCAGACTTAAGGACAGCTTCTACCCCACTGTGATAAGACTATTGAATGGTTCCTTTATACAATGAGATGGACTATGACCTCACGATCTACCTTGTTGTGACCTTGCACGTTATTGCACTGCACTTTCTCTGTAGCTGTGACACTTTACTCTGTACTGTTATTGTTTTTTACCTGTACTGCATCAATGCACTCTGTACTAACTCAATGTAACTGCACTGTGTAATGAATTGACCTGTATGATCAGTTTGTAAGACAAGCTTTTCACTATACCTCGGTACAAGTGACAATAATAAACCAATACCAATACCAATACCAATACCAAAAATTCAGAGTGCTTGACTTTTTAACAATACCAGCTAAGCCTCCTTGTGGACTGGACTTATTTTCTACCACCACCCCATGATAATTTTACTCTACAGAATGCACTTCAGATGCTCAGGTTTCAACCTAAAGCATCTAGCCAGTGATCTACCATAATCTATGATTGTCCAAATTTCTCCAGGTAAGTTTAATCTTTTTTTGAGAGTTAGTGGCTAGTGTGGGTGTCTTCTTACTGATTGTAAATTCTGGCCTAATGTGTTTAAAATCAAATTGTTCAAGTTTGTACCTTTTTATTTTAATCTGGATTTATCTGGAATTAATACATTCTCGGTGACACTCTTCCATATATTTTACTTATTGGTACTTTAGCTGACAATCATCAGTATAAGTTTTCAGTTGATTGTCAAATATTATATGAAGAATAAACAGATTGTTAATTTTTTAAAACCTTTCACCACAAAACAAATAAACAGATTTTGCAGAGTGTAACGGGAATGTTTATATTAATGGTATGACAAGTTAATTCATTAATGATCCCTTTTGAAATAAACATTAGAAAAATACATTCAAAAAATAAATTCAATATATCTAATTGATTTTATTTGGTCATGAAACATCCTGGGCAATTACTTTTGGAAAGTACAGATGTGAAAATGATAGCTCTGAAATGCTGCTCATAAATAATTGATTCCAGGAATAAACTACAGAGCTAGCAATTAAAAGTAGGTTGTGCTGATCTATGACTCAAAATCAATGCAGTCAACAATAATGCAAACATTTCAGAAAATGATGTCTTTCATTTCCTTTGTAGTCACAATGGTGTCATGGTATGAATTTCTTTTAGAAAATGTAAATAGCTACTGTCTTCCACTATGCAGGGTATAAAACTCATAGGTATGATATAAAACTCATAGATATAATATAACTAATATCACTGGTAATGCAAATCAATTTACTTTTGAAAAGAACAAGTCAAGTTTATTTCTTATCTCTTCTAGTGTAGCGGTTAGCGCAACGCTATTACAGCACCAGCGATTGGGGTTCGATTCTCGTCGCTGTCTGTAAGGAGTTTGTACGTTCTCCCGTGTCTGCGTGGGTTTCCTCCAGGTGCTCTGGTTTCCTCCCACATTGCAAAGACATACGGATAGGTTAATTTGGGTTTAAAATGGGTGGCGCTGACTCATTGGGCCAGAAGGGCCTGTTACCACGCTGTAAATAAAATAAAATTTAAAAATTTAAAATTTAAAAATTTAAAAAAATAGTATTTCTATAAATTTACTACTACCTCATTTTACACTGATGATTTTTTCCTTATAGAATTTTGTTTATTTTATCTGATACTTTACATTGTTAGATTATGTCAAGTATAATTTTTGCTATAAAACTAATACATAATTTACATTTTTGTCACACAGCTCAGATGTAGTTGAACAATGGACAAGACCATCATTGCGTGATAAATGCAAGTAAAATATAAAGAATGGCACCAAATTCTGTACACAGTCTTCTTTGGCCTTCAACTTCACCTACCTAGGGCCTGATGGGTAAGACCTATGAACTTAGAACATTAATCAGCACATGGAAATATGATACCATTGCACAGGAATATGGTTGAAAGAAGAACAGAATTGGCAGCTCAACATTCCAGTGTAAAGAGGTTTCAGGTGTGATAGAGGAGGAGGCCATTGCCATATTGATTACGGAGATCATCATGGCAGTACCAGGAAGGATGTCTTGGAAGACTTTTCCAGTGAGGCCATATGAATAGAACTTAGAAATGAGAAAGGCAAGATTACTTTGCTGGGGTTACACTTACAGGTCCCCCAACAGTCAAAAGGAGATAGAAGAGCAAATATGTGGATAAAAGCAGTAGGGTTATAACTATGGCAAAGTTGTTCCTTTATTCCGGAGGGCACTAGAGATAAGCCAGATCCAGGCCATTGAGTTTTACATTAGTGATAAGGAAACTATTGGAAACAGTTCTAAGGGACAGGATTTATCTTCACCTGGAAAGGCAGGAATTGATTGGGGATAGTCAGCATAGCTTTATTTGTGGTAAATCCTCTCTCCCCAATCTGATTGAATGTTTTGAGGAGGTAACTAAGCATATTGAAGAGGAGAGTGCAGTAAATGCTGTTTACATGAACTTTAGTATGACCTGACAAAGTCCCATATGGCAGTCTGGTACAAAAGGTCAGAGCCCTAGGGATCCAGTGCAGGCTGAGAAACAAAATTGGTTTGGTAATAAGAGGCAGAGGATGATAGTGGAGGGTTGCTGTTCTCATTAGAAGTCTGTGACCAGTGGTTTATCACAAAGATTGATACTGAGAGCTTTGATGTTTCTGATAGATGTTTAAGACTTGGGTGTGAATGGAGGAGGTATAATCAGCAAGTTTGAAGATGATATGTTAATTGATGGAGTCATAGAAAACAAGGAAGTTTATCTAAGGCTACAGCAGTATACAGATCAGATGGAAAGTTGGGCAGAGCAATGGCGAATGGAATATCCTCCTGACAAGTGTAAAGTGATGCATTTTGGGAGGGTAGACAAGGATATGACGTCCATTCAGAAGGGAACCACTGGGGCATTCAGGTGCTCCCAGGTAAGTCATTCCTAGACCCAGGGCAGGTACAGGATTGGCTGAGTGACAGATGCTGTTGCATTCATCACCCACCTCCATCTACGCATTCCACGTGGATAGAATAAATTGTAAGTTGTTGAGTCGATGGATGGAGATGGAGAATGCAATGAAGAAAATGGGTGCAAGTTGGATTCCATGGCAATTTCTTCACAGATACAGTTTGTTTAACTAAAAGTATACCTGGTGGAGAAATATCACACATTAAAAAATAATGGAAGTATATATGCTAAGTACTGCTAAATATTATTTTTGTTAAAGAGGTATAAGTTTATTAAATCATTTAACTGCAAAACTGGTGGAAGTAAGATTTTACTTTTAGATTGTTAAAACTGTTCGGAGCTGTTTTAGCTTTGCACTTCATTCACTCTTCATTTTTCTATTCTGTAATTATATTTTATATTGAGATTTTCAACCAAAGAATTTTCAAGAGTTCTCCATGAAAAATGAGAGAGAGTTAAAATATCAGAATCTACCTTTTTACAAACAGATGAATCATCAGCAGCTGGCAGGAATGAGCTATTTTGTTTAAACCTTTCATGTTACCCAGCAATGATTCTAACTTGATTGCTAATAATTCTGCTTTATGAGGACCTACAATTTAAGAAAGCTGTAATTTAATTTAATTTCAACTAATGCACTGACATCACTTCATGGCATGCTTAAAGCTAATTGTACTGCAGTCTGGTGTGATATATGTTACTCTAACCAAGCGTATAAATTATACTAAGGTTAAGTCATATGAAACCTTCATCTGAGGAGTCTTACGGTGAAATGAAACAACCCACATTTGTGCTCATCATATGCTTGTGTTTTATGTTTGCTATAAAGAAATCCTCTTGATACAGATTAAGTAAAGGCAATTTATATTTATTAAAATTATGAATGATGGAACAGATCTTCTATTTTTCCTACAAAATATATTAAGTGGTACTCTGGAGGCAGTTTGTTGGTTGCACAAAGCTATACATGACTTAATACAATATCAAAACACATTTTCAGACCTAAGGCCAAATCCTCAGATGTGGCTCTATTAGATTCAATACTACACTCTATTAACCTCCATATGTTGCTGCAAAGCTTAAAGGAGATAGAAAGCAAAGAGCCAGATGAAGTGCAAAATAAGCAAGACGCACAAGAGGGCAAAGTATAAGAGAAAGTATCTGAAAGGGGAATTTATGTATGTTGCTTTTGATTTACTCTTGCAAATCTTTGCAACAGATCCTGAAATGGAGAATAATACACTAAAAATTAACTCAGCCATATAAATGTATATAATGGTTATCAATCTTGTCAGCACCAATATCTGAGGACATGAGCTAAAAATAGGGGATAGAGGGTAGATAGGAGGTTAAAGGTGGATTGTACCATGAAATGAATCCAGTTATGATGGATGTGAAGTCAAGCTGCTGATTGTGAATTAAGTGGCTCAAGCACTTTGCCATCTGCCTGCTGCTCCAATCTTCACTCACAGCTGGATTTTTAAAGGCTATGTTCTAATTTCCAAGAATCCCAGCAAACTCCCATTTTTTTCAGGGCTTACAGCAAGGAATACTCCAATAGATGTGTAAATAGGTTGGCCTATAAAACCTAATGCAAATATTTCTCAGGATACGACTGATGCAATGTTTCCATGAATAGTTTCGGTGTCAGTATTTGTGCAATGTTCTGTGAGTGATCTTAGTATTTTATGTTATTGGGATTAAAGCCTTAGATCCCAATCCTGGCAGTTGTCTACAAATACAAACAATAAAGCAGGTGACTTCTGAAATGGCGTCTTTGGGTAACCTTTAAGATTAAGAGTGAACCTCATTGTCACTGGCATGATATTGAAGAAAAAGTTGTACTTTTTAAACCAGGTGGCTGGCTTGAGTTAGTGAACCATGTCTTGACCATCAACTCTGACTTACCACAACCAGGAAGACTTACTGTTAGCTTGTTCTTTCATGTGAGCATAAAAGAAAGCATGACACTGTTTTGAAGAACAGGGATGTGGTTCTCCTTTTGCTATTTGTGGGAGCTTGCTGAGGGCAACTAGCTGCTTTGTTTCCTTCTTCTTCTTAGGCAGTCCCCTGGATCAAGGCTGATTTGCATCCACTCTGGTTCTATGGATTCTGAGGTGGTTAATGAGGCTAATGTGGGAATCGCAGACTCTTCCATTGCTGGACAAGAAGTGGCTGATGGGGGGGTTGGGGTGGAGCGTTGTGTGGGTGGGCAATTAGTTTGCAACGCTGACCACATTTCAAAAACACTTCATTTACTGTAAAGAAATCTGGAAAGTTCTGAGGTTGTCAAAGGTACCATAAAAAGGCAAGCCTTTTCAATTTTACGTTAGTCACGGATCTTGTGGAATCTGCACTTTAATAAAAATAAGAAAATGTTGGCAATATTCTGTGGATGATGCAGTATGGGTGAAGGAAGAAACAAGGTAACAGGATATTGGGTCAAAGACATCTCACCAGAACTGGAAAATGTTAGAGGTAAAACAACTCTTCAGTTGCAGAGAAAGTGGCAAGGGAAGAGAATGACAAAAAGGAAGGCCTGTGATACTGTTCAATGTACAAGAGGTTGAGAATTTAAGTTAAGAAATAGGGTGGGAGGAAATGTTGCCTCAGTGTGTGGGAATATGAGCTTATAATGGAATATTAGTCACCTAAACTAACTAAAATTGTGAGTTTTGTGACCTATTAACACCCACCAATTATTTCTCCAATGTGTGATAAAAATTCCCATCTCTGATTTACTTCAGATTAAAAACAATTAAAAAATATGCATTCAATGTAAAATCAGTTATGGGTGAGGGTAGTTTATTAAATCATTTAACTGGAAAATTGGCTCTTTGAAACTTTGTTTTTCAATTATTTCAAATGGTTGAAAGTGTTTCATCTATTACTTTTCTGTAATGCTCTGTCCAGTTTTTATGTCTTTATATCATTTTCTATTATTTTGGAATTTTGAACCAAAATTCTCCATAGATCTTGATAGAATGTTAAAATACCAAATTCCCAATTTTGCAGCAAGTGGACGCAAGGTGGCTCTGATTCAGCTGCAGCTTCCTATGTATGCTTTATCCTGGTTAAATGTCTCACATTACCAAGCACTGATTCTGACATGATTGTTAATGTGAGAAACTCCAAGTGACTATTTAATTTTAATTCAATAGATGCTTTGAAATATATAGCATTCATAAAGCAAATTATGTTGTATAGTATCATTTAGTTTATTACATCTAAGTATAGAAATTGCATGCTAAGGTTAAATCACAAGAAACCTTCATCTGATGAAAATTATAGTCAATCCAAACACTCCACATTTCTGTTGATTGTATGCTTTGGTTCTGTCTTGGCTGAAACCAAATCCCTTAGATCCTGGTGAAATACAGGCAATTTATCAACTCTGGATAGACCACACTTGGAATATTGTGTTCAGCTCTAGTCGCCTCATTATAGGAACGATGTGTAATCCTTTGAGAGGGTGCAGAGGAGATTTACCAGGATGCTGCCTGGATTGGAGAGCATGACTTATGAGGATAGGTTGAGCGAGCTAGGGCTTTTCTCTTTGGAGTGAAGGAGGATGAGAGGTGACTTGATGGAGACGTACAGATGATAAGAGGCAAAGATCGAGTGGACAGTCAGAGACTTTTTCCCAGGGTGAAAATGGCTAACACAAGGGGGCATAATTTTAAGGTGATTGGAGGAAGGTATAAGCGGGATGTCAGAGGTAAGTTTTTTACACAGAGAGTGGTGGGTGCGTGGAATGCACTGCTGGCAGAGGTTGTGGGGGCAGATACATTAGGGACATGTGAGAGACTCTTAGATAGGCACATGGATGATAGAGAAATGGAGGGCCATGTGGGAGGGAAGGGTTGGATAGATCTTAGAGCAGGATTAAAATGTTGGCACAATGTGGGCCAAAGATCCTGTACCGTGCTGTAATGTTCTATGTTCTGTGCTCTTAATGATTTTAAACTAAACGTATGAAACAGATTTAGGAACAGAATATATTAAATGGTACTCCTTAAACAAGATGGCTGGCCACATTTAGGCCCTCACCAGGATCTAAAAGCAAACTGCTGCAGATGCTGGACACCTGAAATAAGAACAGAAATGCCAGAAATACTCAGAAGCTCAGTCAGGAAAGAGAAACAGAGTTAATATTTCAGCTGGTGACTCTTCATCAGGGTAGTTTTGTTGCAAGGTCATTGATCCAAAAAGTTAACTGTGTTTTGCTCTCAGTAGAATCTGTGTGACCCGCTGAGTGTTTCCAACATGAACTCACCATGATCTTCTGATTTGCAATGTCCACACTCCCTAGACTACTTGTTCTTTCAGACAGACACAAAAAACTCATGATACAAAATTGTGAACAAAATAGCAGAGTTCTTTCTTGAGTTCTGGCCAGAACGCATTCAGCAGCCAATTGAACTAAAACAGATTATCTACTCATTACACAATTACCATTTTATGGAGTCTTGCTGAGCACACACCAACTATTTTGTTTTCTACATTGTCAAAAAAACTTCACCGATTGTGAAGCATTTGTGATTTGCCATATTTGTGGAAGATGCTACCCAATGCAAACATCTTCCTTTTACTTTGATAGTTATGTATCTTGTATCTCCAATACTTGTTACAATTTTAAACTTTCTTATTAATATTTCATTGCTATTTGTTCTCCAAGGATATATACAAAAGTACTATGTGACAAAAAATCCTACATACTGTATAGTTTACTTTTTTGCAGTGTTGTTGAGTGAAAAACTTATAAATTTGACTTTATACTGCAATGTTTGTTCATCATGACTTATTAACTACTAACAATGATACATGAGCCTATGAAAGTGTATAAAGCAGTCAAGAGTAAACAGCCTGCACTTTCAGTCCAATTGTGTTAACTTTTATTCAGCTTGTTTTCTTAAAAAAAAACTGATGTAATGGAGGTAAATATAGCCATTGATGAACCAGAGCACTAAACTTCACCTCAGAGCAATCAGGCTGTTATGATGTCAGCATCCTTTTCTCAATGGTTATAATTGTTTCAATGAAAGACAGTTTGGAGAGTCTCATTCCATTTCCTTGTGGGCAAAAATCCATTGTACAAAACAGTCAATAGCTAAGCATTGATTGAAACTGAATTTGGCGGTGTCACTCAGAGAGCAGTAAGAATGAGTGGTTTGGGAATCAGGAATGCAATGTTGATTGTAAAATGAGCTGTTCCCAGAATGTTGAATTTAGAATGCCCTTTGCCATCCCACAAAAACCATGCAGCTTGCTGCTGTCCTGGGGCTCACACTGTAAATACAACCTCCTTCCTTGGACCTACCTCATTGATGTTTGGCTGCATCACATTTCCTATCATTTGAGGAGAGTTCTTAATTATATGTGCAAGCTATTGTGCAGCAGGTACAGCAGGTATCTCTGAATTTTAATATTTTAATTTACAGGAGTTTAGAATTTTGACGACCCACTGCCTTAGTTCTTGTGACTAATACTAATAATGTTTCACCTGTTCATATAACACTCTTCTGTCCATTGTTTTTGCATTGGTGTTTACCTGATTCATTTACTTTATTTTAAATTTATTAGTGCCTCTACTAAAGTAACAGTGAGAAGAGTTTCAGTCAAATATATTATATTCAGGTTCTATAGTCTCACCATATAATTTTGCACCCTTTTTGATTACATGTTTTCATTTTCCCCTAATTCTTTACTTCTTTACAAATAAGATTTGTTTTTCATGTAGTAAAAAGTTTATTTGATTAAGGACAGATTGTGCCATATTCTCTAATATGTCTCAGAGGAGCAGGACTTGTTGATTGGTACTGTTGGTGATAGAATATCTAACATTGAGAGATATTTCTTTTCTTCAAAGTTTGATAATAATGCTGTTTTGATTCCAAATAATCACAAGTTAAAATAGTAGGTGAGTGTAGTTTTGCTGTGGACACTATTATCTAAAATTTTTTGGTTAATAGCAATGTTAGAAAAGTGATAACTTGCCTTAGGGATCTGTTCAGATTTACAGTATGTATGTAGACTTTATTCAGCATGATTTTTTAAAAATTCGAGCAAAATCCCAGAAATATGAAATGCACAAAGAACAAACGGTGCTTAAAATTCTGCAACTTTTTGCATCATTTATAAGGATTTCAGCCTAAGTCTGCTGAGAAACTAGAACAATCAAACAGATGCTGCAAAACACACGTGTTTATTTGAAATATAAGCATTAATCTTTTGAAGTATAATGGCTCCTAGATGCTTAGCTATTGCTGGCATGAGCCTGACTGATACATATTTTACCAGGTTGATCTCTTGCTCATTTTTCATTGCATTACTACCCTATGTTACTGAGAAAAAAAAGTTAACAATGTATTTTGTTTAACAATAACTAAGTCAGATATCCAAGTTTGGAATTTGATTGATGCCTTGCAAATAATTGTGCTTTCATTTGTCCTGAACTATTTAAGTGTACTTTATACATACCCTGTAACGCATTCAGATACGTGTGTTACTGCTTGTTTATTCGTTTATTCTTTATTTGTCATTGTACTGTTGCAACAACAACACAACGAGATTACGATGGCACTTCCTTGCCTAATAAAAACCAAAACAGTAAATTAATAAGAGCAATTATAACTTACAAGATAAAACAAACATACTTACACAAATATAAAGTATAAAAAAAGGCAGTGTGCAAATGAACCATGATAATAATAATAATAATAATCAACAACATATCAATATCAATATATTAAATAACACCATGATGAGTCCAGCTGGTAAAGGGGGGAAGACATAGTATGTGTATATATGTATGTATAGGAGGTGTCAGTCCATGTTCAACAAGTTAGCAGCTTTAGGAAAAAAGCTGTGTTTCAGTCTTGTAGTGTGTGCATGTATTGTCCTATATTGCCTACCAGAGGGGAGTAGTTTAAAAAGGTAGTGAGCAGGGTGAGCTGTTTCTTGAATGATGTTTAAAGCCCTGCTCCGACATCGAGCCTGATAGATGTCCTCCATCGCTGGTAACTGAGTCCCAATAATGTTTTGGGCTGTCTTGATAACCCTCTGCAGAGCCTTCTGCTCCTTCCTAGTGCAGCTGGCATACCAAGCAGTAATGCTGTATGTCAGGATGCTCTCCACCGCACACCGGTAGAAGTTCACCAGAATGTTCTTAGACAGTCTGGCTCTCCTCAATTTCCTCAAAAAATAGAGGTGTTGCTGTGCCTTCCTAATGACAGCTGAGGTGGGTATTGCCCAGGAAAAGTCCTCGGTGATGTATGCCCCCAGGAACTTAAAACTGGAGACTCTCTCCACAGCCTCGCTACCAATGAACACTGGACAAGATCTATCTTCCTTGACTTCCCGAAATCCGCCACAATCTCTTTAGTCTTTTGGGTGTTAAGAATGAGATTGTTGGCAGAACACCAGGCTGTCAGGTTTTGTACCTCATCCCTGTATGCCAATTCATTATTGTTCATGATCAGGCCAATGACTGTCATATCATCTGAAAACTTTATGATGGTGTTTGTTTCATGGATGGATGAACAGTCATGAGTAAAAAGGGTATACAGGAAGGGACTCAGCACACACCCCGGGGAACACCAGTATTCAGGGTGAGGATGGAAGATATGTGCCCTCCTAATCTGACAGTCTGCGGACGATTGGTCAGAAAGTCCATAATTCAGTTACAGGTTGTTGTATTCAGGCCCAGGCTGTGGAGTTTGGACACTATTCTACTGGGAATAACTGTGTTAAAGGCTGAACTGAAGTCCAAAAAGAGCATCCTGACATACGTGTTCGGTCTTACCAGGTGTGCCAGAGCAGTATGGAGGGCAAGACTAATTGCATTCTCTGTTGATGATGCAACGATCCTCCACTGAATACTTAAACATAATCTGGATACAAGATATGACTTCTCATACATTTCCTTAAACTTAGTAAGACTCCATTCTAAATATATAAAATTATCATATTAACTGTGTTTACATTTACTTTGATCTCATACTTTAGTTTACATTTTGCACAAAATATGGGGCTAAAATTAAAATTAATTTTCTAAGTTGAGTTAGCCAGAGCAAGTGACAAATGAAACTGAATTGCAAATTCTGAATGAAGCCTCCTTAAAAAAAACAGTTTGATCCTTGATTTTTCCTGCTGCCATAAGAGAATTAAATCATGATGGTGCAGGGTTAGCTTTGAAAGTAATCAGAGTACTAGAGGATATACAAGGAGAAAAATAAAAGAGATTTATTAAGGATGCTGACAGATCAAAGTTAGCAATCTGAAGAGAGGTTATCTACAAGAGGCAGTGCCTCAAGAAGGCAGCATCCATTACTAAGGACCCTCACCACCTGGGACATGCCCTCTTTGCATTACTTCCATCGGGGAGGAGGTACAGGAGCCTGAAGACCCACACTCAACGTTTTAGAAACAGCTTCTTCCTCTCTGCCATCAGATTTCTGAACGGTCCGTGAACCTATAAACACTACTTTGCTATTCCTCTTTTGCACTATTTATTTATTTTAGTAATTTTTTAATAATTTTTATGTCTTGCACTGTACTGCTGCTGCAAAACAACAAATTTCACGACGTATCACGGTGATAATAAACCTGATTCTGATTCTGAAAAGTTCAGTTTGGAAATTCTTGACTAAAAGTCACATAAGTTATGCCAGTGGTACTGAAAATGTTTGAGTCATCTTGTGAAACAACTGTTTGAATATCTGTTTGAACATAATATTATTTAGTAATGGATGTCCTTGTGGTTTTCAGCTGCAGTAAAAAAAACATGAATTTAGAAACTAACTCCAGTAAGGTATGGGTGTTCAGAAGAGATAAAAGGGATTCAAAAAGGGATAAAAGTTATCTTTAATAAGTGAGGTTTGACTTGTACTTTACCACTGTTGCAGCAGAAATATCTTAGCACCCTGTGCTGAGTTAAAAAAAAGTGGCCAATGTATATGTGTTGTAGTCAAAGACAATCAGCCATGGAGGCAAGCCTTTCAGCAGAAATATAAAAAAACAATTCTACCCCACTGTGTGTTTATTTGGCATTGGCTTAGTTCTATAAATTATCATGTAATCATATAAATAATATTTTAAAGGGATTTTTGTCATCTGAAATGGTTGATAGAACAACTATTGGGATATTACAATCAGCTTTAGCATTCTTAGCTTAAAAGGGGAAAAATAACAAGAATTCACACTTGTAATGCTGTTAATTCTTGGTAGAAAAGTCATTGGAAACATTGTTACATGAGAATCAAAATATAACAGAAAATGGTGGAAACACTCAGTGGGGTTAATGAGTTTTTGTGGAAAGACGCACTGAATGAATGCTTTGGGTTGAAGACCCTTCATCAGAACTGCAAAAAAAGAGAACACAGGTTAGTTTTATGTGCAGAGAGAGTAGGGGGAAGGATGCATGGGATAAAGGGAATATCACCAATAGGGTGAGACTAGGATTTCCAAGGTGATCTGCGGACTGTTTAAGAGATTAATGAAGATAGTTAGAGAGAAAACAGACAAAGGGATATGTTAAAGCTGTTAAATATGGACCGGTTGCTGAAACCTGAAACCAAAAGGAGAATGCTGGAAATGCCCAGAAGATCATGTATGGTGTTTGGAGGGAGAAAAACTGAGTTAATTTAATGGATGGATAACCTCTGAGCAGGGCTGGCCAGTTCTGATACAAATAGGAAAGTGAATTATCTGAAATTGTTTTCTACAAATTTAGTATTAAGTCTGGAAGGCTGCAACATGCCTAGATTGAAGATGAGGTGCTGTTCCTCAAGCCTACTCTTAACCTTACTGAACAGCAGAGAGATCACAGACAGGCGGATCAGACAGCGAGTGGGGTGGAGAGTTAAAGTGGCAGAAAACAGGAAGCTCAGGATTGCCCAATCTGCATTTGGTTTCTCCTTTATAGAGGAGCCCATATCGTAAGCACTCCCTGCAATGCTTCAGATTAGAAGTGCAATTGATTTGCTGCTTCATCTGGAGGACTGTTTCAGTCCCTGAATATAGGGAAGAGAAGAGAGAACATCACAGCTGCTTCATCTTCTGCTGCTGTATAAGGTGCAAAGTGATTGGTGAAGGTGTAAGAGTAGACCATGGATTCAGGAGGAAAATGACTCCTTTGGAATGCTGAAAGTGGAATGGAGGTGAAGATGTGTCTGGCTGTGGAATCTTGTTGAAGGAGGTAGAAGTTGGCAAGGATGGTGGGGTAGAACGTAAAGGATGGGGAACTCTTATCCTTGTTCTGGTGAGGAGCAGGGGGAGTGCGATCAGAGGTACAGGGCACAGATGAGATGTGAATGAAGGCTCTACCAACTTTGGTAGAGGGTAAGCCGAGGTTAGAGGAAAAAGGAAGGCACCTCAGAGGCACCTGTGCAAGACTGTCATCAGAATACTATGAAGATGGAGGAACTGGGAGAATGGAATGCTATCCTTGCAGGAAGCAGTGAATGATGAAGTATAGCGGAGATAACTGTGGGAGTCTATGGGCTTGGAGTGGATATTGATTGCTATGCTATCACTTGAGAAGGAGATGGAGAAATTCAGGAAGGGAAGAGCCAGAGATGGACTATTTGAAAGTGAGAGTGGGGTGGAAGTTGGTAGTGAAATTTTCAAACTCAGTATGAGTGTAGGAAGCAGTAAAAGATTGGGGGTGGGGGAAGGGTGTGGTGGACTGAGTACGATTGAAAAAAGTACTGCTCCATGTCTCCCACAAAGAGACAGAATAGCATGGGCCCATGCAAAGTCCTATAAGGATGCCTTTGATTTGGAGAAAATGTGTGGAGTTGAACGAGAAGTTATTCAATATGAGAACAAATTCAGCCAGATAATGAGTGTATTGGTGGAGGGGAACTGGTTGGGCCCTTAGACCATCCTGGTGTTGGATGGAGGTACAGAGGGATTCTATGATGAAAATGAAATGGTTAGGTCAAGGAAACTGACAAATGGCAGAGAGCATCAGAGGTGTCATGATGCAAGTAAGAAGGGATTGGACTAGAGGATAAAGGATAGAGTCAAGGTAGGAAGAAACATGTTCCCTCCTGGATACTCTCTTCAACTTAAAACTAATTTACTTTCTCACTTGCCCAGTTTTGATGAAGAGTCTTGAAACTGAAAAGTTAAATTTTACTTTTCTTTCCACAATTGCTACCTGACCTGCTGAATTTTTCCTGCATTTTCTGATTTTTATTTCAGGTTTCCAGCATGTGTATTTTTTTTGATTTTCAGTTGCATGAGAATCAGACTTTCCTGTCAAAAACACAAAGCTTAATTTGTAGATGAGCGATTACTACTTGAGCACAAAATTGTAATTACAACATAATTACAAGTGAGACAGACTATTCAGTCTTTCTTACCTAAGAAAAAACTTGGAGTACCCACGTCATTCTATCAGAAAGAATAATGAATGAATATAAGAATTTTATTTTTGACTCCCTAGCCAAAGATTATCTCCCGCATTGATTATTCCTTGTGTGAAAAAAATACATCCACAGCTTATTCCAAAAATCAATACTTTTTTTCTGAGCCCCATGATCTACTTGTACCATTTTATGTGTTGTAGAATTTTATAAAGGTCCTTTCTCAATCAAATGCTTTCAAGGCTAAAGAAAATTCTAGTTTCTCTGATCTTTCCTCATAGCTTAATTTTCTGATAACAGTTCATGGACCTTCTTTAGAATGCCTCTTGGCCTGAATGTTTCCCTTACTTCTCAGGAATCAACAAAGCTATTTCTATCACAACAAAGTAAAAGATTGGCTTTGCATAATGCCATTAATAAAGAAAAATATCCCAAGGTACTTCATGGGGCTAAGAATGTGTGCAGACACAGCTCTTTTGGATTGATAAATATGACCAAGGTTTGACTGAAGCACTGCTTTATTGTAGTAACATGGTAATCAAAGGAGCTTAGAGATGGACCTTTGGAGCAAGAATGACTGCATTTGAAGAATCTGCCACCAAAGGGTGGGAGGAATTTGGAGAGTAAGTCTGAGATGTTAGAATCATATCCTTTCAAAAGTACACACTAACTTACAGTTGCAAACATATGTAGAAACAAATTCACCAAAATCAAAGGGTTCAAAGCAGAAGGGAAAATTACCTTGGAAAATGTCTAGGTGCTCTGGGACAATGGTGTGGAAGGATAGGAGAATGGATACAGATTTTGAATTGACCTTGGAACCGATGAAGGTGAAGAGTGATGGGATAGACTCCAACATGATGCAGATGAATGACAGTCGTGAACCAAATGGCAAAGTCTCCATTAAAGATGGAGGGGAAGAAATAGATAACCCTGCTGAAAGGCGGCTTACAAAATGAGAAGAGATTTTTCTATTTGTTCTGGCCAAAAGTGATATTTGTGACAAAATTTCTTGCAGAGCCTAAAACTCACCACTTCCTTGTTAAACAAGTAATGCATAACTTCCCCCTTTTACAGATTTTAACTAAATAATCCATTTCTGGCATAAGTGGTGCAATAAGACGGTAACCTTTGTCCTCATCATTTCGTCTGCACGTTTGCAACTGTAAGTTAGGGTGTACTTTCGAAAGGATATGGTTCAAACTTTCCTGACTTACACCCCAAACTCCAGTTCCTAAACAGAATAGACACTTCACTATCTTCAACCCCCACTCCAACTCTCAATCCAAAAATACTATCGAAATGTGCTTTTTTTAAAGGTGGAAATGTTTCTTTTAAATTAAAATGCATTGCTAAAACTAAAAATTGATTTACACCTTGAATCTTTGCCCTCTCAAAATGCCACAATCAAAACGTTAGCAATATTTTTCTTTTTCGAATGGCAATAAATCTTTTATGTATTTCCATTTATGTTCTGGTTTGATTTCAGATTTCCAACAATTATACTTTTTACCTCTTCACAATTCATATCTTCATCATAAAATGTCAATTGTAAATTATTTTCTCTTTCATTCATCAAATGGTAATGTGGTCTCCATACATCATTACCTGTATAAATGCCATTCACAGCTGTGTGCAAGAGTGAGTTGACTTCATCTCATTATATGAGGTTAATGCATTTGAATTTCTTAATAGTGTTCTGGATGGGCTTTGTAGCAGGTAGTGAAACAGAGGTAGTTCTTTTTGATGTCAGCATGGCTACAAGTTGTCCATAGAATGTAGACAGGGATTCCTAATGTGGGGAGATGGTATGGAAGACTGGAACAGAGTTGGAATGGAAGTAAGGGTAGTTTTGACACTGAGAAGGAATGACTAATGGGAAGTGGGGAAAGGTGATCATCCTGGTGGAGGGCATTTAAATTATATTTTTAATTAGTACCAATTGGCTGCAGCACAATTTAAGTGCATCTGTCAAATTGGGAAGAAGTCTCTAATTTAAGTTCTTCAGAAGGACTTATGAACTTTCATTTGATGATGCCCTGCATTTATTCTTTCATCCTTTCTGCATTGGAAAAGGCTCTGAAGTTTAAGTGTTTCTACTCTCCTTTAAGACAAAGGTAGAACTCTTTCATCTGTCACTTTTAAGTCTTTGGCATTCATTCAGACATAATATAATGATGACTATCATTTAGGATTATTAATTCTGTTATATTAAAATAATCTAGTTAGTATGGGAATCAATTAATCGTTCTGTTCACCATCTTTCTTGTTGAGGTTTCACAGGATCAATATAATTTTGGTAGTTACATTGTTGTCTGGATTAGCTTTATATAGTCGTAAAATTTGAAGACAAATGCAGTGTAAGTGATAATGATGTGAACAGGTTACATCATCTTGTTGTTGTTGACATGAGTTTCTGCCCTGTTGTATGCACCAGCCCAATTAGATCATGTCAGGGAATATCAATTAAGGAAATGAAGGACTGACATGTTTGCATCCTAATTGCCTTTTAGTGTCTCAGTTGGAAGTGTTTCTATGTCTCAGGGTGCTTAAAATTATGAACAATTTCAAAAATATTCCTTCCATTTCTTGAAATTTATACTTCTGCTACTGGTGTTTGATACAGAAGACATATTATTGAGTCAATCCATAGCAAGGTTTAATCCAATTTCATATTTTAGTGAGAAAAATATATTTCTTCCAATACATTTAGCTTCTCAGAGAAAGAGACCACTTCTCCCATCAAATATATATTCTTTCAACAATCAAGCAGTCCTACTACCCTACTCTTCCCTGAAGTCCCTGGAATTGTTTCTCCTTCACATATTTATCCAGTTTTCTCTGAAATGTTGCAACTAATCTGTATCCATCACGATACTTGACAGAGCATTTTCAAATCTAACCATTCTTGCATATTGAAATGTTCATGTCATAATCAGAGTATCCTTCAATTCACCACAGGAAATCCACCTACTTATAATAATTCCTCTGCACCATAGAGAATGTGTATATGATGAAAAATGACACAGCGGTTGTTAATTTAAAAGATTCCAAGGATGATTTTTGTTCAAATATTTATTAGCTGAAACCTAAAGTTTTCATCTGTACTCAAATTTCCATGAGGAAAATAGAGCTTTCTGAAATGATAGGTCATCTACCCTGCTCTTTTAAGTGACATTCAGAAGCTACAAATTCTATTCTGTAAGTAGAATTCTTTTTTAGGATCTGGCTTATCTTTCTTTCAGATTAAGGTGTCAATAATGCTGCCCTACACCCTACAAGACAGTTTTACAACTGGGAAGTAACTGAAAACATGAGCAAATCATTTGCAGCTTTTGAACATATGATGATGCCATCACCAAGGCTAGAAAAGTCCAAACTTCTTCTCATATATTCCTGGGAGAGTAAGGGTAAACTTTGACTGCAATCTTTAACTGAGAACAGCGCACAGTATAAAACTAGCTCAGAAGATTGACATTATTTATGTCTGTTCCTGGCGGGAGTTGTGCTTCCCATTAAGTGCTTGCTCAATGGAGGAAACAATCCACTTTTGAGAAAAACAATACCCTATGTTTTTGGAGTGTAGCTGTTGAGAAGTAGGCAAAAGAATGTACTCAGTGTGGCACTTCAAGAGAATAGCACTTCAAGAGAATAGTACAGAAAGGCAAGTGCTATGTTAAAATACACAGAAGACCTTTGAGTAGCTGAGCAGGTTTTCCATAAAGCTATCAAGCTATCAAACTTTGTTGTGCATAGTATGAGGGCAAAGTATGTGGCATCAGGTGTTTGATCTGAACACGGAACTGGTTCCGCATAGCCTCATATGCATACCCACAACCTAGTGGGACATATGTCCCAGTTATGATATAAAGGAAGAATGCTGCAACCAGGTATCTTGGGTGGGGAAATAAAACAAAGCAAAACTGAAAGATTGCCGAATCATTAAAGGATTACTAAAAGGTCAATGCTACAACTGTCTTTCATTTACTGGTGATATGTGATATGTTGTTTGCACATATATCTATTAGACAATCAAACATATGTAGCATCTAGTAATTTTATTTTACATTATGATGCATCTTTTAAATACAAGCATTTACTTAACTGGTGCAGTTAAATGCACCTTGTTCATTTGCAATCATACTGGTCCAGAGTTTGTGTGAGCAGAGAAGATATCCTTACACCAAGTGCCTGCATGCATTCAATATCCTCTGTGGGGGATCTATGATGCCTACAAGGAGAAAGCAGCAGGGAAGTCTTTCAACCAATTATACGGTAGAATCTTCAGTGAGACACCTGAGGTGTGGGGGGTACTAAATAAGATTTCCCCAAAAATAGGCCGAGCGATCACAATGTGTGGTTAATGCATGGCCATTACTGCTACTGCAGGCAACACACAAACTCTATGTTGGCTCTCCCTGAAAATTGAATGTAATAGTATCCATTCCTCCTTCTCACATCCTAATTCCCCATCAACCCACAAGCTTTTCTAAACCTACAAGCTATGTCTCTTACTCTATCTCCTCACCTTACCCTTGCTGTACCTTTCTGTCCTTTACCTATTAGACAGCCAGGAATCTCAACCCAGCCAGGCTTGTTTAAAGAAGAAAAGGATGAAGACATATTGTTGTCCCGATTTTGAGTTCCCACTTCTGTCCGCTGCAAACTAACACAGTACCACAAGGTTGATTCGATAAAGGGCATTTATTAGCAGTATACAGCGGGAGAATTCTCCTCAAACTCTCATGTAGAGTCTTTATCGGAGGTCTCCGCAGTCCAGAGCAGCAGACAGTAATTTATACAGATATTGTCACGCACACTTAATGAATTCGGCTCCACGAGTTTTGGTCAGGCCTCAGAGAACCAAAGACAGACATCACACCTATTGTCCAACATAATTGAGTTATAATCAAGAGGTTCAAAGACAGGTATCACCCTCATTGTTTAAAACAAGCTTCCTCCAGTCTGTTTATTACACCCACCACCCTTATCATCTAGTATATTGGCCTGCCACCAAGGTCCCGGACACAGCAGTTATCACCTAGCTTGAGTCAGTAGCTTGCCTGCTCTTGCTTGCAAGTTATTTTTCCATCAGCTATATGTATAGATACAGTCAGTCACAGTTTCTTAACCCTTTACTTCCTCAATATCATCACCTGATTAAACATTGCCAGTTCTGGTATTAACCCTATGGATAACTTAGAGGTAATCTTAGAGGTCAAATGCGCTCTTGATTTGACACCAGTCATTCATGGTCAATAAGCAGGAAAATGAGTAAGGGCTTTAGAGGTTCTGGTTGTCTTCAGTGCTTCTTCCGTGTGTTATTCAGCAAAGGAGGCATGGCAACTCAAGAGGAAGTTGCCGTGCATATCTCTGACCTGATGCCATGAAACTTCATGGTCTCTGGAGTTAGTGCTGGTAACATAAAGGTACAGCCTACAACTTATATACCAATGTGACTCCATCGCTGTGTGTCAGTGTGCAGTGGAGTGGAGAGTCAGGTATTAAAGGGCTTAACCTCAATGCTTCTTCTCAGAGGACTTGCTCCCAATGAATGGAAACAGTGCTTTTGTTTAAATCTGCTGTTAGCTCTCAGTGCCTCTCAAGGTGGCTGTTAGCCAGCCAGCCTAGACTACGGCTGTTCCTTAAATGATATGGTCCAATGTTCTAGCTCATGTCTTGCTTCAAACTAACCATGAGGCCATTTCCATTTCCCTTCTGTGACAGTCAGCAGCCTTCTACCACGATGCTCCGGACATTGGGACAGCTCTGTGTTGGTGCACAAGAATAGGCAAACACCCACACAAGACGTGCACTAATGGAATGTGCAAGGATGAATAATTGAATTTGTATGAAATTTGCATACTTCCATATATAAGTTTGGTTTCTAATGCTTGTTTTTAATTTTTTTCATTATGCTCAAGCTTATTTCATAATGGTCAGCAATAGGGGGAAAGGTAGGCCTTTTGGTGAATGACAAATTGGAACCGTGTTGCTTTGGAGCAAGGTTGGAGAGTTAGTTATGGATAACCTAGCCAGAGAAGGACTTTCTAGGCTGTCTCTTCTCTTCCCCTTCTTTTTGCTGGGCAACTGCTTTCCATGAAGTTGTTACCGAGAATTGATGGTAAGATTATGCAGCTTACTGCAACAGACATAAATCTTGACATCTTCTCTAGCAAGCACTGCTAAAGGGCTTTCCAGGCAACAGAATCATTTTCAGCAATCAGTGGTCTGCCATGTCACATTTTCTGTGGCAGCAAAGCATTCATCATTGTCTGTTATCTACATGCAATTGGATTGCACACCAGAATCACAAGGCATGGGTAACCCTTGCTGTCCAGTATCACCCTTGGGTTTGTCAAGTTGGTTCAAATGCAATGGCACAGTGAGCCACTGTGGAATGAAAGAATTATGACTGCAGCCAGAACTGACCTGAATGTGATATTATCACATACTAGCTGCACATTGAGAGAGTGAAATTCCTTTTGTTGTCGTACATCTCAGTGAACATACAGCACCCCCAAAGCACCGCTCGGTGGTACTTTGGACTATAGTAAACTGTGTGATCCTTTTGCCTTCCACCAGAAAGGAATGAAATACATGCAGACACAAGAAATTCTGCAGATGCTGGAATCTGGCGCAATGCACAAAAAGTGCTGGAGGAACTCAGCAGGTCAGGCAGCATCCATGGAGGGAAATAAACAGTCAACGTTTCAGACCGAGACCCAAGAAGTCGGCTGTTTAGTTCCCTCCATGGATGCTGCCCGACCTGCTGAGTTCCTCCAGCACTTGTTATGAAATACATGCAACTCTTTTTGAAGGGAGAGTCCCAGTGACCTACTTCATGCAGGAATGGATAGCAAACTGTGAGTCATCTCAAATACCTTCAGCTCCAGCTGGAAAGGATTCCATTTTGATGGGAATTTTATTGGTGCCTGAGGGGGAAAGAATTGCAGGGCTATGGTGAAAGAGCAGTAGGGAAGGCATGAGACTGAGTGGATGGCTCCTGCAGAGGGTCATCATAAGCTCAATGGACCAAATGGCCTCCATCATTGTTAGCATTCTATATTTCAACATATAAAACTTCATGCACGGTGACCTGGAGAGCCACTGGCAATGCAATCTTCACCTTGCTCTGTGGTTGGAGCTGTGGAAGTAGCGTTTACTCAGATTTCCAATTTCCATGAGGGCATCATTGTTGAAGTGCACTCATGCCCTGTTCCTCACTAGGGTTCAGGCGGGAACTGTTCCCCAAGCCCTGGGCAGATAAGCCTTTTGCTGGAATCCTCATCTCATCCTTTCTCTCAATCCAACAACTTGCCTTATGCTGCATGTCCTCTGCTTGTTTGCCTCAACATGTTGTCCTCTAAGGGAAGAGATTACTAATCCATCTTTATCTTGGGAGCAACTGGTCTGAGTAGAAGCCTTGAGGTGAAGCCCTGACTCTCCACTCTCTGTAGACCTCTGCAACCTGAAACAATTCTAGGAAGCACCAGTAAACAGCTGTAATGTCATTGCACCAGCCAGTAGAAACCAGAAACTAATTTGCAAGTAGGTTACATTATTTAAATAGCATTGGTGTTTGCTGTTGAACTTATTTAGCTGTGTGAGGTTAAGGAGTGTTTGCTGGAGCCCTGAGCTCCAAGATGCAGCCACTGGTTGCTTATGGGAAATGTAATTGATTGCTATGATAAATAACACATTAGTTATCCTTTGGATATATCTGTGCATTACAGATTGGGTGATGTTATTGCTCTCCCCTATGGTATCCTGAAGTGAGTAATGCTGGAAGTTTTTGATTGTTGCAAGTATTGAACTGGAATTGCTTTTGCACCTGTTAAATCTATACATTTATTTTTAAGATAATAGTGCTGGAAACAATGGGGAATGCAGCTCTGTAACAGGATCACTGATATAAAGAGTTTAGAAATTAGATCTCAGTGTCTTGGTCAATGTTCAGCCAATGTTCAGCAATCTCATTAAAAGAAATCTGATCACGATCACATTGTTATTTATGGGAGCTTGCTGTGCACAAATTTGCTGTTGTATTTCAAACATTCCAAGAATGAACATAATTCAAGAGAATTGAGTTGGCTGTGTAGCACTTTACAACGCCATGAAAGGAGCTGTATAATTAAAAGTCTTTCTTCCTGCTTTCGTTTTGATCCATGACAAAATTAAATGTGCTCATGATTGGCACTCTAATTAAGTTTTATTTTAAATGCATTTATAATTTTGCAAGGAATTGTAACCAGAGGAGATGTTATAAACTTACTTGTGAAGTTAAATGAAAAGGAAACTCTGCAAAGGGAAATAAGCCATTGAAACCACACACAAAGAAGTGTAGGCTAAAAATCAGAAATATTAGAGATGTATTGGGAGATGCTGGCAGATCTATGCAAATCAGCCTGCATCAGAGCCCCATAAGCATCAGGAAGTTTGGGACTCTGACATGAGCGCAAAATTCCTGAGAAGGCTAGCCGAGCTCCTCGAGCTATTTCCCAGCACTAGACTCCATATCAGAACACAAATGTGTTGAATGCTTCAATTATGCTGGGGAACCTGGCTGCTAAGCTTGAGCTAGGTTAGACCTGGCAAAGGAGCCACAAGCTCATTTATTTAGATGTTCAGGGGAAGGGTAACCATAAGACAGCAAAGTATTTTGAATTGTGAGTTTAAAGTTTAAAATTGCTTAAAATTGTTTTTAAGTGTGGTTAAGTGCTTTTTTATAACTTGTTGATAATTTTTAACACTTTTTAAATTATTCAGTTGATCTTTTAATGATGTTGGAATAATCTTGACCGTAGAGACATTCGGAAGCAATTAGTATCCATGTGGTTTTGCCACTAATAAAGCTTTCTCGGCAGTTTCATGGGTTACACTTGTTCCGGCCCAACCACGAGATGCCACTATGTCCAGTGGCCCTTGCAGAGACTCAGTATTTAGCAGCAGATCAGCTTTCACCAGTAAGTTTAAATTGGAAAGTTAGCGAAAGCTAAGTCCATACTTATTCTTTGTCCGTGACAAAACCAAGCTGTCCCATCACTGGCAGCAAGTTTAAAGCCCCTTTTATCTTTTGCAGCTAATCAATGAGTTGTGTACTTCTACAATTTCCTATTCACATTTTTTACATATAAACTTAAACATTTTCATTGTTGTTGCGATTATGGTCTTCTTCCTTCAAACCTGAGATGTGAATATCACTGACAAGGCCACCATTTATTGGTCCCTTACTGCCCTTGAAAATATAGTTCAGAGTTGCCTTCTTGAACCATGGCAGCCCATGTGGCAAAAGTACTGCTGTAGTTCTGGGAAAGACCATGACATTACATCCCAAACCTGCATAATATAGATTTCAGATGGTAATTCTTTGATGTACGGTCTCTATTTATGCGATTGTCTTTTATATAAATCAGATCATATATAGTAGTTAATTTGCACAAGAGTGCTTTTTGGATGACATAGTGGCACAGCTAGTACAACCTTTGCCTCACAGCTCTAATAACTTAGGTTCAATCCTGACCTCTGCTGGAGTTTGCATGTTCCTCCTGTGACTGCATGGGTTTTCTATACTTCTATCAGGTCACCCCTCAGCCTCCTTCACTCCAGAGAAAGCAAGCCCAGCCTATCCAATCTCTCCCCATAACTAAAGTCTTCCAATCCAGGCAACATCCTGGTGAATCTCCTTTGCACTCTCTCTAGTGCAACCACATTCTTTCTATAATGTAGTGAACAAAACTGCACACAGTTCTCTAAGTGTGATCTAACCAGTGTTTGGTAAAGTTGCAACATAACTTCCCACCTTTTATATTCTATGCCCTAACCTATGAAAGCAAACATGCCATATTCCTTCTTCACTGGGTAATCGACCTGCGTTGCCACTTTCAAGGAATTATGGACTTGAACCCCAGAATCCTTCTGTTCATCAACATTCCTTAGCATCCTTACTGACATGACCTACCACTATTTGACTTCCCAAAATGCATCTCCTCACACTTATCTTGATTAAATTCCATCTGCCAATGCTCTGCTGAACTTTCCATCTGATCTGTATCCTGCTGAAGCCTTAGACAACCTTCCACACTATCCACAACACCACCAACTTTTGTGTTATCCAGAGTTTTACTAATTATACCTCCTTTATTCACATTGAAATCATTGATATATATATCACAAAACCCAGCACTGATCCCTGTGGTATGCCACTGGTCATAGACTTCCAATCAGAAAAGCATCCTTCCACCACAACCTTCTGCCGCCTATCATCAAGTCAATTTTGGATCAATGTCCCTTAACCTTCTGGAGCATCCTACCATGTAGGACTTTAACAAATGCCTACTGAAGTCCAGAAAGACAACATCCACAACCCTGCCTTCATCAATCTTCTTAGTTACCTCCTAAAAAATCTCAATCAAAATAGTGAGGCAGGATTTCTCCCGCACACAGCTGTGCTGACGATTCCTGATCAGCCCCTGCCTTTCCAAATGCACATAAATCCAGTCCTGAAGGGTGCATTCAATATCAACATACTTCTCCCTGATCTCACCATCATTAATGTTCTTCTCCTTGGTGAATATCAATGTGAAGTGCTCATGAAGGACCTTGCCCACTTCCTTTGGCTCCACACATAAATTCCCTCCTTTGTCTTTAAGTTGACCTACTCTTTTCCCAGCTACCCTCTTGCTCTTGATATATGTTTAAAGTGCCTTAGGATTCTCCTAAATCCTACTTGCTAAGGATATTTCATGGCCCCCTTTAACCCTCCTAAATCCTTGTTTAAGTTCTTTCTTGATACGCTTATATTCCTCAAGGGCCTTGTCCAATTTCAGCTTCCTAAACTTTACATATGCTTCCTTTTACTTTTTGTCTAAATTAACATAATCTCTTGTCATCCAAGATTCCCAAATCTCGCCATCCTTATCCTTCCTCCTCAGAGGAACATAATGGTCCTGAACTCAAAGACTCAGCTGCCAGCCTTGATGAGTATGCCACCGCCATCACAGACTTTATCAGCAGGTGTGTGGAGGACTGTGTACCAAAGAAGACAATACGGGTGTTCGCAAACAAGAAACCATGGATGAACCAGGAGATCCACTCCCTACTGAAGGAGAGGACTGCTGCACACAAATCTGGTGATCCTGATCTGTACAAGAAATCGAAGTATGACCTTCGAAAAGCTATTGGCGATACCAAGAGGCAATACCAACTCAAAATAGAGTCCCTGACCAGCCGCCAGTTATGACAGGGCTTACATGCCATAACAGGCTACAAGACGAAATCGGGCTGCATAACTAACAACAGCGCATCCCTTCCTGATGAACTTAATGCATTCTATGTGCGTTTTGAACAGAAGGGAAGTGGATTGTCACCATCCACCCTGACAGCCACCAACGCAGCTGAACCTGTGATCACAGTGGAGGACGTAAGATCAGTCTTCCGGAGAGTGAACACGAGGAAAGCACCTGGCCCAGATGGTGTCCTGGGCCGCGTGCTCAGATCTTGTGCTGATCAGCTGGCAGAAGTATTTGCGGACATACTCAACCTCTCCCTGCTTCAATCTCGGGTTCCCTCCTGTTTTAAGAAGACCACTATCATCCCGGTACCAAAGAAAAGCAAGGTAACATGCCTCAATGACTACCGACCAGTGGCTCTGACATCCACCATCATGAAGTGCTTTGAGAGGTTGGGCATGGCTCACATCAACTCCAGCCTACCAGACAACCTGGACCCATTGCAATTCGCCTATCGATGAAACAGGTCTACAGCGGATGCCATCTCCCTGGCCCTACACTCAGCTCTGGAGCATCTGGACAATAAAGGCACATACGTTAGACTATTGTTTATTGACTACAGCTCTGCCTTCAACACAATAATTCCAAGCAAGCTTGTCACCAAACTCCGAGACCTGGGACTCAACACCTCCCTCTGTAACTGGATCCTTGACTTTCTAACAAACAGACTGCAATTAATGAGGATAGGCAGCAATACCTCTGGCACGATTATTCTCAACACTGGTGCCCCACAAGGCTTCATCCTCAGCCCTCTACTCTACTCCCTATACACTCATGACTGTGTGGCCAGCTTCTGCTCTAACTCCATCTACAAGTTTGCAGATGATACCACCGTTGTAGGCTGTATCTCAAACAGTGATGAGTTGGAGTACAGGAAGGAGATAGAGAGCTCAGTGGAATGGTGTCATGACAACAACCTTTCCCTCAATGTCAACAAAACTAAAGAGCTGGTCACTGACTTCAGGAAAGGGGGCGGTGTACATGCACCTGTCTACATCAATGGTGCTGAGGTCGAGAGGGTTGACAGCTTCAAGTTCCTGGGAGTGAAAATCACCAACAACCTGTCCTGGTCAAATCATGTAGATGCCACGGCCAAGAAAGCTCACCAGCGCCTCTACTTCCTCAGGAGGCTAAAGAAATTTGGTTTGTCTCCTTTGACTCTCACCAACTTTTACCGATGCACCATAGAAAGCATCCTGTCTGGATGTATCACGGCTTGGTATGGCAACTGCTCTGCCCAAGAAGTTGCAGAGAGTTGTGGAGACAGCCCAGTGCATCACGGACACCAGCCTCCCCTCCTTGGACTCTGTCTTTACCTCTCATTGTCTTGGTGTAGCAGCCAGCATAATCAAAGACCCCACACACCCAGGACATTCTCTCTTCTCTCCTCTTCCATCGGGTAGAAGATACAGGAGCCTAAGGACATGTACCACCAGATTTAAGGACAGCTTCTACCCCACTGTGATAAGACTATTGAACAGTTCCCTTATACAATGAGATGGACTATGACCTCACAATCTACCTTGTTGTGACCTTGCACCCTATTGCACTGCACTTTCTCCGTTGCTGTGACACTTTACTCTCCACTGTTTTTTTTACCTGTACTACATCAATGCACTCTGTACTAACTCAATGTAACTGCACTATGTAATAAATTGACCTGTACGATTGGTTTGTAAGACAAGCTTTTCACTGTACCTTGGTACAAGTGACAATAATAAACCAATACCAATACCAACTCTAACCTGCTAGCCTTTAAAAGACTTCCACATGTATGCATCCACCAAGACTGTAGCCACCTCTTGTGGAACCCTGGGATTCAGGTTATCAAGGCCAGGGGAATCGTTTGGTCCCATTAATTTCTCCAGCACATTCTTTTTCAACGTTCTCACTGTTATTAGGCCGTTGGTTCTCTTCTACTTCTACAGTGAAGACAGATATGAAACTTGTTTAATGGTTCAGTCATTTTATTCCCAATTATAATTCCTCTTGTCATTGTCTCTACAGGTTCTTTTATACATTTTATATATATATTATTGGTAATTTGCTCCTAATATGACATGCTCTTCTATCATTTTTTGACCGTTTGCTGCTATATGGGAAAAAAATCTCTAAAACTTTAAGCTTAATACCCTTGGCAATGTTATACATCTCTTCTTTTAATCTAATACTAACCCTAACCTTCTCAGTTAACTGTGGATGATTTATTTTTCTCATGAAATTTTTACTTCTCAATGGAAAATAACTTACTTGTGACTTTTGAAAAATTCTTTAAATGCTTGCCATTATTTATCCACCGACAAAACTTTTAATCTAATTTCACAATCAATGCATTCTTACAACCAACATACCTAGCCTTTCTGAAATTCATGTCTAGTCGTGTCTGTTTCAAAATTCTATCATATTATGATCACTTTTCCCTGGAGGCTTCCTTACTATGAAATTACTAATTAACATAGCCTCTTTATGCAAGGTAAGGTCTAAGATAATCTGTTCCTTAATTGTTTCCCAATGTATTCCAGAAAACTAAAACTCTTCTGAATGCATTTTGTGTACTCATCCTCCAAACTATTTCTGACAATTTGATGCTGACAGCCTGTAAGAAGATTAAAGTTACACTGATTATTATATTATATTTTCTACAAGCTTTTCATGTTTCTTGATTAATTCACTCTCCAATTGTGTTGCTGCTGTTAGGATTTTGTAAACCATTTTAACCAGTGCATTTTTTTGTCCCTTGTTATTGTTGGTCTCCATTTACACTGATTCCACTGAACAATTCTTCTGGACCAAAGTAATTCCTCACTGAAAACTGCAATTGCCATGACTTATTTTTGAATGGGCAATTAGGGATGGGCAATGAATGCTTGTAGCAATGAATGCTGGCTCTGCCAATGACATCCACATCACTCCAAAACTGAAAAAATAATAAAAAATCCTCATGCTAGAATTTATTATTAGGCCAACCTTACCCTTTTCCTCATGTTTTCAGTATGATGACTAAGGTTGAGAATTAAAGATTGCACAACCCTTGATGTTTGAAAAGTGCAGAAAACATGAGACCATGGCACCACCATTCCTATTAGTTGAATATATTTGCCTTTATTCATGCCATTAATTCAGCTACATTGTTATGAATGCTTTGTGCTTTTAAGTAAAGTAGCTTTAAAATTTACATTTTATTATTTTTCAATGAAATGACTGTTTACTGAACCACTTTTATTGTTAAACTCTGTCCCTCCCTTCATAGAATTATCCAGCAAGGAAACAGGCCCTCGACCCAACTGGTCTATGCTGACCAAAATGCCCCATCCAAGCTCATCCCATTTGCCAACAATTGGCCCATATCCCTCTAAACCTTTCCTACCCATGTACCTGTCCAATTGTCTTTTAAAAGTTTTTATTGTACCTGCCTCAACCATTTCCTCTGGCAGCTCATTCCACATACATACCACCCTTTGTGTAAAAAGTTTCCCCTTTGGTTCCTATTAAGTCTTTCCCCTCTCACCCTAAACCTATGCCCTCTAGTTCTTGATTCCCCAACCCTGGGAAAAGACTGAGTGCGTTCATCCTATCTCACTCTGTTTATCATTACTCAGAATGTCACTTTCTCTATGGCCTTGACATTTTCCTTTAAATCTATGGCCATTCTCTTACCTGGACCTTGCCCCCACTGTAACTCCTTATTGCTCTCCACCAGCTCCCATATGTTGAAGATCCAGTACATCACCTGCCCTGTCATTCCTATCAAATTTTATACATTTAATTAATCAAGACTTCACGTTTTACAATCAGTTTATTTTAGCTAATTAGTTTTTATACTAAAAGTTTTGTCTATCTTAGCAGTATCTGCTTTAAGTCTGTTGCAAGCATTTTAAAGTAAAACACACAAACATGTAGGAAGCAGTAGACCTGGAAACACAAACTTACATGAACCACCACAAGTACTGAAGTCGCTAAACAGTGCCTCCTTCCACTTCTGCACCAATATCATGGGATACTGATGCAAAAGCAAGCCTTCAGTGTGAATGTAAAGCCTGTTTCAGCATTACTTATAGGGCTGAGTAGATCTAGGCCCATGGAGTTCAACTCAGGGAGCCAAGAGCAGGTAAGCTTACCCACCCTCTGGGTCTCTAACAGATCACTCCCCCTCCCTGCCCACCACAACAACATTGCAAACTATCCCCCCAACTTCCACCCAATCATGATTACAACTCACACACCACTTGCCCGTCCCCCACTTGCCTTCACCACCCCTATACCTCAAATTCCCACTATAGCCTGGGGCCTCTTTCACAACTCTGTAGAACGTAACCTCACTGTAGCCTGCTATGAACTGCATGTTTAAGACACCATTCCTGGTACTCAAGGTTTAATTTGGCCCTTGAATCTTAACCTTAGCCTCTATCTTTGGCTCATTCCTGGTTATCACACAGGATTGCAGTATCAGCCAGCTTGTATCCATAGACATTATATGCAGATGATTAGTGCATTGTTCAATGTATCATCTCCTTTCCCATTGGACTGTGCCTAGAGTAAAAAGAGAGGGAAAATAAAGGCTGTGCAGAATCAGGCAAAGTACTAGGTATGGCGATGTTCTAAATGACTACTTTGCACAGGCCTTACCACAGAAGCAAAAAAATTGTTGTTGCCAATACTGGAAAACTCAAGGTGGATGCAGATACTATCCTAACAAAATAAGGATCCTCAAAGAAATCAATGATGCAAATCTACCTTTTCGATCAAATTTCCCATTCCTGTGATGTAAATATCACGTAAACATAATGTGACCAGAAGAACAAGAGTTGTGTTGTAAGCTTTATGCTCATGTTTTTAGCAGCATTCTGGAATATGGCATTGCTCCTTGAGGGAGCAGGGAAGCCCATGTGGTGCAAGTGTTTAGAAAGGGCAAGATGTCAATGCCACTAATGTGACTTTAGTTAAGGGTGAAGTGTTGGAAAGGACAATTGGAGATGCATTATTTGGCACCTGCTGATATTTCAATGGGCTGTTCAACATGAAACACTTGTTACAGATCTATCAGATCTTGCTCAGTCAAAAATGTCTGCCTTCAACATGGAGAATATAGGTATTCCCTTAACAAATGTAGTATTTATAAAGCAGTTCCTGCGTTTAAAGAAAAGAATTAACTGATTTTAAACTCCTGTGAATAGCATCTTTATTGTAAAACGCCAGAGAAGATGGATGTAAAACACAAGGGAGTTAATTAGTAAAGCAAAGATACATTCATCTTCAATGAATATCAAAGGTTTAATTGAAAATGAATGCACCTCAGTACAGGATTAAGGCTTGTGGTGTGAGTTCTTTTAATCAGAATCAGACATGTTGAGTAATGAACCATTGAGTTTTAATAGCACAAAGACAAGAAAATTCATTTGCTCTGCTCATCAAGTACTGTGCTTGTCTGATCCCAACTCCCCGATGTTGGGAGACAGCAGCTCATCTATGCTCTGTGAGCCTCAACTTGCATAATAAACACAGCAGATAGAATTATAAGTTCGATAAATCTACATTTCATTTCTCTCAAATAAAGAATATTTATACAAATGGTGCTTTCATTTGTTAAATGGTTAAAATGTCCATAAATTTCATTCCAATATTTATTATTTTCACATTAACTTTTAGGACTACAGAAAACAGTTTTGGGTTTTCTTAGTATCACAAGATGCTTATTGGAAATTTAAGGACAATCAGTGCATGACCAGTTAACATCTAATTATTTAAATCAATTGTTAGAAGCTGTGAGTTTCATGGTAGAATAGTTTATGTCAGCAGTAAAAGTTGAAATATTAGCCCTCTACACCATATGTAATTCCATGGACATTCACTAATCTTTGGCATGTATAATTTTACAATTTCATCTTCTGATGAGGATTAAAACTTCTTTTTATCGTGGTCAGAGATACTCACACAAAGAAATTTTCATGGAATACCTTACATTGTGCAGCTCCTATTGTCATGCAGCTAAACATTGCATCAGTTTTCTCACAGTGAGGTCCCATGAAGAGTAAATTGATGGGCAATTACCATCTCCTGGGGAATAGAGATGAAGTTGAGCAGCAAACTGTCCAGCCTTCTGCATAATGAGACCTGGAAGATTTGAACATCTGTATCTCTCCTGTATGGTTGCTGAAAGTCTTCTACCTGAGCTACTGCTCCTTCTGCCATCCTGTTATATCTCTCTGGGCCTCTTCTGACTCTGGATCCAGGATAAGATTCCAACATAGGGCTGGTGTTAAAATTGCAGTTGCTTTCTGATGAGGTCTTTGGCATCAATTTGAATATTATAAAGTTTAACTCTATTACCCATTGACAAGTGTCCTACACACTGGCTACCAAAACAGGTTAAGTTGGCATCCTGTAGGATGGCACAGTATCAGAAGGGGTTAGTCACTGTCATGTTTTATTTATCTTGTCATCTGGTTTTCTGTGAATTAACCTTATTTGTGTCTTTTGTGTGTTAGTAATTGAACAATTTATCTTTCATGTAGTGTTAAAATATTTATCCTGCAAGTCTACCACCTCCTTCACTCCTTGCTTTCTTGTTCTCTATGAGTAAGGTTTTAAATGCAATGTTAATACATGAACCTGCAATTTTTGACTTTTTGCTCACCTCTTTGATAACAGAACTAAATTTATTTTTTTTAAGAGAATCTGGATAGGTATTTGGCACTAAATGACAGGGAAATAAACTGTGAGAAGACCAAGTAGGAGGGCAAATGGAGAGGGTGAATTCACTGTTAAACCAGATAAGAAAGAAAAGTGATAAAGAGAGAGGGAGACAAGAAGGAGGCAAAAATGAAAATAATGAACCTATACAATTTTATTTCTTAAGATCACCTAAAATAATTCATTTTTCTTTATTTATTCACTTTCCATGATCTGGGCATTGCTGACAAGGCCAGCATTTATTGTCCATCCATAACTGCTCTTGAGAAGTTGGTGGTGATCCACCTTCTTGAAGCCACTGCGATTGTTCTGGTGAAGGTACTCCCATTCTACCATTGGGTAGGGAGTTCCAGGAGTTAGATCCAGTGATGAGGAATGAAGGTCAGTATAATGTCTGACAGGAAGGGGATCAGCCGGCTACTGGTGGTATTTCTATGCACTTGTAGGCTTTGCGAGAGTAGCCTAGACAAGGAATTGTGGTTCATTAGTAGATGGTATGTACAACAACCATGTGCTGGTGGTGGAGGAATTAATATTTTGGGTGGCGAATGGGATGTCATCCAAGTGGGCTGCTTTGTCCTGGGTGGTGTTGAGCTTCCTGATAGTTGTTAGAGCTGCACTCATCTAGGCAAGTGGAGAGTATTCCATCACACTCCTGAATTGTGCCTTGTGGATGGTGGAAAGACTTTGTGGTGTCAGGAGCTGCATCACTCACTGCATGATACCCAGCCCTTGACCTGCTTTTGTAGTAATAATCTATACCCAGCTTGTCCAGGTGTGTTTCTGGTCCACAATAACCCTCAGGAAGTTGATGATGGAGATTCACCTATCCTTCATTAATGAGGAAGAAGGCTCCATGGTTTAATGTCACTTTCAGGGCAAGGGAGGGTTGAGTGACTGTATTAATAATTATCACATTATTGACATGATACTACTAATAATCAGACAACATTCTGTGGTGAGTTTAGCATAGAAGCATAGAACAATACAGCACAGTACAGGCCCTTCGGCCCACGATGTCGTGCCGACCTATATAAAAATCTACTCCCTGATCAATCTAACCCTTCCCTCCTACACAGCCCATAACCCTCCATTTTTCATACATCCATGTACCTATCTAAGAGTCTTTTAAATATCCTTATTGTATCACCGTCTACCACCACCCCTGGCAGTGCATTCCAGGCACCCACCACTCTCTGTGTAACCAAAAACCTACCTCTGACATCTCCCCTAAACTTTCCTCCTGTGACCTTAAACTGATGTCCTCTGATATTGGCCATTGCTGCCCTGGGAAAAAGGTGCTGGCTGTCCACTCTATCTATGCCCCTCATAATTTTATACACCTCTATCATGTCACCTCTCATTCTGTGTCACTCCTAGCTCACTCAACCTTTCTTCATAAGACATGTTCTCTAATCCAGACAGCATCTTGGTAAATCTCCTTTGCACCTTCTCTAAAGCTTCCACATCCTTGTTATAATGAGGTGACCAGAACTGAATACAATACTCTAAGTGTGTCTAACCAGAGTTTCATAGAGCTGCAACGTTTATTGGGTAATAAATGTGCAAATCCGCAACCTCATTAACCTTTGGAGGAAATTAAAGATGGTATCTTATTTTTATGAAGATAATGGCCAGACTACAATAAATTGTACAGCAAGGTGATGATTTATAAATCATGAGGTATTTCTTTCTTATGAGAAGATGCTCGTCATATTACACAATAGAAATGGTGCGTGCAATATCTTCACAAAGGCATTGAGTAGGAACATACCGTTGGCTGTCTAATGGTCCAGAGAGAATCACTGACAAGCCACAGTGTGCACAGAGGTGCATTCCAGACTCCCGTGCCTGCACATTGCTGCATGGAATTTGGAAGCATGTTGGTGGTCAGATATGTGCACCTGACACCAGACTCCCAAAATAGATGCCCTACTTTGAATTCCATCATGGCAAGGGATTTCCAGGAATGAAGAAAAAACACCTCAATGATATTCTCAAAGCAGCCCTGAAAAAAAGTAACATTCTCTCCAACTCATAGGAAGCCCTGACTGGTGGCTGCAGAAAATGGAGAAGCAGCATTCAGGAAGCACCTTGAGTCTCCTTGACGGGAGGACACGGGTGCCAAACAAAAGTGATGGATGGAGCAAAGAATCTCCCGAACAATCCATCCACCTCTTCTGCCCTGCTCCAACTGTGGGAAAGTCTGCAGTTCCCATAGAGAACTCTGCAGCCGTCTCAGAATCCTCAGAAATGGAGCAGAAGCAAATCATCCCCAACACCAAGGAACTGCCTAAGAGGGAAGATGATTGCAGTGTCCGGGGCAGCTTTTCCATCTTTCTCACAATATGGGATGTTCAGCTATCCAACATGCTGCCAGAAGATGTTACAGTCTGAAACATCCTGCAATGAATAACCCAAGCTATAGATATTCCAACTGCAGCTCAACAACTATTACTTTGCTGCTCATTCACTGCCAGAGGACTCTTTATTTTTTCATCTCCTCTTCAATAAGGAAAGGAAACCCTGTCTGGAAATAGACTTGAATGAAAATCGTTTGAGCTGATTCCCTCTCTCATTTCTCATTTCAGTACATCAAGACAAGTAAGTGAAGACAGTGGTTTCCACTTAAAAAACAATCTCAGCTGATAGATTATTACACGTGCCAGGACATTATGTAAGGTTGACACAGTTTATATACAACTTGTGTTATAATTTTCATAAAATAATTGCGGCAGAATCGGCAATTAATTTACAGTTTTAGACAAAAATATTTTTGTTCGTAATGGATAAAAGTTAAGGCAGTGACAGATGGACAAAACAATAATAAATTACCAGATCTGAAGCAATTGGTTAAAAGTGATGGGTACACTTCTTTCCTGATTTCCTAAAGGATGAGATTACAATCAATGCCCTTTTCAAACCATTTTGAAGATTCTTGATTATCTGCAAAAAGTTTGAATTAATTTACACTACATTATTTAATATGAATGTTGATATCAGAGTACTGACTTGAAGTAATTATTGAGCATAACAATGTAGATGTGCAACATTAACATATGCAAAGAAAGCATACATTAGGTAAATAACTACCTTTATACTGATACTAATTCAGTTCTCCACTCTATTGAGTGAGTCTTTCAAGCTAATAGTAATTTTTTTTATGTCTTGAAAGGTCAAGTCATAAAACACAGCTGGAAATTTAACAATAAAAGTGTTCCGTACAGATGGTAAATTTGTGTAACTAAGAGTTTTAAGTATGAAAAGACTGGAAATTCCACAAGACTCTGGTGCTAGTGGAATGAAGAGGCAGGTGCGAGGTTAAGAGAGCAGCAGATGCTGACTGAACTGTGGTAATGTTGAATTTGGAAATCAGGGAGAATTTATGCAGCCTTAAATAAATATAAAAAAAAACTACTGGTGCTAGAAATCTGAAATAAAAAGAAAATGCTGGGAACACTTAGCAGTTCAGGCAGCATCTGTGGAAAGAGAGACAGTTATCAATTCAGGTCCAGGACACTTTGTCAGAATCTTCTCAAGGCAGCATTCTTATCACATCCTCTGATCCACACTTTATGAAATGCAACAGCACATGTATGCTTTATGCCTCCAGTTCTGACAAAGGTTCCCAGGCCTGAAACATTAAATGTTTCTCATTTCACAGATGCTGACTGACCTGCTGAGTATTTCCAGCTTTTTGAGTTTTTCTGTATCCATTTATGGTTTGGAACCTATAATAAGGTCTTTTTTTGAAGGTCATCAATCTGAAATGTTAATGTTGTTTCTCTTTCAACAAGTGATGCTTATTGTCACACTACTTTCTTCATTTTTGGTTTTTATTTCAAATTTCCAGCATGGATGGTATTTCCATAATAAGCCCATTGATGTGCAAAATAATCTTTTCTTGTTCAAAAGCAAAACAGTAAACCTTAAAAGGTGCAAATAAAAATAGGAAATGCTGTAAGTACTCTGCAGGTCAGAGAGCACCTGTGAAGAGAGAAACAGAGCTAACATTTCAGGTCAACAGAAATGGAAATGCTGTAGGTGAACATGTTTTTAGTTGCAGGGGAAAAGGTAGGATGGAGAAGTGAAAGGAATGGATATCTGTGAGAAGATGATGGAGAAAATGAAGGCAAAGGTGCTGTCGTTGACTGCTGAGAGAGAGGATGCCGAAAACAGGTTAAGTGTAACTGATCCATCTGTAGGGAATGTAAAAAGGAGAAAATAAATTAAGGTAGAGGAGAGGGAAGAGAAATAGTATTGAAACCATGAGATACAAGACACAGCAGTTACTGGAAATCTGATTGACAAAAGAATTCTGGAAATACCCATTAGGTCAAGCAGCATCTACAAAGAGAGACAGATCTAAAATTACTGGTTGATGACCTTTCATCACAACTGAAACTGTTCCTATACAAAATGGAAATGCTGAATATCTGAAATTGTTCAATTCAGCCTCAAGTCTGATATTCCTAATCAGAAGATGAGATGCTGTTACTTGAGCTTTCTTTGGACTTTTCTGGAACAATGTGAGGGACCAAAGATGGAGAGGTCAGAGAAGGAGTGGGATGGACAAGGAGAGTGACAGGCTGACAGTCTGTGTGGTGGTATTCTGCAAATATTACATTAAATAGGAAGAATTTTTTTGCCAGACAATTGACTGCTATGAACGCTCCTTCATCAGCTTCTTTCAGCCATCACCTGTGGCATTCAGTGTCTTTTGGTCTCACCCTATCACACACATTCCCTGTGTCCACTCCACGTAAACCCCTTCTCTCAACAATACTTGTTTGGTTTCTAACTTTGCCTTGTTTTGATGGTAGGCCAGTGGGCTGAAATATTAACTACTTTTTTCTCCACAAATGTTGACTGACCTGCTGAGTATTTCTAGCATTTTCAGTCTTTTCTCATTCTTTGTTTTTTTTAAATATCTTTTTATTAATGCTAAGAAGGCATAATTCCCCTGTGGCTTCAATCCCACCAGGATCTTCTAAATATATTTCCATCCACATAGGGCTGAACAATCTGTCAAAAGTTTGGATCAAAATGCCCTGAGTTTAATTTTTCTTCTCCTAGCAATCTCCTATGAATCAAATATTCTCAAAATTAGTTTAGTCTTTCAGAGCTAAATAATCAGAATTCAGAGAACCATGATTATCTGCACTTAGTCATAACAGCTACCTGACAGTTAGCTACCACTCAGACTGTAGCCTGACATTTAATTAGTTTTGCACATCATTAGAAGTTATTTAGTCAGTTCTTTCATTGCCTTTAGCAATTCAACATGTATAACTCCACTGAGATGAAATCTGGAGGGCTGCAGCTCTGACAGCCAGTCTCATCTTAGTTAAAATGTAAAAGAAAATTGTTATGAGAAACAGTACTGGACAGACTGTAAACTCATTTGAATATAATATCAGCTCTCTATTTTATAGATTAACAATTTGCTCTTGGTAATGCAGTTTTCATAATCAGGCTCAACATCAGTCCAGCATCACAACTCACAGGCTATTAAAGGCTGTATAGAGCACACAAGACAATCTACATGGGCTGCATTATCTCCCACTCTCCCCCAATGATTTCTGCAAAATAGAATCCACAAATATCCCTAATCCAATCAACAGCACTTTGGGGACTCTTAGGCCAAATGCTGCTAATAAGAGATTCTAACAGAAAATTGTGCCCTGACATCAATACAGAAAGGACAGAATGCATATATAAAATCCAATTCTACTTTGTAGTCAAGTGTTCATTCATGACCACTCCCAGGGTGCATTTACAGTCCAACAATTGGTCTGAGAATAGTAGAGGCAGTTCAGGTTTCTGCCTTAACATTGAATGGATTGTATTTTCCTCACTAAGGTTACAACGGTTCAGAAATCTGGTTCACAGCCTTAAGGCAATTAGGGATAGATATTTAGTGCCGTCAGCAACACCCACAACAGACAAGTGATGACAAATAAAATTAGCATGTTTTTAGAATGAAAAGAAAAATTGCTGCTCTTTAAATATTTAAATTGAATAAAGGTAAATTGTGACAGGAGATTGGAACTTAACACCGCTGTTTGTCAAATAGAGTCTCATTTTGGTTCGCCTTAAACTTAGAACAAGTCTTGAATTCACAGTTTAGCTTTAATACAAAGCCACAGTATTAATTCATTTTTCAGGATATGGCTATTTTTGGTAAGGCCAGGATTTAATTGCCCTTCCCTAATTGCCCTTGAGAGGTTGCTAATGAACTGCCCTTTTTGAATTATTGCTCTACTTCTGGTGAAGGTACTCAACATTCCATTGGGTAGAGTTTCCAGGATTTAGTCCCCATGATGAAGGAGGAATGGCCATATATTTCCAAGTCAGACTGTAATCAGGAGGGTTATTTCCCCATGTATCAGCTTCCCTTGTCTTCCTTGCTGGTAGAGGTTGCAGGTTTTGGAGATGCATTTGGAGTAGCCAAGGCAAGAAATGACTGTACATTTTGTTGAGGTACACATTTCAACCACAGTTAAGGAACTGATTGTGGACTTCAGGACGGGGAAGTCAGGAGAACACATATCAGTCTTCATTGAGGGGTCAGCGGTGGAAAGGGTGAGCAGCTTTAAGTTCCTGGGTGTCAACATCTCTGAGGATCTGTCCTGGGCTCAACATATTGATGCAATCATGAAGAAGGCATGCCAGCTGCTCTACTTTGTTAGGAGTTCGAGGAGATTTTTTATGTCATCAAAGACTCTTGCAAATTTCTGTAGATGTACGGCGGAGAGCATTCTGACTGGTTGCATCACAACCTGCTATGAAGGCTCCAATGCACAGGATCACAAGAGACTGCAGAAGGTTGTAGGCTCAGCCAGCTCCATCACAGGCACAACCCTCTCCACCATTGTGGATATCTTCAAGAGGTGGTGCCTCAAGAAGGTGACATCCATCATTAAGGACCCTCATCATCCAGGATATGCCCTCCTCATGTTACTACCATTAGGGAGGAGGTACAGAAGCCTGAAGACCCACACTCAACGATTCAGGAGCAGCTTCTTCCCCTCTGTCATCAGATTTCTGAATGGTCCATGAACCCATGAACACTATGACATTGTTCATTTTTTTTGCACTATTCTGTAATTTATGGTAATTTTATGTCTTTGCAATGTACTGCTGTCGCAACCAACAAATTTCACATCATGGAAGACAAGGATAATAAGCCTGATTCTGAATATTTAATAAACAATTTAATGGATAGCTTTGTCCTGCATGGTACTGAGTTTCTTGAGTGTTGTTGGAGTTACACTCATCCAGGCAGGTGGAGAGTGTTCCCTCACAGTCCTGACTTGTGCCTTGCGGATGGTAGAAAGGTTTTGGTGTGTAAGGAGATGAGAAAGTTGTTGGAAGATATCTAGATTTTGACCTGTTCTTGAAATCATAGTATATATGTGCTAACCCATTTAAGTTTCAGGTGAACCTCAGGTTGGTGATGATAGGGGATTCAGTGATGGTAATCCTGTTTATTCAACGATGGTAAATTTGCACTGTAATAGGACAATCAATGGTTGTTAAGTTAGAAGCAATAAAACAGATGTGAGCAGTGGTAATAGTGCCATGCAGGTTAATAAAGAATCAGGAACCATTTTTATGATATGCTTAATCTTCCTTTCCACTGACATGGTTCAGTAGCTGCTATAATTTAAGATGCTGTGATATCAAGAGGTGGGATTTTGTACACCAAAACAAAGTGTTATTGTCATCAATTTTACTAAAATTGTTAAAGGAAAACAAGTTAATAGCAACATATCATTAAGTGTTGGTTTTCAGTAAGTTAGTGGCAAGGGAAATGAATTCCTGTTGATCTTAGTTAGCTTAAAGCAAATCTGGGTCAGGAATTTCAGTGTTGATCATTTGACCTATGAATAGATTTCCAGCCCATTATAAAGAGAATGAAAATCTGCTCCACTTCTGACAGCTGTTAAATCTAAGTGAGTTTATTTGAAGCTGTCTCAGCCCAATATTGCCCTCAAACTTGCCACTTTTGGTATTAAGCTAGCAATTTCATTCTGATTGCAAGAACAGATGGTGTGGAAAATTGAAAAGTCACACTGGTTCAATATTACTTTTCTTTTTATCCCCAGATATTAGAGATCATGGTATACTGTCAATGTTATGCTGACATTGGATCCACGTGTTCCAAACTGAATCTGGGAGAACTTGGATGGAAGAGATCAAATATTGGCTTGTGGAATGCCCTGACGCAAAAACAGTTTGCATGTATGTTGGTATTGGTATTGGTATTGGTTTATTATTGTCACTTGTACCGAGGTACAGTGAAAAACTTGTCTTGCATACTGATTATACAGATCAATTCATTACACAGTGCAGTTACATTGGGTTAGTACAGAGTGCATTGACGTAGTACAGGTAAAAACAATAACAGTACAGAGTAAAGTGTCAACAGTACAGAGTAAAGGTATATCCTGCATATTGATAAGTTGGCATGATGCTGAAAACCTGAATTTGATGTCAAACCAGAAGTTTATTTGGTTTAAAGAATTAATAAGCATGGAGAGGACAATTCTGACCATTAAATGGAGAAAAATTGTGCATTTATTCCTGAAGTTTTCCTCCAGTCAATTGTTTCTGTCAAAATCATGTATGTTTATCATTTCATTGGGAATACTAACTGAGCAAAGCTCAAGCACAATTTCATTAGAGCTATATGTAGCAATTAAGACAATTCCCCTGCTTGGTGTCAAGACAACAAAAAATAATTTAGCTCATATCTAAGGTGATATATGTTGAACATTTGTTCCCTTTTAACTTCAAGGTAGTACTTTAGGATGAAAAATAAGGCAAGAAATTGCCTTGCGCTAATACTGTAGCACAATGTGGAAAAATCAAAACACCAAAACATATTATATGAATTCACAACATACCTCATCATCACCTTATCCAATGAGTATGTGTGATTGAAAATGAATCTATATTTTTTACCATCTGCCCCAGGCCCTTTTCTTCACCTATTTCCATTACACAGCTCTGTCAATCATTTCCTTCAGTCCGTTCTATCAACTACTACTTGTATATTTTCCTTCTCATCTTATTCTGTCACAATTCCATCTGTTATTATTGTTAAATGTTTCACTTCCATAATTCTGCTAAACGCTTTCATCTTGTTATTTGCTTTTGTTGATTAGTTCTGCTGTCATGTTCCGATGACTCATCTTTAGATTGGTTCTTAAAATCCTCTTTTCTGTTAACGATTTCTGTGGATTAGTTCTTAGAGACTAGCTATTCTGCTGATTACAGTCCAATTCCACACTCATTCTTCCCCCAACTCCCACCGTCGCCTTCCAATTACTGAAATTCTATGGATTTAGTTATGTCAATAATTCCTGGTGATTAGTCCTTACAGCTTCCTGTTAGTTCTGTCATTTAGTTGTTAGATTAGTTTGTTAGTCTTAGTCATAATTAGAGGAATAATTATTTTTCTGCCTTACATATGGACTGACCACTATATAATTTGAACTAGTATTTCTTTGTCACAGCACAGCATTTCATACAGACCATTTGATGAATTGGAATTGATTGCTGTTATTATATGACATTTATCCTCTTGTTCATTGTGAAAATAATGTGGTTTACATTTATTGTTACTGTGAATTTTATTTTTATATTTTACACACCAATGCATTCTACAACATAGGCGGTAAGCAGTACTTGTGAGCCTTAAAATTACCAAAGGAAGAACAAATGATCTCCAAGACCAACATTGTGATAAATAGATCTTTTGCTTCGTGTAACAGTTTTATGAACTACGGGAAGGAATTTCAGCTAAAACACAAGCTAAACCCAGCTGGGTCATTTGCTTCAAAAATGTGTTCTTCGTTTACTGTGCCTAAAACATGGAAATGCATGGAGGCTGCCAGGCAATGCAGTGATGTACATTGTAAAAGTAATATCCAGATCCTAGAGATGGGGTACTCAGAAGTAGGACATAACAATAACTGAGGCTTGCTTCTTTGTGTTAAAGTTATGATCTTACCTAATATATGGCCAGGGAATACAAGGCAGTTAAGTCCTATTTAGGAATTTTGCTTGGATGTTTTCCCAATCCGCCCATTTGCTATCGATGTTATTTGGGGCCCAGTCACACTTTGTTCCTTCTGCTCCACATCTTGATTCTGTCTCCAGCTTCAATATCCCTACCCCCGCTGCTCCTTCCTTCCATATTCCTTCCACAATTTTGCCTCTTCCTATAGTCCTCCCAACGATCAGCTAATAAGCACCAAGGGCAGCAGGCCCCATTCTAGTGTTGCAGTCTGGCCGAGGGAAGATGGCTGACACACTGCAGTTTACATGGCTTGCATCATTCCCTTTCATCCCCCCCTTCCCCCACCCACCTACCTTCCCCCTCTCATCTGGACTCACCTATCACCTGCCAGCATGTGCTCCTCCCCCTCCCCCTCCCCCTACCTTTTTATTCTGGCTTCTGCCCTCTTCCTTTCCAGTCCTGATGAAGGGTCTCGACCCGAGACGTCGACTGTTTATTTCCCTCCATGGATGCTGCCTGACCTGCTGAGTTCCTCCAGAATTTTGTGTGTATTATTCCAACAACTGCCTCATATTGTCGTATGAATCTGGCATCAAATATACCCTTCACTATTCAGACTGTTTCTCCCATCTGCTTGGCACACATTTTTTCTCTCATCACCTTATTGCCAATTTCACCAGCAGTTTTACCAAGCACCCAAGTAGCTTATTTGTTTAAAATCATTGGCTTTACTTGTTTGCTCATTGAATTGGCATTTAAAGGATTTGGTGATTTCAACTCTTACCATTTCTGTCATTTTGGAGTAGTCTCCACAACACTGTCCAGTAACACGGTCTGCTCTTCCTCTGTCAGAAGATGTAACACATAATTTGAGAGCTTTGGGTGCCAATTTGTTTCCAGTTTGCCCGATGATTGATGCACGCAAATGTTTAATGTAAACTTGGATACTGGAAAGAACACTAGTACATGTCATGGAGAAGGAGGAAGATCTTGCACTTAATATTTGCATGATGCCTTTGGTGAAAAATTGTACCACATTCATACAACTGATGTGTTCATTCTGCACGGAGGACCCTGTCATTGAAAGTTGAATGAAAAACACCTATATCCCATTACTCGCACTACCTTCATGTTCATTGCTGATCAGCTTGTGCTGAGTGTGGGCTGCAGTGAGCTATATTTTTTTCCTCAGACCTTAGTTCAGTTTTAAAGTCCACAGAGGGTGGTGTGGCAGAAACAAGGATATGTATTTATATCAAGGCTTCAGCAAGCCAAATTCCTCCCATAACATTGGTATATCACTTACCATTCTCCATGAGTGCAGAACAAGGCAACCTGTTGGAGGAGGGAGGAGGAGGTTGAGAAGACCCTCGGTAGGAGGCTCTATCCATTCAGGGTGTTCAGTGTTTGCTTCTCTTATGTGCACCTCAGTCAGGATTAATGCGTGAGGAAGCTTCACTGAGGTTTGCAACATGTTGCCACCATAATGACTGCAATGAACAGGGCCCTAAGCTGTTAAGGTTACATTGACTAAGAATTTTTATGCCTCTGACTTTTTCCTGGGTGTGGCTGGATTTCAGTTGACATCAATCAATTATCACCAGCATTTCAACTTATTGCAAGGTTGGAAAGTTACAGATGCTCTAGGAGAGCAGGATTCGCCGCATTCTGCCTTGGCATTAAGCAACCAGCAAAGTGCACACACAGCTTCACTAGAGTTACAGTCTTCCAATTGCTGCAGGCTATTATTGTTGCGGGCTACTATTGATTGCACTTGTGTTTCATTGTGGGTCCCACAAGAGACACGTAACATAGACTCAATCTGTGTTATCCAAATCTGAGCGACTATGCTGAACCAAAAGGTGCCTATTGGAATAATATTACCTTACCATATGGGTCTTGACTCCATGCGAAACCCAGGTCCATGAATTCAATGCATTTACGGCTGATCCTACACTGCCACCTGCAACTCCGTCAAGCTGACCACGGATGCTCTCAGCAACAAATCTGCTGCTGAGAGAAGCCCTGAACAATTTCAAAGTGGGTGTCTCAAGATTCATTGAGATACACAGTATGTGGTTCAGTGTTGCAATCATGCAGGCTTAGGCCTTGCCAGAAACAGGAGAAAGATGGGAAGGTGTAGGAAGAGGAAGAGAGACTGTATGACCTTCTATATGTTTCTAAAAGCAAACCAGAAGAACAGTCTCAACCCAAAATGTCGGATGTCCATTTCCCTCCGCAGATATTGCTTGACCCCCTGAGTTCCTCCAGCATCTTGTTTGTTGCCAGTAGTTGTATACTGATCAGTACCTTTAAGGCGTGGGTATGGATGTCATGTCTTTTCAGGGAGTGTTAATAAACTCAGTGCTCAATCCAGTGCCTTCATATATGTGAATTTATAACTTGAACCCAGCACTTCTACTAATGGATGCACCACATTGTTGGAAGTTGTCCTCCTCTTGGGCAACAGATTCCCTGAGGTGCAGGACACCTAAGGTCTCCAAGGCTACAGGGTAATTAACACAGCTACAATTCATCCTGATGAAGGACCTCTGACCTAAAACATTGATTCTGTTTCTCTTCCCACAGATGTGGACTGACTTGCAAAGCATTTCCAGCATTTTCTGTTTTTGTTTTAGATTTCCACTGTCTGCAGTTTGATTTATAATTCACCCTTACTGATTTGGGGACCCCTATGGAGGACTATGAAGTAGATTAGGAGCTGAAGTTTATTGGCACAAAGAATAGATATGTTGCTGAAAAAATAACTGCTGGAAGAGTAAAAAGATTTTGTTGTCACTTTCCAGTGAACATTGTTTAAAATAAATTGTACAGAGTTGCTAGTTATTTCTGGATCAGTTCAGTTTTTGCGAGATTGATGATATTTGGGAAATGATGAGTTGTGTCTTACTAAAGGACCTTGGTTCAAGGTCTGTGGGCAAGGAAGTACAAATAAGCGTGAAGTAAGCTGCCCATTATCGGTTACATGATCTCTGCTCCGCACCAGATTCCTGCCTCTCTTATTCATCTTCCCTTCCACCTTTAAGCACTGTGGAGATGCTCAAGAAAGATCTTGGTCTGCATGGCAGTATAAGTATAGGAACTATAGCCTAATTAGGAAATATTTCCCAACAAACAGAACCTGAGCAGCTGCCTTAAAGAGGTGTCAAGGTTACTAATAAGCTACAAAGTTGAGCTTCAGACCCAATCTAGCAATTGGAGATATCACAGAAAGTCACCTGGCCTCAAAATTCTGTTTGTGTCACTGGCTGTAATGAGACAGAATGGGACATTGGAGTTTCCAAGATGCTGAATACTTCCTATATCATGAGAATGAAATCATCTTTATGCTATTGCCAGCTCCACTTAAGGTCCATGGAGTCCTTCCGGCAGCTGATGGGGGAAGGAAGCCTTTAGCTTTAGAGGAACTCACTTTGATAGCTTGGTAATGTAAATTAATCTTCCCTTCGCTTTCTGAAGTTTTGGCAATCAATGCAATAACTCTGGATCACAACTGGCAGAATCTCCTGAAGCATTATGAATGGTTATAACGTACAGGAGAGCTGGTGAGCTATCCTAAGCTCCTTTGATGCAGGACATAGGCCCGTTGGAAGATCATCCCATTTCCTCCAGCTGGAAAATAGTGCATAGAGAAAAATGGGAAGGAATTGCAGTTGAATGAAGTCTTGTCATTTGTGTTGTTACGAACCAGCAACAAAAGAAACACACTGAGTCATGATTCAGTGTTAAAAAGTACTTTATTAATAGCTACTTATGATAATAAGAAAAATAAAAGTAAAAATGTTAGAATGTTAGAAGTAAAAATGTTAAACCTTAAATATTAACCCCAAAAACTAAGCTCTTCGTGTGTGTGTGGCAAATTCCCAAACTCCAAGTCAAGGAATGGTTCTTAAAGTTCAGTTCAGCAAGCCATAAGGTGAAACATGAGCAAAGGCTTCTTCAACAACCACCATTGACTGAAGACAAGACGTAGATGTGGAGAGAAAATAGAGAGTAGTTACGAAATCCAAATGTTCCACTTTGGAACCCAAACGACACCTCAGTGTTTACTCAGCAGTGACCACTCCACCGCATCTTCCTCACCCCGAAAGGCTCTCGAATCGTGGCCATCCGCACAAATACCTGTTTCCTTCTATGGGTCAACAACAAAGTGAACTCCACTGCTTTGTTCTGAAGCATCTGCCATCCTGAAAAACATCCGAGACGTGGCCGTCCACACAAATACCTGTTTCCCTCTACAGGTTAATGACAAAGTGGACTCCACCAAACTATTCCAAAAATCCATCCGTGGATTGTAGTGAGAGGCACAGTTATTGTTTCTCATCTATCGATAGAGAAACTAGCAGGCTGGTGTCTCTCTCTCTCTCTCTCCTCTGACTGACTGCTCCAAAAACGTCATTACGTTCTTTATCTTCTGTTGACGTAAGCATGCCACACACACACACACACACACACACACACACACACACACACACACACACACACACACACACACACACACACACACACACACACACACACACCACTATGCTCTATCTTAAAGGGACATTCACCAATAGTAACCTAGTCCATAACAGTGTGTAAGAAGCAAAATTTGCTCGTTAGCAATAGTTTCAGGAAACCACTCGAAATGATTCTAAATACACTATGGAGAGAGGAGTCTCCAATGGTTGATAAGTATGCATTGCATTTAGCTTGTTTACAAACATGTTCCCCTTATCATGAAGTTTTTCATTATATAATGATCGATGTGCAAAACATTATAACCTCTCCATCACATTCAGCTGTGTCCTCTTTGTTGATTCATGGGAAGAGGGCCATACCAGTGTCAATAGCAGCTTGTTACCACTACAGTCAGAGCAATCCTTCCCTAGGTTATCAAATTCACATATTATTAAGCGTTTTCTGGAAACCACCTTGTTAGATCCATACTGTCAGTACAGTTTCCCTCACTACAACTAGTGCCAACTTCCTCTTTACAGGTCAGGAAAGACCTCCCAAGATTCTGTTAAAAGCCAAGCTGGTAGAATTGACGATTATATTATTTGAAAAATGTGTGATTTGTTCTTGTCATCAATATATATCAGAACTGCTCCCTGGATATAATGATTACTGATCAGGATAAAAAAGCAATTGTTTTGAGCTTTTCTATGCAGCATACTCTTAATCCATCTGCCTGAAGAGGAAACTTTTTAGGACAAAATATATTTTATTTGTGCTGAAGAATGAAAAATTTGAAATTCTCTGGAATTAATCCCACTGAAGGTTAGATGAAGGATAAAGGAAGTACAGAGGAAAGAAAGTAGTCTGAAGAATAATCGATTTTTTTTGTGGTGAGAAAAGAACAGGATGACGGAAAGAGATTGGTGGGTAATTAATGAACAGCTGGCTCAGATTGTTCGAATTCCAATTAATTTTAAATGCTTACTTTATAGAAATGTGTGTTACTATTGTATAGGTCTCCAGAAAAAAGATTATTGTATTTGCCATTATAAATTGGGTCTCCACATTTCTTTAGCAAGCAACATTGCACATGTGCACAGTAATTTATGACTCTGGTTAGTTTCAGCCAGTGCAACTTGTGGGCAGTAATTTGCTATTCAAGTCCATAGTTAACAACAATCAGAGTGCATTTTTCTCAAATCTCAAGGTAGGGTTATTCCAGTGTAGAGATTAATATGTATTCATTCTGAAGAGTTTATAAATAATTCATACCCTGTGTTAAAACTGGCCTTGTGGCACAGCTGAACAACGTTACAAAAACAAAATATGTTGTGAGCTTAATTGCCCTATGAAGATAATATCTTGTTTTTGCTAACATTTTCATCTATCTTTCAGAATAATTGTTTCATATCACTATTCTACACTTTTTATACTTAGACAATTAGGGTGATTTTTCATGTGCTATCATTCTGATTTTGAATGGTAGCAAGACAGATGAAGAACAAATTCCAGGGGAAATCAATTAAAAGCAGGCAAAATGAGGAAAGAGTTTAAGATTGACTTCTCCCACTAGTGTTTATAAAGGGCAAACAGCGTTACTTTTCTTATCAGATTGATGGACATACTTCTTAGGCTTCCTGATGAAAGCTTAAGCTTCCCTCCCATCTGGGTGCTCAAAAGGATGACTCCAGAAACTGATTGTCTGGTATTGCAGTCAGTCTCCAGGTTGTACAATTTTCTACTGCTTCTCAAGAAGAAAAAGGGACTCACCAAGATTTAAATGATGCGTAGGTTTCTTTCGTGGTGCAGCAGGTGAGCACATGGTTACTCATCAGTGAAAATCTGGACCTGAGCTAAAATGGATTAGCCAGCAGTGAAGAGAAAGACTTTGCCTCCCCTGATGACTGAGAGCTGTCCACAAAGATTATCTCAATAAGACCTTGACTGTTCCGACAAACATCAAACAAGCTGAACAGCTTGTCAGCTTGAAAAATTCTCATGGCCAACATATCAATAAGTAAATATGAGAGATAATATTGCACATTTTATTATTGTATAGAAAGTGAAATGAAGATATGAAGGAGAAGCTGAAATATCACCCAATTTTTAAAGTTTTTCTTAGAGACTAAGAGTCCATGTTGTAAAATTAGTTTTTTGGGTCCTATGAGTTTCTCAGCAGCAATTTTAAGATACCGTTAAAAACTCAGTAACTCCCGATCGAACAAAGGTATTGGTATTGGTTTATTATTGTCACTTGTACCGAGGTACAATGAAAAACTTGTCTTGCATACCGATCGTACAGGTCAATTCATTACACAGTGCAGTTAGGCTCAATGTTCCCAGTAGCATCAATCGTGCATGAGACATCAAAGTTCACAGAATGTCACTAATTCTGACTTGATTGTTCTTGCAATATTCATTAGTGTTGTTAGTGGAGGAACAGTGTATCACTGACAATCATTGTTGGATTTCTGCACTTAATGGCTATATACAGATGCTAGAAATTGCTGTAAGTTTCATTACGTAATGACAGTGAACACTGATATTATTTTGTGTAACTAATTCTAGGTCATTTTGAATCATAGTACACTATTATACAAAAAAGGAAAGCTATTTGCATTTCATATCAACACCAAAAGATTCAACTCCATTGATAACAATGGAGGATAATGTGGTATCATAAATTAGCAAGCATTTTTTCAATAGATTGGGACTATTGAATGCCATGCATTTCATCTTGATTGATCAAAAACTGATAAGATTGTAAAAGATTTTTGCTCAAGCTGTTCAATGTACACTTGTTTTAGGTATATTAACAATAATTCTGGCGTTTCCTATGAGTTGCTTGACTCCACCTCCAAGGCAGAAGGATTCAGAAATATCCCCATGTGGGATGCAGGAATCACCAGTTATTGCATGATTGCATGTCACTTTTTCTTCTTCCTTTAAGATAGCAACTCAATCTTACAAAGTAATCCATTTCAGAACCTAGCCAAGGGCTGAAAACCCCATGCAAAAAGATAAATAGGTGAGAATGACAAGTTATTCTGAAATCTGAACTCAGGAATCTGAAGCAGGCAGGTGGAAAAATATCTAGATTTGAAATAAGCTTATGAGCTCATACAGAAACATCATCATTTGAATATTCAATTAATCTGATAGACAGGTTCCAGTGCTTTGAAGTGTACAGTAGTAGTTCTTGGGAGGCAAAACTAATTCTTTGTTTTGCTGTGCTTTTGTATTTCAGGGACCACGAAAAGCTTCTACAGTTTAATTTCAGCCTTAAGGAAAACTACAAGGCACTGTATCGCAAGGCTTAGTTATGCTAATTGGATTGATTTAGCTCTTGATTTGTATAATTCATTTTTGCACAAACATAGTTCCCGCAGGAGATTCAGCTTTTTTTTTAAAGCCTTGTCAAAGGTTATTTAAAATGCTCAGAAGCCATCCTATATGCTGCTGTTGTACACTGATGAGCAGAGGCTGGCAAACTTAATTGGGAATCTGTCAAACCCTTTCTGTTTCATGTGGGGCTTGGATGAGCTTGGCATTCCTGTGTGGGGAGTTAACAAGGTCTTTCTGGCAGATATAAAATTAGCCCAATAAGGCATCACTAGGAAATACCTCCACTTTCATTTCCTTATTAAGAATAGAATGTTTTTTTTACTATTTCAGTATTTGTTCAAAATAATGCACTTTAACAAACCAGATTATAATACATATATCCAATAATATCCATGCAAATATCTTACTGCTACATCTCAAAAGGGATTTGGAAATTGCTCCATGTTGTTTATCAGCGTTAAAACAAAACTGTTGGTCACACTAACGCTCTTTATGAAAGTTGCATTAAAACCAAAAGGTTCAACTGTGAGGTTCATGGAACAGTACTGTCAGGTTTCTCTGTGCAATGCCAAACTGTCAGTTTCAGTGTAGTGTTCATCAGCAATGTACTGCGAGTTCTTGCAGTTGGCAGCATGAAGCACAGTAGCTGCAATTTTCATAGCCATGTTTTAAAAAAAGATGTTCAGAATACAAGCAATGTTTTTACAGTGACAGAGGAGGGTTGCTATTGAACAAATGCATGCTGTAAATCACTGTAGGTGGGCAGGAGAGGTTCCAAGGGGACATAGGGACCTGGGCAGGCCAGCAAAGAACTGGACTGCAGGAGTCGTGCTCCTTGTGCAAGAGGAGTACAGCTTTCAGTGCCTCACAAAAAGAGAATGGGCAGAATTTTCATCTCACTATGCAACTCATTCATATTTCACAGTCTATCCTGGGATTCCTCTATAAGAGGTTGTGAGAGCAGACCAAGCAGGGGAGAAAAATCACTGGATCGTGATCAACTTTGAGCCCCAACACAGCCAGAATCAGGTGGTAGATCTGGCATCAGGCAAATTATTTCAGTCATGTACTCTGTTGTGGAGAGGCTATCACTTTCAATGGGAAACCATCACTCAATACCAAGTGATAATTAAGGTTTTTCTTACTTTCGGATAACTTGCATGATATTAGCAACTTTTCTAGTAAAGATTTTGCAGATTATGCAGTATAATCAGCAGCTGCTGCACTGACATTTAAACAGACACTTAAAATGGCAAGTCAGAGAGGATACGGGCCTAACATGTGCAAATGGGATGAATGTAGATGGGTGGCAATGTTGCAATGGACCTGGTGGGCCCAAGGCACTGCTTCTGTACTGTACAACTCTATGACTCTATGAGTCTATGGCATGATTTCTGTTATCTGTCCTAAAAGGGAACACATTTGAATATTGCCAGTTTCTTGAAAACATCTTATAACAAAGGAAAATGAAATAATGCATGAATGGAAAATCATTATATTCGTCTATAAAGATCCAAACTCTAATGCCTTCCCATTTGACAACCTTGTGGGTGAGTTTTGATGTCATAGTGCTACTTCGCAGTGTCTCCTATGTGACTACCACCTAGCTGCTGGAGGGCTGTTCCCTTTCACATTGAGCCCTCAAAGATCATTTTTGACCATGAGTAGTTCTTGCCCCAGTAGTTTCGTCTTCAGGCTGCTGAGGTCAACCAATTAAAGGAGAATTCAGGCACATCGAGTTGTGGGGTGTGGGTGACCGCACTGCCTAAGAGATTGGTGGGAGGTGAATTGGTGGCTTCATCAGGTGGGGCGTCAATATCCTGAACCACCAGGTGACCTCTCAGGGACTGTGTAGAAAATAGTGCCACAGTTTGCTGGCACTCAGAACCACATCACCATTGCTTCAGTCTTCAAAAGCACAACTGAACTGACCATCAAACACTGAATCATAGATGTATTGTCCCTACAGTCTTCAGTCTTCTTCTTAGAGTCACCTCTTTGTGCTCTATACACAGGTCTCTGCTCACAATGAAGAGGTGTGTGGGTGTTTGGGGGGGGGGGGGGAAGATGTCTCTGCTCATGCTGACGAGAAACTAGTTCTCACATGCCATATCTTTGCTCTTAAAGGAGAGCAATCAGCTCAAATGTCCCATCTCTCTGCTTGTGCAGAACAACCTGCTCACAAGCAGCATCTGTCTGTTGATGGAGAACAGCTAGCTGCTCACATGCAACATCACTTTACTCCTGGAGAATCACTGGGTGCTTGTGAGATACATTCCTGTGTCCATTGACAGCAGTAGTTTGCTCGTGCATAGATCTCGCTGCTCAGTAAGATTGATGATCTGCTTGTGGTGGCATCTCTCTGCTCAATGAGGACATTAAGCTGCTCCCTGGTGATCACAGACACTGAAGAATTTCAAACTTGTCCCATAAGTTAAACAAATATCCTCCAGATGACCTGGCTGACATCTGTTTGCTGGCAATTTTACAAAAGCACCCTGATGTTGGACTCCTTACGGACACAAAGTTACTTCAATTCCCTACACTCACAATGGAGAATTCGCTTAAGCAAACTGTGCCAGATTAGGCCTAGTGCAGGGAATTCTCCATTGATTCAATGAAGGCTGTGAAGGGATTAAACTCAAAGACATTTTTCGATTTTAAAAATTGTTTGAACTTATTTGAATGCTTTCATGAGTTTATATTTCCTTGAAATTTTAAATTAACTTTTCAGATGTTTTAATAGCTTAGTTAATCTTGAGTACTTGTTACAATGATTTTGAATGTTTCTGAATGTCAGAACCATACAGAACCATTCAGTGGCTTGACAATTTTGGTAGCTAGCCAAGCCAAGGGCATGGGTTAGCTGGTTCTTGAAGGCTTTCAGTGAGGAGCCACCATCCTCAAACAATGGGATTTATGCACAGAAGGCCTTGCTTCAACACACAGCCTCACCATGGAGGGTATGGCTATCTTTAACTAGCACAGTCCTACTGAGGAGTGCAAAGGTCTTGCAGCAGCAACAAAATAATTTTATATGTATCAATTGGATCATCCCCTTGACTAATCTAATCCAATGGAATATTACAAAAGTTTATACAACTTGAGCTTCATAATCTTTCAGTATCATTTTGGTAAATTTTGCACAGCACCCTATCCAAAGCCAAAATATCCCACTGAAACATAGTGCCCAAAACTGAACACAATTCTCCAGGTGGGGTCTGACAAGGGTTTACATAACTGAAGCCTAACTTCTCCCTGTTTGTATTTCAGTAGGAGTGCTACGAGGTTCAGGAAGGGAGTATTGACCAGAGCTCCTACTTTGACTGCTTTCCATGATACCTTTCTGGAAGAACTGAACCCCATCCAATATTCTGATTCATAATGTTGTTCCACAATTACTTCTGAGGTATAACACGTGTAAAAATTACCTCAGTGATTATCATTATAAAAGGCAGCCTATTTTGTACCTTACCTTAAAAAAATTAGGTGCAATGAGCATGATTTCTCTCTAACAATTAATATATCCTTGATACTCCACAACAGACAGAGCAGCTATTTACACAAACAAGCAAGAACATCTGCTGCTGATTCTGATGTTGCCATTTTCTCCTCCTAACTCTTAATTTGTGTTCAAATATAACATCATAAGACCATAAGACATAGGAGTAGAATTCGGCCAATTGGCCCATCGAGTTTGCTCTGCCATTCCATCATGGCTGATTTATTTTTCCCTCTCAACACCATTCTCCTGCCTTCTCCCTGTAACCTTTGATGCCCTTATTAATCAAGAATCTATCAGCCTCCGCTTTAAATACACCCAATGACGTGATCTCCATAACCGTCTGTGTCAATGACTTCCTCAAATTCACCACCCTCTGGCTAAAGAAATTCCTCCTCATCTCTGTTCTAAAGGGACATCCTTCTATTCTGAGGCTGTGCCCTCTGGTCCTAGACTCTCCCACTACTGGAAACATCCTTTCCATGCCCACTTTATCCAGGCCTTCCAATATTCGGTAGGTTTCAATGAGATACCCCTCATCCTTCTAAACTCCAGTGAGTACAGGCCCAGAGCCATCAAACGCTCCTCATACATTAACCCTTTCATTCTCGGGATCATTCTTGTAAACCTCCTCTGGACCTGCTCCAATGCCAGCACATCCTTCCTTAGATATGGGGCCCAATACTGCTCACAATACTCCAAATGTGGTCTGACTAATGCCTTATAAAGCATCAGCACTACGTCCTTGCTTTTGTATTCTAGTTTGCAAATTTACAAATTTGCAATTTGCACTTTGCAATAACAATTGCAAATTGTTACCAGTTGATTGGCTTATTAACAGCAGCAAATAAAGGGAAGGCAGGTATATGCGGAGGGGCCATTTTGGGAGCGGCTATTGTGGCAGTGGACCAGTGTTAGAGTAGGGTATTGAGGCTTTGGTGAGAAGAGGTGAAGATAAGTCTCTGGTAAGTTCTTTTCTTTCTTGCATTGGTGTTTCCTTTAGTGCCAGGCCAGAGTAGTGAGAATAGCTCCAGGGTCAGTGGTGTGTTCAGCTTGTGAGATGTGGGAGTTCTGGGAGACACCCAGTCTCCCTGATAACTACATCTGCATGAGGTGCATCCAGCTGCAGCTCCTTACAGACCGTGTTAGGGAACTGGAGCTGCAGCTGGATGACCTTCGGCTCCTATGGGATAACGAGGAGTTCATAGATAAGAGCTACAGGGAGGCAGTCACTCCTAAACTGCAGGAGGCAGGTAGCTAGGTGACTGTCAGGAGAATGAAGGAGAATAGGCAGGTAGTACAGAGTACCCCTGTGGCCATTCTCCTGAAAAACTAGTATACCACTTTGGATACTGTTGGGGGGGGGGGGCTGGCACTGAACTAGGTCGTGTGGTGCAGAAGGGAAGGGGGGAGAAGAGGAGGGCAGTAGTGATAGGGGATTCCATAGTAAGGGGGCAGAAAGGAGATTCTGTGGATATGAAAGAGGCTCCCGAATAGAATATTGCCTTCCGGGTGCCAGGGTCAGGGACATCTCGGATCGGGTCCACAGCATTATGAAGGGGGCAGGTGAACAGCTAGAGGTCATGGTTCATATTGGTACCAATGACAATAGGTAGGAAAACAGATGAGGTCCTGAAGAGGGAATATAGGGAGCTAGGTAGGATGCTGAAAAGCAGGACCTCAAGGGTATTAATCTCTGGATTGCTGCCTGTGCCACATGCCAGTGAGGGCAAGAATGGGATGATTTGGCAGATTAATGCGTGGCTGACAAATTGGTGCAGGGGGCAGGTTTTCAGATTTGTTGATCATTGGGATCTCTTCTGTGGAAGGTACGACCTGTACAAAAGGGACGGGTTACACCTGAACTGGAGGGGGACCAATATTCTTGCAGGCAGGGTTGCTAGAACTGTTGGGGAGGGTTTAAGTTAGTTTGGCAGGGGGGTTGGGAACCAGAGTGATAGGTCAGAGGCTGGTGCATTTAGTGCAGTGGTTTTCAATCTTTTTCATGCTGTGGACCCCCGGAACATGTCCTTGTTAGATGGCAGACCCCCAAAGACCACAAAATCAAACAATCCATAATTCATGCATACAACACTTAAATTACTGCACATAGGCCCTATTGAAATAGTGACTATTTCAATCATCGATAATTACCAGCAGTGTCTTTCAGTGTTCAGTTCAATATGAAGGTTGTGCCTGTTTTGCACTGCAGAGTTTGTCCAAATCTGGTGGTATGTGCGACAAACATACGCGTATGTCATCCTCAATATTCGGTCTTGATCTGTATTTGGTTTTCATGGCAGTGACTGCAGAAAATGCTATTTCGCATAAGTAAGTGGTTGCAAATGGTAACAGAACATTGACGGCTTTGCCGGACAGCAGTGGATACTCCTGGGAACATGCTATCCAGAACAACAACAGTGACATTCGGTTGAACTGCAAGCGCAAAGTCCTGTCAGATGACAGTTCAGCCAATTCTTCCTGTTCACGTCCAGTTAAATCAGTAAGCATGCATTCAAACGGATTTCGAATCCAATCAAACATGATTGTGTCATTGTCGCCGAAATACTCATGGAAATAATGTGATAGCCATTGAATATGGTTCAAAACGGTGCTTGCAATGGCCTCTGTCTTAGTCTCGTTCACTGTCAGAAAGTTAGCCAGCAACGGAAACATATCATAGACACCTTGCTCACATCTTCCCTTCCAGATACAGAGTTTTTTCTGGAAGGCATTGATTTTGTCATGTGTTTTCAGAACATTTGAACTAGGTCCTTGCAACGATAGATTTAAGCTGTTCAAAATGTTGAAAATATCTGCAAGATAAGCTAATCTGGCAACCCACGTCTCATCTGTCAAGAACTGTGCCAATGATCCGTTATGCTCATTTAGAAAAATGAGCAGTTCATCTCGCAATTCATATACACGCTGCACAACGCGACCTTGTGACAGCCATCTGACCTCTGTATGTAGCAACAAATGCTTATACTTGGCTTCCATTTCACGGCATATGTTTTCAAACAAACGATGATTGAGCGGCCTGGCTTTATGAAGTTAACGATTTTAATGCACGTGGAAAACACATCCGCAAGATTTTGATCCATATCCTTTGCAGCCAAAGCCTCATGGTGAATCATGCAGTAGGTTGCTGCTACATGTGGAGCTACTTCTTTCACTCGTGTGACTAGACCCGACTTCCGTCCCGTCATTGCGGCATCACCATCTGTGCATACTCCAATACACTGTGTCCACGCCAATGCCGATTGAACAAAAAAAGTGTCAAGCACACGGAAAAGTTCTTCACCAGTTGTACACCCTGGGAGCGCCTTGCAAAACAAAGTCTTCCAAAGCCTCTCCTTCCCAGCAATATCGAACATAAACCAACAACTGCGCAGCACTGGCAACATCAGTACTTTCATCAAGCTGAATCGCAAATCTGACTTGCTGAAGACGTGCTAACAGCTGGCTCTGTATATCTTCCTCCATATCACCAATTCTTCTGCTTATTGTGTTATCAGACAGTGGAATGGCTTTCAGTTTTTGACTGGATTCTTTTCCCAGTACAACTTCTCACATATCTACTGCTGCAGGCAGTATAAGCTCTTCTCCAATTGTGTGAGACTTTCTGGAACGTGTTATTCGTAATGCTACCAAATATGATGCGTGAAGAGCCTTCTCATTTACAGTGGCGCAGGCTGTCATATTGCCTTTTTGCTTGAGGTACAGCTCCTTTTGCCGCTCAAAATATTCCTTTGGTTTACTGGCAATATCTGGATGCACTGTTAAATGGTGCTTCAATTTCGCTGGTTTCATTGCATCGTTGGACAGTGTTTGCAAGCACACAACACAGAGAGGTTGGTCCTCATTTTTCCCCACTGCGATGAAGCCATATGAAATGTATTCTGGATCGTACTTGCGTTGTTTTCTCTTTCGGTCACCCTTATCCCCTTCGCCATCAGAATCTTCCAGTTTCTGGTCAGCTTTTCTCTTCAGAAATTTCTCCATACTCAGCAATACACGCTGGACAGTTTAATTACTATTACTGATAAACAAAATTATCAAAACTAATCTAAAATTTACACGCTTGCACACTTTTCTTTTAACAGTGACTTCACTGTGGCGTAAATGCACGGTAAGTAAGCAATATTATTGAGGCACACCAACAACGTCACTCAGTCTCGCGAACACTACAGTGCACAACAGATTAGTAGTGAGTAGTGAACACTACTGACCACTCTGACTACACAAATCGAATATTAAGCGGCAGCTTACCGGAAGGGAACACCGTCTAAGTCTCTAAGATTGTCGCCTATAACAGATAGAATAGATATGGCTGATTTTCTGAATAGTGGAAAACTGGAGCAAGCAAGTAAGCTACGTCTTTGTACCAGGTCGCTTTTCCATTTTTTTCTTGGCTTGCTCGCGGACCCCCTGGCGACCAGCCGCGGACCCCGCGGGCCACAGGTTGAGAACCTCTGATTTAGTGTACAAGTAGATGTAGAGTGTAGAAAGACTGTGAGGAAGGAAAGACATTTGAAAGGGCAAAATTGCCATCAGTTGGATGGGCTGAATTTTGTCTACTTTAATGTGAAAAGTATCAGGAACAAGGGTGATGAACTTAGAGCGTGGGTAAGTACGTGGAACTATGACGTGGTGGCCATTACAGAGATTTGGCTGTCACAAGGGCAGGACCAGCTGCTGGATATTCTGGGGTTTAGATGTTTCAAAACAGATAGGGACAAAGGTAAAAGAGGTGGGGGAGTGGCTTTGTTGATCAGGGACAGTGTCACAGCTGCAGAAAGGGAGGATGTCCTGGAGGGATCGTCTACTGAGTCAGTGTGGGTGGAAGTCAGAAACAGGAAGGAAGCGATCACTCTATTGGGAGTATTCTACAGACCTCCCAATAGCAGCAGAGACACTGAGGAGCAGATTGGGAGGCAGATTTTGGAGAGGTGCAAAAATAACAGGGTTGTTGTCATGGGTGATTTCAACTTCCCTAATATTGATTGGCGCCTCCTTAGTGTAAAGGGGATAGATGGGATGGAGTTTGTTAGATGTCTACAGGAAGGATTCCTGACACAGTATGTGGACAGGCTAATGAGAGGAGAGGCCATACTGGATCTGGTACTAGGCAATAAGCCTAATTAGGTTTCAGATCTCTCGGTGGGAGAGCATATTGGAGATAGTGACCATAACTCCTTGACCTTTACCACAGCCTTGGAGAGGGGTAGGAGCAGATGATATGGGATCATATTTAACTGGGGGAGGGAGGATTATGATGCTATTAGGCAGGAACTTGTGAGCATAAACTGGGAACAGAAGTTCTTGGGGAATTGCACAGCGGAAATGTGGAGGTTGTTTAGGGAGTACTTGCATGGGGCTCTGGATAGGTTTGTCCCATTGAGGCAGGGTAAGGATGGTACAGTGAAGGAACTGTGGTTGACAAGAGACGTAGAATATCTTGTCAAGAGGAAGAAAGAAGCTTACCTGAGGTTTGGAAAGCATGGATCAGACAGGGCCCTGGAGAGTTACAAGGTAGCCAGGAGGGAGCTTAAGAATAGACTGAGGAGAGCTAGAAGTGGGCATGAGAAGTCCTTGGTGAGTAGGATCAAGGAAAACCCCAAGGCGTTCTACACGTATGTGAAGAATAGGAGGATGACTAGAGTGAGGGTAGGACCAATCAGGGATAAAAGAGGAAATATGTGCCTGGAGTTGGAAGAGGTAGTGGAGGTCCTTAATGAATACTTTGCTTCAGTATTCACCAGTGAGATCAACATTGGCGATCGTGAGGATGGCGTATAACAGGCTGATATGTTAGGGCATGTCAACGTGAGGATAGAGGATGTGCTGGAACTTTTGAAAAACATCAGGATAGATAAGTCACCGGGGCCGGATGGGATATATCCAAGGTAATTACGGGAAGCAAGGGAAGTGATTGCTCTACCTTTGGCGATGATCTTGGTGTCCTCACTGGCCACAGGAGTATTGCCAGATGATTGGAGCATGGCAAGTGTTGTTCCTTTGTTTAAGAAAGGGAGTAGGGATAACCCTGGGAATTACAGACCAGTGAGTCTTACTTCAGTGGTGGGAGAATTACTGGAGGAGATTCTTAGAGACAGGATTAATGGGCATTTGGAGAAGCATAGGCTGATTATGGACAGGCAGCATGGCTTTCTGAGGGGCATGTCATGCCTCACAAGCCTGATTGAATTCTTTGAGGATGTGACAAAGCATATTGATGAAAGTAGAGCAGTGGATGTGGTGTATATGGCTTTTAGTAAGGCTTTTGATAAGGTTCCTCATGGGATACTCATTCAGTAAGTCAGGAGGCATGGGATCCAGGGAAACTTGGCTGTGTGGCTTCAGAATTGGCTCACTCATAGAAGACAGAGGGTGGTGGTAGATGGTGCGTATTCTGCCTGGAGGTCTGTGATCAGTTCTAGGATCCCTGCTCTTTGTGATTTTTATAAGTGACTTGGATGAGAATGTGGAATGGTGGGTTAGTAAGTTTGCTGATGATAGAAATGTTGGTGGTGTTGTGGATAGTGTAGAAGGTTGTTATAGATTACAATATGATACTGATAGAATGCAGAGCTGGGCTGAGAGGTGGCAGATGGACTGCAGCCTGGAATAGTGTGAAGTGATACACTTCGGGAGATCGAATTTGAAGGCAGAATACAAGGTTAATGGCAGGACCCTTAGCAGTGTGGAGGAACAGACGGATCTTGGGGTCCACGTCCATAGATCCCTCAAGGTTGCCACACAGGTCGATAGGGTTGTTAAGAAGGCGTATGGTGTGTTGGCCTTCATTAGTCGGGGTATTGAGTTCAAGAGCCGCGAGGTAATGTTGCAGCTCTGTATAACTCTGGTTAGACTACACTTGGGAGTATTGTGTTCAGCTCTGGTTGCCTCATTATAGGAAGGATGTGGAAGCTTTAGAGAGGGTGCAGACGAGATTTACCAGGATGCTGCCTGGATTGGAGAGCATGTCTTCTGAGGATAGGCTGAGTGAGCTCGGGCTTTTCTCTTTGGAGAGAAGAAGGATGAGAGGTGACTTGACAGAGGTGTACAAGATGATAGGCATAGATCGAGTGGACAATCAGAGACTTTTTCCCAGGGCAAAAATGGCTAATTTTTGGGGGGCATAATTTTAAGGTGATTGGAGGAAGATATGAGGGGGATGTCAGAGGTAAGTTTTTTTACACAAAGAGTGGTGGGTGCATGGAATGCACTGCCGGCAGAGATTGTGGAGGCAGATACATTAGGGACATTTAAGAGACTCTTAGATAGCCAGATGAATGATAGAGAAATGGAGGGCTATGTGGGAGGGAAGGGTTAGGTAGATTTTAGAGCAGGATAAAATGTCGGCACAACATCGTGGGCCGTAAGGTCTGCACTTTGCTGTAATGTTCTATGTTCTATGTAGTCCTCTCAAAATGAATGCTAACATCATAGAGCACTTTCCCAATGCTGTTCATTAGCACTAGTTTGTAGTTAAACAAAGGAATCAGGTTACGCTAATATACGCTTGTATTGATTTGTACCTCATCCCATTCATAATCAGGATTTACCACAATCTATTCTCCTAATTTGCAAATGCTAAGGGATTTCCAGTTTAGAACAATAAGTGACCCAGTGTTTTGCTGAATGGGGCAATAGCCACTTAATTGCAATGATTGTGTCACATGAGCATGAAGACCAAACTCTGCTCACTGAGTAGCTCTGAAAAGGTTTGACATCTGGTAAAATCTGCCCTGAACTTTGCTGTTTGTCAAAGCTGTCAAAGCTTCTGAATGTTCCTGACTTCAGATACTATTAAAGTTATTAAAACATAAAGAATAAATAATTGTTCTAAAATGTATAAATGTATAAAACACTTAAATAATTAAAAGTATTACAGAAAACAAAAAGTATTAAATTAAAGTCACATTTTTACCATTCTTCTTTGCAGCTGTAAAACTTCCATGCAATAAATGGGCTTGCCTGACACAGGATCCAAGAGCAGATTCCTGAGTACGTCCTGAGAAATTCCAGGAAGCTCCTGCTCTGCTGCTGGACTCCACACTGAAGCACAGCCTCAACTCACCAGCAGAGCTTGGCCAGCTAGTTCAGTGCTTGCATATTCACATGGAAGTCCTTCACTTATCAACAGTTGCCAAGTTAAGTGAGCAAAAGTGAGCGTAATCCCCCATTTACGAACACCTGACTTATGGACGCCTGTAATCGAAACTAAGCTCCCATAATATTAAATTCAAAAGTCTGAAGTACATATCCATGTTCATTCCTACAAATGGCAGAACTAGTTTTCTCTCTCTCCACCTTTACTAATTGTTATTTCTTCTCAATCTTATGTATTTTGATGCCAATCATTACAATACTGTGGAAACATGGTTACCATATTGAGTGATTTTTGTGTGTTTTCCAAGTTATGACAAAATTGACTTATGCATGTCCAAAAATAGAATTCATTCATTATCCAGGGATGGCCTGTATCAACATTGAATTGTGGATAAAAGATAACTAGTGGATGTACTGATTCCTGCCTGTACAGATAGCTAGAATTCATTAATAAGGTGATGCATCAAATCCTGCACAGAAGATAGGCTAGCAGAGAGCAGGTATAATTAGACAGGGTGGTAAAGAAGGCATACAGGATGCTAGCACGCATTAGCTTGGGCAGAGAATGTAAGAACAGGGAAGTTATGGTACAGCTTTAGGATATATCTGGTGTATTGTGTGCAGTTTTGGTCACCACAATTTAGAAAAGATGTGATTGTTCTGAAGTGGGTGAAGTAGAGACTCACCTGAATGTTCCTTGAGATGGAGTTATCAGTTGTGAGGAGAGACTTGATAGGCTGGGGTTGCTTTCCTTGGAGTGGAGAAGGTTCAGACGGACCTGCTAGAGGTGTACAAAATTATGAGGAGCATAGATAGGGTGCACAGTGGTAAATCTTTCCCCATAACAAGAGTGTCTATAGTCAGATGGCATAAGTTTAAGGCTAGGAGTAAGAGATTTAGAAGGGATGTAAGGAGAAATTTTTTACCTTGGTGTGGTTATAGTTTGGAGTGCACTGACTGAGAGGGTGGTGGAGGCAGAGACTCTCACAACATTTAAGAGGTATCTAGACAACCACTTGAATCACCAAGGCATAGAAGGTCATGAATTAAATGCTGGTAAATGGACAGGATAGGCTGAAGGGCCTTTTTATGTGCTGTATGTCTCAATAAATATGTTGATGATTCAATAAATGGATCTTTTTGTGATTGATATGATGTAACAAATGGTATGGAACAGAAACTGGTGCTGGGACCTCAACTTTTTACAGTGACTTGGATGAAGGCTCTGTCGGTATGGTTGCTAAATTTGCTGATGGCACAAAGATTGGGAAAGTAAATTGTGAGGCGGATATAAGGAGGCTACAAGTGGATATAGATATGTTACGTGGGCAAAGCTCTGGCAAATGGGGTATAATCTGAGAACATGTGAGATTGCTTATTTTGGCAGGGAAAATAAAAAGGAAGCATATTACCTTAGTGGTGAGAAGTTGCAGAGCTCTGAGATGCAGAAGAGGATTGAATATGAAAGCAGAGGCTAGGCCTCAGCTGTATGAAGAAGCCACATCTGGAATATTGTGAACATTATTCGTCTCTTTGTTTTAGGAATGACAAAAATACATTGGAAACAGTTCTGAGAAGTTTTTTTTATATTTGCTCAATTTTTGGCATCATTGCTAAGGCCTGCATTTATTGTCCTTGTGATGCAGCTGGCAAGCTACCTTCTTGAACTGCTGCAGTCCTTCTGGAGACAATGCTTAGACCCTGTGCTGAGTGACTTGGAGGGAAACCTGCAGTGATGGTGTTCCCATGCATCTGATTACTGCCTTTGTGATACAGTTGCAAGTCTGGGAGTTGCTGTTGTAGTAGCCTTGGTGAGTAACTGCAGTGCGTTTGTAGGGGGTACACACTACATCAACCATGCACTGGTGGTGAAGGGAATAAATGTTTGGAGTGGTTGATGGGATGCTAAGCTGGATACCTGGTATGGGCAGGTTGTGGATGGACTAAGCTTATATCTGCTGGAGTTTAGAAGGGAGAAAGGCGACTTGATTGAAACATATAAAATCCTGAGATCTCTGGAATTCTCTTCTTCAAAGAGTGATAGAAGCAAAGTCTTTGAATCTTCTTAGGGCAGATGTAGATATATTCTTGATAAGCAAGGGGGTAAAAGATTATTGGGAGTAAGTGAGAATATGGGGTTGAGGTTACAATAAGTTCAGACACAATCTTATTGAAAGTTGGAGTTGTCTGCTCCTGCTTCAACTTTGTATGTTCATCTGTACATTCTTATGTTTGTATAAATTAAAGAAGAAATCTATACTCAGAAGGTATAGTTCACACAACAGCCTAAATTGATATAAATTTCTGACCTTCACTAAAATGAGATTAAATATAAATTTAGGTTACAAGTTATTCCAACCATGAAAAAAGAACTTTGTTTATGTTTAAGACAAGCTCATAGCCTGGGTTTGGATCTTCCTTTTATTTGTTCTATGTGTTAAAATGTTTGAAGGAAAAAATTGCTGCTTTGAGAAATCAATGCTGCTTTGGAGAGCTGTATACTGGAAGAGTATCAGTAATCAGCACTCTGTCTTAATTGGTTCCTACCATGGAATCTAAAATTGTGCACTTTTCTAAATTGTGCTGAGGAAATATTTCTCTCCAAATCATTAATGAGTTTTTTTTATATAGTGAATGCATCATACTTTACAATCACTGGTAACTTTTTTTTTGAATTGAAGTAAGTTTTCAACATTGGTAGAGCAACGTTTACTTCTCATGTCCCATGTGATCGGCAATACCTTTACAATGAACACAAAGAAGAACATTTAGTAATAAAGGATTAGCCACCTATTTTACAGCTCTTTTGTGTTTTGTTTCAGCCATGGTCAGTTGAAAGTGTGCAAAATGTGCATCTGACCCACCGCCAGTAAAAGCAAATGTTCGTTCCAGTGAATATTTAGGCTTGTGTCTGGGAAAGGGAGCAATCAAATATCACGTATTTTCCCCTTGGGAACAAGGGAAAATTGGAGACTGATTCAATTCCAGAGCTGTTTATATCTTAATAAAACAAACAGAAGCCTGAATAGCCTTTTAGAATTTTCACCTGGAGAATAGTGTGATGTGTAGATATCTAAAATACAGGGTTGAAATGTTAATTTAAAAATGGGACTAAAAGGTTTTAAAATATATAGGTAAAATAAATACTGCATCAGCAACTGCTCATTATCAAATTTATTTGCCCTTTTGCATGCAAAAATAGAAAAAGTAATTTATTAGGAAAAATATAGAAAATTAATCATTAATGTAACAGCAAATTATAGCAGATGCTGGAAATCTGACCCATACTCATTAAACATAGGCAATACTACCTAGGCAGTAATGAACAGATTTGCAGTTGCAGGTTGTTGATCTGAAGATATAACTCACATTTTCTTTATTCATAGATGGTCACTGTCTTGTTATGTATTTCTGACATTTAGTGTTGGTGTGATATAATTTTACATTCCTATCTAACAGACATAACTTTCATTTACCTTAAAACATTTGTAGAAAAATCTTACAACAACACTATATATAACCACCCCCACCTACACTCACTCTACCTAAACTCCGCTAACCCCTTGACAATTCCATCACACTTAGGCTTGCCACTGTGTTCTCTGATCCCAGGCATCACTTTCCACCCACATCTCTCTTCCTCTGTCTAACCCTACTTCCTTCCATGTCTATCCTTTGGAAAATAGTTTTCATAATTTAGTTACAAAATCCTAAATGACATGCCTGTGGCTCTCCATTTCTGTAATTACCAATCTGTTCAGGCAATCTATACATTGGTCTATACCTATTATCCGTAAATCCCATCAAAACCATTACTCTTGTTCATACTGATCACTTTAGTATAGCTCTCATTTTTACTCCATTAAGTCCATGGGACACAAATGTAAACCAAATGGTGAATTATTATTGTTTCTATTCACTTCCAGATCTGGTTGAACCATCTAAACCAATACCTAAACAGATTGTTTTCTGTCAAAACTGCTCAGTGATCCAGGTCATTCTACAATATAAAAAAAGACAGCCATAGCTTATCTAATGCAAACAGTCTTCTTAAGAACTAGCTTTCACAAATTCATTTATAAGAATTCAACTTTAAATTGCTCATATTCTTGGAAAATTGATTTTCAAAAAAATGTTTAAAACTACAAAAGGGCATGCACAGATGCTCTGAACATTGGAAAAAAGATTTGAATGAATAAACTGCAGGTCCACAAAGCTGCTGGTACATGATCATCATGTGTAACTTGAGTGGATTCTTTACCTACAAAGAAATCACAGATATTGTAATATAGTATCTGAGAGCTTTCTAGTTTGGATTAGCCAAACATAATATACCAAGTAAACTCAGATGTTCTGGAGGTTTATTGGATACAAAATAAGAATATAAGAAATAGGAGCAGGAGTAAACCTTGGGTCCTTTGAGACTGGTTTGCCATTCATTAACATCATGGCTGATAATCTACCTGAATGCAACTCACCTGCATTATTCTCCATCTCTCTCGATTCACTTGATGTCCTGAAATTTATCAATCTGTGTTTTGAATGAACTCAACAGCTGATCATTCATAGCCCTACAGGGGAGAATTCCAAAGATTTACCAATCTCTGAGTGTAGGAATTGCCCCTCTTCTCAGCATTAAATGACTTGTTTCTTATTCTGTGACTGTGATCTCTGGTTCTCGATTCCTCAGCCAGGGGAAATATTCTGCCCACATCTAGCCAGTTGGGCCCTGTAAGAATCTTACAAGTTTCAATGAGTTTCTCTAATTCTTCTAAACTCTCGAGAATACAGACCTGGTCTATTCAATCTCTCTTTATACACAAACTCGCCTTCTGTGGAACCAGTCCAGTGAATGCTTGCTGCATTCCCACTATGGCAAATACATCCTCTTTTTAGTATGGAGGCCAAAACTGTACACAATAGTCCACATGTGGTCATACCAAGGACCTATATAATTGTAAGTGGACATTTTTATTCCTCTACTCAAACCCTCCATTTGTATTCCTAATCACTTGCTGCACCTACATATGGGCTTGCGATGACTTGTATACAAAGACACGGAGATTCCTTTGAATATCAATATTATCCAATCTCTCTTCATTTATGAAATGCTCTGCTTTTCTGTTTTGTGCATCAGATAGCTAACTTCATATTTTTCCACATTAGTTTGCATCTGCCATGCTTTTACCCACTCATTCAGCTTGTCTATTTCCCTTTGGATCCTCTTTACATCTTCCTTCTTACTTACAATCTCACCAAGTTTTGTATCATCTACAGATATGGAAATATAATACTTGTTTCCTCATTCATATAGATTTTGCACAACTGGGGTCCAAGCATTGCCCTGTGCAGTATCTTGCCAGTCACAGCCTGCCAACCTGAGAAAGAACTGTCTTTTCCCATTCATTGATTTCCACCTGATCACTAGTTCTCAGTCCATATCTGTGCATTAATCCCAACTCTGTGTGCTCTAACCTTGTTGATGAACCTCCTCTGTGTGTAGCGGTTAGCGTAACGCTATTACAGCACTAGCAACCTGGGTTCAATTCCATCCGCTGTCTGTGAAGAGCTTGTACGTTCTCCCCATGTCTGTGTGGGTTTCCTCTGGGTGCTCTGGTTTCCTCCCACATTCCAAAGACGTACAGGTTAGGAAGTTGTGGGCATGCTATGTTGACGCTGGAAGCGTGGCGACACTTATGGGCTGCCCCCAGAACTCTCTACACAAAAGACGCATTTCACTGTGTGTTTCAATGTACATGTGACTAATAAAGATATCTTATCTTATGAGCCAGAACCTAAATACACCATCTCATACCTACCCAGTCACATCCTCAAAAAACATCCAATAGATTAATGAAACATGATTTTCCTTTCATTAATTGATGTTGACTCTGCTCAATCCTAGTTTTTCAAAAAAAATGTTTGGTTATTACATCCTTCATTGTAGCTTTTTTCTACTACTGACATTCAGGTAACAACTTCAAACTAGCAGCTTCAAATTAACCAGCTAAACCACTGGCAAGCTTTCTATTACCCCTCCAGCATTGCTTGTTGACAATCATGGCTTGCATGATTTTCTACATATTATTTGGATCATTTTTGGGGTTTTGAAATTCCATTGCTGTGCATATTTGTCATGGAGCCACCTCAGTCTCAGAGATAAATAAACTTACATTTGCAGATATGAGACACACAACGATGGTACTCATTCAATGGTAAGTATCAATTGTCATCCAGAAAGAGGGCAATAGCACCAGGCACAACTGCATTTATGCAAATAAACATGCACGAGATATTACCTTCCTGAGACAAGTGTTTGAAGACACAAACGTGTAACTCCTAGGAACTATTTGTTCACCTTCATGCTCACACTTACTGACTGTATGAATGAGCAATTAAAAGTATGTGACAGTGAATGGTGCACAATACATGCATCAGTATTTTCAATAGATTTATACGGCTGAGGTGGCCCCAGGATAAATATGTCTGAATCAATAACTGGGATAAGCAGTGTGGGCATAATCTGAGCTGTACTGACATGGGCAATTGTAGAAAGGCTTAACTCATCTTTCTGTGGCAAAATGAGAAAAGGAATAGAAGGTTTAACGGTGTCTTGATGAGAAAACTTCCTGTCTTACTTTTAATGGAAGGGGATGACAAATGGTTAATTGTAAATGTGTCAGGGAATAGGATAAGAAGGAAGAGCAAATTCTAACCCTGGTGTTGTGAGAAAAGGTTCTTTCAGGTCTTAAAGGCAGAGGGCTTCAGACACAAGTCTTTGTACTTTAAAAAGGCGAATTTTATTTACAAAGACATACGTGGGGACAGAATGGATGGGAACGGATGCATACTCGCACACTCTCAAGCAGGAGATCGCAAACATGAAGGGAATCGCAACAGGGCTGAGGTACACACACACACACACACACACACACACACACACACACACACAAAATAACTGGTTACAAATGATCAAGAAATAAACAATACAATGTTTGAACACCCTGATTCTGGACAAACATTGGCTCTTTGGTCTCGGGAGTCCTTAACTAACTGCCCTGACGTAGTACACAGCTTACCTCAACATTCTCGGAGAGACAGAGAGAGAGAGAAAACCAAACATGCAGCACTTTTATACTGCTGGAGGGCTGGGTGGTCCAGCAAGGACAAAGGTGTTTAAACGGGCCAATGGTTAGGTGTGCCCAGGAACAAAGGTGCTTGCAAAGACCAATCCAGGTGGTCCAGCAAGGACAAAGGTGTTTACCTGATGGGTAGGGTGGAGCCAGACCTTGATTGACAGTGGTGTTGCTTTCTGCCATGTGCTCAATGGTGTCATCCCAGCCAGAGGGGTCAGTGTTGTCACAGTCACATGACTGCCATGACCTTTCACACTACAGCTGGGTTAAGTTGTTTACAACTCTCTACATTGCACAGGGTTAAGGGTTACCTTCCAGCTCTTGTGGGCCATCTTCTCCTAAAAATAGATAAATAAAAATTAGACATTTCAATTGCTAGTATCACTTAGAGCTATACTCAAACATTAACATGCATTTCACAGTGCAAACGTTTACCTGCAGGAGTTGCCTGCCTAAGATGGGAGGATTCATTCAGACCGTAAGCATGTAAAGTTGTGAATGGAAAGCTATGGAGACTGACCTTGTAAAGGTTTCTGTGGGAGAAGTTCTGCGGGGAATAGGCACACTCCAAGAGTAACTTGGGCTACCATTACCCTAAGTTCTTCTCACTCCCAATATCTCCCTCTGTAGTAACATTCCGTATAAATAACAGAGAGGAAGACACTGCTGCAAGCCAGCAGCACTACAGTAACTCAAGGCAAACACAACAAAATGCACAACTCAATATGCCACACATTCAGAATCTAGACCTGCCTGTACCCTGACATTTGGCCGATGGGCTGACATTTGGTCCCTATCTGTGAGCTCTATCTGGGACATTTTTTTGAGATTCACAACATCTAAAATATAAGGAACAATATTGATTCTGCAAGAAAATCCAAGCTTATGTTATGACTGAAGAGTAAAACATCTTCTAATGCCACTCCCATGCATTGAATCGTCCAATGGGAATGAGTTGAGGTGCTGCCGGCATTACCAGGTGTATGGCTTACCTTTGGTTTATGACCTAGTAAGTAAATTCTGCTGTGTTTCCTTTTGATAGCACATCCTCATAAAATCCTGCAATTTACATCAGTTCACTAATCTTATTGTTTACTATGGAGAAGGCTGTAAAACGACATAACTTGTGCAGGTGCACAAGAATGTTTGACAGCAAATACAGGATTTTCACACTCAGTTATGGCAGTGTGCAGATCTTGAAGTTATTGAGCCAATACAGGGGATCCCTGGTTTATAGAAGACCTGAATTACAGAAATCCGACATAAATTTTTAAAGAATTTTTCAAGTTAATAATAATAATAAAATATTTTGTGGTGTTCATTAATAACTGGATACAGCATATATTTCATTAGTTTAATTATGGGTAGTGTTAGGGTGAATATTTGATGAATGTAAGAGTTATAGGATGTGTATGTAAAGCAATATGACATGGGTAGCTATAGAAAATGGACAGCTCTGATTTATGGAAAAATCAACATGGTTGGTTCTCAGGAACGGAACCCTTATATAACCCAGGGACTGCTGGTGTTTTGGAAAACTAGACTGCTAACTTTCCTAGCAAGCCAAACTTTTCCAAATTAACATGAATTTATCGTAATTTGATAGAAAGTTTGTTAACATATATTTATGAATTATCTGAGAAGTGAACTGTAAATGTACGGGAGAAATGCAAGTTCAGCAAAATTAATACTAAAGATATTAAACCAGCCAATTAATCACGGGTGAATGATTATTCGCTGGCCAAGATCATGTTTTGTAACCTGTAAAAATCCATCTTCCTTTGACTCGATTACATCTCGTCAGTGAAGGTAGTAATATGATTCAGTCTTCAAGTCTAGATTGGTTTATAGCAAAAGGTGCTGACTTGCAAATCACAGAATATACAGTCACAAACTTAAGGTTTAGCCAGATTTTATAACTATGGAGAATCCCATGCAGCTAATTGAAATCTACTGAAGGATGGGGACATAAAATGCTTGCTTTGAAATTATAAAGGGAAAGTGAGATTCACTGTTTCATCAGTGCTACCAGGAGGAAACTTTACAGCTGGCATGATTGATTCTGCCAGCATGCAATTTGCACAAGGGCGTCAGAAATTCAGACAGGAATTCTATTTCCTCTGAGAGTCCTGCACAATTTGCACAACATGTAACCACCCAAAGGGCCTTCTATGCAATGCAAGGGGTAAAATCCATTTAAAGGAACATTCACATTGCAATGCAGAGTTTCTGACAAAAGTAAAACATTACTGGAGTTCTGGTGGAATGAGAGCCTAGAAACTATAATGCATGAAAAAGTAACAAAGGCAGGGTGGGGCTGGTGCTAGGGTGGTAAATGCCAGCTTTGTGAAAAACATCTTCCTGCTGATATTCTACTGTATATCAACAGCACAGTGGTATAGCTAGTAAAGCTGTTGTCTCAAAGCCCCAGCAACCCAGATTCAATCCTGACCTCTGGTGCTGTCTGAGAAGAGTTTGCATGTTCTCCCTGCGACTGTGTGGGTTTCCTCTGAGTGCTCCAGTTTCTTCCCACAAAAGTGTGCAGGTTGGCTACTGTAAATTGCTTCTGGTGTGTAGTTGAATGGGAGAATTTGAGGACAAGTTGATGGGAATGTGGGGAGAATAAAATAGGTCAGATAAAGATTTGTGCAAAAATAGCTGGTTGACGGTTGGTGCAGGATTGGTGGACTAAAGGGTTTGTTCATCTGCTGTATCTCTCTATGACTATGACCAGATCCAAGGCATCTTGCATAATAGACCACATCTTGCAAATGCAAACACACTCAAAGACCTTTCTTTCATAATCTCCTGACATTTTAGGGATTGGAGATCATGGAGAATGTTTGTAGGGGGACATAGTAATAGAGGTGGGGGCAGAGGTGATCAGAGAGCTGATGGAGGAGGGAGAGCAAGACCATGGGTGTGGAATGTGGAGGAAGATCAGGGAAAGGAGAGAAGATCAGGTTGGAGGGGATCAGGGTTTGTTCGATGGGAACATCAAGAGGAAATCAGGGTGTTGAGAATGAGCAGGATATCAATGAGGGGCAGGCACGGTAGTGTAGCGGTTAGCGTAACGCTATTACAGTCCCAGCGACCCGGGTTCAATTCCAGCCACTGTCTGTATGGAGTTTGTACATTCTCCCCGTGTCTGCGTGGGTTTCCTCCGGGTGCTCCGGTTTCCTCCCACATTCCAAAGACGTAGGGGTTAGGAAGTTGTGGGCATGCTATGTTGGCGCTGAAAGTGTGGTGACACTTGCGGGCTGCCCCCAGGACACTCCATGCAAGAAGTATTTCACTGCGTGTTTCAATGTGCATGTGACTAATAAAGATATCTTATGCAGATTTCCAACAAGCTTTTGACGTAAACTTTCATCACAAACAGTCAGTTAAATTTGAAGATCTTGGAAATTAGGTTATATTAGGAATCTTCTCCAATTCAACCATTTCCATAAATGAATCAGATTAGGAAATGGTTGAATGTCAGTGACTGAGGTGTAAGAAAGTAGGTAGAAACTCAACAATGTGACTAGCAATGTGTGACAAGGTTCTATGCAATTATTAAACATATGTATTAGTGTTTTAGACAATGGATAGAAAGTGACATATCCAAGCAAGCTAATGCCAAGACAGGTGGCATTTTAATTAGTGGAGATGCAAGTATCACAAAATGAGTTTTCAATAGATATCTTGGTTCTGGAGGAAGTGAAGTACTGATTTACTAGAATGACACCTGGTTACAAGGGTTAAATCACAAGGAAACATAGCAAGAACTAGGGTTGCAATCCTGAGAATTTAGAAAGTTAAAAGGGTGTTTTGATTAGAGGTTTTAAGATAGTTTGGTGAACTGATAAGACAACCAGAGAAAATCCACTTCCATTAGTTTCCACCAAATCTAGTATGAAGGTTCCAGTTCAAGATACAGAACTGTGCCTTTCAGTAGTGAAGTTTCACAACTATTCTGCTTATAAGTTGTGGTAGAAGTTTGGAACTTCCAGTCATAACTTACATCCTGTCTTGATGGAGTACTGGCTTGTGTAGTTAAGCCGTGAAAGAGGTGTAAAATTCCATGAGAGCTTCACAAAGATCAGAGGTAGCTGCAATGATTTGAAAGGCAGCATGTTTAGAACACTGACGTCAGATGTAAGAGCATACAGATGTCAAGCGGATAAAGAAAAACATTTTAGACCATAAGACATTGGAGCAGGATTAGGACATTTGACCCATGGAATCTGCTCCACCCTTCGATCATGGCTCATTTATTTTTCCCTCTCAACCCCATTCTCCTGCTTTCTCCCTGTAACCTTTGACACCCTTACTAATCAAGAACTATTAAGCTATGCTTTAAATACACCCAATGACTTGGCCTCCATAGCCATCTGCGACAATTCCACAGATTTGCCACCCTCTGGCTAAAGAAATTCCTCCTCATCTCTGTCTTAAAGGTAAGTTCTATTCTGAGGCTGTGCCCTCTGGTCCTAGAGTCTCCCACTACTGAAAACATCCTCTCCATGTCCACTCTGTACAGGCCTTTCAATATTGGGTATGTTTCAATGCAATCTCTGCTCATCCCTCTAAACTCCAGTGAGTACAAGCCCAGAGACATCAAATGTTCTTCATACGTTAATCCTTTCGTCCCCGGGATGATTCTCGTAAACCTCCTCTGGACCCTCTCCAATGCCAGCACATCCTTTCTCAGATATTGTGCCCAAAACTGCTCACAATACTCTGATCAACACCTGATAAAGCCTCAGCATTACATCCTTGCTTTTATATTCTAGTTCTCTCGAAATGAATGCTAACATTGCATTTGTCTTCCTTACTACCGACTCAACCTGCATGTTAACCTTTAGGGAATCCTGCACTAGGACTTCCAAATCCTGTTGCACTTCCAATTTTTGAATTCTCTCCCCATTTAGAAAATAGTCTACACTTTTATTCCTTCTACCAAAGTACATGACCATACACTTCCCTGCGTGGTATTCCATCTGCCACTTCTTTGCCCATTCTCCCAACCTGTCCAAGTCCTTCTGCAGACCCTCTGCTTCCTCAACACTACCTGCCCCTCCACCTATCTTTGTATCATCTTCAAACTTGGCCACAAAGCTATCAATTCCATCATCCAGATCATTCATATATAACGTGAAAAGTAGTGGAGCCAACATCAACCCCTGTGGAACACCACTAGTCACTGGCAGCCAATCAGAAAAGGCCCCCTTTATTCCCACTCTTTGCCTTCTGCCAGTCAGCCAATCTTCTATCCATGCTAGTACTTTTCATGTAATACCATGGGCTCCTTTCTTGTTTAGCAGCCTCATGTGTGGCACCTTGTCAAAGTCCTTCTGAAACTCCAAGTAAATGACATCCACTGACTCTCCTTTGTCTATCCTGCCTGTTACTTCCTCAAAGAATTCCAACAAATTTGTCAGACAAGATCTCCCCTTTAGGAAACCATGTTGACTTTGGCCTTTTTTATCCTGTGCTTTCAAGTACCCCGAAACCACACCATTAAATCTTACCAACTACTGAAGTTAGGCTAACCGATTGATAATTTCCTGTCTTTCGCCTCTCTCCCTTCTTAAAGAGTGGAGTGACATTTGTAATTTTCCAGTCCTCTGGAACTATTCCTGATGCTAGTGATTCTTGAAAGATTAATACTAATGCCTCCACAATCTCTACCTTTTACAGAACCCTAGGGTGTAGTCCACCCGGTTCAGGCAACTTATCCACCTTCAGACCTTTCAGCTTCCCAAGCACCTTCTCCTTAGTAATAGCGACGACACTCATTTCTGCCCCCTGACTCTCCCGAATTTCTGTCATGTTGTTGGTGTCTTCCACAGTGAAGACTGACACAAAATATTTATTCAGTTCGTCCTCCATTTCTTTGTTCCCCATTACTACCTCTCCAGCGTCATTTTCCAGTGGTCCGATGTCCACTCTTGCCTCTCTTCTGTTCTTTATATATCTGAAAAAACTCTTTTATATTATTGGCTAGCTGACCATATTTCATCTTTTCTCCCCTTATTGCTTTTTTAGTTCCCTTCTGTTGGTTTTTAAAAGCTTCCTAATCATCTAACTTCCTGCTAATTTTTGCAACATTGTATCCCCTCTTTTGCTTTTATGCTGTCTTTGACTTCACTTGTCAGCCACTGTTGCCTCATCCTCTAGAATGCTTCTTCTTCTTTAGGATGAAATGATCCTGCATCTTACAAATTACTTCCAGAAACTCCTGCCATTGCTGCTCCACCGTCATCCCTGCTAAGGTCCCGTCCAATCAACTTTGGCCAGCTCCTCTCTCATGCCTCTGTAGTTACCTATACTCAGCTGCAATACCGATATATCTGATTTTAGCTTCTCCCTCTCAAACTGCAAGATGAATTCTATCATATTATGTTCACTGCCTCCTAAGGTTTCCTTTATTTTAAGCTCCCAAACCAAATCTGGTTCATTGCACAACACAAAATCCAGAATTGCCATTTCCCTAGTGGGCTCAACCACAAGCTGCTCTAAATAGCCATCTTGTCGGCATTCTGCAAATTGCTTCTCTTGGGATCCAGTGCCAACCTGATTTTCCCAGTCTACCTGCATATTGAAGTCCCCCATGACCACCACAACATTGCCTTTCTTACATCTCCTGCTGCAATTTGTACCCCACATCCTGACTACTATTCAGAGACCTGTATATAATTCCCATCGGGGTCTTTTTACCATTGCAGTTTCGTAATTCTACCCGCAAGGTTTCTACATTTTCTGATCCTATGTCACTTCTCACTAAGGCTTTGATTTCATTTTATTATTAACAGAGCCACCCCACCCCCTCTGCCCACCTGCCTGTTTTTTCAATAGGATGCGATTGCATGCTTAGGTCCCAGCTGTGATCTTCTCTCAGCCACGATTGTGTGATGCCCGCAATATTGTACCTGCCAATTTTTAACTGCGCTATAAGCTCATCTACCTTATTTCATATACAGCGTGCATTCAAATATAACACCTTCAGTCCTGTATTCTCCACCCTTCCTCTCAAATTTATCTCCATGTTGCCCGAAGTTAAATCCTTATCCCTTTCTAAACTCTCTTATTTTTTATTCTGGAGACTTCAGTAACCTCACTTGCACTCTCCTTCCCTCTTACTTTATCCATACTTTTCGAATCTGTTGAACCCACCCTCCTACCATTTAGTTTAAAGCCCGATCCACAGCCCTAGTTATGTGATTCACCAGGATCCTGATCCCAGCGTGGTTCAGGTGGAGCCTGTCCCATTGGAACAGCTCCCTCCTTCCGATGGCACAGGCTCCACCTGAACCATTTTGCATCTTTGGTAGTTCAATTGTTAAGTTCCAATCAGAGACTGATAGATTTTTGTGAGTCAGTTGCAAAAGAGTATAGGGCAAAAACAAGTCTGAGGAATTAGATCACGAATCAGCTACGAACTCAGCAAATGACAGAATAAGCTGGAGGGGGCATGTGTCCTACTTCTGCTTCCATATCTTGTGACATTTTGTTCTTAAAACGTTGGAAGGACTGAATGACCTCCTGCTGTGCATTTATTCCCACGATGCAATGATTACTGAGCCCAGTACTCTTGTTAATTTACTGAAAAGCAACAGGGACATGCTGTTATCATGATTGATATAGAACATAGGACACTACAGTACAGTACTGGCCCTTCGGCCCACAATGGTGTTCCAACATTTTATCCTGCCCTGAGATCTATCTAATCCTTCCCTCCCACATAGCCCCCTATTTTTCTATCATTCACGTGTCTTTCTAAGACTCTCTTAAATGTCCCTAATGTATCTGCCCCCACAACCTCTGCAGCAGTGCATTCCACACACCCACCACTCTCTGTGTAAAAAACTTACCCCTGACATCCCCTTTATACCTTCTTCCAATCACCTTAAAATTATATCCCCGCGTGTTAGCCATTGTTGCACTGGGAAAAAGTCTCTGACTGTCCACTCAGTCTATGCCTCCTAGAATATTAAACACCTCTATCAAGTCACTTCTCATCCTCCTCCTCTCCAAAGAGAAAAGCCCTAGCTCGCTCAACCTATCCTCATAAGACATGCTCTCCAATCCAGGCAACATCCTGGTAAATCTCCTCTGCACCCTTTCTAAAGCTTCCACATCCTATAATGAGGCAACCAGAACTGAACACAATACTCCAAGTGTGGTCTGACCAGAGTTCTATAGAGCTGCAACATCACTTCGGGGCTCTTGAACTCAATACCCCAACTAATGAAGGCCAACACACCACACACCTTCTTAACAACCCTATCAACCTGTGAAGCAACCTTGAGGGATCTATGGATGTGGACCCCAAGATCCCTCTGTTCCTCCACACTGCTAAGAGTCCTGCCATTAACCTTATATTCTGCCTTCAAATTCAATCTCCCGAAGTGTGTCACTTCACACTTATCCGGGTTGAACTCCATCTGCCACTTCTCAGACCAGCTCTGCATTCTATCAATATCCTGTTGTAATCTACAGCAACCTTCTGCACCATCCACAACACCACTAATCTTTGTATCATCAGCAAACTTACTAACCCACCCTTCCACATCCTCATCCAAGTTATTTATAAAAGTCACAAAGAGCAGGGGTCCCAGAACAGATCCATGTGGAACACTACTGGTCACCGACCTCCAGGCAGAATACGCTCCATCTACCACCACCCTCTGTCTTCTATGGCTGAGCCAATTCTGAATTCAATTCTGAATGATATATTTTCTGAAGCACAGAGGATCATAATGGCTCTGAGGTAAACACCAGATCCTCATAATCTTGTCTTTCTTTGTCATTACTATTTTCTTCTATTCACCTATGTACTTAAAGTCACTCACTGATAGTTCCTTAAGCTCTTGGGCTAAGTTTATCTATGCCAATTCTTCCAAACACTGGAGGGAAGTGCATGGTGCATTCTTTGCCTACGTCACTGGGAGGTTGCTGCTTCAGCCCTTCAGTGAAAGAAAAACAATGAAATGTTGGCTCCAAGAGACATAAAACATTACTGGTATGGTCCTTTGTGATTGTGTGTTTATGTACTTGCAGAAGTGGGTGAGAAGGACAGTAAAACAAAAGAAAAAGATGATAATTAGGATTATAGGTCTCAGTCAGGGGAAACTTTTCCCTGACTCCTTCTATGCAAAGCTCCTTCAGGTGGACCCTTCCAACAGTTTGTAATTCTGAAGCTCTTTTGCAGCTCAAGTTATTCATGCAGTATGAGTCTTACTTCAGTGGTGGGCAAATTACTGGAGAAGATTCTTAGAGACAGGATTTATAGGCATTTGGAATAGCATAGGCTGATTAGGGACAGTCAGCATAGATTTGTGAGGGGAAGGTCATGCCTCACGAGTCTGATTGAATTCTTTGAGGAAGTGACAAAGCACTTTGATGAAGGTCGAGCAGTGGATGTGGTGTATATGGACTTCAGTAAGGCGTTTGATAAGATTCCTCATGGAAGGCTCATTCAGAAGGTCAGGAGGCATGAGATCCAGGGAAACTTGGCTGTGTGGATTCAGAATTGGCTTGCTCATAGAAGACAGAGAGTGGTGGTAGATGGAGTGTATTCTGCCTGGAGGTCGGTGATCAGTTCTAGGATCCCTGCTCTTTGTGATTTTTATAAATGACATGGATGAGAATGTGGAAGGGTGGGTTAGTAAGTTTGCTGATGGCTATGTGGGAGGGAAGGGTTAGATAGATCTTAGAACAGGATAAAATGTCAGCACAACATTGTGGGCCAAAGGGCCTGTACTGTGCTGTAATCTTCTATGTTCTATGACATGAAGGTTGGTGGTGTTATGGATGTGTAGAAGGTTGCTGTCAGTTACAACAGGACATTGATAAGATGCAGAGCTGGGCTGAGAAGTGTCAGATGGAGTTCAACTTGGAAAAGTGTGAAGTGATACACTTTAGAAGATCGAATTTGAAGGCAGAATACTAGGTTAATGGCAGGACTCTTAGCAGTGTGGAGGTCCACGTCCATAGATCCCTCAAGGTTGCCGCGCAGGTCGATAGGGTTGTTAAGAAGGTGTGTGGTGTGTTGGCCTTCATTAGTCTGGGTATTGTGTTCAAGAGCTGCCAGGTAATGTTGCAGCTCTGTAGACTGCTGGTTAGAGCACACTTGGAGTATTCTGTTCAGTTCTGATCACCTCATTATAGGAAGGATGTGGAAGTTTTAGAGAGGGTGCAGAGGAGATTTACCAAGATGCTGCCTGGATTGGAGAGCATGTCTTATGAGGATAGGTTGAGCGAGCTAGGGCTTTTCTCTTTGGATAGAAGGAGGATGAGAGGTGACTTGATAGAGGTGTACAAGATGATAAGAGGCAAAGATTGAGTGGACAGTCAGAGACTTTTTCCCTGGGCAAAAATGGCTCACACGAGGGAGCATAATTTTAAGGTGATTGGAGGAAGGAATGTCAGAGGCAAGTTTTTTTACACAGCGAGTAGTGGGTGCATGGAACGCACTGCCGGCAGAGGTGGTGGAGGCAGATACATTAGGGATATTTAAGATTCTTAGATAGCCAGATGAATGATAGAGAAATGGAGGGCTATGTGGGAGGGAAGGGTTAGATAGATCTTAGAGCAGGATAAAATGTTGGCACAACATTATGAGCTGAAGGGCCTGTACTGTGCTGTAATGTTCTATGTTCCATGAAGGAAAAATATATTTATAAACAGTTGTAAGTGAGAAAAAATAGAAATGTGTGCCTCTTGCAGCCTGTTCAATGCACCATTCAAACTGCATACACTTCTACTGGATTTTAAGTGGTTCTTTGAATAAGTTAGTGTGCCAATGCTTTCAGCCATAAGTTGCAGCTTAAATCCCTATCCTGCTGTGCTACTGGCTTGTATGGTTAAGTAGCAAAACAGCCGTAAAATGTTGTGCAAGCATGACATAGATCAGTGGAAACCATGCAATGATTTGTAAGCTAAAACTCTTTGAATACCGATTACAGTCATCAGACTGATGAAAAGTAAAATTTTGCACCCTTTGGCAGCTTGCTTAAAAGCCATTTCCAGGTTCTGTGGAAACATTTACAGGACTGATGATGAATGCCACTTCAAACCAACTGTGTTGCACAATTGTCCTCTGGAGAATGATTGCTCTGAAGTGCTTTAAATTGGGCAAAACTCATAAACATAGGATGTCACTGCAACTTCACTACATTCAGATAACTGAAGTTTGAAGTTTGAGCGCTACATCCATTTCCCTACTGCCACCTTGTCTTTCTTTCTTTCTGCTTTTGCTTTCTACCAGTTTATGCCACAGGTCTCTTTGGACATGCCATTAACATTTGTCATTTTTCAAATGCAACCGTGTTTCTTTAACTGCTTTGTTTCTCTAAATTAATATGTTAAGGGCTAATGATATATTTGATTTCCCAACCCTCTTGAAAGCTCCCAACAGCAAACTCATTCAGACTTGGGCAATGCCAATAGCACAAAATGCAGGATGATGCCAAATCATAACCATACCTTTCCTTTCTATTGAAAATCCCAGGTGAAATATGACAGAGAAGTTCCCCTTGCTTCATCCATCTCAAATCTTTCTATCTCCAATGCTAGATAATCTTGCATGATTGTATCAAAATATATTTGCCTAAATAATTATGATTTTCAATATTACCCATCTGAAGATCCATTTTTGTTGTGGGGTGGAATATGATTATGAAATCTTTTGGTACAAATCATGGCAATAGAAATTCAACTAGGTGCCTCTGCAACTTGTGCTTGTACTGATGACATGTTTGTTAAATTGTGTTATCACGTCATGATGGCATTATGCATGCAGTGCTCATTTAGAGCATTAACAGGAGAAAATACTCCATGTAATTCTGAACCATACCTTTCATTGGACACTTTTAGCCCAAGTAGAATTAAATGAAACCTGAAAATGCTGGAAATGCTCAACAAGTAAGGCAAACAGAGTTAATGTCTCAGGTTGAAGACCCTTCATCAGAACTTTTTTTTAATACATATTTTACCCTGGCATTAGGAACAACATGGAGATTTCCTTTCATTAATGTTCCCATTCTGGCTCTGTTCTACCTGCCCACACACCCCAATAGTACTGAATCCTAGCCCTTCTAACCCAATGATTATTCAATTTGAAGGCCCTAATTATTTGACCTGACCCATGACAGGACTCAGTGACCACATCAGTGCATAAACTAGTGACCACATTGTTATCACTGATTGGTGATTGGTCCCCAACATGGTGTACACCCTTTCTTCTCTGGCCAGCAATTAGTGCCCAATCCAGTGACAACTTCACTCTTGACCACTGATCAGTCCCAGAGTCACCGAGAGTTCCACACCCGACCGCTGAGCAGACCCTGATTCCTAGATTCCCAACTGATATCTGCCCCTGACTTTGTGATGCATGTCCCTAACTGGCAGTGATGGACCCCATAGCCATCAATTATTGCCAACCACCGCTCATCCGATCCCGTCCTTTCAGTTCTGACCCTCTACTTCATCCTCTGGCTCTTCTCCAGACATGGGCTAGGCCCTAATCCCATGTGTTTTCCTTCTTGTACCCTGTGAAAGAAAGGCCTTATATTCTTGGAAGACAATTCAGTAATGCCTAAAGCCTTGGGCCTCAAATGCTAATAAATAGTAAAGTGACAGCCCATCATTCAGCCTGTCAAAGGTGCACCAGGCAGAGATGAATTGATGTACCTCTGTAGATGCTGGTGAATTTCTAGGCCAAAGTCTTAATAATGTCATTGATGATGAGGTGAGTCTCTGTGCCTGAGCTTGTGAGTTTCACCTTGCAAGAGTCTAAACGAGGCACATTTGCAAATTGTTACCAGTTGATTGGCTTATTAACTGTGGCAAATAAAGGTTAAGGCAGGTATAAGTGGACCAGCCATGTTGGGAGTGGCTAGTGTTAGAGTGGGTGAGAAAAGCTGAGGCTTTGGTTCAAGAGGATTTTGGTGGAAGAGGTGAAGGTGAGTCTCTGGTAAGTTCCTTTCTTTCTTTGATTTGGTGTTTCTTTTAGTGCTGGGACAGAGTAGTGAGAATGGCTCCAGGGTCAGTGGTGTGTTCAGCTTGTGAGATGTGGGAGTTCTGGGAGATGTCTTGTATCCCTGATAACTACATCTTCATGAGGTGCATCCAGCTGTAGCTCCTTACAGACTCTGTTAGGGAACTGGAGCTGCAGCTGGATGACCTTTGGCTCCTATGGGAGAATGAGGAGTTCCTAGATGAGAGTTACAGGGAGGCAGTCACTCTGAAGCTGTGGGAGGCAGGTAGCTGGATAACTGTCAGGAGATGGATGGAGACCAGGTAGGTAGTGCAGAGTACTCCTGTGGCTGTTCCCCTCAATAACATGTATACTGCTTTGTATACTATTAGGGGGTTGACCTACCAGGGAAAGCTGTAGTGACTAGGTCTCTGCCACTGAGCCAGGTCATGTGTTGGAGGAGGAGAAGAAGAAGAAGAGGAGGGCAGCAGTGATGGGGATTCCATAGTAAGGGGGGCAGATAGGAGATTCTGTGAACACGACATGAGAATGTGTATAAGGAAAGGTTAGGAGAACAAAAGATTGAGCCCTGAGATGTGAATTAAAGGGTACATCAACATGGCTGTAATAGACTGCTTGAAATAGCTGTGCTTCGCTTTGCAGTGCCTTGCTCCAGAGATTTTGCTTGCTTCAGCTAGTTTTCTGCAGCCTTGAGGTATGATTGTACTGGTACTATCAGTTCCTGTCTCAGCAAGTCTGCACCATTGACTCTTGCTCCACTAAACTGACCCTGAGGCCACCATGAGGAACCTTGTGTATACAAAGATAACTGGTGGAACCAGATGGTCTGAAAAGATTAAGGAACTATAGCTTTAGTAGAAGTAGTAACTTTAAGTAAATTTTGTCTGTAACCAATCACGATGTAGAAAATAAGTGCAATGCTGCCTGACTAATGCATGATCATTCCTAATATGGTAATTGTTTGCACCTCTGGAAAAAGTATAAGAATGTATGTAGATCAATGTATCTCAAAGACCATCTGGGATGTAGGTGCCTGGCTTGGTGCTCTCCTCGGATCAAGTAATAGAGATTGAACAAGAACAGTGGTCTTTTGAGTCTTCCCTCTGAGTCTGACAGACTCCTGGATGTTATGTTGCCTTGCTAGTGCCAGGGTCAAGGATGTCTTGGATTGGGCCCACAGCATTATGAAGGGGGAGGGTAAACAGTTGTACATATTGGTGTCAATGACATGGGTAGGAGAAGAGATGAGGTCTTGAAGAGGGAATATAAGAAGCTAGGTAGGAAGCTGAAAAGTAGGACCTCAAGGGTATTAATCTCTGGATTGCTGCATGTGCCAGTGAGGGTAAGAATAGGAAGATTTGGCAGATGAATGTGAGGCTAAGAAATTGGGGCAGGGTTTCAGATTTGATCTTTGGGATCTCTTCTGTGGAAGGTAAAACCTGCATAAAAGGGACAGGTTACACTTGAACTGGAGGGAGACCAATATTCTTGCAGACAGGCTTGCAAGAACTGTTGGGAAGAGTTTAAACCAGTTTGGCAGGGGGGTTGGGAACCAGAGTGATGGGTCAGAGGCTGATGCATTTAATCTACAAGTGGATGCAGACTGTAGAAAGACTGAAAGGATGGGCAGTTGAGAGGGCAAAATTGCCATCAGTTGGGTGGGCTAAAGTGTCTACTTTAATGCAAGAAGTATCAGGAACAAGGGAGATGAACTTAGAGTGTGGGTAAGTATGTGGAACAATGACATGGTGGCTATTATGGAGACTTGGCTGTCACAAGGGCAGGAATGGCTGCTGGATATTTCTGGTTTAGATGTTTCAAAGGGATGGACAAAGGTAAGAGGTGGGGGAGTAGCTTTGCTGATCAGGGACAGTGTCACAGCTGTAGAAAGGGAGGATGTCCTGGAGGAATCATCCACTGAGTCAGTGTGGGTGGAAGTCAGAAACAGGAAGGGAGTGATTATTCTATTGGAGTATTATACAGACCATCTCTCTCCTCTCTTTCCCCCCCCCCCCCCCCCCATAGCAACAGATGCTGAGGGGCAGATTTTGGAGAGGTGCAAAAATAACAAGGTTGTTGTCATGGGTGATTTCAACTTCCCTAATATTGGTGCGTCATTACTATAAAGGGGATAAATGGGATGGAGTTTGTTAGATGTGTACAAGAAGGATTCCTGACAGTATGTGGACAGGCTAATGAGGAGAGGCCATACTGGATCTGGTACTAGGCAATAAGCCTGATCAGGTTTCAGATCTCTCGGTGGGAGAGCATATTGGAGATAGTGACCATAACTCCTTGACCTTTACCATAGCCTTGGTGAGGGATAGGAGCAAATATGGAAAATATTTAACTGGGGGAGGGGGAATTATGATGCTATTAGGCAGGAACTTGAGTGTAAATTGGGAACAGAAGTTCTTGGAGAATTACACAGCAGAAATGTGGAGGTTGTTTAGGGAGTACCTGCATGGGGGTCTGGATAGATTTGTCCCATTATGGCAGGGTAAGGATGGTAGAGTGAAGGAACTGTGGTTGATTTGAGATTTAGAATGTCTTGTCAAGAGGAAGAAAGCTTACCTGAGATTTAGGGAGATCAGACAGGGCTCTAGAGTTACAAGGTAGCCAGGAGGGAGCTTAAGAATGGACTTGGGAGAGATAGAAGGGGGCATGAAGTTGGTGAGTAGGATTATAGAAAACCCCAAGGCATTCTACATGTGAAGAATAAGAGGATGCCAAGAGAGGGTAGGACCAATTAGGGATAAGAGGAAACGTGCCTGGAGTTAGAGGCAGTGGAGGGCCTTAATGAATACTTTGCTTCAGTATTCACCAGAAAGAGACCTTGACATTTGTGAGGATGGTGTAGCACAGGCTGATGAGGAAAGAGGATGTGCTGGAACCTTTGAAGAACATTAGGATAGATAAGTCACCAGGGCTGGATGGGATATATCCAAGGTTGTTATGGGGAGCAAGGGAGGAGATTGCTACACCTTTGGTGATCGTTGTGTCCTCACTGGCCACAGGAGTAGTACCAGATGGGAGGGTGGCAAATGTTGTTCCTTTGTTTAAGAAAGGGAGTAGGGATAACCCTGGGAATTAGACCAGTGAGTCTTTCTTCAGTGGTGGCCAAATTACTGGAGAAAATTCTTAGACAGGATTTATGGCATTTAGAGAAGCATAGGCTGCTTATGGACAATCAGCATGACTTTGAGGGGTAGGTCATAGCTACTGAGCCTGATTAAATTCTTTGAGGATGTGACAAAGCATGTTGAAGGTAGAGCAGTGGATGTGGTGTACATGAATTTTAAGGTGTTTGATAAGGTTCCTCATGAAAGGCTTATTCAGAAAGTCATGAGGCATGGGATCCCAGGGAAGTTGGCTGTGTGGATTCAGAATTGGCTTCTCTAGAAGACAGGGCAGTGGTAGATGGAGCATATTCTGACTGGAGGTCAGTGACCAGTAGAGTTCCACAGGGATCTGTTCTGGGACCCCTGCTTTTTGATGTTTTTTTTAAATAAATGACTTGGATGAGGATGTGGAAGGGTGGGTTAATAAGTTTGTTGATGATAAAGGTTGGTGGTGTTGTGGATAGTGTAGAAGGTTGCTGTAGATTACAACAGGATATTGATAGAATGCAGAGCTGGGCTGAGAAGTGGCAGATGGAGTTCAACCCAGAAAAGTGTGAAGTGATACACTTTGGGAGATTGAATTTGAAACACATACAAGGTTAATGGCAGGACTCTTAGCAGTGTGGAGGAACAGGGATCTTGGGGTCCACATCCCTGTGCAGGTTGACAGGGTTGTTAAGAAGGCATATGGTGTGTTGGCCTTCATTAGTCAAGGTATTGAGTTCAAGAGCTGCCAGGTGATGTTCAGCTCTAGAACTCTGGTTAGACTGCACTTGGAATATTGTGTTCAGTTCTGGTCACCTCATCATAGGAAGGATGTGGAAGCTTTAGTGGGTGTGGAGGAGATTTACCAGGATGCTGCCTGGATTGGAGAGCACGTCTTATAAGGATAGATTGAGAGAGAGGACTTTTCTCTTTGGAGAGAAGGATGGTAGGTGACGATAGAGGTGTACAAGATGATAAGTGGTATAGATCGAGTGGACAGTTGGACTTTCCCCAGGGTGACAATGGCTAATAGGAGGGACATAATTTTAAGGTGATTTGAGGAAGGTATAAGGGGGATGTCAGGGGTAAGTTTTTTTTTTTAGAGTGGTGGGTGCATGGAATGCACCGCTGCAGAGGTTCTAGGGGCAGATACATTAGGGAAATTTAACAGACTCTTAGACACATGAATGATAGAGATGGGGGGTTGTGTGGGAGGGAAGGGTTAGATCTTGGAGCTGGATAAGATGTTGGCACAACATTGTGGGCTGAAGGGCCTGTACTGTGCTGTAGTGTTCTATGACGTCACAGAAGTTTGGAACATTACCAATCAAATGGTGAGTTGTAATAAATGTACTCATGACCAGTAAGTCCATTATGTACTAATGACAGAAGACTGGTTCAGTTTGTGATAAATTAAGATATTTTTACACCTTTATTGAACAAGGGTGTAGCATTTACCACTCCCCAGGCCTCTGGCATCTCCCCAGTATCCAAAATCATTGGAAAATTATTCAGTGCCCTCAATTCCTACCTATACTTCATTCAAAATCCTGGGATGCATACCATCCAGTCCTGGTGACTTGCCTATTTTCTTGTTCAATCAGTTTTTCTATTACCTCCATGTAATCAATTTTTAATGTCTAGTGACTCATCTACCTCCTCCTTCAATACTATGCTTTTTTTCTAGTGAAGACAGAAGTCATGCCTTCATTTGGTACTTTAAACAATCCCCTCAGCATCCTTGCACATTCCCATTCTTGTCATTAATAGGCCCTACTCCTCCATATGGTACTCATTTACTATTTATATCAAATAGAACATGTTTGGATTCACATTTGTGTTGGCAGCTAATCTTTTGTCATATTCTCTTTGAGCCTCAGACTAGTTTTCCCTTCCCTTCTGACTTTTTTGTAACCATCATTGTTCTTACTGGTATTTACAACATGATGTAATCAGCAGCCTAGTTTGCTTTATCTTCCTCTGTATCTTTCAACATCTGCAGAGCTCTGAACCTGAGAGAAGTTCATAAGATTATGAGAGACATAAACAAAAGCCCATGGTGTTAGGCAAAGTATGAGCATGGATAGAAGATTGGCCAACTGGCAGAAGTCAGTTAGGATAAAGGAGTCCTTCTCAGGATGGCTGCCAGTGACTAGTGGAGTTCTGCAGGGGTCAGTGTTGGGATCACAACTTTACACTTTATACATCAGAGATCTGGATGAAGGAACAGATGGCTTTGTGGCCAAGTTTGCAGATGATACAAAGATAGATGGAGGGAAAGGTGCTGTGGAGACGGAGTCTGCAAAAGGGCTTGGACAAGTTGGGAGAATGGGCAAAGAAGTGGTAGATAAAATACAGCATGGGGAAGTGTAGGGTTATGCACTTTGGTAGGAAGAATAAAGGTGTGGACTGTCTTCTAAATGGGGAGAGAATTCAAACTGGAGGTGCAAAGTGATTTGGGAGTCCAAGTTCAGGATTCCCTAAAGGTTAACTTGCAGGTTGAGACAGTAATAAGGAAGGCAAATGCAATGTTAGCATTCAGTTCAAGAGGACTAGAATATAAAGCAAGGATATACTGCTGAGGGTTCATAAGGCATTGGTCAGACTGCATTTGGAATATTGTGAGCAATTTTGGGCCCCATATCTGAGGAAGGATGTGCTGGTCCTAGAGAGGATCCAGAAGAGGTTCACAAGAATTATCCCAGGAATGAAAGGCTCGAACATGAGTGTTTAATGTATCTGGGCTTATACTTGGTTCAAAAGGATATGGGGGGGGAATCTTGAAACCTGCCAAATAATGAAAGGCCTGGATAGAGTGAATGTAATAAGGATGTTTCTATTAGAGTCTAGGACCAGAGGGCACAGCCTCAGAATAAAGGGATGTCCCTTTAAAACTGAGTGGGGCAGGCATAGTAGTGTAGTGGTTAGTGTAATGTTATTACAGCACCAGCAACCCAGGTTCAATTCTGGCTGCTGTCTGTGAGGAGTTTGTTCTCATGTCTGTGGGTTTCCTCTGGGTGCTCCAGTTTCCTCCCACATTCCAAAGATGTGTGGCTTAGGAAGTTGTAGGCATGCTATGTTGGTGCCAGAAGTGTTGTGACACTTGTGGGCTGTCCCCAGAACACTGCAAAGATGCATTTCATTGTGTGTTTTTTGATGTACATGTGACTAGTAAAGATCTCATCTTGTCTCTCAATTTCTTCAGGCAGTGTGGTGGATCTCTGGAACTCATTGCCACAGAGGGCTGTGAGGCCAAGTCATTGGGTGCATTTAAGGCAGAAATTGATAAGTTCTTGATTGGTAAAGGTGTTAACAGTTATGGGGAGAAGGCAGAAGAATGGGGTTGAAAAAAATCAGCCATGATTGAATGGCAGAGCAGACCCGATGGGCCATATGGCCTGATTCTGCACCTATTATCTTAGTCTTGTAGATGGGGTAGACAGAATCTTTTTTCCCAGGGTAGAAATGTCAAATACTAGAGGGCATAGCTTTAAGATGGATGAGGGGGGAAATTTTAAAGGGGATGTGCAGGCAGTTTTAGTGGTAGGTGCCTGGAATGCACTGCTGGGGGTGGTAGTTGAAGCAGATACAATATTGGTGTTCAAGAGGCTTTTAGATGTGCACATGAATAAGCAGGGAATGGAGGGATATAGATCATATGCAGGCAGAAGGGATTAGTTTAAATTTGGCATCATACTTGGCTCGGACATTGTGGGCTAAAGGGCCTGTTACTGTGCTGCAGTGTTCTGTTCTGTGTTTTTTCTTCTCCAAAGCTCTTTCTGCTAATGTTATGATCAGTATCTCCTTAATGCTTTCTACTTAAACTTGGTGCATTTGACCCATCACATTCCTCAGAACCAGATCGAGCAATGTCTCCTTTCTTGTTGGACCAGAAATATTCTGCTCTAGGAAATTATTCTGGACACACTTTGAGAAATTCTTCAACAGTTCTGTCCTTAACACACTTCCTATCCCATTTTACATTGGAATAATTAAAACCACCCTATAGTATTTGCAGTTCCATGAAATCTCCCCACATTTATTCTCTCCCACTCATTGGTGAGGTATAGAACACCCAGCAGTGAAATATTCCCTCTGTTTCTTATCTCTAACCAAATAGATCCTGTTGTGGACCCTTCTGCACCATCTTTTCTCTCCAGTACTCTAATATCCCCTGTAATCAATACTGCTTGCTCCCTTCCTTTCTTGCCTTTCCTATCCTTCCAGAACATTGTATCCATGAATATTTAATACCTTATCCTGCCTCTTTGAGCTGAAGTGTTGTCATCAGCATTTTGTATTCCCACATGGCTATCAATGCCTGTAGTTCACCAACTTTATGCACTCCATACATTCTTGAAACTATTGAGTTTAGCTGTGCCATTGTTGAATGAAATTGGGTTAAAGTGACTCCAAATATAGCTACCTTAACCAGAAATGCATGACTGAGCTTGAGAACCATCCATCTTATGTATCAAATGAATGGACATGTTCTTCAAAACAAACCGCATCCTGGAGGTTGATGGAGAAGAGAAAATCGAGAGCCCAAAACAATGTGATATGCAAATGTAAAGAAAATCAATACTCTTGATGGAGATTTGGTCAGACACATAGTATGCTGACAAAGATTCCAGTCCCATACGAAATTTGAAAATCTTGTGCAGAAACTAGAAGTTTACTTTGATCCAAAGCTGGTAGAAATGGCTGAAAGTTATAAGTTTGGGATAAGGAGCCAGAAGCAGGATGAGATATTTTGTGGGCACATGGTTTCAGTAAAAGAATCATTCTTATTTTGCAATAGCAGTTACCTCTTAGTTCATGCCTTGCATGATGAATTTGTGTGGATTAGTAGATGAATTTAGTCAAAGCATTGAACACACAATATACATGCAAACTTGCATGTCATATTGCTAAGTCAATGGAAATGATGTCCAAGAATACTAGGGAAATTCATCTGCCACAAGTGTTGGTATAGCTGCAGTCCAAACTTTGAATCAGTGAAGTCAAAGGACAGCATGCTGGTAAGGGCACTTCAATCTGTTCCTGTTGTAGTTTTCATTTACCACAGTTTTGTTGGTTTAGAACAGCCAAGTCATTCAGTTGCAGAAAGGTTACATTTCAATAGCCTGTAGATGCAAGGTTCAGCAATTTCACTGGCAATTTGACACGACAATAGAGAGGAGGACTTTGTACTATCGCCCTTCATTTTCTCAATGAGAAATTGGAATTGTACAGAATCTATGCCACAAGCAGTAATGGCAGCAGACAGACTAACAGTTTTGATTAACAACTAGCGCATTGACAAAAATATTGATAGTCACAGTTTGATAATGAGTCAAGGGACACACTCCAGCAATTTCAACAAGATACTGTTGATGGAATGCATTGCCACACTGCAAAGGTAATCTGCTCGGGATTTGTAGAAATTAGGGAGAGGCTGCATAGTGTAATAGTGACACTGAGTACAGCTATTGCAAGACTAAAAGCAATGGCAAAAGACCAACTTTAATGAGGAAGAGCTGGCTGAGACAACTTGAGATTGGAAGAATATTTTCAGCATTAACACTTCAATGTCAAACCTTCACATTCTTGGAGAGGTATCAAATGTATGCATTGTACCCTATTATGTCATCTCCAATGATATAATAGGGTACAATGCATACATTCACACTAGACTAGATGCAAAGACAGTCTATTGCAAGCCCAGACCAATCCTATTTCTTCCAAAGAAACATGCTGAGAAGGAACTGATCAGATTTGTGAATGGGGCCACGTGAGAAGTGGTTGTGCTGAAGGCAAATAAGATTGTTGTAATGTGGAGTTTACAAAGTCACAATAATGCAAGTCATTGACAATGAAAGCTATCTGCCACTCATGTTATGCAGAGTTAGCAGGATCAAAGACCTGCCAACTTTAGTCTTTGAATGTCAAGAACAATCATCAGCAGTATCTGACCATTAACGTAAAGGAAAGTTTCTTCTCGTGCATGAGGTTGCCCATTGGAGTTAAGTCTTTGCCCAAGAATTTCCAGGCTGCGATGGATAAAATCTCTCAAGAACTACTCAACAAAGTAATAATTTCAGACTTAGTCTTAAAGACTGAGTAAATGCAAGTGTGTTGTCTTGTAAATATACCTCCAGCTCTTTATATGCCTACGTCTCAAAGTTCATGAACATAGTACAGTTGTCATACCCAAGTTACAGCAATGAATTACATTTATATAGCACTTTCAACACAGTTAAATATTCCAAGGGATTTTTACAAGTGTAATCAAACATAGTTTGCAACAAACTGGGTCTTGGTACTGTTTAGAAGTCATTCTTTGTTTTATTCATCCATGCAATGTGTATGTAACCAACAATGCCAGCATTTATTGTCCATCCCTGATAGCTCTTGAACTAAGAAGGCAGTTATGAGTCAACTGCATTGCTGGTTAAAGGGTCAACAACATGGTTGAGTCTGTAGTCATACATAGAACAAAGCAGGTAAGGTAGATTTCCTTCCTTGAAGGGCATTAGAAATCCAGATGGCTTTTTATGGTAATCAGCAGTTTCATGGTTACCAATCAGTGATCCAGAAACTTAGCTGCTGGTCCAGATGAACTAATCATTCATCTTCACCTTAGAGAATAAAAAAAACTGATTTAGGTTGTGCCTTGAGCTGTGCTATGCGGAGACTCATCAGCAGAGTACATGATGAGAAGAACCAGCAAATATGGATGAGGGATATTATTGAGGATGTTAGGGTGAATGAATATAGTTAGTATCCTGTTGTGATTGAGGAGCTGCTTATGAATAATCTCCAGTTTTGGAGCTAAAGGCAAGTATGGCAGAGCCATGCATTCTAAAATGTATTAGTAGAGAACATTTACTTCTGTAATCTCAATTATATTAAATTTTTTCATTGCAGCCAGATATTATGGAAACTAATGTTATTGGACATATACTGAGCCTATGATATCTTCATAAACACAATTATTCTTCAACTTGCAGGGGACTGTAAGCACAGGTGACTTCTGTAGTTCAATTTCATCACCTAATAGCAATGCCCCTGGGAAGGGTATAACCCTATATCCTAAGCTGCTTTGAGAAGTTGCAACTTCTGACAAAATAAGAGGGGGGAAAATAATCTCTCCAGTCAAATTTGAGGGAATATGGATGGAATCGGTCATAGTAGCATATAGGGTCAGAAAAGTTTAAAGATGTTGCTTGAAATACAAGTCAAGCTTCCATTAACTTTGACACTAATTTTTGAAATAACTTTGGCAGAGGTTTAAAGTAGGCACATTCCCAGTCCAAATAAAGAAAATAGTTTTGCTCTAGCAAGTGCGATTGTCAGATTCTTTTCAAAGGGAACTTATTTTTTCAGACACAGGCCCTGGTAGGCTGTTTTTACATGGAAAATTATTTAACTTAATAATTCAAATAGCATAGTTCATAGATCATATTCAATGACTTAAAGCAGGTTTACTATGAAGGATGACTGGACAGTTTTACCAAATACACTTTAATGCATCTGAAAATGGGCTTAGTACATAATGAACTCCACTAGATTACCCCCTAAAATATCAATGAATATCTTTTAATGACACTAAATGAAACAATTACATTTTAATATGCCTTCAAATTGCATTGATTCATAGGCAATTGGAATTTGTCTCTAATTTGGGCAGAAATTTAAGACATCAGAAAACCAATGTATTTTGAACACAATTTGAGCTTTTTGTTTGAAGTTCGGGGTCTGAAATTGGGTTTGGAGAATTTCCCATGTTTTGCTACTACCTGGATTGAGGATATCATTCAGAGTTTGGAACTCCAGCTATTCATGGGGCAAGGGATCTTAGTTTAGCATCCTTGCTGTTTGCTGTATACCTGCTGAGTTGTGATTCATTGCTGATTTATGAATATTAAATTTGACCCAATCATATGAAAACATGACAGAAATTTGCATGGATAGTGTTGTCTGTTGAAAAGGATGTACTATTTACTGTAAGTGATAATGTGCAATTTTCTGACCAAGGCTGTGATTAAGTTGACTTGTCTTTAATGCCATGGAACATTTCAGCTACTGTTTGAGGAAATTTGAGACTGAGCTGCAGTTTCACACTGCAGCACAAGAGACATTCAGCATTTTAAGATTGTTTTCCATCTGTAACAAAATTGGAATTTTTCTCCATTTGTCTTCCTCGATCAACTGTTCTTGTTGATGTGAAAAATAAGCACTTGGAAACTGTCTTCCTGCCAAGCCTTTTCTGAAAAGTTTGAAGTCTTGCTTCAAAATCACTTGGAAAATGCTTATAATTACAGCTCTACTCTAAGAAGTGCTACACTTCAGATAATGAAAGTTTTATAGTGGAAGATTCACCACAAAGCACCACTTCAGCTCTCACAGCTTAAGCAATTGAAGATGCAAAAATACATACTCTTATCTCTTTAGACCTATCATTCTGGCAGCTAAAGAGCACCAAATTAAATCTTAAACTTTTAACAGTGGTTGTGGGACATAAAACATTTAGGGAACTAAGGAAGAAAATATAATTTTATAGGTAAATGTAATTGTTTTGAAATGTACCTTGTATGTATTAAACATTCAAAGATTGGCAATATTAACTTTTTTCTTTCCATTTTTTTTGCTCAACTTTAACTTCATGAATGACATTTGACAAATGAACTACAAATGAGTTAGTTGTAAGAAAATGTCACTAAATTTGTTTGTAAAAGCACTTCCACCAATAACTGATGCAAGATGATAGTGATAGGCATTTCTTTTCCATTTATTTCTAACAGATGTTATCTGCCCTATGAAGTTTGCAATGTTCTATGGCAACTAAAGTCATTCCATGTAGCATACAATGGGAGTTCTATGGTTTTTGTTTCTACAACATAGAAGTAATTCAGCATTCAAATCACTTTCATATTGTAGAAACTTTGTCCAAGCTCATCTTTATATTTGTTATTTTAAAATTTAGGCTTTACATTGCTTCTAAATGACACAATTCCAAGTGTTGGACCCAATAGCAGGAGAATGACTGACAGGTGCTGTAAAATTTGTTGGCTAACAGATCCATCAATTAATTCATTGATATGTATGGACTATTAAAATTAATTAGAAGGAAGGCCATTCACCAGTATCATGTAGAAATATGAAGTAGGAAAAATAACAACATTGCTATCTTCATGTTCAAAAATTTATTTAGTGAAAGTCTTTGCCATATTTTGTATTGCAAAGTTGCTGCTACTGAAGTATGGCTAATACCCATTAAAATAGTAGTTCAGCACAGAAGATAGACCTGACTCTCATGCTGCTTTCTTTCAATGTAAGATAGGTATACTACCCAGCCAGGTGGATGGCTAGAAATCCAAATCCAGACTTGCAATTGTTGACAGTATTTTTTAAAAAAAGTTGTATACTTTGGGTTTAATGAAAAATAGATGCTTAATATTGAAATTAATAGGGAGGAACATACTCTAATGTCTGAAATGATCTGCAGTGATTTAGTTTGAATTTGCAAAATGTTCCCAGCAACTTGGATAAAAGATTAGCATATTCCATTGAAATGCTCTCAATTGCACACTAATAATTGCTCTCATATACAACACTAAGAATTAATGAAAATAAGCTGCTAATACTCTGCCTAGGAAAAATTCTGAATGGAGAATAGTCTGAGTAAAGACTATGTACAATAAGCTCATCTTGAAATAGCTGATGATGCCTAGAGTTTTTAAATCATATTGAGTTTGGACCACTTATCTGGAACATCGCACTGACACTTGTTTATAGATGACACCACATCAGCACAGGGTAATCTAAAACAAATGACATGTTTGTAGCCCATAAGAAGGCATGAATAAAGTTAAATTGTCCTGCAGTTTATACAGAATCAAATTGAGTTACAAGTGACAGATTTTGATATGCTGAGCAATAACTGCAAGATCAGCATAAACCATAAAGCTGTTTTATGCTATTTACAGATATTGAGACACCTACATGAATTTGAAGCTTAAATGATTCTGTATATAAATTTGATGGTAATTGCTGCTTAAATAGGCATAATAATCTTTTTTGTGTCAATACTGGTTATGTTAGTGCCAATGTTTTGAAGAGACCTGTCTCATTTGCTGGATGTTAGGTTCCTAGACAAGCCCCTAGTTTCAGACAAAATACAACTCATTCTGCATTGATGTGGGAGAAAGTATGCTCTGAAATTGAAATTGTATGTGCATTTTTTGCATGATTTGAGCATAGCAGCTGTTTTGATTATATTAGATTGGGCTAGCAATAATTTCTAGATTGTTTAAAGACCCTTGCAAAATTGGGCTAGGCACTTCTGGGCAGAATTCACTTAATACATTCTGTTTGCCCAGTATCAGATGGGCAACTAATGAGACCAAGTATACTATGGCCATTTGTTTTTATAGACAGAAATTTGCTTTTAAAGGTCCAATCTAAACCTCCATATATAATTTACTGTAAAACAGGAGCAAATTCACAGCAAGTAGTCAAGAAAATGCAAATTAAATGATCCCAACATGAACATTATTATTTTACCCATGGTCTTCATCAGACTCATTCCTTCAAGCTCCACTTTTGTCCACAATCATCACTGACAGAGCACGGCACCTCTGTTATGCAGCTCAGTGAAAGAAGCTCTGATTCCTAGTGCCTTCATGAGCTTGTAACTTGCAGTGACTTTGGGCTACTCTCAGAACAGGAGTGGATGGATCTACTCTATTGCATGGATTTGGGGCCAGACCCACAGGACAGCACTATGGCAACCTTAATACTGGTGTAATGTGGCTGTCATGGAGATTCAACCTTGAGTGCATTTGAGTTTTTCCCCCAGTGGTAAGTATGGCAACAACCCAGCAATCACAAGTACTGGAGGCAGCTGCTGTCAGGAACCATAAGGCAAAGCTCTTCTACATGTTTGGTGGCTTTCATCCTGAATCACTTTTGAACTTTTCACCAATGTCATAATTATTCTTTGCTGGTCATCCAAATGGGTGTTAATATGACACACTACCTATCTTCAGTGCACCAAAATAGGGTCAACTTTAATGTCTAGTTAATAAATTTCATTCAGCACACTATGAAATAGAAATTCCTTCACATAACTGCAAAAAAACAAAGTACAGTGCTGTTGAAAATAGTCTTCAGCCAGAGAACAATTTAGTGCTCATTTTTGTCTTGGCACCTGTTGAGAAATTAGTCTCATTTATTTTCCTCAACTTTCTTCCAATGTAAACTTCCTCCAGATTACATGTGCAGTCTGAAAAATGGTTCTTCACTAATACAAAGGACAGGTTATACCAGCCTGGTTTCCCTTGAAACCATGCTATTCAAAAGGCCAACACTCAAATTTTCTGTCCTCAGATCTGACTTATTACAACCTAAAATACAACTTTGTGTGCCTTGATTGAAAGTCAAGTTCATGGTCATTCCCAGCATTCCTAATTTCAGGATCACTTCAAGCTATTGCTCTTGCTGAACAGAACAGGCACTTAAGTCTACATAAATTCCTTAATGGTGGCAACTTGGTATAAATGTCTGACTTTGGTCTTAGGGTCTTCTATTCACTCATGAACAAACAACATTTCTTCCCCAAACTGTCCATGTCATTTTGCCTATTTGGGAGAACCCTCTGCCCATCCAACTCCTCCCTATTATTGCAGTACTCATTAGTTAAGTAGCAACACTTCCCAGCAGCTGAGTTTTGCTTGTATTGTGACATGTCACTTTAAGAGTTGGCTTGCAAAAACTAAACCTGCTACATGTTGAGAATTGCATTGATTGGGAACACTGCTGAAACTAACAATGTCAGTTTCAGTGCAGCATTAAGCAGGGAAACCCAACAGCACATGAACCTTGCTTTTTATTCTACTTTACCAACTGTTAGGGAGAACTGTAATATTTTAACAATGAAAAAATAATCAAATGATTTCTTGGCTCATACCTATAATTCATGTTAGTCCTGACAATCATTTCAGGAATGCAAATGCATATAGGATACACCATGAATCAGATTAGCCTGTTATTTTAATGTTTGATAATAAATCAGCATAGACTATACTAGTTGGGGAAATAAGTTTATAATTATTTACTGTGGCTGCATACCAGGTGTATTGAATGTGCAAATCCCAGCAAATTTGGGGCCAGAAATAAAATTGTACCCAATACAGAGCTATTTTGATCCATGTTATGAAAGCAAATTCATTAATTTTGTCAAAGGTCATTACAAACTATTAACTACCCCCTTAAGAATGTGTTTTCTATGAATATTTGCCCCAAGGAAATACAACTCAGTAACAACTTGGAAATTAGTGCTCAGGTTTATAATTAACATTGAATGAATTATTTTACCTAAAGAGAGTTTAACTTTTAAACACATCATTGCTAACATTGACACTTAAGGTTCTTTTCCTATATTTTAGTGTTATGTTTCAATGAATTACCTGTTGGATCTTGAACATTTTTAGTTAAATAGTGTCACACTGTAACATAAGGCAGAGAATGTTTCAAGTATGATTTAGAATAGCTTTCAAAATCCTGCTTTCAATATAGGGATAAGAATAACAGGCAGTTTATTATTTCCATAAATATCATTCACCAACCTCAGAACTATGAACACAGCATACCTACTGTCTGATGTGCAGCATAAATCATTGCACTTGCTGTGCTACTTATTCTAAACTTTTACATTTACCTCCCACAGCTCTGGAAGCTAGGGAGATTTTGTATTAGTACATTTCCTTAATAGCTTTCCCAAACTATTTTCAATTTTAAAACTGCCCACGCACATTTTAACCCATTTATAATCCTTTTGAAGAGCTGCTATTTCTTTGAAGAAAATGTCATTGCTCTGACAGTTATGGAGAGAGACAAATGTTATACCTATATTTCAAAAGGTCAATTCATAAGTAGGCTATTAGTCTATTTAAATAAAAACATACTTGGGACATGGGAAGCTGGAATTTATTGCTTATCTCTGGATCACATGAGAAATTGGTTTCTTCCTGAGCTGCCAAAATTTTAGTGGTTTCATATTGTTGATTGTTTTCCAGGCTACCTTGGGGCAGGTAAAAGTAACTACACTGGTGCAGGACTGGACTCTATAATCCTAACTATTGAAAATGAAGGCAAGCAGATGCTGTGGGCAAGACATTGATATCACAGTATAGTCCCTTTAAGTTCTCAGTACTGATCCCTTCACTACATGCTCCTAGTTTTTTTGGTGATCAATCAACATTTCCCAATGGGTGCAATTTTACCCAGAAATGATGGATAGCATGATATAACCCAGCTAAAATTGCAGTTATGCTCAATTTGTGGATGAGAATGCAACAAATGAATCAAAGTTCTAAGCTTGTCATTCTCAATCTATGCTTACACTTTTATATTTCATATTTTTCTAAGTTGGTGGATAGTGGTATCTTGGTTGAAATAATATATTTGGGTTTGTAAAAAGACTTTAAGTTATGACTAAGTATTTGCAAGGATTATAATGTTGTAGAAGGAATTGCAATGCTGAGAATTGTGCCTAACTTTATGGATAGTAATGGTGATTTTGTGTGGAGATGGGTTTCTAATGGAACTCCACAAGGTATGCTGTTAAGACTTTTCCCTTCAGTTTTTACATTAATCTGGATGAAGGCTTATGGAAAGCTGTTCATAAACTTGTGGATGATGCAAGGTTTGGTGCTACTGTTAGACCTTGGATGAATTAAAATGGATGGGTTCAGATCCAAATGAAATGTAATAGTAAAAGTTGTCTCAAACATCTGGCAGGTAGCATTTAATGTAAATAAATGTATTGTTATGAACACAAAATTCCAGCTGAAAAGCATGCACATCTTGTGCTCTGACCTAAAGCCTGTTGAGGCAGGTTAGTAATTTAGGTGTTAGAATGCATTTGTCGCCAAATGTTCAGACATTATCACATGGCTATAGAAATAAAATGATTGAATGCATTAATAAAGCAGTCTGAACTACAGTCAGATTATTATTGTCAAAGGTAATTCAATCCAGGGAAGTGCGAGGTAAAGAATTTGGGGAAATAAAACGAGGAATTGGTAGGATACAGAAATGTACAGCAACATAAGACTACATGTCTACAGAACCCTGAAGGTAGCTGAACAGAAAAGTTAAGAAGGTATGTGTTCCTTTATTAGCTGGGTCATGGATTATAAAAACAGGAAGATAATGCTGGAGCAGTATAAAATAGTAGTTAAATCACAGCTAAATTACTTCATATGGCGCTGCTCAATAAATTCTGTATTCCAGCATTCATGTGTATACATTTGGAGATTCACTGAGATGTGGCCTGAGCTGGAGAATTGTAGCTACAAGGAAAGAGGATAGGCTGGGAATGTTTCTTCTTCAGAAAGGATGTTGAGCAGTGACCTAATTGAGATTTAACTCGAGGCCTTTTTAGAATTGGAGGGACTTCCTTTATCAGAGATGCTGACAACTATTACTCTAAAGAAAATGATATAATGATTCAAAGAGTTGAGAACTCTTTTGGTGGCAGTGGTCTGGAACTCGATGCCTGAAAGAAGTAGAAATAAAGTACAAAGTTAAAAGCTATGTGAGTATGTACTTGAAATTCTGTAATCTACAAGAGCTGACTCAGCCAGTGGGGTCATGATGGCTTCATTCTGTAATTAAATCCCTTTAATTTCATGATTTAACTTTTTTGTAAGCCTTAAGTAAACATAAGACTTTTCTTGTATAGACTACTGGGAACTATATTCTAATGATTATTAAAAGATGGCTTAAATAAGGACAAGAGTACCAGTTCAACAAAAACTACCTGTGTGAATGCTAATGCAGAAGAAAGCAATAGGGTGCATGAACATATCAGTTTATAGGTCAGGTAGACAATTGGCAAATGGAATTCAATCAAGGGAATATTATTACCACAAGGCATTATTTGAACAGTACATTTTAACTATTATAGACTTTGCTAATGCAAATTTTGAGTTGAAGAGATGAATGGAGCTTTAAATGCTTATTAGGTCTCAAGTTGGTTATAAAACACTGTTTATACCAAGGATAGTTATTATTCACACTTTGTTATAATTGCCTCCATTTTCACTGAAGTTCTTTGTTTTAGCTTCTGTATTTAAGTTGTTTTCTTCAATATGTAGTTATAATGTACTGAGACAAATTGCTTATGTTTGTTTGAAGGTACCATTTACATATGTTTTGTAATTACTATTTTTATTGAAAGGAGACTTGTGGAGTGAATTTTAATTTCAAAGAAATTTAAGTTCTCTAAGTTGAGGAATCAATGATGGATCTTCCATAAACATTTGTACAGAAATTATATGTAATCATACAGAAACTTAGCTGAACAGATCAGCTCCAATTCTGGAAGAGGTTTACCAGCATTAGCTTAATACATATAATCCCATATTAAACATGCTTAGAGTTGTTAAAGAATTTTGGCTACCAGAACTTCAACCAATACTCTGAAATGTATTTCTGGCAGTCTGGGCTCCATTGAGCACTTGTCTTACTGCACACACAAGTGATAAGGAATGTATTGTGCTACTAGCCCAAAATTCCAGCCAATTCTACTTGCTGCATCTGCTCAGTTTTGGAAGAATTGGTTTGAACCAACTCAGACAATGTTAGCTGGAACTGTAGAGTGAGTGGGATTATAGAATCTTTTCAACTTTGAAATCATCACAGAATTTGTCAAAGCTGAGTTGACTTTGGCATAGTATTCTTGTATACATACTCAGGAGGCTAAAGAAATTTGGTATGTCCCCTTTGACACAACAACTTTTATTGATGCACCATCCTATCTGGATGCATCATGGCTTGGAATGACAACTGCTCTGCCCATGACTGCAAGAAACTGCAGAGTTGTGGGAATGCCTCAGCTCATCACAGAAACTAGCCTCCCCTCCATGGACTTTGTCTACACTTGCTACCTAGGTAAAACAGCCAGCATAATCAGACCCCACCCACCCGGGACATTCTCTCTCCTCCCCTCTCCTATCAGGCAGAAGATACAAAAGCCTGAAAGCACATACCAAGCTTAAGGGCAGCTTCTATCCCACTGTTATAAGACTATTCAATGGTTCCCTAGTACAATAAGATGGACCCTTGATTTCACAATCTACCTCATTATGACCTTGCACTGCACTTTGTAGCTGTGACGCTTTACTCTGCATTGCATTGTTTTGCCCTGTACTACCCCAACTGGAGGGAATGCCATGTTAGATCTAGTTTTAGGAAATGAACCAGGACAGGTGAAGGATCTATTGGTGGGTGAGCATTTGGGGGACAGTGACCATTGCTCCATAACCTTAAAAATTGTCATGGACAGGTGCAGAGAGGACAAGAGGTTTTTCAATTGGGGAAGGGCTAACTACGAGGCTATAAGGAGAGAACTTGGGAGTGTAAATTGGGATGTCCTTTTTGAAGGAAAATGTACCATGGGGATGTGGTCGATATTCAGGGATCTTATGCAGGATGTTAGGGATAAATATGTCCCGGTGAGGCAGAGAAGGAATGGCAGGGTGAAGGAACCGTGGGTGACGAGAGAGGTGGAACGACTTGTTAGGGAGAAGAAGGTAGCATACGTGAGGTATAAGCAGCAAGGTTCAGACAGGGCCTGTGAGGAATATAGGGTAGGGAGGAAGGAACTTAAAGGGCTGAGGAGAGCTAGAAGGGGACATGAAAAGGCTTTGGCTAGTAGGGTTAAGAGAAATCCCAAGGCCTTTTTCAAGTATGTGAAGGGTAGGAGGATGGCTAGGGTGAAGGTAGGTCTGATTAAGGACAAAGGTGGGAGAATTTGCCTGGAGGTGGCAGAAGTGGGAGAAGTTCTGAATGAGTACTTCTCTTCGGTACTCACCAGGGAGAGGGATCTTGATGTGGAAGGGAGTGCTGGTAGGGGTAATGTTCTTGAGGTTGTTGATATCAAGAGGATGTGTTGAAGTTGTTAAATAATATTAAGACAGATAAATCTCCAGGGCCTGACAGGATTTTCCCCAGGCTGCTTCGAGAGGCTAGGGAGGAGATTGCTGAACCGCTGGTAAGGATCTTTGAGTCCTCGTTGTCTACGGGGGGGGGGGGGGGGGGGGGGGGGGGTGCTGGAGGATTGGAGGGTTGCGAATGTGGTCCCCTTGTTCAAAAAAGGGAATAGGGATAGGCCAGGGAATTATAGACTGGTGAGTCTCACATCTGTGGTGGGTAAGCTGTTAGAAAGGATTCTAAGGGATAGGATTTATGAACACCTTGAGAATCACAGACTGATTAGGGACAGCCAGCATGGCTTTGTGAAGGGAAGATCTTGCCTCACAAGCCTGATAGAGTTCTTTGAGGAGGTGACCAGGGAGATTGAGGGCAGTGTGGATGTGGTTTACATGGATTTTAGTTAAGCATTTGATAAGGTTCCTCATGGTGGGCTTCAGAAGGTCAGAGGCCAAGGGATCCAAGGAAGCTTGGCTGTGTGGATTAGGAATTGGCTTGCATGTAGAAAGCAGAGGGTTGTGGTGGAAGAAGTGCCCTTGGATTGGAAGGCAGTGACTAGTGGTGTCCTGCAGGGATCGGTTCTGGGACCTCTACTTTTTGTGATATTTATAGATGACTTAGATGAGGGGGTGGAGGGCTGGGTTAGTAAGTTTGCGGACAACACTAAGATAGGCTGTGTTGTGGATAGTGTGGAGGGCTGTCGGAGCTTACAGAGGGATATTGATGGGATGCAGAGCTGGGCTGACAGATGGAGTTCAATCTGGAGAAGTGTGAGGTGGTACACTTTGGAAGGACAAACTCCAGGGCAGAGTACAGGGTAAACGGCAAGGTACTTGGCAGTGTGGAGGAGCAGAGGGATCTGGGGGTTCATTCACAGTTCATTGAAAGTTGCCTCACAGGTGGAAAGAGCAGTTAAGAAGGCCAATGGGATGTTGGCTTTCATAAGTCGCGGGATTGAGTTTAAGAGCTGCGAGGTTATGATGCAGCTTTACAAAACTCTAGTTAGGCCACACTTAGAGTACTGTGTTCAGTTCTGGTCGCCTCATTATAGGAAGGATGTGGAGGTTTTGGAGAGGGTGCAGAGGAGATTTACCAGGATGCTGCCTGGATTGGAGAGTATTGAATATGAGGAGAGGCTTAAGGTGCTAGGGCTTTATTCACTGGAAAGGAGGAGGATGAGAGGAGACATGATAGAGGTATATAAAATATTGAGAGGAATAGATAGAGTAGACGGTCAGCGCCTCCTTCCCAGGGCACCAATGCTCAAGACGAGAGGTCATGGCTTTAAGGTTATGGGTGGGAGGTTCAGGGGAGATGTCAGAGGGAGGTTTTTCACCCAGAGTGGTTGGTGCATGGAATGCACTGCCTGGGGTGTTGGTGGAGGCAGATACATTGAACAGGTTCAAGAGCTTGTTGGATAGGCATATGGAGGAACGTGAGATAGAGGGATATGCGGGAGGAAGGGGTTAGGTAGTGTGAGGGTGGTCTGATGGACAGCACAACACGGTGGGCCAAAGGGCCTGTTTTGTGCTCTATGGTTCAATGCACTGTAATGAATTGATCTAAATGAACAGTGTGCAAGACAAGTTTTTCCACTACCTTCATATAAGTTACAATAATAAACCAATCCTAATATTAGCAAGATGCAAAAATGAATGCACAGTTGATTTAAAAAAAAATGCTTAAAACCAATCCAATTCATGGGCTCTCCTACCCTCTGAACTCTGCCTACAATCCCCTGCTCTTGGAGGCTATTAAAGCATAACTGGGATGAAGGTAGAATAATGATTTTTCAAATAAATAGTGTTGCTTATTACAATTTTCAGATGGATGTTTATTTATTTGGTTAGCATTCCTTCCAATAACTGGTGGGGTCAGGGTGGCAAGGCTAATATATTTGAGTGGGAGCAATGAAGGAGTTGGGATCTCAGTGAAGCTTTGGTGTTATTTGTTGATTCCACTATTAACCTCTCCACATGTGATAAATAGTGCACATTTACAGCACAGATCAGAAGTCATTATATACAGCTGGATAAAGCCATAAGCAGCTCTGGAACTGACTTTTTTTTCCTCTATGGGTGTCTTAATTCTTCAAAGATACTCTTTCTAACTTCCTTCCCCTGCAGTAGCCATTATGGGTGTTATTGTTGTCCAGCTGTCATTGGGAAGTGTGTTTTTAAGGGTTGAGGCCATGCTCTGACAGTTGCCTGGAAAATTGGACAGCTGAATTAAATTCACCAAACTCCTGATGGGACCTGCACTGACCACAATACAAGGAAACATTTGACATTAAAAGTATATTGGTGCAAACTCATCGGAAGACAATACATTAGTCTTTTCCAAGGAACCTCATTCAGTGCAGGTACATCATGTAATGATTTTTTTTTAAAGTGCTCTTGTAATTTCAGCAAATGGATTTGTGGGCAATTGTTTTGTTTGGTCAGCCTCTCTAAGCTAAGTTATTTGGTTTGTGTTGGCTGGTGTGTCATCAGTATTTACTCTGATTAGTTGCCTGAACAAAAATATACAAATCTGTGGGGTATTACTGGATTGGAGTGAGGGTGGGAGGAGGGTGGATGATGGGGACTGTGGTGTGGGGTAGCCTTCAGGCTCTTCAGTCCTAGATTGCCCTGTGCTGTTTCATTTGAGATTAGGCTGATTTCTATGACAAAGTCAATCTATTCATGGCTCTTAAATTATCTTTACCTTCCCATGATTCTTCTCTTGGTTAAGAAACACCTGAGCTTTGCACATCAACAGCACCAGAAGCTAACTCCCCCAGCAAAGGGGTGAGTCAGTCAGGGTGAACGTAGAGCAGGTATAACTGCCTCAGTCTCACTTCTCCAGCAGGGAGAAAATCTAAGCTTCAGTCTACACTGTGAGGTGTACCAATTGGTGCTGGCTGAGTCTAGTGGTTTCAAACATATCTACTGGCTTTCAGTCACTAATCCAATTCCTGTGCTTCCAGGCAGTAGCTGACTAAATCTGTCAATACACTCAGTCACCACATGAAGTCCAGTGTTGGGGAACTACCACTTGGATCCTACACCAAGTGTAGGATCATACCCCATTGATATCAGTAGAAAATCTTGGCCTGCAGATTAGTGCAAAGACAAATGTAAGTTTTCAATTGTTTAATGTTTTTGCTTATTAATAATATTTCTATTTAACATTTCAATGTTAATAGCTTTTAAATGTCCTAGACTGTTAGTAGTATTTAAAAACTTAATATTAAAGACAGCTTTGAATGAAGGTAAAGCTTTACCCTCTGCTTCACTGTCAGGGACATATCAGGAGCAGGGCTTCCACACTTTGCTGTCTGCAACTTAGTTGCTGTTCAGTCCTTACCACTGGGCTCAAGGGTACAGAGGGCCAATGATAAGCACACCACATCCCACCCATGTAAGTGTGGGCACATGAGGACAGCAGACAGAAATTCCAGACAGTAAATCCAGCAGAATGGACCAAATGAAAATTTTGCTAAGTTACCACATGCAAGGCTGTTAAATGGTGAGAAACATTTTGTATGAAAACAATGAGAACGATTTAAAATTTTGTGAACTGTGCCATAAGTCTTCTACAGAAGAGAAGCCAACTTTGTTCACATGTATTTATAATGAAACTAAGATGTCTAAAATCAGTGAAAGGGAAATGTGACCAGATAAGTCAAATATATAGATGTTAGACCACCTAGAGTTGAAGGGAGCCTAAGGTTAATGGACATTATGGATGAAGTAGGTAACAGAACAACTTGCATTATTATTGAAAGCTCAGACAATACCACCACAGGGAACCATGCCCTGATTTCTATCATTAATAAAACACTCAAATGCACAAAGTACATAAAGTGCTTTCAGATGCACAAAATTAAACCAGATTAGATTCATGACATTTGTTCAATATTATAAAAAAAATAACCACATACATAGTTTAACTTAATTGTAAATTATTTTCTCTTGTATTTCTACCAACAGATTACCAAACTCCAGGGAAGGGGAAAGCATCATTACCATAGTTCCTATCAACACATTCATTACTTTTTACATCAAATTCCTGCCTATCACCTTGGGCAGAGCTGACTGATGTGGAACCCTTATGTTTTTCTTAATTCCATGCTCTGATTTATCCCTCATTGCTTTCATAACCAACTGCATTTTCATTCATCTCTGCAATGTTGCCTACTCCATTCTACAGTGAAACTCCAGGTCCACAACTCTTAATTTACTATGCCTGCTCTAATACCCTGTTATTTTGCATCCCACCACAATCCCATGCAAGTTGCATTTTATCCAAAATTTTGTCATCTTGATTTGCACTAGGACTGGCATTCTCATTATACTTTCTCTCAAGTCCATCAGTTCCCCTTCAACCCTCATGTTGATTTCAGGAGAATTGTCCCTGTTTACAAATTTCTGTATGTGTGCTCAGTTAGTCTTTGTGTGCACTTCTTGATTAATTTTCTGATTTAATCAGGACTGCCTTTAATCCCAGGTGGCATGAAGCAACAAATCCTTCATAGTGCACTGAACTTACAGAACAAAAACAGTCCATTCAGTCCAATTGGTTTATGGAGGTACCTGTGCTCCACAGAAGCCTTATCTTGTGATAATTTTTTTAAGCCTTTCAACATACCCTACTTTTCCTTTGAAGAACCTGCAAACAGGTCATTGTAACTGCATGAATTTGTGAAATTTGTAATTTATTAAAATGAAAATGTTTACCTTGTGTTCAAAAATGTGAATGGACTAGAGTTCTCTTATTCACTTTTTGATCATTAAAATTCTTCAATTGATACAAGTAGCTCCATGTCTCAAGCACTGGACAGCTTTGCTGATCTTGCCAATCTATCAAACAACTGCCTTTTGGCTGAAATATTCTGACTGAAACTTCCTTGAATTAATAATATTTTTATTTGAGCATAAACATTTTTAGCTCCTGCTTCAGTTAAATTAAATTCATTTGCAAAATGCTGCTTTTCTGCATCTCATAAGTAAGACAATACAATGAACATCTTAAGTTCAAAGATTAATCAATTTATTCTTTTTTAAAAGTTCATAGGCATAAAACAGCACAAAATACAATTTAAAATAGATTATCATAAATCCTCAAACTTTGTGCTTTTATAATGAATGGACATAGGTCAGGAAGCACTGTGCAGATCAAACGCCTACCTTGGAGTTTTGTTCATGGTATCTGTCAGTGGAATTACATAATCTAAAAAGTATCCCTGGCATTTTATGATCAATTAGACTAGGTTAATGCGCAAGTTCATAGGATAGATTTACATTCATCCCCTTGATGCTTAGACTGCATTTATTTTTGATCCTTGTTAGTTACAAGTGATAATCTAGGAAGTGCTGTGAAAAATTGAGAACTGTATGGCTAGGAAAGGTATAAATCACAGTTCAAATACTGTAATACTTATTTTATGATGTCATGTTATTTCTTAAGATTGAATGTCAAAATGCAGTATATTAATCTTCAACCCACACAACACAATTATAACTGCCTTCAAGGCATTTTTTTAATGGTTTAAGCTACATCTAAATTTCAGTGACGTTTCTTCTGCACACTTGCCAAGATTTAAGTGGCAGAGCATCTTGTCTTCCTGAAAATTATCAAAGTGTCTTGGAATCAAATAACTGAGAGAACTACAATAAATATTCAAACCTCTCTCTCCCTTCTGTCACATGTTCAGCCTGCCCACTACTCTATGAAACAAATCTTAAGAACAGAACAGTACAGGCCCTTTGGCCAATGATGTTGTGCTGACCTATATAAACCTGCTCCATAATCAATCTAACCTTTCCTTCCTACATAGCCCATAACCCTCCATTTTCCTCACATCCATATACCTTTCCAAGAGTCTTTTAAACATCCCTATTGGATCAGCCTCTACCACCAACCCTGGTAGTGTGTTCTAGGCACCCACCACTCTGTGTGAAGAAACAACCTCTGACATCTCCCTAAACTTTCCTCCTCTCAATTTAAATAAATTTCCTCTGGTATTGGCCATTGCTGCCCTGGGGAAAAGGTGCTGGCTGTCCACTTTATCTATGCCTCTCCTAATCTTATACACATCTATCATGTTGCTTCTCTTCCTGTCGCTCTAAAGGGGAAAACCCTAGCTTGTTCAACCTTTCCACATAAGACACGTTCTTTAATCCAGGCAGCATCTTTATAAATCCCCTCTGCACCCTCTCTAAAGCTTCCACGTCCTTCCTATAATGTGACCAGAACTGAATACAATACTCTAAATGTGGTCCAACCAGAGTTTTATAACATTACCTGGTGGCTTTTGAGCTCAGTCCATCAACTAATAAAGGCCAACACACCATATGCCTTCTTAACCACCCTATCAATTTGCGTGGCAACTTTGAGGGATCTATGGACTTGGACCCCAAGATCACTCTGTGCCTCCACACTGCTCAGAATCCTGCCATTAACTTTGTACTCTGCCTTCATGTTCATTCTTCCAAAGTATATCACTTCAAACTTTTCTGGATTGAACTCCATCTGCCATTTGTCTGCCCAACTCTGCATCCTGTCTATATCCTGTTGTAACCTACGACAACCTTCTACACTATCCACAACACCCCCAACATTTATGTCATCTGCAAACTTACTAACCAACACTTCTACTTCCTCATTCAAATCATTTATAAAAATCACAAAGAGCAGGGGTCCCAGAACAGATCCCTGCAGAACACCACTAGTCAATGTCCTCCAGGCAGAATACCCTTCATCCACTACCACCCTCTGCCTTCTGAGGGCAAGCCAATTCCAAATCCACACAACCAAGTTTCCATGGATCTCATGCCTCCTGACTTTCTGGATGAGCCTACCATGGGGAACCTTCTCAACTGCCTTACTAAAATCCATATACACTACATCCACTGCTCTACCTTCATCTATTTGTTTTGTCGTCATCTCAAAAAAAAAACTCAGGTAGGCTCGTGAGGCATGACCTACTCCTCACAGAGCCATGCTGACTATCCCTAATAAGACTATGCTTCTCCAAATGGTCATAAATCCTGTCCCTAAGAATCCTCTCCAATAGTTTGTCTACCACTGATGCAAGACTCACTGGTCCGTAATTCCCAGGATTGTTCCCATTACCTTTCTTGAACAACATTTGCCATTCTCCAATCCTCTGGTACCACTCCTGTGGCTGGGGAGGATGCAAAGATCATCTTCCATCACTTCCTGTAGTAACCTGGGGTATTTCCCATCCGGCCTAGGGGACTTATCTATTCTAATGTTTTTCAGGAGCTCCAACACAACCTCTTTCTTAATCTCAACATGCTCCAAGCACATTAACCTGTTTTCCGCTGACCTCACATTCAAAGTCCCTCTCCCTGGTGAAGAGTGAAGCAAAGTATTCATTAAGGACCTCCCCTACCTCCTGGCACAGATTTCCTCCTTCATCCCTGAGCGGTCCTACCCTCATTCTAGTCATCCTCCTGTCCTTCACATATATGTAGGACACCTTGGGGTTTTCCTTACGCCTACTCACCAAGACCTTCTCATGTCTCCTAGCTCTCCTAAGTCCCTTCTTAAGTTCCTTCCTGCCTACCTTATAATTCTCAAGAGCTCTGTCTGATCTTTGCTTCTTAAACCTTAAGTATGCTTCCTCTTCCTCCTGACTAAATGTTCCACCTGTCTTGACAACCATGGTTCCTTCACCCTACCATCCTTTCCCTATCTCATTGGGACAAACTTATTCAGAATCACATGTAAGTGGTCCCTAAACAACCTTCACATTACTGCTGTGCATTTCCCCGAGAACATTTGTTCCCAATTTACTCGCCCAAGTTCCTGCCTAACACCATCATAATTAGCCCTCCCCAACTAAAAACCTTTCCATATCATCTGCTCCTACCATTGTCCGTGGCTACACTAAAGTTCAGGGAGCTGTGGTCACCGTCTCTGAAATGCTCACTCACCGCGAGGTCTGTCACTCAACCAGGTTATTTGCCTAGTACTAGATCCAGTATGGCCTCTCCTCTAGTTGGCATGTTCACATACTGTCAGAAATCCTTCCTGAACACACCTAACAAATTCTGCCCCTCTAAGCTTTTGCACTAAGGAGGTGTCAATCGATATTAGGGAATTTGAAGTCTCCCATGACAACAACCCTGTTATTTTTGCACCTTTCCAAAATCTGCCTACTTATCTGCTCCTCAGTGTCCCGGTGGCTGTTGGGGCAGCCTATAGCATACTCTTAATAGAGTGATTGCTCCCTTCCTGTTTCTGAATTCCAACCACACTGACTCAGTAGACAATCCCTCCATGATGTCCTCCCTTTCTGCAGCTGTGATACTATCCCTGATTAGCAGTGCCACTCCCCCGCCTCTTTTACCTCCCTCCTCATCCCTTTTGAAACATCTTAACCCCGGAACATCAAGCAGGAAGTCTGCCCTTTTGACAGCCTAGTCTCTGTAATGGCCACAATATCATGCTAGTCCATGCTCGAAGTTCATCACCATTATTCTTAATACTTCTCGCATTAAAGTAAATGCATTTCAATTCATCTAACTGACTGCATTTATGCCCTATCCACTGCCTATCCTTCCCCACAGTCTCTCTGCACATTGCATCTAACTTTACACGAATTGCTCCATCATCTGATCTAACACTTTGGTTCCCATCCTCCTGCCAGTCTAGTTTATACCTTGCCCAACAGCTCTAGCAAACCCGTCCGCAAAGACATTTCAGGGGATCACTATTGCACTCCTCTTCTCTCCCCTTCCCTTCTGAGCCAGAGCCAGACTCAGTGCCAGAGACTTGGCCACTGTGGCTTTCCCCTGGTAGGTCGATCCCCCCCAGCGGTATCCAAAGCAGTATGGTTGTTACTGAAGAGGACAGCTACGGGGGTACTGCACTGACTGCCTATTCCTTTTCCCTCTCCTGACAGTCACCCAGCTACCTGCATCCTGTAACTTAGGTGTGACTGCCTCTCTGTGATACCTCTTAAATCCTCAGCCTCCCGAATGATCTGGAGTTCATCCAGGTCCAGCTCCAGTTCCCTAACGTGACCTGTAAGGAGCTGCAGCCAAATGCACTTTCACAGGTGTAGCCATCATGGACACTGGAGGTCTCCCTGACTTCCCACATCCTGCAAGAGGAGCTTACCACTGCTCTGACTGCTATTCCCACTGCTCTAATTGTGCAATAAGAAAGAAGGAAAGAGACCTTACCTGCACCTCACCTTAGCTTCTGCTCACTTCCTCCGCTTCTTCATTGTGAAGACCCTTGAGCTAAATCCTCAAATCCCACTCTTACACTATGCCACTTCTACAATGGCCATGCCGCTTGAGCTTACCTTTTTATAGGCTAATTGGGCAGCAGCAGCCAATCAATGAGACTTGCTCTTTGAAATCCTTCCCACTCTCTCTCTTGCTCCTGTAAAGTGAAACTCACCAGCCACAAGACTTGTTCTTCTGTGTCTAGGGAAATCTAATACCATATCTCCACGCCGACCACCTTCACATTTGTTTCCATGCCGACCACCTTCACATTTATCTCCAGCTGAGATTGAAAATAAAATTGAGACAATTAGCTTGGTTAACCCAAGTCCAATCTCACAACATTCTATAATTTCCACCCTCTATCTATCCCAATGTTACTGATATTCAGCAACACAATCTGCTGGAGGAACTCAGCAGGTTGAGCAGCATCTGTGAGAGGAATGGAATTGTTGATATTTCAGGTAGAATGCTGCATCAGGACGCATTGCAGGGTTTCGACCTGAAACGTTGATGATTCCTTTCCTCCCATAGATGCTGCTCAACCCCCTTGAGTTCTTCCAGCAGATTTTTTGTTGCTCCAGATTCTAGTATCTACAGGCTCTTGTGTCCTTATTGATCCTCAGCCTCTCCACGAGAGCCATTTCTGCTCTTTGTTCCACTCAGCTCAGCCACTGGACACTCCTTTCCAGCCCAAATGTGTCTTGATTCAGTCAGTTGTTTTGTTGCCTCAGGCACTGTTCCCATCTCTCACCAGATCACTATGATTCCCCCAGTTCCTTGCACACATGCATTGTCCCCATTGGCTGTCACTTGTCCCTTCTCCCTGTTGTTTTACAGCATGTCTTTGCCACCTGCCTTCCCTATCAGTTCAATTCAAAATGTCTTCCACATGATCACAGCACCATTGCAAATTTCACCAATAACATTCTTTCTGAATGCTTAGATTCACTTTTTTCTTGTTCATTAACCTAACTGCATTTTTTCTGTTGTCATCAACACCACCTTCTTCATTATCTTTGACACCCTGCATGAAGTTTCATTCCATCCTTTCTAATTTATCCAAAGCATCCCTCTAATAACCTCCTTCCAAATTCACATTGTCACTTTATTTGTTCACAAAATGCTGATGTGGCTTGCCAGGTTATTTTACAGAGTAATAAATGATTAATTGCTTTTGTGGATCTGAAGTCACACACAGGTCATTCTCAATAAGCATAGCAAATTTTATTCACTAAAGAACATAGTGAAGAAAATGACAATCCAGAAATTTCATAGTTACTATTTCTGAAATGAGCTTCTTGTTCCAAATTTATTTAGTTACTTGAAAGTTTAAAGTCCCTAACCACCATAATGGGATAGCAACCTGTGTTTCTAGATCAAGGGTCCACGTCTTTTATGCTACCATTCCTGTTTTATACGATTCATTCTTAATTTCTTTCGTGACCCTCAACCATATAGTTTTGCTTGACAACATTATTGCTCGGCAGTGAAAATGGATAAATTGCTCAGCCTGGATGAAGTCTATCCCATATCGTTAGAAGAAGCAAGGGAGGAAATTGAGGACACTCTGACAACAAGTTTTCATCCCCCCAAGTGACAGGAGTGATGCTTGAGGATCGGAAGAATGCTAACATTGTACTTTTATTTAAAAAGAGGTGGGGATTACAGGCCAGCTGATTTTACGTTGATAGTGCGCAAATTATTGGAATTAATTCTCAGGGATCACAAATCTTCATTTGGAAAGGCTTGCATTGAACAGGAAGAGTCAGCATGTATTTGTTAAGGGAGATTATATCTGACCAATTTAATTGCATTCATTGAGAAGTTAGTATGGAGGATTGATGAGGGAAAGGGGTTTGACGTAATCTATAAGGACTTTAGCAACACTTTTGGCTAGGTTTCACATGGGAGTTGATCAATAAAATAAAAACCTGTGTGATCCAAGGGAAGAGTGGCAAATTGGATCCAAAATTGGCTCAGAGGCAGGAAGCAAGGGGTGGGTTTGGGTTAATGGGTGTTTTTGTGACCAGGAGGTTGTTACATCAGCTATTCCAATGGGCTTGGCCTAGCCATTGGTCCTCAAAACTCAGGAAAACAACGCTGGTCTTCTTTAATACAGTATTAAGCAAAATTACGCCCAATTCCAGACGACTTATTGCCAGACAGAAAATTTGATCCCTGCCTTTTTAGTATTTTTGTTTGCACTAGAATCATGCTTTTGGCTTGAAGCTCCCCCAAATGCTGTAAACAATACTGCAATTTTCAGTTGCAGAATAATTTTCAACCCAGCTGATCTGAAAAAAACCAAAATTCTTATAGGACAACGACTGTACTTTCTCCTGAAACCATGATATTTAAAAGGTTAACAGTCAAATTTCATCTGTGTAGTCTTAATGCTTACTCTACACATCATTTAGACCAGAGAATGAGCCTTTACTGTATCTACAAAGACTTTTCTTCACTCAAAACCTACTTCCGATAGGGATTTGTCAACACCTAACACGTCTTCCTGAATGTGATAGAGATGGACTAGAGATGTCAGACACTTCACAGGCAGCTGCATATACCTCAAGGGAGGAGGCAATGAAGGCTTATCACCCAAGATCATGTCACCCATAGTTTTCAGGGACATCTGCTTTTAGCTAGACTTCTCTGAGGAACAATGTCTTTACAAAGACAATCCCCACTGAGATTTGTGAAACTCAACATACGCTTGGATTGTTCTAGATCAAAGTCAAGGCCACTGTCATTTTCTGTCACTTAGCCTCAGGGTCATTCCAGGCTACTGCCGCTGATCTATACCATACTTTCCCAGTATGCTGCTCACTTTTATATTAGGGAAGTGTCTAACCATCACACTCATGGGGAGAAGACTTCATTTACTTTTCCTTCAGCCCACAGGAGCAGGTAGAATGGGCATGGAATTCATTGACTGTACTCATTTAGTAATGTTACATTCAAAGACTTCCCTTCCAACTTTATGCTTGGAGCACAGCTGAGAGGCTAAATGCCGACATCTGTCTGACCTTGCATGAGATAAATTGAAAAGGATGCGCTGAAACTAACACAGCACACCAGTACACCAGGAGACCCAACAAAGGTATTTTGTATTACAAGCCATTGATCTTTATGGTACACTTATCTCACACATAACAGGCTTTTTATTTTATTGAGAGTGTTATGTTGTTGAGATGCACATATAGTGCTTCTCATGGCTGCATAATATTATGAATAGAAGAGGCCTTTATCCTGATTTATGAGAATGTTGCTAGGACTCGAGGGCCTGAGTTATAGGGAGAGGTTGGGCAGGCTAGGACTTTATTCCTTCGAGCATAGGAGACTGAGGGGGTGACCTTATAGAAGTGTATAGTGTCATAAGGGGCACAGGAAAGGGAATCAAAAACTAAAGGGCATAGGTTTAAGGTGAGAGGGGAAAGATTTAAAAGGGACCAGAAGTGCAACTTCTTCACACAAAGGGTAATGCATATATGGAACGAGCTTCCAGAGGAAGTGGTAGAGGCAGGTACAATAACAATATTTAAAAGACATTCAGACGGGTACATGGATAGGAAAGATTTAAGTTTGTCCAGGAGAGAAGGATCAAGCAAAGGCTCTTTCATGCACAGGGGATTGGATTCCTTCTCGTAGGTAATTAAATTTTTAATACATTTAAAATGCAAATCAATGAATTTATGCAAATATAAAGAGTCTTGACATTTTCTTATTGCTGTTGAATTGTCAGTGAGGCAATGAAAAGTATCCTTTAGTTAATTACACATACAAATTGTTCTGTTGGGAAAATTCACTTTCCTTGTATTGAGGTGCTGGTCCGTGCTCACTTTTTTGCAAACTTGAGGTCATATTTTGTACAAATACATTAAGTGTTCAATATTAAGTTAATGCCTACTGATAAAACCTCAGGAAAAAAACTCCTTTTGAGGAATTATTTTGCCAGCCATGATGAAACACTAGCAGCCCACTGCAACCCATGCACAATAATGATTCTTTAATGTTTTTACTTTGAATGATTCTTTAATTCATTCCCAGCAACTGATGGTCCATATAACTGGTTACAATGTTTGTGATACTGTTGTGAAATACTCACACAAGTAAGGTTAATCTAGCAACCAACTTCTCAATATGCTTAAAAATAGTACACTCTTGCTGGAGTGGAGGTGGGAGTCAGGTAAAGGAGTGTGTTGGTATGGAAACCAAGGTTTTTGGAGTGGGAGAATAATGCCCAAATATGATCCACGAGTAATAAACCTGCATTTTCTTTTTAATTTTGTAAGTTTTATATGAATTCTTCAAAATAAATTGACGGAGGCAAATGCTTACCTTTAACTTTGTCAGTGATCACTCACATTTATCCATACTCTTCCAATTCTTCCACTTCTAGTTTTCAACTTCCCAACCTCAGCTATGCTCCAAGCAGATCACACATTTATCAGCCTGTGACCAGAGCTTTTAACCTCTGTTCTAGGAGTTAATAATATTTACCCAAATTTTCTTGGAGGCTTGATCATCATAATGGCCCATTGACAGCCCAGGGATCAGGTTGGCACAGATAAATAAGAGGTGATTATGGCATAAGCTGCTTTTGCATCACCCTGCAGTTGGCTCTACTGAAGCCATTTAAAAATCAATCATCAGGGCTCCAACCCCACCCATGTTAAAATTAATGGTGATTGCTACCTTACAGAGCCTAAGCCACTTTTCATGTCACTGAATTAGAGTGGAAAATAATGTTGTTGATGATTTTGTAATTGCATTTAAGATGATAGTATAACAATATATTGTTTTGTATAAAAATTAGCCTATGTGTTATTCCAGCAGCATTGCATGAAGAAGTCTCTATCTGACAAACCAGCCATTAAGTTTCAGCAGTACAATAAGTACTAGTCTCAGCAACACTAAATTGCTAAACAGATCCACAGAGTACAGTTCTAATCAATAGCACTACACTAAACATCATGAAATTACACTAATCATTTATATTGAACTATAATGAACATAATGAGTTTATTACTTCACTGAATATGTTTATTACTTACCACATCAGATCCTGAAAATACATTATGTCAGTGCTAAATACTGAATTTTTGGCAAGCAAGGCTCATCAACAAAAGTGAAATATCCTTGGTCCTTACTTTCCACCCCACCAGACTCCATATTTCAATGGACCATCCTTCACATTTCTGCAGCTCCCACAAGATTCATCACCAGACATGTAGGTCCTTCCCTTCCCCTTTTCAGAACTCTGAAGGGATTTTTCCCTTCACAACTCCTTGGTCCAGTCTTCAATCCACATCTACCAGTCCCTGTCATATGCACTTTCCCATGCATCCAGAGGAGAAGCATCACCTGTTCTTTCACCTCTTCCCTTCCCATCATCTAGAGACCCAGTCTTTCCAATCGCAGCAGTGAATCACTTGCACTTCTACCAACCAATATACTGCATTTGGCGTAGCGTTCTCTACATTGGAGAAAACAAATGCAGATTGGGTGATCACTTTGCAGAGCTTCCAGTTGTCTGCCACTTTAATTCACCATCCCACTCCCTCTCTGATCTTTCTGTTTGTGACCTCTACATTGTTGCAAATGAAGCTCAATTCAAGCTTGAGGAACAAAAGGTCATTTTCCATCTGGGCACTTAACAACTTTCAGGATTCAATGTCAAATTCTCCATCTTAAGTTAACTCGCTCTTTATTTCTTCCTGTCTCAGAACAGCCCATTCTGCCTGTCATCATTTTGGCTCAGTTTTTCTTTTTTTTGTGTAGCTTGACATGCTGGGTATGTCCCACAGCCTAACTATCAGCAACATGTTAAACAAAGGAACTTAATCTAATCTTAACTGCTGTTTAACTGCAACATTAAGTCAGAGACATAAGAGACTCGGATGCTGGAATCTGGAGCAAAAAAAAACACTGCTAGAGGAACTCAGCAGCTCAGGCAGCATCTGTAGAGGAAATGGACAGTGAAGACCCGAAACGTCGACTGTACATTTCCCCCTACAGATGCTGCCTGACCCACTGAGTTCCTCCAGCAGTTTATTTTTTTGCCCCATTAAGTCATCTGGTCTGACCCTCACCCTATCAGAGACATTCCCTTTGATCTGCCATCCCTCTACCCCTCCCCCCCCCCCCCCCCCCCCCACCACCTTCTCTGCCACCTAAAGCTAACTTTCCCAGTTCTGATGAAGGATCCTGGAACTAGTATGTTAACTCTTTTCCTTTCCACACACACTGCCTGATTTGTTGAGTGTTTCCAGCAATTTTAGTTTTTTTTTATTTCAGTAAACAATTTCCTCCTTCCCCCCTCCTCTAGTGAAGAAGAAACAAGCAGAGAACAAAAATACACAGGAGCTGAAATAGCCTAAGGAAAGCTACAAGGTTTTGATGGATATAGATTACTCTGAATTTGGAAACAGCAGAGGGGAAAAAAAAAACTAAAGACAAAGAAATAAAACTGGACATGTCAAATCTAAGTTGTTGAACTTGCATTTAAAGAAGTCTTTGTGTTGTCAGCTGTGAAGTGATTTAATTACCTGGGTCTTAGATGCTGCTGCTGCTACCACTGGAGATCAATATTTTTCACGTTGACCTTACCAGTGATGCCATTCAGTGGATTGCTATGTCTTTATATTCTCAGAAGCACAGAAATTGTGCAAAAAAAAAAATCACTTCCACAAACAGTAAAGATAAGGCCAAGAATTTTCATGTGAATAATTGGACCACCACAATGCCATTAGAAGTTAAGTTCTTTCTGGTCATTGTGTGGAGAAGTACTTGCAGCAAAATTTCCTGATTCAATCTGCTGTTAGTGAGTTATGTAAAATCAGTGTAAACTGGAGTAAAGCAGAGGGCTCATTTCTGGATGAATGTTGCAGCAGCAATCCTGGAGAGCAGCAGGTGGGCAAGAGTCAGTAGATGGATTTAACAATTTACAGTCACCCTGCTTGACTGCATTCCTAATGGTTATTTTGTCGCACTTTATATAAACACAGACAAACTTAGTCAAAGCAGCCAAAGAAGTATCTGTGTCTGGCAGAGAAGTAGAGGCATTTTAATTTCAAAATGCAATCTGCCTCACTCAATCAAAAAGAGCAAAAACCGATTACTTTCTCACTAGTTCTAATTTCTCCTGGGGGAATACATCTCGCTTGGTGTGTTTAAAAAAACAACTGATGAAGTGGAGTTGTACTGCAGGAGTTGGTTCAGAGCAACTCAGAGTAGGGCTGCACCTCAGTGAAATCTGGTTTGGCCTTGACCTCAGTTCTGTTCCTCATCAACATCATCAATATCAGAGTCAATGAAGTAGAAATTTACTTCCTGCTGTACTTCATCAGTATCATCACCTTCCATTCATTGTCCTTTTCTGCTCCCCTATACCATGCTGGATCATCAAGAGAGGAGTGAAGAGGACTGAATCCATAGGCATGAATGCATCATGACAATTTCCACCACATCTCATGATAGCATCCAGTGTAGGGACCTCTCCATGTTGTTTCACATGCCATGTGCTTATTGATTTACTTGCACAGTCTTCTGCAGGAACTTGCAAAACCCACAGGCAGTCAATCATTCCACAAGGCTAACAAAGGTGATGAATTCCCAAGTACTCTGTACAATCCATCAGGTGTGGCAATGGAGCTTCTTGAGAGTAGCTGGAGGTACATAGCTGCCTTACGCAAAATTTCTCATTGATGTCCTGATATATCCTATATTGTCTGTATATTCCATGGGTTTATACAGCTTAAATGTTGTCTGAATCCCTGTTGTCTCATGTTGAGCTGCTCCTTCATAATAATAATGGCTTAGAACGATATGCCAATAAGAAAAGCAATCAATACTCCTGGGAAACTTACAGCAGATGGACAAAACCGCCAGGTGTTCTAACACTTCAAACGTAGCAAGAAGCATGTGTTGTTTTCTGTACACAGAATGCCAAAAATCATTCCCAGCTGCAGTAATTGCTACTGAATTCTCCAAACCCTTCAGGCTGACAAATTTTTCTGTTCCGCTTGTCACACCTGATCCTGACACCAGCTGTGCTTTGTAATTCTCTGTCTAACTTACCTTGAGTTCACTGCAAGTGTAAAAGCACAAACTTAGAGCTGCACTGCCTTTGGCCCTCAACATAATATACTTAAAAAGTGGACAAATCATCAGAATGATGAAGAGACCAAAGGCTTTCAAAGGATTGATTCTCTGGTTGAAAATGTCATCCACCTCATTTTCTTGCCAAGAAAATCTGTGCTGAAATTATATTGGAAGTCAAAATGTGCATAGGAACTTGTATAGATGATTTAATTCCTCTAACATATCCTAACATTCAATAAAATCATGGAGAATGTCTGACCTAATTCCATATACCCCACCATTGCTCACATCCCTCAATATCCTTGGGTTATAATCCAACCACTTTATCACTTGGTTGGAATTTCACATACAGTTTTTCTTAAGAGCTGTTATGGGACACAGCCCAAAACCCTTTATGTTGTACTTGCAAACAGATTTGGAATCCTGTCTAATTTCTCTGCTGTATCCAGCTAAACCAGACACTGTACAGTCCTTGGATTTGTAGCACCACTTAACTACAGCAAGTTGTTCATGCAACATCTCCATTCTCATTTAGAAATCTATGAAAATATTACATACAAAGACACAAAACTTTGTCAGTAAATAACTGAGATTAGCTGAATATAATGTTAGAACTTCCCCCCCACACAGAAAACAGCTTCATAAAAGAGTATTCACAGTTATGCTAGATTCCCAATTTATACTTTTGAACTGTAATATTAAGGTAACTGAAAAGTTCTAATGAAACATTTCAACCAGCTTTTAAGGTTGAAAGGATAATACTGCACTATCAGACCTACTTACCTTCCTGCTTTGTGTATTTCATCTAACTCCAAGGGGACCTTCCAGCTACAGTATACCCATTTATCTGTTTGTTACAGAGTATTAAGTCTCCTAACTCAGGCTTGTAAGTTGTCAGAGCATTTGGAAGGATTAAGTTTCCACATTAGTTTTATGCAGTCTCTCCTGAAGCTCTACTGATCTCTTGTTGAAGTTGCAGTAGGACATCATGAAAAACCCTTTGGAACTTCAAGGTTTGTGCTGAATGCAAACATGTCTTTTAATCTGCAATTTATTTACAATGGTGTTAATGAGTTTTTTTTGTTTTGGGTGAAGGATAAATGTACTTTCAATCAGCTGTATACAAACAGAAATAAACTATTCAGCACCTCAGGCCTCCTCTACCATTCATCTTGGTCACAGTTGATCTGTGCTTACCGTCATTTAACCACCTTAGCTCCATGTTCCTCAATACTAGAGTCATAGAATCATACAGCACAGAAACAGGCCATTTGGCCCACCATGTCCATACTGACCATAAAGCATCCACCTGCACTAAATTCTCCAATCAACAATTTCACTTTAAAAGACTTCAGTTGACTTAACCTCCTCAACTTTCTTGAGGATAGAATTCTGGATTTAAATAAGCCTTTGTGAATTTTGTTGTTTTGTGGTTTGATTGTGTACTTTGATTTAAATAATTGTACTAATAGACTAAACATTGGCATTTGTTAAAGTCTCTGTCTGAATCATTTAACACCTAATCAGAAAGTCATTGAATCTGTGGGGATGAAACGTGGACACAGCTGCCTCCATTTATTAGACAGATAAAAATTTAAGTGAAAAGCATTTAAGTTTTTAACCACCAAAGAATATAACAGTTATGAGTGAGACAAGTTAGACACATTTTAATACTCAAAGATTTAAATTAAATTAGTTTTATTGTTGTTATTACAGAAACTGAAATCCAGATAAAAGGGAAAGCTTCTAAAGATAAGAGATAAACATAACTATGCTGTATCACAGTCCTCCTCATAAGTAATTATATACAACAGCAATGAAAGGTTTCAAGGGAGCTTAAAATGCTGGAAATGTAATAGAAAGGATGAGGCAGAATTCAGATTACTGGAGATGGTGATGTTGAGTGATTTTAATCCAACCTACCTCGTGAGTGCTGGTTCCATCATCATTCTTGGGATCAGTCTCAATTAGAGAGAGTGGCAGGCATAAAAAAAATATTTCTGACTCTGATTTTGTATGTTGGGCAGCAGAAAATATCATACTGTGTGTTATATAAAGATATAGCCATTTAGAAGGTCCCATATCAATAGCATGAGTGAAAAATGGGACTGCAGGTTTGAAACACTGGAACTAAGTGGTAAACTGTGCTGCCCAGACAGCAATCAGGACCATGTAGGTATCACTTTACCAGATGATTATTTCTTAATGTTTCTAATTCTAAAGCAAGACACCAGATCTAAATAGACTGACAGAAAACTGCTGTTCTTCATTTTACACAATGAGGAACTGCAATTCTACAGTATCTGTGCCACAAACAATCACGGCAGTAGACTTTCAAGTAATGTTGTTGATTAACAACCAGAGCAGTGGTGTGCAAACTGATGTTGCTGCAGACCATTTGACAGAAAGTCAAGGCACTTACTCATGCAAGTACAGCCATATACTATTGATGGAAAGCCCCATCAAATTGAAAACCTACTTTGGTGAAGATTCACAGACGTGTGGGGAAAAGGACTCTACAGTGCAATACAATGGACAGCAATACTGCTACCCATTATTGTAACAAATGGTGAAGTGGGCCAGCTTTAATGGTGAGCAACTTAAGCTGGATTGAAATAATGCTTCTTTCAGCACTGACACTTTGAATTCACGTTTGATAAATTGTCAGAATGATATAATGATATGTTTGAAGACAGCTCCACTGGCTTAACAGGGCTTAATGTGCATATCTGCTTCACATTGGATGTAAAATCCAGTCCATCAGAAGCTCAAATCAAACAAATACTGTATGCTTTAAAGGTTCATTGAGAAGAAACTGCACAGGCTCAAAATAAATGGTGCACTTCTGAAAACAGACAAGAGTGAGTTAGTGAAAATCAAAATAAAATTGCAGATGCTGCAAATCTGAAATAAAGAATAAAGTGCTGGAAACACTCAGCAAGTTAGGCTGCATTTGTGGAAAGATAAACAGTTAATGTTTCAGGTCCGGTAGCCTTCATCAGGTCTGGGAAAGAGAGAAAACAAATTAATGTCAGTAGCAGAGAAGATGGAGGAGGGAAGTGGGGAGAACAAAGGGAATACCTCTGCTAGGGTGAGAGTGGATGATGGAATGTGGCAGTTAAAGGGCTGTGAAAATCAGATTAGGTTTCCTAGTCTGTGTAATTTGTTGCTAATGGTAAAACTGTGGGACGTATCCATCAGGTCAGATTATGCAAAAAAAAAGACAAAAAACTAAACCAAAATGATTCCTGCAGATGACTCTGTGCCCAGACAGAAGATGAGGTGTGGTTTCTCAAACTTGCATTGGGCCTCATTGTCACAAAGCAGGAGGCCCACAGACAGAGATGTCAGAGTAGGAGTGGGATGAAGAATTAATATAAGATAAGATTTCTTTATTAGTCACATGTACATCGAAACACACAGTGAAATGCATCTTTTGCATAGAGTGTTCTGGGGCAGCCCGCAAGTGTCACCAGGCTTCCGGTGCCAACATAGCATGCCCACAACTTCCTACCCCATACGTCTTTGGAACTTTGGAATGTGGGAGGAAACCGGAGCACCCGGAGGAAACCCACGCAGACAAGGGGAGAATGTACAAACTCCTTACAGACAGTGGCCGGAATTGAACCCGGGTCATTGGCGCTGTAAAGTGTTACGCTAACCACTACACTACCGTGCTTGCCTTTTTAAAGTGGCAGGTTACTGGAAGCTCAAGGTCACCCCTGAGAACTGAAAACAGGTGCTCCACAAGTCAGTCACCCAATTTGCATTTGGTCAGAGAAGGCCACACTGTGAACACTGAACGTATTACACCAGATTGGAATAACTACAAGGAATCACTGCTTCACCTGGAAAGACTGTTTGGACAGTACTCCAATACTCCAGTTGCAGGCTCATCCTTACTCTCTACAACTGTAACAGTGTTTCTCTATTTCTAAACTCCAACCCCTTTACAACCAAGGCCAAAATGCCATTTTCTTTCCTAACTACTTACTGCACCTGTACACTAACTTCTTGTGCTTTATGCACATGAAGACCTGGATCACTCATTGCTCCACTCATTTCCAATCTCTTTCCATGTAGACATAGTCTGTCTTTTGGTTCGTCCGACCCAAGTGCATGAACTCAGACTATCCTGATCTGTGTTCGTTGCTCCAGATTTCCAGCATCTGCAGTCTCTCTTGTGCATCCTACAAATTTGTTATCCATTCCATCCTTTCAAAGGATCTGTAGGACATTCACCAATTTTTTCTCTCAAGAATAAAAGAATATCAATAATTCAGTAAAGGCTCTGCTTCTACACATCCGTAGCAAACCAAATCTTCAATCCTTGGTCTGGCTCATCAGTTGGAACTCCAAGGAGTCCACCTCAACCAACAGTGACGGAGTAACCTCTACAAGTCCCTTTGATTCATTCAGTGTAAGCAGGAGCATAGACTGAGAAGATTCCAAGCCCAGAGAAGGTGTCTGTGGCAGATCTGTTGCAGGGCACCTCCATTCTAGGATGTTCCTGTCACCTGCAGCTGACCTACTTCTCTGACCACAATCCCTCAAGTTGCTCTGAGGAAAACGATAAGCTAAGAATGAGGGCAACATTAAAAGATAGAGTATGTTGTTGAGTTTCAAAATTATTTTGCAACTGTTAGTTTCCAGAAACCATGGATGGTTGTCAGATCTTTGGTTGTGATAGTCATTTTTTTATATCATAACCTAATTTTACTAGAACTGAAAAAGAGGATTGTGGACTTAGGAATCCTCTTGGGAGTTTAGTTTTTTGCTGTAAATGGAATGTTATTAAAGACTAAATGTAAATTATATGGAGTATGCTGACTATTGGAGATATTGGGTTATCACACACTACTGAAAGCTTTTCTTGTATCCGATGTGTTCTGCCCCATTTCACCAAGTGGGAATCAACCGTGTTTATGACATTTTAGGGAACTTGGTTTGATAAGCAAACCATGGATCCACCTCCATGCTAAATGACCCACTATGTTTCAAGCTATACTGACTCAGCGTTATGCTTACTTGACTTCCCTCTGTCATCATCATGGACTGAAACCTCTGCTTTTAAATTAATGATGGCCTGAGCAAGCAGGGATCAAAATTTTGTTACAAAACTAGTTTTCATAGTCTCATTGCAGCACAATGGACTCCCATGGGTGCATTCTCCAGTGTCTTGCCTCCTCTTTGTCTCATCCCAAATAGACATTTATTAATTGGATGCCAGAAAAAATCAGTGGAGGCATGGCGCTGGGACATATTGGTCCCCACAGAAGCTTGGACCCTCTCAAGATTGCCTTCTCAGCCATAGCTAATTAGTGTTTCCTTACTTAGTTATTGGCATGGTCATTACCACCAGCTACAAACTTGTTAATAAATGTAAAACAGTTCAACATTCTACTCCCGTACATCTGGGAAAGAAAACATTGGAAACATGAAGGATTTGCAGTGGGTCACTGTTCCTCAAGAGCAAACAATGTGTCCTTTCAACATCACAATTAATTCATGAAACTGCTAATAACTATGATGGGCCCACTGATGAGAGCTGACTGACACTCCACCAAGGGATGTAGACTTTGGTTGGCCTTGAAAGCAGAAACCTTCTCCATCAGTTGCTCCACCCTGGGTAATTTACACCATGCTGGCATTGAGATACAATTTGCTTACTGATTGACAAGCACGTGGTCTTGGCTGTGTGCTGCCCCTGTGAGTGATCAGTGTGTGAATTCAGTAGGGCTACAATTGCATGCTAGATTTTGAAGAATCAGAAAACTACATTTGAACACATAATTGAATGCATGGAAATTCCTGCTTCATTACTCCTGAGTTCATAGGATACCTTTCCTGGTATTTATTTTCTGGGCAACCTTCCCCCAATGCTGCTAACACTTCATTCTGGCACCTTTGGAGTAGAGAACCTCTCAGTTTCATTAATTATGGTACCAAACCTAGTATCTATAACTATGGGGGCCCTCTCTCTGCCCATCTGAGCATCCTTTACAACCATTGGTATTGGTATTGGTTTATTATTGTCACTTGTACTGAGGTACAGCGGAAAAATTGTCCTGCATACTGTTCGTACAGATCAATTCATTACACAGTGCACTGAGGTAGTACAGAGTGCATTGAGGTAGTACAGGGTAAAAACAATAACAGAATACAGAGTAAAGTGTCACAGCTACAGGGAAGTGCATTGCAGATAGACAACAAGGTACAAGGTCGAACAAAGTGCAAGGTCAACAAGGTAGATTGTGAAGTCAAGAGTCCATCTCATCGTATAAAGGAACCATTCAATAGTCTTATCAGTGTGGGATAGAAGCTGTCCTTGAGCCTGGTGGTATGTGGCTTCAGGTTCCTGTATCTTCTGCCTGATGGAAGAGGAGAGAAGAGAGACTGACCCAGGTGGGTGTGGTCTTTGATTATGCTGGCTGCTTCACCAAGGCAGCGAGAGGTATAGACAAGAGTTCATGGAGGGGAGACTGGTTTCCATGATGTGCTGAGCTGTGTCCACAACTCTCTGCAGTTTATTGAGGTCCTGGGCAGAGCAGTTGCTATACCAAGCTGTGATGCATCCAGATAGGATGCTTTCTATGGAGCATGGATAAAAGTTGGTGAGTGTCAAAGGGCACATGCCAAATTTCTTTAGCCTCCTGAGGAAGTAGAGGTGCTGATGAGCTTTCTTGGCTGTGGCATCTATGTGGTTGGACCAGGACAGGCTATTGGTGATGTTCACTCCTAGGAACTCTCTCAACCCTCTCGACCTCAGCACCATTGATGTAGACAGGTGCATGTACACCGCCCCTTTTCCTGAAGTCAGTGACCAGCTGTTTTGTTTTGCTGACATTGAGGGAAAGGTTGTTGTCATGACACCATGTCACTAAGCTCACTATCTCCTTCCTGTACTCCAACTCGTTGTTATTTGAGATACGGCCTACTATGGTAATATCATCTGAAAATTTGCAGCATAAAAGTTTGCAGATGAAGCAGAATGATCTGGAATAATTTATAGCTATGATGTGCTTTAGTGGTCAGATGGTCCTTTTAGAGTTGGAGCCCCAATATTCGTTATCATGGGTTTAAGTCCACAGGTGTACAGTACTCATTTACTAACAAATATTTAATGTGCAGTAATCAACCAAAAATATTCTGCTCATGCATTTACATGTGGACTGTGATTAAGAAACGTGTGCTAGCATGAGTAGAATAAACAGTTGTTAGTTACCAGCGCGTCCATATTTGGTATGGCTGTTCAAGGGTGGGAGAATTCATAGCCCATGACACTAGTTGCACTCTTCTTCAATTTAATGGAAATATGTATTTTTATTTCCTGTAGACCCAAGGGTAAAAATTAAAGTTGGCATAAAATTCTCTCTGTATTATTCTTTATGTCACAGGATGCCGATGGAACTTAGAGGATCATGCATCAATGGATAGATTATTCTAATAAAGTATAAAATTAAGAAAGGGGACATGAGTACACATGATAAAACACAGGCCTAAAATAGAATAATCTGAGTTTTCTTTTAAACCCTGGGCAACTTATAAATTTCTAGACATACTTGAGCAAGTACATATGGTCTCCAGGACATTGGGATGAATAACTAACCTAAGGGAGTGATTTGCAATGTTACAGACCATCAACTGCTCATGGCCAGTTCCAACAGAAAGGAAACCTTTTTATTAATCTGCTTACACCATCCACCGCTCCATCTGCTTACAACACAAAAAAAAAGAGCAGCAGAAATCCAGACATGGTTTTGGAACCAATCTATTGTTTAAGATCTTGAAAGATTAGCACCAGCCTCACATCATCTGCTATCCATGATATCAAAGGTGATTAGGCAATAGCTATTCTGAATCAAGTCTTAAACGTAAGTGCTCTGGAAACAGTTTAACTGAGGGTTACCAATTCACCTTGGCTCATACACCAGAACTACTAAAAGATAAATAGCAGTCTCTCCTGATCTTTCCAAAAGTTGGAAGAGCAACACTTTTAAACTTCAGATTAAAATGCAGAATAAACAAAATAACAAAGTGATATCTTTCTTTAATAATTTGAATCATATGTGAAACTAGAATGAAATATCTGAGTCTTTACTCAACTTCATTGATTCTTTTGACAAATATTTTAGGTTGGAGTAAAACTCTGCTCATGTAATTCTTTGCTGCAGTTAAATGATGAGTGGGACTCAAACAGGAAATGAACACTAACATTTTAAAACATGTGCAACATGCTTTTTTGTGGAATTTATGCATAAAAATCAATCAAAAACTTATTTTTCTATTGTTTGGTATTTCTATTGTTATCAAAACCTTCCAGTGAATGGACACAAGTAAAAATAGCTTCTTACACAGAGCTGCACATGATTTAAGTTGCTGAATCTTGACTGTTGCTTTTACTTAATGTTTGCATTCACCAAAAAGCACCATTATTTTAATTGGTAACATGGATGAAAGTTGGCTAAGTAGGGTGGTTCCAGCAGTAATTATTGCTTGCCTATCATGAGATTTTGTTTTTTTTTCTCTAGAGATATAAGCAGCATGGTTTTCCAAGACTAAGTTTATTCTGACCTTTGTGCTTGTATCATTTGTGATGTGGCCCACGTCAGATGGTACTTTAACCTCATTTGCGTGTTCGATACTGCAAATTATATTGTAGAGGGGCTTTCAGCTAAGACATACAATCTGATAAAATCTCTGCTTGCTCTAGGCAAACCAGGAGACAAGACACTTGGAGATTTGAATAGACTGAATGTTGCAGGCTTTTTATTTCAATACCAGATGTACTACGTGATACTAGGGGAGAAATATCTGTGGAGTTACTGATGGGCAAACATGTCAGAATGCTTATTAGCTTGGTTGAGTCAGAGTTTAGCACTACTGTGTGTTTCAAACAAGCAAAGAAGAATGAAAAGACAGGCAGGTGGGCAGAGGGAGTGGGGTGGCTCTGTTGGTAAAAACTAAAATCAAATCCTTCACAAGAATTGACGTAGGATCAGAAGATGTAGAATCCTTGTGGGTAGAATTAAGAAACTGCAAGGGTAGAAAGACCCTGATGTGAGTTATACACAGGCCTCCAAATAGTAGCCAAGATGTGGGGTACAAACTACAACTGGAAATAGAAAAAGCATGTAAGAAAGCAAACGTTATGGTGGTCATGGGGGACTACAATATGCAGGTAGACTGGGGAAATAAGGTTGGCACTGGATCCCAAGAAAAGGAATTTGTAGAATGCCTACAAGGTGGCTTTTCAGATCAGCTTGTGGTCGAGCCCACTAGGGAAAAGGCAGTTCTGGATTTGGTGTTGTGCAATGAAACAGATTTGATTAGGGAGCTTAAGGTAAAAGAACCCTTTGGAGGTAGTGATCATAATATAATGGAATTCACTCTGCAGTTTGAGAGGGAGAAGCTAAAATTGGATGTATCAGTATTGCAGTTGAGTATAGGTAACTACAGAGGCATGAGAGAGGAGCTGGCCAAAGTTGATTGAAAGGGGACCCTAGCAGGGATGACAGTGGAGCAGCAATGGCAGGAGTTACTGGGAGTAATTTGGAAGATGCAGGATCATTTCATCCCAAAGAAGAAGCAGCATTCTAAAGGAGGATGAGGCAACTGTGGCTGATAAGGGAAGTCAAAGACAGCATAAAAGTAAAAGAGAGGGCATACAATATTGCAAAAATTAGTGTGAAGCTAGATGATTGGGAAGCTTTTACAAACCAACAGAAAGCAACTAAAAAAGCAATAAGGGGAGAAAAGATGAAATATGAAGGTAAGCTAGCCAATAATATGAAAAAGTCTTTTTTTACAGATATGTAAAGAGTAAAAGAGAGGCAAGAGTGGACATCAGACCACTGGAAAATGATGCTGGAGAGGTAGTAATGGGAACAAAGAAATGGCGGACGAACTGAATAAGTATTTTGTGTCAGTCTTCACTGTGGAATACACCAGCAACATGACAGAAATTTGAGAGAATCAGGGTGTGTCATTGCTATTACTCAGGAGAAGGTGATTGGGAAGCTGTAAGGTCTGAAGGTGGATAAGTTACCTGGACTGGATGGACTACACCCCAGGGTTCTGAAAGAGGTAACTGAAGAGATTGTGGAGGCACTAATAGTGATTTTTCAAGAATCACTAGAGTCAGGAATGGTTCCAGAGGACTGCAAAATCGCAAATGTCACTCCACTCTTTAAGAAGGGAGGGAGGCAAAAGACAGGAAATTATAGGCTGGTTAATGTGACTTCGGTGGTTGGTGAGATTTTAGAGTCCATTTTTCAGGATGAGGTTTCAGGGTACATGATAAAATAGGCCAAAGTCAGCATGATTTCCTTAAGGGGAGATCTTGCCCGATGAATCTGTTGGAATTCTTTGAGGAAGTGACTGGCAGGATAGACAAAGGAAAGTCAGTGGATGTTGTTTCCTTGGATTTTCAGAAGGCCCTTGACAAGGTGCTGTACATGAGGCTACTAAACAAGATAGTTTAGCCCATGTATTACAGGAAAGGTACTAGCATGGATAGAAGATTGGCTGATGGGCAGAAGGCAAAGAGTGGGAATAAAGAGAGCCTTTTCTGGTTGGCTGCCAGTGACTAGTGGTGTTCCACAGGGGTCAGTGTTGGGAGCTCTACTTTCCACATTATATGTTAATGATCTAGATGACAGAATTGATGGCTTTGTGGCCAAGTTTGCGAGTGATACAAAGATAAGTTGAGAGGCAGGTAGTGTTGAGGAAGCAGGGAGTCTGCAGAAGGACTTGGACAGGTTGGGAGAAAGGGCAAAGAAGTGGCAGATGGAATACAGTTTTGGGCCTTATATCTAAGAGGGGATGTGCTGGCATTGGAAAGTGTCCAGAGGTTTACGAGAACGATCCCAGGGATGAAAGAGTTAACATATGAGGAGTATTTGATGGTTCAAGGCACGTACTCACTGGAGTTTAGAAGGATGAGGGGGTGCTCTCATTGAAACCTACCGAATATTGAAAAGCGTGAATAGAGTAGACATGGAGAGAATGTTTCCAATAGTGGGAGAGTCTAGGACCAGAGGGTACAGCCTCAGAATAAAAGGATATCCATTTGGAACAGAGATGAGGAGGAACTTCTTTAGCTAGAGGGTGGTGAATCTGTGGAATTCGTTGCCACAGGTGGCTGTGGAGGCCAAATCATTGGGTATATTTAAAGTGGAGGTTGATAGGTTCTTGATTAGTAAGGATGTCAAAGGTTACGGGGAGAAGGCAAGAGAATGGGGTTGAGAGGGAAAAGTGAATCAGCCATGATTGAATAGTGGAGCAGACTCAATGGACCGAATGGCCAATTCTGCTCTTATGTTTTATGGTCTTATGGTCTAAAAACATGACATCAGAGCTTGTGATTGTCATTTTGAGATAAATAACTATTTGGCAGATCCAGAAGTTTCCTCACTTTCTACTGAAACCAATGTAGTAAAGGAGGACATACCCTAAAGCGACTTGTTACCATCCACTACTGATGTTCTATCACAAAATTGAGGTTGTGTTCTCAACAAACGAAGCAGTACCAGACAGATAGAAGTTGTAAATAGGAAAATATTATTTTTATAAGCTTGTTATAAAAGTAGAATGTATGCTATGATTGTATTATTTTATGTACACCAGTCTTAATCCAAAACTAAGAAGGAAAGTATCAAAAAGTCCTGTGTTGTGATAGTGCTTTAAGAATGGACAGCCTTGTATTATAATCCTATTTTTAACAATGTCTTTTATTGAATGAGGACACAACTAAAATGACATCTTACATGGAGCTTTCTGTGGTTTAAACTGTTGAAATCATGAGTGTTTTACCATAACCAAACCTCTAGTACACTAGATAGATGAATTAGAGAGAATTGCATCAATAATTCACCTTACACAAGCTTGGAATCACCAAATTGCTTTAAAGACAATTAAGTGTTTTTTTAAATTGGGTCAGTGATGGAATATAGAAATCATGGCAGCCAAATTGCAACAGAAAAGTCACACAAAGGGATATTTGTTGGAAAATCTGTTTGAGATCTGAAGGATAGATGGTGACCAGGACATCAGAGAGAACCACACTGCACTTCTTCAAATAATGCTGTGGATTTTTTTAAATGTTTATGCATGAAGGTAGATAAGGTCTCAATTAATATCTCAGCCATAAGACTGCAGTTCTGACAGTGTAGCATTCCTTCAGGCAAACTGGATTTTGTGCTTAAGCCCTGGACCTGCAGTTTAACCCACATTATTTTGTTATGAAGCAGGAACAGGTGTGAGTTGGAGGTAAAACAACTGAGGTTTGGATGACCTCAAATTTACTGAAGACATGTATAACTTGAACCTTTATCTTTCAACAGCTAATGGGTTTTGAACCTTGAATTTCTTTCCAAATAACTTGCTCATATGCAAGTATTATTTATTTCCTCTCACAGTTGCAATCTGAAATCCATTAATATTTCAAAAAGCTTTCATGTCTGTCCAAACAAAGAGAGGTCAAAGGAACAAATGCTCTTTGAATCTCAATATAAAAACCAAAAGACATGTATACATTTGTTCTCCTATAGGTCTTCAAATATATCAAAGGACTTATCCAATGTCATCACAAGCAAACACGTGCTCATCATTATTCAAAATAAGATACAACAGGCTCTAAAAGAAAATAGGTCTAATCTTATTCAGAGCACTGAACTGCAGTAATGTGCAGATCTTGAAGGAACAGTGATTGGAGTGGGAATATCACAAGGAGTCCTTCTCATTGATGACTCTTCCCATGGCATAAAGATGTGGAGAAAGGCTTGCCAATAGAATCTCAGAAATGGTTAATCATAACATGGTTGGATGTCTGCCTTTTTCAAATGGATTCTGCTTGACTTCTGCAGGAACTGCTATCAGAGATCAATGGGATCCCTGCAGATTGCTGAAATCAAAATGTGCCATATTTGGCAGGCACAGTGGTGTAGTGGTTAGCGTAATGCTATTACAGTGCCAGCGACCTGGGTTCAATTCCAGCCACTGTCTGTAAGGAGTTTGTATGTTCTCCTTGTGACTGCATGGGTTTCCTCTGTGTACTCTGGTTTCCTCCCACATTCCAAAGACGTACAGACTAGGAAGTCATGGACATGATATGTTGGCACCGGAAGCATGGTGACACTTACGGGCTGCCCCCAGAACACTCTACGCAAAGATGCATTTCATTGTGTGTTTCATTGTACATGTGACTAATAAAGAAAAATCTTAAATTGCAACAGGACAGAACTCAATTCCAGCACAATCTTAGAGAGTATATACTGAGAAATGAAAAGCAGAAGGTTTGAACTGGTAAATGACATTCACCATAAGTATGTTTCGATAGAGGACTTATTTGCATGTGGAATAACCATATTGTTCTGGTAACAATTCCCAGCAAAAATAATAATAAAATAAAGCTGCCAACAGTCTTCCAAGTAGCAGTCATTGTCACCATATCATGGAAAAAATACCTAAGATTTTGGATCAGGTAACCTGGTTTATAAAGACATTTAAAGTATGTAATTTTAATTAGACATATCTAGTTTACCGAAAAGGATTTTGATTAGTCAGATTGCAAAAACTAATATTTCAGCATTGGAAACTTGAAAGATTAAAGCACACCAAAAAGAAATAATAATGTAATCTGTCCAGAAGTGCTTAAAATGTGAACAAAATTGCAAGACTTTGCAGTTGGCAGTGGCTCTTGTTGTGAATACCCATGAGCAAGTGTCAAGTTGCTATGGAACCCAGTCTGTGACAGTTAAAAGAACACACCAAAGGAAGCTTGCTCTACCAAACAGCATCAGCCTTCTGCCAAATGAAATGGTATGTTAATGTCTGAATTCAAATTCAAGATGTTTGGGTGAGCTCTGCCCCAAGTAACAACCTTGCCAATAGGGAAATGTAAATTATTAACCTACAGGCCTTGCCTGCAGTGGTTGGATTTTTAAAAAGGGTTTGTTGTTTTTAAAGTGGATCCAAAATCCTTTTTTTTTGGAGACACTGCTTTTATATTTAACTTTCCACAATAGTACAATATTGCTTGGACAGTGTCACATCAGCTCATTAACATTGTTTACATTGCTGTTAGCTGCAGAAATCAAACTTGCAACAAATGAAGTGCCAAGAATAGGAATTCCTTTGGGCAACTAGTCCCTGATAAAGAACAGTGGGACAATAAATGTAAATCCACCAACATGTCCTAATTTCCAAGAGAATCCAAATCTTTCAGAGTTTATCACTTCTATTGGTGCATGTCAGAAGAGGCTTGTTTTTGTCATCAGTGCTTCACAAGAGATGCTGAACAGTGGAATTCTCTGAATGACTTCAAGAGAAAGCTAAATCTCTTTTTGGCTGAGCTGGATGTTATCTTTTACAAAAAGTACTTACAACGGATTTCAGGGCTATTGTGTTCTCCTGGATTAGTTTCTATTTATAATCCAGAATTGAGGAAGAATTTCTGAGATGCCTTTTCCCTGGATTTCACATTTTTTTTTACACTGCATCCTATCACGTGGTTTTAGGTGAGGTGGAGACTTTATGTATTGTGATCTGAAAGATGTGACAATTGTGTGGGGCTGGCTGAATGGACGGGAGAAGTTCTAATTGTCCCTTATTGTTCATCAGCTATTTTATCTGCAGCAGCCTGACCAGAAGACAATTTGTTGAACAGGGACCTCTCTTCTCATACCTGTGATAGTTGTACAAGACTATTGAATGGACCTTTTGTACGATAAGATGGACTCTTGACCTCACAATCTTCCTCAATGTGGCCTTGCACCCTATTGTCAGCCTGCATGGCACTGCACTTTCTCTGTAACTATAACACCTTATTCTGCATTCTGTTATTGCTTTTCTCTGGTACTACTTTGATATACTGATGTGATGAAATGATCTGTATGGAAGGCATGCAAAACAAAATTTTTCACTGTACCTCAGTACATGTGACACTAATAAACTGATTTATCAACTTACCAATTTAAATTTACCAGATGTTATGCCTTTAGAGGGAAGCATCCCTCAGATTTATCAGTATACTTTCACTAGGCTTATTGACTGCTGCTGTTTTTATTTAGGGCAACGCCTTTTCCCATTTCTGGGCATGTAAGGTATCAATACATTTGAGGAGGTATTTCTGCATCCAGTTATATCCTGCTTGGGTTCTGAAAGAAACCTTCATCCTGCTGTCAGTTTATTTAAAATTATCCCTCTTCCCCCTTCACCCTGGGAAGGAAGTGATTTTGCACCATCCCACTTTCCTTGAATCAGAATGTTTGGTTTGTGTTGCTTTCCAGGAGCTGTTAATTAGCCCAGGATCTCAAAATGGCTCAGGCGACTCAATCACCAAAGTCTGGCAAGATGGTATCCTCAATGATATTCTCCCGTCTCATGCCAGAAGCTGAATATCAGTCCCAGTTTTTCTGTGCTGATGTCAGGTACATCACATCCTAAACCATCATCTACAGCAGTGGTTTTCAATCTTTTTCATGCTGCAGCCCCCCCAGAATATGTCCTTGTTAGATGGTAGACCCCCAAAGCCCACAAAATCAAACAAATAATTCATGCATACAACACTTAAATTACTGCACACAGGCCCTATTGAAATAGTGACTATTTCAATCACTGATAATTACCAGCAGTGTCTTTCAGTGTTGTGCCTGTTTTGCACTGCAGAGTTTGTCCAAATCTGGTGGTATGTGCGACAAATGTACGCGTATGTCATCCTCAATATTCAGTATTGATTTGTATTTGGTTTTCATGACAATGGCTGCAGAAAATGTTATTTCGCACATGTAAGTGGTTGCAAATGGTAACAGAACATTGATGGCTTTGCCGGACAGCAGTGGATACTCCTGGGAACATGCTATCCAGAACGACAACAGTGACATTCAGTTGAACTGCAAGCGCAAAGTCCTGTCAGATGACAGTTCAGCCAATTCTTCTTGTTCACGTCCAGTTAAATCAGTAAGCATGCATTCAAACGGATTTCGAATCCAATCAAACATGATCGTGTCATCGTCGCCGAAATACTCATGGAAATAATGTGACAGCTGTTGAATATGGTTCAAAATGGTGTTCGCAATGGCCTCTGTCTTAGTCTCGTTCACTGTCAGAAATTCAACCAGCAACGGAAACATATCATAGACACCTTGCTCGCATCTGCCTTTCCAGATACAGAGTTTTTTCTGGAAGGCATTGATTTTGTCATGTGTTTTCAGAACATTTGAGCTAGGTCCTTGCAATGATAGATTTAAGCTGTTCAAAATGTTGAAAATATCTGCAAGATAAGGTGGTGGAGGGCTGGGTTAGTAAGTTTGGGGACGACACTAAGATAGGAGGTGTTGTGGATAGTGTGGAGGGCTGTCGGAGCTTACAGAGGGATATTGATAGGATGCAGAGCTGGGCTGACAAGTGGCAGATGGAGTTCAATCCGGAGAAGTGTGAGGTGGTACACTTTGGAAGGACAAACTCCAGGGCAGAGTACAGGGTAAACGGCAAGGTACTTGGCAGTGTGGAGGAGCAGAGGGATCTGGGGGTTCATATTCACAGTTCATTGAAAGTTGCCTCACAGGTGGAAAGAGCAGTTAAGAAGGCCAATGGGATGTTGGCTTTCATAAGTCGCAGGATTGAGTTTAAGAGCCGCGAGGTTATGATGCCGCTTTACAAAACTCTAGTTAGGCCACACTTAGAGTACTGTGTTCAGTTCTGGTCACCTCATTATAGGAAGGATGTGGAGGCGTTGGAGAGGGTGCAGAGGAGATTTACCAGGATGCTGCCTGGATTGGAGAGTATTGAATATGAGGAGAGGCTTAAGGTGCTAGGGCTTTATTCACTGGAAAGGAGGAGGATGAGAGGAGACATGATAGAGGTATATAAAATATTGAGAGGAATAGATAGAGTAGACAGTCAGCGCCTCCTTCCCAGGGCACCAATGCTCAAGATGAGAGATCATGGCTTTAAGGTTATGGGTGGGAGGTTCAGGGGAGATGTCAGAGGGAGGTTTTTCACCCAAAGAGTGGTTGGTGCATGGAATGCACTGCCTGGGGTGTTGGTGGAGGCAGATACATTGAACAGGTTCAAGAGCTTGTTGGATAGGCATATGGAGGAACGTGAGATAGAGGGATATGCGGGAGGAAGGGGTTAGGTAGTGTGAGGGTGGTCTGATGGACGGCACGACACGGTGGGCCGAAGGGCCTGTTTTGTGCTGTATGGTTCTATGGTTCTATGGTTCTATAAGCTAATCTGGCAACCCACGTCTCATCTGTCAAGAACTGTGCCAATGATCTGTTATGCTCATTTAGTAAAATGAGCAGTTCATCTCGCAATTCATATACACGCTGCACAACGTGGCCTCGTGACAGCCATCTGACTTCTGTATGTAGCAACAAATGCTTATGCTCAGCTTCCATTTCACGGCATATGTTTTCAAACAAACGATGATTGAGCGGCCTGGCTTTATGAAGTTAACGATTTTAATGCACGGGGAAAACACATCCGCAAGATTTTCATCCATATCCTTTGCAGCCAAAGCCTCACGGTGAATCATGCAGTGGGTTGCTGCTACATGTGGAGCTACTTCTTTCACTCGTGTGACTAGACCCGACTTCCATCCCATCATTGCGGCATCACCATCCGTGCATACTCCAATACACTGTGTCCACGCCAATGCCAATTGTACAAAAAAAGTGTCAAGCACATGGAAAAGTTCTTCACCGGTTGTACGCCCTGGGAGGGCCTTGCAAAACAAAAAGTCTTCCAAAGCCTCTCCTTCCCAGCATTATCAAACAAAAACCAACAACTGCGCAGTACTGGCAACATCAGTACTTTCATCGAGCTGAATCGCAAATCTGACTTGCTGAAGACGTGCTAACAGCTGGCTCTGTATATCTTCCACCATATCGCCAATTCTTCTGCTTACTGTGTTATCAGACAGTGGAATGGCTTTCAGTTTTTGACTGGATTCTTTTCCCAGTACAACTTCTCACATATCTACTGCTGCAGGCAGTATAAGCTCTTCTCCAATTGTGTGAGGCTTTCTGGAATGTGCTATTCATAATGCTACCAAATATGATGCGTGAAGAGCCTTCTCATTTACAGTGGCGCAGGCTGTCATATTGCCTTTCTACTTGAGGTACAGCTCCTTTTGCCGCTCAAAATATTCCTTTGGCTTACTGGCAATATCTGGATGCACTGTTGTTAAATGGTGCTTCAATTTTGCTGGTTTCATTGCATCATCGGACAGTGTTTGCAAACACACAACACAGAGAGGTTGGTCTGCATTTGTCCCCACTGCGATGAAGCCATATGAAATGTATTCTGGATCGTACTTGCATTGTTTTCTCTTTCGGTCACCCTTATCCCCTTCGCCATCAGAGTCTTCCGGTTTCTGGTCAGCTTTTCTCTTCAGAAATTTCTCCATACTTAGCAATACACGCTGGACAGTTTAATTACTATTACTGATAAACAAAATTATCAAAATTAATCTAAAAGTTACACGCTTGCGCACTTTTTGTTTAACAGTGACTTCACTGTGGCGTAAATGCACGGTAAGTAAGCAATATTATTGAGGCACACCAACAACGTCACTCAGTCTTGCTAACACTACAGTGCACAATAGAATAGTAGTGAGTAGTGAACACTACTGACTACTCTGACTACACAAATCGAATATTAAGCGGAAGTTTACCAGAAGGGAACACCATCTATGTCTCTAAGATTGTCGCCTATAACAGATAGAATAGATGTGGCCGATTTTCCGAATAGTGGAAGACTGGAGCAAGCAAGTAAGCTACGTCTTTGTAACAGGTCGCTTTTCCATCTTTTTCTTGGCTTGCTTGTGGACACCCTGGCAACCCACTGCGGACCCCCAGGGGTCTGCGGACCACAGGTTGAAAACCTCTGATCTAGAGACTCAGATTTCTATTTTATAGAATAAAATTCTGTCCTACTCACAGAACATGACATGTAATTTAAAAGCTTTACAGCTAATTTTAAAAAAGCCACAGCATATTTTTCAAAACTATGCATCTGTTATTCTGACTTATTAAAAAAGTTAAAATGGAGATTGGCCAGCCCTGCAAGTTTTTCCAAACATCATTCTTCATTTTAATGCTTAGAAAATGTTCTGAGGTCCACTGAGCCTTACATTTAAACATCTCCATGTTGGAAGTCTGATTGGATAAAATGTGCCCACCTATATCTTGATATCAATGTGTTGCAAAAAAAAGTGACAATAGTGTATAGATTTATGAGGGACCTATATAGAATGGACATAAAAGACCTATTGTCCTTAATGGAGAGGTCAACAAACAAGCAGCAAAATTTAAAATGATTGGTGAGAACCTAAAATGTTTTCTTTCACACCCGGAGGGTGGTGAGGATTTTCAATTCAGTGCCTGAAAGAATGGCAGAGGCAAAAGCATTTGTCATATTTAAAACCTATTTGAATATGCACCTGATGTTTTATAACTCAGGAGGCTAAAGTTGGACATAGGATGAGGCTAGTTTGTTGTTTGTAATAATCATTATGGGCCAAATGGCTTCCTCCTCTGCTGTAACTTTCTACGATTGTATAAAATATATGAATATTAGCTTCCTTTAGAGACCAGAAGCATTAACTTTGGGAAAATGCATGTGTATCTTTGCCAGATCAATTCCAGTCTCCTTCATTGGTTTGGTCACTTGCAAATTCTTATAATGTTCCTTAATTTGTCATTCTTTCTATTGTTGATCTTTTCTTTGCAAAATATTACAGACTTATTAAGGATCACATGACACATTAATTACCTTAAATTATTATAACTAAAACATGATTTTAAAACAATCATATTTCAGTTGTAATATTTGTATTCTTTCAATAAAATTTGGCATAGTTAGTTAAAACTGTTTGAATGTCTCCTAAAATGGGAGTGCTATTATTTTATTTATATGTGGCTGTGGGTGTTGTTTGCATAGCTAACATTTAATGCCCATCTCTAGCTGACCTTGACAAGGTGCTAGTGAGCTGTCATCTTGAACCAGTGTGGTAAAGGTGCACACATATTTGCTAGGAATGAATTGTCAGGATTTTGACCTCATAACTTGAAGGAATTACTAAGTATTTTCCAGGTAATATGGGAGATAATGATGCTTCTGCTGTTCTTGTCTTTCTGGATGGTAGGAGTGGGATTATTATTCAAAGAAACATTGTGGAGTGGCATGCATCAAACAATGGTGTACCAGTGGTGAAGAAAATGAATGGACAGGATGCCAGTCAAGCAGTTTGCTGCATCCTGGATACTGTTGAGATTTTTGAGTGTTGTTAGAGCTGCATTCATCCAAGCAACTGGAGAGTGTACCATCAGACTTGTGCCTTGCAGATGGTGGGAAATTCTGGGGAGTCAGGAGATGTCACTCATTGCAGAATTCTAGCTCTCAAACCTTTAGCTATTGTATTCATTTGGCTAATTCAGTCAGGCTTCTGATCTTTAGTGGCACACAGCATATGAGCTTTGATGATGGATTACTGTTGATGATCAAGGAAAAATGGTTAAACTCATATTGTTGATGGCTTTTCTTTGGAATGCATGTGTGTAGTCCGTATATTCCATATCACTTACCATTCCAGGCCTGAATAGTGTCTAGATCCTTAGGAAGGCATGAACTACTTCAATATCTATGAAGCTGCAAAGAGAACTGAACACTGTGTAATCATCAGTGAACATCTCTACTTCTCAGCTGATGAAGGAAAGGTTATCTGTAAAGCAGTTGATTATTGTTAGCCATCGGTCAATATCTTGAGACATTTTTGCAGCAACACCCTGATGTTGAGATAAAAGGCCTACACCAATTATAGTCATCCTTCAACCAGTGGAGAGTGTCCTCCTTGATTCCTATTGACTTTTAGATTGGCCCTTTGATAGATTAATCAGTCAAGTAGTCCTTTGAATGATTACTTCAGTCAAAATTCCCAGTACCAGTCACCTCATCCCTGAAATTCAGCTGTTTATTTTCCATATATGGGCTATGGGTTAGAACCCAGTTGTCCTGACAGAACATCAGCGTTGGTTATTGGTGAGAAAATGTTGCTTGATATCACAGTTGACAAAGTTTTCCATTTCTTTGTTGATGATTAAATAATGGCATAGCAATTGACCATATTGGATTTGTCCTTCCTTTTGTGAACAGCAATTAGCCGGATGCTTTCACACTTTTGTTGGGTAAATTTATCTCTGCTATATTTGCTGTTTCTAAAGTTCCTGAGAAAAGTTTGTGAAATGCAGAATGTTTTCTGCTGTTTATCATTAAAGGGGAGGGTAGTGCCCTGTCCAATAAATAGTGTCATCTTTTCTTTCAATAAATTACTTCTGAATGTATAATACTATTGTCTTAAAATTAGGCTTCACCCTTTTTTTGCTGTGCTAAGAACATGCTGTATATAGCACAAATGCCGAATCAGATCCCTGGCAAAAAAGTCATGAAAATGGCCAAAAATAAGTTAGAAATATCAATGTGGTGAATTGTACCCAGAATCTTGCATTAAAGCTGAATCTGCACAACTCCCAATGGCATCACACTCACCTTAGTTCAACATGAAGGAGCATTTATTCATCAACTGAGGAAGCATGGTCAGAAATAATCAGAGAAAGGTTTCCTTGCCCATGTTTGGCCCGATGCTAATGGTCTTCAATGTGGAAAGAGAAATAGAGTTAATGTTCAGGTCAAAAACTTTTCCAATATTTGCAATTTTTTTCGTGTAGTCTCTGGATTACTCACCCTGTAATTTAGGTGCCATTTCATTATCGCACCCACTAGCAAATGGTATCTTTCACTGTACAAAGATAAGTAAGTGAACTGGTGTGGCAGGGCTGGCGTTGCTGTGGATCTTGCCATGCCTCATCTTATAAGGTTGTTAATGGAGCGTTGCCAGTGGTATCACCACTAAGGCATTCCATTGCTTGGGTATCTCAGCAGCAAAATGCTGATAAAAATATTCCCTGTGAATTTTGGAAGGTTTTTGTGCAGTCTGCAGTCAGTCTGGAGCTGCCCAGTAATAACAGGCATGTCCATTGAAATAGAATCCAGCAAAATAATATAATGCACTCTTAATTGTACTGTGTGTGTTTAATGAAGATCAAAGTTTGTATCCAGAAGCTCTAATTTATGTAGTTAAGGGAGGAAACATGCAATGTGCAACTTGCGGTGCCATTAAGTACTTTACTTCAGTGGAAACATGTCACACTAAGGTGAAAGACCCACTGAAGTGTCCAGGCCAATTTCCCGATAAATACAAGTTTGCTCTGAAATCATTACTTGCACAGTCTAATTTAGATTAAATCTCTTTCATGCACAAATTGTCCTGCATGAAAAACAACTGGAACGTTAGCAACAAAGTTATGACATTTTGAAGGGAAGGATTCTAAAGTGCCTATTGGATTTTATGAAGGGCAGAAAAGACATTTGTTATCAATGATGCACTGGTTTATTATATTTATTATATTGTAACTTCAGATAATTGTGGCAGTATAAAACAATTAAAGTATTACAAATTATACTCAGCTTTATTCACTTGCAGATAAGAAACGTTTCTGCATTTGAACAACATCTTTTAATGATAATTCTTCTTGATGTGATTTTTGAAAGCAAGCTATTGATTTTCCAACCTGCATCTTATGACACACATCTATATTTCCCTTCAGTCATTCAGAGAGGAGCTCTTTAGGTAAGGTAGAAAGGGTACTATAGCTGCATGATATTTGCCAACTTCAAAGATTAGTTTGTAACATAGCAACTGGAAAGATAATTTATTATTCTAAAGGCACTTCTATGGCACACTGAATGAATACATATATCAAATTCCTTGGCAGAACCAGAAGTGACTGGGCTATAACTGCAATATTTTGGGATAGCATTGTTCTATTGACAAGTGAAAGGTATATTTATATTGCCACTATTTATTAATGCAAAGAAGTTTCTGCTTTATATCAATGCAGTACTAAAAGCACACCAAAGGATGACTGACATTAACCCACTGGAAAATTTCATTCATTTTTCTTCAGGAATGCATGGATATAAGTTCAGCCTGCCTGTTTGTATCCAGACCAATATTTTGGAGGATGTAAGAAATCAGTAACATTTCATTAATAATTTCCCTTTGTTCAAATATATATAAAGTTAAAATAGATCATCAAACAATTCTTCCTAATTGCCGAAGTCAAATTCAAATTTATTGTCATTTGCACAAGCACATGTTTGCACAGCTGCAATGAAAAACTTGCTTGCAGCAGCAACACAGGCACATAACATTAGAGACACAGCATTCACAAGGTACAAAATTATACAAGAAAGAACACAGAACAAAAATAAAAGAAAAACAAAACAGCTAGATCTGAACATCACATGGATGGCTAGGCAGAGAACAAAAAAAAGATCACTTTGGTCTATTTAGTCATATCTAGAACTCTAAACCTGAAGAGGAACTTCACCACACCCAGTTCTCAATTAGTTTTCTTTCCAAAAGACTGTTTAATCCTTTCTTAAAATTTCTGGTTATCTGTTGTATTCGCCATCCATTCCAAGTACCTGTCGTCCTATGTGTGAAATAGTTATATTACATTTGTCCATCCTTTTTCCTTCTGAGCTGCATTCCAAGCCCAAATTGACATTCTTGATGTCCTAGGAAGCAACATTTCTTCCATATTCTTGTATATGGCTGGAGAAACTTTTTTTTTACTGAATCTGAGTTTCGTAAGCCACTGCATGGAGAGGGCATTATCTCAAATAAGCCTTCATCAAGTTTGTGTTGAGAGCAGGATGTGATGATATTTTGCCTTATTGGCCTATGTTTTTATTTAAATACATTGCCGGAGAGCCTCATTTTCAACTTAAGAACTGTTCAGGTTTCAGACAGCTCTCAGGAATGGAACCTAGGGAAGATCTGCATTGCAATCAGCCACTGATAAGAACCACTTAGGTCATTTGAGGCAAGTGAAACTCAGGGAGCCTTGACGTCGGATCTTGAATGTGTTCCTTATTTTGGACAGCACTTTCAATCTTGGCTTTATTCTGTTATTCATCACTGCTTAAATTGACAGGGCCAAAGTGGCAGGCTTGGAAAAGGTTCTGAGGAAACCATACAATGAACTGAGGCATCAGGGAGGTGTCAATGGATATATAGGTTTGGATTGCTGAAATATGCATGCCTCCTCAGTGTGTCACAGCAACTCAACAGACATGAGGAGAAGTGATGGTCAACAACAACAACAGCAATTGAGCTGGGTTGACATTAAGATTCTGGCAAGTAATTTCTCATGGCTAAAGCTGTCAATTAACTTAATTTTTAGTTTAGTACCTTATATCATCACTTGCCAATTTCCACTGCCTCACTCTATGTTGTAATCAATAGAGGATGGGTGGGTAGCTAGGTACGTAGGTAGGTAGGTACAAAAGCGATATATTGTCACCCGGGGATCATGAAATTAAAACATAAAGTGCTAGAAATATTCAGCATGTCATGCAGTATCTGGGGAGAGTGAAACAGTTAATGTTTCAGGTTAATGATGTCTTACTCCAAGCCCCTTATTGACATTCTCCATGTCACAGGATGCTTTTTCTCAAGGTGGAACTTATCTATTAATTTCTGATACAAATTCACCAATCTGAACATTAAGTCTGCTTCTCTTTCCACAAACGCTGCCTGACCTGCTATGTATTTTCAATATTTTGTCACATTAAGTTCAGGGCATATACTGTATATCCATATTTGCAGTGTGTTCATACTGACAGCTTGAGGTGGCTGGCCTTTGCTGCTAATGGTTCACTTCAATTTGTAATACTTGATCACTTTCAATTTAATTCAATTCCCTTGTAGAAGGAATAAGTGTGGATGCTTCTAAGGTTTCACCTCCAGCTATCTGAGAAGACTCATATTTTGAATTATAAGAGTTCTCCCTGTATGTCAGCCACATTTGAGAGTTTGATTGTTAACTTCAGCTATGTCCTTTAAATCATTTCCTTTGCATTAGGGGTGAGTATCAGTCTCTTAAGTCGAATGGCTTCCCTCCCTTGGTGATTGTCGAGTGACTTATAGTTTTTAGACTGTCAAACTGGCTTTTCCCACTTACAAACATCCATTCCTACAACAGTTTTGTTGAGTTGACCATGTGGGACCATCAAAATAAATCTCTGCACACTAAGTTGACTTCCTTGAATTGAAGAGTTGAAGGATATATCAAACTGGGTGTAAAAGATTGGTGGCTGATTATATGGATCTTTCAAAGAGTCAAATATGTCACAAAAACTGAAGCCCAAACATTAAAGTAATTAACAAAACCGGCCTGCAAACTGGTTACATTCTATTAAAGAAACCTACTGAAGTGTGAAAACATTAATGCTCCCTGCTGATGGTAACAGCAGAAATAATAGTGTTATGGAGGGGAGTTAAAATATTTTTCTCCAGCAGTTATTCCTCATCTTGACAAGCACAGAATTGATGAAAGGGCACTGCCAAGGTAGCAGTGAAGTGACACAAGTGAAAGGAATGAAAGCAGTCCCCATGAACCGCATATTAAGATTAACCTTAAGTCACTCGTATTTATCTAGCATCTGTTAATATTTTGAATACATTTTATGCATGGTTTTCATTAAGTGAAAGAAAATTCTAATAAGCTCATTAAACATAAGCTTCATAAACAGTCACGGATCAGGAAAATTAAAATTAAACTCAATGTCACTGAAGGATATCAATTTATTATCAACAGACTCAGTCAGCAGGATTAGCAAAAAAAGCAAGGTTGACATTTTAACCTGTTTAGTGGAAGACAAGATCAGCAGGGGTGTATCTTGGAGTGGGGAGGAGGGGAGGAGCGAGAGAGTGGGTTGATGGGGTGAGGTAGGGAGATTTGATGTAGGAAACGATCAGAAAAGTTCAAAGAAGAAGAGGAAAAGCAAAATGGTTGTGTTCCCACAGTTGAGACACAATGGACTGCAGATGCTGGAACATGGAGCAACAAACAATCTGCTGGAGGAACTCAGTGGGTCGAACAGCATCTTTTGGGGAAGGAAATTGTTGACATTTCGGGCTCGAAACCCTGCAGCAGGACTGATCCTGCATCAACACTCTAAGTCCTGATGCAGAGTTTCGAGCCGGAACATCGACACTTCCTTTCCCCACACAGATGCTATTTGACCTGCTGAGTTCCTCCAGCAGATTGGTGTTACTACATTTGTTGATTTTGTGGATCTGGGTGACTACTCAGCATAATCAAACATGGATATTATTCAACAAAAGGCTCAGTATGTTTTTTCTCTCTTTGGATGTTTGGGATTTAGTGTTTAAATCCTTAGTTGCAGTTCAGGCAGTAAGAATAAGGATATAAGGCATTTCCAGCTTTACTGAGGTTGCATACAATGGCTTTGCCAGCAGGGTACCCTGATGAAGGCAGAATCCCAATACTGCTGGCTGAGCTCCACCAGTGATTTTTTAGCTGTGTCCTGCCACTAAGCTCTACAAGAGGAGTGGACATGAAGTCTGCGTAGATCAGCCATGATCATATTGAAAGGCAGGGCAGGTTGGCGGTGGGGAGGGGGGGTGGTGGTGGGGAGGGGGGGTGGTGGTGGAGTGGGGGGCTGGGCAGGGGGAGCCAGCCAGTCCGGCAATTTGGTGTTTCCTGTTCATTTGAATGACAATAACTTCTGGCCAGCACTATTCATTGGCTGAACTCTCCAACATGGGGACAGTTTTCATGAGTGGTAGCTCCAGTTAAAGATGGTCTGTACTGTTTAAAGGCAGCTTGCATCACATTAAGATTTAGGGTGGGGGAGAGGAGCATTATGGCTGCAGCAAGTATTGGTGGGGATTCTACAAATGAAACCTACCCAGGAAATAGCAGGGAGTGGGACAGCGGGTTACAGGACAGAACAGATTCAGAATGGAGGTCTTCAGGAAAGGAGATGGAAAGTGTCCTGCATCTACAACGAGTGGATACTCCACACCTACAGTGAAAAGATGTTGGGAGCAGATTACCAAGGAGATCAATACTGGAAAACAATCTCTAAGAAGTTGGATATAGCTAGGAGTTCAATGTCCTCACGAGGTTAACGTCAGTGAACGATCTCCAAATGTCATGTCCCACTAATAGTGACACAAGCATCATGGACTGTTCAATGTCCCATAACCACATCAATCACCAATATCAGTCTCTATCATTTAGCCTGTAGTAGCCTTAGTGCTTCTGGATGACTCACACTCACACTCACTACCTATGATATAGGTACACTGCCAGTAATTCCAAACATATTAAGACATTCACTGACACATTTCCCACCCTTTCAGGATAAGGTGCACACATCCTACAACAGCAACTGTTAACTGGGGTGGAACACATGCTTTTGTACCACAAACCCCAAGGAGAAAATAGTACTGGCTAGAACTGTGGCATTTGTTGCTGAGGCCATACAGGGCTAATTCAATTGATAATGATGCTATCTTCATAGCTAAATCTCTATCGCATGTCCCCATAGTTATACAGCATGGAAACAGACCCTTCAGCCCAAGTCATCCATGCCGACCAAGATGCATACTTGCGCTAGTCCCATTTGCCTGCCTTTGGCCCATATCCCTCTAAACCTTTCCAATACATGTACCTATTCATTTCTGAGTGCCTCACTTACTTCCCTTTGCTCTCTTTGCCAGAACCTTTGCCTTACTACTTTTCATTTCAGCGGCTAAAGAACAACACAGGAAATTTTTGAACAGGAAGAAGTTAATGACAATAAAAGCAGACCAAGTGAAAAGTGAGAAGACATGCATGTTTTAAATTGCAGACAGAGGAAGGAGTGGAGAGAACAGTGATAGGGTGTTAGTCAAGGTAGTCAATTTAGCAAATACCTCAAAAGCCAGCCATTGGAACAAAATGATAAGATATCTTTATTAGTCACATGTACAATGAAACACACAGTGAAATGCATCTTTTTACATGGAGTGTTCTGGGGGCAGACTGCAAATGTCACCATACTTCCGGCACCAACATAGCATGTCCACAACTTTGGAATGTGGAAGGAAACCGTGGCACCCAGAGGAAACCCACGCAGACTCGGGGAGAATGTACAAACTCCTTACAGACAGCAGCCAGAGTTGAACCCTGGTTGAAAGAGCGAGCGGTCTGAAGTTGGAGAACTCAGTATTGAATCCTGCAGGTTGCAATGTACCCAGATGAGAAATGAGGTGGTGTTCCTCGATCTTAACTTGGGCCTCATTATAACAGTGCAGGAGGCCACAGACAGAGAGGTCAGAGAGAGAATAGGATAGTGAATTAAAATGGTAGGCAACTGGAATCTCAGGGACACAGGTCCCTACAAAATGATTACCCAATCCGTGTTTGGTTTCTCCTAAGTAGAAGAGGTCGCATCGTTAGCACCAAATGCCATACACTGGACTGGATTAAGTGCAAGTGAATCGCTGCTTTGCCTAAAAAGAATGTTTGAATCCCTGGATGGTGGGAAGAGGAAATGTAAATGGTCAAGTGTTGCATCTCCTCCAGTTACAAGGGAAGGTGCCCTGGGATGGGGAGTGGTCGTTGGGGATGGAAGAGCGGACCAAGGAGTCATGAAGTGAGTAGTCTCTGCGAAATGCAGAAAAGGGGGGGGGAGAATGGAAGGTGCAACTGGTGTGCGATCACGGAGCAGGTGGAAACTGCAATGGATAATGTGTTGAATGCGAAGGTGAGTAGGATGAAAAGTGAGTAATAGGGGAACTCCCTCTTTGTTCTGTCCCAGGGAGAGTGGGTGAGAGCAGCTGTGGGGGAAATAGAGGTTGAGAGCTCCATCCACTGTGGCAGAAGGGAGGCCACATTTCAGGAAGAAGGAGGGCATTTCAGAATCCAGCCAGACTGCTGCCAGCATGGCTATGGATTTCAGTGTTCAAGGCACTTACAATGACCTGGGCAAGAAGCTATGCCCCAACGGCTCAGCAACATCATTTGTCCTCCAAAGATGCCAATCCGCCATTGCCTGTAGGTCAGCCTGGAGTACTGCCATCCAGGTTGCAGTTTGCAACTGGGTGCAGAATTGCTTATTTCATCCTCCAAGGCCATATTTGCTCTCTCCCCTCTGTATAACCCTCTTTTTGGCAGAGATGTCAAAACCGCACAGACTTCTGCAAATGAAGTCACACTAATATTCTACAATTTCAGAAAAGTTTCTTTACTTTGGTACTCCTACTCCCTTCTAATATTGACTAACAGATCAGTTGTTTTCCCACTTGCTTGCTGTACCAGCATGTTTGGTGAATTTGTCTCATGAAAATCCTTCTGTACCTCCATGTTTAAAAAAGATATTCTGTTTTTCTATTCTATTAAAATACATCAACCTAAGTTTCTCAAATTATACTCCTTCTGCCACCTTCTTTGCCACTCACTTAACTTATCCAGATCCAATTGCAGACATTTTGCATCCTCCTTACATTTCACTTTTCCTCCCAGCTCTGTATCATCAGTGAATTGCTGTCATTAATGTAAATTACAAATTGCTGAGGCCCACTACTGATTCTTGTGACACCGCAGTAGTAACAATCTGACATCATGTAAATGACACATTTCGTGTGCATCAGGTCTTGCAACTGTATTTGCAACGAAATAGTAAAGCAATTCTGAACCAATGGACTTGCTATATAAACAAAAGGTCACTAAATGTAATGTGGAGAATTATATATTCTTCTCCTTTAATGTCTCTTAGTGTGCACTGACAACTAAAAAAGAAACAAGATGTACATATCTGCAATATCATAGATGGCAAAGACATCCTTGAATTTAATTTTCCTTCATTTCAATAATTCAACAATAATTTTCAGGAGAGTAATGAAGAAATACCGTTCTTTGACAGAAAGTGTTATATCTGACTAAAAAAAGTGTCTGCTGTCCTTTACCATCTCAATAATTGTCACAGGTTTCAGCCATATTCCTGCTGTGATATAAAATAATTTGTCAATTCATTTCTATTTATCGAAGTAAATTCTCGTCATCCCAGATTGAACGTGAAACAAAAGCACTGGATTCTTTACAGGCTTTTCAATGAAAGCTATCAGTAAAGAAGGATTCCATTTTTAGTGCAAATCATTAATATTTTAAAATGCATTTATTACTGTGAGCTGTTATAATTTGAAGACATTTATAAAAATTGCAATGTTTCATCATCTGAACACATTAATGATTGTAACCACAAGTGATTTGTCATGATGCAATATTTTGCGGTTAATCCTATCATTTACAGCAACTTATACCGCATGATTTTTACTCTGAATCATGTCATTTTCAGAAATGTTAGTTTGCCATATTTCAAGTCTGTGTGTGGACGAGCCCCCAATTTTGTCACAAACCAGCAACAAAAGAAACACACTGAGCATGATTTAGTGTTAAAAACTATTTTATTAATCACTACTTATGATAATACGTAAAATAAAAGTTAAAATGTTAGTATGTTAGAATTCAAAAATGTTAAACCTCGAACGTTAACCCCAAAACTAAACTCTTCGTGTGTGTGTGTGACAAAGTCCAAAACTTTGTCACAATTTTGTCACAAACCAGCAACAAAAGAAACACACTGAGCATGATTTAGTGTTAAAAACTATTTTATTAATCACTACTTATGATAATACGTAAAATAAAAGTTAAAATGTTAGTATGTTAGAATTCAAGAATGTTAAACCTCGAACGTTAACCCCAAAACTAAACTCTTCGTGTGTGTGTGTGACAAAGTCCAAAACTCCCAGTTCCTGAATGGTTCTTAAAGTTCAGTTCCGCAAGCCATAAGGTGAAACATGAGCAAGGGCTTCTTCAACAACCACCGTTGTCTGAAGATAAGATGTAGATGTAGAAAAACATAGAGAGAGTACATACGAAATCCAAATGTTCCTCGATGGAACCCAAACGACACTTCAGTGTTTACTCGGTAGTGACTTCCTCACCCCGAAAAGCATCCGAACCGTGGTCGTCCACATACAAATACCTGTTTCCTTCTACAGGTCAGCAACAAAGTGAACTCCACCGGATTACTTCCAACTTCCATACATGGATTTCAGTGGCAAACACAGTTATTGTTTCTCATCCATCGATAGAGAAAACAAGCAGGCTGGTGTCTCTCTCCCTTCTCTCTCTCTCTTTCTTCTTCTTCAACAACGTCTGGCTTGTTTTCAGATTCTCTCTCGCTAGCTGGCAGACTCTCTCCAACCGAGTTTTAAATTTTTGGACATAGTCCAACAGACTCAAGTGAACTTCCTCATTAACCCATTGCTCTCTTAACAACTCCAAAGGTCCTCTCACCCTATGTCCAAACACAAGCTCAAAAGGACTAAATCCGATTGACTCCTGGATCGATTCTCTAACGGCAAACAAAAGTAAATGGATACCTTCGTCCCAATCCTTGGTGTTTTGATTATATATGTTAGATCAGTCACTCTATCTTCATCTGAGTTAGCTTTTGTTCAGCCTCTAATCTCTTTTCCTCTCGTTCAGCTTCTATCTTTAACTGGGTTTGCTCTCGTTCGGCCTCTAATCTCTTTTGTTCTCGTTCAGCCTCTATCTTTAACTGGGTTTGCTCTCATTGTTCCTCCTTCCTCCAGCAAGTAGTCATGAAAAATAAAAGTCGCTCTGGGAGGAATAATTTTGCAAATCATAATAGCTTTGATATTTCCACTTATTAATTTCTAACAATGCCTCTGTTGTATGCAAACTGCAAACTGTCATATTATTGAAAATATTTTAAATAATTATGTTCCTGGCCCTGCAATCTGTGCCAGATAAGTGCTGTGCCAGGAACTGCTTCACTGGTTGCCTTCTACCATAATGTATACACCTGCCTCTCGTAGAACACACAAACTAATTGGTGGTTGTCTTCAGTTGTTTAGGTCCTAGGCTCTTGAATCTCTTCCCCAGATCTTTTCATCTCTCCACCTCTCTTTCCTTTAAAGTCCCTCCTTAATATTCACCTTTTGACCAATCTTGTAGTTATTGCTCTTTACATCTTCTTTTACTCAATATCAATTTTTGTCTAGTTCCACACTAGTGACATGCTTTGGCAAGCTTTACTACATTAAAAGCACTATATAAACAGATGTTGCTCTTGTTACAACATAGAAGAGACTGTCCACCTGTGTCTGTGGCTGTGTAGACTTTGACAACCTTTCAGAAAATTTGGCTGCTGATGTACTATTGTCAGAACCATGACTAAGAAGTGGACATTCATGGGAAAGATGTCATTGGCAGTAAATCCAACCTGAGTGAAGATAACAGACCACAGAATCTCCCACTAAAACAACTGAACTCTTCAGTCTAGAGATAGGTTCATGCAGTTTCTGTCTATAGGGTTAATGCCCGTTGGTCCCCAATGATGAAATTGGCCAAAAGGTGGTTGAAACAGTGTTAGGGTTGTTTAGTCCCTGACCCAAGGGTTAAAAGTGGGTCCTGCGCATTTCCCAACAGGACCTGGCTCAAATGAACACAGCTTACCACAACTGACCGTGTACTGATATGAAAAGGGCAACACTGTTTAAAAATAAGGTGCCATCCATTTAAAAAAGGGATACAGCAGAAATTTTTTCCCTCAGGTAGGGTCAGGTTCATCAGTCTTTGGAACTGTCTTCCTGAAAGAACAGAGAAGCAGAGTTATTGAGTATTTTTAAGGCATAAGTGAGGGTGTAGAAGGTTACTGGGAGTTGGCAAGAGCACAAAGTCAAGATTATAATCATATCAACTATGACCTTATTGAATGAAGTCGGCTGGAGAGGCCCAACGGCCTACTCCTGCTTCTCTTATTTCCCACATTTTCTTATCACATAGATTGCTTCTGAAGTGCTTCAAAGGAGGTTCTGCTTCCTTGTCAGACTTGTTTGCATTTGATACTTCACTTCCTGAATTCTACACTAGATCTGTCAGGTCAGGCTCAACTTAGTGACTAGATGGTTCAACGCTTAGACTTGGTTCATCTCTAGCAGAGATCACTTGATCTCTTATTAGATATGTTCACATTTTTCTTATCATACAGACAAATGCCATAAGCTCTCTGAGCAATCCCATCAATCGCATTCCCACATTTATTTCCCAGTAATCCATTCTTCCTCATATGTCCATACTGCCCACCTGTACTGTGGTAATTTATAATAACCAATTAATCAGCATGTCATTCAGATGTGGGAGAAAACTGGAGCACCCAGGGGAAGCCCATGTAGTCACATGGAGAAAATGCAAACTCTACACAGCCCTCAAGTTCGGGATTGAACCGGGATCGCTGGATCTGTGAGGCAGCAGCATTACCCACTGTATCACTGTGCCAACCACATTGCTGCTAATTTGTTACATTCGAATGCTGATATGTTATAATAGCATTCAGCTGCAGTGATAAAACTGAGAATTGGCATGAAAAGCTGCCACAAATTCCCAAAAGAAATGTTGCTCTTAAATAATCAAGAGCTCAAAGTCATGTCAAACCAGCTGACTTTATTGTTACAACTCCCAGTTACTTTGAGGTTATGTATGTTACCCAATCTCGGATGGACAGTCGTCACAGGTTTCTGATGGAGTGTGCACATTGATGTTGATTGAATCCTCCGACTTTGAGAGTCTTTGGCCACTTCTTAAACAGTCAAACAAGTTGGTGCAAACAAGCGAGTAGATTCAAGCTCTCCCTCTCTCTCTGTCTCCTTCTCTTTCTTTTGATATCTCCAGCGAGCCCAAGCTTCACGCATTTCGTTACACTTTGCATTCCACCAGACTACTCAATGTATGACTGTTTATTCCTTTACACAATGTTGGAGTCTATCTGGCCAACGCCTGACAAATCCAATCACCCTAGAAGTTTGGTCAGTAAATGTGTCACCTTTATCTTGTACCATTGTTCATTTGAGCTCCACTGACTCCACAGTTTATTTTTCACATAGTCATTACAATAACTATTCCTTGATTAGGTAATATACTGCACTTCACTCAGTCAATAGGATTTTAAGATTTTATGTGAGTACCATATTAAACAACATACTAAATCATATACATATAAGTGGACATGCAAAATACTGCTCTATTATTACAGAAGCTAATGAAATATGGGGAAGTAGCCTTTATGCTCAGGATCCTACTCTCTGGGCAGTGCTGCCCACGTAAAACGGAATCTCAGGAAGATGCAGTTCAGTCTTCCTGCAGGTGAAGTCAACACGTATACTTCCTGGAAACGTGGCAGTGATCATCAGGAAGTATTTTTGATGATCCACAACTAACAATCACAATGAAGGTTTGGAAAACCTGTCCTGCTGAGGCAGCCTGCTCACAGAGGAGATTAGTGAAGCTGGCAAATCCTAAAGCCAGAGATGACATCTGTATGCCACTGAAACAAAGGTAGATGAGATTATCTCTCCAGGAACACACTGGGTAATCTTTCTGATGCAACACCCTGCAGCAAAGTAGGAGATGTGGCAGAGATCTGCTGCAGCTGTTCAGAAAGATCCAATGTAAGGAAGCAAGCTCCATGGAGAGATTAGCCCAGGGAGAAGACCAAGGCTGCAGGCCTTTCTGCTGTATGATACATTACTCAGTAATGACATCTTTGGAAAAACTGAGTTAGCAAATGCATTGTTCATTAGAGAGACCAAGGTTGGATGTGGTGGCTCTAAAGACTGTGCGGAAGTAGGCTGATGTGCACATCCTTGCTCCTACCCTGGGATTCCTGCCCTACCCTGTGAGGCTCATCATTGCCATACTGAGGTCTTCAAAAAGATGAATGAAAAAAATGTGAGAGGGAAAAACAATTTCAAAAGATCTGTTGAGGGTATCAAAATCAATTTCAATTCTGCTGTGAAATCTCAGAATAATTTTCATGGCTCTTTCAGTATTTAATTTTTGTTTTGCATGAAATCTTAAAAACAGTTAATGTTTTGTTATTGCTTTAGATCCATAATGTTAATCTAGTTTATATTGTAATTTCACAGAGTCCCAGTCCTATGAAAATGCTACTGCATTTGAGCAATGAAAAATCACTTGCATTGTCTGATCAATACATTCAATAGACCAACAACATTTAAGGCTAGGAATAGCTTGATATTCAGTCTGCTTTGGCCATCATTGATCCAGTAAAACTCAAGGTTAGAAAGCATTCATTATCGTTATTTGAATTTTATTCCAATTTATTCATGGATAATTGAGTGAAATTCTAGTTCCTTAATGCCAGACCATAAGTAAGTGCTATAAACCAAGCAATAAATTGGTGGGTCACCTTTGGAATCTTTTCGGGGCCCCCATCCCTTTCTATATTAAAAATTGGCACAGTTGTAGTTTAGCTTTCATTTTCAGTTACCTTACCCATTCCACTAACACCTTATTTACTTTCACAACAGACTTGTGACCCTGGGCCAGACCATCAAGTTCCATTAACTTTTTCTATGCAGCTGGGAGTGAATAATTGCGTATGGTGTATAACTTTCTGGCCATTTCTTTGTTGAAATACAGACGGTTTATTCAGTTTAACATAGAATCTCCATGTATTTTCATCATCAGCTGATTGTGAACTGTTTTGTTAATTATGAATTGTGTTATTTTGTGTCAATTTATAAAATCTTAAAACACTTTAGACTTATTAATGAACCTCAAGTAAGTTAATTGAGGATCACTGGATATACTATGATATTTTTATATTAACTAGATGTGTTTTAAGGCTGTCATCAAAATCCCTTTAAGAATAGTAACAAGCTGCTGTCTAGGCTGCAACGTTGTGTGTTGAAAGTTCCAAAGGCAGTTTGTGAGGAACCTTGTTTTCTTACGTTGTAATTTATTGGACATTAAGAAACAATTGAGGGCACATATCTCACGTAACCATTACCTTTTCTGTAAAATGCTGTCTTCATGGGTCTTTATGCTATGCTAACAATTAATTTTGCAATAACAACTTAGTCTGAACACATCTCAAAATCTTCTCCCTCAATAATAATCAAATCTCATCGATAAACAGAATACTCCAATCCTTTTATTTTTATTCTGATTGTTTTGCAATCAGGTTTAGTGAATTAATAGCACTTTTCTTTTGCATCCTCCTTAGAAGGCAGCTGTGGTCACAATTTATCAAGTCATCTAAAAGGCAGCACATCCAAACAATGTAGCGCTCCATCAGTGCTGCACTGGAATATCACTTGAACTGGGCTGCAGCTGACAGGGTCTCAATGAGTGAATCAATGAGGAATCAAGGAGGATCTAGAAATGGAAGGAACAAGTGAAGATTACAAGAGCTGATGGAAATTACCACCATCTTGGTCTCTTTGTTCAAAAAATCAATGATCAGGATCATCAATCTTGTGTTGACAACAGAGACAAAATCCATACTTATGTTTAAGTTAATGAAATGCAATGCCCACAAGCAGTTTCCTATACCATACAGAACACACTGTGGAGAGTGTTTGTCAACAAGTTTCCAGGGAGTGATTCTAAGTTCAGATTGGTAGATTCCTTTCCCCTACGTCAAGCAAAGAGCTCACTGGAGCACACTTTCACAGTTCTCGTTATAATTGGTTTGGATCTACACAACTTATAAAAATACCAGCTGCCCCTATATCTCAGTTTCTACTCAAAGGGCTCAAATAACATGTCACTGTGGTAATGACAGTCCAACACCTTCTTCCAGTGAATGAAAACAAAAAAAAACTGCAGATGCCAGAAATTTGAAATAAAAGCAAAAAATGCTGGAAACACTCAGCACATCAGGCAGCATCTGTGGAAAGAGAAATAGAGTTGAAGTTTCTCCTTCCACAGAGGCTGCCTGACCTGCTGAGCATTCTAGCAATTTAAATTAACTTCTTCCAGTAACGACTGCTAAGAGAGCTTCAGGCTTAGACAGACTACTTGCAAGAGAGTAGGCACTGAAGGGAGATCCTTGAGAACAGTAGCTTGACTGTGTGGCTAAATACTTCAATCAAAATAAGCTTCAGGGGACCTGGCCAACCAGTCTGCGAGTTGTTTGGCGTGGTTGCTGGAAGGTGCTATGCAGGGAAGAAAGTGATAAGAACAGGCAGAAGGGGAACTATTTTTGTTTTTTTTTCCAACATTTATTCACCTAATGTTTCATTTTTCCTTTCTCTGGTTGAGTCCAGATGAAGGGTCTCGACCTCAAATGCCAACTGTCCGTTTCCCTCCACCTGACCTGTTGTGTTCCTCCAGCAGTTTGCTTTTTGCTCCAGCTTCCAACATCTGCAGCCTCTTGTGTCTCTACAGTATTTTAGCTCTCTAGTTTTAAACCTTTTCCATCCTCAACCCTGATGTGAATATGGAGAGACTTTCTTCACCACCCTCACAAACATCTTCAACAATTCCAGGAAAAAGCAGAAGAAAAAAAATGATAAATGGTCATTTATCTGAAAAGTTAACCCTGTTTTGCTCTTCCAAAGATGCTGTCTGACATTATAAGTCGTTCTAAAATTTTCTGTTTTTACTTCACATAACAATTTTACATGAGCAGCTGGTCACAATAATTCTAGAGACCTGCATTGAGCTGTATTGCACACATCCAACAGTATCATCCATACATCTCAAATGAAAATTCAGAATGTCAAATCAGCTTCATCCTAGTTTGTGTAGTCCCATGGGCCTCGTTATATTTATTCTTCCTCACTGCCTGTGGTTGCTAGAATGTTGTGTTAAACCATGACTGCAAAGGATATGCTTGATCCCCAATCAAACCTCCTGATACATGGCTGTAAAACATCAGAGTTCACATGGTGGATTGCCACATAATGAAAGTGCCATGACAACTTCAAGTAATGGGATTCATCTGCAAAATAAGAAGAGTGACATTGCACACGAGCTGCACGCTAATGGGATGAAACCTCATTCATTAACTGAGAGAGTTCTAACAAGGGTATTTCAGTGCTAGTTGACTGCTATCAATTGCACCAAACACACAAAGTTTGCAGAATTGAATTGCTCTTTCCTTTTGCACAGCTTCCAAAGGAGGAGGTAATAATCCAAGACTGAGTTGAATGGACAATCATTGTCTACTTCTTACTACACTGAGCCACTACCTGACTGATTTACCTGGAAAGATTGGGAAAATTGAGTGATTAATGCTGGCCTCCTGATTAAAGTAGTTTGTATTCCTTTCCACTTCTAGGAAGCTTTTCAAGTAGGTTTCTACCAAGCTATTCATTCTCCTATTCATTACTCTGGAAAGACTGATTCTTACCAAGAAATTCAGTTCCATGTTTTGAAGATTAGCTTGCTCTGGCACTCACTAACAGTCAGCGGAAGAGGGTTCAGAGAAACCCCAGAGCTCCAATTAGTAAAAATTGATTTCTAGATAAGGGTTGTCAAAGCTTTAAATACATCGTCTGAGATGGCTAGCTCAATGCAGCTTTTACCTTAAGGATGCCACTGCATTAATTGTACAGCAATCTCCTACATCTCAAGTTGAGTTGAGGCAGAAAATGAGAAGAAATTATATGGAGAGCTTGCTTACAGCTACTTTTCTCCAACTTAGGTGAAGCTGGACAGCCAATGCAAACTGGTCGATTTTACTTATAGTAATTTCTGTACAAATTGCTTCAGTCAGTTACACTACTCAGTTTTACTTGTTTTAGTGTACCCAGTCTGCCTGCAAAATATAAAAATAAGAAAAAGTCTAAAAATCAATTGGATTGGAAATCTCAATCATCTTTTTAGCTTTTCATTTGTCTTCCTGCAACTTTGGTTCTTTTTATTTCCTGTTTCATTATCTTCATTAGATTTCTTTCATTTAATTTCTCTTTCCCTTTGCTGAACTTCATTGTTGTTTTGAGGAAACTCAGTGAATGTTGGGGATTATTTTAACCATGATCATCCAGCAGATACTTGTTCAATAGACAGTTAAAATATCCTGTGAAATTTGTCCACCAACACATGCTCCTGTCACTAATTTTCACCAAGAATGCAAAAAGGAGCAAACATGCCTAGCAGATGGCATACTCTTTGAAACATGTTGGTAATTATTTGGGCACAGAGAATTATTTTAACACTGGGTTTTAATGGCAAGAGATTGGCTCTGAAAAGGGCCAAACAGAAAGCACTTTAGACATTGCTTGCCCGAGACTAATAACTCTCCTCCATGCATTGCATTCTTAAATACAAGATTTTCTCAAAACTCCTTCTCCATTACTTATCTAAGTGGCGGATCTCATTCCTTAAGACCTGACCTGAGCTCTTTTGATGGCCAAAATTATGCTGCTGTCTGAAACTCTACTTTGGCTGAACAGCAACTGCATCCTTTCTTGATTCAAACAGGAACTGACAACATCCACAGATCAAACCCACCTGGCCTTGCAAAACCAAGGTTAAAGAGCTCTGGTACTCACTCACACCCTGTCCTGCCCTGCCCAGTCGCCATTCTCGGTAAACTGGGGGGTTCTGCTTTACAATTTTTTTCTCAGATTTGTATCACCTTTAAGAAGATAGATTGAGAAAATTACATGATCTATGTGAAGAGTAGAAATGGATTAATTTGAAAAGGGAGATGCAGTTGAGGAAGGGCAATTTACAGAGGTTTGGGTTAGAATTCAAGAATCAGGGATGAGGCACAGCATGACACATTGAATAGTGTCTTTCTATGCTGGGACTTTCCAATAAATTCAACTAGGAATCCAGGTGAAGCTTGTTAGTTCAAATTGCTGAGTATATGGTAGTCACCACTGCATGAAGTGTGAGTGCCTAATAGTGCAGATGCATTTGAGGTATTTCACTAGGTTCATACAGGTAAAATGGAAAGAAATACAGATAAAGTGAGATAAATTAAATAAAATTGTAGGAGGTTTGTGTGGAGCATGAACAAGTGCATAGTGTAAAATCTATGTAATGCTTCTGTGTAGTACCAGGGACAGAGAAACAATTTGAAGTAACATTATTAACTCATTAATCAAGACATGAATTTCTCCCTGTACAGCAGAAGAGACAGCCTTGGACTCTTCAGGGATACATTTTAAACTTATCACAATAATACCAATCTACAGAGTTTTTAATGACTAAAAGCAGAACTGATCTTAATTCATCACAAAATGTTAATTAGTAAACTGAAACATTTTACTGCACGTGTCTACAATAAGTCCAATGGTTATGCCCAGAAATCTCCCTTAAGAAAAATATTTTTTTGTTCCATGTAAGCTTTTTTGGGAAAACCTATCTGTAATTGAAACTCTCAGATGATAAAAGATCAACTTGAAGCTGTTCTACCTTATGTTTGTGCAATAAGAGTGGAAGAAAGTAACATCTGATTAGTTCTGACAGCCTTTAATCCAATGAAGAGAAACTGATTTCTCATGTCTAGTGACACCAGGTGACAGAAAAGTTGAAATATATCAACATGAAACACTGGAGATTAGTTTAAAATGTTGATGGTTTGTATTTACATTTCCTGGCCCAAACCCTTGGGACATTGCATCTAAGGTATTGTTGTTCATAAATGAAGATTTAAAATGGTATTATGGCCTGCCTTCATCATTTAGAGTTAGTGTACTCTAACCAGCCTTAAAATATGACTGAAGCTATCTGAACATGCATTGAAGCTCTGATTGCTTAAACAATTTGTTTCCAAATCAATTGAAAATATCCTTAGACCTAACCCAGGTTGGTATTTCATGGAATGTTCTCGGAAGATGTAATGCTGTTTTCATATGGAGTCTAACAAATGGGCATGTATGCCAGTTTTTAATATTTGAGTGAGGATCCCTGAGCAATGTGAGGAGAATTGTTTTGAAATATGCAATGATCCTGAGAGCGACTTTTTAATGAGAGTGTAGTTATGGATGAACCTTCACCAGAATAATAATTGACAAACCCTTCCTACTGGTCACTAATTTCTCCCTAAGTGGTAATCTGCTATTTGTTTCCAGAAGATGGAGATTATTATTATTTGATAAATAAGCTATGAACTTTTCTTTTTTGAGACAGATTTGAATAATATGTAAAAGATGAAAGCTGTTGTGGCAAATCTGAAAAGTGTTTTTTTTCTAAGTTGTTTTCAATAGTTTTGAAGGCATAAAATAGTGCAAAAATTTAAACAATAAATATTCATTTCTGGGAAAGAAGTTAGAAACACAAATAGAAACAGTTAGTTCTTGGTAATATGTCATTAATTATTTAGATATGTATTATTGAGATATCTCTAATATCAGCCAACAACACCCTGGAATGATGCTATGGGGTATGTTAAAGGAGTCAATAGGAAATGTAATGAAGAACAGGAAAGATAAAGGATAAATGGTGCTGCAATGAAATAAATAAACCAAAACCAGGGAAAAGAAGACAAAACTGGCCAGCCAAACAAGTTATACTTATAGCCACACCAGAAAGGAATTTGATGTCAGTGTAACATAGTGAGAGGAGATACCACCATTATAGAGTATTTTAGATTTGGAATTGTCATTTGGTTCAGTCACAGAATAAGATAAGAAATACAAGATGGGAAAGGCTGTGCATCAAACTGCTTTGCCATTCAGAACATAGAATACTCTACCATTCATCAAGATCAAGGCTGATCTTATTACATAGAGCTATTTTCCTGAACTATCTCCATTCCCTTACTATCCATAAATATAAATAAATATCGCCTTAATATCCCTAAATTTGTGAACAGCTCTGTTTAGACTGAACTCAAAGACTGGGCATCCAGAGGGAGAGAATTCCAAAGATTCACCACACTGCACAGAGAGATTTCTCTTGATCTCATTCTTAAATGCCCTGCCTTTTATTCTGTGACTGTGACTCCTGGTTCTATGCTCCTCAGCCTTGGGAAACAGCCACCCTGCATCCATTATATTGACCCTGTAATAATTTTGTAAGCTTCTATAAGATCACCTCTCATTCTTTTAAACTTTAGAGGATATAGGCCGAGTCTACTCAACCTCTGCTCTTCCAGGAACCAGCCTAGGGAATCTTCACTGCATAACATTAATGGCAAGTATATCCTGATTTTAGGTAAGGAGACCAAAATTATATGCAATACTCTGAGATTGACTCACCAAGGCCTTATTTTATTGCAGTAAGATCTCTTTACTCCTGTGCTCAAATCTTTTCCCAATAAAACCCAATATGCCATTTGTCCTCTTAATTGCTTGCTGTATCTCCGTGTTAGCATTCCGTGACTTCTGTGGAGAACACCCAGCTCCCATTGAACATCAGTATTCCCCAGTCTCTCACCAATAAAATCGGTTTTCCTGTTTCGTGCAGTAATATGGATGATCTCACATTCTTGTACAATGTGCTTCATCTCACACTTATATTGTCTGTATCTCCTGAAATCTTGTTGCATCCTCCTGACTACTCGGAATCTGCTTAGCTTTTAAATTGACAGAAAACTTGAAAGTATGACGTTAGTTTCTTTCCATCAAATTGTTGATATAGCTTGTGACTAACTAGAGCACAAGCAACAACCCATGTGGTACCCCAACAGTCACAGCCCGCCAACCTGAACGAGATCCATTTATTTTCATCCTTTGCTTTCTGGCTATTAACCAATTTTCAACCTATGGCAGAACATTATCCCCAATTCCATATTCTCTAATGCTACTGACCACCTTCCAGTATGGGACTTTATCCAAAGCCTTTTGAGAATCTAAGTGCACCACATCCACTGGTTCTCCACTTATCTATTGCACTCGTCACGTTCTTAAGGAACTCCAATGTATATGTCAAAAAAGATTTCCCTTTCATAAATCCCTGTTGACTTTGCTCAATCCTAGTGTTCTTTTTTATTATTAAATCATTTTAGTTTCCAGCAATTTCCCAACTAGACCGTACTTGGAGTATTGTGTACAGTTTTGGTTGCCCTGTTATAGGAAAGACAACATTAAACTGGAAAGAGTGCAGAGGAGATTTACGAGGATGCTGCTGGGACTCAAGGGTCTGAGTTCTAGAGAGGGGTTGGGCAGGATAGGACTTTATTTCTTGGAACGTGGGAGATTGAGGGGTGACCTTATAGAGGTGTATAAAGTCATGTACAGAGAGTAGGAATGCACATAATCCATTTCACAGGGAAGGGGAACTAAAAACTAGAGGGCTTAGGTTTAAGGTGAGAGGTGAAAGCCTTAGAAGGGACTTGAGGGGCAACTTCTTCATGCAGAGGGTGGTGCGTACATGGAATGAGCTGCCAGAGAAAATGGTTGATGCAGGTACAATAACAACGTTTAAAAGACATTTGGATAAGTACATGGATAGGAGGGGTTACATATATGGGCCAAACACTGGAAAATGGGACTAGCTTGGTGGACACCATGGTTGGTGTGGCCAAAGGGCCCGTTTGCATTGCTCTGTGACTCCAAATACTATTATCTGGCTAACAGGTTTCTTTCTCCCTCCTTTCTTAAATAGTGCAGTCACATTTGCTACCTTCTAATCTGCAGGAACATTACCAGAATCCATAGAATTTTGAAAGATAATGAGCATTGCATCCAGTATCTCCATAGCCAACTCTTTCAAAATTACTGGCTTGTATATCATAAGGACCTTGACATTTGTCAGTTTTCAGGCTCACCAGCTTCTCTAGTACTCTAATTTTACTAGTATTCATTTTTTACTGTTCCTCAATCCCACTAGACCTTTAGTCTTCTAATATTTCTGGCAGGTTTTTTGTATACTTCTTCCATGAAGACATTCACAAGTACTTGTTTAGTTTTTCAAACTGCTTTCTTATTCCCCATTATAAATTCTCCCTTCTCTGTCTGTTTAGGACCCACATTTGCCCTTGCCTGTCTTTTCCTTTTATAAGATAAGATAAGATATCTTTATTAAGTCACATGTACATTGAAACACACAGTGAAATACATCTTTTTGCGTAGAGTGTTCTGGGGGCAGCCCACAAATGTTGCCACGCTTCCGGCACCAACATAGCATGCCCACAACTTCCTAACCCGTATGTCTTTGGAACGTGGGAGGAAACCGGAGCACCCGGAAGAAACCCACACAGACACAGAGAGAATGTACAAACTCCTTACAGACAACGGCCGGAATTGAACCCAGGTCACTGGTGCTGTAAAGTGTTACGCTAACCGCTACACTACCGTGCCTGCTTACTTACTTAAGGAAACTCTTACTCTCCATTTTTATATTTCTCATCAGTCCATTCTCATATTCAATCTTCCCTTCATCAATTTTTTGATTCCTCCTTTGCTGAGTTCTAAAATTCCAATTTTCAGGCCTCTAGTATTTCTGGTAGCTTTTGATTTAATACCATCTTTAGTTTCCTGTCAGCCACGGAGAGACCACTTTTCCTGTTATGCTTTGGTACCTTAAAGGAATTTGTTTATTTGCAAATTATGTATTGATGCATTGTACTGTATGTGAAACATATTCAGTCAGAACTTACTTCCTGTGATGTGACACGAAACTCACTGACAAGTGTGCCAACTACAAACTTACCTTTCATTAATCCCTAAAACTTGTAGTGTAACAATTGACCATGTGCCATGTGGGATGGGAGGCTTTTATGCAATGGAATGTGGCCAGAACAAAGGCAGCAGTATAAAACAACTGAAAAAAAATCATTCAGGAACATCCAAAGACTACAACTGAATAAGTTTTAAAAAACATTTTAAGAATATAAACTATTATAAAATTAATTTTAAAATGCAAGTCAGTTGAAACACTTTTCAACAATTGCAGCAATCTGGTTGATAATAGAATAGCACAAAATGAAGGCCATTCAGCCCATTGACCCAATGCTAGCCCTTTGAAGGAACTACAGGGATGGACAACCAACCTTCTCTACAGGAGTGTAGAATCTCCTGCAAAGCTTTTAAAAAGTACACATGCGATTTAACAATTGGTCTTGAAATCTGGAGTGTGGTGTTCATCTGAGCTTCCATCTGTAATACAACTTCCTGCTCATGCACACAGTGACAATATTGTAGCTCCCTCCCCACCCAACCCTTTGACATGAATCCCCCCAGCTCTCTGTATCCAAATAAGCCAGATCTCCTTGATATGTCTCTCCACTAGCTCTCTGTGTATATAACATTGAGCCTCTTGATGTGTGTCTCTTTCAGCTTCCTGCATATTTTATAATTTCTGCACCCTTCAATGTGTCTCTCCCTCAATTAAACAACAAGAGTGCTACAAATCAGTAGTGTATTTCAAGGGAGTTTGCTGCACATGCTTATTAATGGGACGCAATTTGTTGAGCAATCAAGGAAGTGCCTTTATGGTGAGGCTATACCTGGTGGTTAACATCAAAGGGTAAAAGTTGCTTCTTTCCTAATAAACTCAGGGAGACAAGGGCTTTGACTTCCGTTGCTTTCTTTACCAAATAACTTGACTCATAAATATTGATATTCCCAGCTGAAATGGAGAAATAGTCTCATGGTCATCAGTGCCTATCAATGGTATCTACAATGCACAGGTTATGCTGAGTGTATGGCAAAGATAGCGAGGAGCAAAGGAACTTTAAGTACTAAGTACTTTAAGTACTAAGAACTTTAAGTACTAAGGCTTTGCAACAGTAAGTACCAAGAAAATAGCTGCGGAATTGTGGTTTGAACAATCTGCACCACAAAGTCCCATCCCCCTACTCTTCATATCCCTGCAACTTTTTTTCCAAATGTACACACAATTCCCTTTAGAAGTTCTCTATTGAATCTGCTACTTCTGCCCTTTCAGGCAGTACTTTCTAGATCAAAGCTTGCTGCATAAAAAATATCTTCTTCAAATCCCTGCCAATTCTTTTGCCAATTATCTTAAGTCCATGCAATCTTGTTACTAACTTCTTGTCCCTGGAAACAACAACTTTTTTTTCCATCAAGAATCTTCCTAAGTTTAAATAACCTGATCAAATCTCCCCTTAACCTTCATCCTCCACTTGACTAGTCTCTTAGTGTACTCTCAAGCTCCATTCTTGTGGCAGTGATAATTTAAAGCTTATGAGCTCAATTATTTCTGGAAACAAATTTAATGCATTTGAGACCATTTAAAATCAATAGCTCTAATTATTCAGAATTTATTAGAGCTTTTTTGTTACTCAGATTAGTTTTGTACAGAACAGATAGCATTTGTTTGTAATTATTCAAGAGACTTACTGGTCTATATTTATGTAGCCATAAAAATATAGAGCATTTATCCTTCCAAAAACTTTCAATAACTTCACTGAAGGAATGAAGTTTCACTTGTTCTTGAACACTGGGATTTAGCCTTACAGCTTCTGGGTTTATTGCCTATGTTTTGGTCAGCCTCTGACAGTTATTAAGTCTCAGGAAGCTCCAAACTGTGAATACATACTGTATTGCTTTAAACAATCCCTATTCTATTGTTTCTGCCAATAATAACACAATTAATTGCACCCTATAGGTTTTTGATTTGTTAAATTAATAATACAGTCCAGCTTCATTGGTGATGAAGATGCCCGTCAATGCACAAAACAACACCTGCCTTTTGCCAACTCCCTGCAGATGCTAGGCTATGCATTTTAAACTAAAACCTTCAGCTCTGTTAGATTAATATACAATCTTGACACTAACTGCAACCACCTGAAGCAACTAATATGAAATTGAGGACAAAGTCACCTTGAGGAGAATCTCAATATGCAGAGTCAGTCAAGATATTCTGATCATGGGACAGCAAGGAAAAGATTTTTCGATCATTTTCAATTCTTTTGTGAATCATACCAGGCATTTAAAATTTAATGGCACTGGAATAAAAGCCCTAAGAAATTTACGGTATTAATTTAAGATCAGATTTTCACAGCCATTAGTACAATTTTTTGGTGATGAAATCCAGAAGAGGCCATCACTGGGCAACAGATGGCAGCACTCCTGCAAGTTAGTCCTGTGAAGCAAAGGAAATAAATACAGGGCTTCTGAGATACATCCAGGTGGAGGTCCATCACTGGTGAAGGCTGTGGCTGAAAGGTCCCAGCAGTCATTACACTTGGATTGTTTGGGTCCTCACAGATTTATCTTAGTCATTTCAGTTATTCATGAAAGTTACATCTATAAACCTCTTGGTAAGCAAAGACAAACCAAAATTACTCAAGAAAAAGAATTGGAAGAAAATGTAATTTTAATGCCAGTTTGCGTGATCCTTGAGTATTTTCCTGTCCTTCTTCACTTTATCTTATCTAATCCCAGCAACATATCTTTCTTCTCTCTCTCAAATCTCTTAAATGTATCAATGATACTTACTTTAACTCCTCCTTGTTGCATAATTCTATATTCCCACCATGCATGGCTTTCCTGAATCCTCTATTAAATTTATTGGTGACTTTCTTATGTTTGTAATGTCTGCCTGGTTCAGACTCCCCCAAAAGTCAAAAGGCTTTCTCTACATTGAAACGTGAAAGATTACGAGGGTCTTGATAAGTTGGATGCTGAGAGGATGTTTCCCCTTACAGAGGAATCTGGAACTTGGGGTTGTACTGTTAGAATAAGACAGAAATTGGAGGAGTTGCCTCCATCAGAGAGGCAAGGATCTTTGGAATTCTCTATCATAGAAGCTGTGGAGACTGAACCATTGAATATATTCAAGGCAGAGATGAACAGATTTTTGGTCTATGGAGTTATGGGGAACAGGCAGAAAGTGGAGCTGAGGCCAAGATAAGATCAGCCATGATCTAAGTGAAAGGCAAAGCAAACTTGAGGGACTATATGCCAATTTTGCTCCCATTTATTATATATTTACTCTATCAAACCCTACAATTATCTTAAATTTGTTATGTTTTAGGGAACAACCATCAGCAGCTTGTTCAGCCTTTACTAATAGGTATACAATCTCCATTCTGGTATCATCTTGAGGAATCACCAGATTACCCTTCCCACTTCCATCTTCATCCCAATAAAATTAGTTTTTCTTCCAAATCTACTACTTCAGTCTTTGTCTTATTGTGCTATTCCAAATCATTATTTAAACCATAATATGCTTTGATCACTACTATACATATTTTCCACTACATTACCATGTGTTGAATCATTGTTTTATTACTAGATCCTACAGCAATTCTGTGTGGATGGGATTGTTATTTATTGATTACTGGTCATGCATGGGTAAAGGTACGTAAAAATCCTTTGGCCTCTCCAACCGTTTGCTGCATCAAACTCTGCCTTTCCAATCTTCTTTAACCTTTCACCCCAGTAGAAAGCCAGTCCCCCAACACTTACCCATCCTCTCCATCTTCCTATGCACAGCTGGTCCTGATCACTCTCTCTTCACCAAATGTTACACTCCAAGCCTCTCCCAACTCTGTAATATCATAAATTCCACCCCCCAACCCACCCTTCACAATGTCCACACTTGTCACTGCCTCCCCATGCTACTCCCCAGTCTCCTCTCCCCTGCTCTCCACAAGTTTTGTCCTGCTCTCTCTTCTTCCATGGGTGATTATAACTGCTGCCTGCTCCCTGATTTCCCCAGCTCCCCACTACAAATACCTTCCTGCTCTGTAATGTCCTAACCTTAGGACCACAAGTGCCAGTCTCCACACCCAGCTCCCCTTCTTCCTACCACCTTCTGTGCTGCTCAGAGTCCATGAATGTCACCAGCAAATGTATCCTCGTTGATATCCTCTTCTCAGGTTTACTTTGTTCAGTTGGAAAAATTGGATTATTAAGTTCAATCCTTTCATGTGTCATGGATATATAGCTTTGGATAGCTAACAGCTCAGCACTGATAGTCAAGGCACACCACTAGTGACAGCCACCAACCTGAAAAAGGTTTGTATAATTTCTAGTTTTGGTTTTTGGTCTTACAACTGGTCCTGTATCAATTGTGATATATTTCCCCCATCTTGTGAGCCCTGGTGTTAAGCCAGTAGATCCTCAATTTTTTATATTTACTCTTCTTTCTTGAATGTTAGTGTTACATTAGCTACAGTCCAATTCAATCGGACCTTTCCACAATACAAGGAATTTTGCAAGGTTACCATGATCTCTGCATATTTTTAAGAACCCTGGTATAGAGAATATTAGGTCGGGGGGATTTGTTGGCCTTTATTTCCCATAATTTTCCAATATTTTCTTTTTCCTGATACAGACTACTTTAAGATTAGTACTCTCATTTGACTCTTAGTTCATTAAAAAAAACCTTCAGATATGAAGATGGATGGAAAATATCTTTTCAATATATCAGCCAATTCCTTATTCTCTATTATAGTTCTTTTTGCCATATCCATTCTGTACCGACTGAGCAAGACATTTTGGGATAGTGACAAATTACTATTCCTTTGGGAATTTTGAAATCATATTCCACTGAACTTGTATTAATGCCTGTATAAATATGAATTTTGCAGGTGAATTTGTTTGTGTTATATTTCCTACACTGAACACAAATAGTTATCTTTCAGTGAACAGAAAGAGAAAAGAATCATCCCATGAATGAGATTGAAACAAGATTCCAGAAGGAAAAGAGCAATTTAGTAATCTTCATTCAATTTCACCACCTCATAATTTTATTGCTCCTTATCGATTCTATAACACCAGTAAAAGGGCTTTGATAATTTACTGTGAACTTTTACTGGTCAAGTTACCTATCCATTTTCATATTATCCACCAGAAGTCAAGCACGCAGGCAATATTCTTTAGATATAAAAAAGCTGCCTTTTTGGCTAATGTCAATGTCCTTTTGTCAACCTGCTTGCAGACATGGCAATGCAACACCGTGGTTTCTCCTATCTGGGATGGTTTATGTCCTTCCTCCTCTCAGGTTAACTGGATACGAATGGTAAATAACAACATTGACTGGGCATTGAACTCCACTCACCTAAGCTGTGCTTATCATTTCATTCTTCACAGGACAAGCTCCAGTAAGTTCACAAAATGATCATTAGAAAATGACATTGATGGACCCCTTTAGAAAGGCTCATTCAGAAAGTCAGGAGGCATGGGATCCAGGGAAACTTGGCTGTGTGGATTCAGAATTGGCTTGCTCAGAGAAGACAGAGGGTGATGGTAGATGGAGCGAATTCTACCCGGAGGTCAGTGACCAGTGTTGTTCCGTAGAGATCTGTTCTGGGACCACTGCTCTTTGTGATTTTTATAAATGACTTGGATGAGGATGTGGAAGGGTGGGTTAGTAAGTTTGCAGATGACATGAAGGTTGGTGGTGTTGTGGATAGTGTAGAAGGTTGCTGTAGGTTACAACAGGATATTGATAGGATGCAGAGCTGGGCTGAGAAGTGGCAGATGGAGGTCAACTCGGAAAAGTGTGAAGTGATACACTTTGAAAGATCAAATTTGAAGGCAGAATACAAGGTTAATGGCAGGACTCTTTGAAGTGTGGAGGAACAGAGGAATCTTGGGGTCCATGTCCATAGATCCCTCAAGGTTGCCACACAGGTTGACAGGGTTGTTAAGAAGGTGAATGGTGTGTTGGCCTTCATTAGTCAGGGTATTAGGTTCAAGAGCTGTGAGCTAATGTTGCGGCTCTATATAACTCTGGTTGGACCACACTTGGAGTACTGTGTTCAGTTCTGGTCGCCTCATTATAGGAAGGATGTGGAAGCTTTAGAGAGGGTGCAAAGGAGATTTACCAGGATGCTGCCTGGATTGGAGAATATGTCTTATGAGGATAGGTTGACTGAGCTAGGGCTTTTCTCTTTGGAGCAAAGGAGGATGAGAGGTGACTTAGTAGAGATGTCTAAGATGGTATGAGGCATAGATCGAGGGACAGTCAGGGACTTTGTCCCAGGGCAAAAATGGCTAACATGAGGGGCATAATTTTAAGGTGATTAGAGGAAGGATAGGGGGATGGCAGAGGTAAGTTTTTTTTACACAGAGAGAGGTGGGTACGTGGAACGCACTGCCAGCAGAGGTCATGGAGGCCGTTACGTTAGGAACAATTAAGAGACTCTTATAAAGGCACACGAATGATAGAAAAATGGAGGGCTATGTGGGAGGGAAGGGTTAGATAGATCTTAGAGCAGGATAAAATGTTGGCACAACATCATGAGCCAAAGGGTGTACTGTGCTGTAATGTTCTATGTGTTCTTAAGTACAAAATACTGTTGGAAACCTCTGGGTGGTAATTCAACATTTTCAAAACAATTATGTTTTACCTGGATTGTGTTTGTGAGAAATCTTACCTAAGATTCAGAAATTAGAGTACTGAGAAGTTTTTCATCATCAATCTGGCATCCATCAAAATTAAACTCGGTGATGGGATGGGATGGGGTTAAGATTTGCCAACCTGAATGCTCCGGATTTCCCACTGACTAATTGACTTCTATGTCTAGACAATCAGGCAGAATGACAATCCGTACAGGGGCATCACTACTGAAGCCCGTTTTACAATCTGGAAAATGTTATAAAATTATTTCCTGCATTTCACAGAAACAAATGAACTAAGTGTGCATTTCAAAAAGAATAACTTGATTTGTGGATAAACGTTAGTGTCCTATTTTATTACTTGGTCGAAACAAAATAAACTGTTCAGCTAATTGAGATCTATGAAACAGTTGGTCAATCAGACAAGTCAATAATCATTCCATCTCCAATAATGTGATATTAGCACGTAAAAACTTCACCTGTTCAAAGCAAATTATGGAAACAAATGACATTGAATTGGCTGATCCATCTGCAATTGCCTGCATACTTTGGATTTGTTAACCTTGTTACACATGACAAATGGACACAAAGTTAATGTTCTCTTGCATTTTTTTTAACTTTGTGAGCAGTAAAATGTGATTAGCTTCTCTTTTATTCTGCAGATGTTGTTCCTGTGTTTCCTGACATCGAAGGGTGTGCTTAGCAAACAGAATTTACCAAGCTTAGTGCCCAGGGGAAAATAAAAGGGAAATAAAACCTACTGAGAAGGATCCAAACCAGTTAAGCAGATGGCAAAGAAATGGATTTTAATATAGAGGAACAAGAAACAACAAATTCCCACCCACACAAGGTGCAGACATTAATGCCAAACCACAATAAATTGAAAAGCTGGCAATCATCTCCAAATATCTGCCATTCGGAAATCAAAACAGGCCTGAATAAAATTCTGTGATCATGACCAGTGCTTTAAGGTGACCGAATAAACTAATTTCCTTTTTTTTATTGAACAAAGTTGCCATTCATGACATTTTGTATGGACTGCAGCTTTTCCCATTCCCTGCAGCATTGCTACCACACGGCCTGAAATAAAGGTAATTTCTAGTCCCCTTTCACGATTAGAAGAAGTGACGGGTGATAAAATCAAATGACCGTGTGAAAAGCAGACTGTTGGTAATTTTAATCATAGAAATGACAGTGCACATTATACAATATTCAGGATGAAGTTTATTCTGAAAGTAAGTTAATGACTTATTCTGATAATAAGTCATTAACTTACTTTCCCAGCCTGTCACTCTTTGCATTTTCAGAATTTTATTTTCATTTCTGATTTCTGCAATTTGGCTTTTGGATTTATGTTAACTGTATTTAACTCAATTCACCAATAATTATTGATTCTTGTGTTATTTTGATATCTTAGTAAGTTACATGTTACTGTACTGTCAGACAATTACTTCAACAACCAATTGGGCACAATTTCTTCCAGCCAAAAAGATTGAAGTTAACACCTTGAACTTCAGCCATTAACTCTGTTCCATTGTCACTACCTTCTCTTCCTCAGGCACAGTCTCAAGCTAACCTGAGTGCCTGCAGCCTTAGTATCCGATCTGACACCAAGCTGTGATTCGAAACAATATCCTTTTCTTTACAGCTCTTGTACAGCAGTTATCCAGGTTTTGTCATATTCAGGCATTTCTGTTGAATTATTGATTAGAAGTTCAATTTTCCACCCTTCATAAATAACAACTCATCCAAAACTTTGCCATCCACCTTCTAGCTTGCAGAAAGATTCTTACAACCACCTTATCAGCCACGCCAATCCTAATTGGCTACTGGTTCCTCACATTTAAAGCATTCATTGTTTTTAAGTCTCTTATGAATTTGGCCTTTCCACCTCTTCTGATACAGCAGTGCTCAGTCCAACAGAGACTGCATCACCCTCTCATGGTGAAGGTGATGCAGTCTCTCACTCATACAGTGATATACCAGACTGGTTTGATTAGGGTGAGGATGACCAGGAGCTAATCATATGCAAATGCAAGACATTCTTGGATTGGAAGTTACACAATAAATCAGGAAAACAAAACTGCTCTTCCATTACTGAAGGGCAAGATACAGAAAAAAACTGAAGAAAAAAATGATGGTTGGGAAGAGTACAGGGGATCCAGAAACACACTGATGAGCACAACATGCATGGATTCTTCAGCACTATCAAGGCAGGTACAGCCAAATATTCAAGGGTCCACTCACTGACAGATGAGAACTCGGGTGAACTTATCAAAGGTAGTGTTCATTGGAAGAAACACTTTGAAAATCTCCCCAACTTTGATTCTGTGATGGAATCAGGTGATGGAATCAGATACAATTACTCTGTTTGAGAGGCTTTTAGACAGACACTTAAGTAGACACGATACGGAAGGATATGATCCTAATGCAGGCAGATGGAATTAGTGTAGATGGGCAAAAAGGTTGGCTTGGACGTGGTGGACTGAAGGGTCCATTTCTCTGCTGTGTGATTCTGTGATCTCAGAGCTCGCAGAATTGGAATGGAAGCAAGTAATCCTCCATCCCAAGGTACCGTGTACACTGATTTTGCATTCATATTCCTTCTAGATGATTTTCAGACATCTGGAAAGAAACAAAGTTTTCATTTTGTTCAGATGCTTCCCCATTCTCCTTTATCCTTGGAAAGTCTGTCAATCTATGACCAGTTACATGTATGCACTTCAGTTTTATTATCAAGTCTTAACTCTCCAAAAATTTCCAACTCTTTTAACAGCAATCATCTCAGAAGAGTTCATTAATTCATGTCAGTAATATGATTTGCAGCACTATAACACCTGGTGATATAAATTACCTTTTCAACACCCTATAAAGTTTAACCTATCATGGTGTGAAAAAAGCTGTAATGAAGGTTTTAACTGTAAGTACACAGGGTTTAATATGTTCTTGCCAAATGTCAGCAGCATTAAGACAATAGTCCTTCATCATTGGTTCTGCTGGACTAGATACTGTGTACAGATGTTCAAGGAAATAATGCAAAGACACTGAAGAAAAGAAACATAGATATCGCAAGTTGGGAAAAACAGACCTCAATGATACCAACAGCTCTATCAAGTGGGATTCTTCAAAGTTGGAAAGAAAATATGTAGAAAGGGGAAGAATAGATCCCTATCCAGTGAGCAGCTCTCCTACATGGATCTAAGGGCCTAGTATCTGATGACTAATTTACTTTGGATTGTTCAGTGTGCAACCATCCTGGGCCATGCTCAAATTGTGAGATTGGCCTTAAATAAATGCTCACCCATGCAATGTAGGAATTATGCAATCTTTTCCCAATTTACTTTTGGAATTAAACCACCTTGCCTTTTGCAGTTGAGAGAATTTAACATACTTAAGTAATTACTTTGTTTTCCACTCATAAGCAGAGCAAGAATGAAATGAATGACTTATTCAAATCTGTAAAAATTACTGTTGATAATTCCGATTCTGAAAGTTAATTGCATGATCACACTGCATGATGTGATCATGTTAAGTGCTAAAGACTACATTCCACTATTTCTTTAATAGTCCCACAAGATCACAGGAACAATGGCACAGCATCTTAATGACATTTATCCCAATGATTTATTAAAAATTAGTTAATTGCAACTTAGATTATTAGGTATATTTAGTGAGGCAACAATGAAACTGAACTTTATGGCTATAAGTAATACAATGTAATCATGCAATTAACTTCTTATGTTAGTAATCAGAAGTGGTTGTGAAGTAATAAGAATTCCAAGTATAAGAAGAACAGTGAGAGTCTATTTCACTCCAATTGCCTTTTGAACAACATGAGATTTTAACATTATGTTCTGATCAAGCCTATCAAATCACACAATTGCTTTAGTCTGTAAGGGACCATTATATTATTTTGACTTAAAATGCAAACAGTCTGGTGTAAATGGAGCTGGAATAATCAAACTGATAACTTCCCATCAGATGCAATAAGTACAACTAGCTTTTGGTGTACAAAATGTAACTGGAACTTTTATATGAGAGTTAATGAGCCAACATATCATCAGAACACAGATTGAATTACTTAAAAGCTCAATTTATTTGTTCAATTGATAATTTCCCTTCCAGAAGCAAAATACTGCAGGCAATGGTGATCTGGAATAAAAACAGAATACACTGGAGATACTCAGCTGGTCAGGCAGGATTTGTGCAGCGAGAAAGTGCTAATGTTTTTAGGAAGATAACCTTTCATCAGAATCAAGCATTCTGATCTTGCATCTTACATTTTTAACATTTGTTTTCTCTCTCTCTCTCCTTCTCTAGTATTTCATATTTCATTGTCTCCTCCTCCTTACATCTCATTAGATCTTCCTTGTCTCCATCCTACCCAGACCTTCCCTGATGATCTCTCTGCTCCTCCCCCCGCCCCTGTCACCACAGCTTAAAGCTTGTTTTTTTCCTAACTTTTCTCAAGGTCATCAACCTGAAACAGTAACTCTGAGATCATGGAAACAAACACAAAGAAAATTATATATTTTTAAGGGGCAGATGCAGAAACATATGTTTGTTTTTGTTTACCTTTGTCAGTATTAGAATATCTAAAAGCCCATACACTGGTTGAAATTATGATTATAACCTAATTTTACCATGTAATATGATGTTTCAAGTTTAAGTGCCCCATGGAAACTAAATTCTTGATACAAATATTGTATGCAAATTCTGGAATAACTCTACAAATAGCTCGCAACCAAAAACACAAAATGTGAGTCCACACAAAAAATATAAAGAGACTTCAAGACTAACGTTGGAGTTGAAAATTTCCCAAAACTAAAATCTAGAAATTACTGTTTGCAATATTAGTGGACATCGCATAACATATTGCAAGTTGTTACCAATTTAATGAAGGCATTCAGCCATTTGTTGCAAATTAGTTAAAAATTCAGTTAAAATACAAGCAATGCTACTTGCAATATGTTATGCAATGTCCACTAATGGATAGATAGGGCTGCCGATAATTTCCAGGCTCTTGTATCTTTAAAAAAAGTATTCAAGTTGTAGGTCTTGTGAACTTTAGCCAGATTACCTCAACCTTTATTGAGAAACAAAACGAAAAAGTCCTTCCTAAATTAAACATTGACTATACAATTAATTGTAATTACAACAATGCAACCAATACATTTTGGATCATTACATTTATTTTGCAGTTTCTTAAGAAATGGAGTAGCATTCACAAGATCACAAGATCACAAGATAAGGGAGCAGAAGCAGGCCATTCGGCCCATCGAGTCTGCTCCAAGGAAAAGGGAAAAAGAAATGGGGTGGGAAAAAAAGAGAGAGAAAAAAAAACTATTCTAATCCCATTTGCCAGCCTTATCCCCATATCCCTTGATACCCTGACTATTTAGATATCTGTCTATCTCCTCCTTGAACACCCCCACTGATCTGGCCTCCACTGCTGTGCGTGGCAAGGAGTTCCACAATTTCACCACCCTCTGGGTAAAGAAACTTCTCCTCATCTCTGTCTTGAAACTGTACCCTCTAATTCTAAGATTGTGCCCTCTGGTCCTGGACACGCCCACCAAGGGAAACAGCCTAGCCACATCTACTCTATCCTTACCTGTCAACATTTTAAATGTCGCTACGAGGTCCCCTCTCATCCTTCTGTACTCCAGCGAGTACAGTCCAAGAGCCGACAAACGCTCATCATACTTAAGCCCTTTCATTCCTGGAATCATTCTCGTAAATCTCCTCTGAACCCTCTCCAACGTCAGCACATCCTTCCTAAGATGCGGGGCCCAAAACTGCGCACAGTATTCCAAATGAGGCCTCACTAGCGCCCCGTAGAGCCTCATCAACACTTCCTTACTTTTATACACTATACCTCTCGAGATGAATGCCAACATAGCATTCGCTTTCTTAACCACCGATCCAAACTGGTGGTTAACTTTTAAGGTATCTTGTATAAGTACCCCCAAGTCCCTTTGTACTACCGCACTATCAATCTTCTCTCCTTCTAGATAATAATCTACCCGCTTATTTCTACTTCCAAAGTGTACAACTGCACATTTCTCAACATTGAATCTCATCTGCCATTTTCTTGCCCATTCTCCTAAACTGTCTAGGTCCCTCTGCATTCTTTCTATTTCCTCTATGCTCCCTACTCCTCCACTTATCTTGGTGTCATCCGCAAACTTAGCCACACAACCATTTATTCCATCATCCAAATCATTGATGTACAAGGTAAAAAGGAGAGGCCCCAACACCGACCCTTGCGGCACACCACTGGTAACCGGTAACCAACCAGAACGAGATCCTTTTATTTCCACCCTTTGCTTCCTGCCAACCAGCCAATTCTCCACCCATTTTGCTACCCTGCCCATAATTCCATGACCTCTCATCTTATTAATCAGTCTCTTGTGAGGCACCTTATCAAAGGCCTTTTGAAAGTCTAAATACACAACATCTACCGCCTCTCCCTTATCCACCCTACCTGTGATTTCTTCAAAAAACTCCAATAGGTTGGTCAGACAGGACCTCCCCTTCACAAAACCATGTTGACTAGGTCCTATCTTGCCTTGCGCCTCTAGGTATTCGGTAACCTCCTCCTTGAGGATAGACTCCAATAATTTTCCCACCACTGACGTCAGACTAATAGGTCTGTAATTGCCTTTGTGCTGCCTCCCACCTTTCTTATATAACGGAACTACATTCGCTACCCTCCAGTCCTCCGGAACCATGCCAGAATCTATCGATTCCTGAAAAATAATCGCCAACGCCTCCGCTATCTCCACAGCCACCTCCTTCAGAACCCGGGGATGCACCTCATCCGGTCCGGGAGACTTATCAGCCTTAAGCCCCTTTAGTTTTCCAAGCACCTTCTCCCTATTAATCTCAATTGAACTCAGCTCCAATTCGTGAGACTCCTGACTAATGGGCACATTGCTTATGTCCTCCACGGTGAAGACCGATGCAAAATATTCATTCAATTCCCTTGCCATCTCACTATCATCCATTATAATACCTCCTGCACCGTTATCAATTGGTCCTATGTCAACCCGTGTCTCTCTTTTATTCCTTATGTATTTAAAAAAACTCTTAGAATCCTTCCGAATGTTGTCCGCCAGCTTCCTTTCGTAACTCATCTTTGCTTTCCTAATGACCTTCTTAGTTTCTCTCTGCAGATTTTTAAAATCGTTCCAATCTTCTGTTTTCCCACTAATTTTTGCTACTTTGTACGCCGCCCCTTTTGCTTTTATTTTATCCTTCACCTCCCTCGTTATCCACATCTGTGCCTTTTTTCCATTCAAAACCTTCTTTTTTCTTGGAATATATCTGTCCTGCATTGTCCTTATCTCCTGTAGAAATTTCTTCCATTTTTCCTCTGCCGTCCCTCCAGCTAACTTACTCCTCCAATCAATTTGGGCCAACTCATCTCTCATACCTTTGTAATTTCCCTTATTCCACTGAAATATCGATACACCAGTTATCAGCTTCTCCTTCTCAAACTTGAAACTAAACTCAATCATATTGTGATCACTTGTTCCCAGTGGTTCCTTTACCTTTAGTTCCCTAATCACCTCGGGTTCACTACACAGCACCCAATCCAAAACAGCCGATCCCCTGGTGGGCTCCTCAATAAGTTGCTCCAGAAAAACATCCCTTAGACATTCCACAAACTCACTCTCCTGAGTACTACCGCCTTGCTGCATTTCCCAGTCCACCTTCATGTTAAAATCCCCCATAATTATCTTCACATTGTCACTCTGACATGCTTTTTCTATCTCAATCTGCAACTTATGGTCCACTTCCTGACTGCTGTTCGGGGGCCTATATATGACTGCTATTATTGTTCTTTTACCCTTGCTATTTCTCAGCTCCACCCATAAGGATTCCACCTCCTCTGACCCAATGTCCTTCCTTTCTATTGATTTTATATCGCTACTAACCATCATGGCCACACCTCCCCCTCTGCCTACCCTCCTATCCTTCCTATATACTGTATACCCCTTGACATTCAGTTCCCAATCACATCCATCATGAAGCCACGACTCAGTGATTGCAACGATGTCATATTTATTAACCTGTAGTTGTGCCACTAGGTCATCTACTTTATTCCTGATGCTACGTGCATTTAAATATAGTATGTTTAGACTGGTATCTGCTATTGATTTTATTGTACCTCTATTGATCAGCAGATTATCCTGACTTTCTACCTGTCCATCCTTCTTACTATCTTCGCTACCTACTATCTTAGACATGTTCGTGTAGACCTCATCCCCTATCCTAACATTCGGTATCCGAACATCCTCATCCCCGATCCTAACATTCTGTATCCTAACATCCGGATTTGTTGTACTTCTATTATTCAGTAAATTATCCTGACTTATCACCTGCCTGTCATTCTTGCCATCCTCAATGGATTCGTTTCTATACACTTTCTCCCTCACCTTAGCATCTTGTAACCTAGCATCCTGGTTACCATCCAGGATGGTAGATTGTGGATTTGTTCAGTAATAATTTTGAATTCACATTCACTGTGCAGATGCTATTGTGAATTCCATTAACTTGCAGCATAAGTAGATTTCCTGCACATTTTTTGAAAAACATAATTTAGAAAGGGTTAGATCATATTTATTATTAGGGCTGCTCTTGAAGCTGGGGTGCTTAAATAGAACATTTTTTAAGAAAGGTTTTATCAAGTGGGAAAAGGGCACTTTGTTTCGTGTTTTAAATTAAATAAGGCACAGCTTTCATTAAGCATACAAATTAGGTAGGTTTCTAATTGAAAATGCACTTGGACACCCTGCAGTCATTTCATAAGGGGAATAGATGCAATTTTAATAGTAGTTTGCATCCTTTGTGTTTCATTTGATTTATTAAAAACATATTTTGCTGGTAGGACCTCGCTGGGAGCAAGTACAGCCTCTGTAGTCAGGCACATAGACTCAGTATATGATTTACAGTGTGTCACATTTTGAGATAAAGATAAATGGCTGGCAAAGGGAAGCTGGTGATGAATGCCAAACATCTTATAAAAGGTAATTATATTAATTCGGCCCCCCACTGAATTTTCATGTTGTACCTACCTTCAGTATTCACCCCACCCATATAAAATGGCTATATTTCTAATCAACTGACCTGACTTATTGAAAGTTAAGTTTTGTTATCAAAAACTCATACTAAAGCTTAGTTTCTTTATATGTATTGATAGATTAGGTGTATTTTGCTCTGTGTTTCTTTGACAGCTTTGGAAGGCACCAAGCTACATATCTGTTGGTACAACATACTTTGTATTGTTCTTTGTTGCAGCAATTGAAGTTGCAGCAAAGTACTGAAGAGGGGACTGCTTTGGGATGTCATCCTGGTTTACCACTTAAAAGATAAAAAATAAGTCCACAAGGGAACATCAAAATCACAGGAAGTGCAATGCAAGTCTGACTGAGTATTTAGGAGTGGTACTATAAGTGCTAGAGTCGTTGGATTTGAATTTAAGTTACACAAGACCATAACACAAGAAGTAGAAACAGGTAGGCTGTTTGGTCCCTTGAGCCTGCCCAGTCATTCAATAAGATCATGACTGATCTTTAACCTCAGTGCCTCAACTAACCTCACATCCCTCGAATTCTACATGAGTGAGACTTTCACATCTTCTTCACATGCGAGGATCTGAGGAATATTTACTTAGATGGGTGAGGCAAAAGGCCTGAGGTTTTGTATTTGCTCAGTTTAATGTCATGGAGGATATAACAAAGGATACAGGAAAGGTGAGGTGAGTTACCCTGGTACCTGTTCAGTCAACATAACCAATGGAAAATTATCAACATCATTTATTGTTTTGTTTTCTGAGAACTCTGGAATGCAGATCATAACCACTGTCAGCTCTTTTATTGAGGTCTGGATTATTACGAGGGCCTGAGTTAGAGGGAGAGGTTGGGCAGGCTAGGAATTTATTTCATGGAGTGTAGGAGACTGAGGGGTGACCTTATTAGAGGTGTATAAAATCATGAGGGGCATAGATGGGTGAATGCACACAGTCTTTTTCCCAAGGAAAGGGAATCAATGACTAGAGGGCATAGGTTTAAGGTGAGAGGAGAAAGATTTAACAGGGACCTGACGGGCAACTTTAAAGATTCAGGTGAGAAGAGAAAGATTTAAAAGGGACCCAGGGAGAATCTTTTTCACGCAGGGTGTGGTGTGTATATGGAACACGCTGCCAGTGAAAGTAATTAACAACATTTAAGAGATATTTGGACAGGTACAGGGATAAGAAAGGTTTAGAGAGATATGAGGCTAACTGAGATGGGCATCTTGGTCGGCATGCATGAGTTGGGCTGAAGGGTCTGTTTTCATGCTATATTACTCTATGACTCTATGACTGTTTTCATGCTATATTACTCTATGACTCTCTCCCAGTTCCATGCAGCTGTGGCGACTCACTGTTTAGTCGGGCGAACCGGCTCGGCAGTCGGGTCGCGCGGCGTCGGAGCGACGAGGCCCAAGATGGTGGCGGGCCTCGTCTTTCCGAGCGACGGGGAGAACCCGCGCGCGGGAAAGTCTTGATGACGTAGTACTTACGTCATTGCCGGTTGTTTTGGGCGGGAACATTCTCCCTTAAGGGGCCCGCGCAAGGTGGGAAAATAAACCAGTTCTTGTTTGGCAATCCTCCAACTAGCGTCTTGTTTTATTCCGCGGTAGCAACCACTACATTGGTGACCCTGACGGTCCAAACGGCTTTTGGACCCGCGCAATGGACGACAGCGCAGCAGCCAATGCAGTGGCCCTCAAGCTGCCCACCTTTTGGACACTTCAGCCCAGCGTCTGGTTTGACCAGGCCGAAGCGCAATTCCACCTTCGGCAGATCACCTCCAACTCCACGAAGTACTACCATGTGGTTAGCTCTCTGGACCAAGAGACAGCTGCCCAGGTTGGAGACTTCATCCAGTCGCCTCCGGAGGAAGATAAGTACCCGGCTTTCAAAGACCTTTTGATTAGGACCTTCGGCCTCTCCCGTCGTGAGCGCACCGCCCGCCTGCTTCATCTGGATGGCCTGGGGGACAGATCCCCATCCGCCCTAATGAATGAGATGCTGGCATTGGCTGAGGGACACAAGCCATGCCTGATGTTCGAACAGGCCTTCCTCGAACAGCTCCCTGATGACATCCACTTGTTGTTAGCTGACACCGACTTCAGCAACCCCCGTGAGGTGGCCGCCCGGGCAGATGTCCTGTGGAGGGCCAAGCGTGAGAGCGGTTCGTCCGTCAGTCAAATCACCAGGCCGCGAGCCCAACGCCCGCCTTGCCCGGCCCCAGCAACCGAGTAGCCACGCCCCAGGAATGCAGACGACGACACGGGTGACCAGCTGTGCTTCTACCATCAGAGGTGGGGTGCGGAGGCCCGTCGATGCCGCCCACCCTGCAAGTTTCAGGGAAACGCCAGGGCCAGCCGCCGTAGCCATCAGAGGCGGCTGGCCGCCGACAGAGCCTCCTCTTCGTTCAGGACAAGAAACCTGGACGGCGTTTCCTCGTTGATACTGGAGCGGAGGTCAGTATTTTGCCCCCGACCGGCCGCGACACTCGTGACAGGCCACCAGGTCCTCTACTCAATGCCGCCAACAGTACAACAATACGGTCTTTCGGCACCCGTACACTTCAATTACAATTTGGCGGCAGCCGTTTTACCTGGACCTTTACCCTTGCCACCGTCGCCCGACCACTCCTAGGAGCCGATTTCCTTCGGGCCCACAACCTGTTAGTCGACCTGCGAAGGAAGCGGTTAGTCCACTCTAGCACTCTCCAGACCTATCCCCTGGGAGAAATCAGCCCACCAGCCCCGCGCCTGGACTCCATTTCCCTTTCTGGCGACGATTTCGCCAAGCTCCTAGCCGAATTCCCATCAATTTTGGCACCTTCGTTTACAAATTCTAGGCCCAAACACGGGGTACGACACCACATCATTACTACAGGGCCACCCCTTCATGCCCGAGCACGACGATTACCTCCAGACAAGCTCCGCCTGGCAAAGGAAGAGTTCCGTCACATGGAGGAGCTGGGGATTGTTTGCAGGTCAGACAGCCCCTGGGCCTTCCCCCTGCACATGGTCCCCAAAGCCACTGGAGGGTGGAGGCCCTGCGGCGACTACCGCAGGCTGAATGACGCCACCACCCCGGACCGCTATCCCATCCCTCACATCCAGGACTTCGCAGCGAACTTACACGGGGCCCGCATCTTTTCCAAAGTGGACCTCGTTAGGGGATACCACCAAATCCCGGTCCATCCGGATGACGTCCCCAAAACTGCGATTATCACCCCATCCGGCCTGTTCGAATTCCTTCGGATGCCGTTCAGCCTTAAGAACGCCGCGCAGACCTTCCAGTGGCTGATGGACGCGGTAGGCCGAGACCTGGACTTCGTGTTCATTTACTTAGACGACATACTGATCACCAGCCGTAACTGCCAGGAACACCTTTCCCACCTCCGCCAGCTGTATTCCCGCCTCCGCGATTTCGGCCTCACGATCAACCCGTCCAAGTGCCAATTCGGACTTGACTCTATCGATTTCCTCGGCCACAAAATCACCAGCAACGGGGCAACACCCCTACCCGCCAAGGTAGACGCTATCCGCCATTTTGCCCGCCCCGACACAGTCAAAGGCCTACAGGAATTCCTTGGGATGGTCAACTTTTACCATCGGTTCATCCCTGCAGCAGCCCGTATCATGCGCCCTCTGTTCTCGCTGCTGGCTGGTAAGGGCAAGGACATCACCTGGACTGACAAGGCTGCGGCTGCTTTCGTTAAGGCCAAAGAGGCCCTGGCAGACGCCACGATGCTTGTACACCCCAGGACTGACGTCCCGACTGCCCTCATGGTAGACGCGTCCAACACCGCGGTGGGTGGGGTACTGGAACAGCTACTCGAAGGCCGCTGGCAACCCTTGGCATTTTTCAGCAAGCACCTTAGACCGCCCGAACTGAAGTACAGCGCTTTTGATCGGGAACTTCTAGCACTGTATCTGGCGGTCCGGCATTTCCGATACTTTCTAGAAGGCAGGCCTTTCACCGCTTTCACCGATCATAAGCCTCTGTCCTTTGCCTTCTCCAAAGTCTCCGATCCCTGGTCAGCTCATCAGCAGAGACATTTATCCTACATTTCCGAATTCACAACTGACATCCAACATGTCTCCGGAAAGGATAATGTCGTTGCTGATGCCCTTTCCAGACCAACCATCCACAACCTATCCTTGGGTGTCGACTACATGGCCCCAGCTGACGCACAGCAAGCCGACGACGAACTGCCCAACTACAGAACCGCAGTCTCGGGTCTGCAGCTCCGAGATTTCTTGGTTGGTCCAGGTCAGCGGACCCTACTTTGCGACGTTGCGATGGGTCAGCCCCGCCGTATAGTCCCTGCAGCCTGGCGGAGACGCGTTTTTGACTCGGTACATGGGTTGGCGCACCCGTCCATCAGATCTACTGTCCGACTGGTCGCCAGCAAGTTTGCCTGGCATGGCCTGCGCAAACAGGTCAGTGAGTGGGCCAGGACTTGTCCGCACTGCCAGACGTCAAAAATCCAGCGACACACCAAGGTCCCACCACAGCAGTTCGAGCCTACCCGTAGGAAGTTCGACCACATACACGTCGACCTCGTGGGCCCTCTGCCGGTTTCAAGAGGAGCCCGGTACCTCCTTACCATCGTGGACCGGTTCACGAGATGGCCTGAGGCAACCCCCCTGACTGACATCACAACTGATTCCTGCGCCCGGGCGCTGCTCACAACTTGGGTCTCACGTTTTGGTGTTCCGGCCCACATCACTTCAGACAGAGGCACCCAATTCACTTCCAGTCTCTGGGCTGCATTAGCGAACCTGCTAGGGATGCAGCTGCACACCACCACGGCCTACCATCCTCAATCAAACGGGTTGGTGGACGTTTTCACCGCCATCTGAAATCAGCCTTGATGGCCCGCCTGAAGGGTCCTAACTGGGTTGATGAGCTGCCTTGGGTCCTGCTCGGCATACGCACTGCCCCCAAAGAAGACCTCCGCTCTTCGTCAGCTGAGCTTGTGTACGGGGCACCCCTAGTTGTCCCCAGGGATTTCATACCTGCCCTTCGGGACCAAGGGGAAAAACCCCCAGCAGTCCTACAAAGACTGCGCGAGAAGCTTGGCAACTTGGCCCCGATTCCCACCTCACGGCACGGTCAAGCCCCATCCTGCCAGCCCAAGGAACTACGGGACTGTAAGTTTGTTTTCGTTCGCAGGGGCACACCTCGGGCGCCATTGCAACGACCATATGAGGGACCGTTCCGAGTCATACGGAATAACGGATCCACCTTTATTTTGGACATTGGAGGCAGGGAACAGGTTTTCATGGCGGACCGCCTCAAACTGGCCCATTTGGATCTGCAACAATCTGTCGAGGTTGCAACGCCGCGACGCAGAGGCCGGCCCCCTAAGCGGCAGCTGGCACAGCCCACGGACCTTGGGGACTGTATCGCCGGTTCTGAGTGGGGGGTTGTGTGGCGACTCACCGTTTAGTCGGGCGAACCGGCTCGGCAGTCGGGTCGCGCGGTGTCAGAGCGACGAGGCCCAAGATGGCGGTGGGCCTCGTCTTTCCGAGCGACGGGGAGAACCCGCGCGCGGGAAAGTCTTGATGACGTAGTACTTACGTCATTGCCGGTTGTTTTGGGCGGGAACATTCTCCCTTAAGGGGCCCGCGCAAGGCTGGAAAATAAACCAGTTCTTGTTTGGCAATCCTCCGACTAGCGTCTTGTTTTATTCCGCGGTAGCAACCGCTACACAGCTCCCTTTGTCTGTTCTTTATCTCCAGTAATAAAAATGTCAACAAAGTTGGAGCACTCTGTATGAAAATCAGCACATCATTTCTTCGAAAAACTTTTGGTTTTGAAGGACTTAAACTGGCTGTTCTGTCACCACTTCTGGATTTACAGTATAGCTGGTTAAATTCCTGAATTCCACCAGATTTTCCCCACCATCTGGTGGCTAGTTCCCAATGAAGGGATCAGACAGCATGGCGGGGAGGAGGGAGGGGGTGGGGGGATGAGGAAGGTATTAATTGTGCAAGGATCTGGATGCAAGCAAATTGGGAAGGGTTGCAGTGAAGTTGATAGTGTGGATAAAAGTGGAATCTTTGCACTGTTTTAATGATAAACCCTTTACATTTGTGTATCCATCAGGAACTAAAGAAAATATACAAACTATTTATTTTTAAGCTAATTACTTAATATTTAGGGCATTTTAAGCCAAACAATTTAAACAACTCAAATGCAATCATTGACATCTGTTTAAAGTAAGCATCCAGATCACTCAAAATAGTTTACCTTGATCAATTGAAATTAAAATTAATATTTATGGTACAAATCCTTCAAGGAAAATATAATGAGGAAGGATGTTTCAGACGGACTGAATATACAGTATGTGTTTACATAGGAGAAATGGGAGCTGCTGGTTACAAATTATGATCAGTCTGTGTGTGTTTCCTTCCTTTTCTATCTTAATTCAATCTTCCTGGATTTTCTTTTTTTCCTTTAGATTTTATACTTGGTTTTGAAAGGAATTATATAATTACAAGTACATTAGCAATACACAATACAGATTAAAATGAATTTATTATTGGCATACATCAGAAATATGCTGCAATTTGTGATCAGTAAGACAACCCACTGCTATTACATAAGCATTATTCTATTTGCATTGATTTCAGGGAATGTGTCTTGGGAGATGGGGGTTTGCCTGCAATTCAATAGTTTTGTAAAAGCTTTCCTCAAGAAAAGCAGAAACTAATATCTGGGTTGCACTGTGTCTTTTCCATGTAAACAAGAAAGTAAACATTATTGCTATCTAAGCTGAATTGTAAAACCAATTAAAGCAATTGCCACTGTTAATGAGATAGTTGCACATAGCTTATGACTTCTGTTAATATTCTGCCAATGTCCTTTTTTCACCTCAAGGTAAAAGATATTTAAAAGCTTCTCTACATTAGCAACAAAATATTCACCTGCCTGTTTAGTTATTTACTGCATTTGAGCATGAGTAATGCACTTTGCATTTATAAGATTGTCAGTGCTTCATAAAATTAAAGTTTCACCACTAAACCTCTTCACCAAGTGGTCCAAATTAGATGCAAACTGAATTTTTATCTTCACTGTCCAGGCAGTCAGTTGGCAGAGGAGATCATTCAACCACCGCAGAACCCACCTGATTTTCAATTCCTTTAACTTTATTACTGCAATGACTCATGACCCCACCAGAATACCAGAGTAGAGTTACAATGAAGCATGTATCTAAGCAATAATTAGGATAGAGTAAGCTATGCTAAAGGAAAATAAGGGTGTTTAGACAAGTAGAGTGGCACTTGCAAATTTAGCAAACATCACCCTAAGATTTGGAATCCTGGAACAGCACAGCACAGAAAGAGGCCATATGTTCCATTGAGTCTGTGCCAGATCTTTCAAAGAGCAATGCAGTTTGCACCATACCTGTATTATTTCCTTATATCATTTTAATTTTTCATTCCTTGCAAGTAATTTCTAATTTCTTTTGAAAATTGCTGTTAAATCTGTTTCTGTAACCTGATCGGACAGTGCATCTCAAATTCAACCAAGCAGTGCATTTAAAAAAAAACTGCTGGAAATAGTTACCAGGTCAGGCAGCATCTGTAGAGGGAAATGGGAGGTCAAAGTTTCAGCTCGAGACCCTTTATCATGAGTCCAGAATGCTTCAAAATGAAAATACAAATAGCAGGGAAGAAGTGCCCTGTTGCTTTGTTAATTTGCATCAGCCTAGTGATTAAACAGCAGAAGAAGTGCTGCCACAAGAAGATCAATGACAAAAATCTCAAGAAGCCCTCAAAGACGGGCTGAAGGACCTGTTTCAATGCTGTACTTCTCCATGACAGCTGTCTACAGTCTGCTTCTCACATCAACTCAGACTCCTGGTAACAGGAGCAATGGAATGTTCACAGGACTTGGATTGTCCTGAGGTCCACAATAATCAGCACCTCTGAAGAGACACTTGACTTCTCTACCAGAAAGCAGCAGGACTGTTTTGATGAAGAACTAATGAACCACAAACGTAAAGTGTTCTTGGATTGAAAACTGCAGCATGCCTCAAGTAAAATAAAAAGCAGTCACCTGCGAGCTGAGGTCCAACAAAAACAGGTGACCTAAAGGACAGACAGTCAGTAGAAAGACTGCAGCTGCTCAAGCAATTTGCTGCTGAACATAAAGTGCATGGATTTTTCAACACTGTTAAGACATCTATTGCACAAACAACCAAGGACCCACACCACTTAGAGCAAACAACAGAAGAAAGCTTATCAATGAGGACCAGTCAGTGCCCACTGGGCAGACCATTTCAAGGGCTCCTCAACCAAAACCTTGTCCTATATGCCAATATCCTTGATTCTTTCTCGCAACTTGGTCTCCAATACAATCTGCCCCAGCCCAACAAGAGGTTGGAAGTCCACATGCTAGCTTCAAAATAACAAGGCCTTTGGAGCAGAAAGTATTCCTGCTTGTATATGAACTTCTGGCACAAATTTTCTGTCTTATTTCCTTCTTCAGCGGTGAGAAGAGTATGCCATGGGACCCCTGAGACACTGTATATGTGACCAACTTCTAGAAAAGAGACACATTTGATTGCAGTAACTGTAGAGGACACTCCTTCCTATATGTTAAAGATAAAGTCATTGCAAGGGTCCTCCTCAAACACCTTTGCTGAACTTGCTAGGCACTCATAATCACTAAACATTCCCACCCTTCCTCTTCCTACAACCTTGGTGGAAGAAGCAAAAAAAAACTACCGACTGAATAATAAAAGTTGCACCATGGATCACACCACAAGGATTCTGTCCTTCAAGAGGTTCAATGGACATGATCTTCATCAGGCCACAAACTCCAAGAAAAACAGAGGAAGCAGCATCAACCAGCACCCATGGCCTTTCTCAATCTCACAAAAGCCCTCAATCCTGACAACCAAGGGGGATTGTGGAAATCCCTTCTCAAATTTTGCTGTCCTCAGAAATTCATCTCCACTACATATCTGCTACATGAGGACATCAAAGTAAAATTCTAACCAATAAGTCCACCGTAGATTCAATCCAAGTTCAGACAGGAGTCAAGCAAGGCTCTTTCTTTGCTCCAACCCTCTTCTCAATCTCCCCCTGCACAATATTGCACTTCACCTTCAAAAGGTTCCACATTGGAAGGAAGCTAATTTACAGCAAGAGTGGGAGATTGATCAACATTTATCATCTCTGCTCCAGAAACTGGGTCACCACAACCTGTCACTGGCTGCAGTATGCAGATGATGCTTGCATATGTATTTCATGGAAGGGGATCATTTCATGCCGGCTCTCAGAGCAATCCCATTCACTCACTAATTTTCTCTCTATCTGTTCTCCCCCATTCCCATCTACTCCTCCCAGATTCTACCACTCACCTACACACTAGGGGCAATTAACAATGCTCAGCTAACCTACCAACCTAAGCTTTTCAGGGTAAACCCACATGGTCACAGGGAGAATGTGCAAACTCCACATAGACAATACTGGAGGTCAGGATTGAACTCAGGTCACCAGAGCTATGAATCAACACTTCTACCATCTGTGCCACCATGCTGCCCAGAGACCATGGTCCAAGTTATTGTTTCTTCATTCACTAAAGCGTACAAGACAATGGGCTTTATGTGAAATATCCAATTTGCCCCTGCAGCACAACACTGTCCCCTGACTATAAAAGTCCAGAATGAGACCCTGGAACTTGTGGATAACTTTCCAAATGGCTCTTGGGATCCAATCTCAGTAAAGGCAGATCTCAGTGATAAAAATCACTGTTGCCTTCAGTGCATACGTATAGTCTTTCGACATCTGAAGTGTTCAAAAGATCGGGACTTCAAACTTGGTAATAAGCTCTGTTGTCTTCTGGGATTTTGGAGTGCCTGCCATAGGTGGTCCATGTCTCCAAAGTATACACTGTCCTGTGGCACTTTAATGCAATGGAGGGACACCAATAATGCTTTTTCTGCCAAATTCTCCCAATGCAGTGGCAGCCCAAGTGAATCAGTGTCCTCCCCAAACCCATATCTAATTGTGCTTTCTCAGCTCCAATAGGCAGACGATGTTGTTCATGTGCATGACTCCTGACTCCTGAAACAGACATTCTACTTTGAGCTCAGTCATATTAAGAGATTTCCAGGAAGACAGAGAGAATGCTCCAAAGATATTCTCAAAACCTCATCCTCATTGATTCATGAGAATTCCTGGCCCACTATTGCCCAAAATGGTGAGCAGGCATCTTGGGAAGTCACCTCAAGTCTCTACAGCATCATGCTGAGACCAAGAAAAATGATGGAAGAGGTGTAGAACCTCTCAACAAGCAGTTCACCCACCCACCCTATCAAGCATCTCCAGCCCCACATACACCAAACTCTGTTGATCCTAAATGGCCTGATCCTTCATTGGTCTGAACTGGAATGTCATGGCATCATAGAGAAATAGAGCATGGAAACAGGCCCTCTGGCCATTGTCCACCCATTTACACTTGTTCTATATTAATCCTGTTTTTTTTTCCCCACATTCTTATCAGTTCCTCCCATATTCTGTCACTCACCTACACACTAGGGGCAATTTACAGTGGCTAATTAACCCGCCAACCTAGACACCTTTGGGTTGTGAGAGGAAACCAGAGCACCCAGAAACCAATGAGAACATGCAAACTCCACATAGACTTCACTCAAGGTCAGGATTGAACCTGGGTCTCTGGCGCTGTGATGCATTGGCTCTGCCACCTGTGCCACTGTGCCACCCAGTGGAAACAGCAGAAAGTCAATCCTGAGGGACTGTCTGAGAAGGAATTTGTGAGGCAAAAGGAAGGCAAATATACTTATGAAATGAAATTGTTTTCAAGCAAATTCAGCAGTATTAATCTCCTATTAAGAGCCATGCTTGAATATAGGATTAATTGTGCCACTTTCTAACTGGTGTGCTAGATAATTTTTTAATTTTTCATATTTGAAACATTCTTCACCTGTTATAACATCAATTTAAAAAACAACATTCAAACAGAGATAACTCCCCCAAAACTAATATAAAAATTGAACTAAAATATATATATACAAAGTCCTGTGTTTAGAAAATCCATTATGCATGAAGCATACATTCTGACCTCCTCAAAATGAGCACTCAGGATGGACACTGATCCTCCCTGAACTGCTCAGAATTCAAACTGTTGCAAGTTTGCATTCATTTAAATTGTTTCACCCAGGACTGACCTACTGGACTGAAATTTCCTCCTATGATCTTCTTAAAAGCGGACATCAGAGATCCAAGTCTGAGGCTGTTCTTCGATGCTTCTCCACGAGCTCCATTACATACACCATGGTGTGCTGGCACAGATCTTCCTTGAGCTACCTGAAGAGATACTCTACATGAAACCTAAACTTTTAATCTTATTTTGAAAGAGCAAGCGCCTACTCATGGAATTATGTGCTCCTCATAACGTATCTCTTGGGTTCATTTCAAGATATTTGACACCAAAATCATGAATCATGGTTTCTGTCACTTGCAAAAGAAGGAATTTCAAAATTTCAAAGAAATAGATGGATACCAATGAAACACTTTTCACACTTAGCCATTAGCAATTATACATTTCCAATCCTCTTGGCAAGTGTTGAAATGCAACAGAAGTAATGTAATAATTTTCCCGCCAAAACAATCTGTATATTAATGGAATAACAGTGTCTTCTATTCACATAATCATGAATAAATTAGTCATTCTATGTTATCTATGTATTTTGAAATAGTACTGTCTTCATTTCCTTACTTACTATAAACTGCAATAGTTAAAAAAAACCTAAGGGTGTTAAATTATCTTTTCCTGTTAAATCTATTAATAGAACTATGTGACAACACAGCAGAATCAACCACAACCAAACAAAACTTAACATGCACATGAGTATCACAATAACTTTTCACTAACTTATTAATTGGTTCTAAGTAGGTGCAGGAATATATAGAATTTTTGTGACATTTACAATTAATCTATTTGCCGGCATAGATGATAAAGTCTTGTGCGTAATGCACATTTTTAGCATATTAAAAATCATCACATAAGTTGTCATTGCCCACCATCTCAAAATTCTTTGGAGAGAGCTCAGATAATTTTGGGAGTAGAGGAGATAAGACAATGGCTAGTCATTCACCCTCCATTACTAATGCTTGGCATTCAATATGGCAGTAACTGTTCATTGCACTCTGCTGCTGAAATTTGTTTTTATTGACAACATGCAGTCTCTACCATATTGCATCTTTACCTCAAGTGACTATGTGAATGTCTACCCTAAAGTCATAATTATTTTGAAAGTGGCTTTTAAAAGTCAGGAGTAATCCTTTTTATAGTCAATACTGGTATCCAAAAGAGTTGACAAACCTATTAGCATTTTCACCTCTATCTGTTGTAATGTATCCAGAATGGGACATTTCAGTCAGTGTGCTTCAGTCAATTGTGCTGAATCAAGTCCAAATCAAAATTGGTAAACATAATTTTAGTTCATTAACCTGTGACTTATTAGTGTTTTAAACCTTTATTGAAACTCATGACTTAGTGTAGATGCAATCTTGAGTGTTTCAAAACCTTGACTGACATTTTCTATACAGGGAGATTGTCAGCAATGATCACAGGTGGAAATTCCACCATTAACCATAACCTCTGTATAAAACATTACAGAAGGTAATGTGAGGAATGGTCACAAATCCTTACAAAAATCTTTTTTATAGCTGGACTTTTAAGCTAATAATAATATAATATGGACATTTCTTCAGGTAGTAGATTGGTAGAACCTGCTTTGCAAAAGTACAAAAACTATGCCAAAGTTTTCCTGAAAATACAATTTTAGTTCATTAACCAGAAGCTTCATTTTAGTACTAAGTCTTTATCAAAACTATGAATTAGAAAATAGTTAGCAATGTTACGACTCTTCTGTCAATCAAATGCCAGTATGGCAGTATGCCAATCAAATCTCTTAATTCAGAAACTGAATAATTAAAAGTTTGGCATCTTTCTTTCAGGTTGTGAATAGTCAGAGAATTTAAAATTGTTAACTGCTTCTTATTATTTTTCTATTTCCTTTTTTTCTCCCAATTAAATCTATTTCCTTTACGCACATTTCCAAAACCTTGTGGGCAAAAATTCTTGAAAATTAATAATGCATGGATGAGCCAAACTAACAAATGCCTTGTTCCAACAAAATCCAAATGATACAATTTTGTGCCATCTGCAAGAATGATCTTTAACAGTGAAATGTGAAGAAAGGGTTGAAAGCTGTATCAATTTTATGAGCCTTTAATAACATAACAAAATCCAGTTTGGAAGTGCAGAGGACAATGATATATCTGCATTAGTCACTGTGAAATTGGCTGAGGCTATTGTAAAGGGATTCCTGCAGTCCCTCAGAACTCTCCTGCAATTATTTCAGATTTGGACTTGTAGTTTCCTTTCGTACTCAAGACTTATACCATCTTGAACTATGAAACCGGCATTATTTCATACCACCAAACGGTATTCAAAAATGGTCTTAAAACATTGACGATTCTTGTTACTTCGCAAAATGAGGGTTTGGGGGTGGGGGAAGAAGCTTTTCTGGTTGGTCAAATTAGCCTTAATAGACTGAAGCTATTAGTGCCCCAAAAGGGGCATTATGCCATAGTAATTGATTGGTACCAAGCATTAGACAGAAGAGATTTCCTTGGTCCTCTCCATAACAGTGAACTGTGATATTTGAAACTGAATCAATTTAGGCTCCAAAGTTGCAAAGCAAAGTTGTTCCACATGTTTGTATCTTACTAGATAGATAGAAATAGAGGTTTAGTCAGAACCTGGGGCCTGGGTTGCTGAAAGCATTGGCCACACCAGTACAACAATTAAATTCAAAAATGGTCAATGGCACAGAATTAAAAGAATGCAGACCTCTCTGTGAATCACAGGATTGGAAGAGATTTAAAGGGTTTTACAACAAGGATAACAATATTAAAATTTGAAATACTTCTTGGGAGCAGTGTAGGTCACAAGCATAGGAGTGACAGGTGAAAAGAACTTAGTATAGGTTAGAAAAGTGATGGCAAAGATTTGGATGATCTCAACTTAAAACATCCTGGAATAATTTCCAGAGAATTCCAGTGCAGAGTTTTCCATGAGCCATTGTAATCTCCCAAACTTAACAAAAATTCAATGTGAATTAAAATAATACTGCTTTTTTCCAACTGTTACCCAATTCCTACTGGTTTGAAGCTGCACTACTGAAAGATATTGGAGTGAAATTGAGATGGATAGCACGTGATTTTTGTTAGTCGTCATCATTGTGGCTATCCCTCGAGTTCGAGGATGATGGTCTTCGTTTCGTTGATCTATTTATGGGCTCTCAAGTGGCTTATGAGTCCAATCTTGGCTCTGAAAGTTCTTCCCCATTCAGGACAGGTAGTTCCAGATGGCAGATCGGGCTTTGGTTGTTGCTGCCTCTCTTTCCATTTTCTTCACTTTTCTTCTAATTCTGCACATCTGTTGGCTTCGAAAGTTGCTGTTCCTTCTCGGATGATGGTTTGCCAGAGTTTCCTATCGTTGGCATTGGTTTCCCAATTGTTGATGTCGATGTTACATTTCTTCATGTTGGCTTTTAAGATGCCTTTGAATCTCTTCTGTTGTCCGCCTCTTTTACGTTTGCCTACTTTAAGCTGGGAGTAGAAGATTTATTTCGGCAGATGTTCGTCTTTCATCCAAACAGCATGACCGATCCATCTTGGTTGGTTCTTGATAACGTAGGCTTCAATGCTTGTTGTTTTTGCTTCACTTAGCATGCTGACATTGGTTCTTCTATCTTCCCAGCTGATATTTAAGATGTTTCAAAGAGAGCGTTGATGGAACTTTTCAAGTGCCTTCAGATGTCATTGGTATATTGTCCAGGTTTCTGATGCATACAGGAGCGTTGGGATCACCCCTGCTTTTACACTAACATTTTAGTGTCTGTTCGGATGTCACGGTCATGAAAGACTCTTGTTCGGAGACGTCCAAAAGCTATTCCAGCGCATTTAAGACAATGTTGGATCTCATCATTAAGGTCGACATTGGAGGAGAGGTGACTTCCAAGATATGGACGGTGGTCCACGTTTTCCAGGGTTGTTTTGCCAAGTTGAATTGATGGTTCTATCCGATTTGTCTCAGTTGGTGATGGTTGGTAGATGATCTGAGTCTTCTTGGAATTGATGATGTCCAAGTTTCGTGTACGTACGGTTGAAGGCTTGATGGTAAGTCCAAGTTTCGTGTACACACAGTTGAAGGCAGTCAGAATCTGTTGTAGGTGGTTTTTTGAGAGAGCTGCAACACTGTTGTCATCTGCATATTGGAACTCGATGAGGGAACTCATGAATGTCTTGTTTCTGGACTTGAGTCAGGCAAGATTGAAAAGTCTGCCATCTGTTCTGTAGACAATTTCGATTCCTGGGGGTAGATCGTCCTTGATGATGTGGATGATTGTCGCAGTGAAGATGGTGAACAAAGTTGGGGCAATCACGCATCCCTGTTTTACTCCTGATTTGACTTGAAAAGGCTCACAGTTACTGTTGCTGACCATGACTGTGGCAAGCATGCCATCATGGAGTCGTTTCAGGATTCAAATGTACTTTTTAGGGCATCCATAGGTGGATAGGACATCCCATAGGAGTTCCCTTGATACCGAGTCAAAGGCTTTGGTGAGGTCGATGAATGCCATGTACAAAGGTTGAAGTTGTTCACGACATCTTTCTTGCAGTTGTCACATTGTGAAGATCATGTCAATTGCTCCACGTGATGGTCTAAAACTGGCTTGTGTCTCCGGAAGGATCTCCTTGTCTAAAGGCTTGAGCCGACTGTTCATGATGCGGGCGAGGATCTTTCCTGCTGTTGCTAACAGGGAAATTCCACAACAGTTTCTGCATTCGGATCGATCACCTTTCCTTTTGTAAATGGTAACAATTGCTGTCTCTAAAGTCTGCTGGTGTGGCTTCATTTATCCAGACCTTGATGAGAAGTTGATGTAGTTGGTAATGAAGCAGGTCACCTCCAATTTTGTAGACCTCGGCTGGTATTCCATCGAGTCCAGCGGCCTTATTGTTTTTCAAGGTTTTGATGGCTTCCTTGACTTCTTCAAATGTTGGTATTTTGCTTAGGAAGTCATCAACAGGTTGCTTTGGAATGTTGTTAATCATATTCCTGTCAAATGAGATGGTTTGATTTAGAAGATCTTCAAAGTGCTCCCTCCATCTGGAATTGATGTCAGCATTGCTCTTCAAGATGGTTGAGCGGGGCTTGACCGTGAGTGGATGGGTCAAAAATAGCTTTAGTTGCGTTAAAAAAGCCTCGAGTGTCGTTGGTGTCTACTAGTTGTTGGATTTCCTGAGCTTTCTTCTTCCACCATTGGTTTTTCAGGTTTCGGGTGCTCTTCTGAACTGCAGCCTTGCATTCCTGATAGCGTTTCCTTTTAGTAGCCGATTGTTGGTCATTTTGTAAAGTGATGAAAGCTTTTCTCTTTTCATCGATGAGTTATTGGAGTAGTTTGTCGTTATCATTGAACCAATCCAGATGATTTTTTGTCTTGAACCCAATTGTTTCTTTGCAGGAGGTGATGATAGCATTCTTCAATTGATTCCAGTGTTCTTCTACAGATGGTGGGATTTGTTGAGGCAGTTGTTCTTGAAGATTTTGTTGGAATTTCTGTACATGGTTGATGTCTTGAAGGATGTCAACATTGAATTTCTTAATAATGTTCTGATTTTGGTGCCTCCTTTTGGGCCGAATCTTCATTCTCATGGTGGACGAGATGAGTCAATGGTCTGTCCAGCACTCGTCGGCACCAGTAACAGCTCTTGTTATCAGTACATTTTGTTGGTCCTGAGATCGTATGATGATGTAGTCGATGAGGTGCCAGTGTTTGGAGCGTGGATGCTGCCAGGAGACTTTGTGTCTGTTTTTCTGGTGAAATAGCGGGTTTGTAATCATGTCTCATAAGTCCTATTTAGGAACCACTCTGCTCACCCTGAACTGGGAGGGTGTAGTGTAAAAGGTCATGGCAGTCATGTGACTGTGACAACACTGACCCCTCTGGCTGAGATGACATCATTGAGCACATGGCGTGACTACACTGACCCCTCTGGCTGGGATGACACCATTGAACACATGGCTGAAAGCAACACCACTGTCAGTTGAGGTTTGGCTCCACCCCACTAGGTAAACACCTTTGTCTTGCTGGACTACTCGGATTGGTCTGTGCGAGCACCTTTGTTCCTGGGCACATTTACTATTGGCCCGTTTAAAACACCTTTGTCCTTGCTGGGCTACCCAGCCCCCCAGCAGCATAAAAGTGCTGCAAGTTTGGTTTTCTCTCTCTTTTCTGTCTCTGAGGATGTTGAGGTAAGCTGTGTACTACTTCAGGGCAGTTAGTTAAGGACTCCCGAGACCAAAGAGCCAATGTTTGTCCAGAATCAGGGTATCCAAACATTGTACTGTTTACTCCTTGATCATTTGTACCCAGTTATTGTGTGTGTGTGTGTGTACCTCACCCTCTGTCGCGATTTCCCTCCACATTTGTGATCTCCTGCTTGAGAGTGTGCGAGTGTGCATCTGTTCCCATTCATTCTGTCCCCGCGTTTGTCTTTGTTAATAAACCATTTTTAAATTACAAAGGCTGTGTGTCCAGACCTTTATCTTTAAGATACCAAAAGAACCTTTCTCACAACAGAGGGGGCTAGAAAAGGTGCCCTAAAAATAGTCTGCTTCACCCCATCCTGTCTGGAAAGCCGCATCCAGAGGGGTCACTGGAGGAATTTTGTTAGTAATTCTAGTACCAATTACTAATAGTGAGTAGTTCCATTGACATCCAAAATGGAATCAGCAGTGTGAATCCACAACACCAACAATAATTGCATTGTAACCCATATGAAGAGGAGCTGAGTTGATGCGCAAGAATGGCCAGCATTTTCTGACAGTGCAGTAGACCATGATCAAAATCAATGGACAAAGCTGATGTGATGCCAGTACTGCCATTTTAAAAGGCAAAATTCCAGCCTATGACCAGACTCAGCTGAACTGGCATGAAGCAGTATGGTGGACTGCCAATGAATGCTATTTAAAGGGATCAGCAACTTCTTACAACTTAGTTGCTGGTTTACTTCTTCTGGATCTTTCTTTAGCTTTGCACACTTTTTTTACAGTTGGTTTATATTTTAGTATTGTACAAAGAGTGGTGTGGCAGATGTTGGCATAGACTTTTATTTTACTGACTCAAAGGTTTCTATCCAACTTGGTTACTTTCAAGTATCTATGGGCTTGATCCTTCCTCATGTGAATAGGTATGACAGTGAAAACTCACAGCAGGACAAGCTGCTGGAGGAGGAAGGTAGAGGAGAGGCATAAAGGTTCTAAGCAGGTGGTAATATCCAAAAACGGGTGTTTAGCAAGCACTTGTTCAATTAAATGCAACATAAGAGACATTTGCATTTCATCAAGAGGGTAATCACTGCCACCTGCTGCTGTCACAACTCAGTCTCAGAGCATGACAAAGATCATTTAGCCTGTGACTGTCAAAGTAACTGTACCTGTGAAGTTCTGTGTCTGGCTCCTTCCAAAAAAAAATGCCGGAGCTTGTGTTTGCTATGTTCTGTTAACTGAGGGAGGCCACTGAAGTGCCGTATAAAAAGCTGAAACTTCTTTTCTTGCCCTGTAGGCAGCCAGTTTGCAAGGATTACAGGCTTCCTCATAATGCAAGTTGCCATTGACTGCATGCACACTGCTTTTTGTGGATATCGTATTAACCTTGCCTTCTACCGAAAAAGGCTTCCGTCATGCATGCATGTGTGGAAAGAACTCTCTTTAAACTTAACTAAATGATTCTTCACAATTCAAGCTTGAACCAAGTGCAAGTTAAGTACTCAGATGCCAAATATACAGAAACAATTACAGTTATACAATAAACTCAAAGAACATGATTTCTTGTAGGGCCAAGGCATTAAGCCCTTCCTCCAAAGGTTAATTCTTCCAGAACAGTGTTTCCCAACATTTTTGATGCCAGAGACTATATTTCCAAACTGACATGGAATTATTTTTAAGTTCCCAATAATTCTGGTCTATTTTCTATTGCTTGATTTGTACATGTACGCTTGAAATGAAATGAAAGTGCATGTATTGGGGTTTAATTAAATTGAATCACCCTATTTAATGAAGATAATAAGAAAGTAACAAGAGAGCATGGTCATTTTTTCTATATAGTTGGGAGAGTGTGTTTTTACACACAATTCATTCCCAAAGTAAATTGCAGATGCCAGTTCATCACTTTTACAAAACAGAAATACAAATCAACAAGATCAAGTTCTTGTTATTATACCACATTTACACATCACAGATAATTTAGCTAAAGATAATCTGTCACCCTATTCTAATACTATTTCAAAGCCCACAGTGTCAATGCAAACTTTTTGATCTGGGGATGAATTTTAGACAAGGTTATTGTAGCTCATTTGGTTTTGGTGCTTGGTTTTAATTGCAGTCATTGCAGAAGATCCACTTTCACAAAGGTAAGTAGAATCCAATGGCCATACGATTTTTGACTGCAAGTTCACTGAGTTCTAGATATTCTGTATTGACTTTAATTAGAAAAGCAGGTAAAGTTTGGAATTGTAATGTCAGGCCCCTATCAATCGAAAACTCCAGTAAATTGTTCCCTAATATTGGCAACAGTGAGGTCTCAGTGTCTCTAACTGAGAATGGGTCATGAATTCATTGCTTTTCTTTCCATGAATCAGAGTCAAACAGAAATACGCATTGAATTTTTGGAGAGTTGATTTTGGATGGGATGATATTATTTTACTCTGGAGAATGCGGTTGACACTTTTGTTGTCATCAATAGCAACCAATGCAAAAGATAAGAATGTGTCAAAACAATTCTGCCTGTCTCTTTTATTCTCACAGACTTTAAGCTTCTTCTTAAAATCTGCGATCTTCTCTGCCATTTTAAACATATCGGATATATTTCCCTGCATAGACAAGTTTAGGTTCTTGAAGTGATCAAATAAACCTGCCAGATATGTAATCTTGGGAGCTATTGTAAATCCTGAAAATATTCCATCAAAGGAGACTCCTTTTGCGACAGAAACCTTCAAGTTCATGTTGCAATTCATACATCTGGCTTAGTACCTTAGCACAGCACAGTCTTTGCAATTCAGTGTGTAAATGTAGATGATCCTGCTCATTCCCTCTTTGCACTTAGCCGCAAAGATGCAAGAATTGAGAGCATTTGACTCCTAATTGTGGAGTGTCCTTAAACTCTCGTGACAATTTCTTGGCTGAGAATTCCTTTCTATGAATGAAACTGTGTGTTGATAGGGCACCTCATCTCTGTTTTCCTAAACATTTACTAGTTCCAAAAAAAATCAAACTGTGCCTGCTTTGACATCCTGTATGGGCAAATTAAAATCCTTGTTTAACTTGCTGATTTGTGCTTCTGTTAATATCAGTTGAATAACACATGCAAACACAATTTTCAGTGAAAGACACGAAGGAGAGGTGCAGTGAATCTGATGATAAATTTAATATGAACTCTTTGGTATTTTGTGAAGTTCTGCTCCACTCAGAAGTCTGCATCAGATTTTTTTTTTAAACCATACATATTTATATATGTCTTATCTACTCTCATGTGAACCAGTGGGGATCCACAGACTGGTCGATGCAAAATACTACACTAAGGGATTCTACTTATCCCTCCTACCAAAGTCTAGAATCTTCTCCTTTAAGGTCAAGTCAGGTCACATGATGCATGGAATTATGTCCTCTGTTCAAAACTTCAGGCTTTAAAGTTATACAGTGCAGTGCAGAAGAACAGGAGACATCCTGACTATATGTCCATCAGACCTGGTTCAGTTTTTTGCTCTCCATTGGCAAGGCTGACCTGCTGTGCATTTCCTACAGCTCAGCATTTCACAACTTTTACATTCCTTTGTTTGAGTTCTCCTCTCTCCAACTGCCCTCATCAACCTATGAACCTTAATCAACAGCTTAATCCCACAACAACCCTGGTCTCATCGTAACAGACATATTCCTTTTGCTTTGTTCATACCGATTCCAGCTTGACAAGGTCAGACAATGTGAACAACTCAAAATAGGAAACTTGACTCAAAGTTGAAAATACTTATTTAGGAAGTGCAGCAACGTCAAAGTTCTAAAAATACGCATCAAAAAGCGAGCTTGAATTTCAGGGACCTCTGCAAGGCATCCCGGGCAGCACCTCGTTGGGAGAGCAGATTGCTGGAATATCGTGACTTTCCAGAGGCTCAAATGGTTTTGCAGCAGTCTGATCTTTGATAGCAGGAAGCTGAAATTGTATGAATCTAGTCTGTGCCTCTGTTGATAAACTCAGACATTAGGTGAGTGGTGTCTGTGCTACAGTGAGAACTGTGATATTAGCCACCAGCAGATGGATCATGGTTGGTGCCAAAGAGCTGCTCCTGGAGGTGCTCATGTGTTTAATGTTAAATGAGCTCTCAAAAAACCTTATGCTGGGCTTCTCTGTCCTCCTTGAGACTGAACGAAGCTTTTCACATTCACCTAGCATTTGAGTGTATATCCATCAGTTGGTTAGTCTGCTCTGTCTTGGGCCACCAAAGTCATTACTAGAATCCTCAGGAGCAATACCACTACATGACATCAGCATCCAGAAATCTTGCATCTATGCTATTGCTTCTCTCCTATCCTGGCTGCAATGCAATTGTGCTTGCTATCTCCCCCATGCTGATCTTCCTCAATAAGATCTAATTGTCAAGCAGTATTGGTATCTGTGCTGAGCACTGCAACTATGACACCAAGTGATGGTGTGGCTTCATCCTCACCGCCCTCTTCTTTTCCTTCACTACCTAGCCAGGTCCTAATTCTTGGGTATTGAAAGAATGGACTATGTTAAAGCTGTTGTGAAAGGAGGAGAAAGTTTTTAACATAAAAGCGTCAACAGCTCTTTGGTCAAAACAGATTGCAAGATAGGGTATAAGCAAAGGTTTATGTAGCGGTTAACGTAACGCTTTACAGTGCCAGCGACCCGGGTTCAATTCTGGCCGCTGTCTGTAAGGAGTTTGTATGTTCTCCCCGTGTCTGCGTGGGTTTCCTCCAGGTGTTCCGGTTTCCTCTCACATTCCAAAGACGTACGGGATAGGAGGTTGTGGGCACGCTATGTTGGTGCCGGAAGCATGGCAACACTTGCGGGCTGCCCCCAGAACACTACGCAAAAAGATGTATTTCACTGTGTGTTTCGATGTACATGTGACTGATAAAGATAGCTTATCTTGCATATCCCATTCCCGCTACTTCAATGGCTTCTGCTATTGGTTACAGCATCAGAAACATCCATGCACAATCCTTGGCAGTGTCACTTCCATGAGGGTAAGAACATAAAGGCGAGACTCCCCCTTCCAGTTAGTCCCTGTTTCCCTGGTTGCGCATCTTCTGGCCTTGCGAAAGGGAGAGAAATGTACAGTTTGTTTGGGTGATGTGACTATCAAGGTTAAATGGCTGTGCATGTGTACTGGCAAAGAGGTATAGGTTTGAGGCTTGTAACAGCAAAAGTATGTTAGAACGAGATGAAGAAAAAGGTAAGAGTTGTGATTAATAGAGACTGTTGGTTGGTGAATGATGTAGGTGTGGTCTGTTGCTGAGTGTCTGAGGTTAGGATAAAGTTGATGGGATATGGCATTTGAAGATGGACTGAACACTCACATGAGGCATTAAATTTCTTCCTGCACTGCATCCATGGTTTTTGGACTGAACTCCTGTCTCTGACTCCTCTGTTATCTCTTGCCATTCCCCTTTGAGCATGTGGCTACAGGGCCTCCAATTTCCACCTCTTGCAGGTACACAGGATTCTTCCTTTCTTCCATCTGTCCAACCAAGACCTTTGGTCCAACAGCCAAAATCCTTGGTCCCACTCTCCAATGTTTGTCCATTTTTCACTCTTTCTCCAGGCTAATCCCAGAACCACAATACAATCTGGCCCAGAAACTCAATCACTGTTGAATGTGCAAACATACCCTGACCCTCCAATCATTTGTGAAGATCTCCAACTAACCCCAACGCAAGTTTTGTTTCCTGAGCTCCAGTCCTTGAGGATGATTTCTCTCAATTATCCCCCGGTTATTTACTCCTCCTCAGCAGGCCGGTCCTCATTAAATGTTCACCATCCATCATTTCCTGGCCCTTGCTTTTGTCTCAGGCAGCATGCTTTTCATTGTGGAGAGTGCAAAATACTTTCAGCATTTGGGTACAATTCTAGGTACATCCATTTTAGAGATTGTACTCATCATAAACATCACTGGGCCCATCGCTGATATGTTTGCAGCCCAGATGCAGCTGGTTCTTGTAGAAATCATGATTAAAAATCTGGTCACACAAAACTGATGTGCTGCCTACCTTACATTGAATTGGCATGGGCTATTCTAGCGTTGAGATCCCAATGCCTATTTTCGTGGTCTAACCAACGAAAGGCCCAGTGAATATGTACTCAACATTTCTTTCATTCCCTTTTGCATTGATTGATGTATTTAAGAACATTTGCATCACTGTACAGTAGTCTTTTTACTTAGAAATTAATGGAAAGAAAGATAAATTCAATGAGTGTATATTGAAACCTTCAGAAAGTTACTTGCTGCAGTGAAAGGTGGGTAAAGTGTTAATGGCATATTGATATTGTTTCCCTGAGAAGAAAAACTTAAGCAATTTATTCATTTGGTTTGGGTAAATGTATTGGAAAGTCTCTGACCCTGGAAGCTTAGAGTTCACTGGCATGGATACTCCCTCTGTTAATGAGAGGAAGGGAATTATAGTTTGTGATACACAATACATTGTTCTATTGTCATGGGATTTGGCCTGTCTTTTTAAAAACATAAAAATTGATTGTTTTCAATTGACGCAGCCTGAGACCAGTTAAGATGGTTCTCTGCTATGGTGGAAGTTTCTCTGAAACCAGCCCAGGATTAAACCTGCTTTTAATACTTCCTAAAGTTACACAGACATGTTCTCATGTAATAGCTGAAGTGTGAAAAACATGTCTCAGAACTTGCTCTCAGACAAGATATAACTCCATGGATTCTAGAACATAAAATATTGAAGTGCTTTATTTTGGACGATACCTGAAAGTTAACCTGGGCAATTGACAGTAGGAAGATGATTAATATTAACTATTAGCCTACTGTATATAGATAAAAACAATGTAAAAACAAAACTAAAGGATAAAATCTATGTTGAATAATAATGAAAATGACTGGTGGTAAATGCAACTGGAGAAATTATGGACCTCAATAACTTTCATTTGTAAAGCATTCCAATGTAGATGGATTTCCAAGACATAAGGGGGAGTGGCCACACGGGTGAATTGATAAGTTTAACAAAATCCTGATTATAAACTAGAGCTATTTTTGTTTTTGAAGTCAGGCAAAAAAACACTTTCTTGGTTTTCCATCAGAGCTTTATCTTTTCTCCATGTGTTATCCTAACATTGGTTAAGTGATGTGCAGTTTGCCTAAATTGTATGTTTCTGAAACATGATGTGTTTCATTAATCAACTAATTTGGGTGAGCAGGAGTGATAAATGCTTCCTGTTTATGCCTGTCAGTGGGTTATGAGAAACTGTGTTCTGGTGTAGCTCATAAAAATCTGTACCAGATTAAGGGATTAGTTGTATTTTGGTGGCTGAGACACTTTCAAAAGCCTTAGAAAAAGACATTAAAAAAAAGGTTATACTTTCTTCCCCTCCTGATCAGTTATCAAAAGAGAAGTAAGAAAATTTTTCAGGAGATGGTGGCTTCTGTCAATATCAAAAGCGTGAAGCAGGGAAATTAGACTCACTGCCAAATGAAAAGTTCAATAATCTCTTCAGGGCTGGTAAGTCACCATTACTGAGAACTCTCCAAATGGATAATTAGTGAAAATTACTTGGGTTTTGGAGTAAACTTGGGTCAATGCAGCTGGGAAGAATTGATTAACTCCCACCTCTGGAGCCACATTGTGCTCCTGATATTATTGTTGCATGTGTGCCCAACTGGAGCCTGCTTCAGGAAGAATCTGAGAGTCACCCGGGTGGTGAAGTGTTCGAGATCTCTGAGGATGTGATGAGTAGATTAGATCAGGGGAACTAGTGGATGAGGTGGATTTAGTTTTCCAGAGGCTATCAATAAGTTTCTGCACAGGAAGCTGCATAACAAGGTTAGAGCACGTACAGTAAGGGGTAATCTACAACATGGATTGAGTAATGGATATTGGACAGAACGCAATAAATAGCTCCTTCTCAGGGATGTGAAGAGGTTTTGAGGGTATATGTTCAAGCTGAATGAGGCAGATTGAATATTGTGTGGAAAAATGTGAGGCTATCCACCTTGATGCACATAACAGTAGAGAAGATTATTTATTAAATGTTGAGAGAATAAGTGGTGACGCTCAGAAGGACCAAGATGTACACAAATCACAGCATGCCAAAACGTGGATGCAGCAATCAAAATAAAGGGCAAATCATACGTTAGTCTTTATTACAAGAGGTTTTGATTGCATGAGTAAGGATATCTGATTGCAATTGTACAGTGCCTTGGTGAGAATCACAAGGGGGTATTGTGTATACTTCTTGGCATCTTAACAAAGAAAGGATGTACTACATAGAGAGAATGCAGTGAAGATTCACTAGACTGGTTCCAGAGACTGCACGTTTGCCATATGAGAAGAAACTGAGTGGACTGGGACTTTATTCTTCAGAGTTTAAAGGGATGAGAGAAGATCTCATGGAAAATTACAAAACTCTTTAGAGAGGTGATGGGCTAAATGCTGGGGAAATTCTTCCCTGAGTGAGGAATCCAGGGTCAGGGAACATAGTTTGAAAGCAAGGGGTAGGTCGCATAAGACTGAAATGAAGAGAAATGTCTTCACTGTAAGAATGGTCAACCTTTGGAATTCTCTTCCCAGGATGGTTATGGAATGATCTATCATTACGTTCATTGAAAAATAAGTGCTGTAATCAGCAAGAATGAAGCGGCGTACCCCAACATCCTTCACATCATGGTGGGAGACTTTAATCAGGCGAGCTTAAAGAAGTCTCTGCCTAACTACTTTCAACAAATCACCTGCAATACTAGAGGACTCAACACACTCGACTACCACTACACTACCATCAAGAATGCCTACCACTCCATCACTCGCCCACACTATGGTAAATCTGACCACCTGGCTGTGCTTCTTCTGCCTGGGTACAGACAGAGACTGAAGAGCACAGCACCGGTGAAGAGGACTACGAAGAGCTGGATGGCAGAGATGGAGGAGTGAATTCAGGTTTGCTTCGAGTCGGTGGACTGGACCATGTTCAAGATTCATCTGTGGACCTAAATGAATATGCCACAGTCATCACTGACTTCATAAGGACATGTGTGAACGAGTGTGTACCCACAAAAACATTTCCCCAACCAGAAACCCTGGATGACTCAGGAGATTTGTAATCTGTGAAGGCTAGATCTGTGGTGTTTAGGGCTGGTGACCCAGAGTCATAAAAGAGGTCCAGGTATGACCTCTAGAAGGCCATTGCAAGTGCAAAGAGGCAATTTCAGACTAAACTGGAATCACAGATGGACACTCGACAGCTGTGGCAGGGCTTGTACAATAATAACTTCCTACAAGGTGAGATCAGGTAGCGTAAGTGGCAACAACCTCTCGCTCAACATCAGCAAAACTAAAGAGATGATTGTTGACTTCAGGAAGGGGAAGGAGGACAAACATGTACCAGTCTACATTGGGGGATTGGCACTGGAGAGGGAGCAGTTTTAAATTCTTGAGCATTAACATATCAGATGACCTGTCCTGGGCCCAGCACATAGATGCAATCACAAGCTGTTTGCACTTTGTTTTTTTTGTTATTCTAATTGTGTTCTTTCTTGTAAAAATTCTTACAATTTATGTTTAATTTATGTTTTTCTTGTGAATGCTGCTTATATGATGCTAGGTGCCTGTGATGCTGCTGCAAGCAAGTTTTTCATTGCACCTGTGCATACATGTGCTTGTGCATTTGACAATAAACTCAACTTTGACTTTGAACAAAGATCAACAGATCTGTGGGCATTAAGGAAATCAAGGGATAGGGGAATAGTAATAGAAAATGACACTGAGATGAAAGATCATCCATGATCCTGATTAATGACAGAAAAAACATGAATTGTCATATGGCCTACTCATATTTCTACTTCTTGTGTTCCCAGCTGTGGATAGTGATTTTCTGCATGCAGTGTAGCATCTTTAACATACACAAAGTATTCTTCCATATCTGCACATTTTTAAAGAAATGGCTCATCAAAGTTCCTTCAACAATATCTCCCAGATCTCAGGCCACAACCATCCAAGGGAGAAAAGCAGCAGGCTCACTAGAACCCCACCCCCTGCAATATTTAGTTGCAGGCAATTACTGCTCAGCTAATGGGCACTAGACAAGCAGTCTGACAATTCAGTGAAGAAGTCTAGAGATCCTGAAGAAGTAAACTTCGGTGTACATGTGGAAAATCACATTGTATTTTGGCACTGATGATATTGCTGAAAGAAATTAATTCAAGAACCTCTTGAGAGATATCAGAGGTGATAGTATGAAAGGAGGGAGAGACATAAGGTGATTCTTATCAGTTTAGATAAGATTTGACCCAGGTTGGTGTGATCCCATCCAGCCAGATGATGGCGGAGAGGTGTAGGAGGAATATGATGTAGTCAACCGTCACAAAGACTACAAATATTTTAAGAATAATGAGGAAAAGTTACAGGAAGTTAATGTGCAGGTACAACAAGCTATTAGGATGGCAAGCAATATGTTTGATGTCCTTATGAAAGATCATTCACCTGAAATACCAGTTCTCTCTTCACAGATACTGACTGACCTGTTGAATATTTCTAGCATTTTCTACTTTTAATTGAAGACAATAGTTTATTGGCCTTTATCGTAAGAGGGTTTGAACACAGGATTAAAGATGTTTTATTACTATTATATTAGCACCCTGATGATGTCTAATCTCTCTACCAGAGGAAGGTTAGATCTGTAATAAAGGGAGTGCCATGAAGGCTTATCAGATGGATTCCTGATCTAAGAGGTGGTTGTTGTCCTTCCAAGGAGTAATTAAGCAGATGGGGCCATAGAGTTTAGAAGTATAAGAGTTCATCTCATTCAAACATATAGATTTTTTTTACAGGTACAAGAATGATGTTTCCCTTAGTTGGAGTGTCTAGAACCAGGGGTCACCATAATCAAAAAAGGGGTCAGCTGTTCAGGACTGAGAGAAGGAATTTCTTCTCTCAGTGGAATTCCCTATCATAAAAGGTTGTGGAGGCTCAGTCCCTGTATATATTCATGACAGGGATTGATAGATTTTTGTACATTAAGGGAAGCAAGGAATATGGAATTAGTACAGGAAAGTGGCATTGAGGTAAAAGATCAGCCATGATCTTATTGAACGGTGGAGCAGACGGAAGGGCCAAAAGCCTACTCCTACATCTATTTCTCATTCCATGTTCTTATGTGGCACTTATGAGCTTTGCTGATTAGTTGTCCAAACTGGTAAAGATATCTGCACAGATGAATCTTTTGATAACTCTTTAGCAACTATTCAATGAAGATATACTTTGGCTTGCAGCTTCACATAGATTCTTCACTGAAGTATGTAGTTATTGATCATGTCATAAACTGTGACAAATCCTGAAGTTTTGACCAGGTTATTGAAGAGGTCTGTCATATCTGCTTGAAGACGGGCCAAAGGCAGGCACATCATTGTGCTCCTGTCACTTTAGTCTCTGGAACCAAAGGTTGTGGTTTCTAGCTCTGCTGAAGGACTTGAAAATATAGTGGAATACATCATTTATTGTAGTACCGAGGCAGCCCACTAGTATCAGGGCAACTTCTTTTCAAATGGGATAGTAAAGCATGGTTCCATCTTCCTCTTTGATTGGACGCAAAGGATCCTGTGTCATTACCTTCAATCAACATTGTGAAACAGACCATTTGCCTCAATATTGTTAAAGGACCCTAGCTAAGTGTAAGTTGGCAGCTACATTTATCTATATGACAGTGCAAAAATAATTAATTTGTTGCAAAGTGCTTAAAGGCATCCTGGGATGTAAATGGTGCTTTAAAAAATATATGTTTTTCCTTTCTTTGATATGGCCAAGGCTTCAGAGGTTGTACCCAGTCTTCTCCAATCTTTTAATTAACTGTAAGTAATGAATGGCTTCAAAATCATAATGCAACTACCACCAGGGAAGTAGGCATCATCTGAAGTACCCTTTTCACATAATTGTAGATATACAGTATATTAATAGGGAGTCCTTGTAGTTCATTCTGTGCAGGCCATATAGGCAATCAATCTCATCCTGAAATTTGAGAAACCCTGCTGGGAACCATTATTTTGAATTAACTGGTATTGAGTATTTTACTTGTGCATATCATTTGAAACCATGTATTGAAGTAAAATCTCTGCTGTGATATCAGACACTGCATTTGGATAAATAAATTGATAACTAGAAATGAACAAACATTGTTTCCTACTTGTACAACTTTTATTAGCTTGTGCATGACTTGTTCTTGTAAAGATAATCTCCAAACTAAGATCACCTTCAATACCATTGAAATTATTCATTACCTTCAACCAAAAGACTGAGATGATTGTCAGACAGTGTATTTAGAAATGAGGAGGCAAGACTAAAGTCCATATATCCTGCATCCTGCAATTTTTTTTTACAATTTATTTCTCACTAATAGTAAACAGAAATTGATTGATTTATTTTTTTTAAAAAAAGATAGATAAGGTTTTTGTTTTCCTCTCACAATCATTTTATTCTCTGGGCTGTTTCAGAACAGACTAAAAATAACTGTTATCAAATGTTTGGTTCAGACAGCTTGTGGAGTTTAGGACTAGGAGCTTAAAGCACCAGTGCAATAGAAAATATTACTTTCAGAAATGATTTTTTATTGATCCAAGCAACATGAAGGGATTCAGTTGCTACACACTGACCCTTGCACTCTGTGCTCCCTCCGTTGTACAGGTCCTAAAAGATCAAAGAAAAAAATGTTCATCCATATTAGTGGATCAGATTGCAAAAAAAAAAATTTTGGCTGCCATATATGTAAAGGTGTGAGCATTTGCCCAGCAGGAAATATTACAGAACAAGGGAGGTTAAATGCTAAACCACACTAGATGTAGCTAAAACCAGATTTTTGTTTCTTGTTAACAATACAGTCCAGGTTTGTTTTGGTAAGCATGGAGTCAAGGATGATTTCCTACATGTACTGATGTTTGCTTTTTTTTGAAAAAAACATTAGGCAATTGAAATTGAATCTTTGTTTTGCATGAGACACAATAATGGCCATTTACAGGTTGTTTGGCATTGCTCCAGAAATTCAAATGAACATTTGAGTACAAGTCATCCATGCCTTGATGTGATATCCATGTCACCAAAGGATGATATAATTTCCCACATGTTACTCCTTTAGGGACAGTGTTGCAAAAGTTGGACACTTTATCCCAGTATCTACATTGATGGTCACTCCAGGACCACTTGTTTTTCTCCCACATCGGCAATGTCCAAGTCCAATACAAGCCTACTATAGTTAGAGAAATGATCAATCACTATTTTTTTCCTCTGTTGAATGAATTCCTTAAATCCATTTTGATTTTGTGTACCAAGTTTTGCACTGTTAATAATTACACATCATCATCCCATCTTGAGAAAATGATTGGTGTTGTTTATGTTGCCATCTGGTAAACAGCACATGTTATGAATGGCCATGGCCCCGGCCCCGGCCCCTTTGTCTTGGAAAATCTGGTTGAATGCCCGTGGACCAATTTCTGGCAGGAGTGATTGACACTTCTTGTGCAGGGTTAGATCATGACTGATAATTGTGAGTGATGTGGAACCATTAATTTATAGACTGTCATTGAGAGTGGGGATAAAATTCAGGGAAAATTTCTTTACACCAAAATTTTTGGAGCATGAAATGGTTTGCCAGTGGGAGTCATTGAAGCAAAGAGTTTTCACACCATTATGGGGAAAATATGATAAATATTTGAAGAACAAAAAGCTATAAGACTCTGAAGATAAGGCCGAGCATTGAATTATAGAGAGATGCAGCCCTTTGGCCCACCGAGTCTGCACAAACATTCAACCATCCTTTTGCGCGATTCTGAAATTAGTTTCCTTTTTTTTTTATTTTTCCCCACATTTTCATCAACACCCTCAGATTCTATCACTCACCTACACATTAGGGGCAATTTACAGTGGCCAGTTAACCTACCAACTTACATGATTTTGGAAGGTGACAGGAAACCAGAGCACCTGGAGGGAACATGAAATCACAGGGAGAATGTGCAAACTCCACACAGACAGCATCCAAGATCAACACTGCACCCAGGTCTCTAGTGCTATGAGGGAACAGCTCGACTAGCTGTGCCATAGTGCCACTGTGAACACTTGGGTTAAATTGTGCATTAGTCAATCAAAGAATAAGCATGGATCTAATTAGCCAAATGACAGAACTTTGCGTTGTAAACATCCACAGTTTAATATACTGAGCACCAGGTCAACTTACAAATTGAGGAATCGGTAGTTAAATTTACCGTTGCTAAATTGTACTCAAATTGCTAATTTTCATACGGATTGTGACAAACTATAAAACAGCAGATGTCAGAAGGGTGGCAAATGTAACTCAATGTTAAGAGTAGTGAAGTAATATCCTAGATTTTGTAGGGAAATATCAGGAGTTCCCTGCATGGCCATATTTAAGATAAGATAACTTTACTAGTCACGTGTACATCAAAACACAGTGAAATGCATCTTTTGCATAGAATGTTCTGGGGGCAGCCCGCAAGTGTCCCACATTTCCATTGCCAACATAATATGACCACAACTTCCTAACCTGTACGTCTTTGGAATGTGGGAGGAAGTCAGCACACCTGGAGGAAACCCATGCAGACGTAGGGAGAATGTACAAATTCCTTACAGACAATGGCAGGAATTGAACCCGGTTTGCTGGCACTGTGATGGCGTTACGCTAACCGCTACACTACCATGCCTGCGGTTCCCTGAAGTTCCCTGCAACTTCAGGATTTCCATTTGAATGCAAAAATCCTAAAGCTGTAGTCAGTTACTCATGGCAGCTTTTCCATCTGTGCTCCAACATTATGTAGCTGGAGATAAGATGTCAAGTATCCCGACAAGCTCTGGGAGGACAATCTGATAGGTGGAGAGAGAGAGATGCTGGGAACAACAGGACAAAGAGGCACTGTGAAGGAAGGACATGTGATCAACACCTGGTCAGAGCATAGCTGAGACAGTTTTATAGCTATGTGATTTGACCATGAAAAACTGTACAAACAAGAGAAGAGTGCCTGGAACGGCCATCCTGTGAAAGGATGATGAGAAAAGGACGAACAGGCATCCTTATAATAAAGAACCCCTTCGCCTGATAGGGAAAGAAGATGTGCTTTGTTTACCCAGTTCTTGGAAAAGTGATAACCTGAAATGATTGACTTCAAAATCATGAGAGTCCTGGGCTGGGGTACGAATAAAAAAAGCCTTTAGAAAATTGGAGGAAAAATACAAAGAAAGAAGAGCAGTCCGAGACTTCGGGAACGATAACCTGGGAACAATCATTGCAAAAAGGCAGCCCTGAGTTTGGAACTCAGAAGACCATAACTCTGTTGTAGTGAATCTGGCCAGTTTTATCTAACACTGGTAGTACAAGTTAAGTACAGGTATTAAGTACAAGCCGTGAATCTTGTGATTGGATATAAGAAGTGATAAATTGGAAGAGTAAAATCAAATGAGAAGTTGTTAGAAGTCAGTGGTACACATGCATGCTTATTAAATCCCTCTGCATTTCAGATCTCTCCAACTCTTCCCATTTTGATAATATAATTCCTTTTTATTTTCCCACCCAAAATGGACTATTTCACATTTTCACACTTCATATTCCATTTGCCAAATCTTTGTCCACACAATTAATCATTCTATATTTCTTTGCAGCCTCCTTATGTCCTTTTTGCAATTTTCTTATCTCTTTACCTTTGTGTCTACAGCATATTTAGTGACCAGGCATTTAGTACTTTCATCCAAGTTATTTGACTAAATGATAAGAAGTTAAGACCTCTGCATGGAAGTATGCAGTGTAAGGTAGATCATGCCATCATTCAGCATGCAATCCTCATTTAATGACAGTGCTGTGAAGTTTGGACTTGATAATGCAGATCACGCAAAGTGTTAAGCCTGCATGGAGGATCAAGCTTTCATAACCAGGAAGGGCTGCCCCACCTGTGCTATTTAAAGAAATCATCGGATGCTTGTGAGTAAGTGCTGATTGATTTCTACTGACTGTTGTTTTGAGTTCCACAGAAGTTTGGTTATTTTATTCTTCAGAATTGTTTAAATGTGCAGGGAGTGGTGAGTCAGGAACTGATGGAGCTTATCCTGACTTAAAGGTTATTTTGTTTTCGAATGCTTTAGTAACCATTCCTCTTGGGGTGCAACATGACAAAGAGAATGACCAGAGTGAATGCAGAACAGGACAATCTTCAAGAGGAGAGCAGGAGGAGGGAGAAAAACCATTTTCAGGGAACCATTTTGCCACATGCATCCCACCAAGGAAAAATGCAAAAGAAGTCGGTGATTCAGTAAACTCACTGAGGTGGACCACATGTTGCTGCCACAGGACGAACTACAGACCCTGCAAGAGCTCCTTTCATGGGGTGTTAAGGTGGTTAGCTTCTGTACTTTGAGCTGGACCCAGACTGAAGTGGGAAATCACTGCAACATATCACAATTTATCACACACTTCCGCACAACAGACACTCTATTCTGAGAGCAGAATGTGCAACAGGCTTCTCAGTGTCTGCTTGTAGGAGCTTTTGACCCCTACCCCTCCCCCTCCCTACCCCCTCCACCAAGGCCTCTGACACAGCTTTCAAAGCTTGTGGAGCTTGTTCCCTCTCAAGTTGCAAGAACCTTTGAGATGTTTTTCACTGCTACACTTGCAAAATTTACCTCATAGAACAAAGAGAATGTAGAACATAGAATAGTACAACACAGGAACAGACCCTTTGGCCCACCATGATGCCAAATTAACCTAATCCCATCTGCCTGCTTATCGTCCCCAGCTGTTCCCTGCCTGTTCCCATTTCTATCTAAATGCTTTCTAGATGCCACTAGCATATCGGCCTTTACCACCTCCCCTGGCAGCATGTTCCAGACACCTACCAGAGGTGCACCTGAGTGCACACGATGCTCCAAGTGTGGCTGAATCAAATTTCATACAGCTGTAAAATGACTTGCTAACTTTCATACCTCAATGTCCCGACCGATGAAGGCAAGCATGCCGTACACCTTCTTTACAACCCTATCAACTATGGACTTGGACCCCAAGATCCCTCTGTGCATCAATGCTCCTAAAGGGCTTGCCATTTACTGTATACATTCCACTTGCATTTGACCTCCCAAAATGTAACACCTTACACTTGTCCAGATTAAACTCCATCTGCCATTTCTTTGACCAAATTTCCAACTGATCTATATCTTGTTTTATCCTTTGAGAACCTGTTTTGCCATGTACAACTCCAACAATGTTCATGTCATCTGCAAACTTATTCATCAGACCACCTACATTTTCATCCAAATCATTATTATATAATAGAAATAGAGAGGTCCCATCATCTCATCACTTTTGAGAAATTGAGGTTGACATTAAATTATGCAAACCTGCATAAACTTCTGTTTGCCAATCATAAAATTGGAACAACCTGATTCATTAAAGCAATTAGCAGCTAGGTTAGTGCCAGCCAGTCACTGAACTTATGATAATTAGGAGGATGCGCCAATTTACAGTCTGTGCAGGGCCTGATTGATACAGGTTAATCGCACAATGCAACTTTTTAAAAAAATTTTATTTACAGCATGGTTACAGGCCCTTCCAGCCCAACGAGTCCGTGCCGCCCATTTTAAACCCAAATTAACCTACTCGTACGTCTTTGCAATGTGGGAGGAAACCGGAGCACCCGGAGGAAACCCACGCAGACACGGGAGGACGTACAAACTCCTTACAGACAGCGACGGGAATCGAACCCCGATCGCTGGCAATGTAATAGCGTCGCGCTAATCACTACACTACCGTGCCTCCCACTTGTTACCTCTTTTTCGATCAGTTTAGTTCCCCTCTATTTTCAATGTAGTCATAGAATACCGAAAACATAAAACATTGAACATAGAACAGTACAGCACAGGAATAGGCCCTTCGGCCCACAATATTTGTGCCAAGCTAACTAATCCCATCTGCCTGCACAAAGTCCATATCTCTCTATTCCCTGCCTGTTCATGTGCCTGTCCAAATAACTCTTCAGTGTTATAATCATATCTGCTTCCGCCACTTCCAGTAGCAGCATGCTTAAGGCACCCACCATTGTCTGTGTAAAAACTTGCCTCAAAAATCTTGTTTAAACTTTCCCCCTCTCATCTTAAAGCCATGCCCTCTAGTATCTATGCCTCTCATAACTTTATATACTTCTATCAGGTCGCCCCTCAGCTTCTGATGCTCCAGAGAAAGCAATCCAAGTCTGTCCAACTTCTCCTCAATAAATTAATAATATTTCATGCTAGAGAACTTTCATAAACTTAAGTGAAGACATAGGAGACTGTAGAGGGTGGAATCTGGAGCAAAAAACAAACTGCTGAAGGAACTCAGCTGGTCAGGCAGCATCTATGGAGGAAAGGAATGGTTTCATTTTGGATTAAGACCTGAATGTCCTGAAATAAATAAAATGACATGAATAGTCCTGATGAAGGGGCTCAACATGAAATATTGACCATCCCATTCCTTCCAATCCCTGACCCAGAGTTCCTCCAGCAGTTTGCTTTTTTAATAAACTTAATCTTGATTAAAATCAATTCATATAAATATTCACTTTGAAAGAAAGCTACTCAGTGAACTAATTAACAATGTGGGATTAATTATCAGCAACATAGATGTATTTTAAACCTTCGATAGATTGTGCTATCTCTTTAGTTAGCAACTCAGTGTTTAATATCATCCTATTAATAAACTCAATTAATTAATCCTTTGTTAAAAAAATGCTTAGCATTTTGTTCAAACCTGTCACATTGCTGGTATCATGTAATATACAAAGTATATATCATCAAAAATGTGATTTACATAATTGTCCTACTTTCAAGACAACTACATCTGTTCATTGTTATGCATCTTATATGACCTTTAAGGTAGCTTTTACTGGAAATACCATTGTTTAACAATTCCTTCACACACTGCCAAATAAAACTGTGCTGTGCAGTTGAAAACAGGCTTAACCTGAATATTATTCTTTTCCCTGTCTCTAAATGCCCAGAAGGACATTTGACCTCTGACTTTCCAGTGGGATTTTTGATGGCATCACAAATGTTTTACCAGTGTAAAATTACCCCTCAAAAGATATAAGAATAATGCAATGCTCAAGGTTCTTCTCCAGGGTGATTTCAACCTGACGAGAGTGAAAAATTACGGCACTTATTTATTCACAGGACACTAGTTTTTACTGACCCTATTTCCTATGAAAATGTGTTATTTAAAAGGACTAACAATAAAATTGAGTTCTTTGTACTCCTGTTATCTGAACCTCAAATACTGGCTCACACGACTGCCTGGACTGGTTTGACCGTGTAAGGTCAGGGTCATGGTCATTTTAGCTTCCTCTGCTCAGGACCATTCCATGCTGCTGTTGCTGATCTCTGCCACACATCTCACACTGCTGCATTAAGGGGGCAGCACAGTGGTGCTGCAGGTGGTGCAGCTGTCTCACCACTGCAGGAGTCTGGGTTTGATCCTGACCCTGTGTGATGTTGATGTGGATTTTCCTGGGGTTCCCCAGTTACCTCCCCACATGCCAAAGACATGTGGTCAGGTAAACTGGCTCCTGTAAATAGCCCCTGGTCTAGGTGAGTGTCAGAGAATTAAAACTTCTCTGCTCGGGTATTTAGAAGTTGTATTCAAAACCACATTCATCATATTTTCAGAGATTTGAGTGAAGTGTAGAATATAAAGTAAGTACAATAAAATGGAACAATTCTGTAACTGTTGTATGGGATTTGTAACACAATTGCTGACAGTTTCATTCAAAATGGAGTAGTAAAGCCTGAGGCCTTCTATGCTCCCAGTGTACTGTAAGCATCATATTATCACAAACACCTGGCTTACTTTGAGCCTGTGCATCTGTTGTGCATTAGGCTCATTAGAGCAATGATGGATGCTAATTAGAAACTCCCAAAAATTGATCCAATACATTGGTACTTATTAGCTGTTTGTCATCCAAAGTTAATGTGTTTTTTTAATTCTCTATATTTAAATCATTTTGGGGACCTTGGCTTCTCTGGCAAAAGCTAATCTTTATTGTCCACCCTTAATTGTCTTTGATAAAGCTGAGCAGCTTTCTTGAACTGTTGCTGTTCATTTGGTGAAAGTACTCCCATAGTACTGTTGAGAAAGGAGTTCCAGGATTTAAATTCAGTGACAATGAAGAAACAGTGACATGTTTCCATGTCAGGATGGTGTCAGACTTGGAGGGGAACCTGCATGTGTTGGTGTTCCTCTGCACTTGCTAACATCCTCTTTCTTGGTGATAGAGGCAGCAGATGTGAGAGGTGTTGGTGGAGTAGCCTGGGTGAGTAACTGCAGTGAATTTTGTAAATAGTACACACCACTATGTGGTGGGAGGCATGAATGTTTAGGGTGCTAGATAAGTGTGCCAATCAACTGAGTGTCACTCCTGAAAGTTGTTTGTGCTGCCATAATCTAGGCAAGTGGAGTGTACTCCATCATGCTCCTGTCTTGTGCCTTGTAGATGGTGAAAAGGCTTTGGGTATCAGGAAGTGAAACACTTACTGCAAAGTACCCAGTCTCTGACCAGGTCTTATAACCACAATATTTATGTGATTTGAGCCAGTTGATTTTCTGGTCAATGGGATCCCCAGGGTATTGATGGTGAGATCTGGCAATGGTAATGCCAGTGATGTCAAGGGAAGATGGTTATAAACTCTTCTGTTGGAGATGCTCATTGCCTGGCACATGTGCCATTTATCAATCCATGCCTGAATCTTGTCAAGATCTTGCCGTATATAGGCATGAGTGGTGGCAAATGGAATTAAATGTTGTGTATTTATCAACAAACATTCCCACTTTGACCTTTTGATGGAAGGAAATCATTGATGAAACAGCTAAAGATGTTTGGGCCTAGCATACAGTTCTGCGGAACTCCTGACGTAATGATCCGGAGCTGGGATGATTGACCTCCACAACCACAACCATCTCCCTTTGTGTAAGGTAATACTTGACCAACTAAAGCGTTTTCCCATTGACTTCAGTTTTAACAGGGCAATTTGATACCATAATCAGTTAAATGTTGCCTTGATATCAAGTATAGTCACTCTCCTAACTCCTCTGGCATGTTGCCGAGATGTAAGAAAGAAAGCTACAAACTATTAAAGCACAAAAGAGAATTTGTCTTAACAGGTTTGTGAAATTCTTCATGCCAGTTTACTCTCTATTTCAATCTTTCCATTCTTCATCAATTCTGTGGTCATCCTTTACCAAATTTTGATCCATTCCTCAGTTTTACTGCTTTTTTGTGCCAATTCTATCAGCATCTTTAATTTCTCCTGTAGTCCATGATTGGACACTGTTTCCTGCTGTGACTTTGTGTCTTGAAGTATATATTTATTTCCACAACTGGAGAGTGCTAGATACCTAACAGAATTTGGAAATTTCATGTTTATTTCACTTCTTACTTATCTTCTTGCTACTTAAGTTTGGCCAAGCATGCATATCTTTCTTCAGAAAATTCACACTGTCCACTTCATAATTATACTTGGTTTTTAGATTTGTTTTGCTACATTCTTTGAATAAAAATACCATTATCTTTCTCACCACTATTGTGCTAATTAAGCAATAGTTCCTGAACTCATTCTATCTTCCTTCTAATACAGATTTCACATTAACTGCCCACCAATGCTCTGCACACAGTCCCTTGTCTCCACTATTGCCTTCCCATCTTCTTTTAATCCATCTAAACCAGGGAACCTATACTTTTTGATTAATTTATTAGTTGCCTCACTCAAATGTATTTATATCCTCTCTTTCTCCTCTTCTCATATGATATCCACCAAGCTAGTTCCCTGCAAATTCTGAGACAAGATAACTAAAATTTTTGTCATTTTGATTTTTACCTTGTGCATCCTCATTGTTATGCAGCTTTTTCATTGGCCCATCACACTGATCCTTTTCCTTGTGAGCCATTTAATTTCTTGTGCACTCCCTTAACCTTCAATTTTTTTTTTAAACAAACATTTTTTTTAAATGTGTAGAGACTGCTTCAATTATTATGCTAAAGCATTGCACATGTTAATCAATCTCTTTTTAAACAATTATTTTTTTCCCTTTTAATTGCCTTATGTTTATGGCCTCTTGTTACTAACAAGTGAAAACAGTTTACTTCATCATAACTTTGAATTTTTCATAGCTTCAAGTCATTAGCCTTCTGAACTCAAGAAAAATCCTAACCTCTCAAATCTGTCTTCACAAGAAGCCTCCTTATCATTGATAAAATTTACATTGCATTTTTTCACTTTTTTTGCATCCTATGAATAACAATATATACAGAAATTGTATATAATAGTCCAATTGTAAATTAACCAAGGTGTTAGCATCTAAGCAAAGTTCATCACTTCCTTATAGTTTTGTACCAATAGATATACTCTGATCTCACTATCTTTCTCTTCTTACAATGTTCCAACGAAGCTCAATGTAAACTCCAAGTACAGCCCTGCACTTCTATCTTCCCATTTTACAGCACTTGGGATTCAATATTGAATTCAACAGTTTCAGATAGCAAGCCTTTCCTGTTTATGTCAGAACTGTCCAGATCTGATGTAAGGTCATCCACTTGTAACATTAACTCACTTTTTCTCTCTCCACAGATGCTTCCTGACCTGAGTACTTCCAGCATTGTTTTTATTTCAGATTTCCAGCTCACAATGCCAGCATTGTTTTATTTTCTCTCCACTGCTCTCATTCATCTTCTTCCACTTCCACTCTTTGAAACACATCCGTTCTAATTAACAAGCATTTGCTGTTCTCTTTCAGATGGTGCCAACACAGTGGTGTCCCAGGATTCACAGTCACAGACATTCCTTTAGTTCTCTCCACCTCTCCCTCTTCTCTGCAGTTTTTAAAAACTGGTTTTGTCACTTTTCCAGTTCTGACGAAAGGTTATTGATCTGGAATTCTGTTTTCCTCATCACAGATGCTGCATGGTCTGTTGTCTCCAGCATTTTCTGGTTTCATTCAATGATTCAATAATGCAAAAATAAATTTTAGCAGCCACTTATATTTAGCTGTATATAAATATCCTATATACCATATAAATTTGCTTTCTTTCGCATAAAATATATTGACAAAGAACTTGCACTTAGCAACTTCTTGCCCCACTAACTTACAAGAAACCTTCAGGCTTAGCTGACCTGGTTCCAAAATTCCAGAGAGAAGCCAGCTTTGTTGATTACAACAAGACTCTGCATAGTGATCATGGTCCTTGGCCTGCTGCAAAGTAAATGCCAGCATAGTGTCATAGAGAGATAAAGCACTGAAACAGGATATTCAGCACACTGAATCCATGCCTATAATCTAGTACACATTTTTAGACTCCTCCTATCCTAACCTATTTTATTCTCTCCAAATTCCCATCTATTTCTTGCCCAAGATCCAACCCCTCACTACACACGAGGGGCAATTTACCATGGTGAATTAACCTACCAACCTGCACATCTTTGGGATATGGGAGGAAACCAGAGGACCCTAGGGAAATTCACACAGTCACAGGGAGAATATGCAAACTCCACACACAATGTGACAGAAATGAACCCAGATCATTGGAGCTGTGAGGCAGCAGCTCTGCAAGCTGTGTCTCCTTAAGGTTGAGATGACAGGAGGAGGTGGGGAAGAGGATGCAGTTGGATATTATTGGGGAAAGGCGAGTAGTCAAACAAAATTGGTGAAATAATCTAAGTCGGCATTTTTTTTAAACCATAGCCAATGTCACAAGTTGTTTCTGACAATCATAAAAATTCAAAGACTATTAGCGACCAAGGCATAGAGTCACACAGCATGGAAATGGGCTATTCTGTCCACGCCAACAAGTGGGCACCCATCCATATTAATCACCTCTTCCAGTACTTGGTCTGCAGCCTTCCACGTCTAGGTGATGCAAGTGCTCATGTAGTCTCTTCTGAAATGCTGTCAGTGACATTGTTTCCACTACTGTCTCAGGCAGTGTATTCCAGGTACTCACCACTCTCTGGGTGAAGAAGGCCCCTCTTAGATCATCTCTTATTCTCTTGCCCCTTAACCTAATCTGTCTCCTCTAGTTTTATCTACCTCTGGGGGGGGAAAAGTTTCCTGCAGTCTACCTTATCTATACTCTCATGGTTTTTATATACCTCAATCATATCCCCTTTTAAACTCCTCCACTCCAGGGAAAACTTTTGTAGTCTTTATTGAAATTCATTAAAAACTATTGAAGTTTTTTTTAAAAAATTAAGAACACATAAAACATTTAAGTTAACTCAAGCATTTTGAAGCAAGTACAAACCATACAATACTTGCAGCCATTCCCTTTTATTGAAGTGAATGGAGAAGCTGCACTTTGACGTGGAGAAGGTTGTTCAGGCAGATTCTCCACTGCAAGTGTGGAATTAACAAAACTGCTCTTGCAAAGAACTTCATGAGGAGTCCAGATGTTGACCCTATTATCTCTATAGGGTATCAACTGGCATATCAAACCGACTCTTAAAACTAAGGTTTAGTACAACATAATCTTTATTAACACATCCAGAGATATCATGGCATTAAGATGATTGGCTTCCAACGATCACAACCACTACTCTTTGTTCTAGGTATGGCTTCAGCCTGTAGGGATTTTACCCTGTAGACACAGGAGACTGCAAATGGTGGAATCTAATACAACAAGGAACTCAGTGGGTCGAGCAGCATCAGTGGGGGGGGAAAGGAATTGTTGGCAGTTCACGTTGAAACCCTGCATCAGGACTGAGTGAAGATAGCCAGTATAAATAGGAGAGGGGGACCGGTGAGAGAGGAGCCTTTAGGTGATTGGTGTACCGAGGAGGGGCGAAGATGACGAGCAGATGGAGCCAATTAGGGATGGGGGAGGGGTGGAGTTGGGAGACACAGGCAGGATTTTACCCTAGTTTCTATTTTGTTTTGTTAGGGCTCATTCAAAAGCTGCCTTAATGTCACAGGTAGTCATTCTCACCCTTTGTTCATCTTTGGACTAGTGCTTTAATGCTATAAAGCCTTAGTTGCGCATCAATAACCAGGATCTTGATGAAAATATGCCACCTACACGTTCCATCATTTTGCCAATGATTGACAGTAGGCTGATGGGGCAGTAATTGGCTGGATTGGATTTGTCAAGTAGGGCATGCCTGGGCAATTTTCCATTTGTCAGGTAGGTGCCTGTACTGCAGCTGAGTGGATCACCTTGGTAGAGGCAGTGCTAAGGTTGTAAAGTCATAGACCTACACAGCATGGAAACAGGCCCTTCAGCCCAGCTTGTCCGTGCTGACCAAGTTGCCTAACTGAGCTCATCCCGTTTACCTGTGTTTGTCCTGTATCCCTCGAAACCTTTTCTATCCCTGTAATTGTCCAAATGCCCTTTAAATATTGTGATTGTACCTGCTTCTACTACTTCCCCTGGCAATTCGATCCATATACTCACCACCCTCTGAAAAGGTTGCCCCTCAGATTCCTTTTAAATCTTTCCCTTCTCACTTTAAACCTATGCCCTATATTTTGGCCTCCCCTACCTTTGGTTAATCACTTTATCCATGCCCCTCATGATGTTATAACCTTTGTAAGGTCACCCCCTCAGCCTCCTACACTCCAGGGAAAAACGTCCTAGCCTATCCAACCTCTCCCTAGAACCAAAGCTCTACAGTCCCAGTAACATCCTTGTAAATCATTTTTGCATCACTCCAGTTTAATGACATCCTTCCTATAGCAGGGCAACCAGAATTGCACACACTACTCCAAATGTGGCCTGTAACATGACTTTCCAAGTCCTGTTCTCAATATTGTGACCAATGAAGGCAGGCATTCCAAACCCCTTCTTCACCACCCTGTCTACCTGTGTCACCACTTTCTCGGAACTATGTACCTGCATTCCTAGGTCTCTCTGTTCTGTAACACTCCCCAGGTCCATATCATTTATTGTGCAAGTCCTGCCCTGGTTTGTTTTACTAAAATGCAACACATCACATTTATCTGAATTAAAATTCATCTGCCATTCCTCGGCCCACTGACCCAGTTGATCAAGATCCCAGTATAATCATGGATAACCTTCTTCGCTGTCCACTACACCACTAATCTTAGTGTCATCTGCAAACTTATTAACCATGCCATTTAGTATTAGAGTACAAAGCTTTCACACTACATTTGGGATATTGTTGGCAAATGTGGCATTTGCTCTGTCAGTAACCATGAGCTTCCCTTTCTATCATGCAATGTGAAAGAAACTGGCTGAGGACTGACTTCTGTGATCCTGGGCACCTCAGAATAAGTCTCTGATATATTGTCCACTCAACACTTCTGGCTAAGTACAGAATCACAGAAAGATACAGCCCAAAAACCAGCCCTTCAGCCCACCGCATCAGCGTTGAACATCAAGCACCCATTTTTACACTTATTCGATCCTTTAGGTTATGTAGAATTATAGGAATGTGTTTCAAATGTTTGAAGATGGGGATGCTCATGGAGCCCTTTCATCCAATTAATTATTTAATTGTCTTTCATGAATGAATGCATTAGGATGTTGGAGCTTTGATCTGACCTGTTGCCATGGGTTTACTAAGCTCTATCTATAATGTGCTGCTTCTGTTTATTGTGCATTTCATCCTGAGTTTTAAATTCACAAGGTTGGTACCTAAATGGGAGAAGGTTTCTCGAACCTTATTGTAGTATTGATTAGCTGAGACTTCACTGGGAGGTCATAATGTAGAAAAAAAATGTTCTGTTGTTAAACAAGTGGAAGCCTCACTTAAATTGCATAATGATTTGAATAAAATTACACACTGATTAAAGTACTTTCAGTGAAGCACTGCTCTATGTATGCACCTTATTCGTATAAAATGGATGTGTGTTCTCTACAGGCCTGTCTGCTTTATATAATGAATGCAAAGCAGAATTCATGATGTTTATTTATATTTTGCAATAAGTATTAATCTCCATCTGTGTTTAATAGCATATTATTTTTGCCTGTGGAATTCTATAACTTTTCAAAAGCTTCATGTTGGAAATGACTTCCTGCACTCTTTATTTGCTATTTTAGGTTGCATCTCACAAAGTAGAGGATGGGAATTCCTTCAGTTCTCAATATGTGTATAAACTAGATGAGGATGGCAGTTTCCTTGAAGGCTACAATTGTCAGATTCAATAACACCTCTGGCAGAATGTTTCTCTCATCATTACTTGGGGATCTGTAATTATAGAAACTGCCACTTCTACCAGTGTTGATCAAAGGAAACCTGTCTTTGCTGACTCCATTTTACTGCAGAGCCACTGATCATATGCTTTAGGCTACCTTACAGATAACTTCAAGTACGTAGGCAGCTCTTTTTGTGATTATGAGGAGACGTGGCATTAAACTTCAATGCCACTCTGAGGAGGCCTAAATTCTAAGCCCTCTAACAATGACCATGGGGATCATGATGTGCACAATCCAAGCCAGGTGCACCGCTTAAAGCCAACCTGCAGATGTTGTGGAGTCACAGTCATAGACTCATAAGCACAGAAACAGGCTCTTTGGCTCATCAAATCCAGGCTGACCATCAAACACCCATTACATAGAGTAATATAGCAAAAATACAGGCCCTTCAGCCCAACCAGTCCATGCTGACCATGGTGCCCATCCAGTTGGTCCCAATTTCCTGCATTAACCCCATATCCCTCTGAGCCCCACCTCTCCATGTACTTATCCAAGTGCTTCTTAAATGATATTATTGTACCTGCCTTGACCATTTTCTCTGGCAGCTCATTCCATATGCTCACCACCCTCTGCGTGGAAAAAGTTGCCGCTCAGGTCCCTTTTAAATCTTTCCCCTCTAACACTAAACCTATGCCCCCTAGTTCTGGACTCCCCTACCCTGGGGAAAAGACTGTTACCATCCACCTTATCTATGCCTCTCATAATTTCAAATATTACAAGTGAGTCTGACCAGAGAGGAAAAAACACAATGGTATGACAGAGGATGGAATTGGCTTCATGCATTTTAGATGCTGCAATATTATTCTCTCATATGCCTACCTGTATCCTGAGTTCATTGGTTCCATGCTCTTTATTCCTTGCAATAAAAGATATATCATTAAGCACTGTCAAATCAACTTCTTTTGTAATTTTTATCCAGCCTTTGTTTCCTATACCTTCCAAATGTGCTATCTAATTCCCTGCCTCCCACACCCAAATTTTCATCTCTCTTTTCTGAGATTGCTCTCAGATTCCCACCCCCAAACTAACTTGACCTCGGCTCAACCATATCGGCTAATCTCCCCATGAGGCTGCTGATCCTGGTGGTGTTGCACCAGAACCTGGCCCAATGGCCCTGGAATTAAAAAGCATCCCTCATGCAGAATGTCTTCAGCCAAGCATTCACTTGTATTATTTTCCTATTTCTGTGTTCACTGATATGTGGCACTGGTAGCAGTCTCGAGATTTTAACACTCTTTGCTGATTCTCTGTAATATGCCTGGGGACTGCATATTTCTTATAGATTGTATAATTGGTTCCATTGTGATCCACTATATCTGGATATTCATTCTCCCTCCTCAGCATGTCCTGCATCTGCTCAGTGACATCCCTGACCTGGCACAAGAGGAGGGAAAATACCATCTTGGCATCACATCTGTGAGCAAAGAAACCCCAATCATTCCCCCTAACAACTGGATCCTCTATACCCCCCCACCCCTCTCCCGTTTCCATCTTTCAGTTGAGAGACCCAAAGGTGGCCTGACTTGACTCTGGTGAGGAACAATCTTTCTCCAGTATTCAGTACTAATTACTCAGCATGATGCAGTGAGGAAATTCATTTTTCCTGGTTTTCCTGGTCTGTCGAGCTGTCTCCTGCCTCCCGGTCACTATTCAACTACACACACTTAAGCTGAAGGGTGACCACCTCCTGAAGTATGCAATACGTAACAAGTTCAGCTTCCTGAATTTACGACAGTGAAAAAACTTGCCCGTTAAGCTTCAAAACATATTGCTTGGGATCTTCCAGCTGACAAACTTCCTGTTTGCCCAGGACTTTCCACATTGTACAGAATGTGCATTCGACAAATCCAAGATGCCATGTCACATATCAATTCATTAGCCTACTAATTAAAAATTTGGCGATTCTCCCAGGTCCTGGCTGTTTCACTACTAGACTTGCTGAATCTTGTTAAGTTTATCTAAATATGCCAAACTGTTATTTTTAGTTTATTCAATAAAAGTTAGCCTAGGTTACATTATTAATACACAAAATTATGATTGTTCTGTTTCTCTCATTATCTTAGGTTAATGCACTGCCCTAAGTCAGCAAGTAAAAGACAGTTCTACTCCAGTTTATCAGCTTTCCGCTAATCTGTTATGTCACTACTATATTTTTTTTGAGTCTCCAGAAGTCAGTCTGTTTTCATTGCTACTACTTCAGGTGGTTAAGGTTATTGAAGGTCACTTCATATGCTATATCCTCAGGCACTATTCAATTCACCAGACCGCCATCACTAATTTACAATTTCTATCAATCAAGGCTCCGAGAGTCACAGTGACTTTCCTTACAAACCACCGGACAGGAAATTGGAAAATGCTTCAAAGATCTCCAACTCCTGAAACATATTGCTCGATAATATCAAGTTGGTGCCAAAATCAGAATGTGTGTTGATTGAAATTATGATCTGCATGTTCTGCACACATCCTGCAGATGTTCACAGAACATACATTAATATCCTCACCCAATATAACATCCAAAGTGATTCTCTCTGCAAATAGGTTTGCAATGAATAGATTCTGGCAAGCCCAATTTCCCACTGAATATATTACCAGTCCACTGCAGAATAGACCTAGGTATACTGGTCTGATATCCAGGCTTTTATATATCAAACAAATAGATTACCTTCGGGTTTTAATAGGTTTCTTGTGCATGTGCAATAAATACATTAAGACCTGGTAGATGTGCTATCAATCAGCAGATTTATAATCTGATCAGCCTACTCCACTTAACGGGTGTTAAACTAGATTAATGACCTTAATAATTCATCCATTGATCCCACATCATATGCAATTTCACATTCCTTCCGAGCATTTGCACTCCTCCTACAGTAAGGTTCATTTGCAAATGTTTATCTTTACTATTATCTTTCAGTATGTTCTATTTCCCAACTGGCTCCTCAAATTGTAAACACATCTGATTGTGGGATAAATATTTGGATACAGAGATATCAGTAGAATTTTCATACTTTTTGGTTCATGCTTTCATCTTTCCTTCTTACCAGGCCATTTCCACTTTCTCTTCTCCACACCATGGCTCCCTTGTTTGCTATTCATAACAGCATCATGAATGAATCTACATAAATCCTGGCAAAGATGACACAGATATAATTCCTTGCCTCCTAAAAGAAAGTAACCTTGACAGGATATTCATTCCATTTCTTTCCCTGACCTAACTCCCATCAATTTCAGGAAAATCTTAATATTAAGTCATATATCACCCTTTTCCACCAGCCCTACAACCCCCGTTCCAGAACCATTTTCTATTTTACTCTATATCAAACTTCTCTTATACCAGATGATGCTTAATTTTTCCCGCCCTTTTTCTAACATTTCTACGTTTTCTCCTCACTCAGTTTTGAAATCTGCATAAATTTCCCTCACCTACATTAATAGCATTCTCTTTCATGGCCTCTCTGCCACTTAAAAAAAGTTATGTCTGACTAATTCCTTACTTCTCTTACCACCCACTTCCCTCTTCCTTCCCCAAACCACATCTATCCATGGTAAGTGTGGCTTCCTACATGCTATTTTGCATCCAGTAGTACTCCTTTATCTTGATATTCCCCTCTAACAACTTCATCCCATCGCCATCTGACTTCTTCATCTATGCTTTCTTCAGTGCAATAACAGATCAAAATCCTACCCCAACCTTTCCCCTTTTGGTGAGGCTGTTGAATTTTTAAATACTCACAGTGTTTGGACAAGTCAGGGATTTCTCCTGTCTTAATCTACTCATTGAGAAATAGGAAAATGGAGTAGAAGTAGGTTATTTGGCCCTTCAAGTCTATTCCACCATTCAATACAATCAAATCTGATCCTGTATCTCAAAACTATATTCCTGCACTCTCCCTGTATCCTCTGATGCCTTTTGTGTCCAGGTATCTAACTCTTTCTTGAATATATTCGGCAAATTTGCCCTTACAGCCTTATGTGGTAGAGAATTCCATAGGCTCATCTCCTTCGCAGTGAAGAATTTCTCCTCATCCAAGTCATAAATGTCTTATCCTGAGTTCTGAGACTGTGACCCATGGTTCTAAGCTACCCAACCATAAGAAGCATCTTCTGTGGATCCAGCCTATCAGAATTTTGTATTTTTTCTCCTCACATTCTTCCAAACTTTATTGAATATAGGCCTATTTCATCCAAATCTCTCCTCTATGACCCTTGTAACATCCCCTGAAGCACATGATCGAAAGAGGCTGCAGAGGGCTGTAGACGCAGCCAGCTCCATCCGCCATTGAGGACATCTTCAAGAGGCAATTTCTCAAGAAGGTGGCATCCACCATTAAGGACCCTCACCACCCGGGACATGCCCTCTTCACGTTACTACCATTGGGGAGGAAGTACAGGGGCCTGAATACCCACACTCAATGTTTCAGAAACAGTTTCTTCCCCTCCGTCATCAGATTTCTGAATGGTCCATGAACACTACCTCATTATTCCTCTTTTGCACTATTTATTTAGTTTTGTAATTTATAGTAATTTTTATGTATTTATGTCTTGCACTGTACTGTTGCCACAAAACAACAAATTTCACAACATATGTCAGTGATAATAAATCTGATTCTGATGAATCAATGATACTTTATCCTTCCTTTCCACCTCAAGGAGAGTCAACTCCATGCATGAGAAAATGAGGACCAAATATCGGATCCAATGTTTGCTCAGAATTAGGTGTAGGGAGCTCAGGAGGAGAATATTTCTAAAAGTAATCAGTTGTTCCTTAAGAAATACTAGACTCAGATAATTTATTCCCTGACCCTGTGAGTTCTCAACACAACTTGCACTGTACATGAGCAATTTAAGGAGATAAAATGATTCTACATTATGGCAGTAGATCAAATGAATGTACAAACAAAATATGGAGTAACACCCTGGAAACCACTATTTCTTTTGTATAATTATTAAAAAAACATTTCAAACATCATATATCAAATGTTAAGCACTACCATTGGTATTAAGGAGTCAAAATGTTAAGAACTCAGTTGGCTCAACAATCTATTTTACTTTCCTTCAGAATGATACCTAACATAACATTCTAATAATACAGGCATTAACTTGATAGATTTTGACACTTTAGTCACGCAACACAGTCAAATAAATGAGATAACCTGACATATTTAAGATTACAATTTATTGGCAGTTAGTACTAATGACTATAGAAATGGTCTACTTTAACTTTCATGGTATTATGTTGTACCTGACTGCTGCATTGATCTTGTAATATTTCAGTGACTGTTGGTGCAGCTCTGAAATCTTTCAACTGTGCACATATAGCAAAAAAATTAATAAATCATTTTACAAATGGCAATATAACTTAGTTCTATTCTCTGCCCAATGAGGGCAGCAAAGCATGTACTTGAATGTTAAAAAAAATTACATTAAGCATATTTTTTTAATGGCTATAACTAAGAAAGAAAACCAATAAACTCTTTAGCCACTAAATTTTAACTATTTATAGACATAGAAGAATGTTGTTTGGTGCTAAAATTACTATATGAGAGAAGACTTCCTTTTAACACTACCTTAATGGCATCACAAATATATTGATATTTTTATTCAAAAAAATATATTTTATTCCATTAGCAATAGTGATCAGAGTAAATCTTCATTCAAAGAAAAACATTCCATTTTTTTATTTCTCAGCCTATAATCTGAACCACTTAACCTGTAGAAAATAATGAAAAAGCTATATTATCATGCCAAATACTTAGTATTTATTTATTTCTAGAACTGAATTAGAAGAGTGAAAGGTTGTATGCCTCCAAATGATGGTCTAAAATAGCTTGTAATTGTTATTTTTTTTTCATTGCAGTGAGTTGTTTTCCAAAGGCATGGGTAAAGGTCTGGGAGCAGGGGACATTAATTGACAGTTCAAAAGAGGTCTTCCTCAGTCAGTCAAAAAATCTGCAAAATGTTTCTTTCGAATTTGACCATCATTTTTCAAGAGTTAACCTTTATCCAAGGTCAGAGAATAAGTTAATTTTTGTGTAGTGTTTAAATTAAAATAGGTCTTTGCAGCATTAATACTATCCTTGTCACTCCTTGAACAAAGAGTTTATTTGCTAGAAATGGATCAATATCTATAAGCAGCCAGTTCACAGCAGGTTTACTAATATTTTTTGCCATCACACACTGCCAAGGACTTCAGGAGCACAGGACCCTCAATGTGTTCGTACCCTACTGGATAGGCCTTGAGTACTCAAGAGCTTTCCAATGTATGCTTTGCCACTGAATCATAGAGTCATAGAGTTGTACAGCACTGAAATGGGCTCTTCAACCCACCACATCCATATGAATCTTTCTGCCCATTTGTGCTAATCCCATTTGCCCACATTAGGATTAGATCCTTCTATGCCTTGCCTATTTAAGTATCTGTCTAAATGTCTCTTAAACATAGTAATTGTATCTGATTCCATCACCTCCTCTGGTACCAACCACTCTGTGTATATAAAAAAAAACAACTTACCCCGCAGATCCCCTTTAAATCTCTCACCTCTCACCTTAAATCTATGAGCCCTCTATCTGCACTACCTACCCTATCTCTGCCTCTCATGATCTTATATGCTTCTATCAGGTTATCCCTCAGCCTCCTCTGCTCCAGGGAAAACAAGCCCAGACTATCACATCTCTTCCCATAACTAAAGTCCTCCAATGCGGACAACATCCTGGTGAATCTCCTCTGCACGCTCTCCAATGATCCTACTGTAAATCACACAAAGGAAATCAGTTGTCTGTATCTAGTAATGGCTAGAGGAGTCAGCATAAGGTTTGTCTGCCAGGGACTCAGGGAGAATAAAATTGATAGTTGAGGAATGGAGGATGGAGATGGGGTTGTGGTGGGGTAGGAGCATTGACTGGAGCTAAAATTGGCTGTGAGTGGGTGTAAGATTGGTAGTTGGGGGGATAATCTGTGGTTGGGAGATGAAGTTAGTAGTTGGGATGTGTAGGCAGGATGTGTGGGATACCTGAATTGAATTTCCAGGTAAAGTGCATCTACATCCTCAGGAAAATTGCCTTTCAGTTATACTGAAGCAGGCTTAATGGTGCTATGAAAACATCCTTCTATATAAGCAGCCTGCAGATGCCTTGGACCATGTACAGATCATTTAAAATTATGTAAGTGGAGTCCATTAGACACCACCACACTTGACCAGGGTTGTCAGATGCACAAAAAAAAAAGAATGAAAATCATAAACTGTGATATTTTCAACGTCCCTGATTTCTGACTACAGTTAATTTTTTAAAATTATTTAAATTGAATATGGTGTTGCCTTTCACACAATAAACATGGTGTAATGTGATCTAATTTCTAAATACATATTGGTAAGGCAGGTTTTCAAAACATATTTAAAAAATGACTGGAATGGTAGTCAGTTTGTTATTTCCCCCTCCAATCAACTTTCACACACACTATTATCAGATCATCTGTTCAATTGCATGGATAGCTGGCTTTATTTCTGTCTCACTAATCAATCATTAAATAGGAACAAAGGCAACAGGACAGAGTGCCCTCTTCCTGTGAGCCTCATTGCTACCAGGCCAGATCTTCTGATGATCTGCAGGCCATTCGAACACGCTCGTCACCTGCCTCAGGTGCTGTTGTTACTTCCTGTCTGGTCCTTGGCTCAATCTTTCATTGGGAAGTGGGGTCTCAGCTGATCTCCTAAACTTCAATGGGCACAAAAGAACACAAGAAAAAGGAGCAGAAGTATGCCAAATGGTGTCTTGAAACTGCTCCTCCCTTCAATGATATCCTGGTTGATCTGACCTTTGCCTCTACTTTACTGCCTGTTCCATATAATCCCCCACAGACTAAAATCTATTTTAGTCTTGAATATATTCTATGACTTGGTCTCCATGTCTCTCTGGGATAGACAATCCTTTCTGAGAGAAGAAATTTGTCCCCATCTCCATCTTAACTGAACAGCACTTTATTCTGCAACTAAACCCCTTGGTTCTAGATTCCCCATGAAGAGAAACATCTGCTATCATTTACTTTGTCAAGCCCCTTCAGAATCTTACATGTTTAATTAAAACCTTCTAAACCCCAATGAGCACAAACCTGACCTACTCATTTATCAAAAGCCAATCTCTTCATCGCATGAGCCAACTTAGTGAACCTTCTCTGAATTGACTACGTTGTCAGTAAATGATTACATGAAGGAGTTAAAAACTATATTCAATACCGTAGATGTGGTCTCACCAAAGTTGTGTACAGCTTTAGCACAACTTCCCTCCTTTTATATTCCACCCCCTCTGGAATAAAGGCCAATGCTTTATTTGCCTTCCTATTTAATTGCTGAAACTGCATGCTAACTTTCTGTATTTCATGGCCGCAACATGCTTTCGTACAACACATGTCCTTTGTACAGCAGAATTTTGAAGCCTCTCTCCATTTAGACAAATACTGTTTCTATTCTTCCTGCCAAAGTAGACAACCCATTATACTCCATCTGACACCTGCTTAACCCATCCATATCCCTTTGCAGATTCTACCTCCTCCTCATAACCTGCTTTTCCATCTGTCTTTCTATCATCAACTTGCCAACCTGAAAATGATCCATTTAGCATAAGTCTATGTTGCTGTTAGTTGACCAGTCTTCCATCCAAGCTAATTAATAGGCTTTTGTTTTGTGTAGTCACCTTTAATGGGGTGCCTTAACAAGTGTTTTCTGGAAATCCAAAAACATAAATTGGCAATTCCCTATCTTTTGCCTTTCTTGTGACATCATCAAAGAACACTAATAAATTTGTCACACATGATTTCCTTTTCAGAAAATAACATAAACTCTGCTGTTACCATGTGGGAAAATCATTCACTTACAAGACAGAGTAAAAAATCTGCAACATAAATTGGAAGAAATAAGATATTTGTTTTGGCATGGAGAAACAGTTGGTGCTATTAGTGAGCAATAAAAGCAGATAGGAACAAGACCATCATGTTATTAATGAACAAGTAATTGTTGAATGTGATGCTAAATGCAGGAACAATTCACTAGTCAGAACATCCCTTCATGTCTGAACGGTAAAGATATAGCTTCTGGCTGCTGTATGCCAGTGACTGAATCATACATGTTTAAGATCCTGTAATTAAAGTATGTCTAATTTTGTGGGATAGTCCAAAGTTTGCTATAGTATGTCTTGAAGAGGGGACCACACAGAGCATTGATTCCTTATTTGTAGCTAATGCTTAAATGAAATGGGAATAGAAAACAGGTGAGAAAAGGTGTCAATGGAAATGTGATTCCCATGAGCCTTCTGTGGTAAATAATAGAGAAATCACTATGGTAATTTTTTATAGCTTACTGATTACAAGATAATTGATATTGCATAAACTGCATTTCATTCATTCAAATTAAGATAAATTGAAACTTTGTAACTCACAAACCACTAATAAAGCAAGAATAATTGGGTTTGAAACTCTTGATCCCAAGAATGAATTTTTTTTAACTATAAAAGTAAACACAGAAGCCAATGGTTCATCTGTAGCAATAACATGTCATTACATCTTGTGCAGTGAACAAAATATTTGTCCCACATTTTGTTCATTGTTTGTGAACAGCTTTTTCTTCTAGAAGAGTTCTTAAAATTGAATCAATGGGCCAAGAAAAGATGGAGAAGTATTGGGTTATCTGCAAAATCTTTCAAATACTTAGTTTTTATATGTTTGTTGCTGAGCAGTTGTTAAGGAGTGCCAAATGCATTAGAGCATTAGATGGCATTGCTCCATCCATTGTTTTGACAGATGTATTAGACCTTCATTAAATAAATTTATTAATGAAACAATTAAATTGTGGCCAACAGGCTGCCAAATGGATGAGTTATTATCGTTAACTCAATATCAGTTCTTATTTTCCTCCTCAATAATAATGGTTAACCTGTACTTTTTTTTAACTTCATGGTATGTGGGAATCTCCAATAAAGTAGGTATTTATTGTTCATTCCTAATTAACCTTGAGAAGGTAGTGGTGATTCACCCTTTGAACTGCTGCATTGTAGTGAAGGTATCATTGCAGGACTATTAGGCAGAGAGTTCCAGGACCTTAACCGAGCAATGAAGAAATCTTGAGGCATTTCTAAGTCAGCATAGTGCGTGACTTGCAGTGGAAGTTACCTGTTGTGGTGTCTCCAGAGATCAGCAGTGTTTATGTCTCAAGATAGCAGTGGTGTTGGTTTGGGAGATGCTGGTGAATAGCTACAGTGCATCTTGTAGGTGGTACACAATTCAGCCATAAAACCTTGATGTACATGCAGTAAATATTTAAAGCTGTGGTTGGACTATAAATGAAGTGGTTGTTTTATCATGAGTAGTGTTGAGCTTCTGAAATATTGTTGGAGCTGCATTCAGTCAGGCAGGTGGAGAGTATTCCATCATATTTCTGGCTTATAGAAGATTGAAAGACCTTATTGTTGGGACATGACTTGCTCAGTGAATAATGTCAAGCCTTTGACCTGATCTTACTGCAGCAGTATTTGTGTGCTTAATTTGGTTAAACTTCTAGCCAAAGGCAATATCACCCCATGCTTCCTCTCCCCCATTCCCAGTCCCCGCAACCCCATGCCTCCTCTCCCCCATTCCCAGTCCCTGCAACCCCATGCCCAACCTCCATCACCATGTTGATGATGGAGAACTTAGTGTTCATAATGCACTTCAATGTTAAAGGGAATGTGATTAGACTCTTATTGGAGATGGTCATTCTTTTGCAATTATGTGATGTTACTTGCCATTTTTCAGTCAACACTTTATGTTGTTCACGCCTAGTTCAAAGTGGGCACAGGCTCGTTCATTACTAGAATAGTTGCAAAGAAATCCAAATGTGTTACAATCATCACTAAGCATCTTCATTTCTAATTCCCAATTCATGTGCACCTCCTCCAACCTGGTCTACTGCATTCAGAGCTCATGATGCAGCCTCCCCTACATTGGCGAGACCATATGTAGTCTCTGCGACCATTTTGCAGAGCACCAGTGCTCTGTCTGCAATGGCCATCTTTCACTTCCAGTTGCAAGTCACTTCAACTCCCCTTCTGACTTCCACACATACCTGTCTGTCCTCGGCCTTCTCCACTACCATGGTGAGGCCAAAAACAAGCTGGAAGAACAGCACCTCATATTCCACTTGTGTAGTCTACAGCCCAGTGGTATGAGAACTGAATTTTCCAGTTTCAGGAAACCCACTCCTACTAGTCCACCCAGTGTCTGTTTCCCTTTGTTCACCTTAGCCACACCCCCCCATCCATTACCTAGATTCATCACTCTCCCCTACCTGGTTCCATCTCCCCATCACCCACATACCTTAATTATCACCATTAAGAATCCCATTATCACCTTCCTTACTTATCAGATTACAACACTAGTAGTCTTTGTGTTCCTGCTTATCACCCTCCAGCAGCTGTCCCCACTTTCACCCTCCCCACCACCTACCTGACTCCATTTACCTTTTTTTGCATGCCTCCACCCGCCTCTGTTTCCCAGCTCTACTCCTCCGCCTCTCCTACCTGGCTCCATCTGCCCATTATCCTTCAGCCATCCTTGGTCCCCCAATCACCTACTGCCCCTGTCTCACCACTCTCCCTCTCTTCTTTATACTGGCTATCTTCCATCACCACACTCTGCTGACGCAGGGTTTTGATCCAAAACATCAACAATTGCTTTCCCCCTGCAGACACTGCTCGACCTGCTGAGTTCCCCCAGCAGATTGTTTGTTGACCCACATCCAACTTACCTGGTTTCTTCTCCCTTGGTTCACCTTTCCTATCCCCTCCCCCATCCAGTTCAATCTGCCCATCATCCCTCCCTTACCTGGTTCCATCTATCACCTACCAGCCTTTATCTCTACTCTTTTCTTTCCCTTCCCCACCCAGCTCCATCTGTCTAATTTTTTTTTAATGTTTCCACCTATCACCTACCAGCCTCTGTCTCACCCCTCCTTCTTACTTCTATATACTGGCTATCTTCCCTCTACACTCTCAGTCCTGATGCAGGGTCTTGATCCAAAATGTTGGCCATCCCTTTGCCTCCACATATGCTGCTTGACTTGCTGAGTTCTTCCAGCAGTTTACTTTTTGCTCCAGATTCCAGCATCTGTGGTCCTTTATATCTCCATTTCTAAATTTGATGTTGAGAGGGTGATTGCTAAAGGAAACAGGTTTTTATTTTCCTCCTAGGATATTATCTAAGAAACTCCTGCAGCAGAGTCCATAAGGCTTTGATGATTAACCTTCAACAATCACAACAATCTTTTCTTCTGGTTGGTATGACTTCAGTTTGTGCAGAACTTTAACTTAGATTCCCATTGGCATCAGTTTTACTGGGGTGTTTTGGTGAAGCACTTAGTCAAGTGCTGTATTGTTGTCCTGATGCAGTGTCTCAACCCAAAGTGTTGACTTACACCTCTTGCCTCCACAGGTGCTGCTTGACCTGCTGAGTTCATCCAGTGTTCTGTTTTTGTCCACCATCTTAACTTTGCTATAGCCTGCTTTTATTTACCACTGTGTAATTCTCTATTCACTAGGATGGCACCTCAATTTTTAGGTCAGCCTAGTACAGAATTTGTCCCCTGGCTTGATGGTAATGAAAGATTGGGTGATATGATGGCTTTACAAATTGTGATTGAATACAATTCTGTTGCTGGTAATCTCTCATAGATCCTTGGTTTTGGGTTGCTAGATCTAATCTCAATTGATTCTATTGGGCATAGTGGCAGTGCTGTATAATATGTTGGTAAAGCTGCTCTGTATGAATTCAAGACTCATCGCCACTTGCACAGATCACTGACAAATATTGTCATGGATAGATGCATCTCTGACAATTGAAAAGGCGAGGATGAGACTAAGAAAGCTTTTTCATCATGTTGATTCCTCACCAATGGCTACCCACCCAGTTTACCAATTATATCCTTAGTTAGTGATGGTGCTATTGTGCCTCTCTATGTGACTTTGAAACCCCAACCCAGAGTACATTCTGTGTCTTTAACTACTGTTAGTACTTTTACTACATAATGTTCCACATGGAGGAGTAGTGATTCTTCAGGGGTAGGGTGGGAGACCTCATTTAGCAGGAAGTTTCCTTGGATCATTGGTAACCAGTTGCCGATGAGTCAGAAAGCTTGGATTGAGGTCCAAGACCAGATCACCATGCCAAATGGAGATGAGGGCACTGACTCTCAATAATGGATTGGTGTCCAGAGGACCACTTGCAGCTAATAGTTTCTGTCCATTGCAACATAAAGGATAGATTGGGTTATTAACCTGACTGTAGCCAAAATAGGAGAAGATACATCACCAATATGAACATTGCTTAATAAATGGGCTCATGAATGTTAAGTTGGACCTAGGGCCCCAAAGGTAAAACATAAGCAACAGACTATGTTCATAAGCACTGTCATAATAGCTTCAGAAACATTCCTATTGTATCTCTATAGTCATTCAACACAGAATTCCCTGCTGATAGTATAATCACTTTTATCAAGGCTAAGTGATGGATCTCAAAATAGCAGAAAATTGGATCTTAGATCACATGGCAAGGTTCAAAAACTGTACATCATGCTACTTAGGCACAATTTGTTAGATTGACTGTCGTAGAACAGCATTTTGATGAAGGTAAAAGAAAATCTATATGTGGTTCACAAAAATTAATTTCCTGGCCTGATATAGCTACAACTCACAGTAAAGTGTATTTATTGAAAACTTTAACCAAGTTGAATTACGTAAAGTGGAATTCTGGATGGTGAAATGAAATTTCTTCAATAACTGCAACAAATAATCAATACTAAAATATATATACTATATTGACCTCAACTGTTTTTTCTAGCACATACAATTAATATAAGCAAAGTAAGTGTCCAGCAAAATTAGTGGTCGGATATACCCAGCTAGCTTCCTATCATTGATTGCATTTGGAAGTTGGTGTTATTAAGAAGGGATGTCCACATCTGGCTTCTAAACTTTGAGCCTCAAGCAGCTTAATCCTTTTCATGTTTTAATTTCTCAGTTGTTGGTTTACCCTGCTGGGCTTTGGGGGGAGGGGGCGGTGGTTCTTAGCATTCATGCCTTGTTGGTGAAAATTTTCTAAATAAGAACATTGAGATGTGTTGGTGTGAGCAGATACGTGAGTATAAAAAAGGCTGAAATTTTGCATGTGATTCAGAGTACGTACCTAGTTAGTCACACAATGCCAATTATTGTATTCTGAAGTAAGAAAGTTTATAACTTCAAATGGCAGAGATTTCCCATTAAATTTACTTTATAAAAAATAATTTGTTTATTCTAGAACTTTGATGTTACAGAAACATACACTTTAGCTCTCTGGGTTAAAATGTAAATGATTGAATGCCCCGGGCAATGGATTTGCCTTGTTGATTCTGTTTTCATTTAACATAGGATTACTGTGTTGTGAAAACTTTAGGCAATCATGCTGTGAGCCACAATATTGTACTCCCTGGGATGCCGAAAGGAATGATTTTACAGATTTAGCATCTGATTGCAGTCACCTTGGATGTGAATTGGCAATCGAACTTAGAGCAGATCCCAAGCTCTATCTTCTCAAAATTGTTGCAGTGGTTATTAGTGAAGGCTGGGAACAGTTCACTCATGTCACCAATGATGCTACTATATGTTTGAATGCAAACGCATGATGTTAGAAGCACAAAGTAGTGTGAGCCACTTATTGAAAAATATGTTGCTGCAATGATTCATAGGTCCAGACAGCCATGACAAAAGAAAAAAAAGCCTTTTATTAAAAATGCAATAATACTCAATCTTGGTTGGGTTCAGTCCTTCATTTTGAGGTATTGGCACCTCAGCATGGTTACATGCCTGACTAATGATTGTGTCTATACATGTGTTCTTTACTTTATCTGTAAAGCTTGAAAACATAAATTTCTAAAAAACCGGGCACAGTGCAAGCTGATTTATGGTGTGGCTGAGCTGAATCATATTTTCTCCATATATTTGTGGAGTTGATTCTGCAGTTAGGTGTTCTGACATAGAGCAGGACTCGCGGAAGTAATGGGTGATATATCATGAGCTCATTGTGCCTGACATCTTGCCCATGAATCGAAGACCAAACAGGCAATTTAGGGCCACAGCTTTCTGACAAGGAACGCTTGACAGCAGTGGAAGTCATGCATATTTTTCAATATGAAATGCCATCATGTCATTAGAAAAATACTCCACTGAACCATGTTGAATCCTGACTTCCGGTGCTGGCTGTGGAGTTTGCACATTCTCCCTGTGACCACTTGAGCTTCCTCCAAGTGTTCCAGTTTCTTCCCGCAATCCAAAGATGTGCAGATTGGAAGCTTAACTGGCAACTTTAAATCGCCCCTAGTATGTAGATGAGTGGTAGAACCTTGGGAGATTTGATGGGAATATGGGACGAATAAATGGGTGGTCAATGGACAGTTGGCCAAAGGGCCTTTTTCTGTGCTCTATGATTCCATGACTCTATAAAATGCCATAGTTTTGAAGTTAGGCTGTGTTAGCATTGGCTTATTTGCAGTGATGGATATCAATTTACTTCTAATGAGAGCACATGCATGCACGATGGTGTTGGGGTAAGTTAATCCTGTGTTTTTTAACAAATTTGATGTTAGGCCTGTGAAATTGGACTGCAGTAATACATTTATGACCAGATATTGATCACATGTGGAAAGCATTGCATGTAGCTGCAGCAAGAACTCCCCCATCTATGCTATATAAAATGATCCTATGGGCAATTTACAGTAGCCAATTAAACTACCAACCACCATACCTTTAGCATGTAGGAGGAAACCAGAACACCAGAGGAAACCCAAGTGATTACAGAGAAAATGAGCAGACACCAAACAGATAATACCCAAGGTCAGGATTGAACCCAGATGTCTGGAGCTGTGAGGTACAGAGTCAACCATTGTGTTGCCATGCTGCCCAACTTGCTGTGTCATCCATAATATTGTCATTTTTAATATATCTGTGCATGTCCAACAACCACATTGATTGACACCTCATCACCATTCCAAACATTTATTGCCTCCATAAATGGTACATCATGGTTGCAGTGTGTACCACATACAAAACGCAATTCAGTTCTTCACTCAGGTTAACCTGACAGCACCTCTCAATTCACTAACACCAAGGATAAGGGCAGCAGGTCTATAGGAACATCACCATCTGCAGCTTCATTTCTAAGTTACATATCATCCTGACTTAGCAATATATTACCATTTCTTCATTGCAGCTGGGTCTAAATTCTGGAAGTCCCTATCCAACAACATGTAAGGAACACCCTCACCAGAAGGATCACAATGTTTCAAGAAGGTGGCTCTCCACCACCTTTCCAAAGGCAGTTATTGACCCACAATCTGAAACAAAAAGCATTGCCACTCCCAAATTTGTGCACTGAAGGTAATTGTGATTAATGAATAGAGTAAAATTAGAAGGCCTGGATGAAAATAGACTGGAGATTGATATGTAAAGTAATGGCAAACTGCAGTGGATTGGGAGGTTAAACAGAGAAAGCTGCTCCTAATCTGTATTCTGCTTCTATATTATTATCAACCATATAAATATGAAATATGAATTTTAGTTGCAAAACATGGGAAAGCATCATCATATATAAAGTAAATGCATTGATAAATCAAAATTAGTTTGAACATCAAAGAGTAAATTGTATTAATGAGTAAAGTAGAGGTAGACGTGGTGAAAATATACTATATACTTTCACTCTCATTTGCATTGTATGTTGAAAATAATGGACTTGTATTTTTACATTTGATTTTTTATAGGCTATAAATGGGACTCCTGAGATACTAAAACTATCCTTCCCTCACCTATGTAAAATTGAGCCTTTTTTATTAGCATCATTTGACTCTAGCTCAAGGTAATCTATGATAGAAAATCACAAAAGTAAGCTAAGGGAAATGTTTTTAGAGAAGTCCATGGTTGAAAACTTACTGCATGTTCTGTGAAATTTGCAATTTTCCTTTCAAGTTCTCTATGCTTTACATGTGTTAACGCATAGAGGTGCCAGGACATGAACAGCTGTGTCCAATATTGTGCAAAGCTAATTGGACTTCACTTCAATGATTTTCATTGGTGTATGCACGACCCACTGATGTGGTATGATATTCATGCAGAAGTCATGTGTGAGTGTAAGAGGGGTCTGTCTGAGTCTGTGGTGTTTGGTGCTGAGAGCTAGTTTGGGTTGGTGCACTTTAAGTGAAAAAGCTAAGCTCCCATGCCAGCTCTCTCATCATGAACCCCAATATGATTGAGACCACAATCCACCAAGGAGCTGATTGCACTCCACCACATCCCAATCTGAACCTTGAGATCTCAATAAGCTATCCATCATCCCCTGAACTCAATGATGCCTTGACTCCCTACATCACTCACGGCTTCACTCCCTTGTGCTAACCCCATCACAACCCAGGAGCTACCTATTTTTCTCTGATTACTCTAGAGTGGTATAGTGAGTACAGGTAAGGGCTCTGTGGGCTCTAAACTTTTGCAATCTGGGTCCTCGGAAAAACATTCATTGGCCTCTTGTTTATTTAATGCACCTTTCTGGGTGTTGAAGAACCTCTAGGCTGGTCACACAAAACATTCTTCAGACACGCTAGAGAATATATACTACAGGACTGGCCATTGACCAAAATATGTATTCATCCAGTTCATAAGGTTCTACAACAAACTTTAAGAGGAAATGTCCAAAGGAGTCAATGCGTTGGATTTTGAGCTAACTGGTCAAAACGTCTAGACATGCCTGAAGTACAAAATGCCATAAACTGTGCATGATGTACCTCCTACAGTCGTGTTTATATATCAATCCTACATTGTAGGTATGGAATTGTACCAGTGAGGATAAATGCGCAGAAAGCTTTGAAGGCCAGCTTCAACTCATTACGAACTATTTTGCAGAAAACCTTTCAGCTAGGACTCCCTCAGCTCATATGGGTACATTGTTTTGAACAGCAGTAGACAAGTGCATCTCATCAAATTGTGGCCAGCAGCAGTTTGAAGAATGCAGGACTTAGCATTTACTGGTCATGCTCCTGTAAGTAATAATTCTATACAAATACTTGTGTGACTTCGGGCCTGTGAATTGCTGGGGTTTGTTGCAGCAAGCTCCTGGGACTCATATTATTAATAATGTACCCACCTCTTTCCAGTTTTCCGAACAAATAATACTGGATTATGACAAGTACTATTAGCATAAGCAATATGTCAAGTTATCTCAAGTAATCATTTGACTCCACCTCATTCTGTACTCTTGCATAAAAATCTATGAATAGAAATACATCTTTTAATATATGAACAATACTGCAAACTATTTATAACTGACAGAGGCATCAAATGCCTGCAGAACAATGCACATATTCATATGAAGAATATGTGTGGCAACTAGTTGAAATAAAATGTTGTCTCTGCCATACATGTCAAATTATAACAGAATTTTCTCATTAATAGTCATTGAAATGAACAACAGCGTCAATCATAGCACTTGCCAGAAATACATTTACTCACAATAAAATAAACTAATTTGAGGACTTAGCTATTTTGAGGGAAGAAATGGTACCAACTTGAGTGATGGAATGACATCAACTTATCAATGAAATAGCACCAATTTTACTGGTGGGTGACAGTGGCACAGCTAGTAGAGCTGCTGCCTCACGGTGCCAGAGAACTGGGTTCAATCTTGACCACAGGTAGTATTTGTGTAGAGTTTGCACACTTTCCCTATGACCACATGGATTTCCTCCAGGTGCTCCAGTTTCCTCCCACATCCCAAAGCCATGTGGGTTGCTCGGTTAATTGGCTAGTGTAAATTGGTCCAAGTGTCTAGAGTCTGGGAGAGTTGAAGAGAATATGGGGATTGTAAAAAAAAAAATGGAATTAATGAAGGATTAGTATAAAATGGGTGGTTGATGGTCAGTGTGGACTTGGTGTGCTGAAGGGCCTATTTCCATCCTGTATCTCTCTATAAACTTAATTAACCGAGGTATTAGGATAACTCACTGAGGGAATAACATACACTCAATGAAGGATAAAATTTAACCAAATTGTAAAATAAAGTATAACCAAATTGAAGGATAAAGTATAACCAAACTATGGGATAAAATCCAACCAAACCGAGGGTTGAACTAAACTCAGCCTGGAAAAAAATAGCACTGAGAGAGCAAACAAAGTTAACTGAAAGATAAAACACAAATTATGGGAAAGAATGAACCAACTCATGATCAAGTAACACAAACCATGCAATAAAAATGCACATACTGAGTAATAAAGCATCTCCAAAAGTCACAGGTAGGTCAGAATGTTATTGTAGAATTTCGTCACATCAGAAATTGTACTTTCCCTTACAGGCTCTTAATTGTCATTAATTAGCATTGGGCATTGAACTAATACCAAATTGTTAGTGTGAATAAAATCAAAGTTCTGAGGGTGGAAAATCAATGACAAAATTTCCAGTTGATGGTATTACTGTTTTTCCATTTTCTGTTGCATTTAATCTGAATGCTCTTTTGCACAATTGGGGGTAAAGGTTCCACTGCAGATGGTATTTTTCTCATGTATATTATGCAATCTTTAATATCAATGGGCCAGATTTATTCATGGAGATAAAAGGGAAAAAGAAACATCAATACTGTCAATTTTAAATAAAACCAAAATTGTTCGAAATGCACAGCAGGTCAACCAGCAATATAAATACAAAGTTGGACTCTGATGTGGTGTGATAAATAAACATTGCCAATGTGTTAAAAATTATTTTTCTCTTTCAGATACTGATTGAACAACTGTGTTTATTGTACTTTTTTTAATACTTTGAGACCAAAAATATCTACATTTTTGTTTGGGAGTTGAATGAAAACAATGAGATGTTTAACAGTTTCACCAGGGCTGCTTTTGAACTGTTCTGATGAGCACAAGTGAGGCTAAAATGGCAGCATATTATCTTATCAGGTTTTATAGCCTTCTGACTATGGCCTGGATGTTCATATCTATACATATTTAAACTGGAGTTCTAGCAGGCAAACAGGATTCCAATACAATTTTCAGGTAGTTCAACTGGAGATTGGAATTCAGGTAGCAAAATGGACTTTGCAGGAGGTTATGAGTATATTTGGAGTGCTGTTGAAAAGTGTTAAACAGGTAAGTAACACTATTCCAGTAGGGATTATTGATTTCTCCAGAGTGGTATACTTCTGTGGATGAAGTTATTGGATTTGAAGAGTTTTCTTATTGTGAGAAGGATCTTGAACAAGGGGACATAGTTTCAAGGTAAGAAACTGGTCATTTAAAACTAAGATATGTGGAAATTTCTTGTGGAGAGTGGTGGATCTCTGGAATTCACTGCCCCAGAGAGTTGTGGAGACCAGATCATTAAAAGTATTTAAAGTGGAGGTGGATAATTTTTTGTACGATCGAGAGATTAAAGGCTATGGGGATCTGGCACAGGGTACAATTGAGCCTGGGGTACATCAGGCATGATCATAATGAATGGCAGGGCAGGCTTGAGGGGCTAGATGGCCTATTCCTGCTTCTATTTATTTTTGTTCTTTTGTCTCATTAACATTAAGACAATTTAATGATTGAAGAAGGAACAGTGGATAGCGACAACTGTAAAACCTAGAGCAAAAAATATCAGCAGGGAATGCAGTACAGTGAGTGGCTGACAGTGGTTAAGGGTAACCGTAATCTCTTAAAAGGGAGATGCATTGTGGCCAAGAAGTGGTGGAAGCCGTTTGATAACCAAATCTGTACTGTAATGCTTTAAGCAACAGCTGAGCATATGGAAGTGCAAGAATCAAGATTTTTAGGTATTGATCAGAAGGTCTTGGTAAAAGAAATGGAAAGCCGAGACATCCTGCATGCACAGGGAACAATAGTGGAAGTTCAAGCCAGAAGAGTATGGATAATGTACAGGAAGAATTTTAATGATACCACAAAGTTTGAAAGAAGAGTGAATTCATCTTCAGTGATGCCTTGGCCACTTGTGGGCTTGAATAATTGTCGATGACAGGATCTACATACTAAAGTTTTCTTTATTATTCCATTTCTCTTCATTCTGGAACTTCTTCTGGCTTATCAATTGCAAATGCGCACGCACTTCTTGATTTCTCCTCTTCCCTCATTGCAACCCAAGCCCATCTCTTATCCATTTTAGGAAGTCAAATATTGGCATTTCCAAGTCAGTGAAGAACCAGGAAGAAAGCAATGGATATACGGCACCATCACTCAATTTAACATTTGCACACACCTGCTCAAATACTGACATTGTGTGTGTTTTGTAAGGCAAGTATAGAAGAAGTATCAGCCTGAGGTGAGAAACTGCACAGGTGAGGGCAAGTTTACACATTAGTTTATTGCAAAAGAATCAAATGAGGAGTCAGGTAATTCTAAATTTGCTAAAGATATGAAGGTAGGTAGGAAAGAAAGGAAGTTATGAAGGACACACACATACATGTGTGTTGAAGTGCACAGGCAAGAATCTGGCAAATGGAGTATAATGGGTGAAAATGTGAAATTATCTATTTTGGCGGGAAAAATAAAACAAATAATAGAAGCTGATTACCTAAACCTAGTAATTAGGAAAGCTAACAGAGTGTTATTGTTTATTGGAAAAGTAGGGAAGATATTGTGTATTGTATTAGTCTCTGTATTTAAGAATGTTAATGCAATGGAAACAGTTCAGACTAGTAACCAGAATGGTTGTCTTATGAGTAAAGATTGGGCAGGCAAGGGTTGCATTCACTAGAGTTTAGAAGAGTGAGGGAGACTTGACTGAAATATAAAAGAGGCTGAGGAATCTTGACTGTATGGGCCCTCATGGAGAATCTTGGACTAGGAGTCACTGTTTAAAAATAAGGGGTTGCCCATTTAAGACAAGGATGAGACAAAATTCTTCCACACAGAGGTTGTGAGTTTTTGGACTGGAAGTGCAGAGCTAAGATTACAATCGGATCATCCATAGTCATATTAAATGGCAGAGCAGCATTGAGGAATGGTGGTCTACTACTCCTTCATATGACTTTGATGGGCTAGCCTACAGAAAAAGTTAATGACCTGAACAGTTAACTCAATTTCTCACTCCACAACATGCACCTAACCTATTGAATATTTCCAAGCTCTATCTGTTTTAATTATCATTTGGTTGTGCCTCACCAAATGCTTGCCAGAAAGCATGCACTCAATGCCAAGGAGATTGGAGAGTCCAGACCCAAACTGGCAAAGGGCTCTGCAAAGTCTTTAGAGCCCACCCTTTCTTACATGACAAACATAGTTATCTCTAACAGTGCCCCTGTGGAACTCACCATTATTCAGAATCTGATGGCCAGTCTCAGAACTTCCATTGCAATCATAATGGCTTCCAATGGTGCACAAACAGCTTTCATACAATAGCTAAATGTGGCGGTAGAAGTTCACATGCCACCAGGAACATTTGGTCATCTTGATTCAGTGAGTCACTGTTCAACGGGGTTTCCATACCATCACAACAGTCATCAATCAGTAGGATTGCTAAAACTGCCACCCAGGAGAGTGGCAATAATTTTATAAAACAGAAACCCATTTCCCTCTGAATTTATGCTCCCATTCTTGCCATTCTTTGCTGTTGTCTACCAGCTTACCACTCAGATTCATGCAACATGGCTGCAATGATCCCCTCTGAACCTGGCCCTTCTAGACTTGGAAATACATGAGGTTGCTTTCTATTGCATGGTTTCCCAAACTATTTTCCAATTTTAATACCTGAAATTTTGCATGATCCCAGACTGGAAAAAAAAAACTCAATCAAGCAACTAATAACCAGCACAGAGCAAGATCCTACAAATGGCAACGTGATGATGCCCAGGCATTATATTACAATGATAATGGTTAAGAGATAAATGCCCAGGCATTGAGTCAAAACATCAAAAGAAGCTCAAAAAGCATCATTGTTGGGATCTTATATATTTGTTTGAGAGAGGAGACTGCAACTTGGTTTAAAGAAGGTTCAGATGACAGAGCAGCATTCTCTGAATACAGCCTTTAACCTGGATTTTTGAGGGAGCTTATCCTGAAACCACTACTTTTTGACTCAATGGTAAGAGTGCCACCATTTAGACTATACTTGACAGTACTTCAATTAGCCAATTTCATGACCTTTGTGCCCACAGACTTCCACAGGTCTGTAATTTACAGTCCTGATAACAGACACCGTAGGGAGTCAGAGGACCTGGAGTCCCACCCTATTAGAGGCAGGACAGGGACACTCTTTTTTTCTCTCTCTCTCTGTCTCCTTTTTTACTCTCTCAGGAGCTCATTGCCCAGCTAAACAGGTTGAAAGGCCTTCACTCTCTTTAGCTACCTGACCCCCACCCCCCTGCCTTCCCCCTCTTTTGTGGACTGTAGATGAAGCAGGATTGAATAGGAGTCATCTGACAGCATATATGGGCAAAGGACATGGAGTGTCTTACAGTTCTCTGACAGAAGTCAATACCTGAGGCAATGTGGCAAGTTGAATTTGGCCCATAGGTTGCAACCTCATCAATTGATCTGTTGACCCTATTAGAAGTTATAACTCATAGCTTGGGGAGCCCTGCTCTGAAGCATATTAGCGTCTTCCCTGCCATGTTGTAGTCATTGGGGTAGTACCTTGCAAAAGCATTAGAAGAGGCAAATGGTAAATTAGCACAAATGGAATGAGAAACAGTGATTAGTATACATTGTGAGGTTATAAATTAATTTATAAATTTGGGCTGTCGTTTGTATTATCTGCTGAGTTTATTTTTTTATGATTTGTAAAGGGATAATGTGAAGGTCAGACAGAGGAAAAAAGTAGAATGGGATTATCGGTAAATGGGGAGAGAGAGTCAAGTTTTCTGGTATTGCTCATCAATTATTTCATTATGTAAAACCCATACAAAAATGGTCATCATAACATCCCTTCATCTTCCTGTTCTTCCATCACCTTTGCACTTCCCCCACCTCCTCTTTCTCCAAGCAAAACTTCCATGCGGCATCTGAAAATCCCGATGCCATATGCTGCATCCAGGCTTTGCTCTTTCCTTGGCCACTGATCATTTGTTAATGAGGTTTGCCCACCAAAATAGTTCCGGTCAGATCCATTTCACCCGATCGATAACCTGTTGTGACACTCATAGAATGATGCTCTAGGATGCATGATTTAGGGCTCCAAGTCAAAATCTACACCACACCATAGCACCTTTATTTTGTGGAGTAGTCTTAAATTGGTAGATATTGCAGTTAAGCACCAACAGGATAATTACTTGGAATGGGCTTGGGTGACACTTCTATTCATTCAGCAAAATTTTAAAAAGCTGATGGATAATGTATGAAACTAATTGTAAATAAGGATTGAAGCAAAGGTACTGAGACAAAACTATAAAATATTTCTATATGCTTTCAGTGTTTGAGACTCTAATCCCTGAAATTCCTTCCCTAAATCTCTTGCCTTTTAAAACTTTAAAAACTTTATTTATGCAGCACAGTAATAGGCCCTTCTGGTCCAATGAGCCCGCACCGCCCAATTACCCCAATGTTAACCTTCTAACCCATACATCTTTGGAATGTGTGAGGAAACCATTCCTCCTTTAAGTATTTCTTTTACAACTTCTTTCTTTGTATAAGCTTTTGGTTACCTGTTCTTAATGTTGCTTTATGTGACTTGGGATCAATTGAAGTGCTATAAAAGCATGTTTGATATGTTAAAGGGACAATGCAAATGTAAAGCTCCTGTTTTTGAAATAAATGAAACAGATAAAATAAATGTGGAAGTAACCTTATAAATTGTACTGACCAAAATAGTTTCATTAAACTTCATGAAAAATATTCAAGTCAAATTTTCCCAATTTTGGTGGATGGTGCATACAGCCAAACTAAGAAATTTCTCAAAAATGCATTTGGATTGTGGCTCTAATTAGCTGTGCGTTCCCTGGTGGCTAAGTATTCTGCGATGAACAACTTAAAATTTCTGTGTAATTTGTCTGAAAACTCTTGAGAGTGAGCTGGCACTGAGAGTTGGTGAGATATCTGAGAGAAACTATGCAGAATACTTAATGGAATTCTAGTCTTGTAATTTCCCTGACATTGCTGCCTGGAGGACCATCCACCATTCATTATTGAAGTTTATGTCCTAAAACAGGAGACCATAATGTGTATTATAAACCAAGGCTGATATTGTGTTTACTCTATATTTTTGGTAGCCTTTGAAATCAACTTGTAAATGAATCTGGTCATGTCAGGAACATCACTGGAGAAATACCATTAATCATAAAGAATAAATTAATTGCTGTCTCAGGATCTTCATAATGAGATATTTTTGAATCTTTTTGTTCAAGGATTGGAGCATTAGAGTAAGCTTATTATGGATGCCAGAGGAAATAATGGCCGTCAAAATGAGAAAATGTTAGGTCTGTGGGGTCACACCCTTTATGTCTCAACTGACTGTTTGCAGTTATCACAACGTTGCTTTGACTTGTATCTGATAGTCTTATTGATCTGACAGAAAATATACTCACTATATCTTGTATTAGGATATCTACTTTGAATTCTCTGTGGCCAACAGTCATTTATATATGTCAGGAAACAGTGCCAACAGGGAGCAAGTGGGAATTCAGCTGAAAGCAGTTGAAGAGACGGTATCACAGTTTTAGTTTTATGCAATCTTCACTCTCAAACAATCAAATCAAATTTGCATAAAGTAATTTGTAGCATTTGCCTAGAGAAGTATTTAAGTAAATTGCTTTAATCTAATTTTTATACAAAATATGCATATATATTAATAAAGTTGTGATTAACTGGACTTTTGCCTGCACTGTCCATATTTAGATTTATTGTTGGACATGAGGGAAATGTCACTCCTTATTTTTGGGTTACCTCCTGCAGCTCTGAACAGCGGAGAAGCCCCAGAGGTCAATTTCTACTTTATCCGGTTTTGTCAATTCAAACCTTCATCATTAGAAACTTAATTATCCTGTGCTCCAACTTGTTAATATTCAGTGAATATCACATAGTTTTAAACCTTTCTTATCACTACCCAAATATTTCAAATATGAAGATGAGTTACATTGAGGCAAATTACATTCATATTTAAATTCTACAAATAAAGTTATGGATTTAATGAACTTTTGAACTAAGTACGCATTAATTGTTAAAAGGCTCAGATGTTCCAACACTTTTATGTAAATAAGGTGGAGATGTTGTAAATACATTTGTTGCCACCAGAAGACAATATCTAGGGCATCAGGATGGTTGCCTTTACTACTTGAAGGAATCATCATCTTTCTTGAATTGTGTGAGGGGAAAAACTAGAAAATTAGGTAAGGGAATCAAAGGAATATTATTATTGTCCTGGAGAACTTTCAGTACATCTAATCTCATTCATGACTAGTGATGCTACTCAACAACATTGCTCACAAAATACTTCAAATTGCCCTGTTCATTTATAATGTAGCAGCTTAGACTTCTGGTTTAAAATCGGAGATGCTGTGGCCGTTGCTCCTGATAATCACGATCTCAACTGCATTTGTGATAACTGTTCCTTTTTAAGTGATCTGTCCAAAATATAATCTCCCAGCTATTGGGGAGAAGTAATTAAAACAATTAAAAAAAACATTTGGAGATGCTCCTACGCAGTGTTGCAGCTATTCAGTTATGATTACATTTTATCCCAGCGCTAGACACATAGCAAACTCAATAAGTCAGTATAGCCCCATGAAAGGCAGCTTGCCAGAGTGCACCTGTTTCCCAGAATCAGTTCATCAATAAAAGCCCTGACCTCCTTTCCTCTCTAATTATCGCGATAGGGTAGAATAGCTGTACTGACATTCGCCAAATTGCAGCGAAGCTGCCCTCGAGCACGGCCAGATATCAAAAGGCAAGATTATTTTGTGGCAAACGGCACTTGAGGCAGGGCTGGTAGCGGTGACGGGTGGCGTTGTTTCGCTGTTCCTGTGAGCGCTGGGCGAGAGGGCAGAAAAACGACATCGTCCCTGCGAGTGGGGGTGCGAGGCGGTTGGGAGTGCTGGCAGCTGAGCCGTCAGCGGTGCAAGGGAGGGAGGCAGGGCGCGTTTATGTGTGATTACCTCTTGTACTTGCGAGCCGGGCTTATTTTTTTGGTTGGACCCTGAATTCCTCAAACTGGCATCTGCCATTAACTGTATTTCCCGCTTGTCCAAGTGGAGTCGCCTCAGTACCGGTGAGCGGAGAGGAGGCGAGGGGGCGTCCGACACTGTTCTCCCAGAGACGGTGATTGTCAGGTGGAGGGAAGGAGAGGGAGAGCCGGTCGCCCTGAGAAACTCGGGGTGCGCTGAGTGCCGAGGAGGAGGCGTCTGCTCGAGGTGAGAACTCACTAGCGTTTAGTTATCTCCCTTCTCCCGCTGAGGCGTTTTCTTGCCGAGTGGTGATGACTTTTTTTCTCCCCCCCCCCCCCCCCCCCCCTCCCCCCCCCCCCCCCCCCCCCCCCCCCCCCCCCCCCCCCCCCCCCCCCCCCCCCCCCCCCCCCCCCCCCCCCCCCCCCCCCCCCCCCCCCCCCCCCCCCCCCCCCCCCCCCCCCCCCCCCCCCCCCCCCCCCCCCCCCCCCCCCCCCCCCCCCCCCCCCCCCCCCCCCCCCCCCCCCCCCCCCCCCCCCCCCCCCCCCCCCCCCCCCCCCCCCCCCCCCCCCCCCCCCCCCCCCCCCCCCCCCCCCCCCCCCCCCCCCCCCCCCCCCCCCCCCCCCCCCCCCCCCCCCCCCCCCCCCCCCCCCCCCCCCCCCCCCCCCCCCCCCCCCCCCCCCCCCCCCCCCCCCCCCCCCCCCCCCCCCCCCCCCCCCCCCCCCCCCCCCCCCCCCCCCCCCCTCTTGGCGGATAGCGAGCGGACACCACACACACACACACACACACACACACATATTTAGAGTTACCAGCTCATTTCCCACACAGTCAGATGCCTTGCGTCGGAGCGTTTGTTAAAAGGAGCGCGGCTCCACCGTGCAATTCAAGTCGGAAACTTATTTTGGCCGCGTATGGTGCGAAAGTGAGCGGGTGGCTTTAATTTGTGACATCTGGGGGTAGGGGAGTGGGGGGTGTGTGTGCAAGGGAGGGGTGGGGGTTGTTCCAAGGTGCTGAGGAATATTCAGCGCAGGCTTCCCGCCGCACAGTAACAGTTCCAGAGCTGCTGTGGAGTGCGAACAGTGCTGCCGAAATCCAGTCATCACTTTCCCCACCCCTCAGATTAAAAATAAAATCAGCGCCTGTGGTCTTGCATTGGACAGCAGCCTGGGAGCTCTCTCCCCGCTGCAGTCACGAAGCTGCCTCAAGCAGGATAGGACGCTGTCAGTTTGATCTGCCAGCCGAGCGTGCGGTTTATTCTGTTTCATGAGATGAGATAAGATAAGGTTTAAAGGACTGCAAAAAGTGGGCACAATCGCGAAAGAGCAAGCGCTATGAGGTGCATAGACCTGGCAATTCAAAGTTGGTGCACTAGACTGGTCTGATTCCTTAATTCTAAATATTTGCATTATGTTTTCAAATAGGTAGAGATAATTTGCCATATCTGCGGTTGGCTTTATACTGAGTGTTGTTAAAACTCTGCCTTTGAGTGTGTGTGTGTGTGTGTGTATAAAAAACAATATGTCTAAAGCCAGCAGGGTAGCTTGGGGAAACCTCATTAATAGTCATGCTTAACCACAGACTGAATGTTATATTTCGATAAGTTTGTTTACGATTTTTAGTTTTGCACAAGAAAGACAATTGATGTGCATTAAGTCATTTAATGTCCTTTCTAAATATTAGATTGTTTGCATCTTGACAACTTTGTGCTTTCTTTTATTAGATCAATTCTCATTTATTTACAGGACTGAGATATTTTAACATTAAAATTATCTTAAACAATGAGGTTTTGCATGACCTTTGGGACTGTAATGAGATTTATATTACTAAAGAATATCGGAAGCAAACTGTAGGCATGAGGGACATGATAAAATTAATGTGACATAAGGCGTTTTAGAAATAACGATGTTTTGCGAGGTATGGGGTTCACTGTAGCTGTAAACCTTTTGGTGTGGTTGTTGAAAGCTACAATTGTATCATTTTGCAATTTTTAAATTGGTTTTGCTTTCAAATAAGTGAAAGTGCTTTCAAATTCAACATACTTTCCGAGAGTCTTTTTTAAAATCTTCATTATGCTGTGTTTGTTTACCTTGTTAATTTTCCTACCCAGGCAACGGTTCATTGGCTTCATTACTGAAGATGTGCAACCCATACTGTCAGCACAAAGCATTATGGATGCTGTAGTTTGCTGAAGCATTTTTTAAAAAGAATTTCAATTGAAACTTGACTGTTAAAATATCTAAAACCACTTTTCCAATCTGAAGTCACTTTATTTTTTTAAATAAAAATGCCTTTGTAATTTGAAATCAACAATTTTACAAACTGCTCAATGGTACAACATTGAATGCTATCAAGTTGTTACATAATTATTCTGCATGCTGTAACTAGATAGAAGGAATGTGTGGATGGGATTTTTTAAATGAATATTCAAATAATTCTATTACTGCCAATGCTATGTGTTGATTTGCATTATCCTCATTTGTATTGGAAAATAATTCATTTTGATTCTCAGCAATTAGAAATCAAGTTGAGTTAGCTGATTATGAATGGTCACTTAATTTTTTTACTTAACAATTAGAAACAAAAAATACATAGGATTTAAGAGAATATTGTAAAGCAGGGGAAGATAAATACATAACATTTTTCTTTCTTTAATAGATGAGCATATGCTAGGCCAGGACAAATGTTCTTGGATTCTCCCACCATGTTGTACAGCTTCTCTGCTCCATTTTTGTTGTATGTGCTGCAACTCAATTGACAATGTTTGTAAAAGGCAACACTCTGGGACTGTGGGATATAAGGTGTAGGATGTTTCCTGTTCCACGATCAAAAGGTCAACATCAGATCTGGCCGATGAATGAAGAGCCACCTGCCTGGATTTGGGCTGCTCCAACTGTACCTGGTCTTTTTAGAATAATTGGCCCTCCCCATCTTCATCCCTTGACTTCTCCACACAGTCCTCCTGAGTTTCTGCAAGCTCCATCCGGATGGCAAATCCCTTATGATTCTTTCATTCCTTTGATGGTCCTGCCTTCTCCACCAGAACCAGCTGTTCTTCAGCTTCCACTTCCAACTGTGCAGGTAGGAATGTAGCAAAGCAATACACTTCAACAAAATCCATAATCCATTGTGATTGCATGAGGAATGCTGTTGAGACATTTAGGAACTTACACAAAAATTGCAAGAGCTGTACTTACCTAAACCGATCATTTAATATGCTTTTCATTATTCTTACAATCATTTTAACATTTGAATCTGAAATTGTTTGTAAACGGTCAGAAAATAATATATTCTTCTTATTAAAGCTGATATAAATAATAAAAATATTAGTATATGTATTAGTTTGATTTCAGTTGGGGCTTGCTCTATGTTGAATTATCAACAGTCATTGATATTTTTGTAGTTATTTTCATAAAATAAAACTTCCCAGGATGTTGGATAATGATTGGCAAAGCAAAAGAATAAAGGGAACATGGGGTAGGAGGAAAAACATGAGGAAAGAGAAGAACCTTGGGAAGTTGTGAAGGGCAGAAAATGATGTGTCAAGTTGGAGCAGTTGAGACTATGGTTGGAAGCCATAACTGCTGAAGCAGATGTTGTTGATACAGAGCAAGGAATGAGACACAGACTCTTTGTTGAAAGTTTGAAGAATTCATACAAGAATATATAATTTGGACTTAATTATTAGAGTTAGGGAGAGGTGAGGCTTTGGATGGGAGTTGTAGTTGAAGATGAAAGCTTTCAAGACAATTTTATCTTTGTGACTCCATTCATCTTGAAAGTTTGGTTTTGACATGATTGAGAGTAGGAGACGAAGTGTTCCAAATGATGTTAAGGGTTTAAAAAAAAGCAGTTAGTAATGGGTTGGTGAATATTCAGTAGAGCATGCTACTTTCTGGGTTTAACCTGACTCTGCAGCTGTGTTGGGTGATGGAGGTGCAAAGCTGAATGTGATATATAATAGATAGATAAGTACAAAGCATAAAATGTTTTGTAAATGCAGTATGTTTGGGGAAATTTGATTTTTTACATACTACAAAATAAATTATGGACTTTACACTGCAATTATGTTTTGATTTTCTTTAACTGACAGATAAAACTTGTGAGTTAGGTTAATATGAAGCATTAGCCTTTAAGAACAGAAATATTTTTGATATGGTGAAAGGCGATAAGTTCCAAGTATGATTGCAAGAACATCATAAAGCTGTTCCAAGATTTCATTGTTAAATGTGCTTTTAATTCTTTCATTGATTTAATTTTAATAGTTTTTGGACATTTTGAATGCTTCTGAATGTGCACACGAACAATCCTTGACAGCTTTGACTGTTGGTAAGCTTGGGAGCATGGATTAGTCAACTGCTAAACTGCCCTTTTGTGGGTGGGACTTGTTTTGGCTTGCCCATGTGATGATATTACATCACACAAAGTTTGAATCAGGATTGCTCCAGGCAACAAGTAGTCAGTGCAATCATAAAGTATAACTTTGTCTTTGTGATCAGTGGCAAGTGCGAGTAGTTCACCATTGGCAATACATTCGGGTCAATTATCAGAACAAACAATTGCTTAGGTTTATACCACACAGTATGTGTGTGTGTTTGCATGTACTATATAGATAAAAAAAAACATACTACTTTTCATAATGACTTAGCATGTTATATGTAACATCATTACAGATTTCAAATTATGTGCTGTTCCAACTTTGCACTTATGATTTATAACCATCAGAATTTCTCATCTTTATTAATAATTTGTGATAGTCTAATCCAAATGTTATTGTGGCATGGCTCATCACAGATTTTTCTGGTTTTGAAAGAAGATCAATAGTGAACCATGAATTCATTATTACTCTTTGGAATTATTAGCCATGTGATACTGGAAACTTTTACTGCACATATTTTGTGTTGTGGTATCAGAAATAGGCTTAGTTACAATATTTCCAACACATACTTTTAATACAAACCCAGCATATATTTTTTCAATGAAGGATTGTCTTAAATGCTCATATTACAATTTTGTTTTCTGGTTTTGATTTGTTGGGATAATTCATGATTCCTTAAGCTTAGTAATGAGTTTTCCATTACATACAATATGTGTTCTGGTATTTTGTCATCTCCATAATCACAGTAGTAACATGGCAGTGAAGACCAAGCTGGGCTGTGAAATAAAGTTAGAGTTTGAATATATACATTTTAGTATTCAAAATGCTTTATTGCTTAGGACCCCACAGTCTGAGGTACAGAGACCCTAAGCATAACACGGTGCTGATCCTCCCGACAGAGGTAAATGTGGATGGGGTTTAGAATCTTATGCAGCAGAACTGTTAAGAGCAATCTGATGGCAATTAAACTGTTTCCCAGTATTGCATTGGCACAAACTGAGAAATTTACAAAGTGCCTCTTGAAAGTAAATATATCGAGTCATATCAATGCTTATAGATGGTACAAGTTCAGAAATTGTAGATCAGAGATCAATAGGTTTCTAGATATCATCTGAATTAAGGGATATGTGGTTAGTGTAGGAGAGTAGTGCCAAGGTAAAAGAACAGCAATGATCTTATTGAGAGGTGGAGTAGGTGTAAGGGGCTGAATGGCCTACTCCTGCTTCTATTTCTTTCTGTTCTTATAGTCACCTTAATAGCAGTGTAGAAAAGATAATTAACTCTTTACTTAAAATTGTAAGGTAAAAAGAATTTGAAGGATTGAATGGCTTTCTTTGTTTTTTTATGACAAAAAATATGCAGGGTGTTGCTTTGTAACATTTATTTAAAATGGACATCGAAAACGTTTTGCAAAGAAATAAGCATGTGACATAAAACTGAAAATTCAGAGGCAAGAATTCAACAATCTGATTGGTAATCCAATAAGTACCAATGATTCTGTGAATTAATTCCATATACCCTTTTGGAGGAAAAATGAATTCATACTGTGCTGTATGTTACTTAAACTTTTGGAGATTTCACTAGACAATTTTGAATTACAAGGAGAAGACAGGGACTTCTTGCATTCATGCAGTAGCTGTCACAACCATATAAAGCCCTTAACCATTTTGCATCTAGTGAGGTACTTTTGAAGTTTGGTCATGGTTGTAGTACTGGAATTATGGCAGCATATTGGAATGGAGTTAGGTCTCATAAACAACAATATAATAATGACCAGATAGTCTGTTTCAGTCATATTGGTTGCAAGGTAAATATTTGACAAGGTCTCAGGGAAAGCTCTCCTACTTTTCTTTGAAATAATGTGAAAGGGATTCCCATACCCACCTCAGAGGACAACTGCATTCTTGATTTAACATGCCACCTGAAAGATGACTCCTCCCACTGTGGTGCACTTCCACAGTATTGCAGTTGAGTGTCAGCCTAGAGTTGTGTTCAAGTCTTTAGAGTAGGGCTTGAGCATAAAATTTCCTCAGAAGCAAGGATGCCATTTACACAGCTGTGGTTGCTGTTGTAGACTAGGAATTTCTTATTAGGGTAAAGCTGATTATTTGGCTGCAAAAGACTTTATTAACATAAGGTTTGTGCAGAATATGTCAACGTTATTTACTCATCCAGGTATGTCAGATTAGAAGCTTCAGTTCATATTGAAAAAAATCAACCTTTTCTTATCAGTTGTATTAGTAGTGATCGCACAGTGTAATTGGCAATCTTTTATTTAATATAGTTTAGTCCATTTGTAATGTGTTAGGAGCTTTGTAATATCAATTGTAAAGCAATCGTCACTGACCTTTATAAATGTGCAAAATGCAGTAGAATTCAATTTATCTTCATCTCAAACCTGTGCTTTTAAATTGATCAACTCGCAGTGTGATTTAGTCTTTGTTGACAATGCTTGAGAAGCAATGAAGTATGCGGTGGTTCCAGTGTGCTCTTGATGTCCAGGATAGCAAAAGAGGACAAGTTCACTTGTCCTTGAAACCTAGATCAAAATCTTACAGTTTTAATCTTTGACTTTCTTAGTAGAGTTTATGTATGTGTTTTTTATTTTTCAAGTTCACGAGGGCAAATTTTCACCAGCCATGTATTTTAAACACTGCCTGATTTCCACTCAAATCTGTGAGCTGGGATTTGCAGCAAAAGGCAAGCTGCTCACTCCTATTGCTGACCTGAGTGGCTAAATACTTGGTTACCTTCCACAGTCTACTGCTGCATTTTGCTGTATGACCCAGATTCTAAGTGGATCCACATATCATTAAGGACTTTGCACAAAGTTATGCTGAGGAGTTGATTAGAACTATCCATGCCCATAAAACAGCTGAAGGAAAATAGCTAGCGAAACCACATTCAGAAGCATTCAAGAACAAATAAAAAATTCAAAATTTAAAAAAAAGTTAAAAATAAAAAATCCAAAAAAATGTAAATTCTCCAATACTTATCCAGGCCCTTGTGGCTGATCCTCTCCATTGGATTAATTGGATTTTCTGTGATAGTTCCGACTTGCCACAGGTTTAGCTGGAATATCCCCCAGTTCAAGTCCTGAGGAACTAGATAAGGTGGATGGTAACAGTCTTTTCCCCAGGGTAAGGGAGTCCAAAACTAAGGGGCATAGGTTTAGGGTGAGAGGGTAAAAATTTAAGAGACCTGAGGACAACTTTTTCACGCAGAGGGTGGTGAGTATATGGAATGAGCTGCCAGAGGAAGTGTTTGAGACAGGTAAAATAGTATCATTTAAGAAGCACTTGGAGAAGTACATGGGAGGGGTGGGGCTTAGAGGGATATGGGCCGAACTCAGGAAATTGGGACTAGCTGGGTGGGCGCCGTGGCCGGCATGGATTGGTTGGGCTGAAGCGCCTGTACTGTACTGTATTGCTCTATGAGTATAACTCTATAAACTGTTGCAAGTTCAAACTCTGATGCTGGACTCCATGCAAATGCCAATGTCAGAATAGAGTTGCAAAATGACAGAGAAGAAGCAGGTATCAAGTTCAGGACTTCTGTATTTGAAAGGGAATCTCAAATTGGGGATACTTAATGCAGGGAATTACAGGCAGTTCCAAGCAGAACTGTTCCTATACCCCAGGAAGTTCCAGTCCAAGAAATAACAATGCGGTTATAGGTAAAACGGGTGATCTAATCCATTTGAGTTTTCATCCAGCAGTAAAGGTGAAAAGTTATCCCATTGCTTATCAATCTGACTTTCAAGTATGTGGTATTTATTTATTCTAAATCGGTAGTGGCTCTCAGTGGTTTTCTTAATTTGAACAGTTTTGGAAATGAAAAATTGAAACAAAATGCAGATTCTATAAATCTGAAAAGAAAACAGAAAATGCTGGAAATATTCAGCAAGTTAGGCAACATCCAGATGATGTTCATGCTGCCTGACCTCCAGAGTGTTTCCAGTAGTTTCTGTTTTTATTTTACATTATTGTAAATACTGAGTTTGACCATTGGATACCCATCATCTAAATAAGCTTGTTATTAAATAAACTTTTTGTGAAATAATTTGCAATTTATTGGTATTTGTGTTGGTTTATTATTGTCACATGTACCAAGATACAGTGAAAAGCTTTTGTTTTGCATGCCATGCAGACAGATCATGCCATACATAATTACATCAAGGTAGTAAAAAAAAACAGGGTGCAGGATATTGTGTTGCAGTTACAGAGTAAGTGCAGTACAGATAGACAAATAAAGTGTAAGGGCTGCAATGAGGTAGACTGGGAGATCAAAAGTTCATCTTTTAATGTATGAGAGGTCCATACAAGAGTCTGATAGCAGTGGGTAGAAGCTGTCCTTGGATCTGGTGGTACGCGTTCTCAAGCTTTTGTATCTTCTGCCGACAGAAGAGGGGGGAAGAGAGAATGACCGGGGTGGGAGGGGTCCTTGATTATATTGGCTGCTATCTATGTAAGTGAAGCTTCCTATTACTGGTGGTAAAATATGTTAATTATTATATATTTTGTTTTTACAGTGGGAGCAAATAATGCATCCCCCAGTAGTAGGATTTCCTCCACCTGTTGGTATGGACTTCATTCCCATAGTTCCACATATGCACACTTCTTCCTGGAGACCATCAAGTAAGGGCTGGGTGGATAAAAGAACCCCTGATTGCAAAGTAAGATTTCTTTATGAATGAAAGCATTTTGTTAAACATTGTAATGCCAACTTCATGATGTCTAACCTGGAAATGAATAGTTGAGGAGGATAGCACCTATTTTATATTTGATAGAGTGGAAAATATTGTAAGGCCTGAACTTTTAATGGAAGGGAGGCAACAAAATCAGTGGAGAATGTGGGCCAAATTTTGTTTGAATTTATTCCTGTGAAGCACAATGTTGATGGTATCGTGGAAATGCAAGTTTTTGTTTTCATTGTCTGAAGTAAATTATGATGTTGGGGCTACCAATTTTCAGACAATAGTTCAGCTGCAATGATTCAGTAATGGACCATTACAATACTGAAATATTTGTATATTATCTCCTATTATAATCAAAGTTGGCAAATCAAAATTATTTAATTCAAGTCATCTGTTAATTCAAATTTTAGCACTTAATTTTCACATTGCCATGTTACATTGCTTAATTTGAACTATTGAATAATTCATATTTTTAATATTAAATTCCTTCATACCTATGATTTACAACTACAATTAGCAATTATATAGACTGTTCAATTTAGTAAAACATGCCAAAGTATCACATAGATTGTCTAATTTAGTTAAGTGTGTCACAGCATTATCAAAAAAAACCTGACACCAAGCCATTATGGAGATACTTGGGTAGATGGCCAAAAGAGCACAGGTTTAAAGGGAGAAAGTGAAAAAAGCAGAGATACTGAGAGAAGAGCCCATGGACATGCCATCTGAAGGGATAGCTGGCTATCATGGAGCAATAAAATAAAGGATAGAGAAGCTACCACAATTGGAAGAGTGCAGACATCTTAGAAGGTTGTAAATCTGCATCTGGGGAGGAATAAGACCTTGGAGGGACTTAAAAATGAGGATTAAAATTTTAACCTGAAGTAAGGGAGCACTGGATTGATGCATGACGTAGAATCTGGTGCACATTGGGAGACTGAAGCAATGTTTTGGATTATCTCAACTTTATGGCATATAGTAGGCTGGCTAGGATTATGTGTCAATGAAAAATATCGATGTTAACAAAAGCATTAATAAGAGTTTCTGCAGCTGATGAAAGGTGTAATGGTGGTGAAAACCGAGTTGCTTTGACTTGGCACAAACGTGCGGTCTGAAACATGTCTTATGGTTAAGTATGGCTCTATGGTTGCAAACAGACTGGTTCGGACTCAGGTATTTATTGGCAGGAGGGCTTATGATGTGGATGCAGAGACTGGAAGTTTAGTGTTGAAATTTGCACAATGCAGCACTGTACCTGTTTTTTAGCCTTTATCTATTTATTTGAAAGAATCAGGAGAACTAAATTAAACAGGATTTTTTGAAAAAGTAAAATTAAGATGACCATGTGGTTTAATCAAGATGAATGAGAATGAATAATTAGAATATTTTTCAGCCAAGTTCCAAAATAACTCATGAATTATTTAATTAATATGAAGTAAATTGGTCTCTATTACAGAAACTAGAATAAACTTGTCTACTTATGATTAAAATTGGCATAATTTGATCCAGTAAAGTTAGCCACTTAGTGCACTTGATCACAAATAAAAGATAATTGTATGAATCAGGTTTTCATTTATCAATGTTGGATTCTGGTGTTTTAAGCTATTTTTAATTTTCAATACATTTCAATACATTCTATACTTAATTCTCTGAACTTGGCTTAGTTAGCCCTGTGCGCAACCTTTCTTATATTGGGGAATAACTTACATTATGACTGACAATAATTCCACTGGCTATTACTAAATAGTATATTCATTAGCTCTTATGTTGCACACAGGTATATTTCAATAATGCAATTTCTGTGGAGTCAACTTGGGGAAAATCAGAGGACATCACATTTTTCCATGGATATAAAAAGCCCATTTTAAAAGCAAATCAAGTGGCAGTGGCGCTATCAGCAGTAACCAAACCTACATCATCGACAGGCTCCAGACCCTTTCTCGTGGTAACACCTCAATCCATTACTGGTGAGATGCTTAATTAATGTAACCAATTGATGTCAGCTGTTAATTTTCATGCTATTCATCTTTTATCTTTTTTGTATAATATTCACCTCTTAACACATTTAACGTGCCCTTCAAGAATACGAATTTCATCTTTTCATGAATACATTTTCCAGTTTCATTTTAAAGTGAAAATCCAATATCCTAATTTCATTTGTTCCTGCTGAACAGCATTACTATGCTATTTTTCAATAATTGTGCAAAGGAATATTGCTTGACATCTGTCCTTATTTTGTCCTCCATAACCTTGAACTAGTGTGCTCTTAAACTCTTTCTACACCTTTCTGGGTGTCTGGGTTCTGTTGGCAATGCCAGCACTTGGGTCCATCCTGAATTGCCTTGAACTGAGTGGTTTGCTATGCCATTTCAGATAGCGTCAATCACATGGGGTGGATCTTGATTCACATAAAGGCCAGGCTGGATAAGGATGGAAGATTTCCTCTCCTGAAGGACATTTATGAAACTGATGGTTACAGCAACAACCATAAGCATGTTTTTGGGTTTGCTTCATTCGTCAATTCCACTAAATATTCTGTGTATCTTTATGCCATCTTTTCTTATGCTCTTTTGGAGGCCTAACAGCTCAAACATCAGGTGGTTCCATGTGAGATTTTCCCCTTGAGCATCAGTCTCACAGCAGTCATGAGAACTTGAAGTCTACCTGTATTCTGGTGACTGTAACCATGGTTGGTGCTCTAGATACAGCCTAGCCAAAACTGGGGATTTGTACAAATCTAGTTACTTTGTGTAACCCAGCTTTCTCTATTGCATTTATTTGAAGTGTGGTGGGTGAAGCACCATCCCAAAGCTATATTAATTTCTCCTTTAGCACACTCTTCATTTCCCTGGATGAACACAGCTCCAACAACGCTAGAGAAGCTCGACATAAGAATATAACACAAGAAATCAGACAAACAGTAGGCTTCGTGGCTTCGATGCCATTCAATAAGATTTGATCTTGGCCTGAACTCCAGCTTCCTGCTGTTTCCCACATCTCCCCTGTAGTTCAAAAATTTGCCTGTCTTTGTCTTGAATGATTCATCCTCCATAGCTCTCTGGCATAGAGAATTCCAAAGATTCATGACCCCCTTGGAGACGATATTCCTCCTCACTTTCTCTCTTCCAAACTCCATTATGTATAGCCCTAACTTGATCAATCTCTCCTCATGATATGACCCCTTCATTCCTGGAATCAAGTTATTGAATCTTCTTAAATGTTAAGATTCGAATTGCCTTTCTAATTACTTCTTGTATCTTCATGTGAACCTTTTGTGTTTCATGTATGGGGACACTCCTTACCCCTCTGTACCACAGCACTCTGTAGTCCCTGCTTCATTAACCATTATTCTTGTTTTCCTATTCTTCCAAATAAATTGGATAAACCACGTTTCAGCATATTATACCATTTCTGCCAATTTTTTACCTAGCCACTTATCCAATTCCCTTTGCCAATACATAGTCTGTAAATTGAATTAGAAATGAAACATTTACGCAAAAACCCTTTTGCACATTTTACAGTGTATTTTCCTAGCTCTGGCCCAGGTCCCACCCATTGGACCTCATATCTCCTGTAGTACACACTTCTGACTTATCTGTAGAAATTGGATCAAAAGATGCCTATGTCTTTTGTTTTCACTCAAGGATTGTGTCAAACAGAAACTCAGGAACCACATGTGAATTAAAGGGTCCATGTTAAGACCAATTTTATATTCACTGATTCCCTACATTGATTTACCAGTGCTGTCCTCTTGCTGAGTGGCAGCCCAGACGGAAGTTGCATCCCTTTGCACCAATGATGCTGCAATTTATAACCTTCATAATTGCAGTGGCACAGGGCGCTAGTTCATGACACAGTGCTTGATCGGATCGCCACATAGCTTGGGGTGCCTCATTAGCCAGCGCATCATCACTTAACCCTTTACCTACCCTTTGATTTCTGTTCCAGCCTGATTGCAAACCCTTCCTCCACCCTTGCTTTTCCTAAGGAGAATTCTTTAACAACACCAATCTGTTTCCCAACAGGCAGTGTATAAATTGGATGGTAGCTGAGTGCTTGACTGCTGTTTCCATATGTAAGCATGTAGAGCAGTTTCTAACACATTAAATGGAAGGAAATTACACATGACCATATCCCCCATTTCAGCAATTTTTTTTCAGAATAACACTCAATTTGACATAAAAGCAAAATGTAGCCTCCACTTAGCATGCTGCAAATTAGTGAAATTCAATTTCTGGGTTTTTATGTCCTTAACTTTGCTTTGTCACCTGTCTTGGCACCATTCAGGAAACAGCAGCCAGAATGATCAGCACCCAGTCCACCACCTGAACACTTCACCACAGATTGCCCATAGCTGCACCTATGAAATGCACTGCAATTATATACCAAGCCCTCCTGAATCTGTGAACTCGACACCAAACAAAGACAAGAACAGCAGACATATGTGGACAACTGCACTTGCAGGTTCCCCTACAAATCACCCTGATTTGGAAATGAGTCACTGATTCTTCATTGTTGGTGTGTTTTACTCCTGGAACTCCATACACAACAATATTGTGTAAGAGGGACGGCAGACTGTAGACCACTTTAAGGGCATTTTGGGATGGCAGGAAAGGCTGATCTTACCAATAGAGCCTACATCCCCAAAAAAATGGAAAAAAAAGTAATCTTTCTACCAGTGATGTACATGTGCCTCCTAGTTTTCTTTCTAAATTAAACTTTATTTGCCACTGATAATCCCAACTGTTCACCCTATTGAATTCACTTTGTAGAAAGACTACTTTCTGGATCACTTAAGCATATTAAGAAAAGTAAATTATAAATTATTTTAATGTTTTATTTTCTCTGATTCTACCTATTCTCTTCTATCTTCCCTTTACAATAATTTACTTATATACAGTTCGTGCCCCAAAAGTTACTGTTTACAAATTGTGGCATAGTTGCTTGTAGCACTTTGAGGTCTGGAGACGCCCAGCAATAAGTTTCTAATTTAGAATGTCACTCCTTTTATATAAGAAATACCCTGAAGATGGGCATAGAAGATTTGCTTCCTTTAATAGCAATACTGCTGGTTATTTATGAGGTTATCTTCATGGAATTAGTCTTTTGTTTTGTTTGATTATTGATCACATTAGTTTTCTGATTACACAGGTCAGGCTGATGAACCTGTAATTACCCATTGTGGGAATTACATCTTCCTGTTTCCAGTCAATCGGAACTTTTTCAGTGTTTATGATTCCCTGGGAATGGCTATCACTGATTCATAGCTGCTGGCTTTTACTCTGAGTATCTGGTGATTTATTGGTTCTTAGTCTATTTAGAACAGGAAGTCCAAATTGTGACCTGTGATTCATTTCTAGCTTACAAATCCTGATAATCTGGCACACACAAAGAATATACTTTCTATTTATGATTTAAAACTTTGCCTGCTGTTTTTTGTCCTATTTAAATTTCAGGTCAGATGAGCTTAGAGGGGTTCTTTGTTTGCTGAAAAACAAAAAAACAAGCTTGATTGATCTTTGCAGATGAAGGTAAATGTAAGAAAGTGGCAGTATTGATTTAAGCATTGGTGACTCTTCAAGCTCCATTGACTGTAGGTAAGCATGTGCTGCAGGAAAGAAAGCGTGTAGACTATCCAATTTGGGAAAAAAAAATTTTGCTATACTAACACCAACAATCCAAGTCTGCACAGTGATGCTATTGCATATCGACTATTTGGGTCATCTACCTTATTCTGCCATTCAATGAGGTCATAGACTAAACAGGATTCTAATTCCATGTAATTCAATTTCCTTATATATATTAATATTTATTCTGAAAAAATCCATCCATCTCAGATTTAAAATTAACAATTGGAATCATTAGTATTTGTATTTTTTGTATAAATTGCACAAAAATAGGTTTTGTGTCTATTTGGAAGTGTTTATTTTCATTTCTTGTTGAAGTCATAACCACTGGGAAGTTGGACATGGCACTTCACCCAAGTTCATCTCTCGTATATCTGTCATATTTTGTGCATGTGATGAATCATCAACATATATGGTGCCCATTAATTACTTCTCATCAATGGTTGGATCATAAGATTATAACTCACGATCAAAAGGTGTATATCATGCTAACAATAGTGATTCATGTGTGATTTAAAGTGTCCCCCATCAGGACATTATTTTTATATTTTATAGACACCTTCCAGAGCTGACAGGGTAGGAGCTCTTTAATAGTACTGACTCACTTTACATGTCAGTGCTTGAATGATGCAGCATTGCTCAGAATGGATGTTAATGTTCTTTAAAGGAGATTAGCAATTTTTTTAAAGCAACGGTGATTCAATTTTCAGATACTAGCTTTGGTTAAAACCCACCAAGTAGTCAATTAGTATGTTAACTATTCTTTTCATTCTCATGTTCGGGCCATATGGTTCCCTCAGGGTTTAACTTCTGATGAATATAAAGGGATTATAAATTAAAAATAAAAAATACTGAAGGTACTGGAAATCTGAAATAAAAACACAATCTTGGAAATGCTTAGGAGGTCAGGCGGCATCTGTGGAAAGAGAAACAGTAAATATTTCAGGTTGAAGACCCTTTGTCAGAAATGGGAAAGTGAGAAAACAAGTTAGTTTTAAGCTGCAGAGAGTGTGCAGATGAGGGGATGGATAGGACAAAGGGAATGGCCAGGATTGTTGCAGTAGAATTCTGTTTATGGTGTTGTCTTTTTGATAAATCAATTTTGGCAGTCAAAGAGAGAAAACAAGGGGGAATGCTAAGGCTGTGAATTGCAGGTCAGAGCTACTACAAAGAACTGAATCCAAAAGGAGGATACTAGAAATGCTTAGCAGATCAGGCAGTGTACTTGGAGACAGGAGGACTGGGGTAAGATTACAGATGGATAACCTTGCTGCAGAACTAGCCAGTTCTGGTACAAACAGAAAAAGAAAGTTACCTGAAGTTGTTGAATTTGATGTTGAGCCTCAAAGGCTGCAATGTCCCCAGGAGGCACAAGAGTCATAGACAGATACAGCAAGGAAACAGACCCTTTAGTCCATTGAGTCCATGCCAACTATCTTTTTCAATCTTTTTATTAGTTTTCAAATTAATACAGATTGATATATAGCATCAATATTTATACATGTAGTACAAAGAGATCGGGATAACAATCATAGCATATATAATCATAAAGAACAATAAAATATAAAAAAATCTGTAGATCCAATGATCTCTTAGTAAATGAATATAATATAAAAGAAAGGAAAGAAAAAGATTTATTATATAAATTTAAGAAAAAAACCCAAATCGATTAAAAAAAAATTATAACCAATATAAACTAAACAAAAAAAAACTTTTTTTAAAAAAACAAACAAAAAAAAGAGAAAAAAAAAACTGGGCTAAAATTTCTCAGTAGAAACAGTAATATTATGTCGTCAAGTCCGTTCCTCCAAGTTGGGAAGTTATTGAAAGGGGATCTACATCATGTGAAAATATTGAATAAATGGACTCCAAATATCTTCAAATTTAAGCGAAGGATCAACAGTACCACTCCTAATTTTTTCCAAGTTTAAACATGATATAGTTTGAGAACTGTGCCAACTATCAACCACCCATTTGCACTAATCCTAATTCATGACATTTTCTCACTGTTCTTCAAACTTTCTTTTGGCCTCATTGGAAAATGCAGGAGTGACAGACAGAAAGGATGGAGTGAGAGTGGGATAAAAAATTAATGTGACATGCAAATAGAAGCTCAAGGCTACCTTTGCAATCTGAATGAAAGCATTCTTCAAAATGCTCACCCAATCTAAGTTTGGTTTCTCTAGCATAGCAGAGACCACATCATGACCACTGAATGCAAAGAATGGACAAAGTGCAGTTGAATTACTGCTTTACCACAAATGACTGCTAGTGTCCTTGAATAGTGAAAAAGGACAAGATAAAAGAGCAGTTGTATCTTTCCCGGTTACATAGGAAAGTGCATTGAGAATGGGATTGATTGGTGGAGATAGAAAATCAGACCAGCAAGCCATGAAGAGAATAATGTCTTTGGAATGTTGAAAAGAAGGGGTCTTGAAGATATACCTGGTGTTAGAGTCTCATTGAAAGTGACAGGAATTGCAAAGAATGATCTGTTGAATGCAGAAGCTGGTGGGGTAGAAACTGAGGACCAGGGGAACTAAATTTTTGCTCTGATCATGGAGGAGGGAGTTTTAGAGTGGAGATGCAGGAAATAGATGAGTTACAGTAAAGGACTTTGAAAACTATGGTAGATGGGAAGCCCTGGTTCAAGAGGAAAGAAGATATCTCAGGGGTACCTGTATGGAAAATGGAGCAGATGAAATGGAGATGGAGGAACTGGGAGGTATGAGGAGATGTCTGTGAGTTGACATCTGTCCTCTGAGAGAAAGAGGTCAGTTTGACAACCACCACAGCACCACCTTGTCGGCAGGCTTGATGACGTTATTGGGGTTGGTCCAAATGAACAGAATGCTCGAAGTTCTGAAGTTGTAGGTTAGAGTAAGTAAGGGAAATGGAAAAATTGAGTCAGTCGATGTTGCAATGGCAATTTGTAATGTATAGACTTAGACAGCATGAGAGGGGTGCAGGGATCAGGAATTCTGGAGATGGGAGAAAGGTCTACAGTCTGGGGTGAAGATTCTGGGACAAAGTAATGGGCACAGAGTCGAAGGTGGCGGAAAAAAGAGCTTAACATCATTCTAGGCTTGGAATTCATTTAGATGTGAATATATGGTGTTGAAACTTGCCTCTGCTCAAGACTGATCATTTGGGATAATGGGATTATATTTTACATCAACTTCTGTTCCCCTTTCAATTTCGTCTTTTTGCTCTTAATCTTTCTTTCTTTGACCTGGTAGGTTTCTATGTACTGGAAATGCTGTCATTTTGCTTGTGTTACAAAATCTTTTCTCCCCTGATCCCCTTTTAATTTTTCAGAAGAAACCATTTTATTTACTTTGTTACAGTTGCATTTCATACACTTGGGTATGTACTTATCCAACAGGTCATTGAAAATAGGCCAGAACTTTCAGAAATAGCTTTCATTTCCCCCTCACAGGGGGCACCAAGTTCATGATTCCCTTGGGAAGACTAAACTCCTGAACTTGCTGGCTGCTCTATGCTGATGGTTTTCCCAATTATGTTCTGATGCTGGATTCCCCTCCAGTGGTTGAGTGTGAAATTGCCACAGTTTCCTTTGCATATGCTTGGGAATCTATTTGCTAAACTTGCAGCAGATTGGTCCAGGAGCAAGAACAGAAAGTCCAGTCATTTTTTGGAGAAAGAAAGATATGAATTTGGAACATGTGATCAGGTTTAGGCCTTTAAGCCCCTCAAACCTATTGTGCTACTCAGTGTGACCGTAGACTGAATTGAATTTCATGTAATTCCGTTTCTACACATCCCCTCTGTCATAAAAATCTGTCAATCTCAGATTTAAAATTATTAGTCCATCTAGCACCTGTATATGTAAGTGTTTCCAAATCAGCCTTGAAAGACATTGTTCTACTTCTTGGGCTGTCCTCCAAGTCCTGAAATCACCAATTGTGAAAACTATTTGTCTCTATCAGTTCCCTTTGTATTGAAAACATTAATCAGGTCACACCTTAATTTTCCAAATTTTCAAGCTAATATGACAGTAGCTTGTATTATTTTCCCTTCTAATTTAATCCTTCTAGTCCAGGTATCATTCTGATTTGTCTGCACTGCTTTTCTCCAAGGTCAGTATATCTTTCCCAAGACATATTGCCCAAAATTTCTCAGTAGATTCTAGCTGTTAACTAACTTATGGATCTTTATAGTTCTAACTTAACTTTTGTCTACTTGTGTCCAAGTCCTCTAGATATTAAGGCCAGAATTCATTAGCTATGTTGATTATTTTCTACTCATTTTTTTAATGACCCACAAAGATTTGGATCTCCACTGGTTCTAGCTCTTCACCATTTCAAGATTATTCTTTTCTGTTCTTTTCAGGTATAAAATGGTTGGCCTCACAATTGCCTACATTGAAGTCACAGTTTTATCAATTTACTCAAATTATTATTACCTATTTGCAACTTAATTCTTCTTTCTATATGGTGCCCTCCTGTGAGGGGAAGTGACAGCTATTCCCAACAAGTTCTGGCCTATTTTCAATGACCTGTTGGATAAGTACATACTTGTGTATGAAATATAACTGTAACAAAGTAAATAAAATGGTTTCATCTGAAAAATTAAAAGGGGATTAGGGGAGAAAAGATTTTCTAATATGAGAAAAATGAGAGCATTTCCAGTACGCAGAAAACTACCATGTTCTTATAATGCTATATCTAACTTTGCATCATCAGTAAACTTGCATAAATGGCTTTCTATCTTTTAAATCATTTATAAATATGAAGAATTGTTGTATTCCAAATCTAGGTCCCCAAGGGACATTCTGTAACTTTGGCATTTGCCCATTACCTCAACCCTGTCTCTTGCTGCTCAGCTAACTTCTTTCTTTCCAAGGTCCATTAGAAAATACATAGATGTAGGATAAGGCCATAGAGTCACTTGATTCTACTCCATCATTTAAAACAATCTTGGCAATTCTGTGCCTCAGTTCCACTTTCCTTCCTGACCACCATTTCCTTGATTTCCCTTAGCTTTAAACTCTCTTTAAATTCACTTTGAATTTCCTCAAAGACTGAGCAAGCACAGTTATCTGGGATAAAAAAAATTCTAATGGGTTATACTACCAAGTAAAGAAATCTTGGTACTAAAATGTCTGACCCTGAGTCTGAGACTATGCTTTGCTTATAGATTCTCCAGCTGGAGAAAACTGATTCTTCACATTTACCCTGTGCTTAATCTGCACAAGCACATAAAAAAAATAGGAGAGAAGTAGGGCACCAGTATGGTTCAGGTGAAACTTCAGCAAGGTACAGTTACTTGCTGTTCTAAAACTAGTGGTAGTGTCTCATGAAATGAAAATCCTCTTTCTCACACCAAACTTTCATGGAATCCAGTGGAATCAAACTTTCATGGAATCAAACTTTCATGGAATCTTAACTCCACACCAGTTTTAATATGGTTTAGTAATAATCTTTGAGGTCCTGTTTAATTTAGCTCTTGGTGTCTGATACTTTATAAACAGGATCTCTTATCAACTCTCCTTTATTGTTGATCCCAACATGGACCATAATGACTGAAGCCTTCCTCTCCCTTTTTACGATCCTTTCAAGCCATCTATTCCTGCTTAAAAACCATGCCAATTGATCTCCTAATTCTTGAATTCCCAACAGTACCAAGTTTTGCTTAACCACCTCTTATTGCCTCCAGGCAATTTTCTGCTCCAAGGTGCGGTGGTCAACATTCTGTCTGTCCTTACACCAACCTTTAGCCTTTTTCTCACAGACAGAAAATACATTGCATCTCTTGGTTATTATTTAAGTGGATCCTGATTCTCTGTCCTATTTTAAGTTCCTTAATTCTGTATACTATTACTTACAGCCACTCTATTTGATTCCCCTCCTGCTAATGAGGTGTGATGGAGATCTGGAGCAAACAATCCAGATGCTCTCCTGACTTTGTGTTGGAATGCCTCCAAATCAAACTCCTGTCCTATATACATATCGTATTCTGCTCTGATAGACTATATTGTTTATATTTCACTTTTGAATCTATTACAAACAGTATTTTAAATCAAATGTAGTAATTTTCATTAAGAACTCTAAGTAGACAATTTTAAATACTGCCTCAAACTTGCACAATCCATGACAAGTATTAGAGGCTGAGAGCATTATTTCCTTTTTCCTCTGCACTGAATTACCACTTTGGCCAAATTCTCAGTTCTTCATTTTGTTTTAAGATGTCCTCCTTTTGAAATAACTCGGGGAACCCATCTAGATTCCATTAATAAACTATGTTTCTAGCCTATTATTCAGTAATTATAGATCTGATTAGAAGAAATATATGCAGGAATTTATTTTCATTTTTTTGTCCATAGCTTTTAAGAAAGATAAATTGAACATGGTGACAAAATAATTGGAAGAAGGCAGTGAACTGAGCAGGGCACCAACATAAAATAATTGACACAAAATCGTTCAAGTGTTTGTTGGAATACTCAATTTTACCATTACTTTATTATATTTGTGTGTATTTTACTTGCCAAAACTGATGAATGTGTTTACTGTTTTGTCAGCTATTTAATGCACTAAAACGAAATGCTAGTTTGCTCGATGGCACAGCTTGAGTAGAAATTTGCATTACAATGACATTGCTCCCCATCAGAAATACAAAAAATAAAATGTTTCTTGGAAATTCACCCATAACTTATATAGTTAAGAGACTAGAAGAAATAACTGGCCTTTTTATGGTGTATTTGATATCCTCGGGGCATTTCATTGTTAAAGTAAATCGAATTTGTCGACCACCACAGGATTTTATGCAATAGTACTCTGATGCAAGTCTTTATTTTTTTAATTCAGCGCCAAATAATAGAGGATGGAATACCAAATAATGATTAACATATAAATCATAATTATTGGCACTGTAGTGTGAAATGAATGATTAGTACCTGGTGGAATATGATTTATAATTTGATATTATGACAATAAGCAGGTCAAAGTTTAGTTGCCAAGATTTTGAATTCAGCTACTCGTGGAAAATGTCTTTTAAAATGTTCACCCAATACTATTTTAGTTTTTATCCCTCCTTGGTTCCTGGACTCGCCCTCTCCCAGTGCTGTCAGATTCTGGCCTCTTGTTTACCTCAGTATTAGCCCTGGTCTGGCTCTTCAGGTAATCATGTACCATGGTAACAGCCTTTGGTTAATGTCTCAGCAGAGCAAGATAGTTCCAGTGGTTCGCCACCCATTTGAAGGTGTCTCTTTACAAAGTAGAATATTATTTAACACAATTCTAATTGCTCGTGCCACTTGGAGTTTCTGGAACATCACCATATCACTAGCAAGTGTACCTTGCTTCTCCAATACAAGGATGGAGGTGCAGGTGAAGCTGATGAATCTGTTCCCCTTATTTGGCAGAAAAGTGACCAAAAAGTACTCCATACATCATGTAATGCAATGCAATGTTTATGTTATCAATCCCAAATTGCAGACTCCGTACCGTTGGCAGTATAACTCAGACAACAAGGATTCTTCCACTTTTTCAGACTAGATCGTAACACCATTTCACCACCAAGCCAACCTTACAGCACTTGAAGTGCCTTCTCCCTTCACCACCACCTCCCACAATTGCAGTGGATGCTGCAACAGACTTTCTTATCATTTCAATTGCATAGTTAATTCCAGATTGTGGTTATTTGATGCTACTCAATGAAGCTCCAGAATATCACTGCAGAAGTTCTTTAGGGCAATATCCTAGGCCCAATCACCTCCAGCTGATTTTTCAATGACCTTTGCTCCATCATAAGGTCAGAGATGGGAATGTTTTGCTGATAATTGCATGATGTTCATTTCCAGTTTCAACTTCAGAAAATGAAGTCTGTGCCTCTGCACAGCAAGATATAGGTAACACTTAACATATGGGTGTTAACTGAGAAGGAACGTTTGTGCTGTGCCATCTTTGTGAAGAGAATATCTAACCATCTTCCTGTGACTGTCAATAACACTAATTTAATTGAATTTCCCACTGTCAGTGCGCTAGCAGTTACCGAAGCATTACAGATCAACCGCATTGATGCTGTAGCCTGAAGTGCAAATCAACAGCTGGGTATTCTTTGGCTACTGCCCATCCAAAACCTCCCTACCATCCAGGAGGGTGACTGAATATTCTCCATTTGTTTGGAAAAGTGCAGTTCCAACAGCACTCAAGAAGCTCAACGCAACCTGAGACACAATATCTTTTTGAATGACACTGCAACATCATCTACAAATTGCACACCACCAACTCACTTAAAGCTTCCTTAAGATCACTTCGTAAACTTGGAAACAGCTACCACTTGGAAGGGTGGGCAGCAGGTACATGAGAATGCCATCAACTGCGTGCTCTCCTTGAAGTTACAGTACATACCAATATCATGATGTGCACAAGTGGTGGGGAAAATGAAAATTCAAGGTACTGGTTGCAGTGCTGTTCAAAAGGATATTTTGTCCCAGGTAGTGTTGAGCTTCTTGAGTGCTGTCAGAACTGCCCTTTTTCAGACAAGTGGAGAATATTCAGTCACCCTCCTGGATGGTAGGGAGGTTTTGGATGGGCAGTAGCCACAGGATACCCAGCTGTTGATTTGTACTTCAGGCCACAGCATCAATGTGGCTGATCTGTAATGCTTCAGTAACTACTAGCGCATTGAACTGGAAATAAGTCTCTGTTCCTTCATTATCACATGATAAAAATTCAGATGGAGTTTAGCCTTCTTATAGACATAGGACAGAGCACCTTTACTTAGAACATTTTTATTAGGACCCATCTTCCTCCTTGAAAAGAGATACACAATTTATACATCTTTGAATCTCTTCCACTACTATACAAAATACAATCACCTTGCAAACAACAAAGCACAGGTTGTGTCTTGTGCTGTACATATTCATCTTTGCTTCCATTTGAAAATACTGAAAGAAGAAAAACCCTTTCTTCTTCTGACAGCTGTTAGTGATGTTTGTATTCACTGTTGATATCAACTGATGACATTGAGAATAAATAGAATCTGCTTCAAAATGCTACATTGCTTTTTTTTAAATAGTTCAACTACATTGAAAACATTCTCTGAGCATTGTACTTTCTGGATCTTCTCAAGCACTGAAGCAAGACCACAGTGGTATTCTTTTGTCTCCTTCCAATTAGACCCCCCACCCCACTACATGTGCCTACACACACCCACAAACGTTGCCTAAATAACACTGAGGATAAATTTTGGCTAATGTTGTGTTCAAAATTTATCCAATTGTTGTTGTTATAAATAATTTTTGAAGAATTGTTTGTGTAGAAACTGATGAATGTTCCATTTTTATATTTGATGATTAAATTGGAGAATATTTTCCCAGGGTAGAAATGTCAAGGACTAGATAACATGCATTTAAGGTGAGAGGGGAAAAATTTAAATGAAATGTATGGGGCAAGATTTTTTACAAAGAGAGTGGTAGGTGCCTGGAACGGGTTGCCGGGAGGAGTTGTGGAAGCGGATACAGTTGTGGTGTTTAAAAGGCTGTTAGATAGACACAAGAATATGCAGGGAATGGCAGGATATGGATCATAAACAGGCAGAAGAGAATTAGTTTAATTCGGCATTGAGCTCGGCATAGACATTGTGGGCTGAAGGGCCTGTGCTGTACTGTTCTATGTACCAGAGAAATTAAATATGCCACACATACATACCAAGCACAGTGTCGCCAAACCTATGCATTTAAACAAAATTATTTGCATTTCTGCAACAACTTTCATGATCTCAAGTTGCTCCAATGTGCTTTAAGATCATTTTAAGTTTAGAGACTGTGGTTTATTGTGGAAACACTGCAGCAAATTTGCACACAACAAGCTCCAATAAACAGTATTGTAATAATATCCAGATAATGTGTAATCTAAATATTGAATGAATTTCTGCTCAAGTTCAAGTTAGTTTATTGTCATTCATCATCATATGAGACATAGACTAAGGTGTCAATGGAGAAGGATTTGAGAGGAATTAAGGAGTACAGTGGACTTGGACTTCCTGTTTCAAAGGTTGTGGAGGCAGAAAAACTCTGAGCACATGTAAATTATCTGTACATGCACTGGAATTGTCTGACCCAGGAGTCTACAGACCATGAGCTAGGAAGTGTTGTTGGACCGAATGGCTGTATTTGGTTGGCATAGACGAAGAGTGAATGGCTACCTTGTGTTGCCATAACTTTCCATGATCAATGAACTAATGGAACAGAATATGACCAAAACTTGATGTTCTCTGCAGATGTTTTGTGCTGGAAATCAGAGGTTAATTTCTCTTACAATTATTCCATTCCAACTTTAATGTTATCCTATTGCCTTTTTCTGAATTTCATCTTTGTTTTATAATATAATTTTATATTTGTTTTTCAGTCTATAACTTCCCTATGGCTTTCCATCATCTGTTTCAATTGTACAGCTTTTAATATTTCTTCTTGTACATATCAAGATTTTTCTCATCAGAATGCCAAGAGGGACAGAGAATAATGACTAACCCAGAAGTGTCAGGAGAAATGTGATTAAAGGCTAAAAATAAAAGGAAATAAACTGAAAACAAAATAAGGCTACATTAGGTGTATATAGCATGGGACAAGTTTAGGGTCAGTATGTACACACAAGATGATGTTGCTTCAGGAATTAATTTCCTGTGTACTCACTACTTTTGGGTGTATGCATGCACATTACTTTGTACCTTGTCTTGTTTGTTCAAAAGAAGTGACATCTTGGAGTGAGTAAAACCACCCAGATGGTGTTGAATAACAACAGATGCAAAAGGTGCAAAAATCTAAAATCCAGATGGCAGCAGGTACATAAACACAGGTGTGAGCAAAGGTGGATAAAAGATGATTGGGAATCATTTATCTTGCTACTATGCATAACAACAAGAAATCAGCCCCCAGACTCTGAGAATCCAAGCTCAAGGTTTATGTATCAGATTTAAAAGATGTTAACTTTGAGGTTTAAATCTATGACCCTTCAAAATTTGGAAGTGTATTTTTAGGTTACTTTAGCTTCCCCATGTCTCATCAGGCTGGGGCAATGTCTATGATATTTTGCATTTGATCAGCTTAAATGTACTTAAGTGAAACATAGTCCCATTCAACTGTTGTGTGCTGTTTTTGAATAACTGGGCATTTTGGTACATTTTGCCCCACCAGTTCTTTAATTTAGATTTCAATTGAAAGTGATGGTACACATATAATATTAAGCTGAATTTTAACTTGCCAACAACTGAGCTATTTCCCAATTAACTTAGCTGCCAAGTTAACTCAAGCAAGATTTGGAATATTTTTAATATCTTTGTTTAATGTATTGTATTATTCAACAGAATAAGAGTAATAGATTTTTTGTAATATTAAGAAGATTAAGAACCAACACAAAATAAGCAAAACAAACCTGTTAACTTATAAATCAGATATGACAGATGTTTGGATCTAGGAACGAAAGATGCTTCTTTTTGTTTAACCTGACTGATTATTCCTAAAGAGTGAAATATTACACATCTGAATATAACTACAGACTACTTATTCTGTTGAGTAAATTCATCTTTTTGAACGGAAGTGTAACAGTTATGTGGATTTTTTTTATGATCACTTCTTGAGTAAAGATATTCTAAGCTATCAGTATCAAGAAAGCAAGATAATGCAACGTTGGGGAAATCTGAAATAAAACAAATAAAAATGCTGGAGATACACAGCAGGTCAGGCAGAGTCTGTGGAGAGAGAAACAGAACCAATTTTTAGACTGATGACCTATCAGCAGTTCTCTTGTTTTATATCATGCTATTAGCATGTAATTTCTTTTATTTTCAAAATATACTTTAGTTATAGAGCTATCACATGTATAAAATACAGAACATTCAAGTCAACATTTTCATTGTAATCATATAATCATAAGTTGTAATTATTCCACTTGCTGAACATTAGCATGACATAATTTATCATTTATGTACAGCCCTTGAACAATCAGTTCATAGGGTTTTAACGCAGATTCTAATCGCTTCCTATACAATGATGGGACAGCTATAAACTGTGATCCTTCCCCAAGGAGCCTTTGCAGTGCCTGCACCTAGCTTTAGCAATTTCCTCACATCGTCTTGAACCTTAGAGCTTGCCTGTTTGCAGCATGTTGTAATCAAGCTTTGAATGTTCCAATTTCAAGCTGATTTAGTGGCATCTTTTTACTTTGCTGCCTGGCTATGTGTATGTTTAGTGCGAAGATGTCCATCCAGATTTTGACATTGATAACTAGTAAATCATCAGGCAATTGTAAAGGTTCACCTTCCTTTTCTTCTCTTGCCTTTTTAAAAATGACATGTAATATGTTAGTAGACAGTAGTTATTGATACCTTAATACCTTCTGAGTCATTCTTGTCAATGACGTAAATTTTCTGATGTAAATTTTAAAAATAATTTTCTAAAGTCATAACAAATGCAGATATTTACAAATTATACTTAATCTTCTGTAATTCCATTGATGTAGTTAGAGCACATTATCATAAATGTCAGCTTTAAAAAATTGGCATATAGATAATATTGATCTTATTACATAATAACTAAACAGATAAGAATTTTGCTCCATTTGGAACTAGATTTTTAAAACATATTTTCATTGGCTTTGCATGCAATTATTGCTCTGGGCAGAGTTTATTTTGTCATGAATATTTTGTATATTAAATGTAAAAAAAATCAAATGAGCCAAGTCAGTGGCACATCATGACAGTGTTCCAGAAAGTTGTTCTGCAGCATGATAAGATGTGTATTTGTGATTTCTGTTTTTTTGTGTTATGTGTTCCCTGTTGTGCTGTCAGTTTGTTGTTCCAAATGGAGAAATAATGAAAATTAGAGAGCAGGTCTGTTGGACTATTCTCTGGTGCTTCCAGCAGCTGGTTAAAATGTGAAAATGGACCTGAAATCAGGTAGTTTGAATTGCCCCCTTGGCTTGAGTCTGTAAAATCAGAAAAAAAAACGTGGCAAAGATTTTAACTGGAAAAATGCACTTGGTGATCTGGTACTCTTCCATATGGACTGAATTATTCTTATTAGTGAATTAGGTATTTTCCTTGACATCCTTCAGTTAGGAAGAGAGAAACTCAGCATATTCTTTTGTTTCTAGAGGTAGCTAGTTATTTGTTGACCACCTATTTAAGAACAAAACACTTGGACAAGAGACTGCCAAATTTATTAAGTAAATGAGTTGAGAAGCAATCTGGGTAAGTATCCAACTATGCGCACTATATGCAGAGCCTCCCCATTGTGAATGTCAGAAATTCAGCTGTGCATTACACTGATCATTGAAAAACATGTTGGAAAATTATCAAATCTGCTTTTAATGGCAATGATTTGCTGCCAGAATTATACATCTTCAACCTTTTAGATTTCCCCATCTCCATAACTTAGGAATTTATGCCTCTTACCCATCACTTAATTCTCATTATTCTCCTTGAGATACATATCACCATTGATACATATCTCCATCTGTTTATAGATTACTTTACAAATCACCTTAGAGCCTTTGACTGGCTAGGTGATTTGTGAAGTGATCTTCAAGCAGATGGAGATAATTGTGCAGTGTATTTTCTGTGTTGTAGAAGAAATTTAAAAGAACAATGGACTGAACATAATTTGTTATGGCTTGACATCATGGGAGAATGTACTAGCATATGCTCCTAAAACTTCAGCTCAGGAAAGTAATTTTCATTTTGGTAAGACAGATGCCTAGGCAATTTAAAGGATGACCAAACCAGCCTATATCTAGAAATGAAATATAATTTCTCCTTTCTACTTGAAAGCTAAAAAAACTGTTCATTTTTCCAGCTCGGACAATGGTAACTCTATTTTCCATTTTCATGTATTTATCAAATAAATTGAATAACTCAGATCTAAGATACATTTGTGAAGCAATTGTGCCTTTAAAGCTTACCATTGGAAACATATTTGGCCAGAATGACTTTGGTCCTAAGTTTGTGGAGAAATATTGTCAGTTCCCTTCCTGATTGTAGGCATTTCCTCGCTGAACTTTATACAACTTCATGCATGAATATGGAAGTCTTGAAATTGTGGTCAGCTTTTTGCAGCAGTTTTGTTGACACTGCTCTGATGTTGAATTTCTCACTGAGCGCAGCGTGAAAAAGCAAAGTTGAGGGAGTACCCAATCATTACAGGGTTAGATTTAATCCGTGGTCAACTTCCTCATTCCTTCCTATGGGAGAAAACAGCTGGGGAAATTGAGCTTAGTTTATACTTTTTTAATTGAATATACTTATGTTTTCAGTTGCTTTAGTATGTTTTAAAACGTTCACTTTTTAATTAATAATTTGTAATACATTTTAATATTTTTGCTTAATGGTTTAGGATAGCTTTCACAGCATTGGATGTGGCTTAACAGGCTGCTAATGTTTGAGGGAAGGGGTTTTTCTGCCCCTTCCATCCTGCCCTGTCCACATCCTTCTCCTCACCCCTCCCACTGCCAATATGGTGCTACAGATGACCCTGTCACTCTGCAATCTAATGAACCAGATTCTCTCCAGAAGTTTCCATGGGGAGCCTCGCAAGATAAATGTGATCTTCCAGTGTCTGTCGTGCGTGGTGAGTGCAGGTGATTTACTAGTGACTGAGTTGTGAGATATTGCATTTTCATTAGGGCAGAGTATGATTTCTATTCAGGGCAATGTAGCAAAAACAGTCTTCAAGGAAAAGGAAAATATGTGAATGAAAAGTACTTCATCTTTTGATGTATCCTTTACTTTCTGCAATTTAATGTAATTCCTTAGAACTTTCTATTTTGAAAGGTAACAGCTGTGGTGATTCCAGCAGAATTTGTTTTCAAAAAAAGTTGTTTCCTCAGTTTCCTTTTTAACAAATGTCTGTAATAAAATAATAACATTTAAATATGCTAATTTAATAACATTTTTATATTTATAAATCAAACAGGAATCTAAAATATTTGTCTAGAATTTACAAAAAGTAGTATGTTTTGGTACAAATTTAAAACATCCATTGATGTTTAGCAGCCTTAGCAAGCCAATTTTGTATTGCAATAAATGTTCTATTCCAGAAGGGACTGTATGTATGCCATGTGACAAGCACACAATCTAGAAGTAAGAGGGGAAGAAATTGAACTGCATGAAAACCTTTGCTATGATATTGTTGTGTGAGGTACCTGTGCCAGTTTGTTGCAGTGTTGTTTGTACAAGATTGTTGTGCTTGTTCCTTATACAAACAGCAGCCTCAGTTGGTCATTTATGCATTAATGCACAGAAATTGTGTTGTGCATCAGCTGAAATTAACATTGTAGCTGTACCTCTTAAAGGGAAATTATTTACTAACTAGAAGTTATTTTGTAACTTTCGGTGAACTGATAAATTAGGCCTGAGGGTGGGCACCCTGCTTCATTAATGTAGACCTTAATATCTAAGTTCAAAGTTTGACCATAGGAAACTCTGGAAACTACCAATGTCCAAGATGAAGCAGCAATAGAAGGAGAGGAGGGCATGGGTGTGATTGCCAAGAACGCTACACCTGTAATCCCAGTGCAGGAAAAAGTTTAATGACTACATTTGTGTTCAGGGTCAGTGAGTGCATCAACAAAGCTCATCTGGCAACATGCACAACCACACTCACAGACTGCTCAATGTGCCTCACCTAATAACAATCTTAAGCAATCAGTGCTCTAAATTTATCGTTCATTCATGTGTGTATTCCACAGCTGTCCACAGCAATAGATCTGGGGGGGGTGGGGGGTGGGGGAGGCAGGAAGACCTAATCATGTGCACAGACTTAGCACAGTAAGTCATCATGGGCTCACTTACCACACAATCCATGGTCATTGGAGGGTTAAAACTATTCTTCATATTCCTTGGAGGTGCAGAAAACTTCTCTTAAAACCCTTGACTTGTGTGCTGTAGATGGTGGAAAGCCTTTATGAGATGAAGTCTTTCACCACTGCATTCAAAGCTTCTGATGTGCAGTTTCAGCCATGGTAATGGTGCCTAGTCATTTTTTGGTCAATGGTAACGTTGGGGAAGGAATACCATTTACTCTTCAGAGTAAATGGTGATACTGTCTGTTGATGGAGTTGGTCATTGGCATATAGTAGAGTGCACAATTGTAACAAGCCACCTACCATGCCAAGACAGAATAGTGTTTACTGCCTCCGAACTCATATTAAGTGAAATGTGGGCTTTGATTGAAGCACAGATTAGCAATGGCCTAACAGCATGTCAGGTAGTGCCTCTTTTTCTCATGACCTGCCTCGTTCTCACTGCTGTCTTTCTTCTGTCCTCTTTCAGCTGTTGAACAGCAGCCAAGAATTGTGCTGTTGTTACTAGATTATGCATGAAGCAGGAAAGCATCTGCAAGGTACTGCAGAGCGTCCCTGACCAATTCCAGCAGAAAAATCCTGTTACTAGTGAACACTGTTACTTGTCTCGTAATGTTCCTTGTGGCCCCGTGGCTGTGTAGTTGTAATTCTGCTTTCAAGCGCTTCCAAAAGCTGGCAAATTAACGAGGAGTGGTGGATATAGGGGACAGGTTCTTTTCCACAAGAACCTAATGTATGGCATGGTGGCTACAGAAATATAATCAGCATAGACTGAAAGAGTCATGCACACTTCTCGTATGTAATCCTGACTATTACCATCTTTTGGTGGTAGTCATATACTGTATAGGAGAGGTGGCCTTTTTGTTCATAAACCAGTCCAGTCTACACATCGAGTCCATTACACCACACACATACAATTTGTTTCTCCATAAACCTTTTATGAAGCTTCAGTTTGGGAAAGTCTGTATGTTTGTTCTCCCTGCTGTTCTTGTGTTGAGGAGAAGGAGATGACTTCCCCTCCCTGAGTACAGAACCGAGTACAGGAGTAGTACAGTGGCACAGCTAGTAAAGCTGCTGCCTCACAGCTCCAGCAATCTGAGTTCAATCTTGAACTTCAGTTCTGTCTCCGGAGTGTGCAAGTTTTCTCTGTGCCCACATTCGTTACCGCCAGCTACTCTGGTATCCTCTCACATCCCAAGGATTAATTGGCCACTGTAATTTATCCCTAATGTAATCCCTTCTGAAATTTATCCCTGAGTGAAATGTGGGGAGAATAAAAAATGGTATTAGTATAGGATTAGTGCAAATGGTCTCTGTAGATGTGGCAGGTTGGTGGACTTCAGAAATGTAACTTTTTATTTTACTGTTATTGTTAGATTGCCACAACTTTGATCCCCTTTTGTGCCTGTTCTGCTTCCCCAGGGAAACAGAAGCACATGTGTGACATTACTGAAACCATATCTCTATATTTATAAAATGTAGTCTTAAATATTCTCAGGTAGAGAATTCTAAGTAGTCACAATACTTTGGGTAAAGTTGGTCTAAATTTCCAAGCCCTCATCTTGAGACTACGGACTCTATTTCTAGACCTTCCAGAAAGTGAAACAATCTCTCAATATCTACACTGTCTAAGCTTTTAAGAATTTTGCCTCCCAGTTATTCATACTTCGGAGAAGATAGGTCCATTTTACTCGATCCTTCCTCAAATGGTCAAGCCTCATATCCCAATAATCAGTAAATCTAATGATCCTTTGTTGCACCATCTTCTGAAGCAAGTAAACCCCCTTCACTAAAGTGATCAAAGTGGCATATATTCTTCCAGGTGTCCTCCGTACACCTCTATATAATTCCTCCAGGATTCTACCACAGAAAATAGGCTTATATACACACTGCTTTCCTGATTTCTTGTTGAAACCTCATGCTAAGCTTCTATGGTTTATTTAAAAGGACACCTAAATTCCCTGAATACCAATATTTACTTCTTTCAAATCTTTTAAAATATGTCTTGATTTTAAATTCTCCCTCCCTAGATGGATAAATTCACATTTCCCCACATTATACTCCCTTAAAGATCACCTTCCCCATTCACTTAACCTGACCATAATTCTTGCAGACTTCTGGCATCCTCCTCACTGCTTTATCTTCAGCTTTATATTGTTAACAAACTTGGATAGATCGTACAGAGTCCCTTCGCCTAAATTAATGATAAAGATTGTAAGTAACTGTGGTCTAAAAACTGATCATTGGTTTACAAACTGCCAATTTTAAAATGGTTCTTATTCCAACATTCTTTTCTGTTTGTTAACCATTCCTCAATATATGTTTATTTATTACCTGTAATCCCATGGGTTCTAACATTTAGTAACAACCTTCTGAGACATCCTGTTGAATGCCTTATAAAATCCAGTGGTCTCCTCTTATCACTTCTGCCAGATAGAACTGCACAGACATAAGCTGTGATATTATTAAATAACAATTCAGATATAGAATGAAGGTGGCTGTTAAAATCTCCATGGAATGATGAAGTAAGATGGGCCAAATAGTCATCCTCATCTTTAATTATTTTGAGATCCTGTGAGGATTTGTGAGTTCCTTTGCTTCTCTTAAAATTCAAAGTGGAAATTGAATTTTTAAATTCAATTCCAGAACTTTATTTCAGACAAGCTTTACATTTAAGCCTTTATCTTTTTGGTATTTCCTGCTCAGTTTTGATAACATAAGCAGCATTTAGTTGTTGATATTTAGAAAGTAAAAGATTGTTTGTGGAGAGTGTGTTTATTTTTCCAAAATCAAATCAGATGAACTGGAAACTGAATTTGAATTACTAGGTCATTCTGGACTTAGCACATTACACTTCTCTTTGATTGCTCCTCTAATTTGGTTGAAGTTATGTTCTTCTGACGACGATAATGAGATTTATTCTGTTTAAGATGAATATGCCTTGATAACATGAATTTTGAACCTTTTCTGAACTGATCCTTGTGAAAGAAAATGTGTTCATGGAAGATTGTTTAAGACTGTGGACATGCTGAATCCCTTAAAGTGACAAAGAATAAAGAAATGGGAAGTGCATGAAGGCCCAAATGGGGATTATCCAGGAGATATAGATGGATCCCAGGAGTTTGCCACTTAGGCTTTATCCAACTGGTCCTTGCATCAAACAGTTATTGCTACATTTAAAAATCTGGATCTGCACCTCTCTTCCCCACATAGCAGGGAGTGCATTTTATGGCATTATCATCGGCTTGAGTACCTTCCATAAATATTTAAATGACACCTGTTTCTGATATTTTTGTGTGGGAATCTCCCTCTACTGCCTTTAAATGATTGAACATGTGTCCAAGGGCTTTGGGGATTCTGTGTTAGCCATTAAAAATGTTACAGCTTGGATACAGAAGAAGTGAGCAGCTATGCAGGTACATTCCATAGTCCACTGCTGAAACTTTAACCACTTTGAAGGTTTATTGCTTGTAGTAGCATCTATGTTATGGACATAAATTTACTTTGAAATGCAAACTAGTAACTGAATTTACCTTGACACTCTGTCATTTAAAAAAAATCTTTCTTATCTGCCCCCAGAACTCATGAATATGAAGGAAGGAACTAATTTTTAGCTTCATCTGGGGAAATGAAGATGAACAGTATAATAATTATTGTAATAGGTTGACCTCACTAAATTTGGCAGGATCAAGTCTATGCACCTCTCGCATCATTCCTTCTGCACATGCAGGAATCCTGGAGATGTTTTCTCAGATTATGGATTCAAACTTGTGGGGCAAAGATACATGTGGCTATCTTAAGTCCCTGGATTTTGCTATGAGAAGGAATGTTAGCTAAATGATTTCTTTCCAAATATGCTGCTGATGCCTCCTAAACTCACAAGACAAAACAAAGGAGCAGAAGTAGGCCATTTGGCCCATCGAGTCTGCTCCGTCACTTCACCATGAGCTAAACTATTCTCCCATCTAGCCCCAATTCCCAGACTTTTCCCCATATCCCTTGATACCCTGACTAATTAGGTATCTATCAATCTCCGCCTTAAACACCCCCAATGATCGGGCCTCCACAGCTGTACGTGGCAACAAATTCCATAAATCTATGACTCTCTGGCTAAAGAAATTTCTCTGCATCTCTGGTCTAAATGGGTACTCTCTCATTCTAAGACAGTGCCCTCTTGTCCTGGACTCACCCACCATGGGAAACAACTTAGCCACATCTACTCTGTCCAGTCCTTTCAACATTCGAAATGTTTCTATGAGGTCCCCTCTCATTCTTCTGTACTCCAATGAATACAGTCCAAGAGCCAACAAATGCTCCTCGTATGTCAGCCCTTTCATTTCGGAATCATCTTCGTAAATCTTCTCTGAATCCTCTCCAACATCAGTACATCCTTTCTAAGATAAGGAGCCCAAAACTGCACACAGTACTCCAAATGAAGTCTCACCAGTGCCCCATAGAGCCTCATCAACACATCCTTAGTTTTATACGTTATTCCTCTTGAAATGAATGCCAACATAGCATTCGCTTTCTTTACTGCTGACCCAACCTGGAGGTTAACCTTTAGGGTATCCTGCACGACGACCCCCAAGTCCCTTTGTACTTCTGAACTTTGAATTTTCTCCCCATGTAGATAATAATCTGCCCGTATATTTCTTCTTCCAAAGTGTACAACTGCACATTTCTCAACATTGTATCTCATCTGCCATTTCCTTGCCCACTCTCCTAAACTGTCCAAGTCTCTTTGCAACCTTTCTGTTTCTTCAACATTTCCTGCTCCTCCACCTATCTTGGTGTCATCTGAAAACTTAGCCACAAAACCATTTATTCCATAATCTAAATCATCGATATACAGTGTAAAACGAAGCGGCCTCAACACTGACCCCTGCGGAACACCACTACTAACCGGCAACCAACCAGAACAGGATCCCTTTATTTCTACCCTTTGCTTTCTGCCTATCAGCCAGTGCTCTACCCATTATCATATCTTTCCTGTAATTCCATGGGCACTCATCTTATTAAGCACCCTCTTGTGCGGCACCTTATCGAAGGCCTTTTGAAAATCTAAATACACAACATCCACTGCTTCTCCCTTGTCCATCCTACTGGAGATTACCTCAAAAAATTCCAGTAGGTTGGTCAGGCAGGATCTTCCCTTCATAAAACCATGCTGGTTAGGACCTGTCTTGTCATGCACCTCTAGGTATTCCATAACCTCGTACTTGAGGATCGACTCCAATAACTTTCCAACCACTGATGTCAGACTAATAGGCCTGGAATTTCCCTTTTGCTGCTTCCCTCCTTTCTCAAACAGCGGAACCATGTCTGCGACCTTCCAGTCCTCCGGAACCATGCCAGAGTCTATTGATTCCTGGAAAATCATCTCCATTGCCTCCACAATTACTAAAGCCACCTCCTTCAGAACCCGAGGGTGCACTTCATCTGGTCTGGGAGACTTATCTGTCCTTAGTCCATTCAGCTTCCCGAGCATCTTCTCTCTAGTAATCTTGACTGTACTCAATTCTATTTCCTGAGACCCCTGACTATCAGGTATACTGCTGATGTCTTCCACAGTGAGGACTGATGCAAAATACTCATTTAGTTCCTCTGCTATCTCTTTGTTACCCTTTATAATTTCTTCAGCATCGTTTTCAATCAGTCCTATATCTACCCTTGTCTCTCTTTTACTCTTCATATACTTAAAAAACTCTTAGTATCCTTTTGTATGTTATTTGCCAACTTCCTTTCATAATTCTCTTTTCCTTCCTAATGAATTTCTTAGTTTCTTTCTGTAAGTTTTTAAAAGCTTCCCAGTCTTCTGTTATCCCACTAATTTTTGCTTCCTTGTATGCCCTCCCTTTTGCTTTTATTTTAGCCTTAACCTCTCTCGTGAGCTACATTTGTGCCATTTTTCCATTCATAATTTTCTTCTTTCTTGGAATGTACCTATCCTGCACTTTCCTCATTTCTTGTAGAAATTTCATCCATTTCTGCTCTGTTGTCCCTCCATCTAGCTTACCTTTCCAATCAATTTGGGCCAGTTCTTCTCTCATGCCTCTGTAATTTCGTTTGTTCCACTGAAATATTGACACACCTGATATCAGCTTCTCCTTTTCAAATTTTAAACTAAACTCAATCATATTATGATCACTATTTCCTAAGGGTTCCTTTACCTTTAGTTTCCTAATCACCTCAGGTTCATTACACAGCACCCAATCCAAAACAGCCAATCGCCTGGTGGGCTATCAACAAGCTGCTCCAAAAAGCCATCCCAAAAACTCTCCCTCCTGAGATCCAGTACCTTCCTGACTTTCCCAATCCACTTTCATGTTAAAATCCCCCATAATTATCTTGACATCGTCTCTCTGACACACTTTTTCTATTTCCAGCTATATCTTGTAGTCCACATTCCGGCTGCTGTTTGGGGGCCTGTATATAACTGCTTTTAGGGTCCTTTTACCCTTGCCATTTCTTAACTCAATCCATAAGGAATGCTTTTCCCATTTGTCAAAATGTATGGTGATGTCAAAGTGCAAAAGCACTGGTTTTACTATGATTTTTATTGAGTTGTATTTCAAAATTCTCATTTGTGATTTAAATCACATCTTCATTTCTCTTCAAACTGTGGCAGTAATAGTTCAATGATTCACACTTTAATATTTTTCCAGTTTAGTGATGGAATTCCCTTGATTATAAATATCAGGTTAGCAGACGAAACCTGTTTTCAGGTTCAGAATTTCTGCATTCTTACAACAATCAGTTTAAACTCTAATGGGATGTGACAGAGTGCTTTTCCTTTTGAATTCTATAGTGCTATAAAAATACTTAAGCTTAGAAAATTACAGCAATGTGTGACATTCACTTGATCCTTGGTTGGTTTGCTCTTCCATTACAGCAGAAGTGTTAGTATTTACTCTGAACTATATGAAACTGACCTTTACCCTGCCAAATGTTAAAAAAATATATATGGAAGTGTCACAACACACTCTGGAACAATTGCTTTGAATTTTAATAAGCAACACATAGATTTGAATGTAATAGGCATCAGAGACACTTTGGTTTAAATTCATTGGAGTTACCTCTAAATTACTACCAAAACTGAACTCTGATTTCACTGTAGCATGACCACTGTTGTTGATCAGTTAAATTGTTTAATCAGTTTTAGTATTTAATATTCTTGAGGGTGTAAATAAATGGAACACGGTAATATGTTCAAGAAATTTAATATCTGAAGCTTGGAAGCAGTTTAGATGTCATGGGCGCTGAATTGGATGACATGATAAAATATGCAGTAGTGTTGTGATGCAGGATTAGCCTGTTTTATCCAGTGTAGGCTATGCAGGATATTTATGAAACCTGCTCATTATCACTGGGCTTGATTGTGCTCGATCCAAGCTGTATCTCAAGATTGCCCCCCCCCCCCCCCCCCCACCAGATGCTTGTAGTTGCACTTACATTTTGTGCTTCTCTTGGAGGCCCCACTGCCAGGTCTTCCAATGAAGTGGAATGGCTTGTGAGTAGATGGTAAACGTAGACAGTGCGGGCTGATGCCCTGCCCCTAGACTGTCCTTTAGAAAGCTCATCTTATCAGAAAGCCTTTTGTTTTACTGTGGTAGCAACTGAATAATTGAATACAAAGAGTGCATTTCCAAGGACCTGGATTCAATGCTGCAGAAAGTTCAGTGTCCATGCAATCAAAGTGAAGATAGGTGAATGCATATTCAAATACAATGCCCTAGCGAGCACACCAATAACCTTGCACATTGCTCAACGCAGCAGACTTAGCTGGCCATCATCCCCATAAATAAGAACTGCTGCAACAACCATACATCCCATCACATCCTAAAATAATCCAGCGTGCTTGGGACTTTGGTGGTGCCAGACTAGTAGATTTTCTGGACTACTGGATGTTATTCCTATTAATACTCCAACATACTTTTGATTTAATTTTTTTAGATATTACATTGTAGAATATATTTAAAAATCCAGTGAACCCAGTAAGTTTAAAGGGAGTGCGGGACCCGGGCCCCCGGTGTGTGAAAGGGAGTGCGGGACCCGGGCCCCCGGTGTGTGAAAGGGAGTGCGGGACCCGGGCCCCCGGTGTGTGAAAGGGAGTGCGGGACCCGGGCCCCCGGTGTGTGAAAGGGAGTGCGGGACCCGGGCCCCCGGTGTGCCAGATCCTGAATAGTTGGATAGCGGAGTTTTACAACACTACTTCTTCAAGCTCTGCATTTACTTCTCAACTCTATCAGCAATTCAAACATGACAGGGACAACAGCCAAATGAATTGTGAAAATTCCACTTTTACATCCTCCATGTGGGGCAAAGCCAGCTAAGGCAGCTAAAATTAAATAGAAGGGGGATACATATGGCTGCAATGCCTTGCTGTTTCCCAGAGGAGAGTCCATAAGTAGCACAGCCATCGCCAAATCCTTTGTCATACTGAGGTTGGTTCCACTCAATATGTCAGAATAGTCAAACCTAATCTTCTTTCTGTTCAGCTTACCCTTGATTGCACAGTTTAATTTATAAACTGTTGATGGTGTAAAGATCCTTGTATTTTTTTTCCCAGATAGCCAAAAAGTCCAATCTGACCAAACTGTATTTAAACAGCAAAGTACTACATCAGCTGATCAGCAACCAAATTGCAAAAAAGTTGTTGATCTCTTTAAGTTATGAGGGTGCTGTGGGGTTTGGGTCCTTGCTTAAACCTACACACTCTATGCGAGTTCAAAAGATGATGCTAACTGCATGACTGAGGTCCACTTTGTCATTGTTTTCATCAGCTCAGCAATGAGGTTGATTTATATCACTATCTGTTTACTCTGGGTGCCTGAGAGCATTGGAGGCACAAGCAGCTGTCATGACTTAGGCATACACAATGCACATTAGGTCCAATTCAGCATTTGTAGCACTTAAGCAATGGGTGCACTGGAGCTGAATTTTGTGGCCAATGACTTTATACAGGAGACTATCCAAAATAACCTATTTGTAGGATGAACTTCCTTCAGCTGAATAAAGGCTGCAGTAGTTTAATAAATTGTGTTTAAAGGCTGTCAGTTGCTAATTACAATATTTTAGCTTTCAGTATGTTTTTGGTGGATTGGTTAGATAATAATTTCGCATCAGATTGGTAACCTGAGAAATATCGAAGGTCACTTGACGCTGAAACTGATGATTAATTTGTGAAGCAAGAACGATATCTTTTCAAACAGAGCTTTAAATATTTTTTATAAAACTTTATTTATACAGCACGGTAACAGGCCCTTCTGGCCCAACAAGTCTGCACAGCCCATTTTAAACCCATGTTAACCTACCTGTACATCTTTAGAATGTGGGAGGATACTGGAGTACCCGGAGGAAACCCATGCAGAGACGGGAGAACATACAAACTCCTTACAGACAGCGACGGGACTTGAACCCCGATCGCTGGCGCTGTAATAACGTCGCGTTAACCACTACACTGCCATGCCGCCCCACTTCTCCAGTATAATTCTGAGGTGTAATTCACTCTGGGACAAAAGATGCAGCCAAAAATTTACCTTTCTCTTTCATATTTTTAATATTACATTTTGTCTTGATTAGTCTGGTAGTTCTGTTTCCAGTTCTGCAGTTTTCATTTGCCCCTGCTTGATGAAGCTGTCAGTATATCTTGTTTCTATACTTTTCCTATTCTGGCAAAAGATGACAAGCAACAAACTGCTGTGTATTGAGATATACTTTTGCTTTCCTTTGACATGGAGCTTAAGTGATATGCCTTTATTTATTGATGTAAGGACTCTGGGAGTAATTATATCATAAAGGTCTTCAGGATTAGGACTGAGATTGTTCAATATTTCCCCCATTCCAAGCATGGACAATGTGTTACTAGCTGCTTGGATTGGCATATGTCCGGTGGATGACTTGTCTTATTTTGATTTGAAAGTTATTCTTCACCAAATTAGAGAGGTTCACCACCTTTCTGGCAGTCGAAGGAGTTCACCAATACCACAAATGATTCTTAGTGTCCACAGGTTGGCCTAATAAGCAAAGGATTGAGTGAAGACAGTTGTCAGGCACATTATAAATTGTTATTCAGAATGACTGGATATGACAGAACAAAAGGCTGACCATTTTTCAAAGCAAACCTAACAAAGCATAGGATTCTTTCCAGAAGCAGAGCAGGAAATGTTAACAGGGGTGATCAGGAGTATAGAAAGTGTAGAGGAATAAAGAGACATGAAATATCATTGGCAGGCAAGATTAAGGAAAATTCCAAAGTTTTTTTTATGAGGATATTAAAAGAAAGCAGATAACCAGGGCAGGAGTAGGTGTCATTGGGGATCAAGGTAGCAGTCTGCATATGGAGCCAGAGAACATATGTAACATACCTCTCATCTGTATTCATTATGATGAAACACTTTATTACTGGAGGGCAACGGTGAAATTCAAAACATTTTAGTGTTAAAAAGGTAGAGGTATTCATTGTCTTAGTAAGTTTAAAGCCGGATATAAATCCCCCCCTTACCTGTTGAGATGTTTCCCAGGCTGTTAAGGAAAGCAAGGGAGGAGATTGCTGAGGCACTGACAAGAATTTTTAGATCATTGCTGGCCACAGGTGAGATGCCAAATGACTAGTGGACTGCAAATGAGTACCTTTATTTAAGAACCACAGCAGGAATAAGCCTGGTAACCATAGGTCTGTGTCGTTAACATCAGTAGTAGGGAAGTTATTGGAAAAGTCCTGAGGCACAGGATTAATCTACACTTGGAAAAACTGGGTATAATCAAAGATAGTCAGCCTGGGTTTGTTAGGGGCAGATCTCGTTTGACCAGTTTGATTGTATTTTTCAAAGATGTTGCAATATGTGTTAGTGAGGGCAATACAATTGATGTGGTCTACATGGACTTTAGTAAGGCCTTTGATAAGGTCCCACATGGGAGGCAGGTCCAAAATTAGGGCCAATGGGTCCAAAGAGAGTTGGCAAAGAGAATCCAAAATTAGCTGGGTGTAGAGTTGTTTTTGTGATTGGAACCCTGTGACCAATGGTATGCCACAGCAGTTGGTGCTAGGACCTTGACTGTTTATCATGAACATTAAAAATTTAGATATGAATATGATATCCAAATATGAGTTATATTGAGTAAGTTTGCTGATGGTATGAAAATTGGAGTTGCTGTTGATAGGAGGATAGTCTAAGATTACAGGAAGATATTGATCAGTTGGGAAAATGGCAGAGCAATGACAAATAGAATTTAATCCTGATAAGTGCAAGGTGATGCGCTTTGGGAGGATTAATAAGGATTGGTCATACATAATAAATAGCATGACCCCAAAGCTCCTCGAGGAACTTTGGTGTACAAGGTGTCATCCACAAACTTATTGATCTTGCCTCCCACATCCATATCCAAGTCATTCACATATATTATAAACAGCAAGAGTCCCAGCACCAATGGTACATCACTAATTATAGGCATCCAATCACAAGATGAACCCTCTACCATCACCCTCTGTCAATTTTGAATCCATTTTGCCAATTTGCCCTGTGGACCCCATGGGTCCTAGCCTTTTGAACTCGTCTCTCATGTGGGACCTTGTCAAAGGTTTTACTAAAGTCCATTTAAATCACATCTACTACCCTGCCCTCATCGATACACTTTGTTACATCTTCAAAGAATTCAATCAAATTCGTCAGACTGGATCTGCCTTTGACAAACCCATGTTGGCTCTCTCTGATTAGTCCCTGCCTTTCCAAGTGATCACTAATCCTCTTCCTCAGATTTTTTTCCATTATCTTCCCTACCACTGATGTAATGCTCACAGGTAAGTAGTTACTCGGCTTTTCTCTGTTGCCTTCCTTGTAAAGGGGGACCACGATTGCTGTTTTCCAGACATCCGGTACCTCACTTGTGTACAGTGAAGACTTAAAAATTTCACCCAGAGCCCCATCAATTTCTTTCTTTGCCTCCTGTAGCAGCCAGGGATAAAATCCAACTGGCCCTAGGGACTTGTCCACCTTAAAGCCTGCCAAGGCATCGAGTCAGAGGGGAAGCCTTTGCTCGCATTCAGATCTCTTTCCTAGTTTTGACAAAGGGTCTTTGACCTGAAATGGTGACTCTATTTCTCTCCCACGAGATGCTGCCTGATGTACTGGGTGTTTTCTGTTGCTATCTTTCATCACAATTGTGAACCTATTGCAAGGTGAAAAGGGTGGCAAAGAGACAAGAGATTGAATATCGGCCAAGAGCAGGTGTAAATGGAGGAAGACAAAACATTTTGTGAAATTACAAAATGAAAATTGTAAATGCTGGAAATTGGGAATAAAAACAGAAAATACTGGAAGTATTCATCTTGTTAAAATCAGTTCTGAGCACAGAAGGCTATAATGTGATTAGTTGGAAGGTGAGATGCTGTTTCTTGAGCTCATTGAAACATTTTGGAAGGTAACAGGTTGAGGACAGAGAACTCTGAGAGGATGGAGAATTAAAATGACCAGTGACTGAAAACCTGGGTCCTTTTTCAGACCGAATGGGGATGATTTACTAAGTGGTCACATGAGTATAAGGGTTGGGGTGTCATGTTGCAGCCATACAGAAGATTGGTTAGGTCACATTAGGAGCATTGGGTACAGTTCTGGTTGCCACACTACAGGAAGGACGTGGTAGCAACAGAAAGAGTGCAGGAGAGATTCACAAGGATATTGCCTGGAATAGAGGTCTGTAATTACAAAGAGAGATTGGATAGGCTGGGTTTGTTCTCACTGGAGCGTAGGAGGCTGAGGGGCGACATTATGGACATTTATAAGATTAAAAGGGGAATAGATAGGGTGGATAGTGAGTCTTTTCCCCAGGGTAGGGGATTTTAAAATTAGGGGGCATAGGTTTAAGGTGAGAGGGGAAAAATTTAAAGGCGATCCAGAGAGCAAGTTCTCCACATAGAGCGTGGTAGTTATACGGAACAAACTGCCAGAGGAGGCTGTAGAAGCAGATAAAATTACAATGTTAAAAAGGCATTTGGAGAGGTACTTGGATAGGAAAGGACCTAATGCATGTAAATGGGAATAGTATAGTTTGGCATCATGGTCAGCATGGTCAAGTTGGGCCGAAGGGTAAATTGGAAGGAGTATATGTAAATCAGAGCTTATGGGACCCAGGTGCTTATTCCTCCTTGTGCTCTTCATGGCCACAGCAAAAGCTGCATGGAAATTCTTGTGTATTACGTGTTTCTTAGGTTTCCTAAACTTTAGTCATTTTAATCTTCAAACCATCACAGTCTTATTGAGTAGGCCAGATACAAAGAAACCATTTCTTTATCTAGAGCAATCCAGAACAAGAAAAATTATTTTAAAATCAGGACTGGGCTGTTTCTGAGTGAAATCAGGAAACATTTTTCATGAAAGGGGTTATGGAATTTTGGAACCCTCTTCTTCAAAGTGGTAGATACTGTGGAGTTGCCATCGAGATCACCTGGCATGAGGTATATGAAGAGTATCTGCCCTTTCGCCATTAACCCATTGCTACAGGTTCTGACACATATAATGTAGATGCTCATGGACACATGACACTAACCATGCCAGCCATGCTTACAAAAGGCACATTAAAGTGTGTCCCTGTTTTATGGGTGAATCTTCAATTGCAGTACTCTCTACACTTTAAGAGGGATAGCAGCAGATGTTCACGCAAACAGAATGTATTTTTCCATCAACTTATACCTTCCATTTTTTCCAGGATTTTTGGAATTTTTTAAGCAATGAAAGGCGTTTGTGTTAAATGGACTGATGAGATGGATTTCAAATAAAAATAAGGCCATGCTGATACAGCTTCAAATGGGAACTGAATATTAAGCTATACAAACAAACTGAACGATAACAGTCTATTTATATATTATATTGGAAATTAAGATCAAGAAATCGATCAATGTGAAGAGAATAAAATGTGAGAGTAAAGGAACAAGAAGTACACAAAAGTAGACTGTAATATCTTTTACATATAAAGGAAGAGATAAGCAAAAGTAAATTGGATCCTTGGTGACGGGATAAAATGTAATGGCAAAGAAATGAAGCAAATTTTCATAATAGAAATAACAAAGACTTAATTAGAAATTGCAGGGAACCAAAATTTTAATAAGCATAAGAACTTGATATAATTAATATTTGTAAAGTAATATACTGAAGAAGATAATGGAATTAAAAGTTAACAATTCCACAGGACTTGAGGGTCAATACCCAGGAGTTTAAAGAGGTGGTTGAAGAGATCAATGGATGTAATGCTTTTGATCTTTAATGATCACCATAAATTCTAGATTGGAAGGTAGCAAATGCAATCCTTCTGATTCAGAAAGTAGGGAGAGAAAAAGCAAGGAACCAGATGCCTGTTAGTTTGACATGAGTAATGGGGAAAATGATGTAAAGCATTTCTAATAACATGGTGGCAGAGCAGTTGGAAAATCTAATATGATTAGGTAGAGTCATTACTGTTTTATGAAAGGAAATCTGTTTTGACAAATCAGTTAGTTTTTTTGACGTTGTAGGTCAAATAAGTAAAACCAATGAATGCAGTGTACCTTCCATTTTTAGGAAGCATTTGATAAGATGCCACACAAGAAATTATTATTCAAGATTAGGAAACATGCAAGTGCAGCAAACAATTAGGAAGACAAATGGTATATTGCATTTATTACAAGAGGATCGAGCACGGGAGTAAAGACGTCTTGCATTAATTATGTAGAGCTTTGACCATGCCGCACCTGGAGATTGTGTACAGTTTCGCTTGCCTTACCTAAAAAGAGATATCTGCCACAGAAGGAGTGCAATGAAGATATACTGGACTGGTTCCTGGAATAGTGGACTGGCTATATGAGGAGAGATTGAATGGGCTAGGCCTGATTCCTCTCGAGTTTAGAAGAATGAGAGATGACGTCATTGAAGCATACAAGATTCTTATGGGCTCAACCTGATTTATGTACAGATGATGATTCCCATGGCTGAGGACTCTGGAACTTGAGGGGATGGGGTTCACAGTCTCAGAATAAGTAGTAGGCCATTAAAAACTGAAATGAGAATTTTTTCATTCACTTGCTGATGAATCTTTGGAAGTCTCTACCCTATAGGGCTGTGTGGGCTCTGTCACTGAGATCATTAAAAACAAAGATCAATAGATTTCTGGATATTAAGGGAAATCAGAGGGGTATAGTGAAAGAGGAGGAAAAGGGGATAGTGAAGGAAAATGGTGTTGTGATTAAAATATTAGCCATTATCTTGATGAATGATGGAGAGCCAAAAGACTAGACGGCCTATGACTACTCCTAATTGTTATGTTCTTATGGCTCTAATGGTAATGGCACTAGGCTGGCAACTGATTAAGTAACATTAATCAGAGAGAAAGAGAAAAAAGATCATCTTTGTGTAGGCAGGATGCTGTTCCACTATTTGTAATTTATCTCAATGAGTTGGGTAAAGCAACTGGATGTAGAGACATAAGAGACTGCAGATGTTGTAATCTGAAGCAACAAGCAATCTGCTGGAGGAATTCAGCGAGCTGAACAGCATCTGTGGGGGAAAGGAATGTCGACCTTTGGGGTCGAAACCCCACATATGGATACAAAGAGGTTGTGAATAGTTAACCAGACTAGTTAAATGATTGGACAAGAAGGTTGCAGATGGTGTACGATGTGGGAATTGTGAAATTATCCAATTCTTATGGAAAATAAAATAAGTAGATGACAAACAAATAAATATTGGTATTCAGAGGCAATTGAATGTCCTTGCATATCAATCATAGAAAGTTAATATGGAGGTCTAAAAAGTAAGTAAAGGGCTAAGAGTATAAACATAAGGATGTCTTGCTGCAGTTGCTTAAGTTTTCATAAGACCTTGCCTAGAGTTTTGTGCTGCGCAGGTCTCTTTGTCTCCATTTATAGAAAAATATACTACTCTTGACAGGTTGCACTGAGAGGTCCAATCTATGAGTGGGATATTGAGTAACATGTTTCATTATTCTCATGAGTTTAGAATAATGAGTTATTGCTATTGAAACATATGATTTTAGGGGCCTTGACAGGTTGTTTCTCCGAGCTAGAGTATCTAGAATTTGGAGCCATTGTCTCATGAAAATGAGTCATAAATTTAGGAGTGAGGCAAAGAAATAATTCTTTTCTCAGAGATTGTGAATCCTTGGAATTCTTTATTCAGAAGGTAGTGGATTTCAGTCTTGATCATATTCAGGATCTAAGTTGATAGTTTGGGCACTGACGACAGAAAAGATGTGGAGAGTTTGGGAAAATGGAGCTAATGCAGAAGATCAGCTACGATCTTGAATGAAGAAATAGGCTTAGTTAGAGAAATGTCATCTATACTGCTTTTCACATGCAAGCATCAACAACAGGAAAATTAGTAAAGAATATGACAGACAAAATTAAATTATTGATTTTATCCATGTTTATGGCTATTATCTGCAATTGTATCATTTCATCATGACAAATCTAATTTTTATTTGTAAGTGTTAAAAATGAAAACAAAGGTGATATAGCAGTTTCAAATACTTTTCCTTATATGTGGATATTAAGTTAGAAGCCAAATTTTCACTACACAAGTCATGACATAAAGTCAGTGTGGTTTCTTCGCAGGTGATTGTGAGCTAACTTTTGAACATGTTGCTCAGGATCAGGCAGTTGCATTTGCTACGGCAGCAGCAGCAGCAATTTTTGCAATAGAAACAGAAACAACCCAGGATATGTCTCCTGCAAGTGCTCAACCATAATAACCCACTCACATTGTTCCCAATCAAAATTCCATTCGCAAAAGCACATCTGCCAGGTATGTTAGTACTGATCAATTAGTTTCGTTATATGCATCCTTTATCTAAATTTTGTTGTGGCAGTATTTTGAGTGACCTTGATATGATTTTCATCAGTTCTTCAGATGCTTTATCATTCATATCCTGTTTGGAATTGGTCGAACTGTTTCTCTCTCCATGTATTAAAATACTCAGGTGTAAGTAAGATTAAAAGTACAAATTTGTCCCATTCTAGAGACTGGAAGAATTGTAGTGTATTCCTCAATTTAAGTTTCTTTCATTAGCTATTTTATATTAAATTAACATAGAAACCATAATGTGACCTTAAGTAATTTGCAAAATGTATATTAAGATTATTAAGGTTAAAGTGTAATTTTCTAATTTGTTATAACTCTTGAAGATTGTAGATGCAATTGAAATCTGGCAATCTTTTCTGCAAACAAAAGAATGTCTGGAACCTCCCACGTTAAAGATTTATCTCATTACATGTAATGATGCATGGCTTCTATAAATTTTAATATATCAGTATTTGTGAAGAGCACAAGAAGCAGCCCTTTGAGGACATTATCTTACTCATATAATGAACATATCCAGATGAAGGGTCTTGACCCAATATGTCAACTCTCCATTTCCTTCTACAGATGCTGCCTGATCCACTGACTTCCTTCAGCAGCTCATTTTTTGTTAGTGAACATGTTTGTCTGTTTCATGGGTGTCTGCCTTTTTTTTTTCCTTTACCCTGTGCCTCACAACTGAATGCTCTCCAACTGAATGTTCTCCAGGAGGAACATATAGTCTGACCCTGTTCATTATTAATGTTGTTTATAACTCTAACATTAAAATATATTATTTAGATTGGTAGCACCATGTAGTAATGTCATGGTCACTCAAATAATTGCTAAAATAAAATTTAGATGCAGCGGTTCTCTATAAAGTTTAACAACCACTGTCTTGTATATTATCATATTTCCTTGCAACAAAAAATGAGGCCATTTGGCCCATCGTGGCCATGCCAGCTCTCAGAGCAATTCTATTCACCCACTTATTTTCTCTGTAATCTATTGTATTTCACAAACCAGTCAACTACACCCTGATTTTCTTACAACCTACCTCACGATGGATAGCTCACAGTAGCCATTTAACCTCCTAGTTGTCACGTCTTTGTGATGCATAAGGAGACAAGGACACCCAGGGGAGTTTCATGCCATCACAAGGAGAACATGCAAACTCCTTGCAGACAGCACTGGAGGTCAGTTTTGAACTCAAGATAGGGAAGATACATGCTGCATGATTGAATTTCAATGAGAAAACTCTTATTAAAGGAATTCAGGAATTTGGCATATGCATTACAAAGTCCACCATTTTCCATCTGTTGCTCCCATGCTTCTGGCATACTAATGCTTGAGGGCATCTAGACATTTATAGAGGCTTAAAACATTGAGCAATGAATGCCACTGGATACCACTTCATGATTCTTCATTACATGACCCTTGGATGATGTGGGCTTTTCATGTAATCCTCACTCCCCAACTCTATCATGACCCAACCCTTGCCCACAGAAGCTGATTTTAACCACTGCACTCCCTGCCCCTTCAATAATCTCTTACAACCCTTGAGGAATTAGCCCTCCAACACTGCCCGCCAATTCCTCAAGCTGATGGCATCAATTGACACAATGGCAATATATGCAAATAAAGCTCTTTTGCTACACTAACAGCATAAGGCCTTTTTCTATAGTTCATAATGCCATGGGCCTTGTGTACTATGAGATTTTTCAGTCGTGGCCCTTAAATAAAGACATTTCCTGACTTGCTGCAGACCACTTGTTTACCACACCTTTCCAGCACCAAAGAATTTCTAGGCCCATGTTTTTATTTATAAATTTCATGATCCCATATATTTTATCAAATGCTTTGTTAATGGGTTCTGTCATCTCCAAAACTTTGTGCATAAACACCTCATACTATTTCAATTCACCAGCACTTGGTCTTTAGCTGACAATGCCTTGGCAATTCAAGTGCTTTTCCAGATGATTCTTAAATGTTGTTAGGGTACCTTCTTCCACTGCTTTTTCAGGCAGTGAATTCTAGATTGCAACAACCCTCTGGCTGAAAAAGAAATCTTCCACAGATCCCCTATAAACCTCTAACTCCTCACCTTAAACCAATGCTCTCTTGTTTTAGTCACCTCTGCCACATGGGAAAGCTTCTAGCTATCTACCCTATCTATGCCTTTTGTATTTCTGTATACCACTATCAGGACCCCCCTCTGTCTTCTCCACTCCAAGGGAGAAAAGCGTAGCCTTTCCAATTTCTCCTCATAACTGAAACATCCTATCTCAAGCAACATCCTAATAAATTTCCTCTGACCCTCTTTAAAACTTTTCCCATTGGATCTGCTATGTGCCTGCCCATTCCTCCAGACTGTCTTTGTCCTTGTAAAGATTAATTTCATCTTTGTCATCATTCACTTCCAAGTTTCCAGTCTTCTGTAAATTTCAAAATTGTGCCCTGTATATCCCAACTACACACATATCAAAAACACCAGTGATCCTCATATTGATTTTTGGATATCATCACTGTACGCCTGCCTTCGGTTAGTACAACAGCCATTCACCACAGTCTTCAGTCTTCTATATCTTATTCAATTTTGTATTCATGCAGCTATTGTTTAATTTTACATCCTAATAACCCAATTTGTCATGCAAATAAGTCTAATTAGTGGATTGATATTGTTAATATGTTAACCTGAGCATTGCTCTAAATGCCAACTCTATCATTGGCAAGATATTGGCTAGAATATCCCACAAAATTAATGTTAAGCTCATGGTGCATCAAAGAGCAAAACAAAAAAGGAGTGAAGAACTCATGATTTATGCTACTCCTGAGATAGCTTCATGAAAACTGGAACTAGCTATCAATCTCCCTACAAACACCAAGCAACAGTGATCAGAATTTTAATATCATTCACTGTCGGTTGTTGTGGATAGTTATTACTAATCATAATTAAATATAGTCATAAAAAACAACTTTGAAAATTGTTCTGTTATGATTTTAGTTTGAAATATTTCTGCAAATCTGATTCCTAGCTGAATTTTGCATGGTCTTACAGTCTTTAATTGTGAATTCAACCATTAGTTTTTAAAAATATTGTGGAGGTATGGGTATTAGCTACTAATTTTTCTGATATACTGTTACACATTAGCTTAAGTAAAGCATGCATTTTATTTATATCACTTGTACATCTGGTAAATGTTATAACACAGTGGAAGATCTTCAGTCTGAATTCCCTGGGACCAAGCAGCACTCAAAGTACAGATATATTCGGATTACATACTTGCATCTTTGTCAATCTTTAACATTTGTGTTTTTCTACACTGGATAAATTTTAAAATGTGATTTTCATGTGTTAACATATTTTATGTATAAATATACTATATCAAATATTAAAACATTAAGTTATTGCATTTATCCATTTTTGTCAGCCATACGTCCTTACCATTCTTTGGTTTTCCAAGCTGTGTTTGACACAATCTGTAAGCAAACCTTGAAATGCTTTGTCAATGCAACTGCCTGGAGCTTCATTGCATTAATTAAATTGGGGCCTTTGGCTGGTTTTAGGATCAACCATAATTTTCAGGCATTAGTGGGTGTGTGTGTTGTGCATGGTCTTCTAATAGGTGATGACCATAGATTGACTCCACTAGTAATGTTTAAAGAAACCTTAAGTTCCTTATCATGTCAGAAAATCTTCTGTATCCTTTGTCTCGTTCCCCCTACACTCTACTCCCAACTCTTCAGTATCATAATTGCTTGATTTTACCTTAAAGACTCACAGCTTAGCTCCAAGGAGCTGCTGGATTTTGTGTCCATGCCTTCTTCCCTCTCTTTCCCTGATTTGTAAACAGTGCGCAATCACTTATTGAGTGCCGATGGCTTTCCACTCAGATGAGACATGATCATAAAAAGGTCCCTCTCGTTAGTCCTACTATGCAAGCAGAATAATTACTCCAAACACCAACCGTGTGATGAGGGTATAAATGAAAATAATCCTTCACAAATTTAGTTCTGATGAAACACACATGATCAGATTAATTAAATTGCTGAATTGGATGTGGACTAAGAAATCAATGACTACAAAAATCCATAAAGTGCTCTGAACTAAAATTCCTAGCACTGGAAGTATAAACTATGCAACAACTATAAATATCATCTCAGTTATAGATATGTGTTCTGAGCTCCTGAAGAAAATAATTTCTTCCTGTGGGAATACCAATATGTCAAGCATGTGAAAGACATACAGTATTAGCTTACCAGGCACTGCAATGAATTCTACATTTGATGTACGAAAATAAACGGAAATACTGCAAATTTGAAATAAAGGTAGAAATTACTAATAGTACCTAATGGCTCATCAGGCATAAAAAGACATTATCCAATGTTAATTGATCTATGTGCACCATCATTCTCTAATTTTATTATGCGTTGCTTTTATAGGCTGCTCAACAGCTATGATAGTATATTTTGAAGAAGGTAGTGACGCATGAGGTGATGTAAGACCTATCTGATGCATTGCTTTGCTGGTGGTAGACCAAGGTCACTGTGAAGGTGCAGAAAGAAAGGGAATTGCGTAAAATCGTGGTCCATATGAGAACCAAAAAAGTAAGGAGAAAGGGGATTGGGGGCCAAGAGTCAGAATTTATTGAGTTTAAGGAGGTCTTCAAATGTGGAATCTCTGGATTACTCCCAATGTTATGTACAATGGTTGAGGATAGGAATAAGAGGGCATTGTAGGTGTACATGGAATCATTTTCCAAGAGGGAGAACTTTAGGTTCTTAGGACATTTTGGCCAGTTTTGTGAGTAGAGACAATATATCATTCTGAATGGACTTAATATCATTCAGGACCCTTGAAAACATTGATGTACAGAATGATCTTGGATCTGAGTCCATAGCTCCTTGAAAGTGGCTGCACAAGTTGATAGGGTGGTAAAGAAGGTGTATAGCAGACTTGCCTTTATTAGTCCAGGTACTGAGTTCAGGAGCCAGGAAGTTTTGTTGCAGCTTTATAGAGCTCTGGTTAGGCTGCATCTGGAGTATTGCATTCAATTCTGGTTGCCTCATTATGGAAGGATATGGAGGCTTTGGAGAGGGTGCAGGAGAGGTTTACCAGGATGCTGCCAGGATTAGAGGTTGGACAAATTTGGGTTGCTTTCTCTGGAGCAGCAGAGGTGGAAGGGAGACCTGATGGAAGTTTATAAAATTATGAGAGGCACAGATAGAGTAGACAACTGGTATCTTTTTCTCAGGATAGCAATGTCTAATACTAGAGATCATGCATTCAAGGTGAGAGGGGGTAAATTCAAAGGATATGTGTGGGGCAAATTTTTTACAGAGTGGTGGGTGCCTGGAATGCTTTGCCAGGGGTGGTGGTGGAGGCCGATACAATAGAGATGTTTAAGAGGCTTTTAGACAGATACATGAATATGCAGAGAATGGAGGGATAATGGACCATGTGCAGGCAGAAGGGATTAGTTTAATCAGGCATCATTATCTGCATTAGTTTGGCACAACATTGTGGGCAGAAAGGCCTGTTCCTGTGCTGTTCTCTTCTATGTTCTGTGTATTGACTGCCCTGGAGCAGAGGGAGGTGGGCAAAAACAGAGGAAACCCAGAAATTAATGCTGAACCTTTGGGAAACCTAGATCTATGTTGTCCTTTTAACCCAGTACTTCATTAACAGATTAGTTCCAGGTTTCTCATCTAATCAGAGTCAGTGAAGACAATGACAACCCACATGATGTAATCTCAACTCAAGTATTTAAAGCATTATTTCATACAAAGATGTTGAAGCTACTGGAATTTGAAGTGCAAGGTAATGAAATATTGCCATGAAAGGATAAATGCCGTGCCATGCATTGGTGAGGCAGTGCCTCCCTGAGAATGCTGTGGAGGTCTGGGAAGGTCAGTGTGGAGAAAGAGACCATTCACTAACAATCAGAGTCAGAAGCTGGATGTGGATACAGGAAGTGTGGTTAGAAGTGACCCAAGGGGTCAGCAACTGGAGCATAACAACAAACTCCTGGATTCAAGCAGGAAAGAGTTCAATCACCCTAGTTAGAAAAGGTAGGTGAGAACAATGACATATTCACCTAAATCCTGTTACGCATAACACTTCAAGTCCTTGCTTTCCCTTTTCAAGCCTATTCCAGCCTGGCATTCCTCCTATAGCTGGAGAAGAGAAGATTGGGGGTTGCCTGGTAAATGGATTAAGTGTCAGACTGCCAGATAGCAAACAACACCCAGTCGTATTGACGATGTTAACAGCTAATGAAATATTATCATTTGGACAATGTCTCCAAATGTTCTTACCTTGAATGTTTTCATTTGTGCCTTTTTATTATCTCTCAGAGAGCTTTCATATATTTACTGCAAAGTGTTCAAGATCACCCATAACACTCCTCAAAGGAGCTTAGTCCTTGGAGCACCATTATGCAAACCACTCATACTTAAGGGCAATTAATTAGGGGATGGTTAGGTTCTTACCTGGTCACTTGCACTTCAGAAGTGAACAGGATCAGGTAGTGGAATCATTTACTGCACTGGAGGTGCAGGATGCTCCAAGCTCTACTCAGCTGAACAGATGCCATGCTGTTACTGGAGTAGACATTTATTGTGCAGCATCAGAGAATATGCAATGTTCAGTCATTCCAAGTGCACTGTGCATGACTGCTGAGAGATTGGAGGGGTCTGCCTGAAGAATTGTGATGGCCAGAGTGGCCATCAACATGGAACATTAAATGCAACAACTGAACAAGTGCCTGAAATCATAGCTTGCATTCTGTGAAGGGCAGCACAAGTTAAAATGGTCTTCCAGTATCTGCTCTGCTGTAAAATGTTCCCCAGCATAGTGCCTGTATAACCAAGAGATGGAGAAATTAGATATGAAAGTGAGGACTCTGGTGAAAATGCTTCCACTTCTTACCCATTGCACTAACCCATTGACCTTGACATGCTGTCTCATGTTCCAATGGCTGAGTCTGTCCCTGAACAGGTACAGGTCATCACAGGGTCTTCTCAAGCTTCAGAACTCAGAGCCTTTCAGCCAAAGACAATTCCACAGTCAGCAGGGACTTAACTGGTCCACCTGTTGCTTCTGATGAAGCCAAAGTGGTTCAAGTAGATGGATCAATGTGGAGTAAAGATTTATAGTACCACACGTACATAGTTAGGCAGTGTTATTTTTTAAGCTTCTGTTTGAAGTACATCATTATTGTTCTCCAGCACTTCCCATATTTCTCTTTTCTGGGATGTTGCTGGTCAGGAGTTGATAAAATTTGGAATGCACTGCTAGGTGAGAGTATTGTGGAAATAAATTCACCAGCAGCCTTCAATATGGAATTGTTTAAATGTTTGAAGGAGTAAAGTTTCAGTGATATAGAAACACAGCAAAAAAAATTAGACTAACTAGATGAACATAGAAAGCACAGGAACAGGCCCTTCGGCCCATAATGTTTGCGCCAAACACGACGCCAAATTAAACTAATTCTCTTCTGTTCCTAATTCTCATGCACCTACCAAAATCTGTTTAAAAAAAAACTTGCCCCGCACATCTCCTTTAAACATTTCCCCTCTCAACTTAAATGCATGTCTTCTAGTACTTGATATTTCTACCCAATCTATCAGGTCTCCTCTCAGCCTCCATCACTCCAGAGAAGACAACCCAAGTTTGTCCAACCTCTCCTCCATAGCTCATAACTCCCATTCCAGGCAGCATCCTGGTAACCTTCTTCTGCACCCTTTCCAAATCTTCCACATCCTCCCTGTAAGGGGGCTACCAGAACTGCACACAAGTGCAGCCTAACCATAGATTTGTAGAGCTGCAACATGACTTCCTGACTCTTATACTCAGTGCTCTCACCAATGAAGGCAAGTGTGCCATGTGCCTTCTTTACCTATCTACTTGTGTGGCCACTTCCAGTGAACAATGGACTTGGACCCCAAGATCCCTTTGTACATCAATGGTGTTCAGGTTCCTGCCATTAACTGTATACTTTCCCCTTGCATTAGATGTGCTAAAGTGTAATACCTTACAGTTACTTGGATTAATCTGCCATTTCTCTGCCCATATCTGTAACTGATCTATATCCTGCTGTATCATTTAACAGCACTCTACACTATCCATAACTCTACCAAACTTTCTATTGGATGGCTCCTTGAAAGAGCAATGCAAACTTGATGGAGCAAGTAGCCTCTTTCTGCATTGCAGAGTTCGATGAAATTGAAAGAAAAAGAAAATTCCAATTACCTACTAAGTTTCATGAGTTGAAGATGTCCCAAAAGGTATTACAAAATACTTTTAAAAGTACAGGCAATATTGTAACTAGGGAAATGTCATTGACAATCAGTGTGTAACTCGCATCAAAAAAAACATAACTGATCACATTATCAACTTTTGGTGCTGGTTGAGGGATAAATGTTGGCTCGGGCACTAGCAAGTTTACACTGCTTTTCCACCTGCATTTGTTGAACATTTTTCCAAACTGCCAGCCTTTTCCAGATCAGAATTGCACTTAAACCATTTTCTTTCCTCAAGGTATAGAGTGTGGACTTTAATGGATAGCTTTCATTTAAATAAATCTCCTCAGAGAGGGTGTTAACAACAAGCAGAACATTGAGAAAGATAAGACTTTATGAAACTCCTCACTGATTGCCAAAGGTAACTAGATTCAAGGCTATCAATCTTACATTGCATTATTTACAAATAACATCTCTGACTGGAAGTGAACAATTCCATTTGGGTATTTGCTCTTCCAGTGGTATACTTAACCTTATAGCCTTCAATTCTGTTATTTACTTGATATTCCTATATTGCTTTTATTTTTGATTAAGGATTCATTGCCACAGCACCAATTGCTTTTGATGGAATCTGTCACATATATCTTTATTATTTGGGAAAATTAAATATTATTGTCTCTCTACACAATTTTTTAGAGTTGCTTAAGGCTAGTGTGTTTTTCCAGACAGATGAACGAACTGGGGGGAAAAATAAGTTTGTGACTCCAACCAGTCAATCAAACCAATTCTGGTAACTTTTACGGTGTAGTATTTCCCTGCTTCAGTATTCTTTTTGCTGCATTTAATTTTTTTTAAATGAGTTGGTCTCAGCATTTCTTTGAAGGCAAATGGGACTGTGCTGGGAAAGTACCACATCAGCATTTTACTGTATGAGAAGATTATATGGACCACGATGAAAGCTTTTATCTGTAAGTGTGACTATTGTGAGACTAAACAAATTAGAATGCATGAAAAGAACACCATGATGCCATTTCAATAACTGCCCCTTCCTGGGTAGGAGTGCTAAAGATACATTTAGTTTTAATAGGTTATGAATGGTTTTAACAAGTTTTGAATGTTAGAAGATCTGCAAATTGTTTTGTATTCTGCATCAGTTGTGCTTAGCTTCTGACTGACTCTCAGAATACATGTCAACCAGATAACCACAGTAGTCAATGCCTCAAAAATCTGGATGCAGTGCAGCAAAATGATCTTTTATTCAATATTGATGAATGCTACAGCCTGCCATCTTCATCATTGTCCTTTGTACCTGCTGAATGCATACCCCTATCATGTATCTACCAACAATCCCCATCAATAAGAACATTCATAACTTCACCTCACCTGCAATCCTAATGCTCACAGTTTGCTCACACTGCCAGCTGTTCATCCATAATAGTAGCATCAACCAAACAGATAAAACAACAGATAGTATTCTCCAAAAGCGAAATACATAAGATGCTAGAAAGGCAAAATAAAAACAGGACATTTAAGAAAGATTTGGGAGGACAGGCAGTATCTGTGGACAGAACATTTCAGATAATTTCCTGATGTTTCATCTGAAATGGGAAAAGTTAGAGATAAAAGGTCTCAAGTTGCTGAAAAAAGTCAGAGAGAACTAAAAGAAAGGTCTGTGACAGAGTGGAGGCCAGGAGACACAATATAAATGTTGGTAGTGCCAGCAGGAATAAGATGGTAAAGGCTAGTGAATAGTGAAAGATATAAATAGGAGATGAATGAAACCTTTTAACACCAGGAGAGAGAAAAAATGCTGGAACTGTAAGATGCAAAGCTGAAATGGCAGATTATCTAAAATTGTTGAATTCATTGTTGAATCCAAAAGGCCACATGGTGCCAAGTCAGAAGACCTGGTGTTATTCTTTGAATTTACATTGAGATGTGTTGAATGTGCGCTAAAGACAGAAAGGTCAAAATGAAATTGGAATGGAGAAATAAAGTGTTAGGTAATAGGAAGCTCAGGCTGAATGGCAGTATATTGCAAAGTGGTCACCCAGTCTGCTTTCTTTTAATAAGGACATCACTGTTAATGCTAGCATCTGTTTTCAATCCCTACTCTCCCCTGAACAGAGGGGGCAGTTATAATCAATCATGTTGGTGAGTTTGGAGTTACAAAATGCCAGACTGTGAAAGAATGGCAGATGTTCTTCTCTGAAGGACATCAGCGAACCAGATGGGTTTTTATGATAATCCTGTGGTTTCACAGTTTCCATTGCTGAGACTTTTTTTTAATATTGCATATCTACTTGACTATTTGAATGCAAACTTCCCAGTTGCCATGGTGTGATTGAAACTCATACTCTGGATCAGTGGTCTAGAACTCTGGCAGCTATTCAGCAATTTAACTGCCTCAGTACATTTGGTGTCCCCTGTATAGAGATGTGTGTCAAAATTTCCCCCATTGTAAACACACTTTTCTGTCTCTTGCAGGAGAGGGTGGTCCACAAACAGAAAAAGCAGGAAAAAACTTAGAGACAAATATACCACCCACCTATCCTTACCCCATGGTGATGATACTGACCAATATTGGGACATTCATTGTTGAAATTGCCAGAGGCATGACCGAAAGAATTGAAAGATAGTCGCTTCATATTCTAACTCTCTTTTATACATCTAACTTCCCCAATGCAACCATCCCCAATGTAATCATTTTACTGATTTAGGAGACACATGATGTGTAAGCATTCACCCTTTACTTTTCCCCATTCCCTCACTTTTTCCTGGTCTTTCTCCTTTCAGATATCCAAAAACTGAACCAGGCAGTGTTGGAAGAGAAAGAATGCTGTGATGATGATGAACCACAATACATGATTTCATATCACAGTCACCTGCTTAGATACTAACCTTGCATTATTTGCAGGATAGCTGAAATACAGGAATTGTTTGTGGTGGTCAGGCTATGGAGACAGAATAGTGCATATCCCTGCAACTTGGATGCTGCATTAATAGTATTCAGCAGAGTTCAGATTGCAGAAGCAGGCTGATGAGGTTGGAAGCAGCTGGCATAGACTTGATGGGCTGAATGGCCTATGTTGTAAGGAGAATTGAAAAAAAATACTTGGTGCATTGGCAGGAATGCCCAAAGCCTGTCTGTAATGTTAAGGAGCAGTAATGGGTCTGGTACTGATGAGTTTGGAGCTAATCTTTTCCAGTGGTGAGCAACTCTATTAGCGCATTAATTGAGCTATCCATGATGTTAATGACCAATATCACAAAATCATGACAAGCAGAAGCCACCCAACATCTGAAAGGTGTAGTGAAAGTTGTAATGTTCTCTTATAATGTCAGTTTACTGTCACGTAAGCTTAGCATGCTCCTATTAAATCTAGTGAGATCAGCCCTTGTTGGCTGACACAGCTGTTCAATACTCTTCTCATCTTGCACAAGTTACTGGGATTGCTAAGGCATTGGACCAGGGTCGTGTTTACTTTTAGGATATCAGCATTTATCCACCCTCAAGTGTGACTCTGCTAGTGCCCATGCTGTTGCCCGTCAAGCAAGCAGCCCAGTCTGTTTCTGTCCTTTCCAAAATGGTGTAGTTGGCATTTGAGCCTTCTGTGGACCAAGAACTGCCCATAGCCATCCTCCAAGGATGCAAATCCTCCACTGCAAGTCAGCAAGCTGCCAGCAACTAGGCTGCACCCACTGCCTCAGAGGATAAGGACAAGTAAAGGGCATGGAGTCAGATACCAGATGAAATGGTGATTATTTAACATTTCTAACCAATATGGCATGGTTTGATTTATAATTTTAGTTTCAATCTTGCAGAAGGCATCAGTGGTGAGTGGGGAGGGTGGTGCAGGGGTGACATGGGGGTGGAAGCTAATTGGATGAAAATTCTTAGACTTCTCAGCAACAATCCAGATATGGTCAAGCCATTTAAATAACTGATGGCAGCCTCAGACCTCCTATTAGCACCTGCTTCAGAGTGCAAAAGCTGCAGTGTTCAAAAGCTTTGCCTGCATGGTAAAAAAACTAGTGCAAGTGACATCAAAATAAGCATTGCTATTTAAAAGGCCACTCTGCTGACATTGGGATACCTGACCGGGCAGCATCAAACTCACTACATGCTGCTCAAACACCTTCTGTAGTCCACAGAGTGCACTTAAACTAACAGGATGTGCTTTCTCCAGCATTTAATTGCTGAGGTGGTCATTGCATGGATGTCTCAGTAGTGATAGTTTTAGCCACATTTAGCCACATGGTGACACCATTATGGACATGGCTGGCTACTTCGAGTGGATCGGGGCCCTAAGATATGCTCACAGTGAAGCATGCTACAATAAAATCTTTGGAGACATTACATCCTACCTAGATATCTCTGATAATATGGGTTCATGTTTCTCAAGGTTGACATCCCTGAGATATGTGATATTCTGCAGGATGACCTTGAATCATGCTCTTGTACCTGGACTGCTCTGTTCATAGAGGCAAATGTCATGTTGATTTTGAACTTCCTTACCACGGAATCTTTCCAAGTACACACCTCCCCATTGCCTGCTCACCATGGTGAAGTCATGTAGGCACTGCATTCAAGAAAAATAATTTCAACTGCTTTAGTTTCAATGAGGAGAAAGTGGGATCTTGGGCACCAGCATGTGCCACCATTAATGGCATCCCATTGAGTGCAAGCAGCCATTGACCATATGTTTGCCATCTGCTTCCATGAAGAACCAGGATCTTTTCATCAACAGGAAAAGTTTCCATTCACTCAATCTGCAGCTTGTTGTGGATCACGAGGAGAATGTTCTCACCAATTTTTCTGGGAAACACACATGGATCAAGGGAGTTGGGGGGTGGGGTGGTGATGTACTGCTGGACATTTTAGTGGCCAGTGCTGCTTAGAGAGATAGATTCTGGGTGGCAAGGGATAGTCTTGACCTCCATGGCAATTCACACTGGTAGGGTCTCCAACCACAGTAACTGAGTGCAAATACAGCGATATCCACACAAGGAGAGTGGTGGAAAATACCATTGGCCTCCTCAAGGTGAAATTTTGTTTCATGTACCATTTCAGGGGTGCCCTGCAGTCCACATCACACAGAGGCAGACATTTCATCATTGTGTGCTGCATACTGTACAGTCTTGTAAAGTCAGCAGCCAGTGCAAGGAGACCTGGAGGCTGAAGTCAATGAGGCAAAGCCTGAAGAACAACAGGAGCAGGAGAAAGAAGATACTAGGGGGCATATCCCTGCTTAGCATCCACAGCCTCATATCCCAGCTGAGTAGAAGAGAGTAGCGTTGTCAGCACAGACTAAGGAGCCTTGAAAATAATATTTCCCAAGCGTACCTAGTGAAGTTTTCTGCATTCCAATTTTTACCACCAACACAGTACACCAATAATGAGATTCAGGCCCAGGTGATACATAAAGCTCCACCACATACTGCTTTGAAGGTTCAACTGCACTGATTATGGCATGTGAATGAATAAATCCCTGATCCAATTACTTAAATGGCTCACTGTAACATCTGTGGATTTTCTGATAAATAGCACTTTGTTTAAAAGAACTCTGCAGAAAATATTTTTTTTATGTGAGGAACTCTGAGATCCCACTGAGAATCACACAGGTTCAGGTCTGTTGCCTGTTCATGGATGTAAACTACTTTTAACATTGTTTCAAATATCTTTTGACCAATTTTGTGGGTTTTTTGCAGGGGACCTGATTTGGTATTAATGCTAACCACAACCACATTTCAGCATAGCAAAAAGAGGTACAATGTACTGTCTAGGCATTGATCTCTTTTTCCTGTATCACAATCATTTAAATTTATATCAGCAAATAATCCTGCCCATAGCAGTTTTCTTTCTTTTTCAATCTTTTTATTAATTTTCAAATTAATACAGATTAATATATAACATCAATGTTTGTACATGTAATACAAAGAGATCAGGAGAACAATCATGGCATAGATAATCATAAAGAACAATAAAATATAAAAAAAATCTAGATCCTACGATCTCTTAGTAAATGAATATAATATAAAAGAAAGAAAAAGATTTATTATATATATAAAAGAAAAGAAAGAAAAAATAATCCCCAAATCAATAAGAAAAATTATAAACAATATATCAAACCAAACTGAACAGAAAAATTTCAAAAAAAACAAAAAAAAGGAAAAAAAAGACTGGACTGAAATTTCTCAGTAGAAACAGAGCAATATTATGTCCTCAACTCCGTTCCTCTAGTTTTCAAGTATAGTATGTTACAAATGTGTCTTTTGGATCAGAATTCAGCGAGTTTTAATCCCCTGAGAATGAAATATCTTGCAAGCAGCATTTTTTAAATAGTATGATGAATCACATTATTATTTCTATGTCTCCTTTTACATTTAATATTTCCATTTGATATAGGAGACCATTCAGCCGATTGAGCCTATGCCAGTTTTCAGATCAATCCTTTTAATCTCATTTCCCTATTTACCTCCCTGGAACCTATTATTTCCCCCTGATTTACCCACCAGTCACCTACACCAGGAGTGGTTTACAGGAGCCAATTAAGAACCTGTCTGTCTTTGGGATATACGATCACTCAGTATAAACCCATCTGGTCATAGGGAAAACGTGTAAACTTCATACAGACAGCATCAGAGGTCAGAATCAAACCCAGGCTGCTGGACTGTCTGACAACTACATTACCTGCAGTACCATTGTACCATACATATTTTAGAAGCTTTTCTAATCCTTTCCTCCTTGCTTTCTGGTTAATATTAGCAACAGTACTTCTGCCACCATTCTGATACATCTACTTTAAATCTGATTTTTTATAATAATGATTTAAGTCAAACAACACTTTAAATTTGCATTGCTAGATAGTCCTGTCCATAACAGTTTTCCTTCAGAATATGTTTAGGATTTGCCTCTTGGATCAACAGTTAACAGTTTGTTATTTTAAAAAATAATGATTTTTTTCATGCAACATGGCATATGTACGATATTTATTTCATTTTTTATAATGTTCCTTCAATACTAAAATTTTAAAATTGTTCTTCTTAAACAGATTTTAAGAAAAATGAAACTTGTCTTTGCATTGGCAGTACATTGAAAACTATTTCCAAAAATTACCTTATTTTTGCTGTGTCCTTTTGTTAAGTGGAGTTTATCAGAGTAAACAGTGAATAACAAGCTTGCTAAATTAACTTTCAAATTATAGAAATTGATGAAGTTAGATATATGCTCCTGATAAATGAGATAGATTAATCAACAGTGATTCAGTTAGTAATATAATTATATTGGCAATGAAAAAATGTATTACTGTGATCTGGACATGACACTATTAACATTTTTTAAATCTGTTTTACATCATTTCCACTTAACTGAGAAATGAAAGTAAACTTAAAATGACAACATACCATTTTTTTAAGTTTTGATGTCTCTGTTTGAAAGTTTATAAATTTATAAATCACAGTAAACTTTCAGACAGATAAATGAAATACTGAAAAATAAAATAATGAAATATTGATATTGAAAAGAAAATTTAAAGAATAACCTTAATTTTTTTCACCTCTCTTGTGATTCTAGAATTCTAGTTCTGTGTTAGGAGCAAATGCAGTTAATAACAGCTATTCAATGACTGATTAAAATCATTTTTTTCCAGTGAAGATAATCCAGTTGAAGTTAATTTGCATAATATTGATAATCTGTAAAAGTGGAGCTCTGCAAGATCACTGCAGAAACTGAAATCGTGTCACAGATAATATGGCTAAGGCCCAATATATAAAACCAGGAACAATGCACATCATGTAAGACTCTGTAAAATCTACATATGGAGTATTGTGTTCATTTTTTAATTTCTGTATATGGTGTGAGTTAATGAGAATTTGTAAAAATTACACAAAGTCATAACCGGTATGCTGTCTGGTCTAAAAGCTTTCAGTTCTGAACTTAAGTTCTGAGGGTTATTTATCTTACAGAAGGTGGGTTTTGTGGGAATATGATTGAGTTTTGTTTAAATGCATTGGGACTGGAGTCAGGTTGGATAGGTTATTTGATATATTTACAGTTGTCAAAACACTTAGACATAGATTTAGGTAGAACATGAAAAAATATTTCTTTTCATAGAAGATTTTAAACTCAGATGTTCCATTGAATTGATAACAATATTTCTTCTATGTCTATTGATTGTAGGTTAAAACACATAATATAAGCTGAGTCTACCATGCAGCACTTGTGAAAGTGTTGAATTAGAGCAGATGCCATATTTCAGATGTCCTGCTGTTCAAGCTTAATTTTACATTGAAATAAGGGCAGTGGGGGGGGGGAGGGGAGGAGGTGTTGGAATGAGGACTTGAGTGGTGACATGGTTAGTAAGAGCGAGAGGGAGATTGGGGATTGGCAGGGGTTGGGTGTCAGTGCAGAGTGGGAAAGAATAGGCAAAGAGGACAAGGTAATTGAAAAACTTGCCTGATGGCTGTCCCAGTTCAGGGTCACACAGAGACATTTGTCCCTCATATAGAAATTGTATCAGGGTCATAAAGGTGACTTATTCCCAGAAGTTCCTTGTTGAGTCTCCAGAATGGTGCAAAATAACCTGGAAATAGTTGGTACCACATTTCACTCTGGAAAAAAGAATTACCCTTTGTCACATAACATTGGAACCATGGGCTTTGTAATTGAATTTCTTGGCATGTGTTAACTTAGCAAAATAGGTTTCTAAAAATAATTTTTCAAAGTACAGAGAGAGAGAAATAATGTAACCATTTGTAGTAGGTGTTTCTTGGCACTTCCAAATTAATTGGAAGATATTAAAAACATTGCAGATATTTGTAACGTAGAAGATGCAAGGTTACTTCTCAGTCACAATGACAACATTATTCAAAGACATTGTGAAAAGATAGCTCCATTAGAGTTAGGTTTTATTATACTTTCAAAGGGACATCCCGGGCTGATTTAGGTTTGGTGCTGCCCAAATATGAGGCAGCAAATGGGAGCATCCAATATAAATTCAGGATTGTGTTCCAAAATTAAAGGGATACGATAATTCAAAGGTAAGCATTTAAAACAAATTCTTTTTCAACATTATCAAAAGTATATCGAAACAAGGCTGACTTAAATAAAAAGTGCATGGCAAAATTGAAAATGTTGTGAGAACCAAAATATATTGAGGAAATATTGGAGGATTCCCTATTTCACAGCTGGCAGAGTACAAGTCCTGCTCTTTGGGATGGATGTGAGGTGGTTTGATCTCTTTGCCATTCAATTTCAATCTTCCCAGAGGACAGTAGAATAGAATGACCAGGGCCAAGAAATAAACACCATGAGTGAAACTTGGGAACAGTTACAGAAGAAGACTTTCTGCTTTAGGGAAGTTGCTTAGAAATGACAGAGCAAAAGAAGCATTCCCTGTGTTAACTTCCTCCATATTTAACTTATGACAAGCCCCGTCAAAGTTCACTATTTTTTCATTTGTTACCCATTCTCCATCTTCCCGCAGGGCAAACGTTCAGAATCAGGTTTATTATCACTGACTTATGTCTTGAGATTTGCTGTTTTGAGGCAGCAGTACAGTGCAAGACATAAAGACATAAAAAGTACTATAAGTTACAAAAATAAATAAATAGTGCAAAAGAGGAAGAATGAGGTAGTGTTCATGGGTTCATGGACCATTTATATCAAACTGCAATTACAATTGAAAACATTGAGTGACAGAGATCCTCAAAATGCTTTGTTTCTAAATCGATTTTAACACAGCACAGCTTTTGAATGGCTGGGCATGTTGTTGGCAACTTATGAAAGTTATTTCACTGGTGGCAAGCATAACTGTTTTTATGAAAAAGAAATTATAAGCCCCTGACTCTTGAAGGAGTCCACTCTACCATATGTAGAAGGGCGTGGAAGGAGTGGGTGGATGCAACAGGCTGGGATACAGAGACCCTTCTTGATTTGTGTGCCCTCACACTGGTAGATGGGCATACAGAGAAGTACTCAAGTGTTAGACACTGTATCTTGCAATACAAGCTCTGTTTAAAGGTGTCCCTTGAACCATTCTAACATTTCTTCCTTTTCTGTCATTGTAGACATAGAAGAGCAGTCTGCCAGCATTTTCAGTGGCCCAGAACAAGTCTGCACCCGGTGTCTCTCTCACCAACGTTTCCAAGTTCCAGCAAACTATACACATCCAGGAGGAAGCCGTTAGTGAGAAGGAAGCACCGGGTGAGTTACAGGGCACAATAGGGGTAAATGATGGTGGCACAAGAAAAACAGGAGTCTGAATCCAGATTTACTGCTGCCATCAGTAAAAGAGCAAAACTACTTGTTTCCTTGTATTAATTGTTTTACTTGCCACCATTGAAATAGCTTTCATGTGTTGGCCTCTAAATGTATCAAAATGCTTCTCAGCCCATGTGTATGCAGAAATAGCTCACAACAGTAGTGTGATGAATCATAATCTAGTGAAATTGGTTGGGGGATAAACAATAGCCAGATCACCTTTTGTGTATTTCTTTGAACAGGATATCATTGCTCACCTGAACACACAGGCAGGGTATTAGTTTAAAGCCTCATCTAAAAGATGGTGGCACAGAAATATTATTGCACTGTACAATATTTTCATGTGACTCATGATGGAATTTAGTCTAAAACTCAGTCATATTTACTCTTTACCTGCAGAGCATGTTTCTTGAAATTTGCTTACACTCCTCTCTGTGAGTGTGTGTGTGTGAGTGTGTGTGTGTGTGTGTGTGTGTGTGTGTGTGTGTGTGTGTGTGTGTGTGTGTGAGACGACCTCAAATGTAGAAACATGCGTAACCTAAAGAGTAAGGTCTGCTGCTGCATTATTTAAATGCCTCATCCCTATCTGGCCATTGCTGGATGTAATGTCTTCATGATGGCATTAACGCATGGTCCATATATATGCAAGAGCAACAATAGTTTCATTTACAAAGCATTTACATTTAAAATATTATCTTGTTACGACTTTAATCTGTTGCTGCATACTAAATGTTTGCGAAATTATTATATTGTTGAGAAACAGATAGACCACATGACTCTCCTGTTTAATCAGAATAACAGTCTGAAAACACACATGGATACAGAGAAAGAAGCTTGTAGACACTTATAGATGCATTACCCTGGCATGACCGTCAATTTAAATTTTTCCAGAACGGTACTGAGAAAATCTCTTGGGTTGTTCACACCATCCTTCTTGTCCTGGTTATACATTGACATCTAATGTTCTGTTGGCACCCCTGGTACGGAATACTCATGCCCATATACTCCACTCTTTCCCCATACCACTCAAATACAAATCCTTTCCAATGCAGTCCCTCCAATTCCCCATTGGGAACTGCTTTGGAACATTCAGCACAGAAAGAGATGATGGAGGCAAAACTTTGGGATTCCTTTGAAGTTTGTGCATAAATACTCCCAGCTAACTTGGAATTGCCAACTCTAACGCACATCAAGCAGCATTGCATGTCTGGCATGTTAATTAAATCTCAGACAAAAATTGTCATTGTTTTCTTGCACTGCATCATGTTTTGATGAATTGAAGGATTTAGCCGTGTCTTTTCATCAGTAGTACACTGAAATGTCAGGCTATATTATATGCTTTTGTCAAGGGCAGGCTTGAATTGGCAATCTAATTTAGGGAGCACCAAACTCATTGTAGTCATAAAGCAAAATGAAGTTCCTTAGGGATTTTGGCAATAATGTAATATCGTACAGCTGACTGATAGAAAAACTGTGTTTTTCATATGTTTATGGGCAGCATATTAGTTGCTATGCAGGTGCTTATATGCCAAGTGGAAGGATATAGAGGCAGATAAGTTGAGAATAATAGGACTTAACTTGCACTAGATGTACTATTAACATGGGTCATGTTGACCACAAGTATCCTTGCAGCAGATGTTGCTGATGCACACATGACACCTTTCTGGCCATTAGCCTGCACAGACAGCTGTTCATGATCGTTGCCAGACAGGTGTATGTGGAATAGCAGTGAGTAACATAATGGCAGGTGCCACACTCCAGGTCTGGCATGCATTCATGCATCTTTTAAAATTCATCTGTGAAATGCTGTATTTCAGGTGTTCTAAAATGAGTCTCATTAATGTTAACTTTACTTGGCAAACTCCCAAAACATTATTATTTGTGCAGATAGTTCTTTGTTCAATAGGCTTCACTGAGAGTTATTATTATTTTATGTAATTTTTCTGCAATTGCTATTCTGATAAAATCTTTAGATGTTTAAATGATTTAAGGCTGGGAAGTGACAAGAACAGGTAATAAGTATAGGAAGTTTCTGGCAAAGTTCTAAGATGATGGTTTAAATCTTCCCAGTGTCTTGCTGGAGAGAATAGTGGTCGTCCATGACGGGAGGTTGCACGGGCAGTTTTGACTGAGCCTGCAGAAGAGACAAGAGAAGCAGGCACATGGGAGCAGCACAATCTGTAAGTTTCCCTCCAAGTCACCCACTACCCTGTATTGGAAATATATTGCAGTTCCTTCATCACTGGGTCACAATCCCAGAATTCCCTACTTAAATACCTTCAGATTAGGTATTACCTATTGGAAATACCTTCACTATACAGATTACAGCAGCTCAAAAAGGTATTAAAGGCTGGGCATTAAACGTTGGCATGGCTAATGATGCCGACAGCCTTGGAGAGGATAAATACAGTTCCCAGTTCATAAAAGGTGATAACCATTAAATTTGCTTATGGGCTTAATTCCCAATTAAATATTTAACATGTTTTTGTAGAAAATAGGTGCCATCTTTGTTTCAGTAAATGAAATGTGGAAATATCCAAATAATTTAATCATTTACTTGGGTCTTTTCATGTGATCATGATTGCTATTTAGACCACTCCAGAAGCCTGGATTTACACATAATGTTTCACCTACATTCGATTATCCAAATACAGTTCCTACATTCTGGGCAGGTGCTTTAATGACAATGGCTTAAAATTAAACAGTTTTAAACAATTAAGTGAATACTAATCTATGTTTTTCAAAAAAGAAAATCTACAGCATGGAAACAGGCACTTTGGCACACCATCCATGCAAACTATCAAGCACCCATCTGCACTAATCACACACCAATCCTACTTTATTTTCTCCACATTTCCCTCAACTCCCCCCAGATTCTACTATTCATTCTACCTAATAAGGGCAATTTACCCACCACTCTACACATCTTTCGAATGTGGGAGGAATGAGAGCACCCTGAGGAAACCTACTTGGTCATGGGGAGAACATGCAAACTCCATACAGACAGCAGCAGAGATCAGGATTGAATCCAAGCCACTGGAGCTGTGAGGCAGCAGCTCTACTAGCTGTGTCACTGTGTTGCCATATTTGGTGCAGATCATGGAAGTAGCCTGATATTGATTACCATGTACTTGGTAAGCTTCAGGATTGTGTGAACACTTTCTTCATAGAATGGATTGGGAAAACTTATGGGCCCAAAATTCTTTACAGTTATTGTAATTTCTAATGTCCAAAATGATGGAAATCATTTCTAAATCTATGGTAAATGAATTTGCAATAATCATTTGAGGTTTTGTATGAGAGTGGCACCAAGCTGATTAAAGTGAAGATCAATGTCACATTTTTGCAAGTTACATTAATAGTATTCTAAGTGTAAAATAGAATGAGAAATTTAAGCACACTTGAGGTTGGTTGAAGTGAGAAGCTTATGAACCCACAAACTCTTTAAAAATTCTTATGATTATTGAAGCTGGGATCGAGTTGGTTATTTAGCTTGCTACTAGAAAGTTTTTCTGACTCGCTGCAATATCCAAAGGACATAGCTCCCCCTTATCCTCAGTGGAAACTTCTCCATGCCTGGTGTGGGAAACTTTGTTGGTCACAGTAATATAAGGTTAAGTCAAGGAAGTGGAGAGCACAAGAAAAAGACAATGAATATATGCCACCACCCAAAGAATATGTAGGTAACCCAGCTCCGAAGAAGAGTTCAACAAAACCTCTAAGCTATATGAGCATATTGAACTAAAAGAACACTATTCTTACAGTTGAGCATGTAGCCTCCAAAATCAACATTATAGGTTGCTGTATGTCTTAGAATTGAACATTTAGCCTATATGTAGCTTTGATCTTTCTTGAATACACTTCGTTTCTGAGGATTTGGTTCCCGCAACATGAGAGTCATGGCCACCTTTCTCCTCAGTGTTCACTAGTGAGGTGGCATCCTTCACATGCACTGCATTACTCTGGCACAATTAATCTGCTTAGTCAGTCGTCCAATATGACTTCCTTACTATATTTAATTCTTCTCAGGTTGAAGTATTGAAAGTGGTATGCGGCAGTGTAAGTGACACTGTCAATGAAATCAAAGGGACTGTGACAAAAAAAAACCAAAAGGCATGATCTTTGTCTCAGTTGTAGGTGGACGTCACCACATCCAAATCATTGGCCTGGATTTTGACAATAATGGATGAACAGTAATCTTCATTCATTACACTTACGAATGTTCCTGATTCATGGGCTTTTAAACAGTAATAGGTCTTAGGGTATCTGACATCATGAGACCTTCTCTGCTGAAGAACCTGGGCTCTGTGTGAACAGCACTAGGACTTTTCAACCAACCAGATTGAAGATTTCACACTGAGACTCACAAGTGCTGATGTTAGAAAGGGTTAGTTTGGTGTGTACTTGGGGTGAGACTTCTAACTTCCAGTTCTGGAGAGGTGACCAATGCCTACTAACATATTGTATGCAGAGGTGAATAATGTAAGCTTAGGGCCTGAGAGGAAGCACCCCAGCTCCTCCTGGCCCACGTCATTTCCATAAGAGCACCAGCCTTTTTGTGAAGATGTCCTCGCCTCTTTTGACCTTTTTAAAATGATCTGGAAAACTCAGTTGTCCAGGAAGCTGTCAGACTCATTGAAATGTTTGAATGTTTAACATTCCTCATAGAGTCATAGATTCAGAGAACAATACAGCATGGATACAGATCCTTCGGCCCAATGAGTCCATGCCAACCATGGTGCCCAACCATCTAGTCCCAATTTCCTGCATTTAGCCATATCCTTCTAAGTCCCGTCCCTCCAGGTACCTATCCAAGTGCTTCTTAAATTATACTATTGTACCTACCTCAACCACTTCTTCTGGCAGCTCATTACCACCCTCAGTGTGAAAAAGTTGCCCCTCAAGTCCCTTTTATATCTTTCCTCTCTCACCCCCAACCTATGTCCCCTAGTTTTGCCCCCCCCCACCCTGGGGAAAATATTGTTACCGTCCATCTTATCTATGCCCCTCATGATTTTATAAACTTCTATAAGATCATCCCTCATTCTCCTATGCTCCAAGGAATAAAGACCTGGCCTGGCCAACCTCTCCCTATAACTCAGGCCCTCTAGTCCTGGCAATATCCTTGTAAATCTTTTTGTAAACCTTGTAATATCCTTGTAAACCTTGCAATCTTTCCAGTTTAGCCACGTCTTTCCTGTAACAGGGTGACCAAAACTGTACACAGTACTTTAAGTGCGACCTCACCAACAACTTATACAAGTGCAACATAATGTCCTAACTCCTGTACTCACTGCCCTGACTGATGAAGGCCACTGTGCTAAATGCCTTTTACACCACTTTGTCTATCTGTGGCACCACTTTCAATGAACTATGCACTTGTACTCCGAGGTCCTTCTGTTCTATTACACTCCCTAGTGCCCTATCATTCATAGTATAAGTCCTGTGCTGGTTTGACTTGCCAAAATGGATCACTTCACACTTACCTGTATTGAAATCCATTTACCACTCCTTGGTCCACTTCCCAAACTGGTCAAGATCCCCCATAATCTACAATAATCTTCTTCACTATCAACAACACCTCCTAATTTTGTGTCATCCGCAAAATTACTGATCAAGCTTTGTGCATTCGCATCCAAATCATTTATATAAATAACAAATATACAAGAGTCGCAACACCGACCCCCTGCGGCACACCACAAGTCACTGGCCTCCATTCCAAGAAACAACCTTCAACCCTCTGCTTCCTACCTCCGGATTCAAAATTGGCTATTTCCTCCTAGGAACAGATTGGTATCCCATCAATCCCTGTCTCTTCTGGCACCTCTTTGCCCCTCCTCTGTTAAATCCAGGGTTGGGGTCAAGTTTGAAATTCTGATAATTTTAGCATCTCACCCGATTTACAACCCATCCTTTGTGGAAGGTCGAAGTTCATCCTGCAAAATGCAAAGCTTAAAAGAGCAAGTATGTTGATGTATTTAATTCAAGGTAAAAATCTGCTATGGAACGTAAAATATACTGCAGAGAGGGGAATAAGATGGGCAAAATGCAAGATGTATTGTTTCAACAATTCTTTAAAAGTCTCCAATGAACTCAAATGGAATGAGACTCCAATGTGTGGCAGTTATTAAGATACATCGTGGTGTTAGAAATTCACTTGCATTTGAATATTCGTGGCCAAACTTTTACTAGCAGGTTTCATGGGTAGCTAACGGGTAACTGGTCCAAATTCATGCACATATCTTAACATTGAATGTTTTAGTCTATGGTAGAGCAGGACAAATCAGATAGGCACTTCCTGATCTTTGTTATTATTGATACAAGTACAGATGGTGGAAGTCAGTTAAATTCAAGCCATTATCTTCTTCCTTATTACTGTCAGCAGTATAGAGCTTAGAGCATATTCTTTTTATGATGATGGTGACAATCTCCTTCCTCCTCCTCCTCCTTATCATCCATTGTCATATAATTCTCTCGATTATCTTTCTCCTTATCCTTGTCCTTCTCTTAACGATCTCTATCCTCCTCATCATTGTCCCTCTCCACATGCATTCTTGTTCCTCCAAAGGAATTGCAAGAAAGAAGGTTACAAGCTAAGAGGGGAAGTGAATTAAAAATAGAACCGTAGTAGAACCGGGAGGTTGAAAACTTCTGCCGAAATGTTGTTTCTCCTAGAATGCTGTAATATTGGTGACGTAATGAAGATTAACATGCTGATCATTGCATAATTGTACAAAAGCAAAGAAATGCAAATTGTAGCTATGAGGAGAGACTGACTAGGTCAGGATTGTTTTCTTTGGAACAAGGGAGATTGAGGATTGATTTGGTTAAGATGTACAAAATTATTGAAGATCTAGACAGTAAATGGTAAAGATTTATATCTTTTAGCAAAGTCAATAAATAAAGGGCATATTCAAGTTAATTGGTGGAAGAATTAGAGGGGGATTAATTTTTTTCACACAAATAGTTGTGGTGGTCTGGAATTCATTGGCAAGAATGGTGATGGAAGGAGGAACCATCATTTCATTTAAAAACTGTAGCTACAAAATTAAAGACCAAGAGCTGGTAACTGGGAGTAACCCACATTTTCCTATTTTCAGGCTGGCGATAACAGAATAGGCTGAATGGGTCCTTTCTGAACTGTAATTTTTTCTGACTTTATGATAGAAGTTAAAAAATAGAAACAGGACATTTGATGCAACTATTTGTATTGCATCTTTCTTAAGTGTCATCACAATGAATGATTCTTCCTACAGGTGGAACCCAAAACTGCATTGAGTACTCTAATTCAAGTCTTATCATTCTCTCTTAGTTTTTATAACATGGGTAGAAAGTCATTATTAGTCACGTGCAAAATTTGCAAAGTAGTAGAATAAGCACATTGTATTCTGCTTCTGCAATTAATTCAACTACGTATTTTGCTACATCATGCATTTAATGCATGTAACCAAATCTATCTCTTCAGATAAAGCCCAGAATTGTATTAGTTTTCCATAGCCTGAGTTGCTGCCATTAATGTTTTGTGCATAAGTTCTTTCTTCCAAGTATGCCTGCTCTTTTACACTACTCAGCCTACTTTCATTCAAATACTGCTTTTACATTTTGATGCATCACCTCCTAATTGTTTTGAGTTCCTACTGCCTTCTTAGACCACTGTTCCATCCTATGAATCTCACTTTACAACCTCCTTTAGCTTCCAGAGGAATTAACAATACCTCTTTTGGCGTTAGCTCCCAATTTTGATGCCAGCCCACATTAAGCCATTGGTATGCTCATTGACTAGTTGTGTTCTCCCCTATCATAAGGTCTACCACTACCACCTACTTCTAACTGCCAATCTTTAATCAAATTTACACTTAATTTTGGAACGCTTAGTCTTCTCAAGTAACAGTACATGCAGTGCTAAAGTCTATGCTCTCTGCTTTCACCCTTTGCCCCTATATATCATTGTCTGTTACCTCCCTAAATAATTCTATGGACTTTGTAAACCATGATTATTTCTTCTGGAATCTATGTTGGGTACCTGTAACTATTTTCTCTTTATTTAGATACGTGGCAATTTTATCCTCAATTAAGCAGACTAAAATCTTCCTTGCCGCAGATGTTGAGCTAAGTGGCATGTAATTATCTAGATTAATTATTTCTCCATTTTTTTGAGATGGGTACTGCATTGGACACACTCCAGTCCTTTGGCACTCATTTATGCTCAGAGCCCTGAAGTGTAATTTTGACGGCCTCTGCATTTTCTACCATCAATTTTTCAGAATCCTACACTGTAGCAGGTTATGCGCTGAGACAATAATTTTAATGTCACTCATCTGGCAGAAACCAGTGAGTGGGGAGGCAGTTAATGTGACTTACTCTCTACAATCCTGCCATCTCCTGATGTTGATCTGTTCTCACAAGGTCTATTACAAACATGCAGATCAGAGCCCAGTGATATTATTTTCTGCTGAGAAAGGATTTAATTCATCCATTTCTTCTTGAAACCATGGAAACATTTTTTTCATATTGTAGTTAGACTGAATATAAATTGCCACTCAATTTATTTACTTGCTGTGAAAACAAACAACTTGGCGTTTTAGATCTGACCTCAATTCACCAAGTGCTATCTTCTGTCACCTCTGTTAAGGTTGGAGGGGCATGTGCAAAAGCATGAAAATTTAGTTTGTGCCACAAGGCAGTGGACAACATTGTTACATCCTAGGTTATGATAATGTATATTAAAATATTGAGTGGTTTTGGTTAGATTCCAAGATGTTAAGCTTTGATATCTCTTACAGGATTAAGTAGCCTGCTACATTTAAGAGAATAGCCAAGTCAATACCCCAAGACTATAATAGTAACATACGTGCAATTATTATAAAATATTATATCCCTGACTCACCTGGACGTGTAATTGTTTGAATATGATGGATAGATATGATGCGATAATTGTCTTACATTTTGAAAGTGGCCCCCACAGTCACTTTAAAGAACCGTTGATTTGGCTGCTGTGGATACTGAGGATGTGAAGGGCATGGTTCATTTACTTTAGCACGAATTTTGAATGGGCTCCTGCAACAAGTTTTGGAACCCTAATATGACACTGAGAGGCTGCAGTATTCAGTCTGTCAGCAATTGCATTTTTGGAAAAAGAAGGCAATTAAAATTTGTCAGTCTCTGTCTACAAGAAGCTAGATTGAAAACTGCCCAAACATGTAAGATCTTTAATCACATCAAGTTTGTTGGATTTCAAAGTTTACTACCTAACACATTCTGCTCTTTCATTTACTTCATAACTGTCCAGGCCAGGTAATTCAACAATTGGTATTGGATGTTTCTTATATAAAGGAGAAGTTCTTTCTATTCATCTATAATAATGTAACTGAGTACCAAACTATGCTTTGCTGCAATGTCATTTACTTAATTGTTTCTATTCATTCTTCATTCATCCAGCCTTCTTATTTCCTTCCATTTAATTTAGCAACATCCTCCACTTACCCGAGTGCTCAATTGCTCAGACAAATTTATTGTCTCCAGAGAGGTTTGGGTAAACGAAATTGTGGCCAATCTACAACTTGTGACATCAAAAGTGTTGCTCAGTTTGATGCAAGGGATCTGAGTATTGGTAAGTGATCTTCAGCTTGTATGCAATTAAGCTTTATTAGCATTAGTAATAAGGTGGCAGAATAAACCCAAGCCTGTGAAAACCTTTCACCTGAATATTTACACATTTAAACATTCACTATTTTAATATAATTATGATTACAGTAGTTCAATTATCTTTATATTTTAGAATTGATGACTATAAGAAATAAAGCTAATTTATTGACCTATAAAATATTTTAGAAAAAAGGCTACATGGAAAATCAAAATTACTTGTCAGCCTCAATTCTATTGTGCTGTATCTGGCAATGATCTTATTAAGTATTGTCTTGATCCTGAATGCGTACATTAAATATTGCCTGTCTGTATTGTATTTCATTTTGTTTGTAGTATGAGAAATCTCTCACCGGCTTGTGCACACATAGTTTTATTTATTGCACTAATGAACAATGTGGATGATGTTGCTTTATTTTACACCCATTAATTTGTAAGGATCAGAAACCGGGCAGACTCATTATGACTGTGTGATCTTTCTCACTATATTTTGTTCTGTGAGTTCCACCTTTGTATACCATTCTGTCTGTACTAAAGGAAGAAAATCTACTCTATGGTACTTGACAAATATTGCAGCGAACTTGGGCCTGTTAATTGGAGATTTGAGGTAAAAACTAGCCATTGTGGCTTTAAGAACACAAAACAATTATACAAAAGTTTGCAAAGGAATATTTATGATGTTAATGCATACCTAATTCATCCTTTTCTTCATTTTAAGAACTCATTTAACCACAGCACAACTGGCACTCAAATACATGTTAAGTGTACGGAAGGTAATTTGTCTCGTTTGAGATCATTTAAAAGATCGTTGACCAATTAAAATGTGTATGCAAATGAATAATTCACTAATACAAATGTTCCAATTATTTTTTATTATCTGTTTTATGTGCCTAATTATGTAAATTCTGTGATATGCTATGAAGTAGTAAGACTTTTTATGGGTTATGTTTACAGTGGAAGCAGAAAGAGAATAAATGTAAAAAAAATACAATTGTTCAGTTCTTGCCTTGTTCAGGAGAGCACTTAGTTAATGCTTGATCTAAATTGAGTACTGTTTGCCAACCTTGCATAGGCAAGGAACTGTTGGGGTACAATTTGGTTTTCACTGCCGAGGCGGTTAGTGTTACCTTTGTGGGGAATTGGTGGGGTGAATATAGCTGTAAAGTTTCCATGGTGGAGATTGGTCCTGGCTGATTTTCCATTTAAATTGTTGAAAGGAAACTTAAGTGCATATCCTATCTCTCTAGAAAGAGGCACAGAGAATCTATACCAGCTCTGGAGCATTCTCGTCAATCTACAGCCCCACTTGCTTTACTGTAACCCACATATCCAACAATATAACACTGATTCACCTGTCACCTACCCACCACTGGGTAATTTACAGTGGCCAAATAAACTTGCAAAAAACATGTCTTTGAGATGTGAGGGAAACTTGAGCACCTGGGAGAAACCCATGCAATTAATGGGGAAATGTGTAAACTCTGTGCAGATCAGACAGAACCCAGGTCTCTGTAGCTATGAGACAACACACTTAACTGTCAAACCATTTGATAAAAGTCCTTTTAAATTCTACCATTTGATTTTCAACTGTAGCCTTCACCCAGGTGAGATTTAATTGCTAGGCTCTAAAAAAACAGAATCTACCCCAATATTATTTGTAGAACTCCAACTTCTTGGAAAGGACATGATAACCTAAGCTAATGTATGGTGCTAATGTTCAAATAATATTATTACTACTTTAACCAAATGTTTGTTTGAAGTCTTTGCTTCAAGGTGTTGCTTGTACCTTATATTTTTGTGTACTTTTGAGTGAAATGATATGACAAATGATTGAACAAATTTGAATTATAATTTGGGAGGCTGGATAGAAATTTCCATTGTTTGCAATTACTTTACAGAATTGAAAAATGAAGATTTAGTTAATGCAATCTCTGTGAATGAGTCAAGAATAGCATACAAGCAATCTGATTTGTAGGAGGCTTTCAGGAGATCTGAAGTACAATGGAGCCACATACTTGGAAGATGGTAGAAGTAAATTTCAAGTATTGCAGAGGGGACATAACTGGGTGGTTTGACATGGATGTCTGTTTTGGATGATTAATTTGCCTTTTCATTGATTTAGGTCTACAACCATTTGTTTGGAACCCCCCAAACGAATTTGAATTTTTTTCTTTATTATATATCTGGTTATTTGATTCCATAGCAATGTTGAGGCTTACATGGATCTTTTTGTTGGTTACTTCATGTTCCATTGATATGAACAATCTCTTGGCTTAGAAACCAATCCATGAAAGTTCATTCTAGTATTAGTTGTGTAGTTCCGTTTTGTGTATAAAACATAATGCATGTTGTTTAATAAATACAACTGCATAGTGCATTTGTTGAGTAAAGGTAACTGTTTGTTCCAGTACAAAAGAAGTTGAGAATAGGAATGCAGTTGAAAAGTAGTCGTTCAGTTCTTTGTTTTATTTTCTTGATCAAAAATATTTTGTGCATAGAACTAGCTGAGATTGTGAAAGGGGTTTGTGCATTTCCATGAGTTGTGGTGAGCTAATTTTAACACATTCAAGCAATGCAAGTTTTATTTATTTCCTGCCTTTGAAAGCTGGTAAATAAATATCTGCTTTGGCTGCAATTGAGAATTGCCTGGCAATAATTAGCATGATCTTAGAAGTAAAATCATCAATGAGCCATTGTAATTGGGCAGGGTAATATGAGAGAACTTAGAAAAAGTTCTTTCTTTTAATAAAATAGCCATTGACATACTTAAGAATGGGTTCCTGTTAGTTTTTATTAATACCGTTCAGAACAGGTTTATGTATAAGTATAAGGATTTTTTAGTAAGTCCTAGATCATTGAAAAACCTGATTTAAAATAAGTATTTTTAAAATGTAAAATCTATAAAAAAAAAATAATAATTTAAAAAATGAACTGTTTAATAGTGTAATTTATGTTAGGCTGTTGGTAAGCTAATTTTTTTATTTGAAAATTTACAATGTGCATTCATATGATTGTGCACCTTAGAAATTGAGCATAAATCAAACAGACTTACAAAATAAGGTTAATTGCCAGAATTTTGCAGTTTTGATATTTGATTGTGGCCAGGTTTATGGCAAGGCTTGACCGGGACAGGTGAATTCCTGAGCCAGTGTGAAACACCGGTTCGCAGACTATTAATTGTGGGTGTGTCATAAACACCTTTCTACAGGATCAAGGGTTTTGCCAAAGGATGGAGACTGATTTATCCTCTGGGTGCCACTCATCTCACCTGGCTGCCGTCATCTTGATGACTCACGTCCTCCACTTGTGGTAGTCTGTGGACACCAGGTGGCAGTGGATGAGCAGTTGGTGCTCATGTGAGGTTCTTCTTGGGTAAACCTCGAGTCTGCATTAAACTGCAGGCCTTGTCTAGCTGGGATCAGGGAGCTAGGTGGGGATGGTAGTTGAGGAGTGGCTTCGCCCTGGGAGAGAGCAATGGCAAGAAGCCAGAGAGTGGGTGGGAGGGAGGGTTGGGAGCAGGGAAAGAGTGAGGGTGTGGAGGGAGAATGGGAGAATGAGTTGGGTGAAGTGCACAGGTAGTTGTGATGAAGGAGTGGGCATGTGGTAGTGGAAGAATGGGTTTGCTAGAGGGAAATAAGGGAAGGATTGGGGTAGTGAGGGAGAGCAATGGTAAAAGAGGAAGAGCGAGGGGCTGCAGGGTGGTTGGAGAAAGGAAGGAATAAAAGGGCGAATAAGGGAGGGAGAAAAGTGCAAAGGAGGAGCTGGTGGGGGACAGGTTGAGGGGAAGGAGGCATTGAGAGGGACAGTGTTAAGTGAAGGATTGCACGGTAGCATGCAGTTAGCGAAATGCTATTACAGCGCCAGTGATCGGGGTTCAATTCCTGCCGCTGTCTTCAAGGAGTTTGTATGTTCTCCCCGTGACTGTGTGGGTTTCCTCCGGGTGCCCCTGTTTCTTCCCACATGCCAAAGACGTATGGGTTAGTAGGTTAACATGGGTGTAATTGGGTGGCGCAGGCTCGTTGGGCTGGAAGATCCTGTAACCGTGCTGTAAAAATAAAGTTTTTTAAAGAAGAGAGTGCAGGGACGAGTACGTGTGTGTGTGTGTGTGTGTGTGTGTGTGTGTGTGTGTGTGTGTATGTGTGTAGTCAGGGTTCTTACACATTAAAATGAATCCTAAAACTGAATTTTCACCAACAGTAAAAGAGGTCAAATGAGCTAAATTGTTAAATAATTGCTCATATGATTAGTGCAATTAATGGCGATTAAATCATTGAAAGTTTGAAATTCAACCAGTTAATGGAGATGTGAACAGAATAGTGAAACTGAAGATGATCCCAGGAAGGCAGTGATCCATTGTTTGTGGGCCCTGATATCAAATGGTTTATGAATCCTTGGTATAAAATGTTAAGGACAAAGCAAAGGTAAATGTTTTTGTTTAGAATTAAGTGATCTTTTATGTTTTTTTTGGATAATTGTGCTTGTGTTACTAACACAAATAAGTGGAAACCTGCTCCTTAAATATTGAAGCGGAAAGTCAGGGAATATCTCTTTCCTTTCATTGAAGAAAAACAATGTTGCTAATGAGTGGATATAAAAATATTGCTTTCCTTTAACTTACACTCAGCTAAAATGCCCTGCAGATCACAGTTAGATTCCCTACTTGAAGGTGGAATTAAATAAAAAATCACATGAAACCATCAGGTTAATGAGGTAGAAAAGGAATTCATAGCTAATATCAAAAAGAATTAGAAATAATTGGAGTAAATTTCAAGGGTTCTGCAGTCAGACTTGTTACTGTTGGTGCATTTTGGAAAATCACAGTTTTATGGTCTAGAGTCTCATAAAAGGAATTGATGTAAAATTATGGGTAGTACACTTGCAATTTCTTGATCTGTTCAGCGGGTGGATAAGGTTCCCTGCCAGTAACAAACTTAGAAAATTGGTCCTTTTCCGCAAATCAGAGGATTGGTGCTACGTTTCCTCAGGGAAGTAATATCTTTCACTCCTTATGCTCCTGTTGAACCAAGCAAGTGTTAAAACAGCAAGAGGATGGCAGAGAGGAAGATTAAGCCCATAAATTGTAAAGAACTTGAGTAAATTATAGAAACTCATCAATTTATCAGGATTTATAAAATCATATTGAGCATAAATAATCAAGTATAAAAAAATAAATTATTTACAATTAATTAGCACAGGCAATATATTTATAGAAAGATGGGATAGCTTCAAACCTGAAAATACATTACAGAGGAGGCTGTGAATGAGAGAAAACAGCAGGTGCAGCAGTCTGAGGGAAGGTTTGATTCTTATTTTTCTCTTTCAGTTTTCAAAACTGTTAAGTACTGGTGGTATTATTACGAGTGTTGCCTTCAGACTTTTCTCTTTACCCAAATATAACTTTTATACTAAGAAGCATTTTCTGATAGATTCTCCCACTCATTGATCTCCATCAATGATGCCTCATCCAGACTCCCTACAAAACCTTTACTTGATGATCAATACCTTTGGACCCCAAACCATTCCCACCTCCACTGCTGGAGGCTCTTTCACTGCTGACCAACTCCTCGGGGTCTGATTTTTTTTAAACCTATTTTCTTGCATGCTGAACAGTGTATTAGTAGCCATCAGAATTCAATGAACTGTTAATTTGTAGGCATTTGATAATCCATTTAAATAGTACCAGTGGGGTGTCCTTCTTGCTACTTAAGAGCATTCATCCTTGCAAGTTTGAGTGGGCATCGGCTGCAGTAATGAACTCCAAAATGTCATTGCTTCTGTCAATACTCTGATTCATGTTATGACCTTTCTGGTGTGCACTTTTCCAGTGGACATTCAATTGTCTCTTCCTTTTGCTGTGTTCTTGTTTTCATAAACAGGGAGATGCTCCAGATACTCTGACATTTACTATTTGCAAGTGATCTGATGCATCTTGTAGTAAACCCAAGAAAATGACCTAACTTTGTATGAATAAAATCATGTGCTCTTTCCACACCATGTCTCTTTCATAGAGTGTTACTTGTTTATTTTAAATTCTTCTTATGATTTTCTGCTTTATTGCTCCTTGTATTGATAAAATGCTTCTTTTTAAAATCTATATTTACTTTAGCCACTCAACCACGCTAAGTGTAACTTAAGTGTTATGAATATGTTTACTCTGCTTTATTCATACTATATTCAGATATCTGTCTTTAATACTCTAATATCAGCCATTTTTCCGATTAATTGTTTGGAGATCTGTCCTTTTCAACTCAGTGATGTTAGCTAATTAAAGTGCAGTAATTTTACACCATATAGTTCTGTATTAACTTAATTATATTATTGTCAATAATTATCAATTGTAGTCCTATTTTGTAAATTAGATATCTGTGCTGCTTTATCATCCAGAATCAGTTCCAGCATTGCATTCCCCTTGCTACACTTGGAACATGCAAGTTAGTCTAATATATTCCAAAAGACTGTTCTTGGTTTTCTCACCAAATTTTCTTTTTCCTCACTCATTCATAGAATAATTAAAATTCTTCATAAGTACAAGTGTTACTGGTGCACATCTGCAAATTGCTTACAAATTGCATTTCACTTTTTTTTCACCCCAGCTGATATGGTTATAGCTCCATTATTTTTCAACCATCTAAGCACCAACGTCATTTAAAATTTCCTTTCTATGGCCATAATTGGATTTTAATTAGCATTGCCTCTTTTCATTTCCTCCTCTTCCATTTCGAGAACATGTTATAGTTGCAAAGAAACTTGCCTGAAAATTAGATCAGAAAGAGCTGTTTTTTTTTCTCAGTGATAAGCAATTAGTAATTAACATAATCTGGAGTAAATCACACTTGCAACCATTTCCAGATCAAATCATCCAGTTAGTGGTCATAGCCGCGTATTTGATACTTTCCTAACATCAGGATCATGTCGCTCAATGTATGAAGGAAGCTGTATCTGGCCATGCTGTCATGGATGTTTTAATAGTTGAAAGATTCTCATAAAGGTCCAGAGTAGTCATTGATTATTACCTCACAATAGTTTGTCCTCTACATAACATATGCCCACAACAATAGCAGCACAAATCAACTGAATGCTGCTGAATGCTGAAACATCTCTCCACACATGCTGATGTAGACATTTTGCTATTCTACTTCAAGTACTTGAAGGAAACCATCCCAAGTCCATTTACTTACTGTTCTTACAATACTATTTATTCTGGAAAGGTGGAACATAACCCTTCACATGTCTGCACACATTAAATTCCTCAGTGGAGAGCTATTCTGCTAATGTAGCCATTGGTCAAATGCCTTAAATTATCAGGGTAAATGGAAAGTGACCAGTTAATAGGTGAGTTGCTACCCTGAGAGTAATGGGTTTTACAATATTTTAAATTAAGTGGCTTGGATAGGTTAGGGTCTGGCAATGAGGGTTAACATTCTAGGTCAATAAAGCCCCTGTTAAATAAAAAATAAGAAATGTCATAGAACTCTCATTGCGTCATTGGTCTAATTGAATCCTCCAAGAAACACAATGGTCCCCTAAAGCTCCAGCCTTCAATGTTCATTTGCAATTCTTCCTTTCTTCAAATGTAATAAAATGTTTACTAAGAGGGACGGGGACCAGGATGTACCATTGACTCTCACAAATAGATATACTGATCTGTGTCTGACCGTATACAGAAAAGCTGAGCATATACAGCAGTGAGGAGATGCAACACCTGGTTTGATGGTTTCGTCCTAGTCTTCTACCTTCTTTCAGAAATTGTAATAACAATACTTTGAGGAGAAAAACATACGGGGGGTGGGGGATGATTTTTGAGTGAAGAGTCATCTTGATATCAGTGTCAGAGTGTTGGCATAGGACTCTTACATGCAGCAGAAGAGTGAAACACAACCCCTTAATCTTTGAAAGCATCTCTGAACAGACAGATTAAATCTTTCCTGTAGTATCAGCATATGGCTATATGCATTTCAGTTGCCCCCTTAATGATGGATGAAAAGATATCAAGCAATGCAACCACTTCAAATAGTACAATTAGTCTTGTAAATCAACAGTTTCATTTGACATCCAAACATAATGCAATATTAATATGGAAATCCTTCGAAACTATGGGGGACCATTGTAAATTAGTGTAATATTGACACATGCATCTGCATGGGCTCAGCAGGCCAGTGATTCTCTTGTACACAAGTTTCAAGCAGCTACTCATTCTGATCTGAACTCTTAATAAGCAATTTGTGTCATGATCATAGTAATGTTGTAAAATATGTGTCTCCACTTTAAAACTTATATCTCTGTGCATGAGATATATTCTTGCCCCGTGCCATCCTTTTATTACGTTATTAAGCACCAAATACCAGTGTGACTAAGCTCAACATCTTGGAAGACTGTATGGAACTGCAAAGTAAATAATGCATTCACAAAAAATGTTCAAAATAGTATAAGCAAAATCAAAGAATTCAAATATTCAATGGAAATGTAATTGAGTCTTTTTTAACCAACATAGTAACATCCCCTGCTGACCAGAGAGTAGGTTAGCTTTGAAGGCTGATCATAGCAATGACCCAGCTAGACTGCATCCAGGCTGCTGGTAGCTGTTTCCTTTCCCTAGGTAGTTTCGCAGGGGAATGAGAAGATAGTGTTTCAATCTGCTGAAACCCAGGCAGTTCTCTTGCCACAGTATCTCTCTTATTCATTCTCTAAGATACCGGAAATAATTGGTAATTTAAACCAGTAACAAAGGATCTTACAGAGTCAGCCAGCTTTCTGAGATTTGCTGTCTTTTGAACAGCCACTTTCTGGAACCCTGATAGCTGGTAGTTAATCACATGAAACAATCCTTCAAGGGGTGGCCACAATAAGGGAGGAATTGTTGTGCATGGACCTGTATTACAAATGATGTATGCTGCCTCCCTCTGTTAATAATGAAATAAAGTCTATAATCACCCTTCTCACCTGGATCCACCTATCACCTGCCAGCCCTTGCTCCACCCCTTCCCTCCAACTTTTTATACTGACTATTTCCCCTCTTTCCTTCCAGTCCAGATGAAGGGTCTCGACCCGAAATATCGACTGTCCATTTCCCTCCACAGATGCTGCCTGACCTGCCGAGTTCCTCCAGTGCTTTTCGTGTTGCTCCAGATTCCAGCATCTGCAGTTTCTTGTGTCTCCATTCGACATCTGCTATGGTCTACGTCCCACTGAGATTTTAAAGTGTAGCATCCAATTTTGGCTGAAATTGCTGGTGCTGTGTTAATTGCAAATGGGATTCTTCTCCAATCACATCTGCCTAATGGTGTATTTAAATAGATTATCTGTCAGATTGCACCCTTTGAATCCAGCACACTGAAAAATCTTTGAGTCACTCAATTATGACAAAACACCTCCAATTGTCTTCACAGGGCAGTGACTCCTCTTCAGAGCTCCATTAAGGCCTCTTGGGCCTGGAAAAATTCTCAGCTTGCATTTAGTATCTCAGTACATTCCAGACTGTATGTTCAGGAGGTATGTGTGTCTTCTGCAGCTACTCTCTCTGCCTTTGTCAATCTCTCTGATTCAGTTTAAATTTCTCCTTGAGAGCCAATGGGACACACTTTGATGGGTGTTCTACTGGCTGCTTCCTTTCATCTAGGACTAGAGAATGAACCTAATAGTTTCTATGAAACATGTCAGCACATTCATCTGCATGTTGCATAGCTGAAGCAATTGCTTACTTTGAATCAGTCTTTATGAACCTGTCATGGTGTATCTTTGTAAGTCCCATCTGCTACACAGTAGTACTTACATGTGTAGTGTGAAAACCACAAATTAACTCTCTTGATTTTTTTGGTTCAGCAGCTTTAGAGAGCATTTCTGAGAAGGCTTGTTGTACATCATTGCACATAGTTTCAACTGCATCATCTTGAGACCAACACCTTGCTCTTGGATGATATTTTGCTTTGCTCCAGAGTCATAATGGAATGCCACTAGTTTCCCTTGTACCAGTACCTTGGTTTAGGTATATCTGGTAGGTGTTTCTTTCACAGAATTTACCTCATTTGGCACCAGGTATATTGTATTCAACATTGAATGCAAACTTGAACCTGACAGTGTCTCTGTCCTTGCATGGCGCAAATCACCCACTCTATGTATTTTCAATGTGCACTATTGTTCATAATTTGAAAAAAAAATTCCAATTCACACACTTCCAAATATGCAGAACATTTCCTTTCCAGCACTCATATTGCTGTCTACAATATTTACAAAACCTAAGCAACCTTGGCAGTAATTTCCCTTTTCTGTTCTTTGCCTTGTGCTTCACTACATCTCTTCCTTCTGTTGGCCATTCAAATTCTTGGTGTAGCTCTGGAGAGCCCTACAGCTTTGCATGTACCTTTGCATGTTTCTGTCTCGCATATGGTTATTCCCTCAGCTGGACTCCAGGATTCCACAAATAATCCAATCTCTAGAGTTGAGTGAGTTCTTCAAAGCTGTGAAATTGCAATTACCTGCTAACAGTCTTATGTCCATTAAGGAAGTATCAAAGGATTTTCCCTGCTTCTGCTTTTGTGTAAAGAACCAATGACTTTCATTTTTAGGAGGATTGCAATGTGCTTGTAGTGCATCTAATGCATTCTCCGGGGTCTCATTTGAAAGCTTTATGGTTGTGGTGCAGTTCTGTCCCCTTGTGAGCAGTGAGGTATAATAACATCTTTTTACTTTCATCTGCTCAAATTCATCTGCCACAGCCAGTTCTGTGTGCACTGTGAATTCTTCCTTTTACTCTCTTCCTTCTTTAGACAGGTTACTTGCCAAGAAATCCAGAATCTTGTTTGGATTTATTTGTTCCATCATATTCTCTCAATTGAATCAATGGATTGCTATCTCTCAACGGCAGGGTTGCCAACATTGTAGTTCAACGTGAAGGGAAGGGTTTTGATTAGGCTTTTTGTGAGTGGGATTTGTAGGCGGGGTTAGTTGTGGGTGGGCCACAAGAAGATCCCAGGAGCTGCACATGCTCAGTGGAGTAAACTGTCATCTGTAACTACAAACATTCTTTGAAATGGCTGAAATAAGTGATGGAGGAAGAGTAATATATTCCACAGGATCTGCCATTAAGCACTAAAGGAAATGCTAACCTAGAAAAAAGTTATTAAATATCGGTGCAACGCCCAACACGCTGGAGAAACTCAGTGGCTCAGGCAGCATCTATGGAGGGAAATGGGCAGTCGATGTTTCAGGTTGAGGCCCTTCATCTGGACTTCTGCCTGACCTGCTGAGTTCCTCCAGCACCTTGTGTGTTGCTCAAGATTCCAGCATCTGCAATCTCTTGTATCTCTATTAAAGGTTGGTATTTTTTTCAAACAGCTAATTGGTCACACTTTAATCTCAGAGGCCAAATATTTCCCAATCCAGAGTTTCGGGAAGCTGCAACATTTCCTCCCTATCTGCTGTCATTAACCACATTATTTTGCAGTATTAGGATTTTCTGGGAATCCCTCAAGTCCATGTGCAATGCCAGCAGTAAAATCTGGGAGGGATGCCGGGGCAGGAATGGTGATTCAAAGATTTTTACAGTCCTTAATGCCTGTAAAATTTTTTTAAGAGCTCCTAGAAATTGCAGTGAGTGCCAATGGCATCAGGCAGGTACTGAGCTAGAAATAGCATTGGACATTGGCTTGACATTGCATGGGTCCTAAGGACCAAGGTTCGACAGTGGATGGGTCACGAGTACCTGGATCCAATATAGGTTGGGTCCTGAGGTACCAGACCCAACACCAGGAGGGCAGCAAGGATCCATGGCTGACATAGTGTGGGCCCCAAGCCCCGGGTCCAACATTGGATATGTCCTGAGGCTCCAGGCCCAACATTTGGTGGGCAAGAGGATCTAGGCCCAACAATAAGGGGAGTCAAGTTCTTGCCTTGAGTCTAAAGCCACAACCTCCACAGCGATTCTTCTAGTTACCACCTTTGATGGCAGCACAATGGCACAACTGGTAGAGTCATTGTCTTACAGTGCCAGAGACCCGGGTTCAACTCTGACCTTGGTTACTGTCTGCTTGGAGTTTACATGTTCTCCCTGTGACCACGTGGGTTTCCTCTGACATTCCAAATGCAGGTCGGTGGGTTAATTTGGCCACTATAAGTTGCTCCTAGTGTATAGGTGAATGGTAACATCTGGGAGGAGTTGCTGAGAACGTGGGGAGAATTAAAAAAAAGGGATTAATGAAGGATTAGTGGAAGTGGGTGGTTGATGTTCAGCTTGTCCTGCTGGGCTGAAGGGCATGTTTCCTTGCTGCATCTCTCTGTGACTCCATTATTGTACAACATGATGCAGGGCTTTGGGGTAAAATGGGTGATGATGTGTCCTTTCATCATGCTGTGAAATTCCTGGGATTCCCAGCTCTGCTCCCATGTCCTTTGTGGGTTTTACAGTAAAATTGGCATCTCTATCTATGTAGTAAAGGACAAGCAACTTTCCTTTCAGACAAGGGCCATACTGTATAATATGGGATTGTTGGCAACCCTGCTCGATGTATAGCCATGTGTTATTGCAATTGGGAAGGATCATGATATGTTTGATTCAGGCTTGGCGTATAAATTTAATAATTTCATCAATGAGCACTTCTGATGCCATGTCTCTGTACCTCCTTTAAATCATTCTCTGGGATACTGAAAATAGTCAGCAGTTCAGATTATCAGCAAAGATACTTTATTTATGTGATAGTTTACAGAGCCAGCCAGCATCTTACAGTTACTTTCTTTCAGACAATTTTTTTCTGGATTTTTCTTCACTGGCCAATTTTGCAATACTGGCCGATATTTAGTTACATGGAATAATCCTTAAAGCCATCACTGCAATGAAGGATTAATTATTGTCCCTGTGCCAATATCATAATGACATACAAGTAACAAGTAGCACGTCACTTCAATGTCCAGACAAGTCAGAAGGCAGTGAATGGGCCTAACTTAAGAATGTCCAGAGCATACTTCCTTAAGTCTTCTCCTATGAGTCAAATCTGACTTGGACTATGCTTATGATGGAAAAGTGACTGAAACTGGAGGACACCTCTCTGCCATGAGAGAAAAGAGATGCGATCATGGGTGGCATATCTCTGTTCCTTTATGTCAGCAGTCTGCTCACACATGCCATCTCTCTGTTCCTGCAGCAGAATGATCTGTTATGGGATGCCATCTCGTACTTACATATATTTCCTTATGACATAGATGGGGGCCATTGGGTCCATCAAACCTCTGCCAGTTTTCAGAGCAATCCATTCAATTCAAATACCACGACTTATTTTCCCTGCAACCTATTTACCATCATATGTTCATTAACCCCCCCCCCCCCAATTTTACTACTACCCACCTATGCTTGGGTTAATTTACAAATGCCAATAAATTTACCCAACAGTATGTCTTTGGGATGTGGGAGGAAATTAGATCACCTACAAGAACGTCATGTGGTCACAGGATGAACTTACAAACTCCACATGAACAGGAGATCAGAGTCAAACCCAAGTCGCTGGAGCTGTGAGGCAGCAGCAGCACATTAAGCTCATTAATATTGCTGTTTAATGAGAAGAGTAAGGAACTAACAAATTATATCTCACTTTTGCTGAAAGCATTCACCTGCTCCTGAGTGACAGAGACCAGAGATGTACTAAGATCTGTATGAGATTGCACTGAGGCAACAAAATGTCAAGGGGCCTTGTATTGTGGAGGGCCGTAGCTGTCACGTGATAGCACTGCCCAGTACCTGGTCGAAAGACACACCACTGTCATTCAAGGTCTGGCTCCACCCCATCACTGCACACCTGACCATTGGCCCCTTTAAGCACCTTTGTACTTGGCCTCGGGCCATTGGCCAGTGATCGATTAGTCCTTGCTGGCACCAGGCCATTGGCCTTTTTGAACTACCTGGGCTGGACCCCCCAAGTCCTCCAGCACTGTAAAGAGTGCCACATGTGCCTGGTTCATTCTGTTTGTTTGCTCCGAGGAATCATGAAACGAGACTGGAGAGACCACTGGTAAGGTGTGCACTTCGACAGGGTTAGGAGCATTCTAAGTTAGTATTCCCGGTAGCTTGGAGCCGTGCCTGCACTGAGTCAAGGGGTGGCGGGTACCGTATTGCTTTTCCTTGATTGTTTGTACCCAGTTCGTTGTGTGTGTATGTGTGTGTGTATTTTACCCTTGTTGCAATTTTCCCACACTTGCTATCACCGGTGTGCATGTGCGCGTGTGTGTGTATGTGTGTGTGTCTTGTCCCGTTACCTTTTTCCCACGTTTGTCTTTGTAAATAAATCATTTAACTCTAAGACTGTGTTCAGAGTCCTCGTCCTTCGAGACCTCGAATCTGTTTCACAACAGGCCTCCATCTTTACCTCCATGAGCAATGACACCTGACCCTATACAGGCTGACCCCGGGTTATGTATGCCCATCTTATGAACACCTGTACATATGAATGAGCTCCCATAATATTATTAAATTCAAAAGTTTGACAAGCGTACATACAGTCCATTTTTTTTCCTGTGAACAGCAGAACTGATTTCCTCTCTCCCTTTACTTTTAGTAATTCCTTATTTATCAGACTAGGACTTTACTCCTTGGAATATAGAAGACTGAGAAGTGATCATGTGGAAGTGATCATATAGAAGTTCCTTTAGGGAACCCTGCACTAGGACTCCCAAGTCCCTTTGCACCTCCAGTTCTGAATTTGCTCCCCATTTGGAAAATAGTCTACACCTTTATTCCTTCTACCAAAGTGCATGACCATACAACATGACTATGTTGTATTCCATCTGCCACTTCTTTGCCCTTTCTCCCAACCTGTCCAAGTCCTTCTGCAGACCCCCTGCTTCCTCAACACTACCTGCTCCTCCACCTATCTTTGTATCATCCGCAAACTTGCCCACAAAGCCCTCAATTCTGTCATCCAGATCATTAACGTATAACGTGAGAAGTAGTGGACCCAACACTGACCCCTGTGGAACACCACTAGTCACCGGCAGCCAACCAGAGAAGGCCCCCTTTATTCCCACTCTTTGCCTTCTGCCAGTCAGCCAATCTTCCATCCATGCTCTTACCTTTCCTGTAATACCGTGGGCTCCTATCTTGTTTAGCAGCCTCATGTGCAGCACCTTGTTAAAGGCCTTCTGAAAATCCAAGTGAACCACTGACTTTCCTTTGTCAATCCTGCCTGTTACTTCCTCAAAGAATTTCAACAGATTTGTCAGGCAAAATCTTCCCTTAATGAAACCATGCTGACTTCGCCCTATTTTATCATGAGCATCCAAGTACCCCAAAACCTCATCCTTAATCATCTTACCACCACTGAAGTCAGGCCAATTGGCCTATAATTTCCTGTCTTTTGCCTCCTTCTCTTAAAGAGTGGAGTGACATTTTGTGATTTTCCAGTCCTCTGGAACCATTCCTGGCTCTAGTAATTCCTGAAAGCTCACTGCTAATGCCTCTGCAATCTCTCCAGTTACCTCTTTCAGAACCCTGGGTAGTCCATCCGGTCCAGGTGACTAATTCATCTTCAGACCTTTCAGCTTCCCAAGCACCTTCTCCTTAGTAATAGCAACTACACTCACTTCTGCCCCCGACTCTCTTGAATTTCTGTCATGTTTCTGGTGCCTTCCACAGTGAAGAGTGACGCGAAATACTTTCTCGGTTTGTCTGCCATTTCTTTGTTCCCCATTACTATCTCTCCAGCGTCATTTTCCAGCGGTCCGGTGTCCACTCTTGATCTCTTTTGCTCTTTATATATCTGAAAATCTTTTGGTATCTTCTATTATATTATTGGCTAGTTTACCTTCATATTTCATCTTTTCTCCCCTTATTGCTTTTTTAGTTGCCTTCTGTTGGTTTTAAAAAGCTTCCCAATCATCTAGCTTCACACTAATTTTTGCAATATTGTATGCCCTCTCTTTTGCTTTTATGCTGTCTTTGACTTCCCTTGTCAGCCATGGTTGCCTCATCCTTCCTTCAGAATGCTGCTTCTTCGTTGGGATGAACTGATCCTGTGTCTTCTGAATTATTCCCAGAAACTCAGTTACCTTTACTTGGCTGTAATACCGATATACAGTATCTGATTTTAGCTTCTCCCTCTCAAACCATATTATGATCACTGCCTCCTGAGGGTTCCTTTACCTGAAGCTCCCTAATCAAATCTGGTTCATTGCACAACACCAAATCCAGAATTGCCTTTTCGCTAGTGGGCTCGACCACAAGCTGCTCTAAAAAGCCATATCATAGACATTCTACAGATCAGTTCTCTTGGAATTCAGTACCAACCTGATTTTCCCAATCTACCAGCATATTGAAATCCCCCGTGATCACCGTAACATTGCCCTTTTTACATGCCTTTTTATCTCCCTACTATCTCCTGTTGTACTTTGTACCCCACATCCTGGCTACTATTCGGCGGCCTGTATATAATTCCCATCAGGGTCTTTTTACCCTTGCAGTTTCATAACTCTACCCACGAGGATTCTACATCTTCTGATCTTATATCGCTTCTTGCTGAGGATTTGATTTCATTTTTTACCAACAGAGCGACCCAACCCCCTCTGCCCACTTGCCTGTCTTTTCGATAGGATGTGTATCCTTGGATGTTTAGCTCCCAGCTGTGATCTCCTTTCAACTACGACTCTCTGATGCTCACAACAGCATATCTGCCAATTTCTAACTGCGCTATGAGCTCATTACCTTATTTCATATACTAGGTGCATTCAAATATAACACCTTCAGTCCTGTATTCATCACCCTTCTTCTCTTTCTCCATGTTGTCTGAAGTTAAATTCTTATCCCTTTCTAAACTTTCTGTCTTATTCTTTATTCAGTAACCTCTCCTGCACTGAATGCACTCAGTCTTTTTCCCAGGGTTGGGGAATCAAGAACTAGAGGGCATAGGATTAAGGTGAGAGGGTAAAGATTTAATAGGAACTTGAGGGGTAACTTTTTTACACAAAGAATAATATGTATGTGGAATGAACCATCAGAGGAAGTGGCTAAGGTGGGTACAATAACAACTTTAAAAGACAGTTGGACAAGTACATGGATAGGAAAGGTTTAGAAGGTTATGGGCCAAATGCTGGCAAATGGGACTAACTTTGGATGGAGCATCTTGGTTGGCATGGACAGATTGGGCCGCAGGGCTTGCTTTCATGCTGTATGACTCTGTAACTTTATCAGTGTTGGGTGCATTTGATGTTATTGATTACAATACAGTGGAGGTATGGTTACCATATTGAGTGATTTTTGTGTATTTTCCAACTTATGGACAAAATCGACTTGTGGACATCTGTAAAAGCAGGACCTGTTTGTTACCTGAGGATCTCCTGTAGCTGCTATGTGGCAACTTATTACAGATGTGCATAAGGCTTCCAGAATGGAATTGATCCTCTCTTGACTCTGAACATTCTCCTGTGAGGAGCGAGATAGACTCCTCCACCCTCTTTGCTTTCACCTGCATTTGGTTAGGCAGATCTGACAAAATAACATCCATGTTTGTACATTTGCAAAAGCCTTTGCACAAAAGCATCCTCATTGTTGTCCTTATCTGAGTCTAATGAGATATTATAGAAATGTGAAAACCCTCCCCATTTTCCATGAGTCACGTTACCAGATTACCAGATTCTAGCATCTGCAGTCTCTTGTGTCTCCACTTTCACACCCTGCCTGACTCTAGTCCACCAGTGTTAGGTGTTTCCATGCCGATGCACATCCCTCTAAGCTATCTTGCTTAACCCCTGCTAGGGTGGCCATTGTGTGTGCCACCACTGCCTGCCTGTCTCGAAGAGTTGGCTAAATACTGAAATACCGGTTTGGTTCACTGCATGGTATAGCACCAGAACTAATTAAGATTCAGTGTAAATCGGAGAAAATCACACTGGTTCTTACATAAAAAAAGCATTTGATGCCAAAAACATGATAAAGCTGTTGCACACTTGTTAGGAGTCAATATCATAATCTTTTCAGAGGGACCAGAGTTGGTGTGATTGTACAAGGTTTTAGTGCTCCATAAATGAAATGAATGAATTTCTGGACAATAATTCACCTTTTATTTTGATTGAAGGAAAGTTTGAGCAAAAGTTGGAATATAGTTGTGAAGAAACCTATTCCATTCAGTAGGCTAAATGTGCTTTTAAATATCAGCTCTGTGTTTTGCAATTCTGGAATGAAATGTCGGAGGTGGAATGGAATGTGATGCTGCTCCTTTTTAATCTCTGCCTACACCTGTTAACCATTTTCTCCAGTTATACTCTAACACCAGGTGCATCTGAATGGAATGAACTTATAGGCACATGAGTCCTCTAAAATGGTGCAGTTTTGCCTGGTGCTAAAATATAATTAAAGAAAATTATCAACAGGCATATACAGCAACTAGAATGGTTAACACCTCCCAAATAGAAATTTTGACAAAGATATAGTTTAATTCATGGCCTGACTGATGGTCCTTCTGGCAAATTGAGATTTAACTAATCTCTTACAAATTGATCCCCAAAGTATGGAAACATTACCAAGCTATTTTTTAAAGAAATATTTTTTCTTAATTATTTTTGGATTTTTGTTCCTTTACAATTAGTTATAAAGAGATGAATTGATGGCACTCATGTTTTCTCTAGTAAAGGTGTGGTGGGTATGCCTAGTAGTTCATCTCCAGAGAAAGAAGTGTCAATGTTGCTTACTAATGTTATGATGGAGCAGTGACCTGTGGAGAAATTTGCATTGAACTATGGTCATTCAGTGTTGAGTAACCATTCTGGCATCTTTAATTAAACCATGACGAGCACATTGTTCAGCCCCCATCAATCCAAAGTCCTCTGTAATTGACAGGTCATTGAATGGAAATCTCATCTCACTTTTTAAGGGTGAATCCCCTAAAAAAAAAGAGTCCATTTTCCCTCTCAGCCATAATCTTGTCTAAGATTTTGCAGTCAGCTGAAAAATGAATTGTATTTTGAGTCTAGCCTGAGTGAGCTCTGAAATTGTTAGTACCAGAGTCAATAGTCCTTTGTGTTAGTATTTTTGTTTAAAAAATCAATTAGTGTACAATGTATTTCTGTAAATTAACTCTAGGTGTATTGGCTTTTCCTCATCTGATCAAACACTATTCACTCCATTTTCAACTGAATCCCACTGTTATATTTCTGTAAGCAATGTACAAGAGTAACCATTCTCTGTTAGGATTCTTCAGTTATATTGTCATTTCATCGTTAAGGAGTGCACTGAGATAATAATCTAAATTAAGTTGACTCATTGGAATGATGAGGAACCTGAAGAACGTCCAGCTGAAATGAGGAAACTACACATGCCTGGAAATTGAACAATGCCTCATTAGGGTAAACTGTGGATACATACTGAGTTGGCTGACTGGGATTAATGCTGTGCCATATGGTTAGTCATTGGGGGAGAGTGGTTAGTTCAGTTGGTCCATTGCTAGGGAATGTCAGGCAAGTGCAGTGAACTCTGGACATGCAGGAGTCAGTTTTGAAGTGGGCTGGTGGAGAACCCAATGGAGATAAAGGCAAGATGATATTTCAGAGGGAACTACCTAAGGTAGGACTTGCACTGGAGGACTTACTCAGGCATGTTATTTTAATGTTGAAAGCATTCTTCACAAATGTCCTGAAGTTCTGCTTCTGTATTAGAGACCTGCTCAATTTGTGAGACACTTATAGGCAGATGAAAGTCCCAGAGTCGATGGTCAGGCACTCACTGCCCACTTGTAGACACCACTGTGCATATGAGCCCCTTTAATTGAAAGCATAACAATTATGCAGAAAATTCAAAAATAAAATTGTGAACATCGTTCAACTTGCAATAAGCCCTCAATATTCCTTTACACTTGACTTTTCACTGCAGTTGAATCATATAATGCACAATCCAGCTTCTACACAATTACCTTACTACATATTCAATATATTAATATATTTGTTACAGTGGTAAACAGAAGAATGGCTTTCACATGTCTTATTGTTATCTCAGAAGTTGATGTCAACCTAATGAGTTTCTAATTTGAGAATAATTATTAATATGTGAACCTTTAAAATGGATTCAAAGAACCAATTAATGGAAATTGATCCATCGTTTTATCTAGATGTCTTGATAAAGGCTAATTAGAAATGCTTGCATTTGTTTAACTGAGTTAACTGCAGTAAAAATGAGAAGAATTCCAAGCAGTTTTCAAAAAGAAATCTGAAATAAAAACAGAAAATGCAGGAGACACTCAGCAGATCAGGCAGCACCTATGGGGAAAGAAACGGTGAACCCTTAAAGTTGATAACCTTTCATCAGAATTGAAGAAGCACTGTAAGTTGCAGAAAGAGAGGTGTGTGGAGAGAATAAAGGGAATATCTTTGATAGGGATAAAGACCAAGCTTGTCCAGGTGACTGCATTCTCTGTTTTTCAGATTTCCCCCAAATGTTCTATTCTGCAATCTCACAGTTCCATCATTATTTTTTCTACATTTTGCCCTTATTCATCATCCTCTATTTGCACTCCTCCAGACAGATCAACAGTGATCAACGCACATTCAGCACACTCTCTTCGATGGCACAGACAGTTTGTCACTGAGACGATGTGGTCTCCACCCAATCACAGGCATTCCTTGTTCTCTCCACCCCTCTCCCTCTCTGCAACTTTAAACACTCGTGTTTCCTTACTTTTCCACTTCTGATGAAATGTTAACTCTGTTCCTTTGTTCATTTGATGTTGCCTGACCTAATGAGTATCTCCAGCATCTGAAAATTTTCAGTTTGTTATGGCCAATACAAAGGAGTGGTAGATCTCCTATAATTCTCCACCATCAGAGCATTGCTGGTGTGCTCTCTTTCTTATTGTAAAATTATGAACCAAACTCACAGAAGAATTCCTATAGTTAACTTCTTTAAATAAGTACCATCGCCTGGATTGGTGCAACTAGAGGACCTCTTCAATGGCAGGGTGGGAGGGAGAAAGCAGGAACATTGGCAGGTATTGAAACTAGAGAATTAAAAACATATAATTCCAGAACATTGACATAGCTGAAAGCCATCATTTATTACCCATCCCTAATTGCCTTTGAAAAGATAATGGTGATCCATCACTTTGAATACCTGCAGTACATTCCACAGAGCTATTGGGCAGGACTTGGACTTTGTGTTGATAAAAGAATGATAATACATATCCAAGTCAGAATGGTGTTTGGCTTGGTGGGGGACTTCATTTGTTAGGGTTCACATGCATTTGCTGTCCATTTCCTTCTGGGTAGTGGAGGTTATGAGTTTGAGAGACCCTGCTGAAGAAACCTTTGAGAATAACTGTTGTGCATTTTGTAAATGGCATATGCCGTAACCATGATGAGCTAGTGGTGGAGGGAATGAATATTTAGAGTGGTAGATGGAGTGTCAATCAAGTGCATTACTAGCAGGTATGGTAGCAAAATGAAGTTTAGAAGAACAGTGCTTTTCCCTACGAAGACTGGCTTCTTTATAATTAATCCATCATTGTGCAATAAATTGTCATGGGGGCCTTGCTTGCCCCTGGAAACTACATTACAGGGGAGAAAATAAATGGAGAATTATGTAAGGGAACCCCCAATGCTTGAAAATTCGTTGGCAACTTTGTATCTTCAAACTCTTAAGATGCCCCATGCAATGTTTTGGGTTCACTGAAAATGCTGAACTGGTTATGTTGTGATTAACATTTCTTTATCACATGTCACAAAAACATTATGCAAAAGAAGCATTCTGTAATGAGCAATAATTTGTTGTTTTGTAGGAATAGTTTTTTTTGCTGTTCAAATATTTTTGTTGGTGCTTTTTTCCACAGTCTACTGACTTGCTCACATTCAAATCCAGGGGTTTAAAAATAGTTGCTAATGAGCCATTTTCTTGCACACATCACATCTTAAGATCCTTGAAACTTGAAAATAGTGGAATTCTTAGACTAATTGTTTGTATTCAAGTGAAATTTACCCCATTTGTTAAAAATGTTAATTATGAATTATTCTATGTTTGTTCATATTTTTTAATAAATGGTGAGAAGATTGACATTGAAACTAATCATTCTGAATTCTTACTGTTGTAAAGTCAAAGCTACATAGAATATCTCAAACCATAATACCTCAAAGAGCACTGCCCTTGACTAGTTCTCTATATCAGTGTGGAATAGAACTCAAAATGCTACCTAAGAGAGTAATTCATCCAATTGCTAATATGGTACTTTTCATGAAAACTGCAGTTGCAGTTGTGTTAACTTGCATTCCAGACAGATTTGACATTCTAACTGAGGGCCATGCTAAAACGTAAGGAAAAGGATGCCAGCAGAGATATTTGAATATATAAGCTTATTTAAAACAATACTATTAATAACTTCTGTTTATACTTTCTTATTTATCTGCTGGAAGTGCTGATAGCATTTAATTTTAAGGTCGCTTCTGGCCTGCTAATAAAATAGTGGGCACATGGGGACTTTTGTGTAATGCAATCTACAAATTTGAATGGCTAAATCACCAGCTATTTATTTTCTTCACTGCTGGGATGTGGGCCATAGTGACTTGGTTATCCTTAGTTGCTCCTGGACAGAGTGTTTCTTTTCAGAGACAGATTGCATCACATCACTGTGGGCTTTCAAATCCCATGCAGACCGGATTGGGTAAGGACAACAGATTCCTCCCCTGAAGGGCATTGGTGAATCAGATGAGTTTTTATAAAAGTCAAGCAATTTCACAGCTGCTGTTATTTATACTAGCTGTTTAATCCAGATTTATTTAGTTAACTGAATTAAATAAACCAGCTGCTGTGGTGGCACCCGTAAGTTAACCACCTGGTTACTGTCCTCATATTGAATCACATTTGATAATGGCTTTATAGTAGTTTGCAAGCATACCATATTATTTATATCTAGAAAACTTGTATGGGATTGCACAGAATGTATGGCAGAGAAACAGGTCATTCAGCCCTACCTGGGTTTTATGTTCCACTCAAATCTCCTCATGACTTTCTCATTTAAGTCTATCAACATAACCTTTATTCCCTCTTCCCTCATACTTTTCCTGACTCACCTTAAATGTACATACGTTTTTTTTCATTTCAATCACTCCCTCTCTCAAATTCAGCTGCAAAATAGTTCAAAAACAAGAATAAAATTGTCGTTACAGGGTATTTGAGGATCCTGCTAATGAATGACAACGTGGAAACACTGCTGGATCATTATGATTCAAGGAAGTGCTACTAAGCAAATTGTTCAGTGGTTTGAAAATAATTCTGATGAAAAGTCATAGCTAATTCTAGAATTTATTGGAAGATTATAACAATTGAATCTTCCCTGTCTGTAATGTTTGGTCTTCTGTTTTTGCTGCTAATCTTTTTTTCTATGACTTGACCATTCTTGGCATCCGAAGGATTAATTTAGAATATTAATCATTTGATCAGTGATATATTTCACCTCAATATTGTTCCCTGATATAGTTTGTACAGGTTTACAGAGGTTTTATCATTTTGGAGCTGTGCAACATAACTTAGGTCTATACAAAAAGGTGGTGGCAGCGTTGAGTGGTGGGTGGTTAGAGAGCTATCTGATATTTATCTTTCTTTAAAGCGTTATGTCAAGTTTGATTACTTTGGATTGAAATTTGTTTCTCTTCACATGGTGGTGTTGACAGATTATTTTCTAATGAAGATTGCCATTTGTGCTTTGATGGAAAAACAGCCCCTATTTAAGTGTACCATCGGATTGTTGATATGTGGTGAAATGTCTTCATGCCTGTATGTTTAAAGCTGAATCCAGTGTTGATCATTAAGGCTGCAGATATGGCCAGTGCAAGATAGATTGCAGCACCTACCGAGTCTAACCTTAAAACACTTCCCATGCTTTACCACCAAAAAGGATAAAAACAATAATGTCAGGCAGACTTCTGTGGGTTTCTCTGTCTCTCATCACCCTGACTTTATTCATCATTGTATCACAGTCTATATTATTATGGAAATACCATGATCACACAGAGACTGGGGAGTTCGAGAGAAAGGACCACCAGTACCTTCTCAGGACAGTTAGGGACAATAAATAAATGTGGCCTTGGAAGCAAAGCTGATATTCTAACAAGTTAAATACAAAGCAAGGGAACTAGAAAGTGAGTAAGTGTGTTGTCAGTCAGTTAATTTTGAAGAATTTATCTAATGTTATAGTTTGGTCAAGTCCTACAATTATTTTCCACTATTGACAGTTGACACTATTGACAGTACAATATACTAATGATATTCTATATCCTTGTCATTCCTCTCAATTAGATGCAGGTAATATGCAGTCACATTCAGGGAACATTAATGCCATTGATCTGTTTGTGCTTTGCAAGGCTACATTGGAAGAGATGACTTGCTGTTCTAATCCCAATCCAAGAACTGGTTTCCCTAGAGGAAACATTATACTTGACAAATTATTTTCAAGTGAAGCAGTATTCATATAATGCATCAGCAAAAGAAAATGGCAATGAATTAACATTGGAGGCTCACATGGTGCCTGACTATAGAATCAACAGTTGTACTGTTTTTAAGATATAATGAGTGTTATCAACATGGTTCATACTGAATGATTTCTACAATTTGAAGGTTATGAATCCAGGCTAGTTCCCAAGTTAATACAAATTAATCCTATTAACCCTGCCATTGTAATATTGTAACTTTAACAAAGTGTGCTCATGTGTGTGCTTGGAATATGAACATATAAAACTGCATAATGATACAAAATTTCCTCTGCAAGCTACACGTAGAAACATCAGAAATGCACCTTTTTCCATTATTTCTTTAAATGTGCTTCAAAAGATGTTTATGATTCTGCTCTAAATTCTGATCGGAGGAAATGTTCATGAATACATTTATGATCTTGATACAGACGTTGAACAGAAAATTTCATTCTCTTCTTTGTTTATATCACAGTCTCTTAGAACTAGGTACAAATATATCTTAGGTGGATTTGGATGCCAGCCAGAGAAACCAATATGTGATATTGCTAGATTTGTGCTGCAGTGTCTTTGATATTCTGTTGCTAAGTTGGAAACTGTAAAAAATATTATTTAATACTGATGTGAAATTGGAGTGTGGAATTCAATGGTGCTACCAAATTAACACCAAATTTCTGTAAATACTATACTACTTCTGCACAATTTAGTAGTGTGCATTATCATGTTGCAGTTTTTTATCATCAAATTAAAATTGACAAAAAATGTTCAATTGTAATTCTTGCAGATCATAACAACTTTTATTTTTGTAAGGCCTTTAATAGCAAAGGATTGGACATACATGAATAACAATAAATATTACAAGTATGAAGACAAAGTTTTGGAGGAATTTTGGAAGGGATTTCCAGAGACCAGGACAATGCAGATGACAGCTGTCCCAACATTCTTGAGACAGAAAGGTGATTCACAGAAGGCTCAAGTTTGAGTTACAGGATAAACAGAAGGAATACACAATGCAAGAGGAAAATACAGTCAATGTACAACAAAGCAATAGAGGGATATAATGAGGAAGATTTCCAATTTAATAGCTCTAGATCTAGACTGTGTACTATGTGCCAATGTTGAAATCAAGTGGCTGTTTATTTGATAATGTGGACACATACTTCACTTCAAGTACAAATCAGGGATCTGGTATTTATGTCACACCCTTGTTTGTAAATGACCATAGCATGGGGCAGGGATGCAGCAGATACTTCCTTCAGGTACTCTGAAGCCAAACCAACAGTCCTTAAGGAGGCCATTGGAGAGTGCTGTTGAAACCTTGAGTTTCATGTTCTTTACTTTATCTTATTGTGGATTAGGTAGGAGCAGGATGGCTCCTATCAGATCCGCAATAATAACACAGGCTTCAGCTGGCACCCGGTGAGCAACACTCCTACACTCTCAGCTCTTCCAAACTGGGCTGAAACTCCTTGTCACTATCAAAGATCATGAAATGTTATTGAATTGTCTGTAAAACCATGAATGTTGCCCTGCCCATTTTTCACCAGTTCAATCCCAATGAGTTTGGTAGACCAGCTTTCTGCTGTATCCCAATTAGCCAAAGTAATGAATGATCACTTCTGTGGCTGTAACCAGACTGCACTTCTCTTCTCATATCTTTCTGCAGCATTTGACAAAGTTGGTCACAAGAACTTCCTCTAGCAATTCTTTCTAGAGTTAAAGTGAAAACTGCAACTGCTGGAAATCTGAAATTTAAAAAAAAACAAACTACTGGAAATATTCAGCAAGTCACGCTGCCTGACCTGCTGAATATTTTTTGGGATTTAATATTTTATCTCTATAATTCAGTTTTGAGAAACATGTATATTTTCATACTTATTCAATCACAGCCATTGTGAGTCCTGCAATGGTTCCTCTTTATTCATTATCAGTTTCAAACCCCTCCCTTATTCACAATCAAAGAATTTAGCTTTGGATTTCTTAACAGCTTGCTGCCCTTTGATAATGTTATTTGCTGGCATTATCTAACTATATCTCTCCACCATTGCTCTCAACTCCTTGACAACCCCTTGCCGTCAAACTGCTTGTTATTCCTGTCATCCTTTTCAATTTTAGCTATCACATTATGTTACTGGAATTACTTCTCTTTTCCTTTGCTATTATAAATCTGTTTCAGTCAGTCAATTTGAAACAATAATTTTGCAGTTGTTACCTGGTGTATTGAGTTTAAGTGTGTCATCTCTGTGCAGTGGTGAAATGCTTTATCTACTTTTTTTGCGTAATTGGTCAAAGAGATAAAATTTAGATTTAATCATGAGTTTAATACAATTTCAAAATGGTGGTTTATTTGCGATTTGTAATTGTTTCTAAGCTGTTGGTGAGCATGGAACTAAAAGGAAGTTCTTAGTAAAACTGATGTGCCTTGTCATGTTAAATGCACTGGGAAAGTTTCTCAAAAATATTCAATTAATGTTAAAAAGTTTACCTCGAAATTAGAGTTCACTCAGATCTGAAATGATATGTGAAACTGGGCAAAATGAAGTTAAAAGTAGTGATATAGCTTTTAGTCGCCATTGGCAGAGCTCACAGTTGCCTTGTCATTGCCATGTGGATTGCTGGGAAATGAGTTGGCATTTAAAGAACTCTCCCCAAGACAGCTACAGTACAGCAGCAGAAAGGTTTGCCAAGGAGATGAGCAAAAGCTCAGGGAAGGAGAACCATGGCACTGTCTGATGTGTTGGGATGCCCACCACGAAATAAGTATCAAGAGCAGGAGTAAATCAATTGGCCCCTCAAATGAACCGACCTGATCTACTCCTGTACCCAAGGTGAGGTGGGGGCTTACGAGGGGCCTGTGATTACAGCATGAAGCTCACCTTTAATATTTTTTCTCTCTGGCTGTTCTCAGTAAAGGAAGCAACAGTTAATCATTTTACATAATGCTAGCAATTGAAAAACAAGGCCTGGAGAAGCTATGGGCAAGACATCAATGTGACGGTGTTGATCCTTTAATTGCTATTACATTTCCTCACCCTGCATGTTGTGCACACAGTCATTTTGTGAATGAACAGTAAAGATTATAACTTTCCCTCTAAAGCTCTGTTTTCTGATGCCAGAAGAGGAAAGGTGAACTGTGTGACTTGACATCATTAAGTGCATGAGTGATGCTGGACACAGGTCAGCTGCTGTAGGATGAATCATGCATTTGAAGTGCCCTGGCCAACTTTGACACCAATTGGCCCAGAAATGATCAGGAGCCATCTATCTTGTGGAAAACTGTTTCTACATCCAATTTTCATGGAAAAACATATGTGCAAATGGGTACATTCTCCAGGCAAGTGTCTCTAAAGACAAAAGTACTCGACTGCTATCTCTCAAGAACATCAAATCTGCATAAGGCTATGATAATTTGAGAGGAATCTTTATCCCGAAGTATAGCAAAATTGTATTTTTTTATTAATTACTGAATAAGGGAGAGGAATAAGGGCTTGTGCACCTTTTGGTATGCTCAGTATTTTAAGACATTGCAATATAGCATTAACATTGTAATTAATTACCAAAGATGGAAAGTCAAAGTGAGGCATTTTAAAATAGCTTTCTCACCTATGCTTTAGCATGTTGGCAAAAAGGCCATCACCCCATTTCACTGTGCTGCAAGTGTGGAGAAATATAATTCCTCAATTATACTGTAAATAAGAATGAATATTTAACCACAGTATGCCATTGCCCTTGATTCAAAGATTGAGGACAGGGGTCAATCACAAGATTGGAAAAAAAATCCATCCTTCTGCAGATCTGCCCCATGAGTCCTTGGCACCATAGTTTATAATTAAATTGCCATCTTTTACAGATGGTGATAAAGAGTCACTATTAAGATTACCAAGCAGTTGAAAGAGTAATTGCTCTTAATTACATCAAAGATGGTACTTAATATCAAGAGACAGGCACTTACTAAGAAACACCAAGGCAGGTTATTTAAAATGATACCAACTGCTTAAGAACAATTAACTTGTACAAAACTTGTAATCACTAATATAGATCATATGTAATTTAAAGTTTACAAATTGCTATAAGATCAGGTGCTTGGCATATTGTATATCCTACAATTACCAAGTGCTACAAAAATAGATTATATTTTTAAACAGTCAGGCAGTAACTTAATACAAATGTTTAACTGCTTTAAAAAGCACAGAAATCAAGGCAACTGAATTCCGCATTCCAGTGCCCATTCTTCACTCTCTTGGGCAGAGGTTTCAATGTCCATTCACTGATTTCTATTGCCAGAAAATGGTCAGCCCCAAGGTTTAGAACAGATACAGAATGAAAAGGAAAAATTGCTCTCTTCTACTCTGCAGCAATTCTTTTGGCTTGACTGGAATTTAGTTCATCCACAAAGCAGAAATCCTTTATATATTCAAGTGTTGAACTTAGTGATCCTGTCACTTAAGAGTTTCTGCTGCTTCAGACATAAAGAATTTGTCATTGTGGTTAGAACACTGTACAATTTTATAAATAAAGTCACTCTTTGCACCTATGCTGTATAAACTGCTAATTCATCCATTGCACAGACAAGTGTAGATTGCTAAACCCTACATAATGGTGCTTTAGAGAGCTAGTCAGCTTGGCTATTTACCTCTCAAGGTCTCCAACTGCCTTTCAGGTTTCATGATCACATAAAGAATCTCAAGACCTGTGTTAATTGCAATAGGTAGGAATGTAACTAATACAAATGGGGTTGCGGGATATTGGGGTACAATTTTTCTGGCCTTGGGAAGTGCTTATTTCATAATTGCAAAGATCAGCATAAATTTTCTTTTATATTGATTGGGAGAATGGATCATCTCTCTCATTTTATTCTGAAGTAGTTTAAAGTGTCTAATTATAGTAGATTTATAATAGTGAAAAAATGAGAATACTTCCAATTATAATGTGATAGCTCGAACTGAGAGGGATACTAGGAATAACAAGCAGTTTGATGACAAGAGAGTTGAGAGAAGGGTAGAGAAAAATATTTAAACAATTGTTTCAGACATGTAAATTATGTAATCAAAGCATAACAAGTAGGTAAGGAAGGGGAGAGACATAGATGCATAGAATTTAGGAGTGGGAGTAGCCTAATCAACTCTTTGAGCCTGCTCTGTCATTCAATATGATTATGGCTGATCATTAAGAATACATTCTTTGGTATAAGACATGGGACTATTAGAAGTCAAACTACCAAGATTGTGGAAAACCCAGAGTAGCCAGAAACTCAACGTCATCCAAAAAAAAGGCATCCCACAAGATTGGCAACCCATCAACCACCCGAAAAATTAATTTCCTCCATCATTGTCACAGTGACTGCAGTACATCCAGCTTACAAAACTTTCTGCATTTACAACCCCAGACTTACTTTGACAACACCCTCCAAATCCATGATCTCTGCTATCAAGAAGGATAAGGGTAACAGGTGCATGGGGACATCACGACCTGCAGGTTCATCTCTGAGCCGTGTCCCATCCTGATCGGAAATATATCATTGGTCCTTCGTCATTGTTGGGTCTAAACCCTGGAACTCCTTAGCCAATCTTTAACAGAAAGACTGCGGCAGAAAGAAGGTAGCTCACTACCACTTCTCAAGGATCATTAGGGATTGGCAATAAATGCTGGCCTTACAGGCAATACCCAGATGCCAAAAATGAATATGAATAATGAAAATCCTGAATGAGAAGGAAATGAATGCTTTTATTTTCTAACTTCCTTCCCACCCCTTCCAGTAAACTCTCAACACCCTCAACCCCACCTTCTCCAACTTTCCTCAGATGATTTTTGGGCTTCTGATAAGCAATAGTAGTCACCAGTCCATGATGCTATTCGCAAAGATAGAGCTCCATGGCTTTTGGAACTGGATGTCTGTACTTGTCTTGTTTTCTGGCACTTGGCTCCATAAGGGAGCATATGGGTTGTGGTAACTCACTTTAAACAATGATTTTGACTAGGATCTTTGTGTGTACTGTCCAGTATTGGCAGGTTCACCCCAAAGGCTCTCACTTTTCCCAACTCAAGCCTGTAAATTCTATTTTCCTTTTCTCGCAGAACTATCACCAAAGTTTGCAATTGTGCACAGATTTAATCAATGAAAAAAAACAAAACATCTTGTTGGCCTGAATGATCCTGGTTAAGCAAAACTACTGCATTTTGAGCCATGCCTGTGCATTGTCCACAGTGCTCATAGGAGCCCATGGAGACACTGACAGAGTTGAATCCAGTGATGCAGGAGACAGATGCTGTCTAAATCCTAGCACTATTCTTCATAAGAAGAAAAAAAAAGGATGTGCAATGTGTATCAGGATACTATCTCTGGAATTTTCTTTTTGCTGGACAGCAAGTCGTAGTCTGCAGCTAATTCATGTAAAAGTAGGCTTTTACAGCACCAATGAAACCTGCTTCTTCATGACTGAAAGGAAACTCTCTGAGAAGATTCCAGACTGGTGCTGCAAACCCAAGTTAGGTCGGTCCTCTTTAAATTATTTATTTCCCAGCTCTCCTTCAGGCACTCTGCATGATCTCCCAAGCTCATAACACACACAACTCAAACACACCATTACCCGTGTAAATAAAATACCTGACTCCACCCCCCCCATGATCATCTGATTATCACCCATCAATCACCCAACCCCCCACCCCAAGCAATAATCAAAGGACTCCACCACCCATTACCAATAATCAGCAACTGACCCAGACCTTAACATCCACAATTTTGATCCTCAACCAAACCCCACTTCCCCCTTTTGACCCCCATGTCTTATTTCCCTGTGACATCAGATATAGTGATTTCTTTTATGCACTCTGCACTGATGCAGACTTTGAAGGAACCTCCTTCCCTTATGAGGGGCCAATTCACTGATGCCTCAGTCTTTGGCTGCTATTGAACTTCTGAGTGGTAGACTCGGGACCAAAGCAGTCATTCCGTGCCACACTGCAATTGTTTAACTGCAACCAATAAGGACATTTTAGACCAATAAATGTACACCCATCCTATAAATTCCTCCACACTAACATCCTTATTTGGAAATATATTGATGTTCCTCTTTTATTATTGGCCAAAGACCTGGAACTTCCTTTATAACAGCACTTTGCATGTACCTTCACCACCCAGAATGGAAGGTGGACCGTTATGAATTAGCAATAAATACTGGCAAAGGACTTCATTCAGACCCCATTTCCCTGATAAGCTGTGATGGCAGAATCCCAGTCCCATGCACAAACAACCATGTAACAAATCTGGAGTGCACAGGCTGGCTTTGCTTTTTAAGGATCCTTTTTCCCTAATATTCCCTCAACTAACCAGCATTTCTAAAGGAGCATGCAATTATCCATTTAAGCTTTTTTAAGAAAAGAACTGTTAGAAGACAGTTGATCACACTGACCACCTTACTACACATTTAAAAAGCTCAGTACTAGAATTAGGCCATGCCTTGGAGTTGTTACATAGTGGCTGAATTCATTCCTCTGATCTGATCTATTTTGGGGATCAGGAGTTATTTAATATTAATGTGCTTGGAAATCAGATTAGAGGCTGTTTTACAGTTGCAGAGTCACTTTTGCATTGGTATATAATCAACACTTATATACAGAAGTAAGAGCACACCCAGTAAAATATAATTGAAATAAACACTAGACTTTATGCATTTGCACTGAACATAATGTATTGGGACAAGTGAACAATTTTAATAATAAAATTGAATAACTTCAAAATACATTTTCTATGTATGCAATGCACCTTCAATAGCTTTACCCTCTTACTACAAAGCAATGAAATTCATGAGTATTGGTAATATTCTGAGAAAGTAGCAATATTAATATTGTGGATGAAAAACACTATGATGCTGGAAGAACTCAGCAGGCCAGGCAATATCCATGGAGAAAACCAGGCGGTCAACATTTCGGGTCAGGACTGAAGATAAGAAACATCTGTAATATTTCCTGAGAAATATTATTTCCTTACAGAAATATTACAGTCTGTAATATTGTAAGCCGCTTGATCGTGAGAAAGTGAATATTTTTTATTCTTTGAAGGAAAATACTGAATTCATTGAAGCTCAATTAGTTAATTATGGAAGCATGTTGTAAAATGGAAGTCCAGAGAAGCCAGTGATGCAATTAATTTAATTTTAATTTTTTACCAGTGTTCAGAGGCCACAAGCAAGCTCCATCAGGTGATCTTTTACTATTAGTAATGCAGCTGTGACTTAAGACACACATGGTTGAACTTATCTGACTTCAGACACCTTAATCCAACTTGGAGAACAGATGAATATTTGAAATGACCCTTGCAGATACTGGAAAGCAGCTGTTAGCTACAATAATGCCGGATCTGGCCAGTGTCAATGCCTCGTTGTCCTGTCTGCTCCGGCCCCACTGCTGCATGGCTCCCAATAACCACAGGGCTTTGCTGGACAGCCCTGTTTTGTTTTATTTATTTTGTTGGGCATCACTAGCAAGGCTAGAATTTATTTCTCATTCCTGACTTCCCTTAATAAAGGGGTGATGTGCCACTTTCTCAAGCTGCTACACTCTTTTTGGTGAAGGTGCTCCCACAATGTTCTAGCATTGGGAATGCCCAGGATTTAGACCCAATGAAGGTGAAGGAATGGAAATGCAATTCCAAGTCAGGATGGTCTGTGATTTAGGGAACCTACAGATGGTGGTGTTTGTATGTGGCTGCTGCCATTGTCCTTTGTGGTAGAGATCACTGATTTGGGATTCACTGTGAATAACTGCTGTGCACATTGCAGCTGATACACATTACGGCCACTGTGTGCTGGTGAAGGAAGGAATGAAAGTTTAGGGTGGATCAGGTACCAATCAAGTGGACTGTTTTATCGTGAATGGTATTAAGCTTCATAACTGTACTCATCCATTCAAGTGTAGAGTATCCCACTAATCTCCTGATTTATGTTTTGTAGATGCTGGATAAGCTTTGGGGTGCAACAACATGTGTTACTTGTTGTATGATGCTTAACCTCTGACTTGCTCGTATAGCCCTTGTGTTTATGTGGCTGTTCCAAATGAGTTTCTGGTTAATGGTGGGTGGCTTTGCAATGGTAATGCCATCAAATACTAAGGATAGTTGGTTAGACTCTTTCTTGTTGGAGATGGTCATTGCCTGATACCTATATGGTTTGAATGTTACCTGCTGCTATCAGCAGTGTTTTCTGACTGTTGTCTATGTTTATCTGTTACAGTGGTACATTGTTTCATTTGCTGAGGAGTTGCGAGTGTAATTGGGCATTGTAATCATCAGTGAACATCCCCACTTCTGATCTTATCTTGAGAGGAATATCATTAATAAAGCTGCAAAAGACATCTGGCCTAGGGCACTGCACTGAGAAGCTCTTAGAGAGATGTCCTGGGCCTGAGATATTTGATTTCCCAACAACTAAAACCATCTTTTTTAGTGTAAGGTATGACTTCCAGCCATTGAAGCATTTTGCCATTATGTCCATTAACTTCAGTTTCACGAGGTCTTCTTGATACCATTCAGTCAATTGTTGCTTTAATGTCTTCTTGCCTCATATCTGGAAGTCAGCTCATTGGCCCATGTTTGGGCCAAGTTGTCTGGAGCTGAGTGGTCTTAGAAAAATTCAAATCATTTATCAGTGAGCAGGTTATTGGTGAGTCAGTGCCACTTGATAGCAATGTCCATTACAGCTTCCATCATTTTGATGTAGATTTACTGGTATGGATTAGCTGGATTAGATTTGTTTTACAGTTTGTGAATTGAACATTCCTGGACAGCTTTCCACATGGTCACGTGGATGTCAGTGTTATTACTGTCCTGGAATACTTGACTTAGAGACATGGCTAATTCTGAAGTGTAGGTCTCCAGGACTGATGTTAAATGTTTTTTTTATCCAGTCAACTTAGCCCTTTTTTGACATCACATGGAATGAATTGAATTGGCTGATGACTGGTTTTGTGATTGTGGGAATCTCAGGAGGAAGCTAAATTGGATCGTCTATGTGATACTTCTGGATGAACATGGGTGCTAATGCATTGCCTTCTCTTTAGCACTGTTACCCTGGGCTATGCCGATGTTACTGTGGGGGATGGTTTTGAAACTTACTACTTCTGTTTGCTGTTTAACTGTTCATTACCAATAGTGACTAGATGTGACAAGACTGCAGAGCTTTGATCCAATTCTTTAATGTAGGATCACTTTTGGTTCACTCATCACCTGTCACAGATCCAGCTTGGCAGCTATCTCTTTCAGAACTTGGTCAGTGGTGATCCTGTCAAACTAATGTTGGTGATGGACATTGAAGTTCCCCACCCAGTGTGCATTCTGTAGCCTTCACACCCTCAAATAGATTTCAGTGTTGGTCTTTGGATAGAACAAGATATAATGACAGCAGTTCTCAGATCACTTCACTTAACTGTAGAAGTTTCTTTTCCATTTACTACAAAATATTATCATGCCCAGATAGCCTGATCACTATTCTCAACTCAGAAAACGAGACATTGATGTCAGGATCAATGCCACACTGGTTTAATAGCTTTTTGACAACAAGAAATAGGTTCTATAAATGCTGGACAGAAGGATAATTTGTGCTGAAAATTCTAGTTAAAATGTATCTGTGGTATAGTTTATCGCACTTAAATCTATGTAGGGTAAATTGCAAAAAACTAATGCCATTGCAAACTACATGTAATTGGATGTAACACACACATGGACTGAGAATCCAGTTAGCATAAGAAATTAAGCTAAGTACTTTTTGTTCAACTTAAATATTAATTAAGTGGGATATATAGGAATTGAACCAGTCTTAATAATCCAACTGATCTTTTTTTAATGAATTCTAAATTAAAGCAATACAACTGGGGGCTATATATACTCGATGTGATTTTAGAGTGAAACATCATTTATAGAATACCCTGATGGTGCCCCCATAAAGATAAGTCTGCCCAGCATTGTCTGTGTAAGTATAACAAATTAGCATTCTGAAATGGTTCTGGAGAAAATGGAGCGCGTCCAGGAAGTAGAATGCAGAAAGGTTAGATGTAGGAAAATGCTTGCTGTGGTAACCTCGGGGAAGGTCATGTTGATTTTTGCCTTTCAATTTATTTTTTGTGATCTCTTTTACCTGAAAACATTATTTTGAATCTCTAAGTTCAGAATTTATCAAACAATACATGGTGGTTTACTGACTATTGATTTTCAGTGGTAACCAGAAGGAGTTGTACATAGAGATGCATCTCTTTTGTCATGCCTGGAACTGATCTCAAATTTGTCTGAGCTTTATTCAAGGTCCATTTGGAAGGAAGTGCAAGTACATGGTTCATTGCAACCATATAAGAAAAAGGCAGTTGTTGGTGTCTTTTTGGAAACTATACTGGTAAATGAGCATTCTGAACTGGGTCTGGAAAGAATAAATTTCCTTTGTGAACTCACAAGACATGAGATGTGGCAACGTGTCTGCCATGGCAACCCTCAAGGAAGCGGAAGACCTTTTGCTGAATGTGTGGCGTTAATATTATCTTTACAACAGGTGAGGTTCTCACTAATTCAAGAGCAAAAATACTCCAAGTGCTAGAAATCTGAAATAAACAAGTACTGAGAACACTCAGAGGATCAGGTGATACCCATGTCAAGCCTTTTAAGCTGTAGTCTTGCATACCACTTGTTTGCTATGTTCTGGATTGGCTTCACTTGTCAACTTTTGGGGCCTGGTCAGCTTTTGTTTAAATATTTTTCTTCTTTATAGGTTGGAATATTATTTATTTATCTCGTTATAGGAAGCCTGCAGCTTTGGGGGCATTTTTTTTTCTACCTTAGTTTATGCCCTGTCTTTGGATTGTTTTGTAGCTTTTACCTGTTTATCTGTGCTATTCTCCAAGGAACTAATCAATATTTGACCTTTGTTATGCTTTGTGTAATCAATGGACAGGTGAACAAAAGCCTATAATGCTGGGTACTCAAGGTCATTCAACCAGCAATTGAACGTTTCTCAAGGTGAATGACAGAGACTCAGTATATATCACACTTATCAGAAAAGAGGAACCACAGTCTTCTGATCTTGTCCCATGGCCTTATATCTGCCTCTACCAATTTAAAATGCATTATCATCCTTTACTAATGATATCAGACCTGAAAAGAAACAGTTTAACCTGAACAAAATCATTCCTCATCCTACCTTGTTTCCTGGGCTATACATGTATGTCTTCATTATTCATTTTCCATTTATGACATTTCTAGGCAAGTACATTTCATGTACCAAAACTTTGCTCTGATCACTATGTAGCACTGTTGAAATTGTCTCAGAGTGCTGCAGGGTCAGTATTAATGTTCTTGTAAGCTTTATGATTCCTGAGTCTGTAATGACTCTTCAGGTTTTTATTGCAAGTCAATAAGAAAAGGAATTTATAGAAACATCACTAATTATTTGTTCCTAGAATTGTCTATTTGCCATTTTTATTCTGAAGGTAATGACTTTATTTACTAAAATGCTGAGAGTTGTCAGCAATTAAATTTAATAATTAGTTTTTGGGTGTATTTTTTTGTCTGGTCAATGCAGAAACTGACCATATTGGATTAAGTTGCTTTCACATAGTTTGCCACATGTCTAACCTAAGAGTAAGTCATCAGTATTGAAGCAGAAATAATTATGGTGTCATAAATGGAGTTAACCAGAGATGGTGGAAGATTTCAACAATTATATATAGTGCTGGAATGACAATGCATTTCACTTACATACTGACTATACCTTAATAATTATCTCATCTCATGTTGCTTTACAGAGGAGAACCACAAAAAAGCAGAGGAAAAAATATTTGGCATTTAGACTGAAAGCAGATTAGAAAGATAAGTTTACAAATACTTTTAAATGTGGAAAATTAAGATGAAATCTGAATGGGTTCAGATAATGAGTTCTGATACAGGATTGAGGTAGTTGAATGTTCTGCCATCGGTGCTGGAGTAATGAGTAGTGTTGACCAGAACCAACTGAAAATAGGTATTAGAGTAGATAAGGTTAGAGAAAGAGGATGCAGCAAAGCTTTAGAAATTTGAACTCCAGAAGATCAGTGGGAGTCATCCAGGATAAAGTGATAGCTGAATGGGATTTAATGTGGTAAAACTGTTGAAAGTTGAAAATTATCTTGGCTATAAATTTGGTGATCAGCAGGGAAAATATTGGAGAGATTGAATCTAGAGTGAGGGTTCAAAATGGTAATTGGGTGACATAATAACAGAAAATGTGAAAGGAATTTGGTAGACATGGCATTGGAATGGCTGGTTATCCATGTTGGAAGATACTGCCTGGAATTATTAGCATTTATTTTGAATTGTGTAGCTATTACCATGAATGGCATATTGAAAAATACGTAAATCAGTTAAGATTTCATGGCCTGCCGAAAGTTGAATCTGCCTCTGTAGTGATTGATTAAACAAAACTTGGTCAAGACTTACCTGTTGCAAGCTGCTACTTTAGTGGGTTTCCTGATATGCAACCCACATTAAAAAGGAAACAGGAGGTGAAGAAATCCTATCTGCCAGTGACTGATGTGTTCCAGGCAGTCAGGAAGTTAAAACTGTCAAACTACTTGACTAGGTACCAACCTTCTTTCAATGTCCCAACATCTGCTTTGAGTGAGCAAGTAACCTGCTCAGCTGCAGCGGTTCAATCATTATCAAATGTTAATGAGGTACCTTTGAAGAGAGTTCGACAAGGATTTGAAATTAATTCCTTGAGCTTGTGTTTCTGAAACTCATTGGTGAAATGAAGGGAAGATTGAGCAGCACCACATGAATATGTTTAAATTCTGATTGCTTATTATGAATAAAGGCCCAGTACTAATACCTGCTTTCTCATTTCCCTCTGGTAAGTGTTTCTTCTGAGAGATCTTGGGCCATAGATGTGTTTCAGAAGTTCAGAGAATTTCACATAGACACTGTCACATAGAGATGGGCTGTATCATGGATATATCTAATATAATATTGAACAAGGATGACAACTGACCATTCACTGGAGTAATTTTATGCTGTGGTGGAATCTACCGATACATAAGAGAGATCTGAAAAGCAGAGAAGAGAAAAGCAGAGAGGCGAATAGGACACTGAGGGCAAAGAGACAGAGGAGCTGGTCTATTACCCACAAAAGAAGATCCACTGATAAACCTTAAGCTTCCTTGAAATATTTGTCAAGCAATGCAAATATGGGTTCAGATTAACATGGCAGATGGTTGCAGACATCAATAATCTCCTTTTGAGAAGTTCGGTTTTCTAGTAGATTGGTTACCTATGTATTACCTTTGGCGAAAGGTACCACTGTTCTGAATTTTATTGCCTTTGGTTCTTTCCAGGCATGTCAAGGACTTCTGTTGGCAGCCCTTAAGCAGGGATGGCAGATCACAGATTGATAGTTTGGCAGAGAATCCACTTGAGGCAACTTTCCCTGAGATGAGCAGTAGTTGTTTTCAGCGAGTCATGGATTTGTAAAGCATAGAAACAGGCCCATTGGCCCACGATGTCTATGTCAACCATCATGCCTATCTGTAGGAATCCCACTTGCCTGCATTAATTCCATATCTCTCTATGCCCTGCTTATTCAAGTACCTGTCAAGATGCCTCTTAAATGTTATTACTGTTCCTGCCTCCACCACCTCCTCTGGCAGCTCATTCCAGATACTAATATTCTTCATGTGAAAGATATACCCCTCAGATCTCCTCTTAAACTCTTCCCTCTCACACTAAACCTATGGCCTCTAGTTTTTGACACCCCTACCATGGTAAACAGACACTAGCTATCTTCCATATCTATGCATCTCATAATGTTATATACCGCTGTCATGTCACCTCTCAGCCTCCTTTTCCTTAGGATAAACAGATTTGGCCTATCCAATCTATCCAATAACTCAAACTCTCTAATCCAGGTAGTATCCTTGTGAATCTCATAATACTCCAAGTGTGGCCAAACTAACATTTTGTACAACTTCAAACTCTACCCACAAGCAGCATTTCACTGCTGACCCTCAGCTCTAGAATCCCAGGTTGGAACCTAACTTTAGATGTTTCCTATGTGGAGTTTGCATGTTCTCACTGTGACTGATTGGGTTTCCCTGTTTTTTCTCCCCATGACCCAAAGATATGATGGCAGGTTAATTGGTTACAGTAAATATTTGTAAGTGGCAATAGGAATCCATGGGAAGTGAAAGAGCATGTGAGGGAGAATGGGTTACAGGGAAATCAGAGCGGGAATTGGACTGATGGGGTTGCTCTGCTAGAAACTAACATAGACCAGATGGGCTGAATGGCCTTTCTCTGTCATAATAAGTAGGTATGGCAATCAGATGCTTTTATCAACTGCAAAGAATTTCGTTTCATCAATATATAGCTGGAATGCAACCATGTAACACAAATAGCAAATGCTACAGAGCCAAATCTTTATGACCAGATCTCTCACATCCAACTTAGAAGAGACAGTGGTGCCATTTATTTGCATGTGCACCTCAACTGCTCTTTCAGCTGCTTACTTTGTAGTGCACTACTCCATTCATCTCTCTCCAGTTGGCCTAAAATTATGGAATCAACATACAGTACGTCTTCTGCTCAAGTCTCCAGAGTAAGACTAGAAACCAAGATCTGACAGGAGATGAGAATGCTCTCTGCCATGACAACATTGAACGCCATGATTTATGCCAGTGGGATAGTTATATGTTCAATGAGGAAAAATAATATATTTTTAAAAATGAAATATTTACCCAGCAATAAAAAAATAACTGTTATTAATTGCTTAAGATACTGAGAGTACAATGTGGACTAAAACCAGAAAATACTTGGAAGACAAAATTAGTCATCATCGGGTAGGAGAAACCATATATCAGTAATTCCAGTATCCACAGTATTTTACAGTTATTTTAACGAATTCCATTTATTTTTGGTTGTGGTGATTTTGGAGTCACCTGCAGGTAATTTATTGTTGAGTAAAAACTACCACATTAGATGAATTAAAACTTTCTCTTCTTCAAATATTTTCTTGACCAAAACTTACATTTTCATAGATTGAAATTTTTTCCTTTGCTTAAGTTAACAGACATGTTTTGTTATATTCAAAAGACTGCTGCATTTTAAATTGCTTGCAAAATTTGTTTTTTTATATATACAGTATCATTTATGATTAAAGTTGCTGAATTGGCTTCATACTGCTCTAGTCCACTCTAGTGCAAAACAAATAAATAATTATCTGGGTAGTTGGTTCAATTGTCCATTAACTTTAAAAAAAATTTGAGTCAGGAAATTCCACTTGGTCGAGTCACCATCATTGCTACAACTGCTCAAATTTGGGACACTGACAGGTGCGGAAACTAAGGTCTGCCAAGATTCTGTGTATAAAGAAGAGGCTAGGACATTCTACAAGCTGGTGTTAGAGGGGAGGTTTTTAGCTGGGCCCTTCTCCTCATGTCAGGTAGTATACACAAATTAATTTTCAGGCTTTTCCTTGAATTTCTACCTAGCGTTCCACCCAAAAGACCAACAGAATTCATGCCTGAAAGAATTATTTTAGCTATAGTTTCTTGGGAAGCTACAAAGGTCACGTAAGCTCTTTTTGTGCTTGGTCACTACTGACATCTTGAGTCTTTGCCAGAACAATAATGCGTCATTGCCGGCATGTTGTCTCCATTCTGGACATACCAATATTACATTTTTTGTAATTTGGGATGGGACAGAATTCCTTGTAGTCAATGGCTTTGAGCCTTCCTCCACCACACTTCAGCAGGCATAGGTCAGCAATTGGAATTCCAACAGTTTTAATATTAGTTGAAGACCATCTTTTGCATTTTCTGTTCTTTATTCCTGTAACTTAGTTATTATTTGGTGGAATTTTACATATCTAGTGTGATTCTCACCTCACAAAGCTGTTATTGGTTGTAAGCAAATATTACTGCTTTGGATTGAAAGTAACTCCTGTACTGTTTTCAGAGAAATCCTGTAAGTGGGGCTGAAGGGCCAAAAATGATGCAGCAAGCAGGCATTATAAGTGCTCTTTGTTTGAGCTCAGGGTTATTGACATGTATTGACATGAGTTGTACATTATCTTAAGAGGACATAAACCCAATATCTAACAAAACAGATAGCTTAAAGGTTAAAGCTTCCTATTAATCTGTGTTATTGCTCATGGCTAAACTTCATGCTTAGATCTTTTCATGAAAAATTTCAAAGAAGTTTTCTGAAAGATTGAGTGTAGTGGAAAGCTGAATAAAACTAATTATTTTTTGTAATTAGCATCTTGATTTTAATGGCCAAATTGTTGTGGACATAAAAAGATTAACATTTAGATCTCTCTTTGCAAACATATCTATGTGTTTACCTGCTATTCAAGCTCCTTTGATGACCATAAAGATTTTTTCCCTCCTAAGATTTTGAATTTTCAAGAATACTTTATGGTTCTACTCTACGTAGTCCCTGATGTTTCAAGTATTTTACTGTAGTCTGCCAAAACTGAAGTACCTAAGATCTGTTTTGGGAGTAATGTTATTATTGATGTATTGTTGATTAGAAATTACTTCTCTATGTATTATCTTTTACATTTTTTAGAAAGTCCGCTCATCAATTGTTTCTTCTACTTTGTGTTCAAGTCACATTTATTTTCTAAGTGAAGGAAAAGCAGGGGAGATTGTGACACTCGATCTCTAATTGGGCCCTAATAGGGGTTTGATAGGCTGAATGGACTTCTTCCATGTTATGTCGACTTGGTAACTGTATGGTTCCATTCGTTTTAAGTGTGCATAATTACCTCAGATGGTTTCTAACAAGTGCGGGAGTTTCAAGGAAGTGGTAAAGAGGATATGCTGTCAACATGTGGTCCACCTCAATTTCTCGGGTCTCCCTTAGGACAGTGACAAATCTTTGACTAAAGCAAGCCCCCCTCAGTTTGGAAAATCTGAGAGAGCCATGCAGAGGTACTGAGAGAAAAATATATACCTCTTAATTGTTGAGATTGGAAGGCACCTGCTCACTGTGTATTGAGCACAAATTCTGACATTATAGTCAATGTCCCTCCCTGCTTAGGGCAATGAGTATACTTTCCATAGAGAAATGGCAGGTTGAAGTAAGTCACCAGAATCTGGAATGAACTGGGGTCAGTCCAGGTCGGGCCGAGCTGAAAATTGCATCATTAGAGTATGCATCAGAGTTTTCTTTAATTCAATTTGTGACTTGGGAATTTGATAATCTTATCAGAGTAAAAGGACTTGGAAACAGTTTAGGAAGAGGCACCATTATTTCAAGGTAGCCACCAAGATAATGTAAAAATAAAATCTCACATGCTGCTTCTTTCACTACCAATTGTCAGCACAGATTTGAATTTGCCAAGTTAAGGAATGAAATTCAATGACAGCACTTTTTACCTGGTCTTATGCAATTGAAAATCGATTATTTTCAGGAGTGAAATGTGATGGCGACCATTTCTCCGTTGTTTATGCATCATTCAGGAAACTAGACTGAGCACTTCCGGTTTAGTTTTGTTTTCCGCAAAACATTAAAAAAATGGGGAAAATCTAAAACAGAAAATCAAGTTAAACTCCAATTTACTGATGCACTCATGTAGGCAAGCAGACCAAAAGCGAGTGTACATTACTAAGGATTGCACAAAGGTGAAAGTCTGTGGCTCCCTCTTGACTTCTTACCTTTTGAAATTAGTCCCGGGCAAGAGTGACATCATCCTTGCACCTCTGAACCGACTTCTACATAAAGGTCACATGGGATGATGTCATTTCCAGAACTAAGCTCCTTTTGGAACACTGAGGTGGAACTTGGTTCAGATTGTCCTGTAATCAACCATCCATCATTAGCAGTCCTGAGATAACAAACCATCTTGTCTTCCCAGTTCAACACTGGACTGGGATATATATTACTTAACTTCATCCAACAGCTCCCACCAACACTACAGTGACCATGCCCCCATCACTATCCCCATTCTCCAGACTGTTCACTCCAAACCTGAGTCCCAGGCTTTGATATCCTGATCTGGAATCCTGGAATTTGCCCAGTTCCCCCTTCCCCACCACCATTCAATGTTTGCTAATGTCCTGATTTTTTTTTCATACCACCACCATGATCCCAACATATTTCCACATCAACCCTTCTCCCTCCTCCACCTCCCACCACCCCCACCCCAGCTGGAGCTTAGACCTCTGGCCATCCTGAACCAGATCTCTGAATGGAGTAACAGCCCCCACATTTTGAGGGTGAAAAAGTGTAGTGTTCAATCAGTTTGTAGTGGAAGTTGGAGTGAAGGAGGTAGTAACTTAAATTCTGCTGGCATCCTGCCACCATGCTCATCTAACCCATCCATTAGGGGTAATGGCTATCTCGGCATTGAGATTTGGCATTGGAAATTGTAGGATTGAATTGACACAGTTATAACACAAGAAAGGTACAATAATGATGATAAACATTTCTGATTTTGCATGATGCATGTAATGACAGTCCAGGGACTTCAACACAACATTAGTCTTGCTATAAAGCTGGTGCCATGATTTCCATTTGTTATTTTTAGAGGAGAAGATGGGATGCATGCTGATATTGCATGGGACTGAAGCACAATGAAACCTTCAAACAAAAGTTCATTAATATGATACTTATTAAGAAGTGGGAGGGAGATGCTGTATGTATCAGCTGCTAAACCTTTCAAGAAAAAAATCAGAGTAAGTGGATTTTTTTCAGAGAGACCCTAAAAAAATTGAACAAATGTATTTTGCATAATTTTACCAGACTTCTGTGGCTATTCGAACAAAATGCAGGAGAAAAGGAAAATCCCTTTCGAAGTTATCTTCTGTAACACCTATCTTTTTTTTCTTTTTCAATCTTTTTATTAATTTCAAATTAATATATATAACAATAGTAATTATACACATGATATAAAGAGATTGGGATTACAATAATAACAGTTAACATATACAAACATAAAGAGTAAAATATGTAATCTGAACCTCCCAATCTCTTAATAATTGAACATGAAAAAGATTTAAAAGAAATTTGATTATATGAGAAAAAAAACCCAAACTAAAAAAAAGTAACAAAACAAAATTAATGGTAATAATAAACAAAAACTAACCAAGAACTAAACAAAAGCTGGGCTGGTCATATTTCATCGATTAAAAAAATTATTATGCCATTAACTCTGCTCCTCTATATTTGAATAGAAAATTATTGAGAAGGATTCGGAAAAGGTCAGCTTACATCATATGAAAATGCTGGATAAGTGGGCTCCAAGTTTCTTCAAAATTAACTAAAGGATCAATAGTACCACTCCTAATTTTTTCAAAGTTTAAACATGTTATAGTTTGGGAAAACCATTGTAATGTAGTAGGAGGTTTAGGATCTTTCCATTTAAGTGGAATGGATTCTCTGGCTATTAATGTAACAAATGCAATCATACTACAAACTGAGGCAGGTAAATGGCCAGAATCCATCATTGGTAACCCAAAATTGCAGTAATAGGATGTGGTTGTAAATCAATTTTCAATACCACTGAAATGATATAAAAAATGTCTTTCCAATAGTTTTCCAAAAGAGGGCAAGACCAAAACATAAGTGTCAGGGAAGCCACCTCTGAATTACATCTATCACAGATAGGATTTATATGGTTGTAAAAGCGAGCTAACTTATCCTTAGACATATGGGTCCTATGAGCCACCTTAAACTGTATTAGAGAGTGTCTAGCACACATTGAAGAGGTATTAACTAATTGAAGAATTTTCTTCCATTATCTCTATAGATAGAGGTATCTGAAGTTCTCTTTCCCATTCATTCTTAATTTTATCCGGTATCCCTAAACGTATTTTCATTATCAAATCACAAATTATTGTTATCAAACCCTTCTGATAAAGGTTAAAACCTAAAATTTTTCTGTAATTTCAATTGGATGTGATATCGGGAAAGTAGGTAGAGTAACATTTAAGAAGTTTCTAATCTGTAACTATCTAAAAAAATGTGATCTAGGCAAATTGTATTTATTAGACAACTGTTCAAAAGACAAACAGCAGTTCTCAATGAATAGATCATGAAAACATATTATTCCCTTCGTTTTCCATAAAAGAAAAGCTAGATCAATTCTAGATGGTTGAAAGAAAAAATTAGACAGAATAGGACTTGATAAGATAAATATATTCACTCCAAAAATTTACGAAATTGAAACCATATTTGTATTGTGTGTTTAGTTATTGGGTTAATCATTTGTTTATACAGTTAGTAAGTGCAAAGGGGAGCGAGGCCCCTAAGATAGAAGCCGATGAAAACCCTGGCACTGATTCACGCTCGAGATACACCCATCGTGGACATTGATTTACATCTAAATCTTGTGTTGAAAAAATTAAATTTCAAATATTAATTGCCCAATAGTAAAATCTAAAATTAGGCAAAGCCATACCGCCATCCTTTTTTAATTTCTGTAAATGTTTCCTACTTAACCTTGGGTTTTTATTCTGCCATATATATGAACGAATTTTAGAATCAATAATATCAAAAAAGGATTTAGAGATAAAGGTTGGAACCGCCTGAAATAGATACAGAAATTTAGGCAAAATAGTCATCTTAACAGCATTGATTCGACCAATCAGCGATAAGGACAATGGGGACTATTTAGTAAACAATTGTTTAATGTGATCAATTAAGGGTAGAAAATTAACTTTAAATAAATCCTTATACTTCTTGGTAATTTTAACACCTAAATAAGTAAAATAATCAGTCACTAATCTAAGTGGTAATTGCCAATAGATTGGAACTTGCATATTTAATGAGAAAAGCTCACTTTTATTAAGATTAGGTTTATAACCAGGAAAACCACTAAATTGAGCAAGTACAGGAAGTCCCCGGGTTATGAACGGGGTTCCGTTTTTGAGACTGTTCGTAACCTGATTTTGTGTGTAACTCAGAACAGTGTCCGCGCATGTGCACCTGGCCCGGGGATTGCGGCCGCGCGTGCGCATTTGGGCCAGGGATTGCGGCCGCACATGGCCCCAGCCGCACATGGGTACTTGGCCCGGGGACCACGAAGGTCGGTTCGTAAGTACGGACGTTCTTAAGTCGGGGACTTCCTGTAATGATAATGCTGCAGGGATGGATTCCTCAGGATTAGAGCTATAAAGTAACAGGTCATCTGCATATAGTGATACCTTATGCGTCCCATCTCCATGACTAATACCAGATATATTAGAAGAGTCACGAAAAGCAATCGCCAAAGGTTCCAAGGCAATATCAAATAGTAAAGGACTTAAGGGGCAGCCCTGTCTCGTACCTCGGAAAAGCCTGAAAAAGGTGGATCTCTGATTATTGGTAAGTACAGAAGCCAAGGGTGTATGATATATCAATTTGATCGCGGATATAAAATTTTGACCAAAGTTAAATTTCTCAAGCGTGTTAAATAAATATTCCCATTCAACCCTATCAAACGCTTTCTTGGCATTAAGTGAAATAACACATTCTGGAACTTTAGATGAAGGGGTATAAGCAAGATTCATTAATCACCTATCTTCTGATTGGCACTGGATTAAACAATATTTTTTCACTCCCACTGAGGACAATGGTTTAAAAGCTCATTGTTTTTAAAGGGAAGAGTAAATTCAAGATATGTGCTAATGTTCTAATAACTATATTTTTGTATTCTTCACGGATGTTAGTGAAAGACCTATTTATTCATAACTGTTTGCGTGACAGCATTGCATGTTAAATATTCTTTGGCCATCATCTGTTTGTTTTTTTGTTTGTTTGGATATCTCTCTCTCTCTCTCTCTCTCTCTCTCTCTCTCTCTCTCTCTCTCTCTCTCTCTCTCTCTCTCTCTCTCTCTCTCTCTCTCTCTCTCTCTCTCTCTCTCTCTCTCTCTCTCTCCCTCTCTCCCTCTCTCCCTCTCTCCCTCCCTCCCTCCCTCCCTCCCTCCCTCCCTCCCTCCCTCCCTCCCTCCCTCCCTCCCTCCCTCCCTCCCTCCCTCCCTCTCGGATTTAGACAAGAAATGTTGGCTCCAGTTTAGAGTTAACAATGAATGTGCATTCCTACTTCTCTCAGATTTCTATTTTAGTAAAACAATCACTCCAAGAACTAGGCAGCCAGCAACAGCACTATACCAGTAAATCCCATCAAGTACACATGTCAGCTATTTCTCTGTTCAGCTTTTAAGATGCTTTGATATTTAAATGTAATTTTTTTTCCTCCCAGTCTCAATCCGGTATCTTGCTGTTGATTCAAAATTGGAGGCAGTCCAGCAATGTAGATAAAGGAAGAGGAGATTCAAAATCAGTAAAGCATTAGCAATAATTAGATCAGGAGGGCGAATCGCAATTTAAATTCCATGGTGTTAATGGAGTAGCTGGGGTGATTGACGAGAAAGTTGGGAGACGAATGAAATTATTGAGACTGAACTGAATGAAATGTGAAGGAGAGAATTGCAGCCCTGCAGCTAATGTCTTTTATTGTTGGATCATGGCAGCCCATGGTGAATAGTAGCAATTTGCATGCTTCCATGCAGGTAAGGCACATATGTACAAAAGATACTGGGCACAGACCAGTGACGTCAGCTGTCACTTAATTTGTATTTGATGCCACTGATTTCATATTTTACTGTGCAGAAGCAACATGGGTACAGTGTGGAAAATAAACATGAATGAGTATCTCAGCAGAAGGAAAGATTCCTACTTGTCCATTAATTACATGGATCTTTGTCGGGGAGTTGGTTAAAAAAGATATCAGCGTTGTCAGCTCAGCTGTAATGATAGACCAGATATCTGATCATTATTGAGGCAAGGCCTCCGTACACTTTAGATCCCCTCCCAAAATACTCTGATACTTTCACCAAGTGTCCACCTCTACCACAACATCTCCAATTCATTGATAGGGAAGTGGAGTGCCATCTTCCATGTCCATCTTGGGACTCTTCATATCAGCTGATCACAAGCTGTCTTGCTATTTTAAGATCTTCAGCTATGAAGGCATAAAGCATTAGTTCACATGCAACTTCCAAAATTACGTAATATTAACATATGCAATTTCACAAAAGATTATAAATTATGCTATGATCATGCACAAAGTCTTGCACAACAGTCAGTGCTGAAAATCATTTTCCAGCAATGTTAGAACCAATAGTTGTGCTATTTAAAGGAGCCATAATTGTTTGTAGGCTTTTGATATTTCAGTTGGAGGAAATCCTTCGCTAAATAGTGCTATGTATTTGAACTGCTGGAACTGCAGATTTTCACTGATTAAGCTAAAAGCTGCTGTAAATTTGGAAGTGACAAAAACACTCTGATATGGGCTTATGGCGCATTAGGAGCAAAAATGAAGTCTCGAAGTCATGCACCCTGGAAACTCTTATCATAGATTCATACAGCAGGGAAATAGATCTTCACCACACCAAGTCCATGTCAAACTTCATGTCATGTTTGACATTGGTACAGGACATTGGTGAGGCAGCACCTGGAGTACTGTGCACAGTTTTGGTTACCCTTTTATAGGAAAGATGTCATTAAGCTGGAAAGAATGAGAAGAAGATTTACAAGAACATTGCCAGGGTTTGAAAGCCTGACTTATAGGGAGAGGTTTGCCAGGTTAGGATTTTATTCCTTTCGGCATAAGAGACTGAGGAGTGACTTTATAGAGGTGTATAAAGTCGTGAAGGTCATAGATAAGGTGAATGCACACAGTCTTTTTCCCAGGAGAAAGGAATCAAAAATTAGACGGCATAGGTTTAAGGTAGGAGGGGAAAGATTTAAAATGGACCTGAGGGGTAATTTCTTCACGCAGAGGATCATGCATATATGGAACGAGCTGTCAGAGGAAGTGGTTGAGACAGGTACAGTAACAACATTTAAGACATTCAGATAGGCACATGGATAGGAAAGGTTGAGAGGGATTTGGGCCAAATGCAGGCAAATGGGACTTGCTTAGATGGGCAGCTTGTTCAGCATGGACAAGTTGAGCCAAAGGGCCTGTTTCTGTGTTGTATGACTCTGACTCTAAGCAATCATTTACACCAATTTCACACTAATCCTATTTTATTTTCATATTCCCATCAGTTCCTCTCAGGTTCTACCAACGACCTACATACTGGGGATAATTTACAGGGGACAATTAACCTACTAACCTGAACTTTTTTAGAAGTTGAGAGGAAACTCACAAAGTCAGGGGGAGAATGTGCAAACTCCACACAGACAGCACTGGAGGTCAGTATTGAACTCTGGTTGCTGGTGCTGTTAGACAGCAGCTCCAAGAAATGCATTACTGTGCCACCCCATTGTGACCATGGTGGAATTTGAATTCTGCATTGTGAGTTGAGACCCCTGGGTCGCTGCTCTGGTAATTTAACCACTATCTACCATTGTATTCTAAATTTATATAATTACGTCCTATGGCAAGATTTAAGCTTGTATCTTAAGATCAATGGTGCTAGCCTGGTAACTTAACCACTAAGTTATACTGCTACATACCCTGCTCTATTTCACTCCCTATGTTTTTGGTCAACCAGGGAGGGCTGTTTCTAATTTCCATTCTCTTCTACCTCATGGAGTTGTATTAGGATATAGCTGAAATATCTCTGTCCCAGAAGCTTCCCATTATTCATTACAGGTTTGCCTGCCAAGCCTTGATTCCAATTTGGCTGGGCCAGATCTGTTCCCAACCCACTGAAATTGGTCTTCTCCATTTGTCTGTTTTTTACATTGGAGTTTTTATTTTTATGTAGTTGTTTTAAACCTTATGATAATATGATCATTTGTTTTCTAGCTGTTCTACCACTAATACTTGCTCTACTTGGCTTGGCACATTTCCCAGAACCAAGTCAAGCAATGTCACTTTCCTCATGGGATCAGAAACACAGCAATGAAAAAAGTTCTCTTGGCTCATTTTAAAAATTCTACCTATTCTTTGCCCCTTATGTTTTTACTATCTCAGTCTATATTCAGAGATGTGAATTTCTCATTATCAGTTTTAGAACATCTAAAGTTTCTCTGTAAATGTGCTCAATATCCTTTCCACATTGGCAGCTGATAGAAAAGTCCCAGTAGTGTAACTACACCTCTATTGTTCCTATTGGTAGATTATCTTCTTGATCATTTCAAGACATTTTCTCTCTCCGGCATTATTTCCATTTATCAATATTGCCACAACCCCTCCTTTCTTCTCATCCCTATCTTTCATGAACACCTTATGCCCCCAAAAAATATTCTTAACTAACCTGGGAAAATCTCTTTTATGTGCTATTTGTGCATAAAAATGTGCATAAATGAGTCCAGTTTCTGGGCTCAGTGGGTCCAATTTATTTTGTGCCCATACAAAAAAAAAATGAATATTGCTCAGACTCTCAAATCATTGTCTGAGGTACTTGCTGAGATTTTTGGTTTGAACACCAACAAGAGAGGCCGCCACAAGTACCCCCAGGCATCACTATTTTAACATATTCTTTCTAATGCAATTCTTGGATTGTAGGCTGCACAGTCTCGTAGCCTGCGTGACTGGAATATTTCTATGTCTTCAGTGAGAGATTTTAAGAATGAGACATGGGAATCCCGATAATCATTCCACTGTTTGCAGTGTTAATGTACATAGAACATAGAACATTACAGCACAGTACAGGCCCTTCAGCCCACAATGTTGTGCCAACATTTTATCCTGCTCTAAGATCTATCTAATCCTTCCCTCCCACATAGCCCTCTATTTTTCTATCATTCGTGTGGCTATCTAAGAGTTTCTTAAATGTCCCCAATATATCTGCCCCCACAACCTCTGCCGGCAGTGCATTCCATGCACCCACCACTCTCCGTATAAAAAAAACCTTACCTCTGACATCCCCCTTTTACCTTCCTCCAATCATCTTAAAATTATGTCCACTCACGTTAGCCATTTTCACCCTGGGAGAAAGTTTCTGACTGTCCACTCGATCTATGCCTCTTATCATCAAGTCACCTCTCATCCTCCTTCTCTCCAAAGAGAAAAACCCGAGATCACTCAACCTATCCTCATAAGACATGTTCTACAATACAGGCAGCATCCTGGTAAATCTCCTCTGCGCCATCCCTAAAGCTTCCACATCCTTCCTATAATGAGGCGACCAGAACTGAACACAATACTCCAAGGTAGATAGGGGAGGAGCAGGATGAAGAGGAAAATGTGTCTTTACCTGAATATGTGACACCAAAACAAAATACCCCCAACCAAGGGACTTGTAAAAAGTTCAGGAGATGTCATGATCTCAGTGAGGATGTACAGTGGGAAGAATGCTCTTCACTATGGTAACTGCCAAGTGAGACAAGCTGCAGCTGAGATCATCTATCTGGACAGTTCTGCCAATGACTGTGGAAGAAACAAGCACACTAAAGTTTTAAGTGACAAGCTCATTTCAAGTAGCCACCTGGGGATCAGTGTAATATCACCCAGGGTGCCATCCAAGCAAGCAGTCATCAGGTAACTGACACACTTTTTAGAATATCAAGGGAACTTAATCAGTTTGAAATGATAGTAAGGTAGGAGCATATTAGGGGCATCTAGTTTCATTGCTGGAATTAGAGTAGTGCAGGGTTTAAAAGTTGGCAGCTACTGAGTCTGATAAGCCTCTGTCATCCCCAGTATTCCAGACACGAATGATATCTGCTCACTGAATGTCCAGATCATCTGTGACTTGATGCAAAGAATCCTTCACAATGCTGTCAGATTTGATGTGAGTTGCCTCAATCCATATACCCTCAGGAATTCTGCCTACCCAGTATTCTTCAAGGAGGATTTACAAATGACTGATGAGTGAATAGTGACCGTCCTAAGAGTTGGAACACCATCTGGGAATTTCAGTGAGAAAAGGCAAACACAGGGGAATATAAGAAGGGATATGCCTTCCACTCCATTCTTCCCCAAGTCCACCATTATAATTGAACAAAAAAATTATGCATGATGAGCTCAAGGACGCCAACACACAGATTCACCCAGAATACAAAGCATGCAAACTTGTACCCCCTAAAATATGAAAAATTTAAATTCCTCACCATGCCCCTGATGATGAGACATGTTCCTTCACCAGAGATCTTGTCAAAAGAATTGGAAACAGATTCATTAGTTACTCATGAATTTGATATTTACTGGGTCTTACTGTGTGCAAAATGACTGTCACATTTGATTACATAACAACATTAATTGTAAAGTGGTTGATGCATCCTCAGGACATTAGTATGCACTCTGCAAATGAAAATGCTTCCATTTTGGTATTGCAGATTAGAGGGGAGGATTTCTTGTCTTTGGACTCAGGAGCAATGGCTTGCCTAACTCCTGAGAAATCAAATCGTATTGGAGCTTTGATTAAAAAGGAAACACCTTTGTTTTCCTCAATTCATTTAAATGTGGGACATTTTATATTGGCTTATGTATCACATTGGTTGTGTATTTTGTTACCACAATATGGCTTGCGTGTATATAACATTTTGTAGAACAAATAATTACAATTCTCAGTCTGCTATGTGGTAGTGCAGTGAAACCAATCAGTCTCCTGTACTGGAGGGCCAGTTCTGATAATGAGTTCTAGCTGTGACTGGAGACTTTGAAGGAAGTCACTCAAGCGGAAGTAGGTTCCACACATTCTGAGAGTCTAGGACTTGCTGACAAATTCAGAGTCTCCACAGAGTCCAGCAGTGAGGTTCATTCTTACTGACGATTGTGACCAAGATCCCCCACCAGTCAAAATTGGTGCTGCATCTGAGGCCCTATTGATATCCATGGGGATTCTGGGTCTACAGATTAAGGGGCAAGGGGGAAGGTAAGAATTCTTATTAACTATTTTGCTTTTGTTTAATACTTACAATTTTATTTTAGTGTTTTGGGTGTCTTTAATTAACTAAATTCTTTTAAAAGTATTTACTTCAATTTTAGTATTTTAAATATTTCTGAATGTCAGATTTAAACATTCAAATCCATCATAGATTCTCTAGAAGGCAATGTTCCACCTGCAGTTAGAGCCTGCCAAGGGCATCTTGTAGTATGGACCCTGACAGGCCCAAATGGCACTTGACTTAAAGGTGTGGACAGCCTGCAAAATGGCTTTCTGCTTCCAGATAAGGGAAGTGAGGGTATGCATGGACCAGGAAATTAAAAGCTTACAGATAAGTATGGGAGACTAGATTGATATAAAATGAATGAATTATGACAGCGTCTTTGTTGCTTGAGTAGGAACCTTAGGCTAAAAGTTAATTTTAATAACTCTCAAAAAAAAGTGCTGTTCCATTGAAAATCAGGTTAGTGGAGAGTAGAGCAATTTTCCGCACTTCCTGGGTCCTTTTGCACACAATGCAATATTTTTCACCTCATTCTTTTGTGGGATTTCCATTTCACCATTATGAAGCTCCCCAAATTACTGTAGAGCAACACGCAAAGTTGGTCTGCTAGGAGAGTTTCAAGCTCATTGCTCTGAAAAGCAACAATTGACTCAAAGAATAACCATCTTTTACTAAACACATGTTATTTCAAGGGCCAAAACCCTTATCCTTTGTCTTCACTTAAATTTGTGACCCCCTGGAACCTCAAATACAGCCTCATGTGTGCCTTGACTGCTTCGCCCATGCAGGTTAAAAGTCACAGTCACTCTCAGCATCCTTGCCTCAGGGTCTTCCAGGCTGCCACTGCAGATCTCTGCCACGTCTACAGTTTCTGTTTGCTGCTGCATTTGAAGGGGCTGGGGGAGATCATCCTGACTCCATGTTAAGAAGGGGAATCTTTCCCTACTTCTTTAAAATCCACGAGAGCAGGAAGTCTGGACATCTCTGAGTTTGTTATATAACCCCACCCCACTTCCTCTACTGCTAGTGCACTTTCTTACTCCACAACTGCATCCCCTGCCACTCTCCCCCCGTCCACCATCACCACCATCCACTTATCATTGAAAACATCTGTCACTCTGAAAAATAAATTACTAATTGGAACTAGAACTGGAAGCTTCTGGCTGAAGATTTTCTTAAGATATTTGTCTGTGAAATCATTGGCTGTTTTTTAATCTTGTGAGTTCTAGATATCAATTTAAGCCATAATGTTATTGACAGGAATTGATGTAAAGTGGTGTTACAGTTTAACATATAAAGTCAATGTTTTGCAGTTTTTTTTGAAAGTATCTTCTATATTTTATTTATGTTTAGTCCTTGTAACATCAAAATATGTTTTATTGAGTAGTTATAAGAGAAATTATTTAATTTGGTGTTTAAACAAATCCTTGACTTTTCATTGGAATATATAAAATTGATGTTAATATTCCATTAACCACCTGATTACAAAATTACTTGAAATGTAATTTCTTGGTATCCTTTGAGCAGATGAAAAAAGTACAAGAAGTATGAATTGCAATCAACATTATATGGCATCAGATCTACTGTTATTTTAAATGAATGATCAATTAACACTTTTCCTTAATCATAGAATCAAAAAGAGGTGCAGCACAGAAAAAGGCCCTTTGGCCCATTGAATACTACTGACCATCAGCTACCTATTTAAATGAATCCTACATTAATTCCATTTTCCATTCTCTTCACATCCTCCTTCACTCACCCAGATTCTACCACTGGCCTACACACTAGAGGCATTTTACAGTGGCCAATTAACCTACCACCTACATGTCTTTTGGATGTGGGAGGAAACTGGAGTACCCAGAGGAAACCCCTTCAGTTACAAGGAGACTATGCAAACTCCACACGGCAGCACCTGAGATCAGGATTGAACTGTAGTGCTGTGAGGCAGTGACTCTACTAGCTCTACATGCTAAGTGTTCTACAAACCCAAAATACAATATTTAACAGCTGCAGATAACTGTAATTTATGTATTTTTTTGAAAGTATGTATTAAAAATTTAACTGTGGTCAGTAACACTAAAGGTGTTATATAGTAATGTCAGCATGTTGCACCCTGCCTCAAATTGAGGAAAAGAACATATTGATTCTACTATTTGGCTTATTTAGTGTTGTTGACCAGGACAAATTTCGAGGCAATATGGAAGCAGATGGTATTTGTAGCTTGGTTTCAACCATAAAATATTTGTAATACTAAATATTTTAAAAGTATCAGAGAAAGAGCAATTAATTTACACAGAATCTGCAATTCCATTGAAGATAATGACTTAATCTTGCAAAGCAATCACCTCTAGGTAAGAAAATAAGTGACAGTTTTCCACTTCATTTAACAACAGAACTACTTGGAATTGCATATCTAGTTCAAAAAATAAAGCATAAGTAACATATCTTTTATTGCCATTATTCTTCATTGTAATGAAAGGTATATATAGCTATAGGTCAATGTGTATGATGAGAAGAGTACAGAAATCAGAATCAAAAATTGATAACCACAATGGGCAAGGGTATGAATTATGGATGTTGTGTAGCCATTGCAGTAAAAAAAATCTACTGTATGTACTTTATATTCATAACAGTTCTTTGATTGAGTTTAAAATAGTTTCAGTCATATATTTTATCAAAGCAAATTTGTCTATTGAATGTAAACAGAATTATCTACCTGCAACTTGTGTATGAAGTATCAATATTGTCAAAGTAGAATTTCCTTTTATGTATCTTCGCTGTTCAATATCAGTTTGTAAATTCACCCCAAAAAAGATATTTTCTTTGTGTTTGGTTTTCACTTTGCTTTTACTTTTACCTGATATTACTATAATTGATATTAATCTGCTATTGTAATTTTAGAGCAACGTGTTGTTCTTTAAAGACCAAGGTTAATGAATCCAAATTAGATCAGTAGTTCCTTAAGCATTTTTGTCAGATTTCTGATTCAAAATTAATAGTGAATGCATACAAATCTAACAGCTTGTTTTTTTTATTATTACCCTAGTGCTCCCTGCTATCAGGACCTGTTGGATCTTGCATTTGCGAAGTGGATTCATTTTTCTAACTAATTATCATTATAGCATTGAGAAATTATGCAACCATTCATTGGAATTGTTTTGGTTATCTTTTAACTTTTCATTTTCTGCAGTGGTTTCTCCAAGAAATAATGTCACAAGATAACATGACTGGCTTTCCAACCGACATTACTAGGTTTTGTTAGTGCTTTGGTAATGTGTTTTGCTCTCTTCGTCACATGAAGTAATCTGAATTTCAGTCACAAAATGCTCCCTCATTTATGGCATAATGTAGTTTCAGTCTCTGCATTCAACCATTCTGACTGAAATTTTATGATAATTTCGATATCTGTACTATGGAAAAATGTCTGATGATCCGACATTATCGTTACTAATAGCTGTTTCTAAGCTGTCTTATATATGGTTTCCATGTGATGAAGTAGACCACATTAATTTTTACTCTTTGCTTTCTAATTTATTTAATTATTTTCCTTTTGTCTTTCATAATATGGAAACCTAGAATTCATAACAAACTATATGATTTCTTACAAAAACTGTAGCCAACATGTCTCTGCTATTTCGTGGAAACTTTAGCCTTTTTCACTTTGCTCTACCTCTCTTTAGACAGCAGAGATTGAAATTTGACTTAATCATGTTAACATCACACACAGTCATTTCCAACCTTGTTGTTTCAGAAATTGAATCCATTATCCATTAATCCATTATGTGGCAAATTGTCTTGTTTCTCTCCTTTCACATCTGGGCAATACTTAGACAACATGCACCTAAAGCAGCTTCATCTGAAATGTCATGAAGTCTTCAACCCATGAATAAATCTGCCCTTGGCCCTGCTTTGTTTCTGAAAAAGTGGAAACATGGCTCCTACAGCGGGCTGTAGCAGATGCAACAGCTGATATTTGGGCCTTCTGACTTCTTTTTCCCTGGTGTCTTTGAACAAAAATCGTAATCTTTTCTCTCTGTGCAGTTTTGGATGGCTGCCACTCTGATCTTCTGATCAAAGCACGGCTGGGCCCAAGGCCTGACTCATTTCTTCTGGGTGCCCTTCAGTGTGACTCATCTTCCTTGAATGTGGCTAGAAAATTGGTGGGAATCCTCCTTCTGTTTCATTACAACATCTGTTCTTTGCTGCCCCAGCTGTGCACGCAAGAAGCCCGCCCGCAGTTAGGGAAGCAAAATAAATTCTCGACTTTCTTCCTTCTTCCTGAGAATTGTAAAATCCTAAGCTGCACTGGGCAAGGTAATTATAACTCATATCTGAGAAGGTCCCTTGGGGGATACAACAAAAAATAGGGTTTGATTATGTGCAAGATAAAAGAGAATTGACTGCACAAGACTTAGAAACAATTTCTCATAAACAATTATTTAGAGTTATATTAGGCATTATCTCACAAGATTACCCATACACTTGCACAATCACTGCAGATTGTAAATGTGAATAGAATTTTATTAACAGGAAAAGACCTGTGGGCAGCTTGTTGCTTCCCGATAGAGGAATCCCAATTTATCTCATTCCTGAAATCTCTCCACAAATGCTTCTGATTTATGGTTAAGAATGTGTTTGCTTTGTGCAATGCTTTTGTATGCTCATGGGATGACCTTTGATGTTTTCACATATCTGCCACAGAAATGCAATAAAACGTTATGATTTACACAGCCCACTAAATTGTATGCCGCGCTCATGTGTATAGTGTATGCAGGACAATTTACGTATTGAGGATATTCAAATGGTGTCAATTTTCATGCAATGTTTATTTTCACAGTATCCAGCTGAAATTGAATCACATTTGTCTGATCAAGAAATATCGTGAGATATTCACAGGGAAGCAGCTTTTTATAGCATCCCACTCATAGCAGCTGCATTATTTAAAGAGCCACTTGGCTACTTTTCACTTAGGTGTGCAGTGTATTGCATGGGAGTTTGAATGTTGCTGGGGGGTCAAAGGAGGGAATTCTCAGCTGCTACAGTGACATTTCATGAGCTGCACAATCATTGCTTCAGTTATTATCTCTTTGACATGGCTGCTTCAGTACTGGTCCATTTGAGTAGGCTGCATGAGTTGAAGCTGGAGAAAAGATGTTGTAGACAAGGCAGACGGTCCTGAGGACTCTGAAGGATGAGAGAAAGAGGACCTGGGCTTGCAGAGCCTTTCACTGAGCAGAAACTGGAGACAAGCTGCTACCTCCAGCTGTTGGAGAAGTCATTTGTCTACAGGTAGTTTTCCAAAGGCAGAGGTGACAGAGATCTGCAATCTCTTACAGTCAAACCTCTAGCCATTGCCAGCAGAAGTGAAGTTTACTGTTACCTCGATCGCATGGTCCTCCAGATCATTTCCAGATGGCTGATCCATATCACATTGTTCAGTTTGTGGGTGTCCTCTACATCAGAGAGATCATGGATGCTCTTTCCTCAAGGAAAAAGGGAATTGTCTTTGAGCAGAGAAATATTGAGAAAGATCCTATGCATTTGTCAGAATTGCAGATTACCCTGGGAGAAATTCCTCAATCATGTGCCACTTCAGGGTCCATATTTGAACCTAGATCTCCACATGAATCTTAAGGATTATCATTCTCAAATATACAAATGGCCTGTAACTATGAGATTAAATTTCTACTGGTTATTCCCTTGTTTCTGGGGAGCTCATATCATTCATAATTCTCAAGCTGTCTGCAGTGCCTATAACATACTGGCCTCAATATGCTTCGAAAGCCAGATTTATTTTAATTTTCTCTTGCTCCTTTACCCACTTCATGCTCCCAGTGATGCAGCCAGGTGTTGATATATTCAGAGTCACAGGACAGGCAACAACCAAGATGCAATTCCCGGGACATCTTATAATGCATTCCAGAGAGGACTGGATGCATTGTTGTCATCTACAGCACACTGCACAATCTGGCCATTATGAGGGCCAGCCTTTGCAAGAAGCCCTCTATCAAGAGGAAAGTGAAGTAGACAAGGAGCAGGCAGAGGAGGAGGAGGAGGAGAAGGATGTTAGCAGTCATTGACAAAGGTAGCTCTTGTCTGGATGTGTCCAAGAGTATGCCAGAAGCTGTGAGGAATGTTCTCCATTAGCCCAGCGTGCAGACTGGGAGACAATAACCGGGGGTAAATGACAGCCTCTCTTTATGTCACATTTCTTTTAGGATTCTGTGACTGAGATACCATGGCTGTTGTGCAGTGTCTCACTGGGAGCATCTACTTTGTACAATATATGTCACCTGGTTTCTCCAAGGCATAATCCATAACCACATCCCATGCTATTAAAAGATGATTTTATAAAATTAAAATAAAATTAATTAAAAGCACATTACTAGGCAAATAAATAATTACAAACCTTAAACTATAATATTATAAGAAAAAAATAACTTGTCTTTTACTAATAATCTCCAGGTTGGGAATCCCCATTCTAATTCTGTGTCAGATCTATCTGTTGAAGAGCCAAAGAGGTAGATTCCTTGGTGCAGTGCTGGAGAATCCCACCTGAACTGAATTCTGCTTTTGAACGCTACATAGAGTCAAGTAGCAAAGTAAAGTGACTGGTATGCTGGCTGTAGGCACTGGCCTTTTAATTGATCCAGGAAATCTAGGTCTTATTTATCTGGGAGTAGCCGCATTACCTGCGATTGCAGTCACAGCCCAATGAATCTTCTTGGAATTGAAAGGACCTTTCATAATACCAAATGCTCTTGATAATTATTTCCTTGTTGATTTTGATTAGCCCTGTCTTCATGGAGAGGCTCATTTTTACAGTTACATAGCAGGCTGATAAATCAGAAATCATTAACTGCTGGATGCTATGCTCTCATGGCTATAATACTCCAAACTGTTTACAATGAAGATTACTAAGGAAGGTTCCTACCAATCCCCTCGAGGTAATTATGCCAAATATGATTGATGTGTTACATCATAGAACATTTTCTATTGCTGTCACTAATGGCACAGAACACTAGGATTTATTTTGAATGTGTCTGCAAGTGTTGCCATGGAGTTTCAGATCCTGCACCCAAGCAACTACGACATCTTCCTTAGCACCTTTCTTGGTGTTTTCACCTGATAAGTGATATGGTTCGTATCTGCCTTAATGACAGATCATTACCATTGAGGTGCTCTTTCAGTTCACTGCCTTGGATTACAAAGCTAGTGGACAGAAATTGATGGAGATGTTTAACTCAGAATCCTCCTGAGAATGAGAAAGGCAGGACACTTGGTCCTTTCTTGTTTGACTTCAATTGCCAGCTGTGATGTTTCTCAGAGTATCTCATGAAAATTATTTCGTTAACTTCTCAAAGCAGCCACCGAGGAATAATGAAGTCATCTGGACCTGCTTGTGAAGAGCATCATCTCCAGTGATAAATCTAATCCCTAGAATGGACCATGCAGGTTAACTGCATCTTAGCATACTGTTGAAGAACTAAATAAACCAAGGCTGCATGATCAATCAACATTACTCAAAACCACTACAAACTTGCAGCTAAGACTCTGGGTCCATCATGGAAGATTAGTTTGGTACCAGGCATCCACCAACAGTTACATCACATTGGGAGCACCTCAAGTCCTGTAGAACTTCAGATAGAAAATTAAAATGTGGTCATCTGTAATCATTAAGCATGTTTTTAGGACTCTGTACATGACCTGTGCATACTATGTGCTCTTGGCGCATGCATAAAAATACATGAAAGCACTGCTCTTCCTGACACAGCATCAACAAACCATATTGCAGTGAACTGTGGTTTCACCTTTTACAAAACAGGGACCTTAAAAAGTAGCTGTTTGCTTAGTTCATTCCTAATCACAGTAGACATCAAGCTCTGTATTTACGATACACACCAGGCTTTCAGGCCTTCATTATCAGCACAGTTCTTAGGATTTGCTCAGTAGCTAAATGATTCATATTTGCCTTCAGCAAGTTGGAAAGATGGTTAAAAGAATGTCTGTCCTCTGTAGGTTTGACCGCACTGAGCCATGTTCACCATGTTGCTGCCTAGGCCATGGGCAAAGCTTATTTATAGCTAACTGCATAATTCCAGAACACATGCAAAGTTTTTAGGAAAGATGCATACCTATCCTTACCTTAGGAAAATTAGAATACCATTGCCATACCTTCAGAAGTAAAACTGGACAAGTGGTTGAAGTGTTGGTGGGGAAACACTTTGGGAACAGTGACCACAATTCTGTATGTTTTGCAGCAATTATGGGAAGGAATAAGGTTGGTTGTCAAATTAAGGTCTTGAATTGGGGGAAGGCTGATTTCAATAGTGTAAGAGAGGACCTGGTGAAAGTAAATTGGGAGCAGATGCTTGTGGGCAAAACAGCAGCTGACATGTAGAAGTCTTTTAAAAGAGAATAAGAGTTCAGGACCAGCATGTTCTGGTGAAAAGCAAAAATGGCAAGATTAGGGGATCATGGATGACAAAGGATACTGAAAACTATAAAAGGATATTAAAAACTATTAAAAAAATCATAGCTTAGTGGTTTTTATTGGAATGTATCTAGCATTGCAATAAAATAGATGAGTTGACATCACAGATAGGAACATATGAGTATGATCTAACAGTTATTACAGAGATGTAATTCAGGGTGAGCAGGACTGGGTGATCGGTATTCTGGGTTATATAATGTTCCAAAAGAACAAGCCAAAAGGGAAAGAAGCTGGGTAGCATTGTTAATCAAGGAGAGTATCAGAGTGGTGTTGAGACTTAACATAGATGCAGTGGAGAGTAATGTAGATTCGGTTTGGGTTGAATTCATGAAAAGAAGAGGAAAGAAGACATGGGTGGGAGTACTATCAATGTGATCTCTTGATAAGGTGGAGCATAAATGGGGAAGTATCGAGGGCACGTGTGAAGGAATGTTAATTGTCATGGGATATTTTAATCTGCATATTGGTTGGACGTACCAAACTGGCAAGGGTATTGGAGAAGAATTTGAAGTGTGCCAGGGATTGATTCTTAGAACAGTATGTTAGGGAACCTACCTGGGTACAGGCTATTTTACATTTGATTAGAGTGTAATGAGGAAAGATTAATAAGAGATTTTGTGGTTAAAGATTCCCCCAGGAGGTAGTGACCACAATGTAATAGAATTAAGATGCAACTTGAGGGTGAGTTCCACAAGACCAAAACCACTGTTTTCCACTTGAAGAAGGGCAATTGTAAAGGTATGAAGGTGAAGTCGTCTAAGGTGAACTAGGAAAATAAGCTAAGAGACAGTCTAGTAGATGAACAGTGACAGATATTCAAACAGGTTGTCCATAACACTCAGTGACAATTTATCCCAACTGGAAAGAGACGCAATCTGTGGTTAACAAAGGAGGCCAAGGATAATGCTACATTGAAAAGTAGCAACAGCAGAGGGTAGGTGTGGGATCTCTGGGCTGGTGAATTAATAAAAGGAAACAAAGAAATGGGAGATGTGTTAAAACAGTTTTTTGCATCAGTCATAATTGTGGAGGACACTGCAAATATCCCAAAGATAATGGATGGACTAATTTCAAAGTACAGGGAGGAACTTGTAAAAACTCCAATCACAAGGGACAAAGTATTAGAGAAACTCATGGGGTTAAAGGCAGACAAGTCACTGGGTTTTAAAGGAAGTGGCTGCAGAGACAGTGGACGCATTAGTTGAAAATTTAATAAATCGTTAAATTCTGGGAGGGTAGCAGAAGACTGGAAAAGAGCCAATGTGAATCTTTTGTTCAAAAAAGGAGGATGGCAGAAGGCAGGCAACTATAGGTCAGTTAATTTAACATCTGTTGTTGGCAAAATGCTAGGGTTAATAATCAAAGAGAAAGTAACTTCTTTTGAAAAGGTGAATATAATCAAGCCTTGTTAACATGGTGTTATGAAAGATTAATCATGTTTGACAAATTTACTTGAATTCTTTGAGAATGTGACAGGGAGAGTTGATAGTGGTGACTCTGTAGATGCAGTATATTTAGATTTCTAAAAGACATTTGACAAAGTGTCATATATGTGGATTGGTGCATAACTTAAGACCCCAAGGTATTGGAGAAAGTGTGGATTGATGTGTTCTAGTGCATGAATCACAAAAAGATAGCAGGCAGGTCTAATGAGAAGATAAAGAAGGCAAACAACATGTTGTCCTTTATTGCAAAGAGATTGGAGTCTAATAATAGGGAGGTTTTGTTACAGTTGTACAAGGTGTTGGTGAGCCACATGTGGAATGCTGTGCATGAAAGTTGGTGGTATAATGGATAGTGAGGAAGGTTGTCTTAAGTTACAGCAGGATAAAGATCAGATGGAAAGCTGAGCACAGCATTGGCATATGGAATTTAGTCCCAACAATTGTGAGGTGATACATTTTGGGAAGTCAAAAATAGCAGTAGGATATATACAGTAATTGTAAATTGGTTTATTATTGTTACATGTACCGAGATACAATGAAAAACTTTGCTTTTCATGCCATCCATACAGATCATTTCATCACATCAGTACATTGAGGTAATACAAGGGAAAAACAATAAGAGAATGCAGTATAAAGTGTTACAATTACAGAGAAAGTGCAGTGCAGGCAGACAATAAGATGCAAGGCCACGACGAGGTAGATTGTGAGGTCAAGAGATATCATACTAGAGAACTGTTCAGTAGTCTTACAACAGTGGGATAGAAGCTGTCCTTGAGCCCGGTGGTACATGCTTCCAGGCTTTTGTATCTTCTGCCTGATGGGAGGGGGAAGAGAGAAAGTGTCTGTGGTGGGTGGGATCTTTGATTATCTTGGCTGCTTTACTGAGACAGCGAGAAGTGTGGACAGAGTCCATGGAGAGGAGGCTGGTATTCATGATGTGCTGAGCTGTGTCCACAACTCTCTGCAGTTTATTTCAGTCTCGGGCAGAGCAGTTGCCATACCAAGCCTCAAATCCCTAAAAGGCACTGAGGAATGTTGACGAACAAAGGGATCTTGGGGTTCAAGTCCACAGTTGCCTGAAAGTGGCAAACAGGTGGATAGGGTGGTGACGAAGGCATATGGCATGCTTGCTTTCATAGGTCAGGGCATAGAATATAGAAGTTGGGATGTTGCATCTTTAGAAAACACCGATTAGACTGCACTTATATTATTTTGTGCCATTCTGGTCACTATGCTATAGGAAGGATGTGATTGCAGAGGAGATTCACCAGGATTCACCTGGTTTGGAGGACTTTTGTTATGGGGAGAGTTTGGATAGGTTGGGTTTGTTTTCCCTGGAGCAAAGGAGGCTGAGGGGTGACCTGATACAGGTATATAAAACTGTAAGAAACATAGGTAGGATGGATAGTGGTATAAAAAACAAGAGGCATAGGTTTAAGGTAAGAGGAAGGAATTTTAGTGGGGATTTGAGGGGAAAGTTTTTCAACAGGGAGTAATTGATATCTGGAATCCACTACCAGGGGTGGTGGAATCAGATAGAATCACTACGTTCAGGAGACATTTAGGCAGGCACTTAACTAGGCAAGGCATAGAAAGATATGGACCTAAGACAGGAAAATGGGATTAGGGCAAAAAGATCAGAATGGATGTGGTGACCTGAAGGGCTGTACAACTCTACGACTCTATCTGAGAAGCTGACTCGTTTTTCAGTCTGCGAGTGATAGATCAGCATTGCTTGGAGACTTTCTTTAAAACATTTTTTAAAAACTTTATTTATACAACACGGTAACAGGCCCTTCCGGCCCAATGAGCCCGCGCCGCCCAATTACACCCATGTTAATCGACTAACCAGTACATGTTTGGAATGTGGGAGGAAACTGGGGCACCCGGAGGAAGCCCACACAGTCTCGGGGAGACCGTACAAACTCCCTACAGACAGCGGCGGAAATTGAACCCCGATTGCTGGCGCTGTAATAGCATTACACTAACCGCTATGCTACCCTGCCATCCTTAATGGAGTCATACCATTTCCTAACATGGAGTCACTACCATTTTTTATTACGTTTTCACGTGTATCATTGTATAAGAATTCAAATCAGTATGAGGAAAGAAACATTGTTTGTTCCCAAGCAGCAATGATCTCTGTCTTGCTTTCACTGTTTCTCACTTCCTATCTCATCTGTTGGTAATAGTATGTTTATATCTTTACTAGCATAATCAAATAATACCTGGAGGATTTCCATTTGCTCTAAAATTCAACTTGCTTTGATTTTTCAAAAAGATTGGTGTGCATACCCTAATGGGTTGAACTTTCAACCTTCCATATACTTATATGCTGCTATCTTTAAAGTTCATTGTTACGTAGGATGTGAGAGTTACTGGCATAACAATACAGAAGGACATCCTAAGGCCTGTCTCCTTCTAATGTCTCAGGCCTTTTATAGGACAAGTGAAACTTCCCAAACTCCAAGGGGAATTCAGGCTGGTATGCTTTGAAGCAGAAATCTGCCATGGAGTAAAGGTCTCTTATCAGGCATTTACTCCATATTTTATACCCCAGACCACAAAGGAATTTCTGATAATAAATACCCCTAGCTTGAAGAGAAAAGAAAATATTGCTGGAAAGATTTTTCAAAAACTTCGTGAAAAGTATTTCATCCAGACAAGCAAAGAAGATGTTGTTAAGTCAGATAATTTTTTTTCTACAAACTAAATTCACTGTGATTTCTGGTAAAATCAAAGAGATATAAAATGAATAAACACAAGGCTAGGGAGCAGTTTGAGAAAATAAGAAAACAAAGGAAGCAGGCACAAAAAGATGAGTCTGTGGGGAGCTGTCACAAAAAGCACAGTGAGTGAAACAGATGTGTGGTGCAGAGAATCTACACGTTGCCTTCAGCCAAAGAAATGGAATACTTAGTTTTCTGGGAGATTAGTAGCTGGACATTACAGAGAAGTGTGCTGTTGTGTGAGAGTATTTCCTGCTGCTGATTAACTTACTCATTCACATTTGAACCTTTAATTATTTTGCGTAGCACATTGCAACCTAAAATGTAACTGGATTCCATAAATAACACCACAGTTCCACAAGGTTCATTTGGAGGTGGAGCTCAAAAGGTTGCTGATATTAATATATAATGGCAGATTTTCATACTAATTAAGTACTTTGGTTCTGAGAGGTTTGCCTCTCTCTTAGACATTTGGTCTGCATTCAGCTCCAGTGAAACCAAGGCAATTCATAAAACATAATACTATGGATGCTGGAAAACTGCATTAGAAACAAAAAATGCAGGAAGTACTCACCAGGCCAGGCAGCTTAGTGGAGTGGGAAGCTGTTAACATTTTTTAATGACCATTCACGCACCTGAAAGGTTATTAATCTGAAATATTAGCTCCACAGATGCTGCCCGACCTGAATATTTGCAGCATTTGCAATTTTATTACTGAACAATTTATGTTGTACTTTAAGTTGCAGCTAATTAGAAAAATATGAATCTATTTAATCCCATGGTGCAGACCAACTGATGAAGGTACATGCATCAAAGGACCAGTGATACTGCAGAGTATGTAGTCTGCTTTTAGTAGAGAAATATTCAAGTTTATCGGTCCAATTTTATCAAGGTACATTATAAATCATCTGTTTTGGCACAACTGTTTTTCCATATTGGTAGTGAACAAGTGACCAGGTTTTGCTCCTGATATGGGCTGCAGTACAGACAGCAGTGAGCTGAGACTGCACCTTACTGAACTACAGAGCAGAGGGAGAAGTTGTGCCATTGGTGGGTGGGGATAACCTGGTAGAGTGAATTGTCTATGAATTGACAATCAATGGCCTTTACAATGTACCTGACTTCTGTTCCTGAATTTTTGCTCCATGTTTTTGTTTGGGATCAGCGAGGTAACCAACAGTACCTCGTTGATATCAACTGAAGAAAGCACAGTGCGGTCACTTATTTGACAAACTTACTAGGATTCCAGGTTATTACAGTTGTAATAGCCTAGGTGGATATCAAGGAACTTCATAGAAAATTAACCTAAATCCACATATGAACAGGAAAAGCTGGGTTTACATGACAGAATGAGAATAGGCTATCACAAAGAAAGGCTTAACTGTTTGGTTTCCAGTGCAGACAAAAGAAAATTGATACTAAAAAGCTATAATTAATATCCAGTGTTAGACATGTTAAAATTGAATTCTGTAGTAGATGTTTGATTCACCCTTCTTAACTTCATTAGCATATGTTAACTGGGATGCAAATGCAATCTACTATCTACTTGTGTTAATGTGTTGGCTTTTGTTCAATTGGGCAGTTCTTTTGAATGGACAGATTGCAAACTAAAAAATTAATTGCAAAGAGAAAGTAGAATATGCAGATCTATCAGTCCTGTTCTAAGGCAGAACTTCAATTATTTAAAAACTAGGGTTAATTACTCAGGAAATGTGATTCTTAAGAATATAATGAATTTTAACTTTCAGAAAAATAATTCACAGATTTATTTAAATTTATACAATTTTGCCATTAAGTTTAATATCATGAAGTATTATTTAAGCTCTATCAAATAAAATTAAATGTATATGATATCACAGCATATATAAAAGTAAAAGCAAGATCAAATTATAAAATTATAAAACTAAAGTTATAATACATATACTGGACCAGGATCTGGAACTGGATTTATACAATTATTTAGGAGTAGAAAATCAAAAAGGAATAAATTGCCTATATAAATATATAAATTAAGTATTTAATAACAGCTACCAGAGCAGGGTTGTTGAAGAGACCAGTTGGCTAAAATTTGATTTAATTTTGCATAATTTCTTTCAAGTTAGAATGAGATTGGATTTAAAGAGCAAGTCAACTTCTTAAACATATGTGGAGAAACAAAGTTCTTGGCGGTTCACAGCAAGCTAAAGTGACCACAGGGTTAACAACGTGTGTGTGTGTGTGTGTGTGTGTCTGTGTGTCTGTGTGTTGTGGTTCGGGTGGGGGGGTGGAATAAAGTAGCTGTGGTAAGTGAAGTCTTAAATTTCATTGATATTTCTACCCACAAGTAATCATTTAGTGGACATCAAAGCTTTATTTCTCTGAGATATCATCAAATAACTAAAATCATTGGAAATAGAAGCAGGAACACCAACTCAAGCCCCCAACCTGTTCCACCATTCAATAAGATCAGAGCCACTTTCTTGCACTAATCCCATATCCCTTGATTCCCATAGTATCCAAGAATTTTTTGAGCTCTGATTGAATGTACAATGTGACCGAGTCTCCAAAGCCTTCTTGGGTAGAAAATTTCACAAGATTCAGTATCCTCTTCATGAAGAAATGTTTCCTTATTTCAGTTCTGTGAGGTGGACTCCTAATGAGACTGTGACCCATGGTTCTAGTCACTAAAACCAGGGGAAACATCATCCCTAGGTCTAGTCTGTGAAGTCCCATAACAATACTTACCTTCCTCAACTGATATGCTGAAATAAGTTTTACTTCCAAAATTATATTCAAATGCATTTGTCAAAGTAAGCGGTCATAGGCACTCCCATGAAGCTTGTTTCGCTACTACTTCTAAATACATCCCCGGTGTTGGAATCTGACTCAGCTAACGCTTTAAGTGAAATACTCTGCAGATGGGAGTCTTTTAACAAGATAAACATATGCTGCTGTGCTGGTTAAAAAAAGCTTACTTTGCCATTGGCACTTGCCATTTCTTGAAGGACTCCCGATATAACACATTTCCTGCTATCAGTGCCTTCTAAGACAAGATGAAAGTAATCTAACCTGCTGTCACCTGTAATGAAGTAGCCTGCTGCCTGTGTGCTGCTTGTGTGCCATGTAATGTGTGCCAGCAGTGCTGACAGTTTATTTCAATGAGTGGAGACTATTTAATAATGCTAGTTCAGTTCACCGTGTTGCTTAAGTCAAACAACAAAATTCCTATAACCAATATGCCAGGCTACAATGTATACTGGACTTTAGTATGTTATAAGTAAGATTCCTATAACTTCTGGTTTAATGACCCAAAGAAAAAGAATTGTGGAAAAACACTGTTGTTATTTATTGAAATCAGAAACAATATAATTTATTGAATAATTGCTATGAAATCTTAATTTGTCATAAACATAATGGGGAGAAATTCAGTTTCAGTCTCTTGCATTGTACATGCAATATTTATTTAATTCATTTATGAATTCTGGACGTCACTAGCAGGATCAGAATTTATTCCCCACCTTTAATTTCCCTTGAAGAGGTCATAGTGATCATCAACCTGAACTGCTGAAATTCTCCAACAAAGATATTCTCAATATGTTTTATAGGAGTGCCAAGAATGATGAAGGATACATATCCAAGTCAGGATAATATGCAGCTTTGAGGGGAACCTGCAGATCATGGGTATTTCAAATGGTCTGCTACTCCTGTTCTTTTTGGTGGTTGGCGTTGTGGGTTTGAGTGGTGCTGTTAAAGTAGCTTTACTTAGTAACTACAATGCGCATTGCAGAGATACACATGATAACAGTGTTATACTATGACTGTGATTGTTGACAGGGGAAGTTAATGTTTAAGATGGTGAATAAGCCATCAGTGATATTTTTATGGATGCTGTTGAGCTTCTTGAGTGTTCTTGGAGTTAACTTCATCCAGTCAAGGAGAGTATTCCATCATATTCCTGGCATTCCTTGTACTTAGCGAGAAGTGCTTTTGGACAGCCAGGAGATGAGTCACTCACCTCAGGATATCCAGTTTCCAGCCCTGGTATTTATGTCTAGTCCAGTTAAACTTTTGGATCGTAGTGGTCCTTGGGATGTTGATGAGGATTCTTAAATGATAGTGCCATTGACATTTATTGCAACTCTAACAATGGCTTGACACAAATATTACTTTCCACATATCTATGGATAAGTGAATATCATCTAGGTATTGTAATATCCAGGGCATAGGTTGCTTCATTTATTTTCTGATGAGTTTGGAATGGAATTGAACATTGTACAATCATCAGCAGACATTGCTACCTCTGACTTTATGATGACAGGAAAGTTTCTGAAATAGCTGTGAAGATTTGTGTCTAGTCCTAGCCTGAGGAACTCCTGTAGCATGGGAGTGTATTGATTGATCTATAACAGCACCAATCATCTTCCTTGGTGTGAGATTTGATTTCAGTCCATGGATGCCCCTTGCTTCCCACTGAACAACTTTACAGAGCTCTTTGAAACTTGGTTCAATAAGACATTTAATTTCATGCTAAATGAAGGTGGGAAAGGACTAATTTAGACCCCAATGTGACTTTAAAACTGGACTATGCTGATTGTACTATTTTAGAGGTGGCAATTTCTGGGAGTGTGGTCAGGAAGTACACCCCGTTTATAGAGTCTGGAAGTGCATCACATAAAATTGGTGCAGTTACAATAGATAGGCAGCTGAGACACTTGCCTGAAATAGATATTGAATCCTTTGCATAATCAAATTATGGAACATATAGCTTTTCAAGTTTCCATCTTCAATATTTGGCTTCCTGGAGACCACTAAGTTAACTCTAGATAAGAAATTCCTCCTTTACTGACCACCCCTTCAGCCACTGCATGATATTCAAAGCTCTTTATTGCTGAGCTGCCAGGTAAGCCCAACAAACTCTTCAAATTGTAGGAGCTTTTATATTGGGTGCACCTCCTTCTCACTTGCCTAAACACAGGGATTGATTTCTGCTAACTCAATCAAATTTGTGGAAGAATATCTTCAAAGCTATAGACTTTATTTTCATATAATTTTGCTGCATTATTCATGAATATATACTATATACTACATAATGAGTAATTACAGTATATTCCTCAATGTGGTCTTTTCCTACATTTCAAAACAAATTGCTTTGGAAAGTTAATTGTGTTTGATAGTAGGAAGGAATGAATAACTCCGACAATGTTAAAAAGGATATCAGTATCATGATACAGCTAGTGTACGTGGCATCATTCTGTCTGAAGTATGTGATTGCATATTGTGTTATAGTACTCCCACTGTAGAGTCATAGAGTCACAGAATAAAGCAGCATGGAAGCAGGCCCTTCAGCCCAACTCACCCATGCCGACCAAGATGCCCATCTAAGCTTGTCCTATTTGCCCTCGTTTGGCCCATATCCCTCTAAACTTTTCCTGTCCATGTGAAATATAACAGTTGGCCAAATGCTGATGCAAAATAGAGGATTGTCCATGTGTATATATGTCTTATGGATATTAATGCAGCTCATTTATTGGCATGAATACACTATTATATTGCAGTAAACAAGTGCTCTGGAATAGGCCTTCTGGTTACTTGTACATAGTAAGCAGTAATAGTCGGCTTCTGAGCAATCAGTTTTGTGATGTTCTTGTCACAAAAATGTCATATCAAGATGAAACAGCCCTCTCTGTGTCTTGGTCATTTTAATCAGTAAGCAGTTCTGCTGTACTAAATGGAAAACTGCCTGTCCAGGTAGTAATAAGATACAGATGTGTTCATCAGTGATTCTGGGATAGGGAGAAGCAAAATGGTTTGTATTTTGGAATGTGCGTGAAATGAAGTTGGTCAAGAGTGATAGTACAAAATAAACAAAAGCAAGTTGGCAGCTTCTTTCACACTCTGAACAATTTTCTATTCCATAAAGCCAATATAGTCTGGGTAAGAAACAGATTACTGATTTGCTATTACTTTATTTTCATTGCTGTTCTATACAAATTTCACCCTGACATATGTTAGATGTCAGATGACAATGAAATTGGTTTTCCTAAGATGCCTCATTTGATCAAGTAACCTTGCAGAATTATTGTACCTTAAGATACAAAAGTGGTGGAGGCTGAGTTTTTTTCTTTAGGAGGTTGATTTATTTCCTTCAAACCTGCTGAGTGCACATGTCTGTAAAACTTCCAGAAATCAACCAAAGTCGTATCTAGCAAAGATCAAAACAACATCTGCCTTGGAGAACAACTGTTATGTATATACATTCAATTGTATACAACCATATAAACTGGATACATTTAAGATAGCTATGAATAAGGATAAGTATGGAGCTTGCAGGAGAGAATAAAATTGGGGCAGGGCAAGTTACAAGAGTATTAGGAAGGAACGAGGGAGTGTTAATTGGGAACAGCTGTTTTGGGGCAAATCCACATCTGATGTGGAGGGTGTTTAAAGACCAACTACACAGAGTACAGGACAGGTATGTTCCAGTTAGAAGGAAGGACAAGGATGGCAAGGTAATGGAACCTTCGATTGCAAGAGAGGTGGTGAACTTAGTCAAGAAGAAGAAGCCCATGTAAGGTTTAGGAAGATAAGCCTTAGGAAGATAAGGATTATAAAGAAGCTAGAAAAGAACTCAAGAGGTAATTAGGAGAGCCAGCAGGAGCCATGAAAAGTCCTTGAAAGTAGGATTAAAGAGAATCCCAATGCAGTCTATACATATATCAGGAGCAAGAGGATAATAAGGAAGAGGGTAGGATCATTCAAGGATAAAAGAGGGAACGTGCTTGGAGGTGGAGGACATGGGTGAGGTCCTAAATGAGTATTTCGTGTCCATATTTACCAAGGATAAAGACATGGAGGACAGCAAGATCAGTGTGGACCATGCTAATGTGCTAGGGCATTTTCAGATAAAGAAAGAAGTAATCTTGGGTCACTTGAAGAACGTTAAGGTGGATACATTTACGTCCCCAGGGCCTGATGGGATATACCCCAGGTTATTGAAAGAGGCAAGAGGTGAGATTGCTGGGGCTTTGACCAAGATCTTTTTGTCCTCCCCAGTCTCAGGCAAGGTCCAGATGACTAGTGAGTAGCTAATGTTGGAAATAGGAATAACCCTGGAATCCATAGACTGGTGAATCTTACGTCAGTGAAGGGAAGCTATTGGAGAGGATTATTAGGGATAGGATTTATGAGCATTTGGAAAACCATGGCCTAATTAGGGACAGTAGGCATGGCTTTATGTGGGGCAAGTCATGTCTTACTAACTTGATTGAGTTTTTTGAGGAGGTGATGAAGTTGATTGATGAAAGGAAGAGCTAGAAAGGAAAAGGATGTTATCTAGATGGATTTTAGTCAGGTGTTTGACAAGGTCCCTCAAGGTAGGCTCATTCAGAATATTAAGATTTATGGGATCCATCATGACTTAGCTGTTTGGATTTAGAATTGGCTTGCCCATAGAAAAGTGACAGTAGTGGTCGATGGGACTTATTCTGGCTGGAGGTCCATGATTAGTGGTGTTCCGCAGGGATCCATACTGGAAACTCTGCTGTTTGTGATACGTATAAATGACTTGGATGAAAACGTGCATGGGTGGGTTAGTAAGTTTGCAGACAATACAAAGATTGGTGGTGGTGTGGGTAGTGTAGAAGGTTGCCTAAAGGTACAGTGGGATATAGATCAGTTGCAGATATGGGCTGAGAAATGGCAGATGGAGCTCAGTCTGGCCATGTGTGAGGTGTTGCGCTTTAAAAGATCAAATGTAGAGGGACAGTATATAGTTTGTGGCAGGACCCTTAACAGTGTTGATGTACAGAGGGATCTTGGGGTACAAGTCCAGAGCTCCCTGAAAGTGGCTGCACAGGTTGATAGGTTGGTAAAGAAGGCATATGACATGCTTGCTTTTATTAGTCAAGGCACTGAGTTCAATAGTCAGTAAGTTACATTGAAGTTTTATAAAATTCTGGTTAAGCCACATCTAGAGTATTGCATTCAATTCTGGTTGCCCCATTATAGGAAGGATGTGGAGGCTTTGGAGAAAGTGCAGAAGAGGTTTATCAGGATGCTGCCTGGATTAGAGAGCATGTGCTATAAAGAAAAATTAGACAAACTTGGGTTGTTTTCTCTGGAGTGGCAGAGGCTGAGGGGAGACCTGATAGAAGTTTATAAGATTATGAGAAGCATAGATAGAGTAGACAGCTGGTATCTTTTTTCCCAGGGTCGAGATGTCTAATACCAGAGGGCATGCATTTGAGGTGAAAGGGGGCATTCAAAAGAGATATGCAGGACAATTTTTTTTTACACAGAGTTTGGTAGGTGCCGGGAATGTGCTGCCAGGAGTGGTGGTGGAGACAAATACAATAGAGGCATTTAAAAGGTTCTTAGATAGGCACGTGCATGTGCAGGGAATGGAAGGATATGGACACTGTGTAGGCAGAACAGAGCAGTTTACCTATGAATTTAATTACTAGTTTAATTAGTCCAACACAACATCATGGGCTGAAGGGCCTGTTCCTGGGCTGTACTGTTCTGTGTTCTATTACTGCATTGCAATCTCTGCCTCACCTGTCAACTAATTCAACATTATTTAACAAAATCTTTTCAATAAGCTGGAGGTTTCCTCTCTGGTAGAAAATCTGACTTCCACTTGAAGCAGTAGAGAATCTTTTGCTGATCATAGTCTGATTTGCATTGTACTCACAGGCAAAGTGTTCAGATGATAATCATCAGCAGGCACCGAAAGCATCTGTGTATTCATGGTATTTCCTTGTTTTGTGAACAATTGTGTATTCCTGTGCTGTCAGTATCAAATTCTAGCTTTGAACTCATGGAAAACCACTGAGGCACTGGCTTCATTTTGTGGAACACAGAAATCAGGGATTTGTGATCTGTGTAAATGATGACACCCATTAATGTACATATGGAACTGCTGCACTCTAACTAAACAAGGTAGCTAGAGTTTCTTTATTCAGCTGAGAGTGTTTCTTCTATGGTGCAACCAGCTTTCTGGCGATAAACCCTGTCAACATTTCAGAAACATTTACCATCTGTTGGGGGTATAGAACACTGACACTTTATGGTGATACGTCACAAAATAAAATCAGCCTTATGTCTATTGAATATTGATCTAGCACCTCACCAGACTGTAGAAATTCTTTGGAATGCATAAAAACCCTTTCTTGAACTTCAGTCTACCCCCACCTTCATTCCTTTAGCAACAATTGGATTTAGCATGAATTTATTCCAATAATTCAACATAATCCCAGGTATGCCCTCATCTCAGTTAAATTAGTTGGGGCAGGGACATTTGCTTCTCTTAAACTGGGTGTTTAGCATTCAGACGTTGTCCGAAGTCCCATGCTTTATTCATCTAGAGAGTACACTTACCTCTCTTTTAACATAGGCCCATCCTTTCCAATCTGCTCAACATATTTTATAGATTCTGCAGGTGTTTGTCTTTCAAACTCCTGTAACCAGGATATCATCCAAGTATAGAGAGATCCCCAGAAATGCCCTGCAGCCAAACCTTTTCTAAAAGATAGTAGATGCAGACACTACTCAAAGGCAGATTATAGGTGAGCAAAGAGAAATAAAGGACTGCAGATGCTGGAATCTAGATGAAAAACACTATGATGCTGGAGGAACTCAGCAGACCAGGCAGCATCCGTGGAGAAAAGCAGGCAGTCAACGTTTCAGGTCAGGACCCTTCTCCTGACTGGAAATGTTGACTGCCTGCTTTTCTCCACAGATGCTGCCTGGCCTGCTGAGTTCCTCCAGCATCATCGTGTTTTATATGTGAACAAATCTTTGTGTGTGTTGACAGTCAAAATCTCTCAAACTGCTCCTCTGACAGCATCTGTTGGTATGTATGACTCATATCTAACTTGGTAAACTGTTGCCCTCCAACAAATAAGCCTTCTTTACTGGGATCTATATATGATTCCTGGGACAAGACTTAATTAATAGTAAATTTGTAATTTCAACAAATCTTGATGCTTTTATCACTGTCACAATGACATTTCAACGTACCCAGCTTATCTTTGAAAAATGTCTCCCTAGCATGTCCTGTAATGTTCCAACTTGCCCATCTTAATGCAATGAATGTTCTTCCAATTTTAGGGAATCTCTTTCAGTCAGCCTCTTCCCACTAAGTTTACAACAATGACTAGTCGTAACGTGCTAACCTGTCTTTTGTATTTCATAGATACATTGGAATTGGAAATGGTTTATTATTGTTACATGTACCAAGATATAGTGAAATACTTAGTTTTGCAAGCCATTCATACAGATCATTTCAAAACATAAGTACATCAAGATAGTACAAGGGAAACGCAATAACAGATTGCAGAATGTAGTGTTACAGTTCAACTCCAGATACTTAAGTGCTTTCACCAGTACAGGTTTTCAGTTTTAGCTGTGTCTGTTGCATCTTCAGTTTGGTTCATTAGTGTAATGTTGCACTCATTTTCAAGTTCAATTGTCCTGCCTCTGTTATTCACTTTCATGAAAACAATCAGTGGTTCTACTTTTGTCAAGTTGACTCCTCATTCATTGTACTTTATGAACACTTTCTATTATAGTCCTCATTTGCTTGGTGAGATTGGTGGAAACTTCAGAAATGTTGAGCCATTTACTTTAATTTCCTATTTTAAATTTGTTAGTACAACCTTATACCTATTCCTACAAGCTCTGGTTATGTGGTCTTTTAAACCTTTTATGTGGCATTAAACGTGCCTAAACTAGCCTTCAGATGGTATATGTTTCCCTTCATGGTGCTAATAACCTTCATTACCTTTTTAAAATGATGTTCAGTTTGATTTGAAATAGTGCGATTTTCTTCAAAACAGTGTGTTTGTCTCCTGTGCAGTCTTGTCCATAGAACAGCCAGACACACTTGCAAGTCCAGCATGATTTTATTTGCCATTTCTACTGCTTGGGCAATTTTCAGTGTGTTCTCACAGATCGGGTTCACTTCAAAAGCCTCTGAGTTGCATTACCATTGATTCCAGACACTAATCTGTCCTTTTGAGAGAGTGTGTCTTATGAATACTTCCTCAATTCATCTACATGCTCAGCCACTATTTTATAGACTTTGCTTAACCATGAATCAAATTTAAAGCTATGCATAATCTCGCTTGACTTTGGGTTAAAGTGATTCTTCAACAAATCCGCCACTTCCTTAATTTTTTCTATTGCAGGATTTCTCTGGGCTGAACAGACTTCTCATTCAAGGGCTCCCTCCACATTAAGTAGTTTTGTTCTCTGTTTATCTCCGTTATCAATGCTGTGTGCAGCAAAGAAATCCAGCAGAATCTCGCAATATTCCTCCCATGTCACCATCAAATGCTGCAACTAAGTCTATTGTTGTGGCCAGTTTCCTTTCCTTTCCAGATGGTTGTTACTCTTTCCTTCTCTCTCCTTGTTACTTTTTTTGGAAAAGAAAATTCTCTTCATTCTTACGTTTTCAAGAACATTTCTCCTCTTTGCCCATACGTTAAATTTTAAATAACAAGGAAGGTGGAGGCTGAGGAAGTTAGGAAGTTTACAGGATCTCTTAAAAAGAAATATTTTAGGAAGTTAGTTCACTTTCTTCAAGTCTGCAGAGTACACATGTCTGCAAACAGCTCTTATTGGAGATCCATAAAAAATGGTGTCTGTGTCAATGGTATAATAAAAAATCATGTAAGTCCCTGAAAACATCATGGCTCCTGCTGGCTTGGATGGGTACAATTATCAACTATATATATTTAATATATATTGTTGTATGAATGAAATACATTACTAAAGGTATTTACTGAGATTTAGCACTTAATGACAACTGTCTGATCCAACATGCCAGTCAGTCACAGAAACACAGGAAGTTTACATTTGCTTTATCAAGTCCTTTCTGATTCTAAGTAAGAGCAATACATCTCATCCTACTCCTCCAATGTTTTCCTTTCAAGTAATTAACTAGTTCTCTTTTGAATGTCAATGATTTTAATGTTAGGGTCATCTATAGGCTTTGTCAAATGAACTGGATTTTCTGATGACCATGGGTTGCCTGAGCTAACCCAGTGTGGTCCAGGGCACAGGCTTTTGATGGAAGTTCAGCAAGGCCCTGCATAGTGCAGGGCTACTGTGAGTTTAAGTGGCTGGCTTCGACCCTGAATGGCTTTCAGAGCCAGTGAGCTGTCAATGCAGTCAAATGGGCAGTGGCAGTGACCTATGAAGTATCTTAACAATGTCAGCTTTATTGTTCATGTTCTGATTAAATTATCAAGTTCCAGTATTTGTTATCCATTTGGTTTGACTTTGAAGCACATTCTTGAATTTTATAGGTGAAATTCACAGAAATGTTGAATGTTTGATTCTAAATAGTTATTCTGAAAAAAATGTAGCTTAGATAACCATTTGACATGCCTTGCCTTGCTGCTTCAGAAACTTGAGTAAATTTACCTCGTAATGACCTTGCACATTATTGTCTACCTGCATGCATTTTCTCTGTAGTTGTTACACTTTGCTTTGCATTCTGTTATTGTTTTACCTTTTACTACCTCAATGCACTGTGTAATTGTGTTTATATTTGTAAATGTAATGGATCTGTGTGAACAGTATGCAAGACAAGTTTTCCTCTGTACCTCGGTACATGTGACAATAAGAATCCAATTCTAACAGCAATTTTAATTCTAAAAAAAATGAAGGGAGGCATTAGGTATACAGGTGTCACCCCCTGTCAACCACAGCTCTGGGTTTGCTCTGGGTCTGAGCCCCCATTCATGCCTATAATTCCGATTGATCCAATGCCTTTGCATGGTGGATTAAATGAACTCATTCCTATGATTTGCACTCGGCAACAGATGGAGAGATGCTCCTGCAGAACAACTAAATGTGGTGGAAAGCCAAAAGACAGTAAGTGTTAAATGGTGGGCACGTAACAGTGAATGATTTGCTCCACTAGTAGGTCAGTGGACAGATAAGCAAGAAAGTAGGGACCCAGCTTTAATCTCCATTTTATGATTAATTAGGCTGTATAAATAAACTGGGAGTCAGATTCAGCGAGGATGCCTACTCCTCAGGAGTCTACAGCAGCCCTTGCTGCAAGTTTGTTCATTTGGATGTCAGCTTGGGACAAAACTAGACATAATTAGATGTGTGCTAAAAAATGGTCAGAAGCAAGAAAAAACAGTACTTACCCTCATGAGCCATTCCAAAAGGGGAAAATTAATCTATTATAAACTGCAGGGACCAAGGCACACCTTTCGCTCTCCTTGCTTTCCAGTGTGTGCTGTCTAGGTCGGTGTTGTCAGGACTTATGGGACCTAGGTGCAGGCAATAGTGCAAATGTGGCAATTTAGTAAAGGCATTAGCATACTATGAATGAGGAGGTTAGCACTTCAGCATAAATGCATCACTTAGGTAGAAAAGCGGATGAATGTTACGGATGTCGTGGATGTAAGATCTGCCCCAAAAATACTGTTTTCTCACTGTTAATCCTGCAAGCTGTTAGAGAGCTTCTTTGTCTCCCAGCAGCAGAGCTTCATTGATCCTAAGTATAATGCAGTGTCTGGCAAACAATATCTATGCCTTCCACGTAGATTTTACGTACTTTATTGCTAGTGGATTAAGATTTTTATTTGAAGTAGAAAGATGCCCTTAAAGTCTGATCCTTTTGAACGTTATCTCAATGCAGATTTAGCCTTATTGATAGCAATGTTATATTGGCTTCAATAATCAATTTCTACTGTGTTTTCTTTCACTCCAATACTAGCTTTATGTGTATATGCATTTTAAATAACATCTATTCTTGTCTAATTGAACCAGGTCCACTTGAAACAGAGAACTTGGATTAGAATATATTACTTTATAATAAACATTGTTGTATTAACAAGGATGAAAATATCTAATCCTTAAAATTGGAGTTAGTTTTACATCTCTTTATGTTGACATTTCACAACAATGAAATAAATCAGCCATTATTATCAGAGACTGACAGATTCATGACATCAAAGAAGCAACTCTACAGTGGTCAGATTATTGCAGTACAAGATCCATGATCCTACTAGCATAGGGTTTTATTTGGCAATTGCAAATATGCACAGTGATTTGAAATCTTGTTCAATGCCCTATCCAGGATCTTCTCAGTGGTCTTCAATACGCTCCTGCTGTGTGGTGATGTGGAGGTTGTCAGCAGAGATAATACACTGATATTCAGCATGTAGTGGCAGTTCATTGGTGCATGTGGCAAATAGAAGTGTGGGCAAGCACACCACCATGTAGCAAACTGTCCTTTTAGAAATTTCATTTATTTTTCTAGCCATAAAAATATCTGATTTCAAAGAGGCCAGGAATGGACTGGTTACAATCTAAGTTATGACTTATGAGCTGCAGTTTATGGATTGGGGGTGCTGTGTTGGCAAGTGTCATAGGTACAGAATGGGTTAACAAGATAGGCGGGGATGATTGCCTTCTGCAGGAAACCACCCTTAATGTGCTGCGTGAGATCTAGTAGTTTGCTCCAACCCAACAATTATCTGGCATCTTAGTTAAAATAATGTTAGATGAACTACTGCATCATTGGTAAATTTTCTTCTAAAATTACATTTTAATATTTAGCAATACACTACTGATAGAAATGTTTTGCTTATTTACAAATTTATTCTGTGCTGTTAAATGTTGTTTTGGTATTGCTTGAAAATACCTGCATCCATAATGCTTTAAATTAAAAAAATCACATCACAGGTAGCTGGAATTATTACGTAAACTCAGTCTTAAAATGTTGTAGCATTACTAATAAGAACTTTCTAAATTAATGTTGTTATAGCCAAGGAAAAGAATTTGTCTTTGAGTGTGTAATCTTTGAATTCAAACTTCTTTGTACCACCAATACAGTTGAAGAGGCCAACAGAGTATCTGTGAAGGATAAAAAATGACAGCCAGGCAGGATTTGAGTAGGAATGATTGCAAACTATTTAGGGTGTGTCAGAAATAATTCAGGCCAGCTGAATTGAGCAGGACTCAGGGTGGGTGAGGTCATTGGAGGAAGCACAGGGAGTACATCAAGCCTTGACAGTGAAGATACTGCAGGGAATAGGTTGATGAAACTTCAGCAGAGACTGTGGAGTCAAGGGACTTGTTTTAATTGATATGGACATGGAGCTAATCTGGAGAGATCAGCACAGCAATAGAAAAGAAAAACAGCACACTTCTTTACTCCACAGACCCTGCCTTAGTCTAAACACCTGCTTCCAGTGGTGTCATCATTCCTTGTGCTCCTTGCATTGATCTAGCTTGCATGAATTCCTTAACAGTCCTTACATTTTATTATAACTTGTTCGTGAAAATACAAGATGATACATTAAACGATGTATAGAGCTTTACTATATAATTATATAATAAATATTTACTATAATTATTATATAAACTGAGTTTATATAATAATTCCACCTACCTTTGAGAGATCTGATCTGAAATGTTAAATCTGTTTCCCTCTTCACAGATGCTGCTTGACCTGCTGAATAATTCTGGCATTTTCTGTTGCTATTTCAGATTTCCATTATTTGCATTTACTGTTTTATATTTTGCTCTTTGATTATTTGAAAGGTCTCTTTTGGTTCATGTCAATCACACAACTGTTTGGGATCAGTAGTTTTGAACAGAACTAAACTTACTGGCTTCTCTAAAGAGAAAGCAAACCAGCACAATACCAGGTGTCTGAAACAGAGAGCAGGTCAAGCAGCTCTTTGTGGAAAAAGTATTTGTTCCTCTTCTTTCTGCTTTTTCATTCTTCATCTGCACTCAACAAGTAAGTTAATCAGAGATAGCATAACAATGTGGAAACCCAGGGTCCATGGCATGATAGAAAAGTGCTTGACATTTATCCCAGACTTGATGGGCTGGACTGGGGTGCAGTTGGGGTTGTAGTGAGTGGTGGGAGGCAGGTTGGAGGAGAGTGTAGGGGTGGTTGTTGCTTTAAGGGTGGTGGGGGTGGTCTGGTATAAAACATGAGAAGCTGTATGAACTGAAGGTTGGAGATTGAGGTTCAAGGAAATGGTGAGAATAATTGACAGTGAGAGTGAGATAGGAAGAGACAGGGGATAGGATTTGGGGGAAGGTGAGTGAGAGTTTGATGAGAGAAGATAAGTGGAGGGGAGCTCTGGTGGGTGAGAAAGGGAGACCAGACAATGGGAAGCCTGGGATCATTGCAGTTCCTTCAGAGCTAGCAGGAGTAACACCAAGATGGTGAATTGGAGCACCATTGAGAGAGAAGCAGCCAATAAAGGAGTGGATAAATCCTTGAGGCTTTACCTGGGGAAAATACTGAAGGATTTGTTCCACTTATGGGTGAATTTGTTGAATACGTTCTTACTGGAAGTACCAAGAAGAAGGGGAGAGGAAAGGAGTTTTAACTGAATGCTTTTAGACCATGGTATTTTCTCCTATACAGTTGAGGCAGTGACTATCAGTCAGAAATGAACCAGAATCTATGGAATTTTGGCAGATGGCAACCAGTGCATCCACAGTCTCCAAAACATGCAGATGCAGATCATCAACTCCTGCAGATTTATTGGCTTTTATCCCACTAGTATCGCCAGCATTTTTAAGTCATGCAAATTTCTTTCAGCTCCCCTTTCACTCTAGGCTTGTTATTCACTCTAGACTAGACTCTCCACTATTTATGGGATGTTTACTGTCTCCTGTGAAGATAGAAACAAAATAGTTTAATTTCTATGCCATTTTATAATTTCCTATATGAACTTCTGTTAATCTTTTGTTTTCTGCATGTCTATAGAATATTTTTCAGTTTTTTGAAGGATTTTGTGATATGTTATTCTTGCATTCTTTTTTCCCTTTCTTTATCAATTTGGTCTTCTATGCTGAAATGTGAATTTTTCCTAATCTTTAGGGTTACTGCTTTTATAATAGCAACATTACATGATATTTCCTTCATAATCTTTATGAGATCAGTGCAATAATGTTTACAGTTATCAACTGACGAGACCTCCAGGAATAGCTGTGACGCTTTTGATTAGTTACGTAATGGGTTACAAGTTTGTTCCAGTTAAATACTAATTTTTGCCCTGTGGCTTTTGAGCTGTGTTACTTCTGAGGCTGCACTTTCGAGTGTAATACCATTGAGAGTGATGATGGGAAAGCTTTGTGCTCAAGACCTGATGATGCAGATAGATTCAACCAGCTGGGTAACATGCTTACTTGTAAAAACCTGACATAACAAAAACTTCACACTACTAAAATATACTATGGAAAAAAATAGCTTATTGTGCTGTATTTCTGCTGGCACATAAAAAGAATATTACTCATGTGGCATTGAACAATGTTTCGTGTCAGATGTAAATCCAGTCATAATGTCCCATGATGAATTGAGCACTGAGTGTTCAATACATTGTGAAATCTACCAAGGACAATGAATATTTCTTCAGCAATGTAAAGTTATGTAATGTTGCACTTGATTTAAATTCCTGATAAACTGCATTGCAAATAATAGCAATATATACATTAAATTTAATATCAGTAAATTGAACATTCAGATTAGTTGATTTAAAAGGTTGGTTCAAAACAGACTATCAGAGGGACACTAATTGTAAGTGGATGGATTTAATTTCATGGGAGACATTACAAATGCTCTAAATTTTTTAATAAAAAACATTTCAAGCATTTATTTTGGAGGTAAATAAATAGTACATGAAATTACACATGAATCAAGCATGATGCAAATCTTTATAATTTGCTTTACCAATAATGTAAAATTATTTTCAATTATGATTGTTGTAATTGTTGCATTTCAATTAAAAATAAATAAAACATTGCTGCAACAAATAAAGAAGAAGACTTTTGATCGAGTTTTCACTTTTGTTGAATACTCTATCATGGAACTGCTTATTGCGGTTTATAGATTTAATATTTGAGATCATTGACAGTAAAAAGTGCATATTTTTCAAATGACTGCTCTAATGGTGGTGCACACAGTATTCAACTGGTTTAACAATGGCAGTCAAAATGAAGGCACACAAGTGCAGCTGCTGAACATGTTTTTATATTAAATATTACATCGTATACATAATGGGATGATGATGGTCAAACCCGTAGTAGCAATGAAGGCACGTTTAAGCCAAACCAATTGTACATTACGTGTTTCTTTCCCTGAAGAACACTCAAAATTGTGATTAAAATGTATGGTTCCTAATGAACATATAATATTCTTTGAAATTAGTTATTTTGACAAAAAAATTATCATTTTCATTCCACACAAATTATTAAATTACTAGGATATGAAGTAATAATAATTGATCCTTTCTCCCCCACAGAAAATGAGAAAGAAGCTATATCTGTATACTGTTCAGAAGACTTTTTAAAATACTAGAATGTCAAATTGATGTATAAAACTGATAACAAAATATGCGTAAAGGGTTTAGAATTGTCATCCAGGGACTAGGACAGATAATGCAAAGATGCGAGTTCAAATCCCCAGTATGACAGTTTGAGGATTCACAGTGAATTAATTAAATATATCTGGAATAATGACCTTGCGTCAATAATAGCGACCATGGAAGCCACTAGATTGTTGTAAAGGCCAAAGTGACATCCTTAAGGGAAGGAAGCCTGCTACCATTATCTGCTTTGGCTTAAAAGTGCCTTCAGACCTGTTGTGGATTTGACTGTTAAAGGATCCCTGAAATGGCACTTAGTTGTATCAAACTGCTATAGAAAATCTGCACACCCTTCATCAACCTCTTTGATTCAGGCACAACAAAGCCAGAGGCTATTTGAAATTGCCAAGTCGACTGTCAGGAGTTTTGTGCCAAAATTGGGACAGTTATTAGACAACCTAGGCTCTGGCAGTTAAATGCGTGGCTGAGTGACTGGTGCAAGGGGCAGGGCTTCAGATTCTTGGATACCTGGGACCTTTTTTGGGGGAGGCAAGACCTATTTGCTAAGGATGGGTTGCATCTAAACTCCAAAGGGTCCAATATCCTGGCGGGAATGTTTAATTTAGTTGTAGGGGAGGGTTTAAACTGATCTGGCAGGGGGATGGTAACCAGGATGCTAGGTTACAAGATGCTAAGGTGAGGGAGAAAGTGTATAGAAACGAATCCATTGAGGATGGCAAGAATGACAGGCAGGTGATAAGTCAGGATAATTTACTGAATAATAGAAGTACAACAAATCCGGATGTTAGGATACAGAATGTTAGGATCGGGGATGAGGATGTTCGGATACCGAATGTTAGGATAGGGGATGAGGTCTACACGAACATGTCTAAGATAGTAGGTAGCGAAGATAGTAAGAAGGATGGACAGGTAGAAAGTCAGGATAATCTGCTGATCAATAGAGGTACAATAAAATCAATAGCAGATACCAGTCTAAACATACTATATTTAAATGCACGTAGCATCAGGAATAAAGTAGATGACCTAGTGGCACAACTACAGGTTAATAAATATGACATCGTTGCAATCACTGAGTCGTGGCTTCATGATGGATGTGATTGGGAACTGAATGTCAAGGGGTATACAGTATATAGGAAGGATAGGAGGGTAGGCAGAGGGGGAGGTGTGGCCATGATGGTTAGTAGCGATATAAAATCAATAGAAAGGAAGGACATTGGGTCAGAGGAGGTGGAATCCTTATGGGTGGAGCTGAGAAATAGCAAGGGTAAAAGAACAATAATAGCAGTCATATATAGGCCCCCGAACAGCAGTCAGGAAGTGGACCATAAGTTGCAGATTGAGATAGAAAAAGCATGTCAGAGTGACAATGTGAAGATAATTATGGGGGATTTTAACATGAAGGTGGACTGGGAAATGCAGCAAGGCGGTAGTACTCAGGAGAGTGAGTTTGTGGAATGTCTAAGGGATGTTTTTCTGGAGCAACTTATTGAGGAGCCCACCAGGGGATCGGCTGTTTTGGATTGGGTGCTGTGTAGTGAACCCGAGGTGATTAGGGAACTAAAGGTAAAGGAACCACTGGGAACAAGTGATCACAATATGATTGAGTTTAGTTTCAAGTTTGAGAAGGAGAAGCTGATAACTGGTGTATCGATATTTCAGTGGAATAAGGGAAATTACAAAGGTATGAGAGATGAGTTGGCCCAAATTGATTGGAGGAGTAAGTTAGCTGAAGGGACGGCAGAGGAAAAATGGAAGAAATTTCTACAGGAAATAAGGACAATGCAGGACAGATATATTCCAAGAAAAAAGAAGGTTTTGAATGGAAAAAAGGCACAGATGTGGATAACGAGGGAGGTGAAGGATAAAATAAAAGCAAAAGGGGCGGCGTACAAAGTAGCAAAAATTAGTGGGAAAACAGAAGATTGGAACGATTTTAAAAATCTGCAGAGAGAAACTAAGAAGGTCATTAGGAAAGCAAAGATGAGTTACGAAAGGAAGCTGGCGGACAACATTCGGAAGGATTCTAAGAGTTTTTTTAAATACATAAGGAATAAAAGAGAGACACAGGTTGACATAGGACCAATTGATAACGGTACAGGAGGTATTATAATGGATGATAGTGAGATGGCAAGGGAATTGAATGAATATTTTGCATCGGTCTTCACCGTGGAGGACATAAGCAATGTGCCCATTAGTCAGGAGTCTCACGAATTGGAGCTGAGTTCAATTGAGATTAATAGGGAGAAGGTGCTTGGAAAACTAAAGGGGCTTAAGGCTGATAAGTCTCCCGGACCGGATGAGATGCATCCCCGGGTTCTGAAGGAGGTGGCTGTGGAGATAGCGGAGGCATTGGCGATTATTTTTCAGGAATCGATAGATTCTGGCATGGTTCCGGAGGACTGGAGGGTAGCGAATGTAGTTCCATTGTATAAGAAAGGTGGGAGGCAGCACAAAGGCAATTACAGACCTATTAGTCTGACGTCAGTGGTGGGAAAATTATTGGAGTCTATCCTCAAGGAGGAGGTTACCGAATACCTAGAGGCGCAAGGCAAGATAGGACCTAGTCAACATGGTTTTGTGAAGGGGAGGTCCTGTCTGACCAACCTATTGGAGTTTTTTGAAGAAATCACAGGTAGGGTGGATAAGGGAGAGGCGGTAGATGTTGTGTATTTAGACTTTCAAAAGGCCTTCGATAAGGTGCCTCACAAGAGACTGATTAATAAGATGAGAGGTCATGGAATTATGGGCAGGGTAGCAAAATGGGTGGAGAATTGGCTGGTTGGCAGGAAGCAAAGGGTGGAAATAAAAGGATCTCGTTCTGGTTGGTTACCGGTTACTAGTGGTGTGCCGCAAGGGTCGGTGTTGGGGCCTCTCCTTTTTACCTTGTACATCAATGATTTGGATGATGGAATAAATGGTTGTGTGGCTAAGTTTGCGGATGACACCAAGATAAGTGGAGGAGTAGGGAGCATAGAGGAAATAGAAAGAATGCAGAGGGACCTAGACAGTTTAGGAGAATGGGCAAGGAAATGGCAGATGAGATTCAATGTTGAGAAATGTGCAGTTGTACACTTTGGAAGTAGAAATAAGCGGGTAGATTATTATCTAGAAGGAGAGAAGATTGATAGTGCGGTAGTACAAAGGGACTTGGGGGTACTTATACAAGATACCTTAAAAGTTAACCACCAGGTTGGATCGGTGGTTAAGAAAGCGAATGCTATGTTGGCATTCATCTCGAGAGGTATAGTGTATAAAAGTAAGGAAGTGTTGATGAGGCTCTACGGGGCGCTAGTGAGGCCTCATTTGGAATACTGTGCGCAGTTTTGGGCCCCGCATCTTAGGAAGGATGTGCTGACGTTGGAGAGGGTTCAGAGGAGATTTACGAGAATGATTCCAGGAATGAAAGGGCTTAAGTATGATGAGCGTTTGTCGGCTCTTGGACTGTACTCGCTGGAGTACAGAAGGATGAGAGGGGACCTCGTAGCGACATTTAAAATGTTGACAGGTAAGGATAGAGTAGATGTGGCTAGGCTGTTTCCCTTGGTGGGCGTGTCCAGGACCAGAGGGCACAATCTTAGAATTAGAGGGTACAGTTTCAAGACAGAGATGAGGAGAAGTTTCTTTACCCAGAGGGTGGTGAAATTGTGGAACTCCTTGCCATGCACAGCAGTGGAGGCCAGATCAGTGGGGGTATTCAAGGAGGAGATAGACAGATATCTAAATAGTCAGGGTATCAAGGGATATGGGGATAAGGCTGGCAAATGGGATTAGAATAGTTTTTTTTTCTCTCTCTCTTTTTTCCCACCCCATTTCTTTTTCCCTTTTCCTTGGAGCAGACTCGATGGGCCGAATGACCTGCTTCTGCTCCCTTATCTGTGATCTTGTGATAATCATACTCAGGCATTTGTATCATCCCAGGTTGCACCATCGTCACCTCTGTATATGTCTCCATGTCAGGATAGATGCATGATAGTTGGTGATAGTGAAGTAAAATTACCCAGAAATGGTCATTATGGTGCCTCACTCAAAGGGAAAAGAATCAATGCTCAGCAACATAACACTAAAAGAAACAGCACTATGCAATTGAATTCTGAGGCAAAGGCAAATCCAGTACAACAAAGCAATGTACAGTTTGATCCTGACTTCCTCTGACTTAGAATCTTTTGTATTTGTTCTATCTTAAAATTCCTTTAACCTTATTGATTGTTGCTTTGCTTGTGTAGTGCTAGCCATTAGGGGCAACTTTGAGTTGCCATGGGCCAATGGCATGGCTGCAGATTGCAGAATATAGACATTTGCCCTGCCATCTACCAATGAATTCTGGCCAAAGTGTTCAAAGTTTAAGTCCTGTCTGTACTGAGTAAATTGACATTAATTGGATAACAGTTGGGCATGCTCCAAATGGCCTCCAGCTGTGGCACTCATCGTGCTGATGAGTGTAGAATCCATAATACATAAAGATAGAATTGTGTTTGAACATTATTCTATATGCAGTATATTACTTTCACCAATAATTCTTTGAGAATGTGCACAGCAGCTGTAATACTTGGTGTTAATGATCTTATTAAAGTCTTTGTTCCAAGTTAAGTGGAATATTGAAGCAAGATAAAATATTATAACTGCAATAACTCTGCTATTTTAAGCATGATAATCTCCCCTGGCTATATACATTGCATTTCCTGCCTTGAAGATATATTATAAAGATTTTGAATACTTCTGAATAATTTGCATGTATTTTGCAGATGGATTTAAAACTTGTTATTGTCATAAGGGTCCCAGTAAATAAATCCATGTTTTCAAAAATGATGCCTATTTGCAATTAATACAACTAGTGACAAGGAATGATGTTGAGTATTACGCTTACTTAACATGTCAGATACAAATAGGAGGAATCCTAAGAAACTGCAAAATCACAAGCATCCCTGCATCATGTTGATGAAGTTGCTGCACCTGGTGAAGAAAGAAATGTCACCAAGTGACCTCTCCACCCCTGCTTAATTCCCACTTCCCAAAATCTGTATCAGCACAAGTTAAACAGATTGCATGTTTAAGTGAAGTGCTCTGCCAATTCTGATGGCCTGTCCTGGGAGTTAAACATGAATTTCCTGGATCTAATTACTTGCATTCACAATGATACAAATTAGGTGGGAAATGTGTGAAGACAGTTAACTACCTGGAAATTTCTTTCCAGCCTTTAAAGAGACTGTTCAGCTGAAAATGCCTGAGCTGGTAAGACAGGAGTAATGTTTGGTTTTTGCACTGGACAATCTAATAACTCAATCTTTTTGCAATATTTTTGCATATTTACATAATTTTGACTATTCAGCCATGACCTGTAACCACAGGGCACCAAGGCATGACGCCAACCAAGACTTCATTCAGACTTTCAAGCTCTAGAGGAAATTCAAGGAAGAACTAGGTAATTATTCATGAATGATTCAAATGCTCCCAGATTTATTTCACAGGCCACTTAGATGAAGTTGGCATGCATTGACTGTCAGCCTTCTAGTGCAGATGAATTGGGCCACATGCACCTGGTGCATGGTAAGGTGGATCATTCTAGAATCAATTTGTTCATTCGTGTTAGAGGGCTGTAGGGGTTGAAGGGTTTTGGAAGTTGAGCTTTGTTAATCCTGGGGAAAGGATTTCCACAGGATTCAAAGTTGAAGGTTTGCTAATATTGGGAGTTGAGAAATTGGAAGAATAAGGGTTAGGGAGATGAGTACCGTTGGAGTGTGAAGGTTATTGGTAGCATTTTGATACTAGGGTGCTGAAGATTTCAGATACTACTGGGGAACAGAAGGTCAGCAGCATTGAGGGTCTGAGGCTGGGTTTCATACAGTATCAGGGATCTGTTGTTTACAGATAGAATCATGCACCAAGGAGCTGGGATTGGGAGTGGAAAAGGGATTGTTCTCAGACAACCAATTGGAAGCACTGAGGACATTCATAGCAAGAGAGGGCCACTGGAAGAAAATGCTGAATTGTAGACTTGCTAGGAAGGTGATAAATGCTTCAGACTCCACAGCAACAAAGCAGGTAATGTGAAGGCCCATTTAACCAATGCCAAAATGTGGCCAGTTCTCCAATTAAGGGCTCTTGCATATCATTTGGCATCATTACATATGTGCAATTGCTTTTAGAGACACACAAGAAAATTTGAGATTGAACCCTTCCCTCCCAAGGTGTCCTCAACTCCTGAGTATTTTCTCCTGAGTATTACCTATGTATATAAAAAAAAACTAACTTGGGGTTTGACAATCCTGGTCCCAAAGGCCATCCAAATTCCGTGTGGGAAGGATGGTATTTGTGGCTGCCTTCTTGCAAGTGCAGTTAAATACCTGTAGATGCTCAGAAAGAAAAACTGCTCAAAAAATTTCAGTTACTGAAGAAAGGATGATGTATTCTTGAATGATTTGATTTGATTGATCATTAACGAATTCTGGAGAAAAATACTTATACAAGGATTTCATATTAGAATATAGTACAAGTATGATCTTCTCAGTATAATTCTCTACACAGGCAATTAAAATGTTGACATCAAAATATTTTGCAAAGTAATGCTTGTAGATGGATGCATGCATTATGAGAAGGAATTTTAGTAATTCATCCAAAGTGCTCCTCAGAAACACAATGACTTTCTTCAAGTGGGTGAGATAGCCACGACTGAGAAACTGCCTATTGGTGCTTTTCCATTGATGGGCATTTTGGGTTGATCTGTCTTGAATGGAAAAAAAAAGGCCCTAAAATTGTCTTGTGTCATGTAATCTTTTTATGCATTCGAAGAATTAATTTTATTTAAAACCTGATGGCTAAACATGATCCCGTCCTTTAAATGTTCTCTACATTAGAAAATAATTGCCTCAATTAATTCTTATCAGTCGGTATTTTCTTGTAACTTCAGAGGATGACTCATTATTTTTGATGCTACGTTTGCTCAGTTCTTCTCAAAGTCTTCCCTTTTACTCTAAACATTGATCTCATAATGGGACTACTTTCTCTTTGATGTTATGAAGAGAAGGATGATGAAAACATGGATGAAGCTGGATTAGAAACCCCAAATCAGCTTCACTAGCTATTCCCTATGCATAGATCCTCTCTTAACACAGGATATAAATCAACAAGGCCTTATGTAGACGTTCTCATGGCAAGAGGAGATTGCACATGAAGGAAAAGAAATGGGACAGAAAAGTCAGCAGTCTGCTGCCAAAGGATGGGGAGCACAAATTACAGCCTGTAGCTTTCAATAAGTAAAAGTTTACTGACCAAATAAATTCATCTTACACCTGTCTGTTCTTCATCCATACATCTTTACAAGGTCACTCACTTTCCAAGATTGCTGTCGTGGTCTTTCATAAAACAAACATTCACATTTTCCCTGCCACCATCTATCTTCAAGTGTTGAAAGCTGATTTAGAATAAGCTGATATATGTGTTATTTTGCTTCCTGTCCTTGAAAAAAATTAACACGATACTTTCTTCTATCCTCATCTGATCAGCCCTCTTGACAGGGATATCTGCAAGCAGAATTTCTGTAGATTTGTAAGAACATAAGAAATAGCAAGAGTAGGCAATTTGGTCCTCCAGCCTGCTGTAACATCATGACTCATCTTCTACTTCAACACCATTTTCCTGTTTTATCCCTTGCTTCCTCCAATACACAGAAATCTGTCATTCTCAGTTCTGTATACAATTAATTACAGAGCCTCTGGGGTAGAGAATTCTAAAGATTCCCCACCCTTTGAGTGAGATGTCTCCTCATTTCAGTCCTACATGGCCTATCCCTTATTTTGAAACTTTGACGGCTAGTTCTGTACTCCTCAACTAGGGCAAATGTCTTTCCAGTTGACCCTCTAAGAATCATGTACATTTCAATGAGGTTGCTTCTCATTTTGCAAAAATCTCAATAAAAGAGCCATAGCCTACTCAATCTCTGTTCATATGACAGATCCTACATGACAAGAACCAATCTGATGAATCTTTGCCACCCTCCCTCAATGGAAAGTATATTCTTTTTTTCAGTAAGGAGATCAAAATTGAACACAATATTCCAGGTGTGGTCTCAGCAATGCCCTATATAGTTGTGATAAGATATATCTTGCATGCAATTTCCCTGGCAATGAAGGCCAATTTGCCATTTGCCTTCTTAACTCTCTACTGTACCTGCACATTAGCACAAGGACTTTGAACATAAACATTTCCCATTCTCTCACTATTTGAATAATTCTCAGTATTCCTGGTGCTTTTTTTAGCTAAAGGGGATAAACTCATATTTTTCCCACATTGTACTTAGTCTGCCATGTTGTTGCCTGCTCATTCAGTTTGTCTATGGTAAATAGTATCCTTGAGGCTGCTTCTTCTGCCATTTCGGTGAGAAGAAATATTGTAGTTCAACAGGCTGGAGACATGTAATTATTTTACCAGCATTGTATTTGTCTTACTTCCATCAATGACAAACTAACCTCCCAAATATTATGCTTGACTAATCAGGGCAGGTTCTAGGAAGTAAGTTCAGCAGGATAGTATGCTTTTTAACTGACGGCCATTGGGAGTAACTAAGACAAACTGATCATTAGGTAGAGATTCCAGACCTTGAAATTAAGCAGCAAAAAAAGAAAGACGAATATTAAGTTAAAAGTTAATCAATCTGGTTATTTTATGAGACTATCAGTCATAGAGCACTACAGCACAGAAACAGGCCCTTCAGCCCACCTAGTCCATGCTGGCCTGGTTTTCTGCCTAGTTCCATCTACCTGCATCCATACCATTGCCTTCTATACCTCTCTCATCCATGCACCTATCCAAACTTCTCTTAAATATTACAATTGATCCCGCATCCACCACTTCCGCTGCCAGCTCATTCCACACTCACACCACCCTCTGAGTGAAGTAATTCCCCCTCAGTGTTAGCTACTCATCAGGAGTGCAGTTATTTTTGTTTTTAATAACTCTTTACCTGCAGAGTTTGCAAAAATTGCCGAGGAGGTCCGATACTGACAAGAAAAGCAACAAGCATTAATATAGCATTTTTGACAGTGACAAACATTCCTAGCCAGTTCAAAGAAGTATAATAATAAATTGACATGCATAGCTCTTCCAGTACAAAGAGAACAGATAGGAGCTGTAATGTTTTTGAAGTTGTTTTTACTGTTTGATTGATGAGGATAACATGTAATATATTCAGATATTTTGTGAGCAGGAGAAACTCTCAAATTATAATATAGACTCAGGCTTCGCAGTTGCTCCACAGCACTTATTGACACTAAAATAACATTGTAACACCAGCCATATGCAGAGCAAGAATTTCAAATACAAGGTTCCCAGAACAGCATTGTCAGGTTTCTCCGTGTAACACTGTCTTGACACTGACATTGCCAGTTCCCTTTTGATGTATTGCAAATTTTCACAGTTGTTGCAGTGTAACATAGCAGATGGGATCTTTACATGCAGCTCTTAAAGGAATAGATCAATCGACAAACAACAGTCTTCCTGCTTCGGGGGTGGAGGAGAGATTGCACAGATACCCTCCAGGGCAATAGGCAGCTGTTTCTGGTATGAAATTACCAGAGAGACTGCAGTCTCTGGTTGCTTGTGTTTTGGGAAAACCTGTGTCTGAAAAAACTGCAGATGCTCACAATCTGAAATAAAACCAGAAAATAGTAGGACAGACAACATCTGTGGAAAGAGAAACGGTTAATGCTTCAGGTCTGGGACCCTTCATCACAACTGGGAAAGTGAGAACACAAGTTAGCTTTAAGTAACCAAGAAGGTGGGGGAGAGGGATGAGTAGAACAAAGGGAACATCTCTGATAGGGTGAGACCAGATAACTTCATGTGACAGTTAAGGAACAAGTAAGCATCAGATTAAGCTTTCTTATCTGTGCATTATATTTCTAATAGTGAGGCTGTTGGTCATATGCAGCAGGCCAGACTACACAGAAACTGAAGAAAAGTGGAACAAAATATTGACAGGCAGAAATGGCCACCAGCTCTGATACAGTAAGAAAGAAAGAGTTGGAGAACTTGATATTGTGCCCCACAGCTGCATTGTGCCCAGATGGAAGATGAGCTGTTGTTCTCCAAGCTTGTTGGGTCTCATTGTAACTGTGCAATAGAAAGATCAGGGTGGGAGTAGGATGGGTGATTTAAAGTGGCAGGCAACCAGAAGCTCAGGGTTAATCCTGTGGACTGAGTGCAGGTGCTCTGAAAAGTGCTCACCTAATCTGTGTTTAGTTCTGTGTATTATGAACACCAAATACAATACACTGAATTGGAAGAAGTGCAAGTTAATTGCTGCTTCACCTGGAAATACTGTTCAGGTCCCTGGACGGGGAAAGCAGTCAAAGTACCAATGTTAGATTCTATTTGAGGCTATAGTAGGTCACTGAGGACAATGAATAGCATTTTATGTGCTGCTCCTTTAAATGACACAGTCTCAGGGGAAACATGGTGAGTAGAGCTGGTTGTTTTAGGAATAAGATAAGATTTTCGGAATAAAATAAGAATTATTTTTCGGACCACTTTGGTTGTAAATTTCACTGGATGAATTTTACATGATGCACTTATATTGACATTTGTGAGAGACTTATATTGGCAAAGATGTGCTGGGTGGAATGATTGCATCACCGCCCCCCCCCCCCCCCCATCATAGCAGAAAAGACTAATTTCCAGATAGGTGTTAAGCACTCAGAAATGTGCACAAAATTGCTGTGCTCTGGGTTAATCTGATTTTCAACACAATAGCACTGCTGGATTTATTTAAACAAATTTCTAGTCCTGACTTTCAAAATTACTTGTGTGCTTTCAGTTGGCATCTATATTTTTCTGCAGACACTCTCATATAGAACTACTCAATTTGAGGCCATAATACTTCTGAAAGTGAGCTAGATTCACACCTGTTAAGAGGAATTGTGGGTCATTGCTATCAGATTGGTTTGCCCAGCAATTGAACTCATTTGTGCATGCTATTTTGTGTCCAAAGGTTGTCATCTGTGGAATAGATTGCAAAGTGAGCATTTCCAGTTTCAGTTGCAACCGTCAGGAAATTGACTGGAGCACTTCCATGCACATCTCCTCTTAGCTCAGCTGACATTCACTATGTATACGTAGTAACCACTTCTCAATTATCAAACAATATTGGTGCATGAATATCCAACCTATGGCCTTTATTTCATAAACACAAAGAAGTTAAGGTACGGGTACCACAGCAATCAGTAAGTATATATGAATTAAAAGGTCTCCCACATGACATTAGTGTTTAACTCAGCCTCTGCTAAACTTGTTTTTCATTGCTCAGTATATATGCAGAAGCATCACGATGTATTCTGTTGATGATTTGCAGTATTTTTATTTTAGGTACCTTAGTGCAAAATGTCTGACTTCTCCCCATACTTCACAGTTGTAGCCACTCGCAGCATGGGACTGGATTAATGAATTGGATCATGCTTTGGGGGGGGTTGACCACACATTGAAGACTGTGACTTCCACCAACCACCAGCTGTGTTTTCATTCATCTCCATGGCAACTTCCTTCACAGCTGGAGTGTGGCTGCCACAGAGAGAGGCTCCTTCAGTTTGACCACCTTCCCGGTGGTCAAACCTAAGCTAGTGATGTGGGAGCTGCAAGCTCTGCATGGCGCCCCACAGGTTCTGTTCTAGCACATGAATGGGTGCACAAGATGCCACAGTGCTACTTTTGAAATATTGTTGCCAATTCTACATTTTTTTTTCAGGAAATTTGATTGGATATGAATACATTATTCAGCATGTGCTTAGTGCACCATAAAAATGGTGAATTCCAATTCCTAGGCAGTTGTTTCATTAACATAAGAAATTAGCAAGTGTTTGCAGGAGGGGAGAGAAAAGATAGAATCTCAACACAAGTTGGAGTAGGCTTGGTAATACTGACTGACTATTGGCAAGGGAGGCAAAAAAGATGAGTCGTGATGACATATTTAAAAGTAAATTCAATATATAATTGACAAAGAAAACATTTAATAGATAAAGGGAAAAATGTCCAGTGGGCTCCAAACATCTATGTTGTTTGAATTGGCTCAGTTGAACCACTTTGTTTTATTGCAATCTTGTTTCTGTAAACCAATGAACAAGTAGTCACCCCAGGTAAAGTTTTGAATTAATTTACAGATTGCAGTGCATTTATGTAGAACATAGTTTTAAGATGAATGCATAGACAGGGTAAAATTCATAATAGGATTGATTGCACATGGCATTTGGAATGATATGACTTTAAAGGCCAAATGTTCATGTATTATTCAATGTTTTCTTTTATTCTTAAGTCCATTTTTGATGGTGGAAACTGACAAGCACTTCTTACCCAGGAAAGAAGATGGAGAATACTTCACTAACATTAGTCTATATTTTAACCTGGCATTTTAGCAAGGGCATTTCCAATTGCTCATAAAGGTGACTTTAAGTAATTTGTGAAATATAATTTAAATTCCATGCCATATACTTACTTACCTTGTGTCTACTTTTTTGAACAAGCTGTTAATGATAGGAAAAATTGGAAATCAGTCTTTCACAACTCTGGAATGTTTAACAGCAGTGCAGTACTTGGCCTCCCCTGAAACATTTCCCTAAGGAAGTGGCCTAGATTTACTTTTCTTATAAAATCATCATGTCATCAATCTACTGTGAATGAGCAAGTGTTTTCTGCAGCTTTTTTTTTGTTTTAATATACAGAATTAGTGTCAACCCATCTCTAAACAGAGCTACAGAAATGGATGGCAACATATAATACTTGGGAAGAATATACATTTCCTATGAATATTCATTTGAAGCAGTGGGTATTTCATTAACTAATCTTTGGTCAATTGAGATCGAAAGTGTACATTGTAATAAAACTACAGTGGGGTCAAAATAAATTTCTGTTGCTGGGATTGTCAATCCTGATGTGTTTAATTTTAGTGAATCATTTTTAGTATTTGTTTCATTTTGTCAGTTTGCACGGTTGAATCTCTGAAACACAAATTTGTCCTTACCACCCCAGGTGCAGAGCATATTCCAGTCTACTGTTTAAGAAGTGCTGCATTGCAGGAGATGCTTTTATTCAGATGAGATGTTAAAGCAAGATCCTTTCTGCTCGTTTAGTGGGCTTAAAATAATCCATTTGACAAAGAATAAGCTCTCCTGTTGTGCTGACAAACATTACTGCCTCAAACAACAACATTCCAACAAGTGTAATTGGTCATACATCCCATTTCCTTTGTGTGGATCACTTTAACTGGGAAAGAATTCTTTGCTAACATTAGTCAAGCCTATAATTTAACTTCTAGCAATATGCTAAGAGTTTGGTTTAACATCTCATTGAGTCATAAAGAGATACAGTATAGAAACAGGTCCACCTAGTCTATGCTGACTATCAATCCACCAGTTACATTAATCCTACATTGATCCCATTTTCATTCTCTCCACATTCCCATCAACTCCCCCAGATGCTACCACTCACCTATGCACTGGGGACATTTCTGCAGTGGCTTATCAATCTGCACCTCTTTTGTCAAAGGGAGAACATGCAGACTTCACACACACAGCACCCAATGTCAGAACTGAACCTAGATCTCTGGCACTGTAAGGCAGCAGCTCTACTGTCTGCACCACTGTGCCACTGTAGATCTCATCTAGAAGGTGCATTGCTGGAACATGCTGTAGGCCTGGAATGAAACTCAGAATACACAAAGGCCTGACTTGAAGAGTCCACTGTTAGCTGTTCTGTTTCAAACATAACTAAAATTCTGAAAATCCAGCAATGATTTATTATTGTAAATATGCTATGGGACATACTAATAAGTGATAAAATGATTGTAAAAGTGATAAAAAAACAATGATAACTGATAAAATTGTTTCATTATTTCATTACTGATAAGGAGATAAATTGCTCATGAATTATGTCACAGTGTTATGGGTGCCTGTCATGGCTGAATTATTGGCAATATAGGCAAGCAAGCTGGAATAATTTTACAAGGCTTGAAGTAGTGGGAAATATATGTAGGTTTGATGGGGTCTGTGAATATTAGATTGCTGTTTTGATTGTTGGTAAGCAAGTGAAGGATGTCTGGTACACAGAACAAATACTAACATTTGTGATCCAACTGAAAATATATTCACTGGCCTTGATCATATGTGTGAGAGTATTAAAACTTTTCTAACACTGTATTTAGGTTGTATTCCTTTCATTCATCTCCACAGCTCCCTTCTTGCACTGCCTTCATTGTGTGAATAGAGAGCCCACTGGCTCCCTACCAGTAGAGGACATCTCTTAGGTATAGATGCAGTATATTTAGATTTCCAGGAGGCATTCTGTCAAGTGCAGGGCTGAAGGTAATATATAGGCATGGATAGAAGATTAGCTGATAACAGAAAACAATGGGCTGTAATAAATGGGTCATTTTCAGATTGGCAATCAGTAATTAGTTAGTTGCCATAGAGATCAGTACTGGGGCCTCAAGTATTTACAATGTGCATTAATAACTTGGATGAAGGGGCCAAGTATAATGTAGTCAAGTTTGTTGATACTACAAAATTAGCTGGGTAGGCAAGTTGTGTGGAGGACACAGAGAGATTCCAAAGGATCTGAGGTTCTTAGTACATGAAACACAAAAGTTTAACATGCAGATATAGCAGCAAATAAGAAAGCCTTATGCAATGTTGGATTTATTGTAAGGGCCATGGAGTATAAAAGTCAGGAAGTTTTGATGCAGTTTTACAGGGCACTGATGGAACTGCACCTCGAGTACAGCATACAGTTTTGGTCTCCATGTTTAAGGAATGATATAGTTACATTGGAGGCAGTGCAGAAAGAATGATCCTTGGGATGAAGGGTTGACATGTGAAGAAATGTTGAGGAGGTTGGGACTATTCTAATTGTATGAGAAGATATCTTATTGAAATATATAAGATCCTGAGTAAGATTAACAGTGGATGCTAAGGCAATGTTTTCCCTAGTGAATTTATCTAGAATAAGGGGACATAGATTCAGAATAAAAGGTCACCCATATAAAATAGAAATGAGGAAGAATTTCTTCTCTCAGAGGGTCATGAATCTTTGAAATTCTTTACCCCAGATAGCTGTGGAGCCAGAGTCACTGAATGTATACAAGTTGGAGATTGACAGATATTTAGGCTACAAAGGAGTCAAGGAGAATGGGTGGAGAGCAAGAAACTGGTATTGAGGAAAAGACTGAATAGACCATGATCTTATTGAATGCTGGGACAGCTAGAGTAGTCAGTTGGCCTATTACTTCTTTTGTTTCTTTCTTATTTTCTTCACTGTTTAATAAAACAGAAAATGCTGGAATTAGTCAGCAGTTCAGGCAGCATCAGTGGAGAGAGAGAAACATTGCAGGTCAACAACTTTACATCAAAGGTGAGTGGATAATGTAATATTAGCATACCGAGGAAGGAAGGATAGAAAGAAAGAATGAAGGAGAGATCTGTGATCCAGTGGAATGTAAGAATGACAAAAATGAGGATGGCACAGAGCCAAAGTAGATGCTGATGGGACAAGAGAAGAAACAAAATATGGACCTAAGATGGATGTAAATAGGAAGAGCAGAATCATTACCTGAAGTTGGTGATTTAAGCCTTGAGTAAAAAATACTGTAGGCGTCTAGTGCAAAGATGAGTGCTGTTCCTTGAGCTTGCATCAAGTTTTACTGGAACAGTGGAGGAGGCCGTGTGAGTGTAGGGCAGGAGGGAACAAAAGAAACGGGCGATCAGAAAATCAGGGTCATGCTTTCAGTCTCAATGGAGACATTCCACAAAGTAGTTACCTAACTCACATTTCGTTTCCCCCGTTTCCTGTTTGCCAGCACTTTGATCAAGAACTCCAATGGGCAGAAAACTGTGTAGCCTTTGCTTTCCTGCCTTGTGCTAGCTTTTAAACCTCCTGAATGGCTTCCATTATTTGCTGCAGCCCTCTAAGATATTCATGCTGGCTTTAGTTAGCTCTATCTAGCTTGAACTAATACTAGCCACTAATAAAACTGGATCCATTGATGATGACAATGGTAATTAACAGTGCAGTTAATGGTGGACAGATGCTGGAATTGTTAAAATAGGCAGGCGGCAGGAATATCTTAACCAGCTTGGTCTGCATCAGATGGGTGCATGTTAATCACACATCAAAATTGCTCAATTTTAAAAAAAATCATCCAATTTAACCCCAATATGGTATGTTGGGAGAAATGTAAAACATATTTACCCCTCATCTCTAAGGAAATAAAAATTGATTTGTGCTCAAAATTAAAATACCAAGAGTTACAAGTCCTTGAAATTTACTCTCTATGATTGAGTCATAGAGAGTGAAGAAACATTATGGGGAGCTCAATAGTATAATCATTCTGATAAACATCAAAGGCCTATTAAAGTAGTAGAAATTAAGGACACAATAAGGTATTCTCCAAAGAGCATTTATCGCATTGATCCATCATCCTTTAAGTAACTAACTTTATTGTTTGTGATGTGGCTTAATATTTTATGAAGAAAACCAATGTGATAAAAGTTTGTATAATTTTAAGAAAGAGAGCTGCCTAAGATGCCTAGAAATTGGAGTTCACCCTCTTTTGTTGGATTTAATAGTGCTATCATCCAATTGTGTACCTTACAAAAACTCAGGAAATCAGTATAAAACCCTGTTTAAAAATTTGGTTAAGTGGTTTTCACCCTGAATCATGCCTTAAAACTTTACCTGTGCATTTCTTGCCCGTAAAGATTATAGCTGCTTTGAAGCATGGGAAGTAAGTGAGAGCCTTAAAGAACTTCTGTTCATGGAGAGAATCCAGGAAAGGCTACTATGAAGGTGAGGGAGGGGGAGACATGTGCCTTCAGTGCATTTGGCCTGCCCCACCATTATATACACAGATCAAGACCCACACCACAGAAGGTGTGGGACTTATCACATTGGTAAAATCACAACAATGCTTAGAATTATGTGGAAGGGCCACAGTAAATTATGGAACACCCAGTAATGCTGTTTCAAATATTCTATAAAAAACTGGATCTGGGAGATGCAGAGAGAAGGTGAGAAGGAGAATTCAAGACCGTTTAAGTCATGTCTTCTTGCCAATCTGCTTTGAGTTTGTGAGTTATAAACACAGATCATAGGATGTATCTTTAACAGCAATTTCCATTGGTAAATGTGGAAATGGCCACTAAACGCCCATGAGGCAAGCATTAGATCCACTAATTAGATGCCAATTTCCAAATATTTTCAGTCTAGCATGCGCAAAAGAAAAAACAGCATATCACGCATGTAGCATGCGCAAGTGTGTCCGATTTTTTGACAAAAATGTCCTTTAGAGATCATAGCCTGGAAATTGCTTTGCAGATTTTTTAGAGGTTAAAACTGCACTGTGAGCAGTTTTAACACTGGTTGTCAAGGTAGCATGAAGAGCAAAGCAATCAAATACAAGTTGCACAGAACAGCATTGCCAGGCTTATCTGAGTAATGGCGCACTTAAGTCGACGCATCGGTCTCAGCGCAGCGTTCTCTAGCAATGCGTTGTATGTTCTCACTGTCTTTACAATGTAGTACAGCAAGTCCAATCTTTGCAAGCAACTCTTGAAGGAACAGACTATTGTACAAGCAACACTCTTTCAGCCATAGGAGATTGTTGCCAATGAATCAATGATTGCTGCAAGGATGGGGTCGAGAGTGGGGGTGTAGAGTGGGAGAGAACTCCCAGGGGATCAGAGGGACATTGCCAAAGTGCTGAAGAATAATGCAGGTAAGAGGCTTGCTCTTTCCTTGGGAGCACCATGGAGACTCTCCAGGACCACAGCCAGAAGCTTCAGACAGGATATTGCCAGAGGGAGCTCCTTTTGGACATGAATGCACTCTTGAATGTCTGCACTTTGGATAGCTTGCAGTACAGGAGAAAGCTTGTGCCCACTCTGTCTGCTCCTAAGGGCCAAAAGAAAAGTAAATGAAGCCTCTTCTATTGATGAGTTTGGATGATCTTCATTGATCATTGAGCAAACTCTGAGGTCAGCTGCAGCCATCTAGAATGATACTGAGGCAAGGAGGTGAGAGTGACTGTGACTCTGACCTCTAAAGGCAAAGCAGTTAGGGCAAACAGGTGAGGTTATATTTGAGGACATTGAAGCTCATGGACCTCAGTGGCCATTTAAATAGCATGATTTAAGGAGAAACGGGGGTCGCTCTGTAATCAAGTAAGAGCTGTTGTTTTTCAGACCATCAGGGTTGAAAATCTCACCACAGACAAAGTTTACATGGAAACACAAGGCACTGCAGATGCTGGAATATAGGGCAACAAATAATCCACTGGAGGAACTCAGTAGGTTGAGCAGTTCCTTTCCTCCTCACAGATGCTGCTTGACCTGCTGAGTTCCTCCAGCAGATTGCTTGTTGCAACAAATTATATGTTCTTGATGTCACTTGGAAGAGTTTTATGCCAGAGAAAAAATGCAAGGAAGAACGAAAATCCAACTAGAAATGAGGAGACAAATTTCTTGAGAGGAGCCAAGGCACAAAGAAATGCCTGCAAAGCTCAGGTGCTCTGGGCTTACCTAATTTTCAACTGCACAATGTATGCTTTTGTAGTTGTGTGAATGAATTTCAAATCCTATACGTCTTGATCTGAATGAATGGGAACAGTTCATCCTACAATGATTTGTAGGCATCTTTGTTGTGGAATATATATGAATTATGGATAACACATAACAAATGGAAGTTACGATGGCCAGATTGTGTTGTGATGATGTGTTTAAAAGCAGTTACCTTGGCAGAAATTTATATCACTGAAAATAAAATGGCAAAAATAGATAACATTAACCATCTCCACTTCTGGAAACATGCCTGTTACTGTGCTCCCTTTAAGCTCTCACATTTATTGCAATAAATGTACTTGATGTAAAAAATGCTTTATTTTGTTACTAAATTTTTCCTGAACAAATAATTCTGCTTTGGTTAGAATATGACGTTGATGAGCTAGCATTAAAATAATATCACTTGTACTTTCAGATGTTTCAAGTTAACTACTACAATATACATTCAAAAGAAATCATTTATGAAAAGCTAGCCACATCAGTCCAGAGCTAAGACCATTTCACCCTCAGGTCTATCATTGTTAGGCAATTGCCACTTATCAGCACCCACCTGAATCTTGCCCATGGTATTCTGCATGCAGACATGGAATGTTTCATTTGCTAAGGAGTTGTAATTATAAAAGAATATTGCAAATATGGAAGGAATGTCACTACTAAAGCAATCGATGATGGTTGGACCGTGCCACTGTCCTGAGGAAACTTTCCAACAGTATTCTGGAGCTCAGATGATTAGACTCCAACAACTACACACATCTTTTATTGTGACTTGCTAAATATCTTCGCATTCTAACATAATCATGGAAGAATTATATCACCACAATAGATGCTAAGATTAAGTAGGTGGTCCCATCATGTTGTAGGTAGATTTGGAGAATGATAATAAAAACCTTGCCAGCCTCAATACTCCTTAGTACAAATAATAAAAATGCATTGTGATGAAGCATGTTAAGTGGTGAACTTTTTAAAGCTGGCAGAGAGTGAGCTGAGCTGTGCCAGCAGAATGGGATAAAGATTGCCGGTTCTGGAGCATAAACCTTTGTTCATCACTATAGCTAGAATGCTCTTGAGGTCTGTAACCTTTGCTATGTCCAGTGCTCTCAGCCATTCCTTGATATCATGTGGAGTGAATTGCATTGGCTAAAAAGAGGCTTTTGTGATAGTGAGCACTCTGGAAAAGTCTGGGATGGATCATTCACTCAGCACTTCTGCACTTCTGGCTGAAGATTATTGTAGGTGTTCCAGCCTTATCTTTTATTCTCTGGGTTCTGCCGTCATTGATATTCACTGTAGCTTCTCCCTTTTGTTGCTTTGTTGTCCACGACCATTCAAAGCTGGATATAACAGGACTGCAGATCTCTTCTTTAATGTGTTGATTGCAAAATTGTTTAGCATGCATAACATCTTGTGTCGTAACCACATCAGAATGACATCTCATTTTTAGATGTTTCTAGTTCTGCTCCTGGCATATTCTTCAGCACACTTCATTTAATCGGGGTTGTTCAATGCCTGGAGAGTAAAAGTTGAGTGAGGGACATGCCAGCTGTGTACTGAATACTGTTCTGTTGCTGTTGATGAGCCACCATACCTCATGGATGCCCAGTTTTGAGTTACCAGGTTTGTGCTGAACCTATCCCATTTAGCTTGGTGGCAGTGTCACACAAAACTAAGGGAGAATGTCCTCAGCATGAAGTTGGTACTTTCCACAAGGACTACTACATCCATGTAATAATGCTGTTACCACATTATATGATGTGACGTTAAGTCACGAGTTCCAATAATTAGACCCAGCAACAAGTCAGGAAAATGCATGATTTACAGGGAGATTTGTAGACATTTCTTACCCAATGTACCTGCTGCCTTCTCCTTCTTCATGAAAGGGTTTGAAGATCTTCAAGGTACTGTTGAAGAAGCAGGGGAGTTGCCAGAGCACATTGTGTAGATGGTGTGCACTGCAACCGATTGAATACCGAGGGTGGAGAATTGGATGACAATCGACCAGGCTGCTTTGTCCTGGGTGATATCAGGCTCATCCAGGTGAGTAGAACGTATTCCATAGCACTCCAGATTTGTGCCTTGTACGTGGTGAAAATGGGTTGAATGAATCAGGAGGTGAGCCACCCATCCCAGGATAACCACCTCTTATCCGCTTTATTGCTAAAAATTTATGTAACTGGTCCAGCTATATTTCTGGTCAGCAGTGACCACCACAATGTTAATGGTGGTTGGTACTTACTGCTGCTGAATGTTAAAGAGAAGTGGTTAGACTATTTCTTGTTGGAGCTGATCATTGCCCAGCACCTGAGCACTGTGAATTAACTTTCCACTTCTCAGTCCATGCCTGAATGTCATCTTCATCTTGATGCCCACAGGCACGGACAACTTTGTTATCGGAGGAGTTGCAAGAAGAGTAGTGTTCCTTCTGATCAATTGTCTGTAATAATGTGTTGATTCTGTGCCTTGTCTACTCCCAGTGCTTTATCATTTGGCATTCCAAGTTAAGTGCTATTTCATTAATTAAGGGGGAGTGTATATTGTAGTCACCCAGGCGCTTGTCCATGTTTGGCCCAATACCCTGAAAGTTCATGTGGTCTGAAGTCAAGGTGAGGGAATCTCAGCAGCACTTCATCTTAAAGGAATTCCACAGTACAATTGCCTCAATTTCAAGTGTTCTTAATTTAAAATGAAATAAAATGAGGAAGTTTAAAATTCTAGTAACGTAATTCCATTTACATTTTCCAACTTGTTGCTTTTAGGTACAAGACTCAGCATGAGTGATTCAGGACAGTTTCAACGTTCAAAAGCTCAAGCATTTCACAAGCCTTGACTGTGTGTTAGAATTTTGTACAAATAGTCCCACAAAATGTCTTTGTGATTCAGTACATTCATATGCCTGGAGAACCTGGATAGAAAACCTGGAAGCATCTTACCAGTGCATAAAATAGGCTTTACAAAAAAATCCATCACATTGTGTGATAACATTATCAGACTAATGATACAGTGCCAGAAGAGGTCTGTTTATCTGCTCTGACAAATTACAGTTTCTTTCGGGCATTGTCATCAAATGCATAAAAATGTTATTAGAGAGAGAACTCTGACAAGAGTACTCAGGACAAACAGCTGATATGACGCAGTAAATATTTCTTGGCATGTCTGATATTCTGTCCATTTAGAATTGAGCATTTATTGTTTGTTTTACTCAAATCCTGCACAGGGAATTTCACCCTGCTTCAACAGGAAGGAATCCTGCCTTGAATCTTCAAGCCCTGTTCTTGGAATGAGGAATAATCACTTTGCCATTGGGCTAACTTTACTTTCATGTCTCTACCTTCACTTGAATCATTCTTTAGGAAGAAAAATCTTCCTTCAATTATGTTACCAAATGGACAAGAAGTGTTTCCACCTATATTTGATGATGAAATCTGGCAGGATTGCAAAGCAAGGCATTGAAGCAGGCTATAAATTGGATGGGAAGAATGTCAATGGGATGTAATTTGTTTGCCAGCAATGAAGGAAGGTCTAGGTTGGAGAGGTGGTGCAGCACATGTATGTTATCAGATGCAGCTCATAAATAAAGGGTATCTTTGCAACCAGCTATGTGTGGACTAGAAGCAGGCAATAATAATTCTACATTGTTCCCTTCATGTAACATAGACCTTAAGGAGCTTTGCTGCAACTCCCAATTCTTGGTGTCTCGGGGAATTTGCATGTCAGGCCTGCACAAATATCAAAACAGTATTCATTCCTTATAATACTCACTTAAAAGTGACTTTTTACACTCACTGGGCTTGAATTTTATTTTTACTGCTGATAAAATTGCAGATATATAGCAAGTTGGCAGTCTGTTGAAGAATTAAAATGCAGGATAGGTTCTGTGCTCAAAGTGTAGGAGATTTGTTTGAGGGTTGTAGGAGAGTAATAAAAGCTGAGTATGAAGAAGGGCTTGATGTGGTACGAAGGGTGTGGGCAATGATTTAAAGTCATTGGACAGATAGTAGGCAGGACAGCTCAACTACTACACAGACCTCAAATGATACAAACTGGTAGATACAAAAATATCACCTTGACCTGCATAGAAATTGGAAGTTAAACTATGTTTGAATGTAGCAGTTCTTTAAAATGCAGCTTGAGAATACATGTTGAGTTGTGACTAGGCAGGGAGTCTGCTTCCATGGCCTGCCTGGTGATAGAAGTCCAGAGCCAAGCCTGGTGGTTTGGGAGACTTCTTGCAGACCTTGGTGATAGACTGGTGAGCGGAGTCACAGATTGAAGTTTGAAATCTGAGTTATGTGGAAGCATCTCAACCATGTTGTTTTTTTGTTTTGACAGAATATTTTAGGTTCCTAAGAGATAAAAATAATTGGCTTGGGGAAGCTCTCTTTGTTTGCAATTAAGATAGTGATAGGAATTCTTGTATCAAACACATTTTAACCCTTCTCTCTTGTTGGCTGTTTTGTACTTCAGTGAATTCTTCCTGTCCCTCTATCCCACCGTATTTTTTTTTACAAATTCTCTCCTCTGTGGTCTAACATTAGTGATGTTTCATCTTCCTCAATTATCTTACTACATTATGTATCATCTGCCAACATTTAGGTACATCACACATGAGTGCAGGAATGGGATGGTGTAAGAGTCAGGGATGAATATACTGTGTGTATTAAATAGACGAAATGTGCAGTTGGACAGCAGGTAGACAAGAAGTGGAAAAGGCAGGTATGGTACCCTGCTGCTTTTAAACAATGTGCTAAGGTTTATCCTACACTATTGTTGTGGCCAGAGATGGGAAGCATATGAGGTAGATATTTTTGTCAAAAGGGCACAAAATACACAGATTGAAGCCACTTTAACAGAGGTCACAAAAGCATATACACATCTTTATGCAGCAAGCAGTGAGAGGATGATCTTAGAGTCTCAATCAATTAGGATCAACTATCCTTTTCATGGTACTTTATTTCCTTATAAGACTTAATAGGTGCTATTTTTACAGTTGACTATCCATTTAATGATTTGTAACCTTTGAATCTAATGCTCTTAAAATGCCTGTCCTAAATTTCCATCAAATGCTACTCTGCCTAAGGACAGTGATGCAAGTAATTGCATCTTTTCCCACCAAGTTGGAACATAATGAGAGTGGCAGGTGTCTGGTGAACACAGATCCATGTACAGCACCCAAAATATCCACTAGATGTCAGCCCAATGGAAGGGTGGGTGGTGCTGGACACAATCTGTGTAAGGGGGAAGAAGTGTGACTTTCTGTCAAGGAGCAGTGGGTTCAATTACAAATACATTTTTATTGTCCTTTATGCATCTATATTCTAATCCCAATGTATATACCATTGAGGGTATCATAGCCAGCCCTGTCATTAGAGATAACTGGTGATACAAGCTGTATCTACTCACTAGGTAAGGATTGAAGACAATGGTATAGAAATTTCTACTTAAGATGTCCTCAATCTCAGTAGTAGCATGTGATAATTGGCCACTGCATCAGATATTCATAATGAAATTTGCAGCAACAATTATAGCCCGTTAGATGACACAAAACGAAACAGCAAAATCCTCTAAAATCCAGCTCCACTGCTCTGTTATGCCATAGAAATAGAACATGTGTTTACCCAAGGCCCCCGAAGATCCTAGCCCCATTATTTTCTTATTCTATTGGGGACATTTAGCAATCTGCTTGTAATGTTGACATACAGAGAAATAATGTGAGACGTAATATTGAATGGTGTCATTCACAGCAAGGATACTACAGGGAGTCCCAAAGTTGACTGAGAGTTGGCAGCAGGCTGTGAAAAAGCAGTCACGGCACTAAAGAGCCTTGGAGGTGGGTATAGTGGGAAAATCCAAAGTTTCCTTCCTGGAGAAGCACTCAGAAGGAAAATATTAAAACATTAAAAAAAAACACCCATCTTCCTGAACATCTTCTGGCTCCTCTTCTGACCCCCCTGCTGCTGGATGGGCAGGGTTAATAACAGCCCTTTTGTTTGTTTCCACAATTAAAAGTCTATGTTCTGATAGCCTCTGAAAGGTTTCCATGGTGATATGATTCATGAAAAGGATAATTACAAGAGCTGCTGGTGTGTGACAACTGATTTAATAGTACTTCTAGATAACAATCGTGTGTTAGCATTTATGATTCATATTCAATATAAATTGGTCACTACAACTTTGAATGATCCATGAGCTTCTTCTATTCTACTCCTTGATGCATTTGCCGATATATGTGCTTACTGGAAAAGGGAAGGAAATTAAAATATAACATAGCTGCAAGTTAGCTGCATATTTGATATAGTATCATTCAGGTTATGTGACTGGATCTGTAATTCAGATGCCTGGACTAGTGATCCAGAGGCAGTTGGGGAGATTAAATTCAGTTAATTTAGTAAACCTGGAATATGTTTGTGAATTAGTAATATCTCACTGTATGAAGCACTAATATTTGTGACCATCAAAGCAGTTAGTGTAACGCTATTACAGCACCAGTGACCTAGGTTCAATTACGGCCTCTGTCTGTAAGGAGTTTGGACGTTCTCCCAGTGTCTGCATGGGTTTCCACCCGGTGCTCCAGCTTCCTCCCACATTCCAAAAATGTACGGGTTAGGAAGTTGTGGGCGTGCTATGTTAGTGCCGTATACGGGCTGCCCCCAGAACACTCTCCGCAAAAGATGTATTTCACTGTGTGTTTCAATGTACACGTGACTAATAAAGATATCTTATCTTCTTATCTTAAAAACCAACATAACCTTTGTGGAAGAAGATCTTCCATCCTTACCTTGTCTGGATATATGTAACTCCATATCAATAGCAATATCCTCTGAAATGACTTTGTGAGCAGAGTGTGGCAAATTGCTATGAAAATATTGAATAACAATAAAGGCAAACAGACGACGTGGCTATGACCTAATCATTGGATTTAGACATAGCCATGTCAGTACAGTCTACCCTGCAGAATTGCCCTCATTTATTTGTGCCAAGATTGGTAAAGCAGTCATATTCACCCAATTGTACATTTCAGTCCAGATTCTTTCATCATTATTCCTTGGTAGGCCAGACCATTCAAAGATAGCGGTAGAGATGGTGTAAAGAGATGGTTCCAGGAGTCCTCAACAGTGACTTTAGATCATATGAAGTCTCATGCTACCTGATCAAACATGAGCAAAGAAACCTCCTGTTGATTACTGCCTGCTATCCTTCCTCAGCTGAGGAATGATGTTGAACACCACTTGGAAGAAGCACAGGGTGCTCTTGGCAAAGGAACTGCCATTCCCATAACCATGAAAAGCACCTCTGCCGCTTTAGTCCTGAAGAACATAACTGCCAGATTGGGGTTGCAGCAACGGAAGTAGCATGCTGCTTTAGAGTTGCGTAGTCCCACCAGAAACATACTTGATCAGAGCTCTGGAATCTGCAATATCCTGTCCTGAATGACTGTGGACAATTACACAACTAATGGAAAAACAGCTCCATGAACATCACATCCTCAATCATGGCAGAATGCAGCATGGATGCAAAAAAGAAAGTGGAAGTATATGCAATCATCTTCATCCAAAAGTGATAATGATCCATCTCTGCTTTCATTTGAAATACTCAATGGATAATGAGTTTCTGTAATTGCTGGTCAACTTACACAGCTTCATCTTAGAGCTTGTGAAAATCAGAGCTTGTGAAAATCAAAGCTTGTCTTAACTGTACAGATATCAAGAAATTGCAGCAAATGACTAATAACAAATGATTGATAATTACACTCATTATAGAAAGTTAGGAGCAGTTATTTAACAACTTTAGCATATTTCTCGTTAAAATCATTGTGCTCCTGCAATAAAAGAAAAGAATATGCTGGAAATGATCATCAGTCAGAATCTGTAGAAAGATAACAGAGATAACATTTCACATTGAAGCTCCTTTGTCAAAACAGGGAAAGAGAGAAAACAAGTTAATTTTAAGCTGCAGAGGGGAATGGATGGGACAAATCTATTTCTGATGGGGTGAGACTAGGGATGCAACAAGGTTAAGTTGTAGAGGGCACCCAGTCAGTGAGTTAATGGGGGAAGGGGCAGTTACAGAGAGGAAATGAGCCAAAGCTATGAGATGAAGGCAGCTAGATAGTGAGAGTGTAAAAAAAAGGAACTTGCAAAGATGTGAAATGTAAGGCTGTAGGACATGCTCAGCAGGTCAGGCTCTGCAAATGGAGAGAGAAAAATTGAGCCAATATCGATTTACAGTAGAAATGACCAGTTGTGATGCAGACAGAGAAAATGAGTTCTAAGATGTAAGATATCTTTATTAGTCACATGTACTTCGAAGCACACATTCTTTGCATTGAGTGTTTTGGGGGGCAGCCTGCAAGTGTCGCCATATTTCCAGCACCAACATAGCATGCCCACAGCTTCCTAACCCGTACATCTTTGGAATGTGGGAGGAAACCAAAGCATCTGGAGGAAACCCATGCAGACACTGGGAGAATGCACAAACTCCTTACAGACAGTGGCCAGAATTGAACCCAGGTCTCTGGCGCTGTAATAGCGTTACGCTAACCGCTATACTACCGTGCCTGCCCCACCTAAGTTGTACAATAAAACATTAAGTCTAGAAGGCTGCAGTGTGCCCAGATTGAAGATGAGGTGGTGTTCCTCAAGTTTACATGGTGAATTGTTATAACAATGCATGAGGCTGCAACCAAGTCAGTCATAATGCTGCCAGGGGTAGTGGTGGAAGCAGATACAATAGTGGTATTTATAAGACACATGAATATGCAGGGAATAGAGGGATAAGGATCATGTGCAGGCAGAAGGGATTTAGTTTAATTTGGCATCATGTTCAGCCCAGACATCGTAGGCCAAAGGACCTGTTCCTCTGCTGTACTGTTCTGTATTCTATGTTTTATAATGGGACTGGAAGGGGAATTAAACTGACAGGCAACAGGGAGCTCTGAGTTGCCCCTGTGGATGCAACACAGATGATCCACAAAGTGGTCACCCAATCTGCATTTGGTTTCTCCAACATAGAGTAGAGCACGTTGCAATATTGGCCAGTGATTCTGCAATGCTGCCCACCTTCTGTAGCCCAAGTCATGTTCATCCCCAAGTTTTCCCTAGGTAGTTTCAGAGGGAAGTTAAGGATCAACAGACGTTGTCTGGCATCATGTGGAGACATGACTAAGTAAGAGTGGTATAAGGACATGAGGTTTTATAACAGTCAGGTAGTTTCACAGTCTGTAGAGTGGCTTTTTTTAAACCCAGATTTATATCATTAGTAAAATTTGAACTGTCCAGCTCCTGTGTTGGGGTTTCAGCTCATGTCTCCAGATCAATAGCCCAATACTCCAGAAAATAACCCAGTAACTGTAATCACTGTGCTATCCAAATGCTTGTTCCTATAGGTAGTATACTATTAAAGATTTCTAAAATTTAAGTTTTTTTTTCTGTCTCTTTCTCTCACTTTTAATCTATTCTTTCTTTCTCTCTAAAATATTATTTGTTAAGAGAATAGTCCCATCATTCACCAAGAGTTTGGGGTGCCCTCTTGCCCTTACCACATCATTATCAGTACATTTCCTGCAACTTGCAGGCCATTTATTTGCTCTTAGATGATGAGGCATGCCATGAGAAGGTTTGCTCTACCAGAAACTCCATAAATAAAATGAAAAAATGTTGTGAGCTAAGTTAAGGTTTAATTTTAGAAGTCAGTGGGGAATTCAGTTTGCAAATTACATTTGAGAAGGCAATGAAAATGACATGAGAAATATATCTTCACAGGCCATTTGACAGAGTAAAACAGAAAAAAAAATCAATACAGATTCTGCAGAATAAAAGTACTGCAGTTGCTGAAAATCTGAAGCAATAATAGAATGTGGGGTGGACTCAACTGGTCAGGCAGCATCTGTGGGGAAAGAATAACTTGCATCCAGTGAGAAAATTATAAAGATGAAATGTATGTTAAATAAGTAGAGGCAGGGAAAAGGAGGAGGAGAGAAGAATGAAAAGTAAAGTTAATGATAGGGTAGAAGACTGGAGAGATTACCTGGCACTGAATGGGCACCATAATAGGAGAACAATCTCTATGTTTCTATAAACAAAAGATGAGTTCAGAGGAGTTGAACATAATAAAAGAAGAATCATTATCATAATTGTTGCCCAAAACAACAAGAAATGGAAATGAGCAGGCTACTCAAGCCTGCTCTGCCATTCGGTAAGATCCAGCTGATTTGTTCACTTTTCCATCTGTCCCTCTGATTGGTATCCTCCGATTCCCTTGGTGTCATAAAATACTTCAATATCAGTCTCGAATATACTCAACAAATGAAGCAGAGAACTCCAAACATTTACAACCCTCCATGGAGAGAAATTTCTCCTTACCTTAGTCCTAATTTGTATACCCAGCTATCCAGAGATAATGTCCCAGAGTTCTAGTCCTTCCAGCTGGAGGAATCAGCCATCCTGTGATCTGAAATTGCTGATATATGTATGTCTTTATATTTTCATATTCTGTGACAAATATATGTGATATATTTGTCTGGGCCTTTGTACTTCCCTCTGCAAATGAATCCTTGACTTTCTTATCAGGAGACCACAGTCAGTGCAGATTGGTAAACATCTCCTCCTCGCTGACAATCAGCACAGGCACACCTCAAGGATGTGTGCTTAGCCCACTGCTCTGCTCTCTCTACACTCATGACTGTGTGGCTAGGCACAACTCAAACGCCATCTATAAATTAGCCAATGACACCACTGTTGTTGGCAGAATCTCAGGTGGCGATGAGGAGGTGTACAGGAATGAGGTAGATCGGCTGGTTGAATGGTGTCGTAACAACAACCTTGTACTCAATGTCAGCAAGACCAAGGAATTGATTGTGGACTTTAGGAGGGAGAAGTCGGGAGAACACACACCAGTCCTCATGAATGGGTCAGCGGTGGAAAGGGTAAGTAGCTTCAAGTTCCTGGCCATCTATTTTGGGCACAACACATTGATGCAATCGCAAAGAAAGCAGACCAGTGGCTCTACTTTGTTAAGAGTTTGAAGAGATTTGGTATGTCACCAAAGACTCTTGCAGATTTCTATAGATATACGGTGGAGAGCATTCTGACTGGTTGCATCACAGCCTGGTATGGAGGCACCAATGCACAGGATCACAAGAGGCTGCAGAGGGATGTAGACTCAGCCAGCTCCATCACAGGCACAACCCTCCCCACCATTGAAGACATCTTCAAGAAGTGGTGCCTCAAGAAGGCGGCATCCATCACTAAGGATCCTCACCATCAGGGACGTGCTCTCTTCTCATTAAATTTTATGACATATAAGTCAGTGAGAATGAACCTGATTCTAATTCTGATTCTGATATCCTCACATCAGATTTGCACAAAGTTTTGCACTTTACAAGATAGTGATGATCCATTTAGTCATTTAGAGTGCTTATATACCCAAATCTTGCAATTTATTCAAAGAACTAGAGTTGCTTGGAAACTTGTTTACATCCTGGGTTATATCTAAGAAATGTGCATTCCCTGTCAGGGAAATATATGCAATCTTCACATTATTCTCACCAAGGCTTGTGCTCTCCACATACCACTCCTTCTTTTACTTGGGATGTGGGCAAAGCTGGCAAGGCTACATTTATTTCCTTCCAAATCTCTTGAGAAAATGATGAGGACTACCTTCTTAATATTTGTGTCAGTTCTGAATGTGGTTCTCCCATGATGATGCCAGGTAGACAATTAGAAGGTACTGACCCAGTGACAATGAAAGAATGGCAATGTTTGTCAGAAGTCAAAATGGTTTCTGACTTAAAGGAGGACTTGGAGGTCCTAGTTTCCCATGGCAATACTGCCCTTATCATTCTTGATGTTAAAGGGCAGTGAAATATTTTGAAAAGATCCTTGGCTGAATTGTTTCAGTAAATTCTATTGGTAGTGCGTACTGTAGCCACAGTGCATTAGTTCAAGGAGAGAACAGAAACTAAGTATGGCGGTAAGGTTCACAATCAATAATCCTCCCTTGTCACTGATGTTATTGAAATCTTTGAGTGTTATTGAAGGCACTTAGAAGAGAGAGCAGTATTCTGTGCATTGCTCATGGGAAACTTGTGGATTGAGGATTGACTCAGAGGAGTCAGTAGATCCCAGCCTCCAACCTGTTCTTCTCTTATTTTGGTTAGTCCGGTTAAGTTTCTGATCAATGGTAACCATCTGATTGTAGCTGTTTGGAAGTTGTAATGTTGATTCCAGTGATGGCTTCGAGAGAATACTTGGGTCTTCTTTTGTTCAAAATTCACATTACTGGCACTTTGGTTGGCCTGATTGCCATCTTTCACTTCATCTTGTTTGGATATTAGTGTACTGCTGCCAGAAGCTGCAGAAGGTGCTTCCTTATCGAATGAATACAACTGAACACTGGAGTAATGACCAGCCCATATGGATCAAATGAAATGCAGGACTGAGCTAACTTCTGATCAGAACTCCCGCAAGGATGTCCCGAGACTGTGAATTTTGGCCTTTAATAAAATGGCTATCATTAATTGCCAGGCTTTATTTTGATATGGCACATATTATTCTGAAGTTTCTCCTTTGATCCCCATCTCCCACTAACCCCCACCCATGGACGTCAGTTTTTCTAGGCATCATCAGTATTACATTTGGTTGATTGTGGTCTTAATATCAAGAGCAACTGCTCTCACCTCTTTTCTGGAACTCAGTTCTTCAATTCATGTCTTGATCAACAAAGTAGAAAGGGATTTTACTTTGTGTGACATTGACACTAGTCCTGAAACAGAAAGGGACTGTACCATTAAGACATGCTGCATATGAACCAGGATAGCAGCAGAGTTATAGCAGAAAGGATTATTAAGATTTTTGACTAGTAAATAGTACAAAGTGTTCATGTGGAAAATATACTGTAAACAATCATTATAGAACAAAGGGATTTGTGGAATAGAAATTGTGGTCTGTGGTAAAGGAAAAACTAAAAGATGCAAGTACATCAGGAGGAAAAGCATAAGAAAATATGTGGGAAAAAGAGCATTATAGCAAGAAGACCGGTTACACTGTGTAACCCAAATATGTTCCTTAAAGAGCATATTCATTCACTTTGTTGCATATAAAGACACAAATGCAGCTGCAGAGGATATGATGTGGTGGCTGCAATTTGGTTAAAAGTGAGAATTAAATATACTGGAGGTATAAGGTCCACAGAAGAGAAATGGAATTTGATAAATGAGGAGCAATAGATTTACCGATGAAGGATGAAATTACTTCAATAGTAAGGGAGCATATACAGTAAAGTTAGTTAAGTAGACTGTGGAGACCTTATAGATAGGACTAATAAGAAAATATTTCAGACTGTAATGGGAGCTGTATATAGACTTCCTGGTGGCAGCTGTGAAGTGACAGGATATGTAATTAAAATGGGCCTGCATTTACATAACATGTTAAACATCCTCAGGGCATCTCAAAATGCTTTATGACCAATGAAGTGCTTCTGAAGTGTAGTCACTGTTTCAATGTAGGAAACCCTGTAGGTAATTTGCCCAAATGGAGAATCATAATTTTACAACAATATGTCTTAAAACCAATAAAAGTCTAGACCAATTTTTATTAAAAATGATTAATATAACAGATTTGGTTAATAGTACAGGACCCTTTGTCCACTACCAATCATAATATGATTTAATTCTTCTTTATTTGAATAAGAGAAATGTAAAATAGTCTCCAAGCTTTGCAGGGGGCAGGGTTTCAGATTTGTTGATCATTGGGATCTCTTCTGGGGAAGGTACGACATGTACAAAAGGGACGGGTTACACCTGAACTGGAGGGAGGCCAATATTCTTGCGGGCATGTTTGCTAACATTGTTGGGGGGGTGGGTTGTGGTTTAATCTAGTTTGGCAGGGGGATAGGAACCAGAGTGATAGCTCAGAGGTTGGTGCATTTTGTGTACAAGTACATGCGGAGTGTAGAAAGACTGTGAGGAAGGATAGGCATTTGAAAGGGCAAAATTACAAACGGTTGGATGGGCTGAAGTGTGTCTACTTTAATGCAAGAAGTATCAGGAACAAGGCTGATGAACTTAGAGCATGGGTAAAGTACATGGAACTATGACATGGTGGCCATTACAGAGACTTGGCTGTCACAAGGGCAGGAATGGCTGCTGGATATTCCGGGGTTTAGATGTTTCAAAAGGGACAGGGATGAAGGTAAAAGAGGTGGGGGGTGGCTTTGCTGATCAGGGACAGTGTCACAGCTGTAGAAAGAGAGGACATCCCGGGGGGATCGTCTATTGAGTCAGTGTGGGTGGAAGTCAGAAACAGGAAGGGAGCGATCACTCTATTGGGAGTATTCTACAGACAGCCCCAATAGCAGCAGAGACACTGAGGAGCAGATTGGGAGGCAGGTTTTGGAGAGGTGTAAAAATAACAGGGTTGTTGTCATGGGTGATTTCAACTTCCCTAATATTGATTGGTACCTCCTTAGTGTAAAGGGGATAGATGGAGCGGAGTTTGTTAGGTGTGTCCAGGCTGACTAAAGAAGATGCCATTCTGGACCTGGTACTAGGCAATGAGCCTGATCAGGTTTCAGATCTCTCGGTGGGAGAGCATTTTGGAGATAGTGACCATAACTCCTTGACCTTTACCATAGCCTTGGAGAGGGATAGGAGCAGACGATATGGAAAAGTATTTAATTGGGGGAGGGGGAATTATGATGCTATTAGGCAGGAACTTGTGAGCGTAAATTGGGAACAGATGTTCTTGGGGAAGTGCACTGCGGAAATGTAGAGGTTGTTAAGGGAGTACTTGCATGGGGTTCTAGATAGGTTTGTCCCATTGGGGCAGGGTAAGGATGGTAGAGTGAGAGAACCTTGATTGACAAGAGATGTAGAATATCTTGTCAAGAGGGAGAAAGAAGCTTACCTAAAGTTTAGAAAGCATGGATCAGACAGGGTTGTGGTGAGTTACAAGGTAGCCAGGAGGAAGCTTAAGAATGGACTTAGGAGAGCTAGAAGGGGGCATGAGAAGGCCTTGGCATTTGTGAGAATGGCATATGACAGGCTGATATGCTAGATCATGTCAACATGAAGAAAAAGGATGTGCTGGAACTTCTGAAAAACATTAAGATAGATAAGTCACTAGGGCCCGACGGGATATATCTAAGGTTATTACGGGAAGCGAGGGAAGAGGTTGCTGCGCCTTTGGTGATGATGTTTGCGTCCTCACTGGCCACACGAGTAGGGCCAGATGATTGGATGGTGGCAAATGTTGTTTCTTTGTTTAAGAAAGGGAGTAGGGATAACCCTGGGAACTACAGACCAGTGAGTCTTACTTCAGTGGTGGGCAAATTAATGGAGAAGATTCTTAGAGACAGGATTTATGGACATTTGGAGAAGCATAGACTGATTAGGGACAGTCAGCATGGCTTTGTGAGGGGCAGGTTGTGCCTCACGAGCCTGATTGAATTCTTTGAGAATGTGACAAAGCATATTGATGAAGGTCGAGCAGTAGATGTGGTGTACATGGATTTTAGTAAGGTGTTTGATAAGTTTCATCATGGAACGCTCATTCAGAAAGTCAGGAGGCATGGGCTCCAGGGAAACTTGACTCTGTGGATTCAGAATTGGCTAGCCCATAGAAGACAGAGGGTGGTGGTAGATGGAGCGTATTCTGCCTGGAGGTCAGTGACCAGTGGTGTTCCGCAGGAATCTGTTCTGGGACCCCTGCTCTTTGTGATTTTTATAAATGACTTGGATGAGGATGTGGAAGGGAGGGTTAGTAAGTTTGCTGATGACACGAAGGTTGGTGATGTTGTGGATAGTGTAGAAGGTTGCTGTAGATTACAACAGGATATTGATAGAATGCAGAGCTGGGCTCAGAAGTGGTAGATGGAGTTCAACCCGGAAAAGTGTGAAGTGATACGCTTTGGAAGATCGAATTTGAAGGCAGAATACAAGGTTAATAGCAGGACTCTTATCAATGTGGAGGAACAGAGGGATCTTGGGGTCCACATCCATAGATCCCTCAAGGTTGCCACGCAGGTCAATAGGGTTGTTAAGAAGGCATATGATGTGTTGGCCTTCATTATTTGTGGTATTGAGTTGAAGAGCCACGAGGTAATGTTGCAGCTCTATAGAACTCTGGTTAGGCCACACTTGGAGTATTGTATTCAGTTTTGGTCGCCTCATTATAGGAAGGACGTGGAAGCTTTAGAGAGGGTGCCGAGGAGATTTACCAGGATGCTGCCTGGATTGGAGAGTATGTCTTATGATGATAGGTTGAGTGAGTTAGGGCTTTTCTCTTGGGAGAGAAAGAGGATGAGAGGTGACTTGATGGGGGTGTACAAGATGATAAGAGGCATAGATCAAGTGGACAGTCAGAGACATTTTCCCAGGGCAAAAATGGCTAACACGAGGGGACATAATTTTAAGGTGATTGGAGGAAGGTATAAGGGGGATGTCAGAGGTAAGCTTTTTACACAAAGAGTGGTGGTTTCGAGGAACTCACTGCCTGCAGAGGTTGTGGGGGCAGGTACATTAGGGACATTTAAGAGACTCTTAGATAGCCACATGAATGATAGAGAAATGGAGGGCTATGTTGAAGGGAAGGGTTAGGTAGATATTAGATCCAGATAAAATGTCGGCACAACATCGTGGGCCGAAGGACCTGTACTGTGCTGTAATGTTCCATGTTCTATGTTCTTCTAGATTTAGATAAGACTGACTTCAGTAGAGGAGACTGAGGTTGTCCAAAGTATGATGTGCAACTCTGAAAATGGAAAAATTTATGGTAAAACATTGAGAGATCTTCCAAAAAAAAATTCATTATTTAAAACTGATATTAGTTAGAAATACATGCTGGATGAGCATTAAGCACGCTTTTTAGTTGCAGCAACATGTTATAATCTGCCTCTGAAATTCAGTTCCATTTACCTAATGGCCTTGTGTAGAAATTCAGTTGCATAAAGCTCATCTTTTTCTGCATTGTGGGTTTCCTCTGGGGTAAAATGCAATGTTTGGATTATGTTGTACCTCTTAAAAAATTTATCCACGTACTCCAAAGTGTATGTCACCCTTGTGCCCCTAATGTAATTTCTGTATTGAGGTGCATGGGATAATATAATTCCCTATGCAGTACTCGTTTTGCAGGGGACCCTGGACTGTGTTGCCTCTAATTGAGCATTCCCGGGATATTATGGTTTTCCCAGTGCAGTACCAAATCAGGAGACCTGCTAGCTGTGTGATTTACTTACTTTTGGGCCCTCTGCACCCTCACAGTCCAGTACCCCTCATACCTCACCACCTCCACACCCTGATCATGCTGTTGCCCAAGTCCCTGAAGTCAACACCCTCATTTGCTTCCCTGGCCCTGCAAGCCACCCTGTTGAAACTCCTGGTCCCCAGATACCACCTCAACCATTTCTGAACTCTCGCTCTCTGGGTGATACTGAACTACCAGCTTCTCAGTATCCCTCCCTCTTTTAAAATATCAGTCTCCCAGTTCCCTCTTCTGAACAGCCAGTCTCTCAGTTTCCTGCCCCATCTCAAACTGCCAGTCCCAATCCAAGCTTCTCTCCACCTGGAAAACTGGCAGGTGCCCCTTGCCCCTACCAAAGATGATGCCTGAATGCCAATGCCCAATTGATGTTGTGGCCACTGACCTCTCTAGGCCCACAGAAAGAGTCCCAAAGATACACAGAGCCTAGCAGTTGCCTAAGGTCTTTGGGTGCCATTCATTAAGGCCCTAGTATTGCACCCTCTAGAGCACTTAACTATGGGATTTTAAGTTTTAAATTTATGTAGATAGAAAAATCCCATTATATATTACAGCATGCAATAAAATAAAACAGGTATTTTTTTTTGATCATTCCAGGTGCTGCAGTAATTTTCTACCACTGCCCTTAGGGGCTCTTTTGAATGCAGACCTGGTAACTAAATTCATTAGACTATTAGACTGTACATCAGTAAACACATTGCTTTTGAACACTAATTGTCACCCCAATAGTTAAAAATGTTTATTGGATTTTTGTAAATTTTTTTTTATCGAACTCTTAGAAAGGATTTTTTTCTTTCCCTGTCAGCGTATCTGGAAGAAGTACCGCCACTGATGGTAGCACCATTTTCCAGAGACGATGTATAATTATAGCCTGCAGTTCAGTGCTCAGTGGGATATAGCACCAACCCAGGACTTTGCTTGTACAGTATACAGCTTTATGCATTGAATTTTTTAGGATGTAAAAGATGCTTTGTTTTTAAATTGATGCCATCAGGGAAATCACCAAAATAAAACAGGCAATGAAAATGTTTGCTGCAGGCAGAAAGAAAGCTTCATGATTATAAATAAATAAATACTTCGACTGATGGGCAAATGTAATTTGATGGCTGTCTTTATTTCCATTAGAGAAAATCAGGAATATTCATGCTAAAATGAGGATAATGAAGTGTATGATTTGTGGTACCACATAAACAAGAACCTTGACTGTTTGGGACAGGAATTCTTGTCTAGCTTAAGATGAATGGTGAAGACTCCTGTCAAAGAACCTGTTTGGGGAAATGAGTGATTGAAGCAACACACAGGACCCAGGTCTGTTTCAAGCAGCAAAGTACATCACCAGTGGGGACGGACTCGTTGAAGGTAACCAACTCCACAGAACAAAGGGAAAAATCCATTCTACCCTTTACCTATTCTTTCCAGTTCATTACAAAGTTTCCCAGTTTATTAACAACTGATTGCATACATTATATGAATACCCAACCAGTTGTTTTACAAATATCAGGGAATGGTTCTACCATCTCACAGATAGCTGATAGACAGCTCTTGGGTCATCCCATGATGCTTACTAGACACTCTGTTCACTGTCTCTAAGCCACAACGATGGCTCTCATATTCAGTGACCTAATGTATCCAGCTTGAACTGCCTCAGTACTGAAAAGCAGAGGCCCAAGTCATCACTTCTATCTATGGTCCTTCAACACCTAGTCAGTTCTCCATTTTGTAATATAAAATGTGACTATCCTCCATTTTGTAATATGTCTATTTATGCATTACGACTTGACTAACTGTGTTGCTTTTCCCTTGGCCACCTATAACAGAACGTGTGTCAAATAATGCATCATATTTTCAACATCATATATATTGTCACTGATGGTGCTTTGCCTGGATTTCTCAATCTTCCCTGTATAACTTTGAAGACCTCACGAAAAATCTAAGCAAAAGCAAAATAAAAAACATATCTCCCTGATGCAAATTTTTGTTTGATAATGCTATGAAGTGCTATGAGCATTTTGCCACAATGATGTTGGAAATCTGAAATAAAAACAAAAAATACTGAAAATATTCAGTAGTTCAAGCAGCATCTTCAAAGAGATAAATTGAGCTAATGTTTCAGTCAGTGACCTTTCACTAGAAAGGTTATCAATTTGGAACATTAGCTTTTTTTCCCTCCACAGATGCTATCGGACCTGCTGAGTGTTTCCAACATCTTTTCTGTTATCGCAAGAAGTCATGCTCAATGTGAAGAATGTGAAAGATTTGAATATCCCGAAGGCCCCGTGAAAAGCATTAAACACCAGCTATATCAGGATTATTGATCCTAGAAGGGAAATTAAACAGTATTTGCATCACAAGATATTCATGTGCTGAAGTGATACAGTTGATAAGGCTGCTGATTTCTCAAAACTGTAGGATCCAATCAATGGGACCAATGTTTCTCAGCGTGTTCTCACAAAATACATCTTAACTAACTCAGCAGGAAAATCTCATTCCCTCAGCTCCTGATTGTATGCGACACCATGCAAAGAAACCTGCATGATAAATATGCCAGCAATTAAAAAAAGAACTTGGATTTATAAATCATCTTTTATTTACTCTGGCCATCTGAAAACACTTTATAACAGCAACACTAAATTTGATTTATATGGTGCTTTTAGCGTGTCAAAATGCTCACAGCACTTCATAGCATTATCAAACAAAAATTTGCATCAGGGAGATATGTTTTTTATTATTATTCATTTTATAAGATACGGGCATTGTTGACAAGGCCAACGTTTATTGCAGGACTTAATTGCTTTTGAGGAGTAGATGGTGAATTATGTTTTAGAATCACTGCTATCCTTCTGGCAAATGTAGTCCCACTCACCAATGGCATTGTCATTGAATATGAAAATTAGGTGATTAGTTTCTATCATGTTTGAAATGGTCGTGGCCTGGCACTTTTGTGGTATGAGCAATACTTGTCACATATCAACCACAGCTGAATTCATCTAGTTCTTGTTGCATGGAGGTATTGGCTGTTTCATCCTCTGAGGAGTTGAGAATGGAATTGAGCACAGTGCAATCAACAGTGAACATCCCCACTACTTATGACACATTTGATGGGAGGTATTATTAAAGTGACTAAAGATAGTAGGACCTAGGACTCATCCTTGAAGATCTTCAGCAGAAATATCCTGTGAATAAATTGTTTGACTTCCAACAATCAAAGCTAGCCTCCTTTGTGCAAGGAATGTCTCCAACATTGGAGTGATTTCTCCATGATGCCCATTAGCTTCAATATCATTGAGTCTTTTCGATATCACAGTTGATCAAATGCTGCATTGATATCAAAGGCAATCAATTTTCATCTCTCCTCTGGGAGTCAGCTCTCTGGTCCAAATTTGGACTAAGGTTGTAATGAGGTCTAGAGCCAAATGACCCTGGCAAAACTTAAGCTGAACGTCAGTCAGCAGGTTCTTGGTCTGCAAGGTAGGGTGATTGGGTAGTAACAGATCAGAGTGGATTTGTCCTGCATTTTGTGAATTGGCGATTTTCATCATGGTTGGATAGATGGGCCAGAAATGAAGGAACGTAAATACCACAGGAATACATTGGGTCAGAGCTTACAGATAAAGGATGAAAAACACTATGGTGCTGGAGGAACTCAGCAGGCCAGGCAGCATCCATGGAGAAAAGCAGGCGGTCAATGTTTCGGGTCAGGACCCTTCTTCAGGACTGAAGATAGGAAAAGGGGAAGCCCAATATATAGGAGGGCAAAGCAGAGCAGTGATAGGTGGACAAAAGAGGGGAGGCGGGGTGGGCACAATGTGGTGATAGGTAGATGCAGGTAAGAGATAGTGATAGGCAGGTGCAGGGAAGGTAGGGAGAGCAGATCCACCAGGGGATGGGTCAAAGGTAAGGAGAGAAAGGGAAAAAAAGGGGTAGAAAAGAGAGAGAGGCTAGGAAAGGGAAGAAGAGAAGGGAGCTTCGATGGGACTCTTCGACAGGAGCTTTGTGAGTCCCTCTCTCACTGCTCCCCCTCTGTGATCTCCTCTGCTTCAAGGATTTACAGATAAAGGGATGGGCAGCAACATGCAGGGATTTGAAATTAAAAATGAGAATCTCATAATTCTGGCTTTGGATAACTTGGAGCCAACAAAGATCGACAGACGCAGAGGTGATGTGTGAGTGGCGCTGGGATCCATTAAAAACAAAGGCAGAAGAGTTTTGTGTATCCTCAAATTTACAGAGTAGATTAAGAAAGACCCACCATAAGTTCCATGAAATATTAATTTTAGCCAATGAAATACTTCTAAATAGAGTCACTGTTGCAATATAGGAAATATGACAGACAGTTTCTTCCAGATGAAGGGTTTCAACCCAAAACGTTGACTATCCATTTCCCTGCACAGATGCTGCCTGAGCCATTGAGTTCCTCCAGCAGCTTGTATTTGAGCCAGTTTTCTCACATACAGCTCCCATGGACAATAAAGTGAAGGTGACCAATTGATCTGTTTTTAATGATACTTATTAACTCGAACACTGTGAAATATCTCCCTCAGCAGTGCATTGGAGTGTCAGCTTAGATTTTGTGCTGACATTCTAGAAGTGGGTGATGACCGATTTGAAGAGGAATTTGGTCATGCATTGGCTGTCATATTTCCTATTTTCTTGTAATAAAGAAGATGTCCTTCAGCCCATCAAATCAATGTGGATACTCACAGCAATCCCATCAATCCCATTCCCCCACATTTCCCTGTAACTTATTTTCTCTCACATGCTTCCCCTGATTCTCCTACCACCTAACTGCATTGAGGTAACTTACAATAGATAATTAACCTACCAACCAGCACATCTTTCCGTGCTGTATGACTCAATGACTCTACCTGAAGGGATGGTCAGTAATGAAGCAGCAGAAGTTGGTTGGACCTTGGATTCTGCCCTAAGGAACCTCCATATACATATCCGAGGGCAGAGCTAATTGATCTCCAGCAGCCACAATGGACTTCCTTTGGCTTTCATCTTTATCTTAACAATTTTGATCTCTTGTGAACTTGGTGGACCCACAGGAAAAGAGATCTGAAGGAGAGCTAGAAGTTAAGAATGCACAAGCATGCCTCCCTTGGAGTAAAAGAGAAACAGAGATTTGAAAGTTTGTACGTTATGGAGATTCACAGGAATGTCAGGATAATGTGTTGGAGTTCATTTAAAGCCTGGTTCTGTCAATACCCATCGACCTAGAAATCTTACTTAGCAAGCTCACATGACCCTTGCTTCAGGTAAGTATACATTTACAGAGACCTGCCACTCATGGGGATTCTGAAGTGCAATTTTGCCACAAAAATATTGATTAAGTAAAGGGAAGCCTAGCAGTTAAAGAGTGTTTGAAATATGCCCTGGACAAACTATAGAAATGAGTCATCAACCTGTTAAAATGGAGAAGAGGGTTTTAGGTAAGTTATGTTAAGGAATGCCACAGTGCAATATCTGAGAGCTCCCCAAGATACAAGTTATGTATAATATACAATATGTCACTTAAGACAGCTAGGAGACAACTCCAGGTTGGCAACAATAAAAGGAGAGAATGTTTGGTATTTTTGCTCTCCCTGTTGTTATTGGACTTCTTGTAAAACTGGGGTGCAGCTCTGAGGTTGAGAGAGCAAATCACTGTGACTGACACAAACAAGACCTTTGGCATGTTTATTGAGCTGGACATCAGTAGATGTTTTTATTTATCATCCTTATCTTGAGGAATAATTTGGAAGTCTACATTTGTAACATTGCATGCTTTTGTTCCTTAATACCCAATTATCTTGTTTGACTGTTCTTGTGATTCTTTCTGTACACATATTCGAAAAAAGAAGGCATTTTATGAGACATATAATAAAGGTGGTGTTCAAGTGTACGAACTAAAATCCCAATTGCACCAGAATGCCCATGTACTCTAGCGGTTTACATTAGTTGTAGACAGGATTTACACCAATCATTACTTCAGTTGGTATTCAGATAAGTTGACCATGTTAATCACATGTATATATTTAAACTGATCATTGGCAAGCAATTTTTTTTTATTCTCTCGTAAAAGGTGCCCAAAACACTGAAAGGAAATTTACTGAAGTTCTCAGTGAATTTCACCTTTTTAAGTATTTCATCAGATTTTAACCTGATGTACTGTTTTCTTCCTTGTTTCAGATACTGATTAGGAATTTCCAGTTTATGTGCATTTAATTAAAATACATACTTAACCTTAAACTAAATCTCTGCAGAACATCTGCCAGAAAAGAAAAATCAGCCAGTTATGTAATGGGTGACTAATTCAACACCTGCAGTTTATATTCTTGATGAACTTGGCAAGAATATAAACTGCAGGTGATCAAGTCAAAAGCCAAATATTTAATCTGAACACAGGTGAATATAATAGGGCACGAGAGCAATAATTCTATATTCTCTACCTACATTTTAACATCAGAGTTTGACTGATTTTTAAATCATAACAATATCTTCCATGAATATTCTCCTGTTATATTTTATCTTGTAGGATCATTTTAGCAGTGGCATGCTGCCCTACTTTCTGGGAATATGTTGGTCTCAGTCAAGCAAGTGGGTCAGATCTCCTGATTTCAAGGCCTGGAATTCAGCCACAAGACACTTTATAACTTTTATGTAGACCTCACAGTTCCTCCCAATTAAGATCATCATGTGGAATTAAATCAGTGATCATTTTTTCCAACTGACTTTGAAATTGTTTACCCATACGAATTAGGAACTATTGTGATTTGTTACTCTGGGTTTTGGGAATTTATTTCTTAAAGATGCATTTCACTGTTATTTATGCATATAATCATGTTTTATGTTCATTCTTAAATGGTTCTATCTGCACTTCCCTTATTGGATTATATTTTGTTGGTGTGTGGCACATTCTGCTTTTTTTCCCTTCAAGACTATTTTGCTTCCAAATTATTTTTTCAAAATAGTTTTGTTCAAAGCTGATATTTAACTTGGAAGCAAATTATCTAGCTTGGAGATTCTTTTAGAACATCCCATAATAGTTCTGATTTTGGAGCGAAAGTAATATTTATACTAGAGAAAATAAAAATGTGAGGTTGACTCTGGGGCTTACGACATGAGTTATATTTGCTCAAAACAAGCTGGACATGGAGATATATGTGTGAAGAATTATATTACTACTTACACCAATGTTTCTTTTAAACTTCTCTCCCATCATCTAACGTAATCATCAAATTTATTTCAAATTGTTATCACCTATATTTAATTGTCAATTGTTTGGATTTTCCTTCTTTTCGTAACTGTCACAAAGCTCGAGACTCCTGCACAAATGCAGAAGTTCTAAGCTGTTAAGCAGCTAATTAGCAGCGAGTCCCCTCCTGAAATCTGACAATGAACTCTTTGTCCAGCATCAGCTCATCAAGTTCCTACAGTTTCCCAGAAGTTGCACTGGAAAATATCTACCTACTGAATCTGTGCCAGGTATAATGCAGTGCATTTTTCATGCATTTCAATGGAGAGGATTGATTGTAAAGAGGAGAATTATATTTCAGTAATGTCTATATTTTGAAATTCATTGTTTACTTAAGCATAATAGGTTTTCAATGTTTTAAGCACGTTATTTAAAAAAATCTGCAATTTTTTTGCAAAAGTGTGATTAACTTGTAATGTTTTGAACGTTTGGAATGTCACTCAAACGTTCAAACTTTTTAATAGCTTTGACAGAATATTCAGCATGGGGTCATGGTTTAACTGCCTAACAAAGCACTCCTACAGGTAAGGTCTTTTCAAGACTTGCCATGTGATTCTGACCAGAAGAATTTGCACTGTACACGGTCTCCCACAATTAGACTGGAGATGGCTTGACAAAAATTCTGGAGCAGTATGACAAGGGATTTAAAGCAAATATGAAGAACACACCTGTTTGTTGTTCCCTAGGTGGAACTTTCCTCAGTCCTTACTACATTCTCCATTTAATTGGGATGATGCCCATCTGTCTAAGGAGCTATGTTGCTAGTAGAATCCTGGACATTAATCTTTAAAATTCTTGCATTCAGATTTGTTACCAAATGCTTTTTTTAAAACCAATGCAGTACTATTCACCATTCTATTGGACAGCCAGCGCCTCTTTCCCAGGGCACCAATGCTCAATACAAGAGGGCATGGCTTTAAGGTAATGGGTGGGAAGTTCAGGGGAGATGTCAGAGGGAGGTTTTTCGCCCAGAGAGTGGTTGGTGCATGGAATGCGTTTCCTGGAGTGGTGGTGGAGGCTGATACGTTGGTCAAGTTCAAGAGATTGTTAGATAAGCATATGGAGGAATTTAAAATAGAGTGATATGTGGGAGGAAGGGGTTAGATAGTCTTAGGCGTGGTTTGAAGGTTGGCACAACATGGTGGGCCGAAGGGCCTGTATTGTGCTGTATTTTTCTATGGTTCTATAACTAGCCCCTGTGAGTTCATTTAGTCACTTCTGCTAGGAATTTCATGAGGCATAACCTATTCTGAAAGCATGTTGGCTACTCTTTTATAGTCTATACCTAATTTAGATGATGATTGAAAACATCCTATAAAATGCTTTTAAGTGTTTTCCGCTAGAATTACTTGACTTTTTGGTCTACAGTTCTGAATATCTCAACAGCATTAATTAGCTTTCATTAATTAGCTGCAGTTTTACATTGATGCAAGGCAAAGTATTCAATGACATTTATTTAGCTTTGATTTACTTGATGAATCTAGTGTGCATCATTGCTTGCAGAGATGCTACATAGATCTGACAATATATGTACCAGGTCATCAAATGAAAAGTGAGTATTGTTTGAAAAACATGATGATGCTGGAGGAACTCAGCAGATCAGGCAGCATCCATGGAGAAAAGCAGGCGGTCAGTGTTTTGGGTCAGGACCCTTCTTCAGGACTGAAGATAGGAAAAGGGGAAGCCCAGTAAATAAGAGGGAAAAGCAGAGCAGTGATAGATGGACAAAAGAGGGGAGGTGGGGTGGGCACAAGGTGGTGATAGGTAGATGCAGGTAAGAGATAGTGATAGGCAGGTGCGGGGGAGGAGGGGACAGCAGATCCACTGGGGGATGGGTCAAAGGTAAGGAGAGAAACGAAGAAAAAGTAAAAAAAAAGATAGGTTAGGAAAGAAGAAGCATGGTCGAGTGGGGGGGGGGGGGGGGAAGGAGGTGTTGTGGAGAAGCGGGGAGGGGATTACTCAAAGTGGGAAAATTCAGTGTTTATGACGTTAGGCTGCAAGGTTCCAAGATGGAAAATGAGGTGCTGTTCCTCCAATTTGCGCTTGGAATTCTCCTGGCAGTGGAGGAGGCCGAGAACTGACATATCAGTCATAGTGTGGGAGGAGGAGTTGAAGTGACTGGCAACGGGAAGATGCAGGTCGCAGTTACGGACAGAGCGCAGGTGTTCTGTGAAATGGTCACCTAGTCTGCATTTGGTCTCACCAATGTAGAGGAGGCCATGGCTGCTGCCCGGCCTGCTGAGTTCCTCCAGCATCATAGTGTTTTTCATCTGGATTCCAGCATCTGTAGTCCTTTGTCTCTCTTGCGATTATTGTTTGCCAGTTTGCTAATTCAGAGTTGGGTTTAACATTATTATATATGTTTATGGTATTGAACTTAATAGAATTGTTACAACAGTGAGCATGAAAATTTATACAGGTTTAAAAATCCATGTGCAATATTTTTATGTGTAATTATTTGATATGGAAATTAAAATGAAGTACTGTGTTATTCATGGGTTGATGAAATTTTGGGATGATGTGGCACTTAAATGACTTTACTGATTTAATACGGTACCCAGGACTGGATTCCGGAATCAGTGGGATGATTTCTATGGCAGAAAGATTTTGATTTTTCAGTTAAATTTTCATGATTGCCCACTCTTAATTACCCTGAGAAGGTGGTGAGTCACCATTATGAATTGCCGTAATCTTCCTATGGAAGATACTGCTGTTGAAGGACTATTTCCATCAATGATGAAGGAAAGCTGAATGGACTAAGGACAGATAAGTTTCCCGGACCGGATGAAGTGCACCCTCGGGTTCTGAAGGAGGTGGCTTTAGAGATTGTGGAGGCATTGGAGATGATTTTCCAGGAATCAATAGACTCCGGCATGGTTCCGGAGGACTGGAAGGTCGCAAATGTAGTTCTGCTGTTTAAGAAAGGAGGGAGGCAGCAAAAGTAAAATTACAGGCCTATTAGTCTGACATTGGTGGTTGGAAAGTTGTTGGAGTCAATCCTCAAGGATGAGGTTACGGAATATCTAGAGATGCATGACAAGACGGGTCCAAGCCAGCATGGTTTCATGAAGGGAAGATCCTGCCTGACCAATTTGTTGGAATTTTTTGAGGTAATCTCAAGTCAGATGGACAAGGGAGAGGCTGTGGATGTTGTGTATTTGGATTTTCAAAAGGTCTTTGACAAGATGCCGCACAAGAGGCTGCCTAATAAGATGAGAGCCCATGGAATTACAGGAAAGATATTAGAATGGGTGGAACATTGGCTGATAGGCAGAAAGCAAAGGCTGGGAATAAAGGGATCCTGTTCTGGTTGGCTGCCGGTTAGTAGTGGTGTTCCGCAGGGGTTGGTGTTGGGGCCGCTTCGTTTTACACTGTATGTCGATGATTTAGATTATGGAATAAATGGTTTTCTGGCTGAGTTTGCAGATGACACCAAGACAGTGGAGGAGCAGGAAGTGTTGAAGAAACAGAAAGGTTGCAGGGAGACTTAGATAGTTTAGGAGAGTGGGCAAAGAAATGGCAGATGAGATACAATGTTGAGAAATGTGCAGTTGTACACTTTGGAAGAAGAAATAACCGGATAGATTATTATCTAGATGGGGAGAAAATTCAAAACTTGGAAATGCAAACGGACTTGGGGGGCCCTGTGCAGGATACCCTAAAGGTTAACCACCAGGTTGGGTCGGCAGTAAGGAAAGCGAATGCTATGTTGGCATTCATTTCAAGAGGAATAACATATAAAAGTAAGGATGTGTTGATGAGGCTCTATGGGGCACTGGTGAGACTTCATTTGGAGTACTGTGTGCAGTTTTGGGCCCCTTATCTTAGAAAGAATGTACCGACGTTGGAGCGAGTTCAGAGAAGATTTACAAGGATGATTCCCAGAATGAAAGGGCTTACATATGAGGAGCGTTTGTCAGCTCTTGGACTATATTCATTGGAATACAGAAGAATGAGAGGGGACCTCATAGAAACATTTCGAATGTTGAAACAAACTGGACAGAGTAGATGTGGCTAAGTTGTCTCCCATGGTGGGTGAGTCCAGGACAAGAGGGCACAGTCTTAGAATTAGAGGGTACCCATGTAGAACAGAGATGAGGAGAAATTTCTTTAGCCAGAGGGTCGTAGATTTATGGAATTCGTTGCCACATACAGCTGTGGAGGCCCGATCATTGGGGGTGTTTAAGGAGGAGATTGATAGGTATCTAATTAGTCAGGGTATCAAGGGATATGGGGAAAAGGCCAGGAATTGGGGCTAGATGGGAGAATAGTTTAGCTCGTGGTGAAGTGGTGGAGCAGACTCGATGGGCCGAATGGCCTACTTCTGCTCCTTTGTCTTGTGATCTTGTCAATGCTAATGAATTTCCAACTTTGGTTAGTGTATGGCTTGGAGGGGTTTCCATGCTGCTGCAGTTTTATTTTTCCAGATATTGTGGTTGAGATAGAGATGGTGGGTTTGGGAAGTACTGTCATAGTAGCTTTAGTGGGTAACTGCAATTTATTTGGAAAATGACACACACAGCAGCCACAATTGGTGGAGGGAATGAATATTTAGGATGGGAGATGGGGAGCCAATCATGTGGGCTGCTTTATGGTTATTGGCATTGAGCATCTTGAGTGTTGTTAGAGCAGCACTTATCCAATTATTGGAACAGTTGCAGGTGGATAGGCTACAACTTCTCAAAGCTGAGACCTATTATTTATTGCATGGAGGAGGGTTAAACTAATTTAGCCACAATATTGAAACCTTAAGAAGATGCATCAATTCATAATCAAAACAAGATACACGGGCATAAGCTGGAAAGTTACAGGTAATAGTCACAGCACACAACTGCCTAATGGTGACCACTTCCAGTAATAAATAGTCTATCATCTCTTTGACATTTTTTAGCATTACCATCAACATCATTGACCAGAAACTTAATTAGACCAGCCACAATAATATAAAGGCAATAATGAAAGGTCACAGGCCAGGTATTTCACAGGTCATGACTCACCTTCTGACTTCTGAGACCCTTTTCAGTATCTATATGGCTCAAGTCAGTCCTGTGATGGAGTGATCTCTACTTCTCTGAATGAGTGCAACATCAAACCATAATAAAAAGAAGTTTTATTTTCTTCAAGAGAAAGCAATCCGCTTAATTGACAGCTCATCGGCGATCTTGAATGTTCAAGCCCATGCTACTGACAAACATTGACTACAGTCTACAAAATGCATTGCAGCAACTTGGCAAACCTTCTTCAGTAGTTAAATCCCAAACATGTCAATTCCACGACTTAACATTTAAGCAGCAAGCACATGTAGTCACCCCCTTCTCCAAGTTTTTTCCAAGTCGTATATTTTCTTGACTTGAAAAATATTACTGTTCATTCATCACTGTTGGGTCAACTTCCCAGACCTCACCATGTAACACCATGATGAAAGGACCTTCAGAAATCAGACAATATGGTTAAGGAATCTGGCTCACCACTACTTTCTCTAGGGCAGTGAGAGGAAAAATAAATAAATGCTGGCCTTGCCTCAGCTCCCGCAATATCATGAATGAATAAAAACCTGAACTGGAAAATTGTGGGAACTGGGAAAAGCTGAAATCTGCCTTCATTAATAAATAAGGGTCAAAATTACTCTTGATATTGCTACTGTGTGAATCTTAAGTCCACTGTGTCAAGTTACTCTCTACTATTTTAGCAAATTTAATAACTTATTGCATATAGGATGGACTCAGTAATTATTTCCCCAATAATATTCACAGTGATAAGCTGAATGGGTCCATGTCAGCAGAAAATCATAACTTTTGAAGACCTCAGCCAAGAAGTTGCTTTGCTGTCAAAAACAACATTGTGGGTCACCTTTCAGCTGTTTGTAAAAGTTCCATAAAGTCAGAAAAATCGAGGTTTTCAGTTGTGAGGATCACCGAAAAGTGCCATTGGATTTTCCTGTTATTGCAATATCATTTCTCAGCTGAAGTGTTCTATTGGTGATTTGCAAATGTTTGCAACTGTTGACACTTAGTTTCACTGTTCCATTATCTGGAGCCAGCTCTGAAAGGGATGACATGGTTATGTGCAAGCTCTGCTTCTTAGTCAATGACAAGAGGGGGCTGGGAGAGTACTGCCATGGATCAGAGGGACATGGACAGGCTAGAGGAGACTGGATGCATGATCTTTGTGCAGGTAACCACAGACACCTTCTCAGCACTCCTGGCAAATGACTGTCAGGGATGTTACAATAAAAGGGTTTGGTCAATGGATGCCTGCACTTTGGGGAAGCCTGGAATACAGGCCAGTGCCCATAACCACCTTGCCTGACCCTCTGAGTTGAAGGAGTGAAGTCTCTTCTTGAGTATGAAGCTTTCAGACATAATCATTGAATATATTCAAGGCTGAGATAGGCAGAGTTTTGTTCCACAAGGGATTCAAGGGTTGTGGAGAATTTGAGCTGAGACCAAGATTAGGTCAGCTCTGACCTTATTTAACAGGGACTAGGCTCAAGGTGCCATAGGTCCTACCCTGCTTCTGTTTCTTAGGTTCTTATGTGACCTCCCAAAGGTTGCAATGAGCACAAAACTGTGAGAATTGGCAGAGATTGGCAAAAAATTGCAGAGAGTTGTGAACACAGCCCAGTCCATTACCCAAACCAGCCTTCCCTCCATAGACTCTGTCTACACTTTGTGCTACCTCCAAAAAGCAGCCAACATAGTCAAGGACCCTGGTCATTCTCTCATCTCCCCTCTCCCATCAGCAGAAGGTACACCAGACTCAAGGACAGTTTCTATCCTACTGTTATCAGACTCTTGAATAGACCTTTCATACACTAAAGATGAACTCTTGGTCTCTCAGTCTACCTCGTCATGGCCCTTGCACTTTATTTATCTGTCTGCAATGCATTTTCTCTGCAGCTATAACACTATATTCTGCATTCTGTTTTTCTTTCTACTACCTCAATGCACTTGTGTTTGGCACAATCTGACTGTGTGGCATGCAAACAAAAGCTTTTCAATGTATCTTGGTACATGTGGCAATAATAAAACCAATACCAGATCTACAGCAAGAGCCTGAAGTGATCCAGAGGGCAAGAAAATTGGGAATGACTGTGACTTTAACCTCCATGAGCAAAGCAGTTGAGGCACATGTGGGGCTGTATTTGAGTTTGTAGGATCTCAATGAGGACAAGTGTGTTGGTCCTTTAAATAGCATTCTTTCATTTATTGCTCTGTGAGTAAATTTGAACCATCATGAGGTTGAAAAGCTTGTTGGAGCTAAAATTTGGGTGTTCCACAATGGTTGACATCAGTTAGAGGATTTTTATACTGCAACAGAGATGCCAGCAAGAATGAAAATCCCACCCAAGAAGTCAGGAGTCAAATTTCCCAACAGTTCTAACACAGGCAGAAATGTGTGCAATATTGCTGTGGTCCAGGTTAAGCCAATTTTCAGCTGTACAGCACCATTTTTTTAAAGCAATTTCCCTGGTCTACAGTTATGCCATTGCTAGGGAAAAGCAGGTAAATCTAACAAAAGTAAGACTGACCAGTTTGAAATCAATTCTTTGAATCGATTAGAAAGTTTGGTTGCTGCATGGAGCCATCATCTGTAGCTGATTACCCAATATTAACGTGCTGCAAAATTACTTAGAAGTTTTGGTGGTGTTAACTTCAACAGTATATTGGAACTTGTGGGTCCCACTGATACTCAGGACCTCCCTGATGCAATTCTTAGGCAAGCCAGTAAAATTTGTTAGCATCCCAAAACTGGCAAGTTAACCACAGGATGTCCATTTGGTATCCATATCTTGCATTCAATGTGTCTTCACCTTCTGGATTTTACACCTTGCAGACCTGATGTAGGGCCTCGACCTGAAATGTCAACTGTTCATTTCCCTCCATAGTTGCTGCCTGACCTGCTGAGTTCCCCCAGTTCCCTTTGTGTGTTGCTCCAGATTTCCAGCATCTGCAATCTCTTGTGAGCACCCAACTCTTCTTCACCAGCACCACTGTTTTAAATATTCCCCCTTGGTTACAGATTAGATGCTGTGCCCACCATGTTTGCCCAACTGGCACCAACATGAAAACAAATTTCCTAGAGCTTTGTGCATCTCCATTTGCTCCAATAGATAGTGTCTGTATCATCTGTTCATCTTTGATAGGTCTTAAGAGTCTCTTATTTTCAAAAGCTAGCAATTTAGAAACTTTACCTTGAATTAAGTATTATAACTTCTTTGGCATAATGATCCTTCTTAAGCGAGCCACAGTGGATTGGTGGCCCATTTTATACCCCCCACCTGTTTTAATTTCCCCAATGTAGCCATAAACTTGGTAGAGCAGCAGGACTTATGTCTTTCCCTCCCTCTATATTCGCAGTGTTTCGATAATAGAATTACTGGCAGAAATCCTGATTATTTTGTATAATAATTATTATAATACAATGACCTGAGACTGAGAGATTACAGTAATCTTAATGTAATAACTGACAGTGGAGTATCCTTCTGTTTTTCTCCAAACTCCCTGCTACCAGCTGAACCCTGCAGGCACCCATGACTGCCCAGGGGATCAATCCGCCAAAAAGGAACATATTCTGGTGACGGACCAGTTAACTCTTCTTAACTGCAGTACCTCGTTTTCAGATAAAATTCCACTGCCACAAACAATAGAAACTTCAGCTTTTCCTTTGATCTAATGCTGTTTTTGCATAATCCCACCTCTCCTGGCTTGAGCAAACTATACTAAAGCACTCTCCCCTTTCCTATTTGTGTCAGCTATTTGACACAATTTTTAATGCTTTAATGTCTTAATTTTGAATTACATTCCAGGTGATTAAATTCAATTTCATTTATTACAGTGAGGTACATCGTATGTCATGAAATAAAAACTTTAAAATCATGCTAGCACCTGCTTTCTGCGGTTGAAACATGTCAAACACATGCCACATATAATGAAAGAACTCCTACATGTCAGTATTTCTAAAAGCTTCGGGGGTCAAAATTCAGACACAAAGAATCTCTATTCTATCAGAGTGTTGTATATGTGAATGTATTCTATCTGTATTGTGTATTTGAATGAGTATTGTGAATGCTACAGCTCTTTCTTTGTTTGGCAGTCCCTTGAGATTAAGGATGACTTACTTTCACTCTGTTTTTATGGGCGCTGAGTTGATGAATGAATGGGAACAATAGACACCTCCATGGATGGAGTCGGAGATGGTGACGGGGTGGGCAGGCATTCAGTTTGTGAAGTGGTCCACTGCTTCTGCTGCTGACACAAGGGTTTGGTGTGCTCCTGATGCATGGCCTGGAGGTCCTCAATATATCCAGATTGTACCTTTTGCATATTGGGTGGTCATTGGCTAGAGGTTCCCAGGTTACAGTTCTAAAGATAGTCAAAATCATACACAGTCAAATCCATCTGTCTGTCTGTCTGTCTGGCTCTCTCTCTCTCCCTCTCTCTCTCTCTCTCTCTCTCTCTCTCTCTCTCTCTCACACACACACACACACACACACACACACACACACACACACACACACACACACACACACACACACACACACACACACACACACACAGTATGACTTTTCCCACTCATGACCCAACTTCTCACTGTGCCTTGGTTCTCTCAAAGCACATGGGATGCTACAATTTTCATCACTGTCTGGGATTGCAGCAAATACACTGTCATATTGCGAACAGTATATACAGCTGTTCAGTCCTGTTAATGTAGGTGCAGTTACACACAGGCATTGCTATACTGATATCATAAATTTCAAAAGGCTGAGGGAACACAGCTCTAGTTAAAGTAGGGGAACGTGATCCTAGTTTAAACTTTGGTTATTCAAGATGTCATTATTTACTTCATCCTCATTACTTCATTAAAAAGCATGATTTCTGAAGCTTTTGAACTCTTGAGCCTAGATATTGCCATTGGAGTTATTAGTAGTCAAATTTTCAATGCCTTCTCATGCTGTGCTCATTTAAAATAAACAGTAAAATCCTGAGCAGAACATCACCATCCACCCACATTAAAGGCAATCTTTTAATATTGTAATTTATAATTTCTGGGCTTTGTCATCATGCTTTATTCAATATTGGAAGCATGTTCAATATTGCTTTATTCAATATTGGAAGCATGTTCAACGTGCAGAATGATTGGTACTCAACAAAATGATTGGTACTCAACAGCTAAGTTTTATCCTGAGTAGAGCTCATTTTCCATCAAATTTGTGGCATAACATCAGAATTGACATTTTGAACATGTTTTGCTGATTTATTTTTCTGTCCTTGAGTGTAGATCTGTGCAAAGATTAGATTATTTAATGATGAGCATTTCAGACTCTTATCTAAAAATTAATTACATGATGCTGTTTCCTCAGCATTTAGCTGCTGAAAATTGATTTTTCTTCTGCCCCCAGAATGAAATGTACTAAGACCATTTCTGGGTTGTTTCACTTTAATTCTACAAACTCAGCCAGGAACTAATGGCTGTGGGTTACCCATGAACCCCTGACATGATTTGCATACTATTGGCGCATGGAATGATGTCATTCCCTGTGCAAAGCACATTTTGGAACATTGCTAGTGAATTTAAACTACATTATCCCAGAAACATCTGCCATCATACATATATCACAGACAAAAGTGATTTAACTGCATTAGCGATCATTTCTGGGTGAAATCATGCTCATTTGGAAACTGAGCCTGGCACTTTCATGTACAAAACATATACTAATGCATTGGTTGTTTCTTAACAGTCAGATGCACACCTAATGATGTCACTATTAACACAACATCCATTTCCTCCCTTTCCAATTTAAATTGGAGCTTTAAGGAGTGCAACCTGCAACCATCATTGAGAAAGTCACAGTATAACTAGGAGCACATCATGCTACTTTGTTGCATTAATCATTATTTAAAGAGACTCAGTGGTTTACTGCAGCCTGCACAAACACTGCTGAAAGTCAACAGACCAACAAAAAGCATATTTTCCAACCTTTCATTGCCGGAGTACTCACTGAGTGGGTGCCTCTGAGCACCAACCCACTGGCAGAACTCTATCATTAGAGATGTTAGGTTTGGCAATGACAAGCCATACAGGTTGGGTTGGGGACCTTGAAGCAGGAGGCAAAGACATGCTCAGCAACAAAGACCTTACTCCCACAATGTCTTCAGAGAGACTTTGTCATACCTGGACCTTTATGATAAACAATGCATTTGAAGGCTCACATTTTCCATGGCAGTCATTACAGCAAGATATGATATTCTGCCACACTTTCATGCTTGGACAGCCCTATCCATCGAGGTCATGGTCGTACTAACTGAATTTTCTTGCATATGGATCATCCTCAGTAGCAACAGCAGATTTCTACCATGGTCTCCCAATTTACTTCTTATTGCTGTATTAAGAAGTTTCCCAAAACTCAGCTATTATCAGTGGGTAGGTAATATTGCTCCATTTACTAATCCACTTGTTGCTGCGTGTATTGTTCCAATTTGACTAAATTAATTTGATGGTGCTTGCAGTGCTATGAATTTATTGATTGATCCATAGATACAAGTACTGCATTTGGCTTCCTTAGATTCCCACGCCAATCACTACAGCAGGTGTCCTAATAGTGCAGCTGAGCATCCTTACAGAAAAAAAACAACACAGATATCAGAATCACTGTGGAAGATGCCATCAGTGGAGGTGGGAATGTTCCAGTAAAACACCAACAGCCTCATCTCCCAACCTCACAGAGGAGTGAGACATTAACTGCAGAGGCTGAGGGACTACTTCATAGAAAGATGTTTTCATAAGGAATCTGTTACATCACAATCCCCCAAATAGACCTAGTTACCCTCTCCACAGTACAACCCTTCACATCAATATAATAATTCACCAATAATCTTTTCTTTAATGCTTCCTTTGTGAACCACTTTTCATAAAAGTTCACCAGGAAAATATTGTTGGCCAAGTTATTTCATTTTTCAAAAATAATTAACTTTTAGTACATGTAGTGCTCAGCTGTCTGGAATGGCATTGCACACAAAGGCCTGCTTGTTAACTTTTGTCTATACTTTGCCAAAGAATCTAATTACCATGCACTCTAAAACAAAAAAAATCAGGTGCCACCACGGTATTAGCATAAATATTAAAGAAGAAATTATACAAACTGGAGTATGTAAATTAAGTAAAAAAAAGGTGTCTCTTAGCACCATGCAATAGGAGAACTAAATTCATAGCAGAAAACTTGTATCATAACTCACTAAACCAGAAAATTTTCTTAAGGTGGTAGTTCTGTTGGTTGTTAATGACTTTGTTAATGATTGACTGCAGGGACCACAGAATCTGTTAATTCTTTTGTTCATAAGGCAATGCTATATTAATGCTAACACTACAATGGGCACCAGGGCATTAAATAGAGGTGCAATCAACAGTGAAAATAAATGCATTGATAATTGGGCACATCAACAAATCAATAAGTTAATGGAGCAGCCAGTAGTGATGAACCAATAAGTTCATAGAGCTGTGAGCACCATCAAATTAATTATTGGAACAATACATGCAGCAACAAGTGAATTAATAAATGGAGCAATATTACCAGTTGATTATATCTGAGTGATAACTGTGTATTTCACTGCCTCCAAGAACTGGGTAACTATTCATTTTTAAAATTTAATCCAAATTCTCATACAAAAAATAATACTTTGAAGCATGTGATAAAGGTTTCTGAATTTGGAGATGTGTTTCAATGATGGAGCATCATAAATGATGTTTCTGCACAATATTATTTAGGCTATCAGAAAGATGTGCTCTTCATTTGATGTTCATGCTCTAGAGAGAAGTTATAGAGAACAGAGAAAAAAATAGAAACATCTTTTAAAAGTTTCAAGAAGAGCCAATATTTTCAATTGCAATAGCAATGCCACTGTAATCAACATTTCCTGTAATTGCAATCAACCTATCTTGTCATTACATCTTAAGACTAATAGCAACCAGTGAAGTATGTATATTCACAGTTAAACATAGAAATGTAGAAGTTCCTATTGGGGATTCACAGCTTTTTGACAGTCCTCGCTATGTTACAGCTTTCTCCAGTGAAATCAAGGAAAATTAAAAATCTGATGAGAATTTGAAGGACTTCAAACTATTCTCGTTGTAAAATAATAAATTACATTAACTCTTGAATGGGTTTTGTTCAATCATATACCAAGCCATGTCTACTCCTTAGAAAACTGTTCAGTCCTAAAAATCAAATGTTATGTTCATGGATTTTATTCTCTGATAAATATTTCAAAATATCACAGATTTTAAAATAACTAAAATATTTAGTTTTAGAAAATGCTTGGTAACAATATTTTAGTCTATGTATGGTCCAATCTTTATTTCAACTCTTGTCAAATGTATAAAATATTTCCCTCTCGGTTTATAGTTTGATTTTTTTCAATATGATTGGGTTCTCAGATGGTTGTTTGACATCACTGATTTTAGATGTAGCTGGCCTTGAACTGACACCTGACAGTACCCTCATCAGAAAACATGAAGTCTACACCATTCAGATCCTTAGGTCTTCGTGGACAACTTTCTTTGAGCTCAGCAGTTGGCATTACCACCTTGCCACTGGCTGCACTATTCAGGTGAAATACACTGAAACATTTATTTGTAATTTGAACTTGTGGAAGCAAGACATGAATTTGTATTGTACTTTTCACAGCCTCAGGTCATCCCAAAGCAATTTGCAGCCATTGAAAAACTAGTAAATGGATGTTGTAATAGTGCATGTTGGAATTATGGACATCAAGCTCCCACAAAGAGCAGTGTGATAATGAACAGATAATCAGTTTTTGTAATGTTGGCCAGGAAGTAATTGATGTTTTAATAGGCATTCAGAAGATTTTTATCTTGGTTAACATTCACTTCCATAATCCTTCATCAAGCTTTAAGGAGAGAGCAGGTTAAAACTAGTTGTGTGGGGGTATTGAACTTTCCTTATGTAAGTGTACATTCAATTTGGTATAAATGATGAACATGGATTAGCATTAATCAACCTGGATTGTTGATCCTAACGCCAGGGAGAAAGGGGAGAGAAAGTATTGTCCTTTTGTTTTGAAAGTTTGTCTTGTTGTAGTGCTACCAGAAGCTGCACATGTATTGCTTGTAATGAGTGGCACTTACATTACCACTACATGGTTCTTCCAGCTTTATTCCTAATTGACATCCTTTTTTGACAGTATTTAACCTTACTCCAATTAAATAATTTAATGGAACAATGTCATTTTTCTAATAAAGGCATTAACATTATGGTGTGCTTGCTGAAAGGTGAAATTTCATCAAAAAATGTGCATGTATGGAGTTAATTACCCTGCCACAAAAGCAAGTCTTTATTAACTTATTTTGTTCGTGTGAGATTATTTGAAAAACTGCAAAATTTGCTTCAACCCTGGTTTGTCTATATTAATTCTCATTATCACTAGTGTTCCATGTGAGTGGAAAATATCAACATTAACTGAGATTACATTCAGGCACTCATAATCAGAGACCATTATTCCCATTGCCATTTTTTTTTCCAAAATGAACAGAAACCCATGGTAAACAAGCAACTAATGCAACATCTTAATTAAAATAATCTACTGTCTTGTCAGCAGTTTAGGATTCCTAATAAAGCTGTTGCAGAACATTTATACCTTGGTCTTAAAGTGGTATGGATCTCTGAAGCCCAAAGTCAAGGAAATTGTTCAGATGTTAGAAGAGTGATTACATTCTTCCCTCAAAGATGTTAAATGTTTAATCATGTTAAATTGACATTTTCCTTAATGCAATGTAACTCCAATCAGGGATCTTGCATTAAGGAATGTTTTCATCATATAAATAAACTGGTGCATGCCATTCACAATTGGTGTTCTCTTTGCTCATAGTGATGATGTGTCATTTCTGAGCTGCAGGCATTGTGATTCACTTTGGAAGGGGAGTCCAAAGTCCAATGTTTGATTCGGGGGTAATCACCCCACCATCCCACCCCTACCTACCCCTACCCCACCCCTTTAACCCCTCTTAGGTTCAAGTAATATATTGCTGTGGAGCAAAAATTGGTTAAGTGCCGGAATAAAAATAACTTTCTTCAGGTTGGGAAACTTTTACAAGTCAAATGGCAAAAGGATCAATGGCGAGTCTTCAGCTATTCACAATACCTGTCAGTAATTTAGATGAAAAATGGAGTGTAATGTATCCAAGTTTGCTGATTGGACAAAATCAAGTGAAAAAGAAAGAAAGGTGGCAAAAGGACTGATTAATGAGTGGGCAAGAAAGTGGCAACTTGGAATATAATGTAGGGAAATGTGAGGTTATTCACTTTAGTAACAAGCAGGATATTTTAAATGGTAGAAAATGAGTAAATATTGATATTCAAAGTGATATTAATTTCCTTGCACATGAGGTGTGGAAAGTTGACATTAAAGTTCAGCAAGCAGTTAGGAAGACAATGGTGTGTTGGCAATGTAAATGCATTGAAGTACAAGAGTAAGGTATCCTGCTCCATTTGTAGCAGCTCCAGTGAGATTGCACATGAAGTACAATATACAGATTTGCTTCCTGTACCTCAGGGAGGATTATCTAGAAACTTGTTGGCTTCTCTACTGCTGAGTTAAATGGTTGTTGTTCAACACCCCAGTGACTCATTTGGTTGTGGGCCTGCCAATTGGAAACTCAGTAACAGCCAAAGCCCAGGGCCCAAGACAGAGTGCATGAAGACCAACAGGGAAATCTGATGCTGGGCTTGATGCAGAGAGTTGTCTATGGGGCAGCGCTTTGGGGTAAGGGGGGAGGATTGTGGATTGAAACAGGAGCTAGGGAAGGGTGTGATGGAGAGAGGGCCTACAATTTCCATCTGGGTAAGCTGGACATGGTGACCGGGGTTTGAGTTGCCGTGGTGAGTTAGAGGCCTGCAGTAGGAGAGAATTCAGTAACTCAGGAGTCTGCAGTTACCTGTCAAGATGGAAGGGTTTGGTGTTCATGGACCTGTGATTATTGGTCACTCGTAATTCAGTAATCAAGGGTTTAATGTGTCAGGTTATGTGATTGGAGCCTGGGGGGATTGGTGGTCTGGTCGGGAGATTGGGGTCTGGACCTGGAGTTAGGGGCATGTCAGGTGATGGATGAGGTGGCGGTGGGGGGGGGGGGGGGGTGGGGGCGAGGTGGTAATGACACAAAAGGCATGAGTTTTGGTGGGGAGCAGGAGAGGGTCCGGACGGAGGACCATGGAGGTGTTGGTGGTAACTGGGGCATGCCAAATAAAGGGAACCCACCCAAGTTGGGCTGCCGATATCAGTTTTCTCAAAAAGACCCCCTTTAAGATGTGCTGTTGTAGCAATCTACAACAGCACATGTTAAAACAAATAGTGTGGTGAAAATCTGGCATGGTTATGAGTACCTAATGAATTGTGGTTTGGAACAAAGTCGCCTATTCCTTTTGTCAAAATTTAAATGGTCCTTGCCCAAGGAATTACATTCGAATCAGATATGGAAAACTGAATTTGCACAAATGAGCAATTTGCAAAAGGAAGTGCCCAGTCAAGCTTATTCAATGACATGATTCGATCTGAAAACTATCATTATCTTCTTCCATTCTGGGAAATATCATTTGTTTCCTATCTTAGTGCTGAAAAAGGCAGTGCGATACAGCTGGATATTTAGGCAAATATACCTGCATTGCAAACAGTGCTGTACTGGCTGAAGTTCGGAAGAATGTGAAGTGATCTCATTGGAGTATGTAGGATTTAGAGAGGGCATGAGCAGATAGATGTGACCAACTGCTCCTCAGGCAAGAAGATCTTGAACAAGAGGGGTTAATGATTATTCTTGAAGTGAAACGTTATGAAGAGTAAGAATTCTAGAGGGGTATGGTCGCTTATTACATCAGTGCTTTCAAAATATCCAGAAGATGGACTTCTGTACTTTTACAGAGTCAAGGGAAATGGGGATCAGACAGGAAGTGATCAAGTTTGAAGATCAGCTATGATTTCATTGAATAACAAAGCAAGCTGGAAGGACCCTACTCCTGTCTCCCATTTTAATGTCATTAACTTAATGTGGTTAAGTTCTTAACTGAAATATTCTGCATAATATTATGCATTAAAGTTAGTTTTATGTTATATTTCCATTATGCTAACTTTGTTTAAGGTCATAAACTCTATTGCAATCACCTTGATCCATGTTTGATCCATCTGAGATCAATTGATGAAAACAGGTTGAAGGCTGAATTAATAATAGAAAGCATGAAGAAAGTTTAACTACTCCCCTTAAGTATCTGCTTCAGCAAGGCTTTATTGGATGTAAGGAACCTTCTCACCCACAGGTTCCATAATCTGGTTTACAACCCTCCTCGCAAAAACAGGGTTAAAATTGTTAACGCTGTTTTTTTTAAATATGTACAATTGCCTGTTAAGAATTTGTTAATAAGCTTTCAAAGAAAGATGTGGCAGTTTTTCACTGTGATAAATTGAAATGACTGGGTAGCAATTAGATCACCCACTCAACTGGATTTAATTCAATGATAGAGCTGCTAATGATAACGCAGCTTCTATGTAACATGGTTTTGACTGTGCTCGTTACATCAACTAGTGACTTACAGGTACATACTTTTGGTTACCTGATTCCTTATATTTAGTTGATTGTTGTTTGAAAAGGTACATATTTTTTTAAATGGGCATTTGAAAATGAATTTACATGGTTCATTGTTTTACTTCTTGGTTTTAGTTCTAGTGTGACACTAATCCAGAAATTGCATCAAAATCCCAGGTACTGGTGAGGAGAGGAATACAGAAGAGTTAAAATTTTGCTAGCAGACCTCTCAGCCACCCCCCACCATGCCCATGAGCTTTGAAACTGCAGAACTCTGAACAGCATTCAGTTTGACTTTTTAAACAAATAACCAACAAACAGTAGAAATGCCTAATTATCTGCTCAAGCTGCATATTTCATTGATTGTAATGTGAAATTGGAAATCTAATTTGGATATATAAATGAATCATCATTAAAACTACGTAGGAGGCCAGAAATAACCAATAATTTATATAAGTATAAATCTTCATCTGCACAAAATCTTGTTATAGTGACAAGCAAGTGATGAGTTCCCAGGTGCTGCAAAGAGAGAGGAAAACAGCAGTCAATCACGTGTCTCCTTGGAAAGATGCAGAATTGAAAAAGCCATTTGGCACATGATACTGTTTGTAGGTGTAGAATATTTGTTTTTCAACCATTACTATGGATTTCTTTTTCCTTCAAGAATTTACCCTATTCCCATTTGAAAGTTAATACTGAATCTACTTTCAGGCAGTGCATTACAGATCGTCTAGCTTAGTGTGCAAAAATGGAGTATCAGAATCAGGTTTATTATCACTGATATATGTTGTGAAATTTGTTGTTTTGTGGCAGCAGTACAATGCAAGACATAAACACATAAAATTACAAAAATAAATAAATAGTGCAAAAGAGGAATAACGAGGTAATGTTCATGGGTTCATGGACCGTTTAGAAATTTGATGGCGGAGGGGAATAAGCTGTCCCTGAAATGTTGCGTGTGGGTCTTCAGGCTCCTGTTCCTCCTCCCCGATGGCAGAAACGTGAAGAGGGCGTGTCCTCTATTATCCAGAATATCCCAGACTTGAAAGATGTCAGTTAATCAGTTATCCCAGTTAACCCAACTCCCTCAGCAGTGTCTCAATGTCAGCCTAGAATCCTTCAGTACTGCCCTGATGTCAGCCCATGACATTCCTTAGTGCTGTCTCAGTGACAGCCAGGGGGCTGCATCAACACTGCCCAAATGCCAGCTGTGAACTGGAGAGTGAAGTTAGTGAAGTGATGGACTGGGCGTTTATTAAATCACTTCTGGTTCTTTGGACGGTCACCTTGAATCTGTGTCCTATAGTTTTATGACTCTTTTGCCACTGGAAATGGTTTCTGTTTTATTTATTTTTATCAAGACTGTTCATACTTCTATCAAATCATTTCTGAAGCCTTCTCTGTGCTATGCTGTATAACCTCAGCTTCACCAGTCTCTCTGCATAATCGAATTCTCTTCCCGATGCCATTCTAGTAAATCTCTCCTGTATGCTCTCTAATGGTGTTGACAACCTCCCTAAAGCATAGTCAAGTATTGAGCACAATAATGCAGCTGAGCTCCAATCAGTGTTTAAACATTATTTCCTAGCTTTTATATTCTTTGCTTCTATTGCTAATCTCCATTTGTTTTTTAAACAGCCTTTTCAGTTTGTCTTGTCACCATCAATGGTTTGCATACATATCCTCACAGGTTTTGCTATTCCCTCATTCCTCTTTAAATGTTGTTCTTTTGTTTACATTGCCTATACTCAATCTTCAATGGGAATATTTGTTTTCTATTCTTCAGCTACTATAAAATTTGGAGATTGTTAAGCTCTATTCGTAATGTGTAGACCACTCGAGATAAGTGCAGATTGTTAATCAGCTGCAGAGAACAGCAGTTTTTTGGCTGCCTTAGTGTTATTGATTTTAAAAAAAATTAAGAATGGTGCCAATTGGCCACATGCATTTCCCTGCCTGATTTCCTGATCCATTGTTCTTGGTAAACGCAAGTCGAGTCTCAAAATACTACCATGTGTTTTCCACTGGCATTCCTTGGTTAGTAGTTTCTCAGTCCAGATCAAATTTTCAATGATCTCTTTTTAATTTCATATATTTATATATTTGGTGAGTTCCCCCACCCCCCCACAACTTTTTAGCCAATTTAGCATGCGGTCAGCTCGATTATTGTGCTCAATACTTGAAGCTCTGTTTCACTGGGTTTGTCAACACCAATAGAGAGTGGACAGAAGAGGTTTACCAGAATGAGGTCAGGGAAGAGAAGGAGAGATCTATTGAAAACATCTTCAATGCCGAATGCAGAGCCACCAATGATAGCAAGAAGGATGAGGCAATACACCAGAGGTCAGAATTGCAGGAATGCAGGACTGTGTAGGGCTAGAAGAGATCAAAAAACTAGGGAGGCATGTCCGTGGAGGTGTTTGAACATGAGGATGAACATCAGGGCATTGGTGGGGCTGGAGCGAATGTGTATCAGCAAGTTCAGGGTTGATGGCTGGACAAGACTTGGTATATGTTCATGAGTAGAGTAATGGCAGAGCTTGACTGTATGGTGGGTGGAAGATGGGATGCTTACAGGAAGAGTAGTAGAACAGTAGAGTCTTGAGGTAACAATTGTGGATGAAGAAATCCGATGGGGCTTAGGAGCATGGTGGTCATGGTGTGGGAGAGTTGTATGCTTTATTGTACTTGATGTGTTTTTGGATGATGTCACTGTCGGGCAGTTGAGAATTACTGAGTAGGTTCTGGTTGAGACTGTGATATTAAAACTTTATTCTACCCCTAATCTATTCTATATTTAGTCTCAAAGAGTGAGTGATGATGACACTGGATAATAAAGATCCAAATGTATCCCATCGCTAATACTGATCTTCCTTACATTTATTAAAATATAATGTATATAAGGGACTGAATTGCTCTTCAACTTTGTGCATTCTTGTATACAAGTCACTCTTTGACATTCTGTATAGATTTACTGCAGCTATTGCTGGTGGTACTTGAAATAAGTGTGACTGTATCTATGGGTTTAGCTCCCACTTTCTCATTTAGTAGTTGTTGAATATATAATAAATTCTCATTAATTGTTCATCATCTCATGAAATAACATCTACAAGAGTTCCATTTGTAATCACCGTTCTATTTAAAATAATTTAATATTGTGAATTATAATGCTTCTGGATATTGAGCAGCAATGAAGAAGTTATTGAGACACAATTTACCGGTCTTAATGAATCAGCTCCAGTTATTTGCCTTCTCACTGCATCCCTTAGTTCATTATCTCTCCTAAAACACATTGAATTGACATTTGAACCACTTTATCCTATCTAGTGCCTCAGTGATCTTTCTAGGTAACTTATTCCATTTTTATCCTCTGGCTGAAAGATTTGTCTGATTTCCCCTTTTAACCCTTCACCATTTCATTTTTATGTTTCATCCCATGTTATTTGAATTCCTCAGTGGACAATTTGTCTGTCACAGTTTTGCCTTTTTTTTCTTTACAAAATTGCAAACTGGTCACCTAAAAATCCCTTCAAAGTTAAAGTCAAAACTGAGTTTATTGTCATATGCACAAGTACATGTATGCACAGTTGCAATGAAAAAACGTACTTGCAGCAGCATCACAGGCACATAGCAACTTTCTTGGCAAGTTCAGGAGAATTTACTGTTTCTTCAGAATATAACCTACAAATATCTACAAGATTTAGCTGAAATGTAACCTCTCCAAAAGCAATAATATATTTCATGTGAGTAGGTAACAAGGGCCTTGAAATTCAATTGCATAATATTTTTTGTGCATCACGTGATCAAAGTGAAGTGTGAAATCAATAAAGAAGGGAGTTCAGCAGATTCTCATTGCCTTAACATATGTTGCAACTCTGAATTGGGTGCTTGCACATAACTGACTCCATTATGACAGAGGCCCTGGGAATGCAGCAGTAAAGTTTTTACTTGTAATAGAGTATTAAGTTCATCTATGCCATCATTTCTCTCCATGTTTTTGCATGAATTTTGAAATGGATAATTTCTACTTTATAGAATGTAGATACATGTCCAGTTTCTTGGCTTTACAAAAACATACAGACATCAGAGCAGGTTTTGATAGAAAATGCCCGTAGTTCTGCATGTAATTTAATTGTTCTTGTGCTTTTTTAAGTGTAAAGTTTTAAAAAAAAATTTGATGGTTCTTTTTCTAATTTTTTTCAGCAGTTGAAATGTTTTGTAATAATTTCTGAATAGTTTTGAATGTTCTAAATGTCTGACCATCCAACTTCTGATAACTTTAAATGTTGACAAAGTCAGGGCAGGTGGCTCAGACGTGTCAAAGATTTTCTCAATACTTTAGGATTTGTCTGGCTCCTCTCTCAACTCTTCCTGACAGTCACCTCCGCCCACCCCCACCCCCCCACCCTCCACCACACCACCCACTCCTCAATATGCACTTGATAAAACAACATTACAGAAGGTCCTGGTGCTGTGCAGGACATCATAACAAATGACGGTGTTGCCTTTGTCCTGCAGGCTCTTCCCAAGGAATCAGCAGTTGGAGTCAGTAATTATGGATTTAGTGCATTGGGCAGTGGAAGAGGATGGCTGAATTGATGCTATCTGAGAATTCTGGGACATCAGAAATATCTTTACACATTTCTTTGAGTTTTTGTTTTCCCTGATGCCTTTCTCTAAGTAGTTGGGATGGAGTCACTTTGTCAGTGACATATTACCAGGCTTGAAGCTTCCTTTGATTGTTAGGAGATGCTCTGTTTTCCCAAAGGAATATGTCAGGATGGTTAAAGTATCAAAACATTGCTATGTTAGAATCCTTTCAGATGTCATTCAGCTATTTTTAACTTAAAAGGATACAACTCAGAGCCAGCTTTACAACTTCTTTTGTTAACGTGTTTATGCAACGTCCACATCAGCTACTTGTGAATTGTTGAAGGATCATTTTGGCACGCATAAGTTAGTTACTACTTTTTTTCTTCTATTGACAGAATTTTACCCTCTCAAGATACATGGTTAAAGTCTATACATTGATTTGACAGCATAGACAATTTGTTAATTATGCTGCAAAATTAGCACTTTTTTTTCGTTTAAGAATATATTGTCCTTATTACTCAGTTGCCAGTCTGTATTTCATGGCAAATGGTTTACAGATGAAGTTCTCTCATCGTCACTTTACACTTCACAAGATCACAAGATAAGGGAGCAGAAGCAGGCCATTCGGCCCATCGAGTCTGCTCCAAGGAAAAGGGAAAAGAAATGGGGTGGGAAAAAAAGAGAGAAAAAAAAACTATTCTAATCCCATTTGCCAGCCTTATCCCCATATCCCTTGATACCCTGACTATTTAGATATCTGTCTATCTCCTCCTTGAATACCCCCACTAATCTGGCCTCCACTGCTGTGCGTGGCAAGGAGTTCCACAATTTCACCACCCTCTGGGTAAAGAAACTTCTCCTCATCTCTGTCTTGAAACTGTACCCTCTAATTCTAAGATTGTGCCCTCTGGTCCTGGACACGCCCACCAAGGGAAACAGCCTAGCTACATCTACTCTATCCTTACCTGTCAACATTTTAAATGTCGCTACGAGGTCCCCTCTCATCCTTCTGTACTCCAGCGAGTACAGTCCAAGAGCCAACAAACGCTCATCATACTTAAGCCCTTTCATTCCTGGAATCATTCTCGTAAATCTCCTCTGAACCCTCTCCAACGTCAGCACATCCTTCCTAAGATGCGGGGCCCAAAACTGCGCACAGTATTCCAAATGAGGCCTCACTAGCGCCCCGTAGAGCCTCATCAACACTTCCTTACTTTTATACACTATACCTCTCGAGATGAATGCCAACATAGCATTCGCTTTCTTAACCACCGATCCAACCTGGTGGTTAACTTTTAAGGTATCTTGTATGAGTACCCCCAAGTCCCTTTGTACTACCGCACTATCAATCTTCTCTCCTTCTAGATAATAATCTACCCGCTTATTTCTACTTCCAAAGTGTACAACTGCACATTTCTCAACATTGAATCTCATCTGCCATTTCCTTGCCCATTCTCCCAAACTGTCTAGGTCCCTCTGCATTCTTTCTATTTCCTCTATGCTCCCTACTCCTCCACTTATCTTGGTGTCATCCGCAAACTTAGCCACACAACCATTTATTCCATCATCCAAATCATTGATGTACAAGGTAAAAAGGAGAGGCCCCAACACCGACCCTTGCGGCACACCACTAGTAACCGGTAACCAACCAGAACGAGATCCTTTTATTTCCACCCTTTGCTTCCTGCCAACCAGCCAATTCTCCACCCATTTTGCTACCCTGCCCATAATTCCATGACCTCTCATCTTATTAATCAGTCTCTTGTGAGGCACCTTATTGAAGGCCTTTTGAAAGTCTAAATACACAACATCTACCGCCTCTCCCTTATCCACCCTACCTGTGATTTCTTCAAAAAACTCCAATAGGTTGGTCAGACAGGACCTCCCCTTCACAAAACCATGTTGACTGGGTCCTATCTTGCCTTGCGCCTCTAGGTATTCGGTAACCTCCTCCTTGAGGATAGACTCCAATAATTTTCCCACCACTGACGTCAGACTAATAGGTCTGTAATTGCCTTTGTGCTGCCTCCCACCTTTCTTATACAACGGAACTACATTCGCTACCCTCCAGTCCTCCGGAACCATGCCAGAATCTATCGATTCCTGAAAAATAATCGCCAACGCCTCCGCTATCTCCACAGCCACCTCCTTCAGAACCCGGGGATGCACCTCATCCGGTCCGGGAGACTTATCAGCCTTAAGCCCCTTTAGTTTTCCAAGCACCTTCTCCCTATTAATCTCAATTGAACTCAGCTCCAATTCGTGAGACTCCTGACTAATGGGCACATTGCTTATGTCCTCCACGGTGAAGACCGATGCAAAATATTCATTCAATTCCCTTGCCATCTCACTATCATCCATTATAATACCTCCTGCACCGTTATCAATTGGTCCTATGTCAACCTGTGTCTCTCTTTTATTCCTTATGTATTTAAAAAAACTCTTAGAATCCTTCCGAATGTTGTCCGCCAGCTTCCTTTCGTAACTCATCTTTGCTTTCCTAATGACCTTCTTAGTTTCTCTCTGCAGATTTTTAAAATCGTTCCAATCTTCTGTTTTCCCACTAATTTTTGCTACTTTGTACGCCGCCCCTTTTGCTTTTATTTTATCCTTCACCTCCCTCGTTATCCACATCTGTGCCTTTTTTCCATTCAAAACCTTCTTTTTTCTTGGAATATATCTGTCCTGCATTGTCCTTATTTCCTGTAGAAATTTCTTCCATTTTTCCTCTGCCGTCCCTCCAGCTAACTTACTCCTCCAATCAATTTGGGCCAACTCATCTCTCATACCTTTGTAATTTCCCTTATTCCACTGAAATATCGATACACCAGTTATCAGCTTCTCCTTCTCAAACTTGAAACTAAACTCAATCATATTGTGATCACTTGTTCCCAGTGGTTCCTTTACCTTTAGTTCCCTAATCACCTCGGGTTCACTACACAGCACCCAATCCAAAACAGCCGATCCCCTGGTGGGCTCCTCAATAAGTTGCTCCAGAAAAACATCCCTTAGACATTCCACAAACTCACTCTCCTGAGTACTACCGCCTTGCTGCATTTCCCAGTCCACCTTCATGTTAAAATCCCCCATAATTATCTTCACATTGTCACTCTGACATGCTTTTCTATCTCAATCTGCAACTTATGGTCCACTTCCTGACTGCTGTTCGGGGGCCTATATATGACTGCTATTATTGTTCTTTTACCCTTGCTATTTCTCAGCTCCACCCATAAGGATTCCACCTCCTCTGACCCAATGTCCTTCCTTTCTATTGATTTTATATCGCTACTAACCATCATGGCCACACCTCCCCCTCTGCCTACCCTCCTATCCTTCCTATATACTGTATACCCCTTGACATTCAGTTCCCAATCACATCCATCATGAAGCCACGACTCAGTGATTGCAATGATGTCATATTTATTAACCTGTAGTTGTGCCACTAGGTCATCTACTTTATTCCTGATGCTACGTGCATTTAAATATAGTATGTTTAGACTTGTTTTACCAAACCGACTTAACAGCTTCAACTTTAACACTTCTTTCCTATTCAGAAAATATCTGTTTAAGAAGTTGCTCTCAGTTGAAAAGAAGCTAGCGACCAATACCTAACAATGCATTTCCCCTGACAATTGATTAATGAATGAAGCTTGTTGCCTTCAGGCATGTCACTTTCTGCACAGGATATGATTTTAATTTGTTAAATCACAACTCTAATAATGCCTGGAGGATCCGTAATATCTGTGTGAGAATATTAAAGTACCTACTAATGGAAATATATCTCCATTGAATATAATTTAATTTGAACATGTTATAATGATCAAACTCTACATTGTACCAGAAGTTATCAACCTAGAAGATGAAATAGTTCAACATGTTGTAAGCAGACTTCCTCCTAGATAGATTAATCAGAAAAACTGACAAAATACTGGACAGTTATTTTAAGGATCAACCACATCCCAACACAAATAAAAATGAAAGTGGGCACACCCTTCTTATTAGGCTCTTTTGGCCTGAATTTTTACCTTCTCATTGCGCTTTTTTTGCTCCATAGCAAAGTTACATCCATGATGAACAGTTCTTCAAATGATTTTAAGCTTAACATCTAGAATAGCCACTTCAGTACAAGTTTCTTCAGGAATGCTGCACGGTTGCATCAGTAAAGGAGGTTCAGATACATTGTACTTAAAATTTCTTCTTATAGCTCAATCTCGAGCCATATTTATGACATGCATACAGTATAATGACCTGCATCTTGAAATCCTCAATACCCAATTATTGTTCTTGGGCATCCACACTCTATTCTTTTAATGCCATAACTGACGGTTAATTCATATCCTTTTACAAGGTCATCCTCCAACCAGTTCTATTATTTCATATGCATGGTGAAAATATGAAAATAATACTTAGTTTCAATCATGATTTTGCCTTGCATCTCACTATTGCTTTTTATGTTTTGTGTTTCGATTGATGTGGAGAATTTTCCTCAGATAGAATGTCAAAACTCTATTAACCCAAGTTCATATGTGTTTTTTTAATATATCCATCATGTTCCACAGGGGTGAGTTGCAGTATAATGTTTTTATGTGTTATATTAGTGTGCACATTTTCAAATATCTGTATTTTTCATGCTGTTCATTATCCACTAAGGACCACTGATGTTGAATCCTATTATTCTTCCCTTTGAGGTTGTGACACATCCTACAATACTTCTTCTGTGATGACAACCTAATTTTCTTTTCTCTTTTTTTGTTATATTAAAAGACAACATTTTATGGGACTAAGATTTGTCAACGAAACAGCAAATTACAAATACAAAACTGTTGCTGTTTGCTGCACTTAAATGCAATCAAAGCAAGAAAGCATATTTAAGTTTCTGATGTGTAAAGATGACAGTCTAACAGGGATACAAGCATGCCATACAAACTGCATAATGGCCTGGATATCCACTCACATAGTGCTATGTTTTTGAGTGGGCTATATGATCGACTTTTTCTCATAATCTTCACCAGTGCATGCAATTGGGTAGTAAGTATATGATTTATAAGGTTAGGGATATTGTTTTTGTATCCTTAGCTTCAATAAAAGAGGTTCTCAGAAATGGTTAGTAAGTTTGCAGATGAAACTAAAATAGGTAGTATAGCGGACCGTAAAAAAGGTTCTCAAAAATTACAGGGGGATCTCGATCAGCTAAGTAAGTGGGCTGAGGAATGACAAGTGGAGTTTAATTTAGATAAGTGTGAGGTGTTGCATTTTGGAAAGTCAAATCTAGGCAGGACTTTCACAGTGAATGTTAGGGCCCTGGGGAGTGTTGTAGGACAGAGGGACCTTGGGGTCAGGTAAATGGTTCCCTGAAAGTGGAGTTCCAGGTAGACAGGGTGGTGAAGAAGGCTGTTGGTATGCCTGCCTTCATCATCAGGGCATTGAGTACAGAAGTTGGGAGGTCATGCAGTAGTTGTACAAGAAGCTGGTGAGGCCGCACTTGGAGTATTGTGTCCCATTTTGGTCACCCTGCTGTAGGAAAGATGTTGGTAAACTAGAAAGAGTGCAGAAAATATTTACAAAGATGTTGTCAGGACTCGAGGGACTGACTTATAGGGAGAGGTTAGACAGGCTAGGACTTTTAACTTGGAGTATAGGAAACTGAGAGGTGATCTTATAGAGGTATATAAAATCATGAGGGGCATAGTTAGGGTGAATGCATGCAGTCTTTTTCTCAGGGTTGGGGAATCAAGAACTAGAAGGCATAGGTTTCAGGTGAGGGGTGAAAGATTTAGAAGGAACTTGAGGGGCAGCTTTTTACGCAGGGGGTTGTACATATGTGGAATGAGCTGCCAAAGGAAGTGTTTGAGGTGGGTACAGTAACAACTTTTAAAAGACATTTGGACAGGTACATGGATAGGAAAGGTTTAGAAGGTTATGGGCCAAACCTGGGCAAATGGAACTAGCTTGGATGGACATCTTGGTTGGCATGGACCAGTTCAGCCGAAGGGCCTGTTTCCATGCTGCATGACTTTAAGTGTGCCATAGTGTCCAATGGCTACAGTACAAGAGTCCATGTCATTTTTGGGAGACTTAATTGTACAAAATAGCCCAGGAATGGGAGGGTCACTTTTGGAGACTATGTGACCTGCATTGGTGGAACTTAAAGGGACTTGCAGGCTGCAGCCCACAGGGTTTCATGCTTGGTACCAGCTGCAGGTAGAGGGCTTGCAAATTATGATTCCCTCATTCCAGGTCTCCATGCAGCATCTATCCCTGAACCCCATCCTACCCACCCCACAGCACCTCAGTCATTCCCCACCTAATCACAACCCTCACCCAATACTCTGGCCTGATCTTCAAGTAAAATGTCTGCACCATCCCCCTCCAAATAGGTGACACTTCAATCCACTCTAGCAGTCTACAACCTACACAAGTTCCTAGGTTCCCTTTGAATGGCAGTGGTACAGAGGAAAGACTTTTGTGCATATTGAACATGCCATGGGCCTTGTGCAAAATAGGATTTTGGAATGGTGGATTCATGCTAAAACATGCAATGGTTAACAACACAACACTGCTTTATCCAGCCTTTCCTCGTTCTGAAGTACTTCTAGGCCATTATATTTTCTGTTATGTGCAAGTATAGCTCTTTTGTGTTCTAGTCATCAAGACTTGCCTTCATAAATTATCAAGAGATATAGATGATAGATGATGTTTCGCAGACGATAGGAAGATTGGTGGTGTTGTGGATAGTGTAGAAGATTGCCAAAGTATACAGCGAGATATGGATCAGTGGCAGATATGGCAGAAATGGCAGATGGAGCTTAATCCGGCAAAATGTGGAGTGTTGCACTTTGGGGGATCAAATGTAAAGGGACGGTACATCGTTAATGGTAAGACTCTTAACAGTGTTGATGTACAGAAGGATCTTGGGGTCCAAGTCCATAGCTCCCTGAAAGTGGCTGAACAGGTTGATAGGGTGGTAAAGAAGGCATATGGTGTGCTTGCCTTGATTAGTCGAGGCATTGATTTCAAAAGTCAAGAAGTTATGTTGCAGCTTTATAAAACTCTGGTTAGGCCACATCTAGTGTATTGCATTCAGTTCTGGTTGCCCCATTGTAGGAAGGATGTGGCTTTGGAGAAGGTGCAGAAGCGGTTTACCAGGATGCTACCTGGATTAGATGGCACGTGTTATGATGAGAGGTTAGACAAACTTGGGTTGTTTTCTCTGGAGCAGCGGGGGCTGAGGAGAGACCAGATAGAATTTATAAGATTATGAGGTATAGGTAGAGTAGACAGCTGGTATCTTTTTCCCAGGATCAAAATGTCTAATACTAGAGGGCATGCATTTGAGGGGAGCGGGGTAAGTTCAAAGGAGATGTGCGGGGCAAGTTTTTTTACACAAAGACTGGTGAGTGCATGGAATGTGCTGCAAGGGCTGGTGGTGGAGGCAGATACGATGGAGGCGTTTAAAAGATTCTTAATTAGGCAGATGAATGTGCAGAGAATGGAGGGATATGGACATTGTGTAGGCAGAAGGGATTAGTTTAGGTGTTTAATTAGTTCAGCACAACATCGTGGGCCAAAGGGCCTGTTCCTGTGCTGTACTGTTCTATGTTCCATATAAATTAGCTATTCCCAAAAAGAGTCTCTGTAACTTTTCCCGCTGGGACATTTCTAAACTGCCTACCCCTCAGGAAAGTGCACATATTTCACTCAGTAATTTTAGAGGCATTTAATGAATGTCTGCAATTGCCATACAGTATAAGCCAGCACATTCAGGATTTAAAAGCAATGGGAATTATAGTTCCAATGGAATGAAAAAAAAACTGTTTTCAGCTCTTACAACTCCTGCCATCAAAATTGATTTAGGATTACTTACTTCAAAAATCATTTTTCGACCTCAATAGTTGTTTCGGGCATTCCTTTGTTCTCACTAATTATTGTGTTAGGTGGCAAACTGTTCAATAGTTGGCAGGTGTTTATGATCAGGATTTCTGTAGCTACCCAAGAAAAGTGAAGTACTTCAAAAAAGCTAGCTGAGAAAGAAACAAAATGATGCAAACTTAGGCAGACAATATTGCATTTGAATATAATTTGTATCTAATTCATTTTTTTAATTCTTAAATTCAGACACAGCAATGAGAAACAATAAATGGCCAATTTATCCATTTCTAAGCATGTTTATTCAAGGATAAACATTGGCTAGATTGCCAGGAAACTCCTCAAGCTTGAAATGTGCTAATGAATCTTCAACATTCACCCAAAGGTAAAAACATACGCTGAATGAGGAAGTGAGTCTTAAATCCACAGCAATCTAACACAACGGTCAGAGGTCTACTAACTGAGGCAAGATAAGCCCACTTCTACACAGTCATTTGTATGCTCTGGGAAAAAAAAGGTATTAATTTTTAAACACTGCAAACAAACTGACAGGAAGCACAATGGGACAGCTGGATCATTTTAGCTATAAAGCTTTGTGGTGTCTTAATAAATATATTAGGACTCTAACAATAAATCTCAAGAAGTAATCATTTATTTACAAAAGCTGAACATTCAAAAGGTCCATGTATGGAGTTTTTCATATTCTGTGAGAGCCTGACCTGACAATATACTGTGGGTACAAGGCAGATACATCACAGGGCTGTCAACCAGTGAAATGTAGTATAAAAAACAGAAATCGCTGGAAACACTCAACAGGTCAGGCAGCATCTGCTGAAGGGTCTCATACATGAAACATTAACTGTTCCCTTTCCATCGATGCTACCTAACCTGCTAAGTGTTTCCAGCATTTCTTTTTGTTTTTTTATTTCATATTTCCAGCAAATAGAGTTTTTAAAAAAAGTTCAGAATGAAATACAGTATGTCTGCTCCTCTCTGTTAAAAAAACAATGTTTTGTTTTCACATTAACAAAAAAGCTATAAATTTAGACTCAGCAGGGGTTTGCAAATTCTGTTCTATCCACAGGTTTAATCCCTTCTCCACCTCTAGCTTCAGGAGAAACAGCCTCACTTTTTAACCATATTCAGCAGACACATTCTCTCAAGATACTCTGGTGTTGACCTTTCAGAAGGCACTATGTTTGCAGTTTTATGACCCAAACAGGCACATCATTTGAATGTGATTGTACTTTAGTTTAGTTGTACACATCACTATATCACTCTCTGGAATGATGTGATCCTGATGATATAAGATACTCAGATATGTTTGATTCCCTTTGACACCGCTTTCTCAGAAAATCCTTCAACTGCCATGAGTGAAATTGCAGTCCATTATCAGAAGTTCTTTCCACTAGTGGACCATGGTGTGCAAAAAATGTTCTTAACTCATTTAACATATGTTCCATGGTAATAGGAGTTCCCATGTGCTTAACCTACAACCACTGTGATGACTAATGATGAGGACTAAAATTTTGTCATGTCCCTTTTCACAGAAATCTACATGTACTCATTGAATAGGTCTCTTCCGCCAAGTCCATACTTACGATATTGTATCTGCAGGTATTGATCTGCACTGCTGACAGGTGATAAAATGACTTGTCATTTCCTCTAAATTACAATTCAAACCTGTCTAGCATACAAAACTATGAGCAAATACTTTCCTTACCACCATTCTCATATGTTCTGCTTGTAATTCTGTTATTTTTTTCATCTTAGAACTACAATTAGTACACAATATTCAATTTCAAATTTCACACATTTCAAACTAAAGTTTCCTCACAATTTAAACAATGATTACATGATAACTCATCAAAACTAAAATGGTCTTAAATTTTGCAGCTATAGCTTTTTTTTATCTCTGACTAACCGCTATGAATATGTTCTAAACCATGGGATTGTAAGCAGAATCATTTGCCATAAACAAAGAAGAAACTTATTCATTCACTGTTGCCAGGAATCCAGCAGTGTGAGAACACTGTTCTGCTCAAGTGGGCTTCTCTTTTGAACTGTGGTCGTGTGTGCTACTAAGGGCTATTGACGATTCTTACATTTTCTGTCACCAGGGGTCTCCACTCTCAGTTGGGTTTTGTAGAGTTGTATTTACTTTAATAGGACAAAGTGCTTACTAATTTATACTGATTGGATCAGAATCCAATTATAAACCAGTATTCGGCCAGGATAAGCAACAACTGTTAACTACCTATATGCACAAAGCACTCTATTATTGTACTAAACTTCCTTTTGGTAAGTCACTCCTAAAATTTTTCATAGCATCACGGATGAACTTTTACAAAGCTCACACCCTTGTTTTTGCAATCAGGACAAGGTCTTGATAGCTTAAGATGCTTAAGGTGAGAATCTTCAAATTGTAGCTGAGATTGCACAGGTATATTGTGAAATTAAGGAGAAGTAAGTGTGCTTTGCAAAACACCATGATTAGAATTGCCGTGCATGGTTTATTTTCTGGGATTATAAAGGCTCCAGAAGCTAAAAATATGTTTTGAATGGAAGTCCTTCTCAAGAATTGTGCAATATTTTGCAATTTTTCTGCCAAAATTGGCAACATTTATTGATGTAGGAAGTACGATGGATATGGGATAAAGAGCAGCAGTGTGCATACGAAGCAGTTAAGACATAGCTGAGTAACAAAGCACCCCTTGTCTATTGTGACACCTCCTGTGAATTGAAGATAGCATGTGATGCTTTGGACAATCTTCAGTCATGTCATGGATGAGGGCAGGAGAAACCTAATGTTTTTGCATCCCATTCACTGATAAAATGCAAACAAAATAATGCTGAAATAGAGAAGTAATTTCTTGGTATCATAGTCTGTATTAAGTTGCATCGGTTCCTTCTTGGGAAGCACTTTAAAGAGGCAACAGATCACAAACATTTCTGGCAAATTTAGGTCCAAAGTTAGCTATGGCACCATCATGAATGTAAAGATAAATAATTGTTCCATCTCAATATGACTACAAAAATAGAATCCAAGACCCTGCAATAAAACACTGTTTCAGATGCATTGTCCAGAATATCTTGTGAAAGTTCAAAGGCAGGATGTGAAAGCATTATCTATACAGTATGAAGTTAGTGATGATTTTCTGGTAACAGCTTCTAACATTGCAGAATAAACAAGATAAGAGCCAAGGCTTCCCCTCCACTGTAGTTGACAGAGTTCTGTAGCACTTTGCTCTATTTCCCACACTTCTGCTCTCACCCAGCGCAGCCCAGGGTGACTTCTGTGAGGATTTTGGACATTCTTCCTGTGACTGTGTGGGACTCTCCTGGTGTTCTCATTTCTTCCCACATCCTAAGAATGTGCTGCTTGATAGATTGATTGGCTCCTATAAATATCACAGAGCCCCCCTTGCCCTTTTCTTCCGCCCGATGAGTCTGCCCATTCAGTGGTCATCCTCTGTAATTTCTGCCACCTTTCACATGATGCAATTGCCAGACACATCTTCTGTTGCAACACTTACCCTTTTCACTCTTCCCTTTCTGTCATTCAGGGACCTAAACACTCTTCCAGGCACAATCCCTATTCATTTCTACTCCTCCTAATCACCACAGGGTCTCCATATTTTGTTTGCTTTTAGCACCAATGCAATCAACGTGGCCAAATCACTTTGATCTGCCTTCACCAAAACTCCATAGATTTCCAATGTATCCAATTCCTAACTGATAGGCTTTCAATGTGTAAGGAATAGTCATGGCTTTTGAAAGATAGATTTCACACCCTTTTAACATGAATATGTACCTTATGGCGCTTAATACTTGCTTACAAATCTCTTAATATATACACCGTATATATTTAAATATATCCTTACTTGTTCATTTTGTGTATCCAAATGCCAAATGTGACTTTGCCATTTCTAAGCTAAACGCATTTTCCTAATTCATATTCAGTTGACGTATCTAATATTACCCATCAGGGTTGGCCTATTAATATTGTTTCTATAATGGGTAGCATCATGAATTTTTCATTGAATTTCGCCAAACAGTCTATTTGTTCCAACAGCTGGAGAATTTGATTGTGCTTTGCCCCCCCCAGAGGCATCCTACTGAAATTCTATAAGTATCTTGACTCACAATACAACATTCCATGCTGATTTTCATTTCAGTAAGTTTGTAGTTGATTAAAACTTGGGCTTTAAGATCTTGATTCACTAGTTTTCACTTTGTCTGTTTACATTATGTACACTCAATGTGGCCGTTTCTTCATCTTTTTAATCAGCTTCCACATAATGAAATTTATCATGAGCATCTGACTTCATCTTCAGTTTTGTCTTTGACTTCCAAGCTGCTGCAATATGACCCTTCATTTGACAAAAGTGATAGCTGGCATTTTGAATTTACATTGCTATTCTGGGTAATTGCCATTGCACATCCCCCAAGTAAGTAACATAGGCATATTCTTTTCTCTTTGACTGTTGGACTGCACAGTAGCTCTGTGACTTTAGACAGGTCGAACCCTTTGGCATAAGCAAAGATCTTTTGCATTTAACACTGCCATCTCCATTGAAGTGCTATCTGTTGGAATTTCTTTGAAGTAAGTTCAGACACACAGGGTCATTTGGAATAAATCTTCACTCAATCCACAAACCAGCCTATCGCTTTGTGATTTGTTAAGAAACTCTCCCAAATTTCAATGTACCAAAAGGTTCTTCAACGCCACAGTGTAATCACAAATGGATCCAGGATGCTTTAGACTTCCATTCCGAATTTGAAGTTTTCAGTTAATTTCAGTTTCCCTTTAATTTCTTTACCACTACTGTAAGCAGCACATTCATTGCTTTTTAAGGTATAAATGAATTGGTCAGTTATGTTTCTCTGTTCCCATATCAACTAAAAGGCTTTCTGCCTATCTTGAATTGCCTTGAATACTTTTAGACTTTCTGCATTATTATCTATTTGTGACATTATGGATCCTAAAAAAGTCACATGGGCTCAATATATGAAGCAAACAATTCTAAATCCTTGTTGTGGATTCCTTGGCCCTCAGTGTAAAAAGACAAAGTAACCATCCTGCAGCCTTCTTCATATCTTATTCCTGTCAAAACTTTTGAAGTCATTGACACATTCAAAGGCTTCCCTCTGTTTTGGTGCCTGTTCAGTTCAACGATCACACTCACCGACTCGATAAATCATCACTGATATCTCCAAGTGTGACTTCTGCACTTCTGAAACCATTAGATTCTTTCTTAGCAGAAGGACTTTGGGTTCTTTCACACCTAAAGTTCTTCTGCTGGCTTAGCCAAACATGCTTCCCTCTTCTTCATGAGAATTGTGAAACTGCGCTCCGTGACTCTCCTGGTATTTTCACCTGTGCCCATGCTTGACGGCACTTACTTTGGGTCACCACAAACTATGCCCACCAATATCCCCTCTATATTCTCACTATGTACCCTCTCTCCATATCAATGCTCTTGTGAAAGTCATCCTGTTGTCAGTATCCTGTTGTATATGTCTGTTCAGCTGCTGGTTCACAGTTACTACCCCTGCTGGATTACTGAAGTTCCAAACTGCTGCTTCTCTTCTGAAACTAATGTTGACCTTCTTAACCCATGTGTTTGAGAGGTTTACTTTGCTTTGAATGAACTTCAGTCCCTCAAACTTCTATCCTCATTCTTATTTGTGCTGTCATAACGAACACATTAGGAATCAATAATAAATGTCAAGAAATGGTTTGCTTACACTGCCAAGCACTCAAAGTGTTTGCATATGGAGTCTTCCAGCTCCTATGAGAGAGCGGCCTGACGACATACACCAGGTATAGTGCAGGTACATCATGTGGGCTGCAATCCAATCAAATATAGTATGTCCATATGTGGAAATACATCTTGTTGCTATAAGCAAATTAAATACAATATGCCCATAAGTAAAAAATGATGCATTACAATTATATATGCCTCAATCAGCTTCAAATGAAGATCAGTGTGTGTGTTGTTTTAACCATGCAGTGAGGATAACTATCAAGTTTGGAGCTGGATAATGCCGATAATCTAAAGAAATGGACCTTGACATAAAAGTGATCCTGTGATGTGCTGAGAGGTAGAATTAAGGGAAATACATGGACATCTAAAGATGCGTCATGACAATTTAGAGAGCTCACAAGATCCTAACAGCCCAGAGGTTTTCCATGAAAACATGATTTTACCATTTTCTGATTGTCAATGGTTGTGTTGATTATTTCACTGTTGGAATATTGATTATCAAGGCTTCTCTGCTGTTAGAGGGATCTGGTGTCAGATGTTCTTATATTGGTGTTCTCTACTGTGGAGATATCTGCTGCTAAGACTTCTGTTTTTGGTGGATGTCTACTGTCGTGGATTCCCTGCTGCTGGAGACGCCCACTTTGGAGTGTGCTGCTGTCATGACTTCTGCTGTTGGGGCGTGGGGGTTGGACTGTTGTCCTGTATTCTTGGTTCTCTGCCACTGCAGAAGTTCATCTGCTTGAGTTTCTGACAGGATTCTGCTGCTAGGATTTTGCTGTCAGGGGTTCTACGGTCAGGGATTCAGTTTTCAAGGGTGCCATTGTCAGGGGATCAGTTGTCAAGGGCCCTACTGTCAAGAGCTTTGGGAATCCTGATGTTGTGGTTCTTATTTTGTATTTTTTTTATTAGGGCCTCTTGACTTGAATTGAAATAATATAGTGGTTCCAATTATGTCATAAAGAACGACCTTACCTATTTGGGATCAATTGTGATTCCATGACCTGAATTAACAACTTCACATCTACTGAGGGGCAAATGTGCTTTGGAAAATTGGGCCTATTGATTATCATACAATTCTTTGCTCACATCTCCCCAACTTTAGCCTTATTAACAACAATCCTTATGAATGGGGCAGGGATTAAACACTATTCCATATTTCTCGGACCTTTTCAGCATATTTCTTTTCATATTGTAATTGAAAAAAGCAGTGATCTAGTTTGAAGTCACCAGTTCTTCATTTTTAATAGATACATGATGGAAATATTAAGCAGCAGGTATAAAAGGTAAAACTGCCTGCTTTCAAACAATCTGCACAGAAAGGCTAATCAAAGAAAAGCTTATTTACTTTGCCCAAAGCTTGAATGACAACAACTATATGTGATCTGACAGCAATGGAAAAAAATAGTCAAGCCTTCACAAATAATGCACAAACTGATTTCATTGCAATTTGTGAAGCTTGTACCAACTGAAATATTTTTAATGTTTAACACTCAAACTGATGTCAATCAAACATTAATCTTCTGGTTGTGATGCTGTTGCCAGTTTCAGATCAGCAATTGATGTGTTGATTCCAGGCAGACTGATATATTTATATAACTTGGCTGAAATTTTAATTCACCCATCTGGGAGAAAACAAATAGCTGTTAAGTTTTACTGTTTAGACAATTTACAGTGTTTTAATTCCCCAACAATTTATATTGGTTGCAGGTAGATTCATTGAACTTGCATTCTGCAGCAATGCAGTCAGTGGGGTTCCCTGCACTGGGTGGGGGAGGGGTGGGGGAGGAGCCAGGAGACCTCAGCAGTGATCTAAGATCCTCTCAGGAAAGACTTACATATCAGCAGTCCCTTATCAACTCTCAGAAGAGTTCCAATCTGTCACTGGTCCATTTTTCTTCATTTCCTCATGGAAAGGATGCAGAAATATTTCAGAAGGTGACAGAGCATCTGTAAATGCAGGCCCTCATTGATGACACACATATGTATTAAGGCACTGACAACTCCATGATGTACATGAATGGGGAAAGCTTTAGTTCTGTCAATGTGCAGGCAATGAATGTTTATGTCATTTGAAAAGAATAATGCAACTGTATTTGTAATACTCTGCAGTAGCCTTAATGTCTTTATTTTGCAACAACAATATTTCAAGAAATAAATACCCTGGACAAATTGTTACCAGGGAACTAGAAATACATTTTGAAAAGAAAGAAGCTATGAACTAGGTTGCCTTTACACCACATGCTTGGGGTGTTCCAAATCAATTCGGTGAATTACTTTTTGAAGTGAAGCCGCTGTTATGTGGATCCAAGTCATGTCTGTCTCTTCATTGGACATGGGTCCAACCACTACTTTCTCTTTATTAGACAACTTCTCTTTCAAATCCACTCACTATCTCCCATTCTCATCTATACCTTGAGGAGCTCACAGGGGCCCAAGCCATATGGATATGTGGAACAGTCCGTGTTTCAGTCCTATTCAGGACCCCTCCGTCGACTCCTTTTCTATTGCATTGATGTCTGTATTGGTACAGCACTCAAAAATTTCAATACACTAGCTGCCAATTTCTGCCTACACTCACTTTCACACAGTCCATATCTGATTCTTCTCCCTGCTTTCTTGATATCCTTATCTCCATCCCAGGGAATGGATTGGCTAGCAATATCCACTATAAGCCCACTGAGTCCTGCAGCTGTCTCAACTGCAGCTCCTCCCTCCCGGGCTCCCATACGAACTCTTTTAGAATCTTACAATTTCTCCATTTCTATCTATCTGCTGTGATGATGTTTCCATCCCAATGCCTTTAAGACATCTTCCTTTTTAACTGTGGATTTACTTCCACCATAGTTGATAGGAATCTCAACTGCTTTGCCTCTATTTCCCACAATTCTGCTCTTATCCCCTCTTCTTTCAACCAGAACACCATTAGGTTACCCTTGGTCTCACCTTCTAACCCAACAGCCTCCACATTCAACAGATCATTCTCCATAATTTTCAGCACTTGCAATGGTATTCCACTGCTGGACACATCTTCCTCTCCTGTACGCTTTTAGCATTCCCCTCTGCAAGTCCCTAGTTCATTCTTCCATCTCCACCAAACACTCTTAATTGACAAGAGATGCAATATCTCTCCTTTTACCTCATTCCTTCCCACCATCCAGGACCCCAAACAGTAATTCTAGATGAAGCAATCAATACATCACTCGTACTTCTTCCAAGTTAGTGTTTTACAATCAGTGCTTACGACATGGTCCCCCTCTATACTGGAGAAGCCAAGCGCTTTGCAGAACACCTCCATTCAATCTGCAAGGTGACCTTGAGCTTCCAATTGCCTGTCACTTTAATTACCCGCCTCATGTCCACCTGCCCTCTCTGCCTTCAACTTTCTACATTGCTCCAATGATGCCCAAGTAACAACCTTCTATTCCATTGGGGCACATTGAAGCCCTCAGGACTTAATATTGAATTTAACAATTTTAAACAACCACTGCTCTTTCTCCATAGATGTAGCTATACCTTTCCATTTCAGTATGTTTCTTTTTTCTACTTCTGTCTCCAACTGCCAGTTTTTAATGTAATTATTACATTAATGACTTTGGTCTGACCTCTATCACAAATATTCTCACTGCTTTCTCCACTCCTCCCTATCTCTGCAACTTAACATGCTTGTTTTCTCCTTCTGATAAAGAGTCTTCATCTAAAACATGGAGTCTGTTTCTCTCCCACCTGATTGTCGTTAACCTGCTGAATGCTTACAGCATTTTCTGCTTTTGTATTAGAGGGTATTGGTGGCAGAATTACTGATGTTAGAATTTCACGAATAAACTAGTACCTTAAAAAGGATACATTGCATAACAACCTAAACCAAACTCTTGAATAAAATAACCTTGCAAAATACGGATGAATAAATTGTCTTCCCAAAATTCTTACTCAACCCTTATTTGTTACATCTCGGGTGGCATTCTCATAAGGCTACATTAACATTCCTGAGAAATGTAGTGCACACTCATGAGACATGCAGGGAACAGATATTTGACCACAGCCATTACACTTAAATCACTTTTCTTATCTGCCTCCGTCAGTAGATGCCTGCCTAGTGGTTAAATGATCAACGTGTCTTAATGTGCATTGCCTTGGATTGTCCACATTAAATAATACTTAAGTTGTCTGGTCTCTGAATGTTATCAATCTTCTCTGCACTATTCACTTGGCCATTAGGCTTAGCATCATCTTTAAATCTGTTCACATATTTCTGCCAGTTTCCCCAGTAGCAGTCTTTAGGAAAGCATTTTCACTGAGCCCCTCGTGGCATATTACCCATTTAAGACTCCGTAAAGCATGGGCACAACATTTTCCATGACTGCTTTAATGAATTCTATACCAAATTAAAATACAAAACAGGAGTAGGAGCTTTATAAATTTCTCCATACTGTCAAACGAGGAGCACAATTTGCAAATCTTCTTTGTCTTAACTTTATGTTGTGAAACACAATTCTCTGAGACAATTCAACCTCATCACAAAGACTGACAGAAGATTTATTTTTCCTCACCAAAAATTCCCCCCTGTCATCCTTCTGAAGGTTTAAACTTTTGTTGATTTCCAGGGCCTTAATAACCATCTGATACCTTCCCCAAGTATCCATTATTCATGTGAGAGCTTCAACACTGAGTGCCACCCAGTGTTGATTCATCATAATGGGCACCTCAGGCTTAATAAGTTCTGTCCTGACTCTGTTCACATACTTGGACTTGCAGATGGGGTTGCTGCTTTTTTTATATATAAAGACTACGAAATCTAGCTTGTTTTCCATCTACAAGTACAGGACGGCTGTGTTCCCTCTTCTATCTCCCAAATCAGATCAGTTATTTTAGTAGAATCGAAGAATGAAACTAGGCTCTACTTTCCCAGGCTTTATGGCTCACTTACTTCCCAGAAGAAACCGAGATCAAAATTTTAGAATTTTATACAATTTCTTTCATTATTTTCAACCTGTCAGTTGGCACATTGATTAAATTCTAAATGGGCCATAGTATACAAGTTGAGAATTTCAATGACTGTGCTAATTTGCATTAAGAAACTTTTAATTGACAATGCTTAGGTTTTCCCTCCGGCAGAATGTGTATTGCCTGATTTCTGAATTAGATGTAAAAAGACACATTTAGTACACAAATTGGAAATGAATCTGATATGTGGAAGCATAGCTGATACTGAAAGATAACAAAAACAGGCAAGGAAGAGTGACAGTGTTACGTACAATATTAAGAAGAAGTTGCAAATTTGGATTGATAAACTAATATTGAAGAAAAGAAGCAACTGAGTGATATTTTTGACAACCAGATTGAGGATGGGATTAGTAAATTAGACCGAAGCTTCAATGCTTTATTCCCCACCTAACCCAGCTTGTCCCACTCACAGTAGGTATGATAAAAAACTACAGAGATATATCTTATGAGATATATTCAAAAGCAATATATTGTATTAATGGGACACTTAATATAACCAATTACATAAAATAAAGTGGGAATGGTTTAAGGGAAGGTGAAAGGATTGCAACCATTGAACATAACATAAGATATTCCTTCAACCCAGTGTCAAGAGCAGTGCCAGGGTTATAGCTCACATCTTGATCTGGTGCAGAGGAAATCCTCAGTGGCAATGAATTATAAAAATATCGATAAAGAATGTGTTTGCAATTCCTTTATGTGATACACACAGAAGTAAATCTCCCTCAGGTGTTGCAAGTGATTATGATATAATTTAATATTTATAACTGGAGTGTACAATAAAATTAGATTTAACATTATCTGGTAACTAGCATCAGCTATGAACAGGATAAAAGTATAGAGTAATGAACAATGTAGTGTTGAATTATGCACATGATTGCACCAGAGCTAGGTGCAAAAACAAACTAATAATTAAGATGTTCTCTTGGGACACAACAAATTACCTGGATATCTGAGCAAATGAAAATATTGTCTTTGGGACATAAGCAGCTCGTGTTCATGTATAAGAGTAGTCTAAAACGTGTTGCAAACTTGGCATTCAACAGCAGGTGATAGTCAATTTTGTTCTTTGCTGTAATGCTGGTGGATCTTCAGTCCAACGTGACTACTGCCCACCTCTTGTCAGTTCTTCAATTCCCAGCTTAAATTCCAGGATCAGAATTATTTGAATATTGAAGTCAAGTCCCTCATCAACTGCAACACCTCATATTTGTGTGAGGGGAAATTAATTGGTACATCACTTGCTCCAGTGAAGCATCATCAACGGTGGGTTATCGTCTTTAAAAAAGTTTGAAGCCTTTAAAACCTGCATCATATTTCAAACTAACCTTATCAATTTTTAAACCTCCTCTCCATTGCAACACTTGAGTTCCAAGTACTCTAGGAATTCCACTGCCCACCATTGCCAGAACATCCATTACAAAAGACCGTCTCACCTTTGAACATAAATATAATACATTTGACAGCAACATCCTGATGAAATGTTTAAGGAATGTAAATAAGTGTATGAGTTAGGACTTTCTAATACCAAAAAAACTGGGGCTGATCATGCATCTGTTGCTCGAAGCATAGATTATACCACATTCTAAACTTGTGCTTTTGTAACATCATCCGCAGAGTAAGTTCATGTTCCTACTAGGATTACAGATTGCAAGCAAACATGGATAATGGGGAAATTGGAAAAGTACACATTCAGCATTCCCCCACACCTGATCTTTTGCTCTTTCAACATCAATGGCGTTTTGAACTGTACCTTGCACCAGGTTGTTGTAAAGAATATTTTGACTCCAGCCCACTCCTACATCTCTGAAGTTTTATTCTTAGTAGAACATCTATGTGGCATAGACAGTTGAATAGAGATTCAACAGAGTTGAATATAATGATTTCTTTCCAAAGCTTGTTCCTTTTTAGTGAGAATTTTTATATTGAAAAAAATCGAGAATGAATTTTAAGTATTTTGAGAGGAATAATATGTGGTGTTTCAAGTTTCCATTACAAAGAGCTAAATTAGCAAATATTTTATAACACAGCCCTATTTTGTACTTATAACATATAATGTACCGTACAGACTATTTGTCTGCACAGACTTTTTTATATCCCTCTATACACCTGCAGTTGAATCACGACCATCTCCCTAGTTATAATAAGAAAATCAACAAAGGAGAAAATGTGAGATCAAACAAATTATTTTTGAGCTTTTTACTAATGGCTTCACTAGAATATAATAATTTTAACCAATAAAAATTAACCTAAAGCAACAAAAAACTTAGTTACATGCAATCCCCGCACCACCCCACTCCCACTTTACAAATGCATAAAGAATAACAGAACCTTCCCATTATGCACATAATAATTATCCAGGTACTGATGCCAGTCACTGTATATTTAAATATGGGAATTTTCTTCAAGAACTTATGAACTTGTTGGCACACTTCAGTGACTCCCAGCAAGATGCCATATCATGAAAAACAATGGGATATTTTTCTTTTGTCTGCTTAAGAAGAAAGTATTCATTTTTACCACAGGTACAATGAAGCTGCTGTAGAGAATTGCAGTTGGATTTTCAGAAATTTCACAGATCATATATCGAGCCTGGATGTTGTACATGCAGAATAAAAAATGTGCTGTTGCATAGAAAGGAAAGCTGTGTAGCTTGTCAGCAGTTCAAGGTTAATGTTGAATTAATAATCCTTGCTGTAATCAAATCGAAGTGTTAAAAATTTGTTTCTTCTTTTTATGTTTTGAAGTTCTTTTAGAGCTTCATAAAAATAATAAATTTTGTATGCTTGGTATGTTCAGGAAAGTTTAAACCAGATCTTCACTTCTTATTTTTGTCCAATCAACAGAGTGGTACTTAGTGGTAAGATATTATCTCACTTTGTAGGATAGCAGAAGAGTAGTGCTTAATGGACACAATAATGCACAGAGGCCTATCCTTTATAATCTTGTACCATCACGCAGAGTAGAGATCATGGAGAATGTATGTTGGATGCCAAACTGGGAATGACATTTGGGAAACAATCAAGGAAGAAGACTAGTAGTGTTAAAATAATTGAGTTAAGAAGTGGATAGAGAAAGCAAAGTTCTTCTTACAGGATGAAGGGTCCCGACCATTTCCCTCCATAGATACTGCCTGACTTGCTGAGTTTCTCCAGTGCTTTGTGTGCAGCTTTTTAACCAAATTTTATTAATTTAAGGAGAGAGTGATCAAATTAGTTAAAAAGCTGTTAACTATAACAAGTATTTTGCTTTTTGGAGTCATCAGAGAAATAAAAGAGTGCAGATTAACTCTTTTGAAAACTGATTAACCTTTTGGAAACTTGCATGTTATTAACTACCAAAAATGAGGGGAGGTAAAGGGTCTTAGGCAGGAGACGATCATTGGGGAGGGCTATGCAATGATCAGTGGGGAGGTTCATGGAGGTGATTGGTTAGGATGGGTCTTTTGAAAAATGATCAGGGTGATGATGGTGGTGGAACTGGTCAGGTAGTTGATCAGAGTGAAGGATGTGTCAGGGAAATAATAGTAAGGGCCTGGACAGATCAACAGGAAGAGTAGGTGATGGGTGCAATCATTCATAATGAAAAGTTTAAAGAACTGGAATAAGGTGTCCATTTCTGACATATGCTGTGGGCCTCATGTGCATGCTTGGATTCCAAGCAAATGATATTAAAACGAGCACACCATGATATATGACATCACAGCACAAGCCCAACAGTGTCCTTCCTTATTTATGTCATCCACACAGAAGACTGTGGTCAATGACCAACATCAATAAAAAATGATATGAAGCTCTCGGACAGTAAAGCCATTGTCACTAGCCTCTGATATCTTGGTAGAAATATGCGACAGGAGTGATTTATCTATCCTGTTAGCAGGGGTTCTTGATGTGCTCTATGCTAAGTTTTCATCATTCCTCACCTCCTCTTCTCCGCCACCCCTATCCCATTTCTGGAGGTAGAAAAGAGCCACTATTTGGCGAGAGTGCTGCAGTGGGAAAAGCTCCCTCTTCGTTTATTGCAGGGCTCACTCTGCTCTCATTTTTGGTGGTGCCTGAACCATGGGCCTCAATTGGATTTAAGAAAATTAGTCAACCAATTTCAAATCCAGCATCATTTACAACTCTTTTGTAGTTCACAGAATGACAAGTTAAATTAAAGGTAATAAATATGAAAGTGATATTTCAATAGTAAGACATCTGTATCCCTTAAACTCAGGCTGCGTGTACTTAGCAGTCCTCAGATAAATGATAATATGCCTGTATTCTGAGACCACAAAATGAGCACAACAGAATCTTCTGTGTTAGCAGTCAGGCCTTGTATTCTAATAAATTGTCATGCACAAAATCATTACTGTTCCATAAATCCTACCCTAATGAACAGTATTAAAGAAGTGCGTGGTTTCCATAATGTATGACCAGTATCTAAAATAGGATTCCTTGAATGTTGGCCATTGAGCATATCTGCTTAAATTAAAATGAACCTTATTATCTAAATGAAAAGCAGTAATTTGTATGGAATAATTTCCACTGTATGTTATAAAGCTCAAGCATGATTTTAAGCAGCTATATAGTTGTACTAGCCTGTCATATTCTCAACTGGTAGCATGTTTGAGTTCTGATATTAAATGAATGTGATCTTCTGTAGAATCTCCACTCAATTCCAGTCAGCAAGTTTTTGGAAGCAGGGCTGAAGTTTGAACCGACAACAATATCATTGCTGATTTGGCTACACTCATCTCTTCTTACTGTGTCTGCTTTTGTCTCTTTGTTGGCCACAATTGAGATGAAAACTTAGCATAGAGTACATCAACAATTTGACGGACTTTAGCACTGGCCAGTTATTTCTTACGACATTAATGTTGCACTGTCCCTGAACACAATGCAATTGTGTTCCTGTGTCTTTGGTGGTGTAATGAGCACCCAGTCATATCTATCCTTGATTCTCGCTGAGTGCTGATCATCTACAAGTGGTCTCTGTAAAATAAAGGCTTAAAAGAGAGAGGCTGCATTTCTTAAGCTACTTTCAACATCAGAGCATACAGGAAGTATTTCATGAATGAGTTTCTGACTTCTAATTTGCTTTTGACAATAAATATACCAAGTTCAAATGTTGTATGACTAAACCAGTGCTTTTTATACATTTACTAATGAATACAGCACAGCTCTGTCCCCTGACACCCAATAGGTATGTTATTAGTATCCCAATTGCATTCAAGAAGGCAAATAAGAGGAACATTTAAGATTTTCAGGGAACACCAATGGCAAAGTTAAAGAGAGTTCCATATACTCCTTCTCCTACTGGTTGCCTTTATCCGCCTAGCATGAGTTTCCTGGTCCTCACTAGGTGGGATACGTATGAAGTCTGAGTTTCAGCAGGGAAGTGGTTTATAGAACTGAGCCACATTGTGTGGCTGGAACTGAACTGTTATGAACCTGAAGGTGAACTTCTTTGCCTCAGACGGATTTCAGATTGTTCAGCATTAATCTAATTATTTGACTAGCTATTTATTTATTTTAATTCAGTTTTTTTCTACTTCCCTTAACACTTAAATTCTTCAACCATTAAGCAATTATTTTTTTCAGACATTAGTCAGATCTTTAAGACTCCAGTGTGGCAGACACATTACCGGCTGTAAATGCGCTGCCTGTCATTTCAGGTGATGGCAAGCAACAAGCATTCTTTACTCCTGCCTGAAGCTGACATTGGTCACTTTACGTATGCAAGAAGCACCCAAGTCTGAGATCTCAGTCTGGGATCCTGATCAAAGGCATGACTGAAACTGGGTGGAAAAAGAGAGTTTGGGCTTGAGCTACTTTCTGACCACAATGAATCATCAGCTATGCTAACTCAGAAGATTCATGCAGTCAGTCAATGTAATTATTACGAAAAATTATGACCATTTCGGCCAGCATCTTTTTTGCTATTTTCTATTTGATTGAGTTGTCTATAGCCATTGAAGGAGCAACACAATTTTCAACAGGTTTAATGATGCAGGAGGAGGAAAGACAGATGAGTTGGATATCCAGGCGGAAGGATTTATAAACTACTGTCATATCTCGTGAAAGCAGCATGAGAGGAGATTCAGGCTGAGCCACAAGATCATTAAGATCTGGGAGCTGATTGCTATAGAAGTCAATGCTGATTCAGAAAATCTGACCGCTGTGATTGTGGCAATGAATGTTAAGGCTTCCTTTAATATAATTTTCTATTTTTCTCAGCTTCCAGTGGAGATTCTTCTGGCTTTGTGCAGAATATAAAATTGTATCATGTTCAGGAAGTGACTGGGGCTTTCTTAAGCATCACTGATCTCTTCAAGGCAGAAGGCAGCTGAAATTGTTTGCTATTGCAATTATTTCAGAAGTGCAGGGTGTAAATGCGTATCTACTATGACAGGGCATCTTTTGAAAATCTAATGAATCAGATAAACCATCAGCAGGGACACTGCCTCACAAGACGTTTTGTTTTTGTTACTTGCATTTTTTTTTTCATTGGTGTTTTGTGTTTGCATTCCAGCATATGATTAGGCTAAGTAAAGTAAATTTGATTATAGTTACACTGAATCTATATGAAATCCTGAGACCTGTGTTCTTGATACCCCACTGTTGGGTTTAATTTTCTGTGACCTTCAGAATTCCCATTACTTTAGCACCTTGGCAGTTAATGCTGAATAGACTAGTCATGCTGCTTATTAAAATTCCCCTTCAGTTTTTGGTAAAATGAAATATTAGGTGGCATAATTCATTTGTTGATTCTGCATTCTTCACTAGTTTCACTTTAATTTGTTGAAGGCCACTTATCTCAATTATCACTGAGTCACTTTGCAACTCATTGGACAGTGTAGAAAATTCTTAAGCAATAAATTAGTTTCAATTTCTTTTGCATTTCTAATGTCAATTAAGAAATCAAAATCTGTTGGTGCTGTTACATTTAAGTACATGTTTGTTTCTTTGAAATACTTTTCTGTCTTTGGTTGATTTTAATCCTAATTGCTCATTAGAAACCAGGTGAGCATTTCAAATGGTTGTAGACACTGACTGCTTCAGAGCCTATTGGTTTCCCAGAAATTACCATTTTAATCTATCCTTTCGACTAGGGAAGGGAGCCTATACCACTCCCCCCAGAGGGGAGCAGGGGAGAGCCTCTGGAGGGGGAAGCATTGCAGGATTCCTTATGGAATTTTATGCCTCTACTTCTGAGAGATTTCCTCTTGATGCTCTGGTACAAGTGCCAACCTGACCATGTTTCCAACCACTTACTTGACTGCAAAGGAGTTTTCCTTTGGGTGCCACAATTGCTCTCAGCTGTCTAAAATTCTTTTGCCCACTGGCTAGTTAGTACTTCCAATTAGTTTAAGTGGAAGATTGATGGTGTGAATGCAGATAAAGTCTCTGAGTTAAAGTCTCCCCAGTCTCACTTTGCTATTTGTTAACTATCCCTAGCAACATTATGAGCACTAGCAAGTTAACTTTGGAGCTGATGTAACCAGCCTGTTTAAATTTGACAGTGACAGGTTATGTGAAAGTTTTTTTTTAAATTGAAGTCTCATTACTGCCAGTTTCATTCTGTTGGACAGCAAAATTGTCCCAAAAATATAAAATCAAATAACGTGAGATTCATCTGAAATTGTGAAACTTGCAACCTCAGCTGCAGTAGATTTGGTATGGATGGGTATAAATGCTCACAAAAAGGAAGGAACTGTGGATGAGGCACAATGCACTAGTGACAACTTTTTAAATCATGTTACCAAAAGAAATGTTAAGCTGCATTTAAATTTCACAACATTTACTTAAAAATAATTTATTGGAGAAGACTTGATACACTTAAATTACTTTCCAGACCAATAACTGCAGGAAATTCACACAAGGCTTATATTAGTGATTGATGCAAATTTCCTTCTAATTTAAAAAGGTAACAAAAGGCATCCACTGTTTAATGTACTTTCAGTATTATCTGCCTCACATCATTCCACATTATAAAACTAGGAGATTAAATTCTAGGCTCGTAATCCAGAAAAATTCATAGTGGATTGACATCCAAGTAAAACAGGTTGCAATGGCTTAGCGAGCAGCCAAGGTATTTACAATAGTTTTCTAGACAGAGATTTGTTCCAGACCCCAGCCCCCATGTGATAGGATGTGCAGCCTTGCTATTAAGGATGGAGCTCCTTTTGTCCAATGAGATAAGTGGGAATTTAGTCAGCCAATTACCAGTGAATCATCACCCGAAGCATCTATCACCATCTACAGCCATCTGCAGGTCCCTTTGAAGTTGTACACCATCCTGACCTGGAAACATACCACTGATCCTTTTCCACTGGGTTTAAATCTTGGAACTCCCCACCCAACAACGCTGTGCAAATACCTTCACCAAAAGGACTTCAGTGATTCAAGAAGATAGGTCACCACCATCTTCTTAGACAACCAGAGGTGGACAATTAACTTATACTTTGCCAGTAATGCCCAGATCTTGTAAATGGATAAATAAATAAATCTCCATTACAATCCCTTGCCTGTTACTCCATGAGCCAAGTGCCACTTAAGCCTTCATTCATGTCTTTGTTACTGCAAAAACTCCCACATTCCAGTGCTCTCCTGTCTACCCTTCCATATACCACCCTGATTAAACTTGAGATCATCCAAAATTCTGCTGCCCATTTCCTAATTTGCACCAACTCTCGCTACCTACCTACCTACCACCTACCTACTCCCCACTTGTATCCTACATTAGATCTGTCAGATAGCCTCTCAAATTTGAAATTCCCATCTATGTGTTCCAATTCATTCATGGTCTTGCTGTTGTTCAGGCAAATAAGCCATCAAAACTTTTATTCCTCCAGTTCTGGGCTCTTGTTCTTCCTCAATCTCTTTCACTTCACCATTTGTGATCCTATTTTCAGGTGGCAAAGATCAAAACTCTGTAATTCCCCTCATAAATTTCTCCATCTCCCTACCTTCTCTCTTCTTTTAAATCAGCTCTTAAAACCTACTCCTTCAGCTAGGTTTTTGGTCACCTTTCCTAATCTCTTTCTTTGTGGCTCATTGTCAATTTATGGCTGTTATGGTGATGTCCTTGGGACATTTTAATATAAGAAAGGCATTTCATAAAATCACTACAAATCTCCCTGGGATATTTATGTTTGATTTCAGTTCTTTATTTTCTTGGGAAAGAACAGGATGTTGTTAGCAAGACCGGTGTCTAATGACATTTTGAAAACAACACAGCAGGGGTCTTTCTTTGTCACTGTGTGAGATGTGTTCCAGAATGCAAGTAAGAACTGGGCCAGTTTTTGGGAAGAAGGCACTGACAGACAATTCAGTTGCGTCCATGCTCTCTTGCACCATTTGTTGCAAGGTAACTTGATGAGGACAGAATATCACGGACGCAGTCTTGTTTCAGGAAGAGCTGAAATTTATTGGCAGTAAACTGAGGACCATTGTCTGACACAGGTCTCTGCGTAGTCCATGACAATGGCTCAGAAGATTCACATTCCCTTCAGTAGTGCTCTGTTGTCTGGAAACACTTCCAGCCTTTACAAGTGGCTATCAATCATAACTAGAAAATTCCATTGGTCCACTTCAGCTCAGTCCCAGTGAACGCAGTCCCAAGTGCAGTAGGCCAGGACATGGATGCAGAGGTGCAGAGACAGGTTGATTTTGAATAGTCTCATGGGGACCACTCTCCCTCACAAGATTCTGCATTTCCTGATGCACTCCTACCAGAGATAACCTGACCAAGTCCTTCATGCATGAAATGCAAAGGTGACAATCATGTAGGTTAGCCAGTGACCATTTCCTGAACTTTAGCAGTACTTTGACTCTAAAACCCCCTCAGAATACCGCGTTGATCTGTGGCTCGCCAGTCCCTTTTATCAAGGGAAGGGCACATCGCCACACCTCTCAGGAGCTTATACCAGCCTGTCAAGAATTAAACCAGTCTTTTGAAAGGACAGGATCCCATCTTGTTTCTCTAGCAGTATTGTATGATGGCACAGGTAGCTCCCATATGTGTTACTTGAAATACTGTTCCATCATCGTCACTTCTTGTGTGATTTTTGCACAGGGCATCAGCCCTGTGTGGTCCTGAAATGTTCATACTCGATTTTGGAGCACAGGCCAGTGAAAACAAGCCAGGAAACTACAGGCCAGTGAGTCTGACATCAGTGATGGGTAAATTGCTGGGGGGGTGGATTCTGAGGGACAGGACCTATCAACATTTGGAGAGATGGGGTCTGATTCAGGACAGACAGCACAGCTTTGTGTGTGGGAAATCGTGTCTGATAAATCTCTTGGAGTTCTTTGAAGAGGTACCCAGGAAGGTAGATGAGGGTAGGAAAGTGGATGTTGTCCATATGGACTTTAGCAATGCCTCTGATAAGGTCCCTCATGGCAGGCAAGTCTGAAAGGTTAGATTGCATGGGATCCGGGAAAGGTAGCAGATTGGATTCATAATTAGCTCAGTGGTAGGAAGCAGAAGGTAATGGTCGAGGATTGGTTCTCAGACTGGAGGCTTGTGTCTCGTGGTGTGCCAAAGGGATCAGTGATAAGACCTTTGTTGTTGGTAGTTTATGTAAACAATTTGGATGTGAATGTACAAGGCATGGTTAGTAAGTTTGTGGATGATACTAAAATAGGTGTCGTAGATAGTGTAGAAGGTTATGAAAAATTACAGGGGAATCTTGTTCAGCTAGGTATGTGGGGTGAGGATTAGCAAATGGCTTTCAATCCAGATAAATGTGAAGATTTATGCATTTTGGAAGGACAAACTAGGGTAGGACATATAGTGAATGGTAGGTCCCAGTGGAGTAACAGAGGGACCTAGGAGTGCAAGTGCATAGTTCACTGAAAGCAACATCTGAGGTAGATAGGGTGGTGAAAGAGGCATTTGACATGCTGGCCTTCATTAGTCAGGGCATTGAGTATAGGAGCTGGCAGGATATGTTGCAGTTATATAAGACATTGGTGAGGCCGCACTTGGAGTATTGTGTACAGTTTTGGTCACCATGTTATTGGAAAGATGTTATGAAACTTAAAAGAGTGCAGAAAAGATTTACCAAGATGTGGCCTGGACTTGGGGGCCTGAGTTACAAGGACAGGTTGCACAGACTAGGTTTTTATTCCCTGGAATGTAGAAGATTGAGGGGTGACCTGATAGAGGTATATAAGATCATGAGGAGCATAGACAGGGTGAAAGCACATAGTCTTTTTCCCAGGGAGGGGTTGCTAAAAACAGGCAGGCATAGGTTTAGGATCAGAGGTGAGAGATTTAAAAGGGACCTCAGAGGCAGCTTCTTCATGCGAATGGTGGTGCGTATTTGGAATGACCTGCCAGAAATAGTGGTTGAAGCGGGCACATTAACAACATTTGAAAGCCATCGAGATAAATACATGGATAGGAAAGGTTCAGAGGGCTATGGGCCAAATGCAGGTAGATGGGAGTAGCTCGCTGGGAAACAGAGTCAGCATGGATGAGTTGGGCCGAAGGGCCTGTTTCCGTGCTGTATAACTCTATGACGCTATGTACTCTGCGTGTTGGTAGGTGCTGGTGCAATACAAGAGCATCCACTTTGCTCTGAGTTGTGTCATTTCAATAGCATCATTTCAATAATCTAGGTATTTACTGACCTCTGAAGGAATTGGCACTTTGATAATTTCACTCTGATTCCCTATTCGTGCAACCTGGACATGACCTTCTCGAGGGTTGTCAGACACACTGTGCTGAAACCAGCACATCATCCACAAAGCAGACGACATGGTCCAGTCTGTAAAAATCTGGTCAATGGTAAGCTGGAAAATTGCTGGTGCTGGAACTCCACAAGATAGACTCAGAAGTCTGTACAGCCCTCAGATGTTAATGGTGAGGTACACTTCTGACTCTGGATCCAACCCCAGCTGCCAGTGTGTGAAGCATAAATTCAGTTTACTGAAGAACCTTTCACTGTTCAGGTAACAAAAAAGTTCTCTGCATCGGGAAATGGATATGTAGCAATCTTCCATGACATAAACTCACTGGCTTGTCTTGCTTTGGCATGATTACAAAAGACACTACCCACCACTCCTATCTAAGCATGGCACAACATTATATCTCTGCAGGCAATCCAATTTATTCTCATCCACTTCCTTCAAGGATAGGGCACAGGTCAAGACTTATGGAAGGTGTGAGGGACTTCTGCTTCCAGGTGATCCTCACTATGAAATCCTTTATTTTCCCATAGCCATTTTTAAAGATAGAAGCATATCCAACTCGCACTTCCTGCAGTGCACATGTAGAACATTTTCTTTGCTTTCTAAGCTGAAGACCTTTTTCCAATTCAATTTGATCTTTTCCAGCCACTTCTGCCCAGCAGGGCTATGTTCCAACCCCCACGTTCACTGCCATCAGGAGTTGGATCCAATTACTACCAGTGTACCTCCTCTCACAGCAGGAATTCTGACTCCTGTATATGATGAGATGAGTGTGTAATGGCTGCAAGGATCTGTCATTAGCTTCTCTTTGTATACAGCATGTGCTCTGGCACAAGTGACACAGATACTCTGGTGTCTAGCTGTGTGCTTACTGATTATCCTGCCAACTCCATCTCGAGGTAAATTCTGTCTCTGCTCACTTGCGGAATTTATACAGTTAATAACTCAAATTGCTCTTCCTTTGGTTCACCTTGGTTATCACTCACACACTGTACATGAGTGGTGTGTTTTGTACTTCTATATACTCTCTGTAGATGACCTAGTTTTCCACAATTATGGCACATTTCCTGGTGAAATCTACAGGAAATTTGTTGTTCCACCACAATGGTAAAATGCTTGCTTGTGTCACAGGCAAGTTCCAAGGCCAGAGGAACTTGGCTGAAACCACCACATCATCCACAAAGCAGATGACGTGGTCCAGTCTGTAAAAATCTGGTCAATGGTAAGCTGGAAAATTGCTGGTGCTGGAACTCCCCAAGATAGACTCGGAAGTCTGTACAGCCCTCAGATGTTAATGGCGAGGTACCATTAAAGATCAAATCGTCTCATGACAACAGACATTTATGATAAGCGTCCCCTCAGAGATCACAGAGCACATCACTAGGAATGCAACAAAATCACTGGAGCTTGTCAGACTAATTCGATTCAGTGATGTTGTCAGCAAGAGCTCCTCCTTGGTGCCAATAACGAAATCTGAAACATTCTGAAGTGAGAGTTGGCTTGGGCCTGAAGTACTTTGATGGTGTTTCAGGAAATTCTGTATAAGACAAATCCACCAATTTCTTTGGTGCAACCAAAATTTAGCAAAGTCCAAAATCTATGGGACCAAATAGTGAGGAATGTATCGACCTTTTCCTCATCTGCAATATCATTTGCTACTAACCACCGGTCAAAATATTCCAAATGAGAATCAGTCATTTTTTGAAACATCAGGTTGTGATACCTTCCCTGTTTTATTACCTGCTGCATTTTAATTGCTCTGCAGCATGTTTTCAAATGGTGGGGATTTAATTGTAATGACAACTCATGCATTCCGAAACAATATACAGGATTGCAGTATCCATTTGAGGTCAGTTTTACCTCATTGCCATTGTAATAACTGTTATAATACAGAATGTGTGTGAGGGAGAAAGGTAGAGAGAGAGAAATGTACAGTTCATCTGGGTGTAGCCATCTTTATTTTTTCCCCTGACTCCTCCCTCAGCTGTTTCTTCCCTCCTTCCCCCCCCACCCAATAATAAATCTAAAGAACATCCCTTGAATTTTTTGTAAGAGAATTGTATTCTGTGTCTGGAAAGAAGGCCCAAAACTAGGCACAGTATTTCAGTTGTGTGCTGTAGATAATTAGAGAAAGACTTCCTTATGCTTCTTATTGTTATACTCTGACCCCCGCCCCTGTAATATTTGTTAATAAACTCTCTTCTTTTCTAATTGCTTGTTATACCTGCATTTAACTTATGATTTGTGCACAAGAGCACAATTGTGGACAATTTCACATTTCTTCAATTTATGCTCCATTTGCCAGCACCTTACACATTTAACCCACATAGAGTCACAGAATCATACAGCATGGAAACAGGCCTATCAGTGCACCAAGTCCCTGCCTACTATCAAGTCCCAATTTACACCAATCCTGTTTTATTCTCATTACATTCCATCAACTCCTCCCCAGATTCTACCAGCCACTTGCCAGCTTGGGCCGTTTTACGGAGGCCGATTAACTTGCAAACCCACACAGCTTTGTGATGTGGGAGAAAAATGGTGCACCCACGCAGTGATGGAGAACATTCAGACTCCACACGGACAGTACCAGAGGTTAGGACTGAACCCAGGTTGCTGGCACTGTGAGGCAGCAGCTCCACTAGCTGCACCACAATGCCACCCAAACTCTCCACTGTACTATTCCAATCTCCGGAACAAATTCTCTGTATCCCTTTACAACTTCTTTGTGTTCTCCTCACAGCTTGCTTTCCCACCAAACTTTGTATCATTGAAGTTGGATATATTGTACTTGATTCTCTTAGAGCCATAGAGTCATAGAGCACAGAGACAGGTCCTTCGGCCCAACTGGTCCTTGCAAGATTCCCGTCTAACCTAATCCCATTTGCTTGCATTTGGCCCATATCCCTCTGAACCTTCCCTATCCATGTACCTGTCCAAGTACCTTTTAAATGTTATTAATGTACCTGCCTCAACCACTTCTGGCAGCTCATTCCATATACTGACCACTCACTGTAAAAGTTGACCCTTAGGTTCCTATTAAGTCTCTCCCTTCTCACCTTAAACCTCTGCCCTCTAGTTCTTGATTCCCCATTCGTGGGAAAAAGGCTGTGCACTTTCACCCTATCTATGCCCCTCAAAATTTTATACACTTCTATAAGATCACCCCTCATTCTCCTATGCTCCAATGAAAAATGTCCCAACCTGTCTCCATAACTCAATCCCTCGAGACCCAGCAACATCCTCATAAATCTCCTCTGCACTCTTTCCAACTTAGTGGCATCTTTCCTGTAGCAGGGTGACCAAAACTGAACACAATATTCCAAATTCAACCTCACCAACATCTTATACAACTGCAACATAACACCCCAACTTCTATACTCAGTGCCCTGACTGATGAAGGCCAGCGTGCCAAAAGCTTTCTTCACCACCCTGTCTACCTGCAATGCCATTTTCAGGGAACCATGCACCTGTACTCCTAGGTCCCTCTGTTCTACAACACTCCCCAGGGCCCTACCGATCACTGTAAAAGTCCTACCTTCATTTGTCTTCCCAAAATACAACACCTTACACTTATCCAAATTAAACTCCATTTGCCATTCCTCAGCCCCCTTACCCAGATGATCAAGGTCCCTCTATAAATCCTGATAACCATCTTCACTGTCAGTGACACCACCTATTTTAGTGTCATCTGTAAACTTACTAACCACACCTTGTACATTCTCATCCAAATCATTGGCATAGATGACAAACAGCAATGGACCTAGCACCAAGCCCCGGATAATACCACTTGTCACAGGCTTCCAGTCCGAACAACAACCTTCCACCATCATTCTCTGCTTCTTACATCAAGCCAATTTGAGTCATTGACGTGGGTTGTAAATGGATGAGACCTAAGCTCTGATCCTTGTGATACCCCACTAATTGCATCCTGCCTTCTCAAAAATGATCCCTTAAATCCTACTTTCTGTTTTATGCTAAGCAAGCTCAGTCCACACTAAAATATCGCAACTGCTCCCACGAGTCATCATCTTGTCCAATAAGCTCTTGTTTGGTGCCTCACTGAACATTTTCTGCAAAAGGTCATATTAGATCTTTCATTAATGAGTGAGCACTGGATGAGTACTGCCATGTATGTGTACTTAGGAGCAGCCCTAGAGTTCAGCATCATCTTGGAGTGAATTTATCCAAGGTATTACAAGTGTTAAGTCAATAATTTACCATTTGAGTTTTACAGCACAGTGTGGAATTAATTAAAGCTTTACTAATGCAGTATGACACATTAAAAACCAGTACTAATGGTTCTTAAGAACACTAATGTTTGTACATTATCTCTAATGAACTGAATTTCATTACATTGTGTTTCTAAATTGTTGTGAAGCGAAACTGAAATGTAATTTACCACATTGTTGGACAATTAACAGTTTTTGTTTTCAACACTCACATTTCAGCCCACTCATTATCTAAACACAGCATCGAGAGTAGAGCACAGAGACCCACAGGGTAAGGCATTATTCTGGAAAACTTAAGATCTAAATAGTAGAAGATAACAATTTTGAATCTGAAAGTTAATATATAAAATTGGATTTCTTTTACCAAGAAGATAAGAAAATAGGAGCAGGAGTAGGCCACTCAGCCTCTCAAGCCTGCCCAACCATTCCATATGATCAATGCTGATCGACCTCAAGCTCATCTCCTCTCCTGTGCAATTTTCCCATAGCCCTCAATTCCCTGATCTTTCACAAATGTATCTCCTTCCTCTTTAAATATCCCTAATGATCCAGCCTCCACAATCTCCTAAGGTAGAGAATTTCATAGAGTCAGCAGCCTCTGCATGAAGTTCCAACTTACCTAAGTTTTAAATGACTGCCCCCTACTTTTGTAACTATAGAACCAACCATAGAACCATAGAACAATACAGCACAATACAGGCCCTTCGGCCCACCATGTTGTGCCAACCTTCAAACCACGCCTAAGACTATCTAACCCCTTCCTCCCACATATCCCTCTATTTTAAATTCCTCCATATGCTTATCTAACAATCTCTTGAACCTGACCAACATGTCAGCCTCCACCACCACCCCAGGCAGCGCATTCCATGCATAAACCAGTCTCTGGGTGAAAAACCTCCCTCTGATATCTCCCTTGAACTTCCCACCCATTACCTTAAAGCCATGCCCTCTTGTATAGAGCATTGGTGCCCTGGGAAAGAGGCGCTGGCTGTCCACCCTATCTATTCCTCTTAATATTTTGTATACCCCTATCATTGTCTCCTCTCATCTTCCTTCTCTCCAATGAGTAAAGCCCTAGCTCCTTTAGTCTCTCCTCATAATCCATACTCTCTAATCCAGGCAGCATCCTGGTAAATCCCCTCTGCACCCTTTCCGATGCCTCCACATCCTTCCTATAATGAGGTGACCAGAATTGGACACAGTACTCTAAGTGTGGTCTAACCAGAGTTTTGTAAAGCTGCATTATTATTTCGCAGCTCTTAAACTCGATCCCACGACTTATGAAAGCTAACATCCCATAAGCTTTCTTAACTACCCCATCCACCTGTGAGGCAACTTTCAGTGATCTGTGGATGTGAACCCCCAGATCCCTCTGCTCCTCCACACTACCCAGAATCCTGCCATTTACCTTGTACTCCGCCTTGGAGTTAGTCCTTCCAAAGTGTACCACCTCACACTTATCTGGATTGAACTCTATCTGCTACTTCTCAGCCCAGCTCTGCATCCTATCAATATCCCTCTGTAAGCTTCGACAGCCCTCCACATTATCCACAACACCACCGATCTTTGTGTCATCTGCAAACTTGCAAACCCACTCTTTCACCCCCTCATCTAAGTCATTAATAAATATCACGAAAAGTAGAGGTCCCAGAACCAATCCCTGTGGGACACCACTAGTCACAGCCCTCCAATCCAAATGCATTCCCTCCACCACAAACCTCTGCTTTCTACAGGCAAGCCAATTCTGAATCCACACAGCCAAGCATCCCTGGATCCCTTGGTCTCTGACCTTCTGAAGAAGCCTACCACGTGGAACCTTGTCAAACGCCTTACTAAAATCCATGTAGACCACATCTACTGCACTACCCTCATCAATCTTCCTGGTCACCTCCTCAAAGAACCCTATCAGGCTTGTAAGGCAAGATTTTCCCTTCACAAAGCCATGCTGGCTGTCCCTAATTAGTCCATGATTCTCTAAATGCTCATAGATCCTATCTCTTAGAATCCTTTCTAACAGCTTGCCCACCACAGACATAAGGCTCACTGGTCTGTAATTACCTGGACTATCCCTACTACCTTTTTTGAATAAGGGGACAACATTTGCCACCGTTCAATCCTCCGGTACCATTCCCGTGGACAACGAGGACTCAAAGATCCTAGCCAACGGTACAGCAATCTCCTCTCTCGCTTCACAAAGCAGCCTGGGGAATATTCCGTCAGGCCCCGGGGACTTACCTGTCCTAATATTTTCTAACAGCTCCGACGCATGCAGGTATCTTGATATTTCTCTCTTGATATCTGCATGCTCTCGAACATTACCCTTACCAACACTGTCCTCAGCATCAGCAAGACCCCTCTCCTTGGTGAATACTGAAGAGAAGTATTCATTGAGAACCTCACCCACTTCCACAGCTTCCAGGCACATCTTCCCACCTTCGTCTCTAATCAGACCTACCTTTACTCTAGCCATCCTTCTGCTCTTCACGTACGAGAAAAAAAATGTCCCCTCATTCAAGGTTCTTCCACCAGTGGAAACATCTCAACCTCTACCTTGTCACATGCTCTCTAAGGATATTCTGTGTTTCAATAAGTTCGCTCCTCATTCGTCTAAATCCCAAAGAATATAGATCTACTTTCTGTAGCTGTACTTGTCGAAGTCATTAATGTTTAAACCCCAACAATTTCATCAGTAAAACATGGCTGTCACACAGGGCCTAGCTCCTCAGTATCCAGTGACAACACAACACTAGAGCCTTTGTGGTGCCTGCACTAAACTTCAGTGCATCACTAAGTAGATACTCCTACACATTGGAATGTGCCAGTTGGCCATATTTGGTTGCAGACATCTCCTTAAAGACCAACAATTTTTGGACAGGTCAAAGTGCATCTTTCACTGAGTTGGTGATCTTCCAGCAGCAGTTGATGTTTGTCTCCATAGAACAATACAGCACAATACAGGCCCTTCAGCCCACCATGTTGTGCTGACCTTTAAACCATGCCTAAGACTATCTATCCCCTTCCTCCCACATATCCCCCTATTTTAAATTCCTCCATACGCTTATCTCGCTTTTTGTCCCTAGGAAAAACCTGTAGATCACAAAGTTCCATGTTATGTGCTTGCTCAGCATGAACCTTGACAAAGACCACTTCATCCCTTTCCAGATCTTGGCAAATTTAATGTCTACAAGCAGGTGGATGATCATCATACCTGCACAGCAGCCATCTCGAGGGCAGTGCGCAGTGTGAGTGAGGCTCCAGCTATGCCTGAAGGATCTGACCAGGAGGGTCCTCCTCACCACCAGCTAAGTGAGCTCTAGGTGTTTGTTTGAGAGTTTAGGTGATGAGGCATTATGCCAAATGACTCAGTCTGCTCTGGGAACCATTTGTCAGGATCCACCATCTCCTTCTCTTGCAGGGCCTCCAGGATATTCCATGCAGATCACTGCCTTATGTACTTGTGGTCAAAGATGATTCTCTGCAGAAACTTTTCCATGAGTGACAGGTGGTGTGGTACTGTCCAACTGCATGGAACATTCCTCAGTGAAGAGACTAGGCCCATCCTTCATGACACCAGGGGCAGGTAGGATCTCAGCACTTGGTGGCACTTGGTGGCACTTGGTGTTTGCCTACCTCTGCTCTATGCACAGCTTGATACAACCAAACACAAAAGTAGCCGTCAGGATGAGGACTACATTGGGTACATTTCTTCCCCACTCTCTTGGAAGCCTGAACAACATGGCCCTATGGACAGGGTCCATTTTGCATCTCCTGATGAAATGGAAGAAGGCTTGGGTAATGACCACAGCGCAGTAGTGGGAAAGGGGTACACCTGCGGCAAGTATTCTTAGAGCACCTTGCACCTAATGACCAGGTTCTTTCCTGCCATTCGGAGGGAATGCTGCTCCCACTTTCCCAACTTCATCTTGTCAATTGGCACCAGTCAATTCTTGCCACATGCCCAAGCTCCTTTGAATGCTTTCCCAACAACTTCAGCTGATCAGACCTGACGGTGAAGTGAACAAACAATGGGTTGAACCAGTTGCCAAAGAACAAAGACTCAATTTTGCTTTGTTTGACTCTGGCCCTCCAGGCTTCAATAGCAAAGCCTGTAGAGAATTTTGGTATCGAGGAGAATAGGTTCTGGATTTTCATATTTAACCAAACATGTGCCTATTGCAGAAGTTCATGTAAGAGTTCCCATTTTATACTCAAAACACATTGATATCCTCATCCTTATGTTCACAAATTTCAGGCCATAAAAATAGAAGATTTAATCTGTGTGTGTGTGTGTGTGTGTGTGTGTGTGTGTGTGTGTGTGTGTGTGTGTGTGTGTGTGTGTGTGTGTGTGTGTGTGTGTGTGTGTGTGTGTGTGTGTGTTCCCTTGTATGAGAAAGAGAGAGAAAGACTTAATTTTGAAAACTGCAGAGTATTCTCATTAACATCCATAAATAAAACAAGTTCAGATGTTCAGATTTTGCACCTGAATATTTAAGTAGTGGTAGTGGAAATAGTTGACCATTGTGTAGAGATGAATAGGTTTCTGCAGCAACCACATATCAAAACAAATGCCTCCATGGTTGATTGATGTATAGAAGTTTAATTCCAGATTATATGATTTATATATAATTTATATGAATTATATTTGTTCACTGCATGAAGAATAAGAGCTTAAACCAGAAAGTAGTATTTACTGAGATGATTTTTATATATTTATGAGATAATATTTGCGCAAAATTTTCGTTGTTAAAGAATCTGTTTTTTTTTAACTAAATCAGAATTTTTAAATGAGAAATAATATCTGCATGCAAGTTAAGTCCATACTGCATTGAAAATTAGGTTACCTATTGTATATAAATGTTATTTGTATGTGCATTTCAAGTATAAATCATTATAACAAAATCATGTTGGAAAGCAGCCTGCATATTAGTTGACAGTTCTCTGAATCCCTGCCATAGTGTGTTGTGCAAAGTGAAAAGGCATAACATCTTCAGTTGTTCAGCTGTCATGGAGAATTTCTATAGTATTCGGATTGTTTAAATTTTGACCTTAAGCTCAACATATTTCATCAAAACATTGAAGTTGCTGGTCTTGTTGAAACCTCTTGTAATGCAGGTGGCTTCTCTTTTCTTTCTTAGTTCTGTTTCCAAACTGTATCCAAATGTCATCCATTTCTCTGTTACCCAAAATTTTCCACATTCATTTATCATCAAGGCTGCTGCAGTTTTGTTTTCCCAAATGCCACTTCTAAGCTCTAGTCTGTAGGTGCTCTCCCTAAGTGACAGAATTGAAGAATCAAAGCACCTCACTGCCAATTCAACTCTGTAATGCCCGTATGTTAGCCAAGGTAGGTACTTAAGTGGTTTTAGTTCAGAGTACCCTGCATGCACATATATTCGGAGTAAAAGTGATCATTCTCTGAAGTATACAGAGGGGGCAAACTGAGATGTAAACCTGTTTACAGGACTGGTATAAAACCAGTACTGCTGCCACATTGATGCTTTAATTCACATGGAGCGGAAAGAAGGAGTCCTTCCAACACACACCCAATTCCCTTCCCTGCTATCTCTGCTGCACAAAGTGATTATTAATTAAGTGCGGGTTAGCTGCTGATTAATTTGTGCAGAGTATTGGTTGAAGTAATATTCTTTTTGGTATTGCTAGACTGTTACAATTTGTCAAGTCTCTGAGGAATGTTGTGCGTTAAGCAGATTGTGGTCAACGCAAGACCACAGATGGCACAGTAGTGTAGCAGTTAGCATAACGCTATTATAGCGCCAGCGACCAGGGTTCATTTCCGCCGCTGTTTGTAAGGAGTTTGTACGTTCTCCCCGTGTCTGCGAGGGTTTCCTCCTTGTGCTCCAGTTTCCTCCCACATTCCAAAGGTTAGGAGCTGTGGGCATGCTCTGTTGGTGCCGGAAGAGTGGCGACACTTGCGGGCTGCCCCCAACACATTGTCAATGGCGCAAAAAGGTGCATTTCACTGTGTGATTCAATGTACATGTGAAAAATAAATAAATAAATATCTAAATATCTACATCTAAAAACAGCAAAGGGTTTCATCTGTGGAGGAAAGAAACATTGATAGGAGGAAGAGGACGAAAGTGAAAAGGATTGACGCCAATTATGTCCTGATTTGTGCAAAATGAAATCATGTGTTCTGCTACTGTCACTAGGAGTTCTTATCCCTTCTCTAATTTTCTTTTAAACAATCCATCAACCGTACATCCACACCTTCAACCGTACATCTGGCCACTGGGTCCTGATGATATGAAGGGTGAGTTGGCACTTGGGACTTAATAATGGGCAAGACATGATAATGGTACTGATCAATAAATCTTATGTGGCAGAAGGAAACATATGATTTTATATAAGAATAATGCTGTGAATGTTTAATAGATTAATGTTTCATGGTATTAGTGTTTTAAGGCAATGAACTTTCATCATACACCTTTGGCAAATTAGTTTATTAAGCTTAAGATTCCACTCACATCTATTGCCATGTAGTTTGAATAGGGATAGAGTGAGACAGCTCAGGTTACTGCTCTGCCAGCTGAGATAGTGCTTGGTAATGATTTATGGAATTTGGAGTTCATGACATATCAGAGAAAGACAGATCTGCCTGCACAGGTGCAGGGGCAGGTTCTTCTGTGGGGCAGTGAGGGGGAATGCTGGGATATGTCTGTGGCTCTCAGAACCCAAAGAACAGGAGAGAAAGTAAGTAATGCTCAACTCCAAGGGAGATAGGAGGGACTTTGTAAAGCCTTTCAGCTGTCCACATAGCATGTAAGAAGTATGACAGTGGATGAAGTTTCACAAACAAAATGAAAAATGACTTCTCCCAAAGCTACAAACTTTACCATCAATACCTTTACCACCAAGAAAGACAAGGGCCACAAAAGCATGGGATTGCCACAAACTGTAGGGTTCTCCTCCAGGTTGCACATGAAGCTGGTTAGAAAATATATCATCATACTCATGTTGTTGCTGAGTCTAAGTTCAAGAGTTCCCTACCCTGCAAAATTGTGGGAGTACCTTCACCAGGGACTGCAGCAGTTCAAAGCAGTGCCTCACTGCTACTTTCTCAATGGCAGCCATGGATAGACAGTGAGACCCACTTCTCAAATTAGTAAAAATAAAGCTTCCACCGTTTAAATTGACTTTATTCAGTGCATTTAGCCTAAACTGAGTGACAGTGAAGAAAAGAAGTACAGTAATTACCTTTAGTGCAAATTGGGTTTCCATGGTCTTTTGTGTGGGTTTAAAAAAATCATCATTCAAGAAGCTCAATATCTCCTGAGGGAATTAATCCTCAATCATTCCAATTTTGCTGGGTAGGGGGCAGATTTTGTTTTTGGTGATATACAAATTAGTTTAATCTCAAAACCTCCAAATAAAACTTGCAAAATCAGATGCAATTTTGGATGCAATTTATGTCTGCTTTGTTGTCTGTACTGAATACAATTTTGATAGCTACTTAGGTGTGTTTCAGATATTTTCAGACATTTAATCATATTTTTTGCTGTTAAACAAATAGTTCCCAATTGATAAAATTGGGTTTTCTGTTCACTGCACTCTCTCTAATTTACAGCTGATTCAAATAATATCATGATTCAACAGACCTGTTAAATTTAGAGTTTTGTTCTTCTTCCTTCACACACAATCCATTGTTACATTTCACCAAGGTAGGCAGTGAAATTGTGTTTGAACAAAAAAAAATACACTTTAATTCATGTCTTTGAAACAAACTGCGATATTCATCTGCTGCAGTGCACTGTTTGGAAGGTGCACAGATGCCTACTCTGGATTTACATAGAGGACTTCATCTGAGAGGCAGTGCAGATCTCCTGTCATGTAGTTTCTTGCTATAGTAATCCCTCACCACCCAGAATGACCTTTTTAATTCAGAAAGTGAGCCTTTCTGCTCTGTCCATGTGCACACCAGAAATTATGATTGGCAGAAAGGAATCAAACAAAATACCTAACATTTAACTTATGGTAATGATTTCCAACTGCCATGAGCAATTTAGTTCATGGTGAATAGTCCATGGTCTCAGAAAGGTGGTTAATTGTCTGAAACATTTCAGACGCCACATAGCAATCAAAATCAAGTTTGATCCAGTCAACTCTCAGTCTGCAAGACACTATGGCTAATGAGGAGGATCTAGGATTAACATACACTGCAGTTGGCATTCCAGACACAAATTGCATCCAAAATTGCATTTAACTTTTAAAGTTTTTCTGTAATTTGAGTTTGATATTTTTAAATCATTCATTTCAAATTTAATTCTTCTGCATAGAGAATGGTACTTTCAAGCAAATAAGGATGTTATAAGGTAAAAGCAAAATAGTGCACATGCTAGAAATCTAAGATAAAAGTGAAAACGCTAGACATGCTTAGAAAGTCAGGCGGCATCTGTGGAGAGAGAAACAGAGTTAATAATGTATTAGTCTAATAACCAGAAATAGGAAAATTACAGGGTAAAACAAAATTCAAGATACAGAGAAAGAACAGGGTGGGGAAGAAATAAAGGGAAGACCTTTGACAGAGTGGAGGGCAGGAGTGATTGAATGCTGAAGGGAAATACTGCAAGGTAGAAGGGGTGGTAGAGACAGTAGTGAATTGCAAAAGATAAGTCTGGAGGAAGTGTAACTGTCAAAGATAAAGCTGAATGCGACCTTGTTGAAAAAGTATGGGACACTCAGGAAACAGAGGCCTGCCTGTCTGTCTGTCTATCTATCTATCTATTTATTAATTATGGGGATGGGATCGGGGGTGGGATTTGGGCATCACTGGCATGGCCAGCATTTATTGCCCACCCCTAATTGTCCTTGTGAAGGCAGCCTTGAGCCACAACCTTGACCTGCTACAGTCCTTCAGGTGTAAGTGCTGTAAGGTAAGGAATTCTTGAAATACTCGACAGCTGTCCATCCAGGCCATGCCACCTTCTTGCAGCTACCATCAGGCAGGAGGTACAGAAGCCTGAAGTTCCACACCACTAGGTTCAAGAACAGCTACTTCCATTCAACCATTCGGTTCTTGAACCCACTGGCACAACACTAATCACTGCAGTTTAGCAACACAATGATCACTTTGATCACTTTGCAATAAAATGGACTTTTTTGTTTGTTCTAATTGTGTTCTTGTAAAAATTGTGCAGAATTTATGGTTATTTTATGTTTTTCTGGTGAATGCTGCTTGTATGATGCTATGTGCCTGTGATGCTGCTGCAAGTAAGATTTTCATTTCATCTGTGCATACATGTATTTGTGCATGTGACAATAAACTCGACTAACTTTGAGCTTTGAGGGAATGGCGATATATTTTCAAATCAGGCTGATATGTAGCCAGAGGGAATCCTGCAGGCAAAGACAGTCCCATAAGTCTGTCAACCCTGACTTTCTGGTGGTAAAGGTCATAGTGGTAAAGTTCATGGGTTTGGTAGATGCTGTCAAGATATCCCTAGCAAGTAATTGTGGTGCATTTTGTAAATGGTATTTGCTGCAGCCACTGTATGTCAGTAGTGGAGGAAATAATTGCTTAGAGTGGTGGACAGAGTCCCAGTCAAACAGGTTGTTTTACCTTTGATGGTGTCGAGCTTCGAGAGTGTTGCTGCAGCAGCACTCATCCAGGCAAGTGGGGGGGTATTCCATCACACTCCTGAATTGTCTTCAGTTGACGGTGGAAAGGTTTTGATGTGTCGGAAGTGCTATCGTCAGGACATACAGAGATTTATAGTAGGATGCTGTCCTTTTACTTGTGAACAGGTCCTATCTGTGCATTTTTCCACATTATTGATTGGTGCTAGAGTTGTAACTATACTGGAACAACTTGGCTAGAGGCACGGTGAGTGCTGCACAACAACTGGAATGTTGTCTGGACCCATTGTCTTTACCATATCCAGTGCTCTCAGTCATCCTGTGACAGCATGTGGAGCAAATTGAAATGGTTGAAGATTGACTTCTGTAACAGTGGGATCATAAGAGGAAGCCGGGATGGATCTTCCACTTGACACTTGTGAGTGGAAGTGTGTTGCAGAATTAATGACAGACACCTGGAAGCTCAGGGTCATTGCTGTGGACTGAATGCAAAGTGGTCACCCAATTTGCACTTGATTTCTCCAATGTGGAGGATATCACAGCATGATAAGTGAACTTAGTATAACAAATAGAAAGAAGTACAAATAAATTATTATGCCACCTGGAATGGAGGAGAGTTGTGGTTATATGGGAAGGTACTGTGAAAAGGGCAGTGGGTATTGGTGGAGTTGGAAGAGTGAACCAGAGAGAATGGTCTTTATAAAGTACTTTAATAAATGAATGGCATGGAGGTTATGGGGCATGGGTTAAGTTGCAGGAAGGATCCAAGAGTGGGGAGGTGGAGGGTGCAGTTGAAACTCCACAGACATACTAAGGGTCTACAGCCAGATATCTGCCAAAAAGCCGACAGAACTTGCAATGTATTTTGTTTCCAGGCACTAAGAAAAAAAGAGCAGTGGAAGTCTTGAACATATTTACTCTTTGGTGATTCAGCCATAAACTATTAGTGATTCACTGCTATCAAAAGCATAAAGTAGGAGCTTGGAAGATATACTTACAAGAAAAGGATCATTTCAGTATGGAGGTTGTTGGTAGCCGTGGCTATTGACACTTGAGTCATTAATGCCATTAATAGAGAAAAAGGTTGTAGGAGTAGCATCAGAAAATTAATGCAAGTGGATGGCTCCAGTGTGAAGTTAGACCAGGCTTATGAACTGAAATGATCTCCTATATTGACATGTCTATGACTCAACTCTGCTACTTTATATTGTAATCCAAGGAGGAATTTCCAGAAAACATTTCGGTGTTCAAGCAATAGATATTGGTATTAAGCATTGTTCTAAGGAATATGTTATGGATATGCTATTCAATGGATTCAGAAGCAGCAATATCTTGTGAGAATTCGAGGGAGAGAATTTGGGATAATGCTTCAGGCAATACCTCAACTGGCTAAATGAAAATTTTAAAAAATGCAGATGATGGAAATCTGAAATAAAAACAGAAAATGCTGGAAACACTCAGCAGGTCATGCAGCATCTGTGGAAACAGGAGTTAAAGTTTCAGTTCTGAAGAAGGGTCTCAGACCTGAAATGTTAACTGATTCTCTTTGCTGAGAGTTTCCAGCATTTTCTATTTTTACCCTAGTTGGGTAAATTTCATTTCAATTTCATGTTCCAACTTTTTCCAGTTCAGATGAAAGGTCATTGACCTGAAACACTAATTCTGTTTCGTTCTGCCTCACCTGATTTGTATTTTCTGCATTTCCTGTTTTTATTTCAGATTTCCAGTTTTTGCAACCATTTGCTTTTCCATCTCCTTTACTGCATAAATTATATATATTTTCCATTTTATATGAGAGATACCATGGCTTTCTGAATACCACAGTGCTGTGATCCCATGTACATAATAATTGAACTGAGAGTGTCCAAATTTATGCCAGCAGCTCACAAAAATGATAGACAGACATCTCCTAATTCTCTTTCAAAATATCTATCTTTAATATTTTCAGCATTGCTCATTGTGAAAGCTTCATGACACATTGAGATTATTTGAATAACACTCAAAAATCATAGCATTAAAATTGAAATTCTGGGCTGCAAGCCTCTTCATAGCAAGGAACCTCATGCATTCACATGCTATGATCAGTCTGAATTGTAGGTCTCACTGTGTCACATTCTGCAATAGGCTCAGCCTGAACTGTATTGATGTCATGCCTAAGTCTGCCATTCCAGAGGTACAGAAATGAAATTCAATTAGAATCCAACTTGCTGAAAAAAATCCATAATCTATGTGTGGAAATTTACATTGTACAAGCAACCATTGGCTCTTTTGCTGGATATAATCAATAAGTTCCACATTCAGACACTTACAAAAATGTGTTCAACTGGATCTTAAACCATTTTCTCTTTTTGACTGGTCTGCAACAATTCTTCATGGTTTCCTTAGAGTTCAACAACAACTACAACTTGTATTTATATAACGTTTTTAACAAAGCAAAACATTCCAATGCAGTTCAAAGGAATGTTCTCAACAAAATTTGACACAGCCACATAAAGAATGCAACAGGGCAGATGGCAGCTTGGTCAAAGAAGTCATTTGTAAAGGTGTGATGAAAAATATAGAGAGATTTTAGGGAGTGTTTGGGATGGCAGGGGTGACAGGGGTGAGGGATAGTAAATTATCAAAGTTAAGACCTCAACATTTGGAACTTCAACTGCCAATGGTGGAGTGATTAATATCACGTTACTCAAGATAGCAGAACTGGAGGATATTTCCAAGGACTGGAAAAGGTTGCAGTGGTTATGAGGGCTGAAGCAATGGAAGGATTTGGAAATAAGGATCAACATTTTTAAAAATGACAAGGCTCAACATCTTTGCATAGGTTTGAAATACCCTGGCATTATAAAAAGGTGAAAAAAGTCAATGTTAAGGATAAAAATTAACTTGTGTCTCCAGCTTCAATCAATGATGCACTTAGTTACTTTTACCAAATACTGTACCAAGTGTATACTTTCCTCTATCACATGTGCTAGAATAATCAGGCAATATTCAAACATATGATCTGAAATTTTAATCAAAAGTTATTGGCACCAGACTTGAGTGCGTTACCATCTGATATTTGGACCTGTCTCTAAAAATCTAGCCCCACTAGAATGTGAACACTCTGCAGTGGGAAACCCAAGTTGAAGGGGGTTGAAAGGTATTCAAACAGAAGGGGTGAAATTCTGGTATCTGCTTGCTAAAGGTGCCAGTAATTTATTCCTGTCCACCTGCTGTAGAGACATTGACCTGTGGCAAAGGTGAAAATTACATATTCCATTTGTAGATTGGATTGGGTTTTGTGGACAAAATGAAAAAATGACTCCTGCAGCTTATGATAGAAAATCTGGGAATGGGTGGCAGGTAGGATGCAAGTCCATTGTCCCAGCTATTCCTTTCCCCTGTGAAACACATCCTCACCTTCACAACATGGGGTCACTTCTCATTCCTTTCTCCCACCTCTTTTGAATTTAAACCAGTTCACTCCTAAGCTGGGATCTCACCAATGCTCTCAATTCTGCTCCTGATATAGCAGTAGAGTTTCTTTCTGAGCCCTGTGGAAATCTCCATTTAAAGCTGATGTGGTAAAATAGTTCTACTATCATGGAGATAATGAACTTTAAGTTTATTGTCATGGGCATTAATACCCAGGGCATAAATGCCTTGAAAATTTGCTCTATGCAGCACAGAATATTACAAACATGACAAACACAAATTACATAAACTTAAATTAACATAAATTATACATAACTTACACAACAAAATAAAAAAAATAGACATAATGACGTTCGTGCAAGTTGAGGGAAACATAGTCCGAGGTAGAATTAAGGTTTTGCAGGTCGGTTCAAGAACCTAATAGCAGTGGGGAAGAAGTTGTTGTTGAATCTTGAGGTGTGGGTTTTCAAGCTCCTGTACCTCCTGCCTGATGGCAGCATCAAGAAGAAGGCAAGGCCCGGATGGTGAGGTCCTTAATGATAGATTTTGCCTTCCTGAGACATTGGCTCTTGTAGATGTCCTCGATGGTAGGAAGAGCTGTACCCATGATGGAACTGTCTAAGTCCATCAATCTCTGTAGCCTCTTGTGTTCCTATGCATTGGGGTTCCCATACCAGGCCTTGATGCAACCAGTCAGAATGCTTGCCAGTGTACATCTGTAGAAGTTTATCAAAGGTTTGTGAAGTAATATGAAGGTGTAATGTTTATGCAGCAGCCAATTTAAACATAATTAAGTTCTATAATTAGCAGCAAGATAATGAACTATTTTGAGGGATAAATATTGATCTGGGCACTGGGAAAAACTCCTCTGATTTATTTTAAAATCATGCCATGGATTCTTGTAATACACCCCTGAGAGGACAGATGGAGCCTCAATTTAACCTCCAACAATGCAGTACTGGAGTGTCAATCTAGATTCTATACTCTGGTGTCAGATTTAAACCGTTACCTTTAAATTTAGAAGGAAGAGTGCTGCCAGCTCATCTACAACTGACACCAGTTTACCTGCCATGCGCTGTCACAGCTAATCTTATTCTTTAATGCTGTTCAAATTTATACTGAAAACACAGGGGAAAAAATACAATAAAAGGGAAAATGGAATCTCTTTGTAAAAAGACTATGTAACCTAGAAAAAGGTGTTACCATTGACATTGTTTCCTGAAGCTCATTTTGAATTATCTGAAGGCTAGTGTGCAAATTGGTATAAGGACTGATTCTCTAAGTGAAACACCCGGCAAGGAATACTGCACGATAAACCTTCCATTTAAGGATTGATCTGTCAGGAGCTGCCTGAATTTTCCAGCCAGTGCTCCCTGAAACATCCAACAGCCTCTCTGATTAATACATTAGGACACTGTTATTTAGTAATGTGGCACAAAGTAAACAAAGTGACCCAAGTGACATTGTGTTAATGAGATGTATTAATTTAGGGAAACTGCATAAAAACAGATAATCACTTTTGTTTTCTGCTTTTGATTCTCACATGTTTAGTTATATTTAGTGCCAAATGCTGAGACGTTCCAAACACGGGCTTCTTCAGTGCTACATGGTGAAAAATCAATGTTTTTCAGAGTGGAATTCAATTTGCAGTTATTCTATATGAATCCAAAAATTATACTGGGCACGCTGTCACAATTCACAGTTGTGGATGTGGCCCATTTTCCACATAGGAAGGACACATAAAAGCATCAGTTCATGTCCCACACACATTTAGAAAACTGCCAGGGGAAATTAGGCCATGTTGATCCAATTTGAATCGGTCACTGAATAGTCATAACAGAACCAGGTTATCATAATGCAGTCTGATATGCTGCAGTACGATTTAAAGGTCCACTCACACATTTAGTAGAATAAGAGGAAATATAGATATGTCCAGGAAATCCAAGGAAAATACTCTGGAAGGGCTCACTTCTGCAGAGCCTACTCTGGCAGACTCTATAGATACTGTACCTATGCTCTTATTTCAACCACTCCAGGGACCAAAATCAGCAGAGCTAAGGTTTTCAAAATCAATGGGGATAGATATCTGCAACCTTCTGCAGACACAGCTCTAGGCACAGACCTGTGCTTGGGTTGTTCTGCCTGTTGACCATAGGGTTACTCTCATATCCACGCAGCAGTACTGTACCCCCAGATCCAGAGAACACAAAAAATTGTAGATTTATGTGGATCCTTCTTACCTTCCAACATTTTCATTGTTCAAGGGACAAGTTTATGGAGGTTAATCACACTGAGCATAAAGTCACATGAACACATGAGCAAAAAACAGAGTGCTGGAGGAACCCAGCGGGTCAGAGCATTTGTGGAGGGAAACAGATGTTTCAGGCCGAGACCCTTCATCTGGTCCAGATGATATCTGACCCACTGAGTTCCTCCACCACTTTCTTTTTGCTCCAGATTCCAACATCTGCAGTCTCTTGTGTCTCTTATCAACATATGTTGTCCTTAGCAAATGAATAGCATTATTTCAGTGATTGATTAAGGATCCTTAAAGACTTCAGTCAAAAGTTTTCAATAAAGAACTTTAGAACCACCCGCATTGTTAGATGTGTAAGCACTTACAATTTTCCTAACAATGCAATGACCAATCAGATAGATCATGAGAAATCTTTGCAGCACTGCTTGAATTACAGCAGTTCTTGCTGTAACAGGTAATTGCTTAACGTCTCATTGAGCAATATCTACATTGATTACAATTAGTGAGGGTATCTGATTGAAAAGTCAGGTAATAAACTTATTGAGCAAAATGTTTTGCATTTCTAAAGTAACTTTTGCATTAATGACACCACTTGTGAACTGACACAAAGTTACTGACATCAACATCAGCTAAATAAAATGTAAACAAATCATGTCTCATTTTTGCAGATGACTTTACTATTACAGATCAAGCAGTAATATTGAGGTCATATTGGATAATCAAATGACAAAAGTTGGAGGAAGAGACAACACTGGGAGGATTGCCAATGGAGTGGACCATCTGATTTAGAAATTGAGCGATCCACTAACTTTTGTTGCAAACTGGGTAGATCTTCAGGAAATCTGTCTCCTTATCAGAGCATTAGCCGTTTACAAATCAAACAGTAAGTTGGATTGCTCATTGACTTTGGCTTCCAGTGTCTTCATCCATGCAATGATCGGCCACCTCTGACTTTAACTTGCTTAATTGGTAATGCATTAGAGCCTGCTAAGAGGCATTCACTTTGTATTTCCTGAGAAGTTATTTGATCCTTAAACTCTATGGGGAAAATGTGCCACTCCCTATCAATGAATGATGCCACATTATTACCTTCAGAACTGGAGCACTAATTTCTTTATGAGGGGAATTGAAGATTGTCTTAGCTGCTATTGCCCATTGGGTGCTGAGGTTGTTTCAATTTGTTTATGTTTTCATTGATCTTGAATAACTGAGTGAAAGGATGAAAGGTTTAATGAAGGACAACATTATAGAATGCATTAGTCCTTCTCTCATGGGGCTTTACAGCCACTACATTCCATTTTATGAAATGTTTACAGTCAGAGAGATTAAGGGCTTCCTCATTTAAAGCAAAAGATTAGGTTTCCCCAAAGCCCAACAGGAAAAGGACCCTCTTCTCAAGTGTGGGGGGGGGGGACTTCGATCTCATGAGGGACCCCAAGTGATGGTTACTTGCAATGTTAGCCTGGAAAACAAAGGGGAAAAAGTAGTTGCAAAGTACAGCAGTGATGTAGCTAATTTCTACATGTTTTGTCTCCGGGTGTGAGAATGTATCAGGATGTCTGTGTGAGTGTGTGTGTATATATGTGTGTCTCAGTGCCTACCTGTCTAAGCATGTGAGTGTGTATGGCTCTGTGCCTGCCTGTCTCTATGAGTGTGAGTGTGTGTGTGCCTGCCTGTCTCTGCGAGTGTGTATGTGTGCCTGTGCTTGTCTTTCTCTGTGTGAGTGTATAAATATGAGTGTATATGTGTGTGCATGCGCACGGTGCCTGCTTGTCTCTGTTTGTAATTGTGTGTGGCTCTATACCTGCCTGCCTCTGTGAGTGTGTGTGTGTGTGTGTGTGTGTGTGTGTCTGTGTGTGCTCAGTGCTTGTCTGCCTCTGAGTGCAAGGGTGTCTGTGTGGTTTGGTGCCTGCCTGCCTCTGTGAGTGTGAGTGTGTAACTGTATGTGTGTGTGGCTCTGTGCCCATCTGTCCCTGTGCGTGTTTGTGTGATTGTGTGCATCTGCCTGCCTGTCTCTCTGTGTGGGTGTATGTGGGTATCTGTGCTATTCTATCCTTGAATGTATATGTGTATAATTTGTTGCCTGAAGGGTCTGAGTGCAACAGCTGAAGGAACATCTTCGAAGTGTGAGAGTTCTAACCTTGCTTTTGTTGCGGCAGTACTCCATGTTTAGAGGTGTTTCACTCTTTGTGGTTACGAAGACTTCCACCTGTTCTGCACAGAAAGGCCCCAAACACAAGGCAGTTCCCTTCTGGTGTGCAACTCATCTACTAGAATCTCAAAGACCTTGCCAATAAAACAGGGGCATGTACCCTCTCCTCTCCTGTCCCTCTCTGCTTTTGCACAAAGCACCCTATGTGTGGCTTCAAGGTAGATGGCTCTTTAAGGGTTGTGTGTACTTATTGTGAGGCTGAATGCCAGTAATTGGGCTGCAACAGCAATCTAACTGTATAAATCAGCTTGGATGAAACAAATGGTGCTGTTACAGAGCAGATAAATTCCTGAACAAAAGTTCTTGCATTTTGAATTATATGATTTTTGCTGCTGCTAATCCTTGAATTCAGTTTCAACATTACATGGAAGAGAGCAAACACATTTTTAAAGATCTTAATCATCAAATAATATGAATAATAATTTGTTTGGATACCTGCTGAGAATGTGATTTAAGAGCTACTGGCCTAGAACTTGCTCTACCAACTTTAAATGCCATTGAAACAATGTAACGCTGTTACCATAATTCTGTTCCATAATCCTGTCCCCTTGGACTTTGGTAGTGCCGGACTGACAGATTTTCCAGACAATTGGATATTGATCTTATTAACATATTTTTATTTCACTTTTAGATGTTATACATTAAAATAATAAATCCTCTAATGAACCTGGTGAGTTTAAAAGGAATGTGGAAAACAGGGCCCCAGTGTGTTCAAAGGCTGTACAAGAAATGGGGCCTCAGTGTATTTAAAGTTTGCATTGGAAGCAGGCCCCAGTGGGTTTAAAGAGAGCATGGGAAATGGGGTCCAAGTGAGCTAAGCGCCAAACCATCTGTATTTCCAAACAATCAAGTAGCAGACTTTGGAGTATTACTGTATTAAAGTTGCAAAAAGACGAGGATCTTTAATTGCAAGAACAGTGCTGTTGGATATCCCTATAAAATGTTGCACTGTGTCTGTTTCAATGTAGAAGTCTTGCTACTGCATTCTTGGCAGTTAACTCTCAAAACGAAACATAACAAGCAACATTCTTCTAGCTACTTGAAAGTATTGCTATTTTATAAATGGATGATGCAGTGGTGGAAGGTGAGGTTGGAGAGTGCTTCCAGGAGGTCAGTTGGACCTGGAAAAGCCAGTGTAGAACATGCTCTTTGTGTAAAGAGTGCACAGAGATAGTCCAGGACTACAACCAAGCATTCCTGCTCGGAGACTGCCAGGGAGGTTTCCATCATAGATACTAGTGTCTACACTTTGGGGAAACTTGCAATGCAGCAAGTGCTCATGTGCCTCTGTGCTCCTGTTGATGAAATCTTTTCTCCCGGGTGACCTCCTTACTGCAGCTGTGAATAGAAAACTGTGAAATATGGCATAAATCAGCCTGAATGATCCCATCTCTAGGAAGCTGAGCATGACAGTAATCTTGATCTCTTTGGGCAAAAAGAGTCCAGACATCAGTGCAAGACGGTGTTCTGAGGAAACAGTAAGCCATAAATTTCAATGAGGGCAGAGAATGTAGTGTGATTCTTGGCCCTTTAAATAGTGCAGTTTCAGTAGAAAAAGGGTTAGTAAAAGACAGTTGTTCTGTGAGTAAATAATGCTTGTTTATTTACCAGACCAGTGAGATTGAAAAATCATGCTGGACACAAATTTTGCATGTTGCACTACCGTTGATGTCATTTGGGGGAGTTTTACACTGGAAAAAAATTGCTGGAGAGATTGAAAATCTTGCAAATAAAACCTCCCCAGTTGAATTGAAAACCTCACCAATTGAACTTCCTTATACACAAATGTGGATAAATTGCCATTAATTTGGGTTAAGCCAATTTTCAAATGCATGGCATTATTTTTTTTGGAACTATGCAAGAGGATGTTTAGACTCCCATGTTTCAGTGAACAAATTCAGCTCTTTTTCTGCATGGGCTCTTGCCTAAAGTAATAACTCAGGGAGGATGAGACTTTTTTTGGCTCAGCTTGTGCTATGCTGTAAGTAAAGTGGCAAGAGACAGATATAGATCAGAAGGCCATCAACAACAAGCTGTTTCTAGAGAAAATATCCTGTTGCTATCAGAACATGAAGTAAATGTGGTATGACTTGTGTTTTAAGTGGTATGAATGAATTGATATGCTTTATGCATGGTTTGGCATTGCTGAGTGAGAAGAGTACATGTCTTCAGGTTCAAAAGTTCTCCTCCCAATTCACCCATTTGGATGAAAAGCTACATCTGTGCACTTCCTTTATCCACATCATTTGTTAAAACACAGCATTTTGTTTCCTCTAGAGGAAGTTGGCTTGCTATATCAAGGCCAGAAACAATGCTGGAAAACCATTGCTGCATTTGAATTTGTTAGTCATGAGGCTCTTTTACAGGCAGGTCACTGAGATTTGGGAGCCCCATTAAGTTATTTGAGTGCTTGTTCACTTGACGTTTGCATAACTGAGCAAATTTCACAGCATCCAGATAGTGGAAGGCATTCAGACTGCATGTGTTCCTGTCATTGTATTGTATTGATCATGTCCACGTTGCTATAGAATGGCAGCTGTGGCTCTGTGGGTTTCCTGCAGGTGCTCTGGTTTCATCCCACATCCCAAAGATGCGCGTTTGTTAGTTTAGTTGGCTATTGTAATTTACTCCTATTGTTGGTCGGTTACAGGAGAATCAGAGGGGCAATGATGGCTAAGTGAGAGAACATTCTTGCAGGGAGATGTGGGAGAGTGAGACCGATAAGGACAGTCTCAGAGCTGGCTATAGGTCCGAGGGGCTGAATGGCCTCCTGTGTCATAATGAAATAATATTTGTGCACCTGCTCACTGATATCTTCAAGGGCAAAATGAAGAATCGCTGGTTGTGCATTCCATGTCCAAATGTTTACAGAGAGCAACTTAAGTTATCTGATTCACAGAATGCAGCATGCTTCATTATAGTGAAAGTATCACCATTATTGATGAGGGGTCATTCGCCTGAAAAGTTTTAAGGAAAAGACTTAAGGTACTTCATTCAGAAAGTCAGGAGGTATGGGATCCAGGGAAACTTGGCTGTGTGGATTCAGAATTGGCTCACTCATGGAAGACAGAGGGTGGTGATAGATGGAGCATATTCTGCCTGGAGGTTGATGACCAGTAGTGTTCCGCAGGGATCTGTTCTGGGACCCCTGCTCTTTGTGATTTTTATAAATGACTTGGATGAGGATGTTGAAGGATGGGTTAGTAAGTTTGCTGATGATACAAACATTGGTGGTGTTGTGGATAGTGTAGAAGGTTGCTGTAAGTTACAACAGGATATTGATAGAATGTAGACCTGGGCTGAGAAGTGGCAGATGGAGTTCAACCCAGAAAAGTGTGAAGTGATACACTTTGGGAGATCAAATTTGGAGGCAGAATACAAGGTTAATGGCAGGACTCTTAGCAGTGTGGAGGAACAGAGGGATCTTGGGGTCCACGTCCATAGATGCCTCAGGGTTGCCATGCAGGTCGATAGGGTTGTTAAGAAGGTGTATGGTGTGGTGGCCTTCATTAGTCGGGATATTGAGTTGAAGAGCCACGAGGTAATGTTGCATATCTGGTTGGACCAAACTTGGAGCATTGTGTTCAGTTCTGGTCACCTCATTATTGGAAGGATGTGGAAGCTTTAGAGAGGGTGCAAAGGAGATTTACCAGGATGCTGCCTGGATTGGAGAGCATGTCTTATGAGGATAGGTTGAGCGAGCTAGGGCTTTTCTCTTTGGAGAGAAGGAGGATGAGAGGTGACTTGACAGAGGTGTACAAGATGATAAGAGGCATAGATCAAGTGGACAGTCAGAGACTTTTTCACAGGGCAACACCTACATTAGACTATTGTTTATTGACTACAGCTCTGCCTTCAATACAATAATCCAAGCAAACTTGACACCAAACTTTGAGACCTAGGACTCAACACCTCCCTCTGTAACTGGATCCTTGACTTTCTAACAAACAGACCGCAATCAGTGAGGATAGGCAGTAATACCTCCAGCACGATTATTCTCAACACTGGTGCTCCACATGGCTGCATCCTCAGCCCTCTACTCTACTCCCTATACACTCATGACTGTGTGGCCAGATTCTGCTCTAACTCCATCTACAAGTTTGCAGATGATACCACCATGGTAGGCCATACCTCAAACAGCGATGAGTCGGAGTACAGGAAGGAGATAGAGAGCTTCGTGGAATGGTGTCATGACAACAACCTTTCCCTCAATGTCAACAAAACTAAAGAGCTGGTCATTGACTTCAGGAAAGGGGGCAGTGTACATGCACCTGTCTACATCAATGGTGCTGAGGTCAAGAGGGTTGAGAGCTTCAAGTTCCTGAGAGTGAACATCACCAACAGCCTGTCCTGGTCAAATCACGTAGATGCCACGGCCAAGAAAGCTCACCGGCGCCTCTACTTCCTCAAGAGGCTAAAGAAATTTGGTTTGTCCCCTTTGACTCTCACCAACTTTTACTGATGCACCACAGAAAGCATCCTATCTGGATGTATCACGGCTTGGTACGGCAACTGCTCTGCCCAGGACCGCAAGTAACTGCAGAGAGTTGTGGACACAGCCCAGCGCATCACGGACACCAGCCTCCCCTCCTTGGACTCTGTCTTTACCTCTCGTTGTCTTGGTGAAGCAACCAGCATAATCAAAGACCCCATCTACCCAGGACATTCTCTCTTCTCTCCTCTTCCATCGGGTAGAAGATACAGGTGCCTGAGGGCACATACCACCAGACTTAAGGACAGCTTCTACCCCACTGTGATAAGACTATTGAATGGTTCCTTCATACAATGAGATGGACTATGTCCTCATGATCCACCTTGTTGTGACCTTGCACCTTATTGCACTGCACTTTCTCTGTAGCTGTGACACTTTACTCTATGCTGTTACTGTTTTTACCTGTACTACATCAATGCACTTTATACTAACTCAATGTAACTGCACTGACCTGTACGATTAGTCTGTAAGACAAGCTTTTCACTGTACCTTGGTACAAGTGACAATAATAAACCAATACCAATACCAATGGCTAACACGAGGGGGCATAATTTTAAGATGATTGAAGGAAGGTATAAGGGGGATGTCAGGGGTAAGTTTTTTACACAGAGAGTGGTGGGTGCGTGGAACACACTGCCAGCAGGGGTTGTGGGGGCAGATACATTAGGGACATTTAAGAAACTCCTAGATAGCCACATGAATGATGGAGAAATGGAAGGCTATGTGAGAGGGAAGGGTTAGATAGATCTTAGAGCAGGATAAAATATCGGCACAACATTGTGGGCCAAAAGGCCTGTACTGTGCTGTAATGTTCTATGTTCTACTGATCAATGCTACAGGGCTTCTTTCTGTGTGAGACTTAGCAAAACCAGAACACTTTATAAGAAGACTGTGGAACTCATTCAATTTGTAACTGCTCATTTTGGTTCCATGGAGAGCACTCTGTCTCGTATTCTGATGATCTGAATGAATCAGTCTGATATGTAAAACAAACCGTATGAGGTGAGTAATGTCATGGAAAAAGTTTTTTGTTATAGATGGAATCTGAAGTGCACCAAATGCCATTTCCTGTGGCAGATGCTATAACCTCCTCACTGTGCAATATTCCACAGTGGATGCCATCATTCCAGCTATAGGAGCAATGGTTGGAAAGGTCAGAAAGGGCAAGCATGTTTGCACAATTCCAGCAGTGATAGAGTGGGGCTGTGGTTATGAATTGCAGTATGTCATACATTTAAATTTATTATTCTGTGCTCTATCATATTAATGACTTTTATGAGAAGAATGTGTCCTGCAATGTGAGGAGAGACAGAACATTTACATGTTGGCTGTCAGGAAGTACCAATCATGTGTAAACATTAATTCCAGTAAAAATGTCAGTGGAGCATAATTCTTGGATAGAGAAGCAATAACACCTTAGGAAGCTCTTGCATCTAATGCTGATACATGAGAATCACTCACAGCTGGAGGCAGGGATAATTTTGCTTCCCTGAAGGTGTTAAGAAGGGAAGTGGTGCGGAATGTTAATGAGCCCACTGAGAAGCCTCCAGATTTGCTTGTGCTGCTTCTCACTTCGGGGCTGGCGCCAATATCTTTGTCTGTACCTAAGGCTCCATGTGTGTCAGTGTAAGTGGTTGTGAAATTTCTGAAACATCACTCACTCTCACTGTCTCCCTGCAGCATAATACACTACAGTTATAGCACCCACTGGTAGGTATTAACCGTGCAGAATGTAAAACAAAACAAACCTGCCTGGACCAAAGAAAACCAGTGAAGAATTCATTGCACCCAACAAAATTCAACATCCTGCTACATTATCAATCCATTAAGGGGCATTAAAGCAATTTTAGGGGTCAGATGGCTCACTCCTGCTCCTATTTCACAAGTTCTTAGAATGATGATGTTTAAAAGTTCTCGTTACAGAAGACAGAAAATTGAGAATGACTGTATAGCTTCCGATTGATGCTTTTCACCACTAGCTACATGTGCTACTATAAATCAAAAATATATACAAACAATTCTCCTCTACTACTGAGGGTTTTAGACTTACTGCCCTTCCAAAAAAGGCACAGTCTAAATACTGGCAGATATTATGTTCTGAATAATGATGAAAAATGTCGTGCCCTTTTGCTTACAATAGTAAATTGAAAGACTGATGAGTCCTGTGAGACCAAATTTTGGCACATCTGTAATGTTACTTCCCTACTGAATTGTAATCTTTCAGTGCACAGCTATTATGCTGAGGAAAATCATACTTTGCTTTGAATTTTTGAAAAGGTAAAGCCTTGTCTGACTTCCGTGTGCTTCCTTAAATCTACATTTCTCTTTCGGGTATTGCAACCACAGTGGTAAGTGGAGCCATCTCTGTTTTTATCCTTGCTTCACAGAAGTGTTATAAAATGCAACTTCAGAGCATATTACCAAAAGCTTTCTGAGAAAGGTAGGCTTTAAGGAACATCTTAAAGAAGCAGGTAAAAAGGTAGGAAATTTTAGGGAGGGATTTCAAATCTCAGCAGATTGAAGTTTAGAAAATGCTATACCACTACTTAAGAAAAGACAGTTTTGATCATGTACCATTGTACATGTGTGCAGTCTAAGAAGTACCTTGAAAACACCAGACACTTCTAATGTTTCCAACATGTTGCTCTACAAATTCTGCATATTATTTTATCAAAAGACAGAAGCTTGTAAGGAACATACACTACATACTACATGATTATATCGTTTCCAGTTTAGTGCACATTGGAACTTTCCATGCACAAATTGATTGTTTCTTACATTATAGCAATGAGCACACTTCAAAAGTGCTTTATTGGCTGTAAATAACATTGACATGCTGCAAAAGACCTTATAAGTGCAAGCCTTTCTTTTATTTCCTGTAGTTGGCAATATGATTGTATAAAATAAGTTTGCTGCCTTGTTACTCGATGTTATGATTTTTGTAGTGTTTGTGGTAATCATTTCCTTTGTTTCAAGGTTTTCTTCTGTTTGTTGCATATGATGAAGTTACAAACAATTTGTCTAAAAGTAACAAAGAGAAAATGAAATCTCCTTCAAGGCAATATATTACCAATGACTTCATCAGGAACAATACTTCTAGGTAAAGCAAATAAATTTTACACTAGTATTAAACAATTTCCAATATTCATCACATTGTACTGTTTTGTTGAGAAACAAAATCAAGATGATTATTATGTCCTTATTTAGCACCAACTGAGAACTCTGGAGAGAACTTAATTGAAGTACTCTTCAAACTACAATAAAAATTAAATTGTATCCATTGGTGCATATTGATGTATTTTCTAATTCAGTTGGAAGCATGAACTGACAGTTTGATAAAGTGATAGTCACCAGATTTAATAAAAGTTTATGTTCTTGTGCTAATTTGTAATTTTCTGCCATTGAGGTCATCAATATTTTTTTCAGCAAGTCAGATAGCATTACTGGTGGAAAAACAAATAAGGGAGAACCTGGCTTTGTAGTTAAGTAATTTATAATAACACTTTAAATACTGTATTACTCAGTTAATCTCCAATATTTTATCATTGTCTCTAACACACAATATATGCAAGAGTTCTCGGAGGCCAGTTAAGATATTTGGTACCATCTCAGTGTAGGGCACAGACTCAGCTCCATACTACATAGCTGGCAACAGAGCTAACCTGTTGTGGGGAGCTAACAGATGGTAGGAGCCTCCTTTGAGAAGAGGTGGATGAGTAGAGAAAGGTGATCAGGCTATTCCCATCAACTCCTGAATTCAAGATCTGTTTGGTTTTGGCAGATGGCTGGTAGCAAATAAGTCATCTTCTGAGTTGCAGCAGTGGTGGGTGTGGAAGGGAAAATTATAAATAGTTTATGAATGCAAAGTAGATTTAAAGGCAATTGCAGAAACATCAAATACCATAGTAATTACATGATCTGAATAAATGTTGCAAAATGCTAACCTACGATTTCAAGGTTTAATATAGAACTCAAAGTGACAATAACAACTTCACTAATCCCTGATGTTCACAGGAGACTTCTAGGCTTAAAGTACAGTTGTCTGATGATAAAAAAATAAAGATTTGTAATTACTGAGTTTTACTTTATTGTCTAATACAACCACAGGTGTTTCAGTGATTTGAAAGAACAGGTTCTGTATTCATTCCTTACTGAGCTACAATTCTTCATACTGACACATTCTGTATAGGAGACCATGTGTCTATTTCAGGGTAAATGTTCACCTTTAGCACTGCCAGCACAGAGCTTCATGGCAACATATCATGTTATTATATCACATATCATTAATCCAACCACAAAATTTCTATTCTGACAGCTTTTGGGAAAGCCAATAATATTTTATTTGATCCTTTGCTCCCATTTACTTTTAAGTGCTTCCAAAACTACTACTTCCGTAAAATATCACATCAATATTTGACTTCCTCTAGCAACGTGTCTCTGATCTGAAGTAATATGTGCAAGAAGCAAAGTCACTACACTAACATCATACTATGTGCAGAAAATGAAAAAATCTCACCACCATTGCTATAATAATGAATAGACACCACCAAGACTATAAAAATTTATAGTTTAATTTTGATTAGATTAGTTTATTGTCATACAGACCAGGGTGCATTGAAATTGTTTGCTGTCATGAAGCTCACAGAGTTAACAGTATACATGGTAATGATAAATACAATAAGTACAGTGACGAGCGCAAAACAGCAGAGTGGTGCAAAGATTGTAGTGGAAACTGAAGTAGTGCAAAAAGAAATGTGAAAGTAATAGCAGTGAGAAGAAACTGTTCTTAAATTTGGACGTCCAGACTTTCAAGCCCTTGTATCTTCTCCTAGAAGACAGAAAACAGGAAAGGGATTGGTCAGAGTGGCAGGCATCCTTGACGATATGATTAGCCTTCCTGATGCAATGAACCATGAAGCTGGACTAGATGGAAAGAAGTCATAAGCCTATGATGAATTGGACTGTATTTAACACTCTCTGCAGGTTCCCTCAGTCCAGAGCAGCACAGTTGCCATACCAGGCTGAGGCGCCACCTGTCAAGATGCATACTATACCATCTGTAGAGGTTCAAGAGAATGCTCATGGACACCTTCTCAGATGCCTAAGAAAGTAAACACACTGATATGCATTCTTGATCACCGCACCAGTGTGAAGGGACCAGGTGAGGTTGCTGGTAATTTGAATACCAAGGAAGTTGAAGCTGTCAACAATCTCTACAGCAGCTCCATTGATGAAGACGGGGTTGTGTCCAACAACCAACTCTTTCAACTTGCTAGGTTGTTGTTCTGACACCATGACACAAGATTAGTGATCTCTTTCCTGTACTCTGTCTCATGATTGCTGTTGATCCAGCCAATAACAGGGGTATCATCCGCGAATTCAAAGGTCAAGTTGTCTCTGTATCAAGAATGTCAACTAGTCCTCAAAGCCTAAACTAAATTGGAGGATATCCTCATTATTTAGTTCTGATGCAATTTCACTGCATTAATATTTCTGATGTGTGATCATCTAAATTAAATCAAAAGGATCCAGTAGTTAGCAGATCAACAGACTGTTTTAGGAGTATCCCAGGTATGGATAATAGGTAAAAATGCAACCTTGCACATCTGATCCAAGTATGAAAATATATGAGGATTTGAGGCTTAGTGATTTCTCTCTAACTGTCTATCTGTCTGTCTGTTTATCCATCATCTATCTATGTATCTCTCTATCATCCATCTATCTCTCTATCTATCTATTTATCTAATGATCTGTTGTGGACATTAGCCCGGCCAGCTAGACTAGTAGCTAACTGGTATATTAAATTATACCAACAACACTCATCTATCTATCAAATAAAAATGCACCTCCCTGAGATCTGATTTTTTCCATTCTTTTCAAAGAGCATGAACTTTGTGTCAATAGTTATGTGCCAGTTTCATTAAAAAAGTATCTCAACAGATAGAAGAAACTGACATTTATTTAATGGCTTAGCTGAAATTTTTGTACTTAGATGTAATATTGATAAGTTGGTTTTATGAAAATCATTGGGAATGCTGGTTGATAATTTAAGGTAATATCAAGCAGTATGATTTATAATGTGTTTAATTTTACGAATGAAAGATAAAAGTTATTTTTCAGTACGATTACCTTAGTGCAAGCTATCATTTCACTCCACCAAATAATTGTCAGTAAATTGATTTAATTGTTTTTGTAGTGTGCTTTCAAATTAGCATTCCAGATTTATGTTACTGTAGTGACTCACCGCACTGGCATCGAACCGGCTCCCGACATCGCAAACGTCGTTGGAGGCCCCAATCCAAGATGGCGCGGGGCCCTCCTTCTTCCCCATTGTCGGGTTAGGAAAGCCCGCGCGCAGGAAGGTCAGGTGACCTGCTCGTGACGTCAGCGTGGGAACTGTAGCGCGGGAAGTTTTGGGATATTAAAGGCGCACCGAGCCCCTGTCGTTCATTCGACTTCTGATTTCAAACCAGCGACTCTGTGTCTTCATTTTGTAGTGTGTAGCTAGCCGCTACATTACAGTACTTTATCATTCCAGGACAGAAAGGAAATGCCTATTTGCTGTGTGATGTACTGTCTGACTTATGGACTTGGAAATTTCATGGCACAATGCCAGATTTTTGGATGCTAAGTAGGATCTTATTTTCTAATATGATGGGCAGAAACTGCATGCTCATTACAATTTGGAATTGTGTCACCTGCCATTATTGGTATCAGGAAAATAATCATCATAAATCCTTAACAAGTTATTTTTCAAGCAGATTATATTGCCATATTAAAATATACTTTATAATTGTTAAATGAGCTGTGTGATTCTTGTGGTGAAGGATATAACCTTTAACATTTATGTGCAGATATTTATGAGTACTTTTCATGTATTTCTGTGCATTTTGAACACCTACTGAAAATTTCTAGTGCTATTCCTTCTTCATTATTAACTGCAATATATAAATAATGCACACAAAATATATCCTACATGGTGTGTTGAGAGTTATATCTGTTATATTCAAAAAGAAAACTCCTGTCAAAATTAATATTTCTGTTGATCCCATGCATCTGGGGCAGTTTGATTCTGGTTTAATCTGCCAGTAGCCCACCAAGAAGATCTAACTAACCCCTAACTCAAAACAGGCACAGGTTAAGAGGGGACCAGGGAATTGGCTGGTAATTCACCCTGCAGGTGTGGGGTATGTCCAGTCCCACTTCTTGATATATTTGAATAGTTCACGTGGATAACGAGAGAGGTGAAGGCTAAAATAAAAGCAAAAGGGGCAGCGTACAAAGAAGCAAAAATTAGTGGCAAAACAGAGGACTGGGAAGCTTTTAAAAACCTGCAGAGAGAAACTAAGAAGGTCATTAGGAAAGAAAAGAGGAATTATGAAAGGAAGTTGGCGGATAACATTCGAAAGGATACTAAGAGTTTTTTTAAATACATAAGGTGTAAAAGAGAGACACGGGTTGATATAGGACCAATTGATAACAGTGCAGGAGCTATTATAATGGACGATAGAGAGATGGCAGAGGAATTGAATGAATATTTTGCATCGGTCTTCACTGTGGAGGACATCAGCAATGTGCCGGTTAGTCAGGAGTCTCACGAAATGGAAGTTAAGATTACTAGGGAGAAGGTGCTAGGAAAACTAAATGGACTAAAGACTGATAAGTCTCCCGGACCGGATGAGGTGCATCCCCGGGTTCTGAAGGAGGTGGCTTTAGAGATAGCGGAGGCATTGGCGATTATTTTCCAGAAATCGATAGAATCAGGCGTGGTTCCGGAGGACTGGAGGGTCGCAAATGTAGTTCCGTTGTATAAGAAAGGAGGGAGGCAGCATAAAGGAAATTACAAACCTATTAGTCTGACGTCAGTGGTGGGAAAGTTATTGGAATCTATCCTCAAAGACGAGGTTACAGAATACCTAGAGGAGCAGGGCAGGATAGGTCCTAGCCAACATGGTTTTGTGAAGGGAAGATCCTGCCTGACCAACCTATTGGAGTTTTTTGAAGAAATCACAGGCAAGGTGGATAAGGGAGAGGCGGTAGATGTTGTGTATTTAGACTTTCAAAAGGCCTTTGATAAGGTGCCTCACAAGAGACTTATTAATAAGATGAGAGGTCATGGAATTATGGGTAGGATAACAGAAAGGGTGGAGCATTGGCTGGTTGACAGGAAGCAAAGAGTGGAAATAAAAGGATCTCGTTCTGGTTGGTTACCGGTTACTAGTGGTGTGCCGCAGGGGTCGGTGTTGGGACCGCTCCTTTTTACCTTGTACATTAACGATTTGGATGATGGAATAAATGGTTTCGTGGCTAAGTTTGCGGATGACACCAAGATAGGGGGAGGAGTAGGGAGTATTGAAGAGATAGGAAGGTTGCAGAGGGACCTAGACAGTTTAGGAGAATGGGCAAGGAAATGGCAGATGAGATTCAATGTAGGGAAATGTGCAGTTGTACACTTTGGAAGCAGAAATAAGTGGGCAGATTATTATCTAGGAGGAGAGAAAATCCAAAGCACGGAAGTACAAAGGGACCTGGGGGTACTCGTGCAGGATACCTTAAAGGTTAACCACCAGGTCGGATCGGTGGTAAAGAAAGCGAATGCTATGTTGGCATTCATTTCGAGAGGTATAGTGTATAAAAGTAAGGAAGTGTTAATGAGGCTCTACGGGGCACTAGTGGGGCCTCATTTGGAATATTGTGCACTGTTTTGGGCCCCACATGTTAGGAAGGATGTGTTGACGTTGGAGAGGGTTCAGAGGAGATTTACGAGGATGATTCTAGGAATGAAAGGGCTTAAGTATGAGGAACGTTTGTCAGCTCTTGGACTGTACTCACTGGAGTACAGAAGAATGAGAGGGGACCTCATAGCGACATTTAAAATATTGATAGGAAAGGACAGAGTAAATGTGGCTAGGCTGTTTCCCTTGGTGGGTGAGTCCAGGACCAGAGGGCACAATCTTAGAATTAGAGGGTAGAGTTTCAAAACAGAGATGAGGAAAAATTTCTTTAGCCAAAGGGTGGTGAATTTGTGGAATTCCTTGCCACGTACAGCAGTGGAAGCCAGATCAGTGGGGGCGTTCAAGGAGGAGATAGATAGATATCTAAATAGTCAGGATATCAAGGGATATGGGGATAAGGCCGGTAATTGGGATTAGAATAGTTTTTTTTCTTCTTCTTCCCCCATTCCCCATTTCTCATTTCTATTTCCCTTTCCTTGGAGCAGACTCGATGGGCCGAATGGCCTGCTTCTGCTCCCTTGTCTTGTGATCTTGTAAGTTGATGCATGCATTTCTATTCAACAAGGAATGAGTTTACTAATATAGCCTTTATAAGTATCACTGTCAATTTTCAAAATTCATAACAAATATTTTTGCTTTTTGTGATAAGGTTGAGTATATTTTGTGACTGACAAAAAACACCAAATCTACACATAATTACTGAATTTAAATAACACTAAAACTTGTGCTTAAATCTAAACCAGTATCATTAAATAGAAAAGCACAGAGAACAGATAATTTGTATATTTATTTATTTATTTATTTATTTATTTACTTGCAGTACTTTTGTGAACACCCAGCTCGATAAAATGATCAATAAAATTTGTAATAACAGAGGTGTGTAGTAAATGTAGACAACCTTAAAAAATAACATTGTCTGATATCTGTCATTATCTGCCAATCTTCTTAAAAATAATTAATGCTAAGACTGATGAATTAGCAAGATGAAGAACTAAACTATTGTAATTTGCCTTTCAATTGCAATGTTCTTCAAATTATTTACCTGCATTTTGATTGGTTAGTGACTTTAATAAAAGCTTCCTGAACACCTTTGCAGTGAATGAAATTTGAAACCACTGAAAAACAAGTCGTCCTGGCAGTGTGCTGTTAATGTCAGAACCCATGACACACCGTAGCTGTTGCCATTGTTCTTTATTTATGTGATTACATTTCAAGCACAGAACTTTTTTATAAAGATGAAATATTATTATTTTGTCAAAGTGACAACTGTTTATTATTGAACATACATCTATTATTGTGCTTTTCATATGATCAATAAATCAAACTTTATAGAATGGATGTATTCCAAAATGGTAAAACCTACCATAAACAACAATTATACAGACTACATAATCTATTACTAAACTGAAAATAAATCACACTAAAGGTTTAACTGTTACTAAGGCAGCATAATTTTTCTTTTAAATTGACATTGAAAAAGGAGCACATGCATCTCCTTACTTCTCATGTAAACAACGCATCAATCATCATTTATCTCTGCTGATTGAACCTCGATTTATCTTGACTTGAATGATACATGTAGGTACTTTGTATCATTTTAGATAAACACAAAACTGAAAATATATTGAATACCTTAGAATGATGAAGTAAAACTGGTCACGGATCATGTAAAACTACAGATCACTATTCATAAATAGTACAGCATAATAATTAATCACCAGCACTAAAATTGGACCACATCGAAATATATAATGTGGTTGTCTGAAATTCCACTCTGCAGTATTACTGAAGATGTTTAGGCATTTAAAATATTCCACAGTAGAAACTCTAATCATCTGAATTATATCTAAAACATTGTTGCTGATTCCTATGAGTTATGAGTAATATTTTTATCTGAGTATTTTTTTGTAGTTATGGGGTGTCCTCTAATCCATCCATTGTTAGTGCTTTTCTGAGACCCATCCCTTTTGTGATGTTTTGTGCTGAATTTTGAATGTATGTAGGGCAGGCTGACACATATCAGGACCTGAATTGAACTAAACCAAATTTATTTATGTAGTATCAGGCATAGAAAATTTTCAGCAACTGTTTTCATAAACTGAAGAGGAATTGAGTGGGGACCCACACCAGTAGATGGAAGGGTATCACGTAGCACCATATACAATACCCAAAACATCATGCATGATATAAACACTGTAGTGAGGAGTAGACATTGCAGAGGAGTGGTGAAGAACAATTTGCATGGAATTTGGGCGATAGAGGGGTGGTTGGGGTGTGGTGTGTATGGGTGTCAGAGACGATTAGTGGGGAGAAGACCAGGAAGAGAGGGGGAAGGTTGGGTGTGGGTGGGGAGATGATCATGGGAAAAGTGGGGAGCATAGAGCAGACCTGGGCTACTAAGAGAGAAGGCAAGTGGACTGGAGAGATGAGAAGGTGGCCTGAGAAGAAGACTGCATTAGAGAAGGAATAAGTCAATAGGAAGAGACCAGGAGATCAAATGAACAACTGGGGTTACTTGACAGAAGACTGCATAGTTTAGGGGAAGTGGGGAGGATCACTCCAGATGTGAAGGTAAAATAGGATCAGAAACCTTGTCCATGAAAGACATAATTCCCATATTATTTCTCATTTGTCATATTTCTTCACTATCCTGAAGATGGCCATTCAGTCTATCAACTCAATGCCAATTCCACCAATTCCATTCCTCCACTTACCTGTTCTCTCTCACATGCCCTTCAATCGCCCCTGATTCTCCTGCTACTCACCAGCACAATACATCAAATACATATCACTGGTCACACCCTATGGATAGGACCTATCTCTGTGTTCAGGATCCCTGGCATTGATCCATCACATATGCCCAGTAAAGGAATCAATTGCACCCTGTATACCATTTGGTATTACTGCACTCACCTAGAAACAGTGCATATCTACATCAGAAATGGAGGGCTGAGATAGAATTTTCAAATGGTACAGTGGTGCAGCAGTTCCACCAGGGATCAGGTTCGATTCTGACCTCAGACATTGTTTGTGTAAAGGTTGCAAATTCTCCCTGTGGTTGCATGCATGTTTCAAGGATGTGCTGGTTTCCTTCCACGTCCCAATGACGTAATGGTAGATTAATTAGCTATTGAAAATTGCCCCTTGTGTTAGTGGGTGTTGGAATGCTGGAATTGACTTGATGCACCAAATTACCTTCTCCTGTGTCAATTGTAAATATGAAAAATAATATGTGAAATATGTCTTTCAAGCACAAAGTCAATGAACAATAAAGTTTCATCTAATATTCTATTGTGTAACATATAAAAAACTTTGTACTGAGAGCAAAGTAAGTGATTTTTCATTCTGTCAACTGAGCTGTATTCATTACTAAGTGCCTCATGTAATGCCCATTCGAATGGACATAAATCTTTAGCAATTTTGAATTGAATCCTAAGTTCTCTTCTGCTGTTTTATATCCTCTGCGTATTTGTGTGACCATGAGGAAAGGATCCTGTAAATTATTTTAAAGCCACAGTAAATATGTTACATTGTGCAATTATAAATATATTAGAAGGAAAAAGTATATGATTTGCTACAGCATGCAATGTATCCTGTAGATGTACCGGAACGTCTAAACAGGGAAGTAATTAATGGCTAAATGATATGAAGGCTATTGACAGTGAGTTGAACTGTAATGAACAACAGGATAAATACTGGAATCAATTAAACTTATTTTAGACATGTTTTGCAGATAGTTTTATATAAGTACAAAATGTGAATTTGAAACTTTTAAAGATACCCTGGTTATTTTAATGTGCTTTAGACAGAAAATAGCTTTTATTAACAGTTGTGGATTTTGACATTTTAATGCAATACTATTTCTTTTCCTTCACAGATAAAGAGAAAGGGTCTTGCCAGCAATCGTGTACCAGGGCTTCCAATACAATTTCAGGAGGGAAAAAGGAATCAAATGTGAATTCAGAAGAGGTTTGTTTTAGTTCTACTTTTAATCTCCACATTAATTTAAATGAAAAATATTAAGTATTTTGAATAAGCTAAATATTTGGATTTAATTGGTAGATCAAGAAGGAACATTCTTGGAATTGTACTTAGCAGCTTTGACAACAACAAAAACAACAGTAGCTTGTACTTATATAGCACCTTTAACATCAGACAATACTTGAGCACTTGCCACTTTAGGAGATGATAAGGTAGATAAGCAAAACTTTGTCAAAGAGGGATGTTTTAAGGACCACCATAAAGGAGAAAGGTGGTAGAGAGTTTAAGAGATTTAGGGGGAAAGTTCCTGAGTTTCGAATCTTGACAGATGAAGGCTGAGCTACAAAATTCAGACATAATCAGATCACCTAATGGAAAAAGTGCTGATATCTCTGGGCTATTAGAGGGCTAGAGTTTATGAAGATAGGGAGGGAAGGAGACCAGAAGAGAGGGAATTTTAAAATTAAGGCATTGGTTAAAATGAAGCCTGTTTGGATCATCCAGCACATTGGGCAATGGGTGACCAGTGAAAAGTGTAAGTTAGGGCACAGGCATCAGAATTTTGGATGACTCCAATTTTATAGAGGGTAAAACGAGGAAGGGTCATCAGGATTGCACTGGAATAGATAAGCCTAGAACTAACAAAGACATGGATAAAAGTTTGAGCAGCAGAAAAATCATGACAGTTGAGGAGTTAGGCAACATTTGAGGAAGAAATATATGGTCCAAAGCTCATCACCTCATCAGATATGGAACCAAAGGAGAATGGCCATGCTCAATTTCAGGTAGGTGCCTGGGAGTGGGAATTTGCAACAGGGACTGAAGCCAACAGCTATGATCTACCATTTAGCTGAAATGATCTACCCTTTAGCTAGAGGAAATTTCTGCTACATTCAATATCAGGCAAATAGTCTGATAATTTAGACAGTAGAGCGCTTTTAGACGATTTAGACCAAGGGAGGTGCTGGTAAGGTAGTGCGAGGAGGCCTCAGCATATAGGTGGAAAGAAATACATGTTTTCGGGTGAGGTTTAGGAGTGGCAGCATGTGCATGAGAAATAGGATGGGACTTAAGACAAATACTTAGGGGACATCAGAGGTAATAGTGCAGATGTTGAAAAAGAAGCCATTGCAAACATTTCTCCAACAAATATTTGATAGGTAAGAATGGAACCCGATGAATATGGTTTCACCCTCTTGACAACAGCAGAGACACAGGAGGAGGAAAATGTGGCCAACCACATCAAACGCAGTACTCAGATTGAGAAGTATAGAGTGAGTTTGAGTGCATGTGCCTTTTGTAAGAGCTATTTTATTGCTTTTGGGACAGAAACTTGATTGGAGGGATACAGACGAGGGAAAGAAATGCACAAATTGGTCTTCAAAGGCTATGAAGAGAAAGGAAAGGTTAAAAATGTGGCACTAATTTACATGGATGGAAAGGTTTTATTGGTTCTTTGAGGAGATGGTTGGCGGAAGCAAATTTTAAAAGGGGAGAAGTTGTTGAGGAAATAGAACCATTCATAATATCAGCTAACTTGGGGCCAGGAAGGGAAAGGAAGCACCCCATACCTTGGCAAAAACATTCAAATCTATTCACAGTTCAGCACCTAGGAGGTAGTTAATTTCAAGTAATCAAGCACCTTGAGAAAAATCTTTTAATCATAAGCAAAGAAAATGATTTATTGGCTGCTTGTTTTAGAGGTGTACAAGGTGATAAGAGGCATAGATCGAGTGGACAGTCAGAGACTTTTTCCCAGGGTGAAAATGACTAACACAAGGGGACATAATTTTAAGGTGATTGGAGGAAGATATAAGGGGGATGTCAGGGCTAAGTTTTTTATACAGAGAGTGGTGGGTGCGTGGAACGCACTGCTGGCAGAGGTTGTGGGGGCAGATACATTAGGGACATTTAAGAGACTCTTAGATAGACACATGAATAATAGAGAAATGGGGGGCTATGTGGGAGGGAAGGGTTAGATAGATCTTAGAGAAGGATAAAATGTCGGCACAACATTGTGGGCCGAAGGGCCTGTACTGTACCGTAATGTTCTATGTTCTATGACTATATGCCGTGAGATTGAAACATTCCTTTTAGTTTGGTGCCAGTGGTGGTGGAGGGAGGGATGGGATAGTGGGGCTCAGTTGGATATATAAGGGAAGATAAACCGACGTAGGCATGGCTGTGGTACAACTGCACCGACCTCCCTTTCCAAAGATTGCTCTCGATTCTAAATTTTGTTAAAGTTTATAACTTCTGCAGTCTGTCATGCACAGGGCAATAATCTATCTTTTTTTTAATTCCTCGTTGCATTGTAAGAAGGCCAGCACTTAGCTAATTCATGTACACAGGGTTCACATGATTTTGGTGTTTATCTGCTTCACTTAATACTGACCTAACTTACAACACTGCCCTTCAGTCACTAATGAATTAACACATTTGGACTGTTGCATTCAGTCTTACAGACAGATTTTAATAATCAGCTGTCTTTTAAAGATAGATATTGCAGACAGCTAGTCAGAGTACAGAGTGCTCAGATGGAAAGGAAATGCTGACACCATTGCAATATTCAAAGATTACTGTTCTCCTTCTTTCCATGAAATATCATTGCTTATTTCTAACCAGATCAGTTATAAATAAATTCTTATCTTATATCATATAGTTTCTATGTTCATTCCTTAACATGAGTCATCTTCACAAAACTGCACCTAAAACATTTGAGTTATTACTGATTTTGAAAGATCTAACAAAAAAATCTGTTGTATTTTAATGACAACTCATCTTTTTTTTAATTAAGAATGATATGAAGAAAGCCATCAGTGAGAAAGAAACAGTGCGTCACCAAACCAAGCCTGTGGCATCCACTCCTGTACCAGGATCCCCTTGGTAAGTTCAAACTTTGAAAAGCCAATAACCAAACTTTTGTTTATTATTTTTAAATGAACTCCAGTCTTACATTGATACCAGAAATGTTTGCTTGATTCTATACAGGGTATAACCGCATGGTTCAGGACATCTTGTTTTTGAGTCAATTATTTCAGTGTATTTTTTTATATTTCTTGGTCAATATTTAACATGATTAGTCAGGATTTCCTTGGTGAAATTTTACATTCCAATAGAGGTGTCAGTCTGAAGTAGTTTAATATATATTCATTAACTTTGTAGCTACTGAATAAGTGGTGCTGATTCCAAAATCAGAAAACAGAAACAGTAGTTTCAATCTGATTCACTTTGGAGTTGGCCTTGTCAGTTGTCATGCCTTGCATGGAGGTTAAACTGAAAAATTGAATCCAAAGGAGAATATAAGATAAGATTTCTTTATTAGTCACATGTACATCGAAACACACAGTGAAATGCACCTTTTTGCGCAGAGTGTTTTGGGGCAGCCCACGAGTGTCACCACGTTTCCAGCGCCACCATAGCATGCCCATAACTTCCTAACCCATACATCTTTGGAATGTGGAAGGAGATCTTTGAATGGCTCCTGCATTTTTCCACTTTTGTCTCATAATACTCATGATACAATTGGTAGAGAATTCAAAGGGAAGTCCTGTAATGTGGTGTTTGCATTGATAAACCTAGTTACATAAGTTTGCAAAAAGATTTCATATCCTCAATTTGGTAACAAATGTTTGCATAAATTCATTTTAAGCTTACTAGAAAACCAATGTCGTAAAAACTCCAAGGAGATGATAAGATGGTATGGGTGCCACTAACTCAGTCCCAGAATGTTTTTAGATCCAGAATTGTTCAGCATCTGTCCTTAGGTTCCTTCTTTAAAGCTACAGCTATCTTGAAGGCCAAAGGAATGCCTCAATTTTACACCGCAAGCAGCCATGCACCAAATCATACACTGTCATATACATTCACCATATATTGAGAGCCTAGATTATGCTTGGGCACTGAAGTGAACTTCCTTTGCACTTTGCCTAAGTTGCTCCCAATAACAGAAGAAGAGGAAAATCTAATCTGTGTATTGCAGCTATATTCTTAGCCTAACAGAGAAACAGACCAAGAAAAACTGAAATATAACTACAATAAATGATTTGGTTTGGATCCCTATCGATTCTATTTCTTTGAGAAAGTTGCATTAAACAATAGCATAAACGTGTGTGTTTTAATCAGTGTGGCCAGTGAAAGGTTTACCACATGAATACAAAAGTAAATTTTACTAAAATAGTTAAATGAAAGAAATGTAGCCTTAAGTACACATGATAACTATCAGAAAGAGTATCGATGTGTATTCATTCTTTGATGATCATAAACCAACATTTGCGTATTGTTTTTACAACATACAGCTTTCATGTGCTGTCTGAAGCAGTGCTGAGAAACCACAAATCAAAGTCCAGTTGCTTGAAAGGCCATTGGTCATAAAGGCCTACACAAGTGGAATTTGCTGTTTTCAATTATTGATCTGTAACATTTCCCATAAAAGACTGTGATTCCTTCGGCGACACAATTTGGATATTAATTTATCAAAGTGAAATATTTCATGAATAAACTTTGACACAGTGCGTGGAGTGGTAACATGCATTCCGTTATAAATGCTAAGTGCACCATGTAGTAACCACTTTGTATTGAATTCTACTTCCAAAATTCAGTACTGTTGAAATCAGTGGAATCAAATCAGAGAAGCAGAGTTCAGTGCAAATATGCTACTACAGCAAAGGACAAATTTCTTCCCCATATCCTCAAAAAATCTGATGGAAACAACTGGATAAATGATAGGAGACTGATGCACCAAGACTCTGCTGTTTGCAGGATTGGCTGACATTCTTTGTAAGATTGCAGAATCAAGTTCGTTAAATGGTTGGTAGTGGGTAAATACTTCTGGTACCTTTTTTTCATTCACTTTTGAGCCCACCTGTAATTGCTCTTGAGATGATGGTTGTGAACACTTTCTTGAACCCCTTGCTCTCACAGTGCTATTGCGAAAAGAGTTGCATGAGTTCTAGGACATTGCCCTGGAGAACTCTGGCAATGACAATTTGAAGAATGCTGGGATAATTGTTCTCTGATAACCAGCACAATCTTCCTTTGTGCAAGTTATGACTCCTGTCACTTATGTGTTTTCCTTTAATGCCCATTGAATTAAATTTTACCAGGGTGCCTTGATGCCACACTTTGTCAAATACTGTCTTAATATCAAGGACAGTCACTCTTGCCTCACGTCTAACATTCAACTCTTTGGTCCATGATTTGACAAAGGCTGGGATGAGGTCTGAAGCTGAATCATCCTGGCAAACCCAAACTGGGCGCTGGTGAGTAGGTTAATTCTTGGTAGCACTGCCAGTGACAGCTTCCATCACTTTACTGATGATTGAAAGCAGACTTGTTGCATGGTAATTAGTCCAAATTGGATTTCTCCTATTTTTGTCATATATGGGCAATTTTCCACATTGTTGGGTAGATGTTAGTATTGTAAATGTATCAGAGAGCTTGGCTGGAGGTTCAGCTAGCTCTGGAGCACAAGTCTTCAGTATTACAGTTGCAATGCGTTGTCTGGACCCGTAGCCTTTGCAGCATCCAGTGCGCTCAGCCATTTCTTGATATCACAAGGAGTGAATTATATTGGCTGAAGATTGACAGCTGTGATGGTGGAGGTCTCAGGAGGAAGCTGAGATGGATTTAACATACTCAACACTTCCATCTGAAAATGCTTGCAAATTCTTCAGCCTGATGAATGGGGTTGTTTTTGCAGTCAGTTCCTTTTGTTAGCTGTTAAATTGTCCACCTACATTCACAACTAGACATGGTAGGGCCACGGAATTTCAGATCTGCTCTTCCACCACTTGTACTCATTTGCCCTATGCATGTTAAATGTACTTTGAACACAAACTCCAGCAGTGTAGAACGCAGCAGCTATTTCCCTAACTCATCCGTCAGAATTACAACCTGAGGATTTTTGGTTCCCATATCTTCTCTGTTCTGAAAAGTTTATCCAATGAGAATGTGTTTCTAATTAACTAACTCAGTGATACTTTATTATATTTAAAGTATCCAAAATAATAGAAGCTCATGTAATAGAAATGTGTCTACAATGTAAAATTCTGAATGCTGCTAAATAAATGTGGATGGCCTCCTTTTAAGACCAGTTTAAACTATCTTAATCCTAATTCAAATAAGAGGATACATTTGCACTGTTTGCCACTTTTTTTATATTCATTTAAGGGATGTGGGCTTCGCAGGCTGAGCAAGCATTTCATTGCCCATCCCAAGTTGCCCTTGAGAAGGTGGTGCTGAGCTGCCTTCTTGAACTACTGCAGTCCTTGAGTTGTGGGTATACCCACAGTGCTGTTAGGAAGAGAGTTCCAGGATTTTTACCTGATGACAGTGAATGAACGGTGATATATTTCCAAGTCAGGATGGTGTGGGACTTGGAGGGCAATTTCTAGATGGTGGTGTTCCCAAGCTTTTGCTGCCCTTGACCTTCTAGCTGGTAGAGGTCATGGGTTCGGAAGGCACTTTCCAAGGAGTTACAGTGAGTTGCTGCAGTGCATCCTGTAGATGGTACTGCTGTAGATGCTACTGTGTGTCGGTGGTGGAGTGAGTGAATGGTTGTGAATGGGGCGTCTATCAAGCAGGCTGCTATGTCCTGTATGGTGTTGAACTTCTTGAGTGTTGTTGAAGCTGCACTCATCCAGGCAGATGGAGAGTGTTCTATCATATTCCTGATTGAGCCTTGTAGATGGTGGACAGGACTCAAGGAGTTAGGAAGTGAGCTCCTTGCCACAGGACTCCTAACTTCTGACCTACACCTGTAGCCTCATTGTGTATATGGCAACTCCAGTTCAGTTTCTGGTCAATGGTAACCCTCAAGATATTGATAGAGGGGGAGGAGGGATTCACTGGTGGTAATGCCTTTGAACGTCAGGGCTGATAACGGGATTTTCTCTTGTTGGATATCATTATTTCCTGGCACATGTATAGCATGGATGTGACTTGCCACTTATCAGCCCAGGCCTGGATATTGTCCAGATCTTGCTGCATTTGGTTGTGGACTGCTTCATTATTTGAGGAGTTGCAGCAACTGATACTGAACATTGTGCAATCATCAGCGATCATCCTTACTTCTGACCTTATGATTGAAGGAAGGTCATTGGTGAAGCAGCTGAAGATGATTGGGCCTGGAACATTACCCTGAGGAACTCCTGCAGAGATGTCCTGTAGCTGAGATGAATGACCTCCAAGCACCACAACTCCCTTCCTTTGTGCTAGGTATGATTCCAACTAGCAAAGGGTTTTCCCCCTGATTCTCATTGGCTCCAGTTTAGCCAGAGCTCCTTAATCCCATAATCAAAAGCTGCCTTGATGTCAAGGGCATTTCCTCCCACTTCACCTCTGGAGTTCAGCTCTTTTGTCTGTGTTTGGACTAAGGCTGTAATGAGATCAGGAGCTGAGTGACTTTTTCTTCTTGCCAGTATTGCAAGTAATGTTTAATTTTTTTCTGTCCCATGAAGGTTTGGAGGCAGGAACAGTAATATCATTTAAGAGTCACCTTGACAGGTACTTGAATGAGCAGAGCATAGAGAGATATGGAATTAATGCAGGCAAGTGGGATTAGTATAGATAGGCATGAATGTCAGCATAGATGAAGTGGGCCGAAGGACATCTTTCTTTGCTGTAAAACTCTGTCATGTGTTTAATACTGTCAAATGTCACCATTTGACAAATTCACGATCAATCAGTTTAACGTTAATCTTCTATGTACCTTAGAAGACATTATTGGACACACTTGTCAAGACAAATATTGGCAGAATAACTATAAAGGGAACTCTAACTTATTGACAAAGTCAGAGAAAAATGCTTTCTTTTTTGAAAGAAGTAGTGTGACTATGATAGCTGTCTTCCAACCTATCCAATGGACCCAATGGTTGCTCCAAAACACCATGTGCCACAGCCATAACCTGGCAACTATCCACTTCGCAGCCACCTTGCTTTTTTGAGTGACAATCAGGCATCAAAACTTCAGGGCATTTGTTGTCAGGTGTTGCACTTTATATGTGAAAATTTAAACAAATTTCAGTTGCCAAGTGTATTGAAAAGTGGAAAGGGCAAACTATCAGTCAACCTTGTTTAGAAGGCTGTGGGTTCAAGTCTCCCTCCAGTGACTTGGGTACAAGTACCTAAGTTAAAATGCCACTGTAGTGAAGTGTTGCACAGTGGGAAGTGCAGCTATGTTAAATGAAGGCCTCAACTGCTCCCTCGGGTGGAAAAAAGATCCAAGATGTCATTTTGAAGGAGAACAGAGGAGCTCCTCTTGTCTCCTGGTCAAGGTTTACTTGTCAGCTGTCATCTGTAAACAATGCAGAAAATGCTTGAAATACTCAATAGATCTGTGGAAGGAGAAACAGTTAAAATCAGAACAAAGGACCTGAAGTGTTAACTGTTTTTCCTTCCACAGGTGCTGCCTGATCTGCTGAGTATTCTCAATAATTTTGTTTTTGTTTCTTTCAACAGTAAACACATTATGTACTTAGCCAATGCATTTCTGATTATGGGATCTTGCAGTGCATTAATTGGCTAGCTCATTTCCTGTATTACAACTGCGAATACACTTGAGAAGCACTTTATTGGTTGCAAACTGCTATGGGATGTCCAGAAGTCATGAAAGGCACTAATTAAATGCAAGCCTTTCCTCTGTTTGGTTCTTGTTTTGCTCAGCTTTTATCATTACAGCATTTGAATAAACCATTTAGGTAATTATGGCTCTTGACATTTATATTTCAGATATTATTCCATCATAGTAAAAGAATAAAAAATATTTTAAAAAATGCTTATTTTATTTATGATGACCTTATAAAGAGTAAATTAAATGGAGGAATAACTATGTTGAGAACCAGCTGCAATTCCAGATTTCAGAGTACAAAGGCAGCTAAAAGTAATACATTTCTAAATACATCAGCATAAGCACTTATGATGCCTTGAAATCCGTTGCTAGTCAGTCGCACCTAATGCACTATAAATTAATGTCAGTATTTTCTGCTCTGCTTTTATGTTCCATTGACTTCAATGGAATTAATTTCAGAGGCAGAGTACAATGCATTGGTATGCTTAACCCCATCAACCAGCGATGAATTTCCAGGCATTAATAGTTTGTGGATATTGTGCTGTTCAGCAGATTTATATGGACATGTAAAATGCTACTGCTTTATACAAAGTTTATTTTGGTATCTTTTTTGTGCAATGCAGAAAAACAGGAATTTGCAGTGACAGACTTTAATCATTCAATGGATAAACAAAATACTTGTCTCACTTAAAATCACAAGAATTTGATCAGTTCCTAAACTTAAATCAGCATTTGCATCTGTTCTATAAAGGTTGCAGTTGTATTACCCTCATTTTAAAGATAATTCTTTTCTGTGGCAGGCAAGTCATCAATGTTTTATATTTCTATGAAAACTGTTATCAATGGATGATTCACCCAAAAATGAAAATTGAACTTTTCTTGTGCTATAATTAAAACTTCTATTATTTTGGCAATCTTTATTAGTGGACTATGTTGAAATGTCAGCAGATGAAGCAGTTTTATCTTGTAGCCAATATGTGATTGTGCTAAGAAAATAAGTGTTTATGGACCTTTCTATTCCTTCTAACAAGGATGCTAGGATTAAAAACAAGTGGCAGATGGAGAAGGCTAGGGTGGCTAAATGCAAATTGTCCACTTTATTCACGAGGGTCTTGATTTAGAAAGGCATCTGTGGTCATTGTTTTCATCATCAATGCTCATTTCATTAATTTTCACATCATTTGGATTTAACTGAGTACAGCAGTGCAAACAGGAGATTTTAATTGAAGCATCTCCAGGCAATCATGGAATATTATTCAAAATTTATTTCTGTATTTTCACACATTATCCAGCTTTGCACCAACTCAGTAATCTTCGCCATAATGTTTACAATCTTTTGGTTTCACACAAAAAACAGCTTGCTCGTCATTTATGTATATGATGCATATAAACTCAAATGAAACCTCATCATAAGTTTTCTTTTAGGAATTGGTTTCTTCTTCTGTCCTTCATTCTTATATCTTTATTCTAATGATCAATTTTATATGCTTCCCATTTCAATGAAAAGGAAAATTGGACGGATACAAATCATGTAAATCTATTGGTAGCCTTGAAGAAAAGTTTGCGGTAATGCTAAATTGTGCATGTGTGTCCATCCTGTGGAAAGTCAGTGCTTTTCCCCCTCACCTCTCCACCATCACTGCCCACTACCCTTGCAGGATTTTGGGAGATACTGTCCTGATGGGCCTTCGTCAGGAGCAAGAAGCAGATGCAGCAAGGGATGAAGTTGCTACAGGTGACAAAAGAACCAGCTCAAGTTTAAATTGCCCAAGGTCTCCCTTCAACAGTATGGCTGAACAAACTGGTCTGCAGTGGGATGTGGTGTTGAGTAATTTTGCAGGGGGCAGGTGGGGAGGGTGGGAGGAAGTCAGAGGATTTTATGGGGAGGGGCAAGGAGTGTGGGGCATGGGTACCAGAATTTCCAGCAGAACTGGAAGCTGGCAATGAGTACAGTGTAGCCAGTAGAAGGGGTGCATGGTTTGGGGATGTTACTGGGGCCATTAATGAATGAATAGAGAACAAGCAAACTAACTAAGGATTCTCCAAAAAGGAATGCAGGAGGAAAATTCACAAAATGAATGCTATAGACCATGGAATCCTTAACCACATCGAGACTAAAACTTAATTGAAAAAGGAAAGGAAAAATATTGGTAAACAAGGAATAAAAGAACATGATGAGGGAGAGAGTCACACAGTTCTGTTCACTAATTTCTAGAGTCCAATGAAAACTTTATTGCATTGGATCAGTGAATGACTTTCCAATGTTTTCTGGCTATCATCTCCTACTATTCATGAACTTGAGCTCATCCAGACCTCGTATCAATCCCTTTTCACCTCTAATTCTCAGACTGAGACCAAAGTTAGCATCTAGTCAAGCAAGGCATTGATTTTAAAATTCTCACCAAGTTCTTAAGTCCCTTTCTCCATGTCCTTGCTGCTCCCCATCTCAAGGTTTCCCCATCACTATAAACCGCCATGATATATGTTTCTCATAATTCAGGATTTATAACCATTCTTGATTTTACTGGCTCTGCTATTGACAACTGTGCCATCAGCTAATAATGCTCTAGGCTCTGGTGTTCCCTTCCTCAGCCTCTGTATTTCTGCCCCTCTCTTCCTTTAAGGCACTACCTACAGTCAAAGCCTTTGTCCAAGCCTTTTGTCACTTATCTTAACATTGCACTTTCTTATGTCTCCCATTGAAGTGGGGGGTTTAAAGACACCATATAATTGTTGACATTCTGATTCTTTAACTATGCACAAAGAGGGAGGAGTAGCCAGTAAAGATTGCACAGAGCTTGGGGAGTGGTTCTTTAACTATATTTGACTATTTAGTATGTATTTCCTCCATTTCGGCAGCAGTAATCCTATTAGAAGTTCCAATGATGTCCTGTGAAACCTATGAGAGAATCAAATGGTTTAAAGGAAAATTGACATGTAGATCATACTATTAGTTTGCAACCAACGAACCAATGGAAGAATTTGGCTTTTTCGTACACTCTTCCTTTTCATAGAGTCATAGAATTGAAGAGATACTGCAAAGAAAAATCGAATCCATGCCAACCATCAACTATCCTAAAATGATCTATCCTACATTAATCCCATTTTTTATTCTCCCTACATTCTCATCAATTCCTCCTAAATTCTGCCATGCAGCTACACATGGGCAGCAATATGCAGTGGCTAATTAACCTACCAACCCACATGTCTTTTGGGGAAACCAGAGGACCAGGTGGAAACCCACATGGTCACAGGGAGAATGTGCAAATTCCACACAGACAATACCTGAAATCAAGATTGAACCAACTAGCTGTTCCACTATGCCACCCACAACGTTTTATGTTTGATTTTTTTCAAAGGCTAATTTGTGCCCGTCGAACTTGGTTCATTTTGTATGGAAGTTGAAAATATTCCTGTCTTTTTCATTCAAACAAGAATGAAGGAGGAGAGTTCATGAAATGAGGATTAAAGAGCATGGAATCCTTAATCACATTGGCTATTGAGATAGAGACTAAAACTTAATTGAAAAAGAAAAGGAAAGGTATTTGTAAAGGAGGAATAATAGAAGATAATGAGGAACAGGGTCACACACTTTGGTTCTATAATTTCTAAAATCTCATGAGAACTTTATTGCATTGGATCTGTGAATGATTATTCCAATCTTCTCCTGCCCAGTATCTCCCTTACTTCATGAACTTGAGCTCAACTAAGATTCATGTCAAACCCTTTTCACCCCTCACTCTCAAACCTGCACCATCTTTCGGCTCAGACCCTAAACTCCATACCTGAGGAAATCACAGTAACTAAGTTAACATTGCAGTCGGTCACAACAGGGTGGGAAAGTAATGACTAAGCCCATAGTTTCATTTAACTGCTCTGTTAGCCAGTTTTCACCATCAGTGAGAGAGAGTTAAAATTGAGGCCTGAAATTGTTAAAAAAAAACAGCATTTTCCTCATGTATCAATGAGACTTCAAAGACAATTGAGTTATCTTTGCTCAGACAAACTGCTTAAAAATGTTAAATGCAAAGTTTATCCAATTTTTATACACTGCTGATTGCATTTGTCCATGACCTTTCAGTCAGGCCTCAGGGCAAAGCACTTCATGCTCTTTAAGAGAATTTCTTTGTTTCACCAATGGAAACCTGTCAGTCACATTGAACATGATTTCAACCAGGAAAAATTGTTGCTTTAGAATTTGTCTCGCATAATGAGACAAGACAAATTAGTAATCTCATAGAAAGGGATCATTTGGGAATAAAGTTATAATGGGTTCAAAAGTATGAAACTAGACTTTAACCACAAGAGATGAATTTGGCTGAGTAACTTGAGAGATTAAATTTGTGATGGTAGGTTACTGATAAACAATGGCAAGCATTTAAAGTAAGGCTAACAACTAATCACTGATGCATGAGGTAAATGCAACTGCAAATTAATATATTGAGTTCTTAACACATTAATCATGCACAATAACCAGAAAACAGTTGAACAGGGGTTTTAAAAATACACTTTTTGGAGTCACAGGCAGCCATTCTCTGATGGACCACAGACTTGTTACTAAACCCCTTCCACCTCCTTCTCAATCTCTAACAACAAAACACTGTCAGACCACAGACTGTTCCCCTCCACAACTGAGGTAAAATTTCCATAACAGAAGAAATCAGTCAATGGCTAGTGAAAAAGGATTATGGATATTATGATAATAGAAGATACAAATAACATAGAAAATGCGGGGAACTAACTGAAAGTAAAAAAATAAAGTAATTACTATTCATAAAGAAATTATACCGCAGAAAGTAATGTGATAAAAAGCTGATGAATTCTCTGGACCTGACAGCAAACATCCAAGAGTTCTAAAAGAATCAACGTCCAATGGAATGCTGGCCTTCATATCTAGAAGACTGAAATACAAAGGATAGAAATTGCACCACAGCTGAACTTGAAATACTGTTAACATTTCTGGCATCATAACTTATGAAGGATATGTTCACCTTGGAAAGACTGCAACCACTGATGCTAAATACATGGGAGAATTTTGCCCACTAGTTGTGCTTATCTTCTGCATTTTTGGTTCCACCATCTACAGTAGAAGTGAAAATGTGGAGTTGAGCCACTAACACTTTCTCATGCATTCAGTGTTAGTAATAGTCTATCATTGAGTTAATAGCCTCTAAGTTGTAACTTAAAAGATAATGAATATTACTTACCAGCTGCATCACAAGAGCCAAAGGTTTCATTGCTCAATCTGCAACCCTCTATCCTAGGTCATTTTGCTTACAAAATCACATTTTGATTTAAAGGGAGTGTGAATTTAGTCACGGAAATAGAGCTTTGCTTTGTGCATCAGAGGGTGTACATTGAGTGCCCTTGAATTGTAATAGATTGCTTTTCTGATGGAGGGCATTCTTTCATTCCCTTACATGAACTACAATAATCATGGAATAAACAATGTATCTGTGTTTCTTCTTCTATTAATTCCCCAGCCTCACCATCCCGCCGCCACGTCAAGGTTTTGCACGTAAATCATTATTTATAGCTTTTGTGTCACCATTAAGGGATTAATGGGTCTTAGTATCTGCAGTTTTTTCTTCTATTTGGCTGCTCATCCAATTAGATGAATTGTATCTCAAATATAGAATTGGGCATGATTTGCTATCTCCATGCTGCTGTCAAAAAGTCTTGCCTACCAAAAGCATGGATCATAAATCTATTGTAGGAAGTTACTGCGGTGGTTATTTATTTTAAGGATTTAAATTAATGGCAAAGAATCATAGGAAGTATGTCCAGTTTTCTAGCACAAGCCCAGTGAAGTCCCAATAGGAGCAGGAGGTTGAAAAAAATACAACTAACAACAACTCATAAGTCTTTGCAAAAGCAGGAGCTGACTCCTCACATAGTGAAGGAAACTCTGAAAGGTACTCAATTCCAGAGAGGAACCAATTCAAAAGACCTTTTGTGACTGCCAGGACAGCAGATAAATAATGCTGACAGAGAACACAGAAAATGAATGTAGCACAAGTTTTAGTGAATTCTCTGTATACCACTTTGTTCACTTGACTGCTAGAATACTCAATACACATCAGATTGTAAAAGCAAGGATTTATGTGGGGCTGACTTCAGTTGGCTGTGCCTGGCACCTCTGAAAGGAACCACCAACATTCAATCTCTCGTGGGTATGTCCCTGATACTCACGACCCCACCGTAACTCTGGGACAAGGTGTGTGACGGCTGCTGGTGCGCTTGTCACTCCATTCCATTGCTGGATTCCACACGAAGGGAAAAGGTCCGTTCAATTATTTTATTTCTTGTTTTATTTATTAATGTTTAACGAGGTTTAGTAACTTCTATTTCTTAAATATAATCTTTTTCACTACTTATAGAAAATTAAATTGGTTTTAAATGTGTTTGCATGCCATGCAACATCTCACAGACTTTGACAGAGGTGAGGCTCAACCCCTAGTCTCAGCACCTCTTAAGCACTGTGGAAGCATTCTGTGGGTTAGACCTCAGCGGGACATTAGCAGAAGCCTAATGTCCACTGAAGTCTCAACATGGTTCACCACCTGATTGCCAATTCAGGAAGGCCAGGATGATTGGATCCACACATAAATACATAGTTAGCATGGGCTCTGGGGGCTGAGTCTAATTAGGAGGGTGTTAAAATAAGCATGACTCACCACATTCGTTCATGAAATAAATTTGGTCTAAAGCATTAATGTTATAAGATATATTATGAGATTTCCAACCTCACTCATAAAAATCAATTAAAATCTTGCACTTATTTCAGGCAAAAAGACTCAGCAACAGCTAATAGAAATTGACAAATGAAATTTGACAAAAGAAATGTAGCATGTCCCCTTTGACACCCACCAACTTTTATCGATGCACCATAGAAAGCATCCTGTCTGGATGCATCATGGCTTGGTATGGCAACTGCTCTGCCCAAGACTGCAAGAAACTGCAGAGAGCTGTGGACACAGCCCAGTGCATCATGGAAACCTGCCTCCCCTCCATGGACTCTGTCTATACCTCTCATTGGCTTGGTGAAGTAGCCAGCATAATTAAAGACCCCACCCACCCGGGTTATTCTCTCTTCTCTCTTCTCCCATCAGGCAGAAGATACAGGAGCCTGAGGGCACATACCACCAGGCTCAAGGACAGCTTCTATCCCACGGTGATAAGACTGTTGAATGGTTCCCTTATACGATGAGATGGACTTTTGACCTCACAATCTATCTTGTTTGACCTTGCACCTTATTGTCTACCTGTAATGCACTTCCCTGTAGCTGTGACACTTTGCTCTGTATTCTCTTATTGTTTTTACCCTGTACTACCTCAATGCACTGTGTAATGAATTGATCTGTACAAATGGTATGCAAGACAAGTTTTTCACTGTACCTCAGCACAAGTGACAATAATGAACCGATACTAATACCAATACCAAATGACAAGAAACATAAACGTGAAAATAAAGTGACATTGACTAACTTAGAGCTTCTGAGTCCGTCAGCTTTCTTTCACTGATTTGATTTTGCATGTCCTACTTACACAGCATGTTGCGAATTGAACAGGAGCTGTCTCTCTGCTTTCTGAAGGCTTGGATACAAGAACACAAGAAAATAGGAGCAGGAGTAGGCAACTCATCCCCTCATGCCTCTCCCACTATTCAATATGATCATGGCTTATCTATGCTGGCTTCAACTCCTTTTTTGTGGCAGTTTCCCATAGTTCTCAATTCCTCAATCTTTCAATTATTTATCTATCTTCACCTTAAATATGTCTAATGATCAGGCCTCCACCATCCTCAGGAGTAGAAAATTGCAGAGATTCATTACCCTCTGAGAGAAGAGAGAAGTTTCTATGCAACTTGACCTTGATAAATCAAGGAAACACATCTGTCCAAAGTTTTTAGTATCCAGATTCAGAGCATCAAAGAAGAATGAAAATGTTAAGAATATGCAATTATTACTAGATAATTATAAGATAGTAAAAAGACCAACCAGTGAACATATTGTTGTTATGGTGTATCTTTAAGTGTACCTTAAAGCATTGACTTGTGGTTCTCTCTAAACCTATATGTCTGTTCACACTGTGATCCCATTGGACAAGAGAATCAACAATGTAACAGTGTCACAGACATTCACTCAAAGTGTTAATGGTTTTCGTGTGCTACCTTGCCAATAAATCATTATCTCTTTGATTCTATTTGTGAAAACGTTACAAATCGTTGATGTTGATGAAATATTGATAGCCCTTGAAACAAAAACAGGAGTGCTAGAAGAATTCACCCAGTCCATGCAGCGTCTGTGGAAGGAGATTCCAGTCAATGTTTCAGGTCGAAGATCCTTCTTCAGAACTGAAACAAAGAGAAAGCAAATGAGTTTAAGTACCAGAGAAAGTGGGGGGTAACAGGTGGAACATAGCGAATGCCTGTAATGGGGTGAAATGATGTGGCCATTGAATGGATTGTTGAGCTCTTTTACCGTGTACTGTGCTGTTAATATTGTGAACGCTAGGTGATGTAGTATAGTCTGCCCAACTGGGACAGCTGAACAGGCTGTCAAATTAAATCCATACTCAAATTAAAGAAAAATAAGGGAGAGGAATGGCAAGCAAAATGGCCAGTCCTGATACAAACAGAAAGAAAGAGCAAGTTATCTGAAGTTGGCCCTTACCTTGGCAAGGTGTAGGTGAGTTTGAAGCAACAAAGTGATTCTTCATGATTTAGCCATGTCACAGTTGAACAGAAGTGGGTCAGCATAGCTGCCCTGAAATGCTTTCTCCGGAGTCTAGACATGTCTGGCTGAGCCCAAGAACAGTTCTGTTCATATTTCAAAAGAATGGTTGTGTTCTTTAAATTGAACAACATCCTGGAGGTGGAAAGAGAAGCTATAATTGTAAAATGTGAATATTAAAAAGCAATTCCAGATGGAAATTGTCCAGAATCATATGGTATGTTGACAAATCTTCTTGTTTAAAGACGTTGTGCAGAAATTGGAAGATTGTTTTTAATCCATATTACAACAGCTGAAAAACAATAAGTTTGAGACAAACATCAAGAAGTGGGGTAAGACAATTAGAGAATGCATTTGTTTCATTAAAGAACTTAACTTTGCATTGTTGTTTCAGATTGTCCATTCTGTGCCAGAATTGTATATGGTCTGGTAGACGAACAAATTCAGTCAAAGCTGTTGAGGGTGCAAAATCTGAAATTCGAACTTGCATGTAAAATTGCTGTATTGGTGGAAATAGTGTCCAAGAATACATGGAAATTTTGACCACAAGTGATGCATATAACTGTGGTGCACAATCAGAGAACAACAGCAAAGTCCAAGGTAGTGAAACCAAATCCAAGATGGGTTGATGACACTAATTTAATCAGTTACTATTTGTTGTAAAGGCCCTCACTCAGAACAGTTTTGTCAGTCCAGAGTATACAGTGCTTCCATTGTATATATATATCTTCCACCTATACAGCTAGCGAATCTCAGGTCTTTTATTTTAGTACTCTGGCCTGTTTAGATGTCCCAGTAGGCCAAACTATACCTCATCACCCAGACCTTACAACATTAGCAACACGTTACACAGTAAAGGAGCCCAACTGTCCCTTCCATAACCACATCATTGCATTATATTACAGACATTCCTTTTGTTCCACACCTCGCCTACCTCCTCTTTCTCTGATACTTAGACGCACTTGCTTTCTCCCTTTCTCAGTTCTGATGAAGGGTCTTCGACCTGAAGCATTGGCTGGTATCTCTTCCCTAAGACCTTTCATCAGAACTGGGGAAAAAGAGAAAACAAGTTAGCTTCAGGTAGCAGGAAAAGGGGGTTGTGTATAAGGAAGGGAATATCTCTGATAAGGTGAGACTAAGTGCTAATTAAAGGACACTTGAGACCTGATCTTGTTTTCTCTCTTTCCCAGTTCTGATGAGGGGTCCTGGGCCTGAAATGTTAACTATTTCTCTTTCTACAGATACTGTCTGACTTGCTGAGTGTTTTCAGCATTTTCTGTTTATATATGTAGATAAATTGGCTGCTGTGTTTCCTACATTACAACAGTAACTAAAATTCAAAATCTACTTCAGAGGGATAACCCCCCAAACTCATGAAAAAATGCTATAGAAGAGCTGGTCTATGTTTTCTTATAATCCATTGAGATCACTTTATTGCCCATGACCTAGTTGAAAAAGAGCATGATGTGGGGATTGTTATGGAAAAGCTTAGTTCTCCTGAAATGGATCATTTCAATAAGTCATGTTTTGAACAGAAGGGGAATGGAATATCACCACCCACCCTGACAGCCTCCAATGCACCTGAACACACAGCCACTGATAAGATCAGTCTTCCAGAGAGTGAATCCACAGAAAGCATCTGGCCCAGATGGTGTCCCTGGCTGTGTCCTTAGATCCTATGCAGATCAGCTGGCGGGGGTATTTGCAGATATTTTTAACCTCTCCCTGCTTCAATTTGAGGTTCCCACCTGCTTTAAGAATACCACTATCATCCCAGTACCTAAGAAAAACATGGTAACATGCCCTAATGACTACTGCCTGGTGGCTCTGATATCCACCATCATGAAGTGCTTTGAGTGTGGCATGTATTAATTCCAGCCTCCCAGACAACATCAACCCACTGCAATTTGCCTACCGCCAAAACAGGTCTACGGTGGACACCATCTCCCTTGCCCTACACTCATCTCTGGAGCATCTGGTCAGTAAAGACACCTACGTTAGACTATTGTTTATTGACTACAGCTCTGCCTTCAATACTGTAATTCCAAGCAAACTCATCACCAAACTCCTAGACCTGGGACTCAGTACTTCCCTTTGCAACTGGATCCTTGACTTCTTCACCAACAGACTGCAATCAGTGAGGATAGGCAGCAACGCCTTTGCCATGATTATTCTCAACATTGGTGCCCCACAAGGCTGCATCCTCAGCACCCTACTCTACTTCCTATATACTCATGACTGCATGGTCAGATTCTGCTCTAACTCCATCTACAAGTTTGCAGAAGATACCACCATAGTAGGCTGTATCTCAAATAACAATGTCAGAGTACAGAAAGGAGATAGAGAGCTTAGTGACATGGCATCATGACAACAACCCTTCCCTCAATGTCAGCAAAACAAAAGAGCTGGTCACTAACTTCAGGAAGGGGGGCAGTGCACATACACCTGTCAGCATCAACGGTGCTGAGATCGAGAGGTTGAGAGCTTCAAGTTCCTGAGAGTGAACATCACCAACAGCCTGTCCTGGTCAAATCACGTAGATGCCACGGCCAAGAAAGCTCACCAGCGCCTCTACTTCCGCAGGAGGCTAAAGAAATTTGGCATGCCCCCTTTGACCCTCACCAATTTTTATCGATGCACCACAGAAAGCATCCTATCCGGATGCATCATGGCTTGGTATGGCAACTGCTCTGTTGTGGACACAGCTCAGCACATCACGGAAACCAGCCTCCCCTCCATGGACTCTGTCTATATTTCTCGTTGCCTCGGTAAAGCAGCCAGCATAATCAAAGACCCCACCCACCATGGATATTCTCTCTTCATCCCCCTCACATCGGGCAGAAGATACAAAAGTCTGAAAACACGTACCATCAGGCTCAAGGACAGCTTCTATCCCATTGTTATGACTATTAAATGGTTCCCTAGTACGATAAGATGGACTCTTGACCTCACAATCTACCTTGTGAGGTCAAGAGTCCAGGCAGACAATAGGTGGCCTTGCACCTTATTGTCTGCCTGCATTGCACTTTCTCTGTAACTGTAACACTTTATTTCACTTTCTGTTATTGTTTTTCCTTGTACTACCTCAAAACACTGTTGTAATGAAATGATCTGTGTGAATGATATGCAAGACGAGTTTTTCATTGCACCTCAGTACATGTGACAATAATAAACCGATTTACCAATTTTTACATCACACAAACTGTCACGTTTTCAGAAGATAGACCAGTGACAAGGCAGTGCGTCAATCTGTTTTTACAAAAATACAAGAATGAAGAGAATAAAAATATTACAGTGAGAAAGTCAGTCTTCAATATTCCTTGGTTTATGGTAGGAAAATTTAAGCGAGATTCATTTACTCTTTGATGTCGATCCATCATCTTTTTGTGGACTTTTAGATTCACAACAAACTGCCAGAATCATAAAATCGTTTATGCACTTATCTCTATTTTGTTTAACCTATCCAATCAAAATCTGTCACATTAAGCTTCAGATCAAAATTTGGATTTCTTCAATAACCTTATGTTGTGGGGTAAGAGAATCACACTAGCAAGTCCATTCTCAGGTCAAATTGAACTGTGTATATTCCATTGATCTTTTACTTGCAGGAGGGAAAAAGAACCTGTTTACCAAACTGGAGTAGTCCCTATACTTTCTTGGCAATTATAAAAAGCATGTTCTTTGTATCTACACCTATTGATAAAGCACAGCGTCTTCACCAAAATACAGAATTCATTTATCATTTCTTGACCAACCTATGATAAGAAGTTATGCTATCAGTTGTATGCTCATCAGCTGCCCCATGTGGTAACAGTGACAGATTTTGCTATCTGACTATTCAGAAATCCTGATGTTTCGGCATTTGGCCCACCAGGTACTTATTCCCATGCTCCCTTAAACTCACTGGGGCCCTAGTTCCTACACTGCTTTGAAATTCATCGGGGCCCAGTTCCCGCGCTCCCTTGAAATTCATCTGGTTCTGTTTCTAGCCTTCCCTTGAAACTCGCCTGTTTCCCATGCATCCTCAGAACCTACTGGGTCCTTGTTTCCAATGCACCCTTTATGCTTATTGGATTCACTGGGAAATTTGCTATTCTACTGTGCAATGTCTATAAAGGAGTGAATAACATCCAGTAATCCAGAAAATCTACAAATGAAGTCCTGAGCATGTCGGATTATTGGATTTTTACCATATATTTTACAACTTGTAAACAAACCATTCAACTCAACAAATCAATGCCAGAGATTATGCATCATTCAATCATCTTACTACCTTGTCTATATTCCTGAGCTCTTATGTATGGCTTTTTGTCCCATTCATGCAGTAAGTTACATCCCATAAAATGCAACTGTGTCACTCAGCCAAATTGTTCCCTGCATTAGTGTACTTCATAGACTCACCATCCTCTGCTAAGGAGATTGATTGTGACTGAATTCCAGTTTGGTAGCTTAGTATCACAGTCAACAGCAAATCCCACTGTTGCTTGAAAACTTTTCAATTCTGCTCAAAAGTTGGTACATTTATGGCTGATTCTGTTATTTAGGGTCCAAACAAATTGCACCTAGAGTCCCAATGTTTGTTCATCCTGTTCAGGTGCACACATTGTTCTGTGAATTTCTTGCCAGATACATCTAAATTATATTACTTACATCTAAATTATTCTCTCTGACAGAATGAATTTTGATTTTATCTTTCCAATATACCTCCACAGAATCAGAAGCACTTTGGTTTTACAATTTCCTTTATAGTATAATCTCAGTTAATCCTACATGCTGTTTGTCTGTGTCCACAATATCTCACTTCATTTAAATGTATTTGAAACTGAAAATAAAAGAGTACAGCACAAGTGGTCTTGACAGTCGGTAGGCCATCTGTATTATCAGAATCAGATCAGAATCAGATTTATTATCACTGACATATGTTGTGAAATTTGTTGCTTTGCGGCAGCAGTACAGTGCAAGACATAAGGACATAAAATTACTATAAGTTACAAAAATAAATAGTGCAAAAGAGGAATTACGAGGTCGTGTTCATGAGTTCATGGACTGTTCAGAAATCTGATGGCGGAAGAGTTTTTATTATTTTCAGTCTGGGAGACATATATAGCTAAAAGATTGGAGTCTTAATCGTGTGTTAGTTATTATCCCATAACATTGCTGATTGTGAAAGGGAAGGTATTATAACTAGAATTCATATACATTGAAAATCATTGGCAAGTAAACCTTATGACAGGATTTTGAAATGAGTTGCTATTTACTAACTAGCAATGTAAACATTTTGAGTAAGTTGCTCCACAGGTAAGTTTAAGTAAATGTTATGTACAGTGTTTTTACTAGATGTAGAAAATCCAGTGGGATTTCCTTTCTATGAAATGGAAATATTTGGTTTCATTTTTAAGTGATTGAAAGCACTTGTGAATCGTTGGTAAAAATATTCAGTCATAGAGGAGATGAAAAGGAAAGACTTGGGTTTATATGAAGCACTACAAGCTCAAGATATCAGAGCCATTTTTAAGGTCTAGGTATTATTGTAAATTGGGGAAAATGACAACCAATTTATGCTCACAAGCTCCCACAAACACCAACTGATAACAACCAGATAATTGGTTTTAGTGACATGCCTTGAGGAAATTTAGTAGGATACCAGGAATATCTTCCTTGCTGTTCTTCAAAATAGTGCAGTGCAATCTGAAACTTAATATTACTGGCAGGTCTAAGTATCATGTTCTAATTGAAAGAAAGTACTTTCAACACTATCATATTTATCTGTCAGCCTACATTTTTGTGCTTATCTTGCTGGAACAGGACTTGAACTCCTGACCCACAACAGAGAATGCTATCAAATGAGCCATAACCGACACTAATTTAATAAAGTTTGGAATTATGCCAAGTGATAATGAGTGAGTTATGTGATTATACATTATGTTTGATGTTAATGATATAGCTGTCGTACTTGATGCTCTTCCCATTTTATTAAGATCAATGTACACTTTTTTTCTGTAAATTGCAATGTTTCTATGAATTTCTTGTTACGCCTTTGTAGCAACTGTAGCGACAATTCGTTGAGTTATTTTATTTGATTGAATTTTCAGCAATCTCAATATAACACAGTGCAGATTCAGACACTCAAGTTGAAATGAAAATTGTAAAGTTTTTTAGCACTGCTGATCTAAAGAATCTCTAAACTTTTCACCCCTTTTCATTGTTTCATTCATACCTATTGCCTTCACTTCTGCTAAAAGTGAATGATTTGATTCCGTAAGCATTAGCACCAATTACTATCATTTTGACTATTCAGAGATGCGAACAGTCCTTCCAGGTGACACAGTGATTCACATACACTGCATTTGGTGCTCATGATTTGGTTGCCTCCATGTTAAAGAAACCAAGCCCAGATTGGATGAACATTTTATAGAATACATTTGTCCAGCCCACAAGAATAATTCTGAGCTTTCGGTGTTTGTCACTCTAATGTTCCCTCCAACTCCCACTCAGATGTTTCTACCTTTGGTTTCTGCATTGTTCCATCAAAGCCCAATGTGCACTCAAGGAACAAAACCTCACCTTCTGTCTCAGAAAGCTGCAGCACTTGGGGCTCAAAGTTGAATTTAACTATTTCAGATAACCACCCTTTCTTGGTTGTGTAAGTACTGGTCAGTTCTGATGCCCAGTCATTAACCTGTATCATTCAGTTGTTTTTTCCCTTTCCACAGATGCTACCTGACCTGCTGAGTATTTCTAGTATTTTAGTTTAGATTTCCAGCAACCACTGTGCTTTGTATCTCACAATTCCAGCATTGTTTATTTATTTGCTCTCTGTTCTCACTCATTTCCCCCATTTACTCATCTTCCAGATAAATGAGTTATGATTAACAAGTATTCATCACCTTCTGTTAGGCAGCACAAACAGCTTCTGTATCATTTGGATTTTATTCGTATGGACCCTATCACAAATATTCCTTTTGTTTCTCTCCCTTTCTCTGCAACTTTAAATGTGCTTTTTTTTCACTTTTCCAGTTCTGCTGAAAGATCATTGACTCGAAATGTTAACATGTTCTCTCTCCATAGATGCTGCCTGACCTGCTGAATATCGCCAGGATTTTCTCTTTTTATATACAACTTTCAAAGTCTTTGTCATTCAGCACCATACCATGGAATAAGGTTATCTGATGAGCCAGCAAGCAAATGTTTATCCACTCGTTATTGTCTTTGTTTCCTCTTTTGACTTTCTGATGCTTCCCAACATCCACAGCAGCAGAATGACAGATGATAATAGAGAAAAACTGAATCAGTATTAGAGATGAATGCCCTATAGCAGAAGTGGCCAGATCTGATAGAGAGAAAATGAGCTACCAGAAGTCGTAGGATTCGATATTGGTTCCAGAAGTCCGGAACATGGTTTGGTTCTGGAACAGGTGCTGTTCCTCAAACTTGCACTGGACCTTGTAGTAACAGACCAGGAGGCTGCTGTCAGACAGGTCAGAGTGGGAGTTAGATAGAGAATCAAAGTAACAAGTGACAAGAACTGAGGATTGCCCCTGCGGACTGAATGGAAGTGCTCTGCAATGCAGTCACCCAATCTGTACTTGGTTTCTCCAGCGTAGAGAAAACTTTGTTGTCAGCACTGAATACAATGCACTGTGTAATGAAATTGATCTGTACAAACGGTATGCAAGACAAGTTTTTCACTGTACCTCGGTACAAGTGACAATAATAAGCCAATACCAATACCAATATATTAGATTGCAAGAATTGCAAGTGACTTGCTTCTTCAAGCGGTAAGGCCCTGAATGGAGTGAAAGAGTAGGCGTTAAGTTCAAATAATAGATGAGCACTCTCCAAGAGATATGTTCTAACCTTTTCATTCATGGTGAACTGTGTTCTTTTCCTCACATCTTTAAACATTGTACAACCAAGATTGCACTGATCTGTCTTTAAGCATTGACAACTTCCTTTCCCCCCAAGATACTGCTGAAACCAGTCTACGCTATTTATAATTTTTACAATTGTTATTGCACACATATCTCTTGGTGATTTATCCTGTCCTTTTTATGTTCTATATATTCTGCATGTCTTTCATACAGTTAGATTGTTGGGCACCTTGGGCATGCACTTATATTATCCCCAGTCATAACAGATATTGAGCAATAAAGGGACTGCTCAAGGCTGCTGAGGAAAGGTGTGTCTTTGGCTGTCTTTTTCAAATGATTCCTGGGCTGCACTTGCATTTTATGTTCCACTACTAGTCTGGTCATGGCTCCATCTGCCCTTCTGTTCCCCATCGCACCACCCCTACCACATTCGTTGTCAGCTAAGTTTGGGCATAGTCCAGTGGAAGGAAAAATAATGCAGAATGTAAATGGCTGGTAAGTAATGTCGGCTGAAGTTGGTGCTTTTTAGACTAAAGAGCACATTATAAGGATCAGTGAACAGACTGTGTTTCTGTGCTTTCAACCTTGAGTGGAGTGTGATATGTAAGATCAAAGAGCAATTTCATCTTTCTTTGAAATGGGGAAATATAGAAAGAATTATAACATGATCTGACACCACAGTTGTTTTCTGTTACACCGTTTCTTTGTGACAGCTGCTAAAATGCACGATGAAGCAATATGTTCATATATAAGTGCTGTGTGTATTTAAATATTGCTGAACTAGTAAACAGAATTACTGATTTGAAGTAAATTATAAATGAAATTCATTTCCATGTTGTTAACAGTGCGCTTTTTCTTGGATCCACTTCCTGAAGTGGTGTTGTTTTTATGAATCTGTATTGTCCTGTTGATGAGATAGAATCATTTTTCCATGGTTCCAATGCAAATTAAGGACATGAGTGCCTTGTACTTAAAAATGTGATTATTTACCATTCTGGAAACATTAAGTAAAATAAAAAACCAAGAAGTCTTCAAGAGAAACAAAGGACTGAAGATGCTGGAATCTAGATGAAAAATACGATGATGCTGGAGGAACTCAGCAGGCCAGGCAGCATCCGTGGAGAAAAACAGGCAGTCAATGTTTCGGGTCAGGACGTTTCTTCAGAACCGAAGATAGGAAAAGGGGAAGCCCAATATATTGGAGGGAAAAGCAGAGCAGTGATAGGTGGACAAAAGGGGGGAAGCGGGGTGAGCACAGGGTGGTGATAGGTAGATGCAGGTAAGAGCTAGTGATAGGCAGGTGTGGGGGTGGAGGGGAGAGCAGATCCACTGGGGGATGGGTCAAAGGTAAGAAGAGATAGGGAAAAAAAGGGCTAGGAAATGGTCACCTAGTCGTTTCAGGTGAGACCATTTGGGTGAGACCCAAACAGTCCTTTCAGGTGAGACGGAGATTCACCTGCACCTCCTTTAATATCATCGACTGCATTTGGTGCTCCAAGTGTGGCCTCCTCTACATTGGTGAGACCAAACGCAGACTAGGTGACCGTTTCGCAGAACACCTGCGCTCTGTCCGTAACCGTGACCTGCATCTTCCTGTTGCCAGTCACTTCAACTCCCCCTCCCACACTATCACTGATATATCAGTTCTCGGCATCCTCCACTGCCAGGAGAATTCCAAGTGCAAACTGGAGGAGCAGCACCTCATTTTCCATCTTGGAAACTTGCAGCCTAACGTCATGAATACTGAATTCTCCCACTTTAGATAATCCTCACCCCCACTCCCCCAAAACCCCTCTCCACCATGCTTCTCCTCTTCTTCCCTTCCCTAGCTTTTTTTTTCCTTTCTCTCCTTACTTTTGACCCATCCCCCAGTGGATCTGCTCTCCCCTCCTCCCCTGCACCTGCCTATCACTAGCTCTTACCTGCATCTACCTATCACCTCCCTGTGCTTGCACCACCTCCCCTCTTTTGTCCACCTAACACTGCTCTGCTTTTCCCTGCTATATATTGGGCTTCCCCTTTTCCTATCTTCAGTCCTGAAGGAGGGTCCTGACCCGAAACATTGACCGCCTGCTTTTCTCCACGGATGCTGCCTGGCCTGCTGAGTTCCTTCAGCATCGTCAAGATGTCTTCAACATTGCTTCTATCCATGATTTATCAATATAATCTCTTTTATATGTAGGTGTGTTGTCTGGACTGGAGATGACCGTGTTTTTTTCTTCAACCCCTCAATACAACTGTCAGTGTGGGATAAACCAGTGGAACTTGAAGGCCGAGGTGATATTAACAAAATCATTCAAGATCCTCCACATAAGCGCAAAATAGAATTGGCAACATGTAAGTATCAACAGAATAAGTGCTATGTGTTATTTGGAGAAGTTTGGTAACTCTGAGCCAATTTTAATAGCAAACTGAAATGGGGGATAAAATGATTTGCTCCTGCAAAATGGGCACACACGGAGAGCACAGAATTGTCCTTGAACGTCAGTGATTAGACCTAAACCACATTTTATATTGAGCCTCTAGCCTCATTCACATTAAGCCAACAAGCTGCCGACACCAAATGAGCTTCCCTTGGAGGCTCACCAGAGACAAGGCCTCAAAAATTGGGTTGTTATATTGTCGACAGGAGCTCCCAATGAAGCCCTTAGAAGGACGGAAAGAAATGCATCAACCATCATAGGTGGGCAAGCTGAATCAGAGAAGAAAGTAGCGTAGCGGCATGGTAGCGTAGCGGTTAGCGTGACGCTATTACAACGCCAGCGATCGGGGTTCGATTTCCGTCGCTGTCTGTAAGGAGTTTGTACGTTCTCCCGTGTCTGCGTGGGTTTCCTCCGGGTGCTCTGGTTTCCTCCCACATTCTAAAGACGTAAGGGTAGGTTAATTTGGGTTTAAAATGGGCAGCGCGGACTCGTTGGGCCGGAAGGGCTTGTTACCACACTGTAAATAAAATTTAATTTAAAAAGTGCCAGCAACTGGTGTGAAGAGTTAAATTTACAATTAGAGAAGTCGGGGCAAGTGTGGGATTGTGAACCTTTGGGTGGGTAACTGGAAAACAGTTGTTGAGCAGAACCCAGTTCTCCTGGCTCCATGTTCAGAAAGTTATTTTTAACAAACTCAATCTTTGTGATGGAACAAGACTTCTTTCCCCTTTAAGGAGCACCTGTCAGGCAAGGTGTAGAACTGTTTTGTTTTTGTGAAAGCAGCTAACACTCAATGCAAACCAGTACTGTTGGTGGGGTGGAAGGGGAATAATATGTTAAATTACTTACTTACAGGGTCAACGAGCTAGGGCATGTGTCCTAGATGTGGTTCTTGGTTTTGTATATACCACAGAAAACACATTCCATTAATGAAAGCTGTGCTCTTATTCCCACCCCTCACCCCTATCAGGCCCCTGTTTAAAATCCAAAGTGGTTATAACATTATTGTCAGGGATGGGGTGTCCTAGTTGACATTGTTTAGTGCTTCATACCCATTGTTCTATTCTTCACAGTAGTTGAATCAAGCTGCCATTAAGCCTGACAAGTTATCTTGTCTGACATCTTAACTGAGTAATGATAATTATCTGACAGGAACCTGGAGAAGAACGATGCTACTATATGCACAAACATCTGTGTGATATATGGTTCTTAAACTGCAAATTAAGCAGAGTGTCTCTATGTCCAAATTATGGAGTTTAAATTCAGGGTCTGGGCGTATTATTCATTTAAACATAGAGATATACTGCTAATGATGTATTCTCCTGATACTTCAATGAAATCCTTGCTGAAGGAAAATTTATTTTCCTGACAGATATGGTTGCCTTATTGAGATATTTTGTTTCAAAGCTATGTTGGTGAAAAGCAGTGACAAGTTCATTAGAAAATATAAAAAGAAAAGTAATTCAGTCAGTGAACCCTAGTTATTTAAACAGTCCATATATCATGTACAATTCACAGTGGCGTTACACCAAAATTACCGGGTATCAGTATATTGCCGCTGTTATAATTCTGTAAAAGACTGGACAACCTCTTAGCAACCCACTCTTCCAGTCCCCATAACTCTCCCCAAATAACAGAAGAGCCCATTTCATAGTGACCTGCTTGCGTTGCAAATCTATGTGTCAAACTGGTATAAAGGAACTTGAATGTTCGTAAGCTTATCAAAGTCGAAGTTGAGTTTACTAACACATGCACAAGTACATGTATGCACAGGTGCAATGAAAAACTTACTTGCAGAAGCATCACAGGCACATCATTACATAAGCATTCACAAGAAAAAAGCATAAATTAGGCATAAATTATACACTATTTTTACAAGAAAGAACACAATTAGAACAAAAAAAAAGCAAAGTCCATTTTCATACAAAGTGATAAAAGTGGTCATAGTGTTGCTAAACTGTAGTAATTAGGGTTTTGCTGGTTGGTTCAAGAACCGAATGGTTGAAGGGAAGTAGCTGTTCTTTAAACTGGTGGTGTGGAATTTAAGGCTTCTGTACCTCCTGCCTAATGGTAGCTGTGAAAAGATGGCATGGCCCAGATGGTGGGGATCTTTGATGTTAGATGTTGTCTTCCTGACACAATGACTGATGTAGATACTACCAATAGTAAGGAGGGATGTGCCCATGATGTATTGGGCAGAGTCCAATGCTCTCTGCAGCTTCTTATGTTCCTGCGCATTTGAATTACCGTACCAGACCATGATGCAACCGGTCAGAATGCTTTCAACAGTACATCTGTAGAAGTTTGTTAGAGTGTTCGGTGACAACCTGAACCTCTTTAACCTCCTACGAAAGTAAAGACGCTGATGCGCTATGTTAACGCCCAGGAATTTACAACTGCTGACTCTCTCCACCGCCGATCCTTCAATGTAGATGGTGCATGTTTGCCTTCCTTCCCCTTCCTGAGGTCAACAATCATCTCTTTAGTTTTGTTGTTGTTGAGTGAGAGGATGTTGTGGCACCACTCAACCAGGCTGACTCATTACCACCTGTGATTCATCCAACAACAGGAATGTTGTCAGCAAATTTGAAGATGGCATTGGAGCTGTGCGTACCCATACAATCATGCAGACGCAGTAGTGCGACTAATAAAGATATCTTATCTCATATTTAGAGTGTAGAACAGGGGGTCAGCATGAGGCCTTGAGGTGCACTTTTGTTGATGATCTGCGAGGATGAGATGTTATTACCAGTCCACACTAATTGAAGTCTGCCAATGAGTAAGTCAAGTATCCAGTTGCAGAGGGAGATACAAAGGTCCAGGTCTAGAAGCTTGATGATGAGTTTGGATGGGATGATTGTGTTGAATGCCCAGCTATAGTCAATGAACAGCAGCCTGATGTATCAATTCCTCTTGTTATTATGAGTTTTGTAATGAATATTCCAACATATTCTCTTAATCTAAAATGTCTGGGAAAAGTCATTGTCTTGTACGTAACACATACATTCCAGTGCTGCTGGCACTGAACCAAAGGGCAACATTAATGCTAATGAGCTACTTCTTAGTCTACTAGTGGTATATGTGATGAGCACCAAGGTTAGATACTGCATTTGTGCAGTATTCTAAGAAGTATTGCTCATTCTGGTTTAGAAAAAGCTAGGGAAGCCTATTGTGTTCAAAACACTATGTATTAACTTACACATACAAGTTTAAGCATTTCTTAAAATATGCATCCTGGTTGTAAACACATTACTGCACATCATTTGTCAACTCTGCGAAGATGCATTTGTATAAAGTGAGGTTATGACTTTTCAGAGAAGATATGTTGAGCCTCAGTGAACAAGATGTGTTAAGGCAAAATACAAGATGAATGCAATTATGATTAAAAGACAGACACTAAAATAAAAACAGGAACTTTTGTGTTCCCAGGCATTCTGTGATATTGCACAGTGAACTGAATTGGCTGGACACTGGCTTCTGTAACTGTGGGGATTGCAGGAGGAAGCTGAGATGCATCAACTTTCAGCACTTCTGGCTGAACATGGCTGTGAATGCACCAGCTTTGTCTTTAGAACTCACATGCTTGGCTGCATTGTTGTTGAAAATGGAGATGTTCTTGGAGCCTCCTCCTCTTGTTTGATATTTAACTGTTCACTATCATTTTCAGCACAGTAGCTGGACTACAGAGCTTCTATTGGATCAGTTGGTTGTGAGATTGCAGAGCTTTCTCTATTCATGCTGTTACTGCTGTTTTGATAGTAATATTAGAGTGAGGTATATGCTGGGTCATAAGGTTATGGATTGTTGCTGCTGCTTCTTTATGCTTGCTTGAAACTTTCATCAATGTCGCATTCTGCCAAATGATTTTGACAATCTGCTTATTAATTATCTGAAAAGACCCACTATCTCCTCTTCTCAGAGGCCCACAAGGACATTCAGCGCAGACCATTGCCTGATTGACTTTTGGTCAAGGCTGATTTTTTTGCGAAAGTGTAATGAGGGTGGGTCTATCACAACCTCATTACACGGCGCAAAGAAGTGTAACTTATAGAAAATGGTCTTGCTTGTTCCATGAAGCCTAGATCTATGTGACTTGCCCACACAGACCAATGGCCACAGGTATATGAAGAAAAATCATAGAAGTGGCATCCAAGTATGTGTCATACACTGCCTGTGTCTGAATTCATGCAAAAAAGGACTGAGAAAGAAAGTTGTGAACTGTGCAATGTATGTAGTATCCCCCAATTTTCTTTAACAATAGTTTGTTTATAGAAATTATGTGCGTAACAAGTGTGAACATTCTGCTGTTGTTATCTGAAATCTCCACTGCCTTGTGAAATTGAAAAGTAAACCCAATATTCGGGCATGTAACGTATAAATATTTTAAAGATTTTTGAAAGAAAGGATTTGAAAATTAATTATTTGTTGACTTTAAAACGTAGCTACAATAATTGTAACTGCATTTAATCCATAAGAGCCAGTTTATGGGATATTTTAACTCATTGTCTACTTTGAATAGAGGCAATGATAGCCAATTAATTCATGCCCAAATCATTAGCAGAGCTTTCTCAAATCTGCACAAGCACTGCAAGGCAGTGAAAAATTAGGTACTTGGGTGAATTAGAACCCATGCCTGTTGAGGAACCACATAATTGAAGGGATCCTATTATAAAGTCCCTGTGATATCATATTCCATTCTCAATATTTCGGCTCAGGCAAATGTTCAGCCTGAAGATGTTCAGCATGCTTACACTGCAGCACCCAAGAGAGGAACCATCACAGAGCTAAAAGTTGGATCCATGACAAATAAAATTCTATCATGCAAAGATAATAACCAGTTGAATTCCAACAAGTCCAATACATTTTAGCAATCTTTTGAGAAGAGAAAAATTATATACTGTCTCAAATTTGTGCTGATTTATTTTTACTGAAATAAATCACCTTTAGCTCCTAGGCAGCAGCCTTTTTTTTGATCTAGTTCAAAGGAAGAGTAATTGATTTTGTTTCAGTTCCCATGTTCTACCAGAGTTGGAAGGAAGTTGCATTGTAAATTGCTTTCTGTCCTTCAATGTACAAGCACCTATTATTTATACAGATTTTGTTAATGCACTGTGTCAAAGATTAATGCATTTAGTGTCAGTAATAGTTGGGCAGTATAAATAAAAATGACCATGTGTTATGTTTCAAATCAACATGTTGCAGCTTCAGTCACTGAAGTGCCGAGTGAGACAGATTCCAGACAATACATATTTGGCATTCCATAGGAACTTTGTGATATTATGATTTAATATTATTTGATCATAATTGACACATAAGGCTATTTTTAAAGGAGTGAAGAATATGAAACCTTTCTGCATACATGAGTCCTAGATTTCTGACAGCTGGTTAGACAGATGAGTTCAGCAGGTATCTGATATATAGTCTGCATGAATTTCCTTTCCTGGAGGTTCTGGCAATAGACTATAGGGCTTAACATTATCAATCTGAATTATTGAAGCTATTTCTTCCACTTCAGAAGATGCCTGACCATTGAGTGTTTCCAACTTTGAATGTCTATTTTCAAGTTTCCAGCATCTACAAAATGTTATTTTTGTTATAGGGATGCTGTTCCAGAACTTTGAACCCCAGGAACATCAGCAAAGGATAAAAGTCTATGTTTCCACTGTTATCGCACTGCCTGCCCGTCTTTGGATTGCTTCTATAAATGAGTATTGCCTGGCTCTGCCCAAAGTAGGCAATACAAGTGCAATTTTTAGTGCACATTTTGTGTCAGAGTAGTCTGTGTCCCAATTTCCATGGGCACTTTCGGTTAAGGTCACTTGCAAGGTGTTCCTTTGAAAGTTACTGTTCTGAAATCTGGGTAGTATGCAAGCTGTTTGAAAGGTAGCAAAACCTGAAATTGTATCAATGCAGTTCCCTTCACCCTTACTTACATTTGATGTTATAGGGATATCGCATTTTGGCAGATTTGATTACTTTGAGGAAACTTCACAGAGCAGCACAATGATGGTCTTTTTGGAGATATCTCAGCTCATGCTTTGTGAAGCAGGTGAGTTACATGGAAATTCTACCAGATGTCCAAACTATCAGAGAATGTCTTCAGAAAAACCCATTAGACACTAGGTACCAACAAAGGGGAAAAGTCTCTAGGAATATTCCTTATTCCAAGGTGCCACATTTTATAACAATTTAATTTAATTCCACCAGTTAACCATCCATTACAGTGTCACACATTTACTAATCATGAAATTTCATCTTCTCTCTGCACAACTAAATCTTTCCACCACAGTATAGATACATGCCTGATGATTGGCATGAGCACAGTAGGTCAAAGGGCCTGTTTCTATGCTATATGACTCTACGACTCAGCCACTAATCTCCTGGTTTGAGAGATCTTAGTGAACTTTCCATTTGGAGCATAAGAAGCAGCAGCAAGAGTGGTCCTATCCTCTTAGTTTGGTCTATCATTTAATAACCTCACGAACACGAAATCAATCTTCCTTCTCAATCTCTCTTCATAGGACAGTCCCCTTATTCCAAGAATCAAATCTGCTTCATCTCTGCTGCTGTGCCTCCTTCCTTAGCCATTGGGACTTAAATGTAGAAAGTATCCCAGGTGTGGTCTCACCAAAACCAATCAAAAACATTCATGTTGATATATTACTCCAGTCCCATGATTTGTAGTGTCAGAAGGTCTGTTTTGCTGCATTCTGAACAATCAGGAAAGATCAAAAGACTGGAATAAGATATCTGCTAGGAGGACCTGCACAACAGAGTGATCACCAACTCTAAGAATGTCTAATAATTTTTGAGTTGTGCAGTACTGTTTTTGGTAGAATAACACTACTGTTGTTGGTAGAATCTCAGATAGCAACGAGGAGGCATACAGGACTCAGCTGGTTGAGTGGTGTTGCAACAATAACCTCGCACTCAGCATCAGCAAGACCAAGGAATTGATTGTGGACTTCAGGGAGGGGAAGTCGGGAGAACACACAGAAGTCTTCATTGAGGGGTCAGTAGTGGAAAGGGTGAGCAGCTTCAATTTCCTGGCCATCAACATCTCGGGGAATCTATCCTGGGCCCAACACATTGATGCAATCATGAAGAAGGTACGTCATTAGGAGTTTGAGGAGATTTGACATGTCACAAAAGAGTCTTGCAAATTTCTACAGATGTACGGTGGAGAGTATTCTGATTGGTTGCATCACAGCCTGGTACGGAGCCTCCAATGCACAGGTTGCAGAGGGTGTAAACTCAGCCAGCTCCATCACGGGCACAACACTCTCCGCCATCAAGGACATCTTCAAGAGGCGTTGCCTCAAGAAGGCGGCATCCATCACTAAGGACTCTCACCCACCCAGGACATGTCCTCTTTTTGTTGCAAACATCAGGGAGGAGGTACAGAAGCCTGAAGACCCATACTCAGTGATTTAGGGACAGCTTCTTCCCCTCCATCATCAGATTTCTGAACAGTCCATGAACCCATGAACACTACCCCATTTTCCATTTTTTGCACTATTTATTTATTTTGTAATTTATGGTAATTTTATGTCTTTGCACTGTACTGCTGCCGCAAAACAACAAATTTCACGACATATAAGTCAGTGATAATAAACCTGATTCTGATTCAGTAGTTGCTTGCGTGTGCGAAATGTGGAGCACATATAGCCATTGTGTAAGATTCAAGCAGCAATATTAAAGGTTTTGCTATGTCAGAAACATTTATATAACAGGGAATTAGCAGGATTTTTAAAAAATGTGGCATTCACTTGTCATGGTCATTGGCATGTTTGTAAGTCCATGCAAAGCTACACTATGATATTTTGATTAAACAGAATGAAAATTACAAAATAATTTCATCAAAGAATAATTATGCAATTTGCAGATTTAATTGCATTTATTTTGGTACGGTCATATCAAGCTTTTTAATGTATCTAAACTGGCATTACTTAAAGATGTGTTTGGAATGATTGAACATGTGCTTATATGAGAGTTTAAATTAACAATTAATTTAAGGAACAAAAGCCAGCTCCATTTCACATTTATTTCTGTGGTTTTAAAATTTGATGGACTATATTGACAGTTTAAGGCACAGGGCAGAAAAATTCAATTAATACCCTGATAATGGCCCTGCATAATAATGAGAAATGGTATAACCTTGCTTGAAAAAATACGAAGTATCATGGTTTGATACTTGCTAAGTGAAAACAAAAGTACCTTTATAACAATATATGATTTTGCCATGCAAATTGAGTTGTAACCTTGATTTTTTGAAGTAGCAAATATCAAATCGCATGATTGTGCTGCTAGGTTGTATTACATTAATTTAAGAGTGGAGCTCTTTGAAGACACCCCAATATTCCTGATCGCTCCCTCACCAATAAACATGTCTTTCAGAAAGTATCAGGAGTAAGGTCTCTGCCATAAGATGTCCAGTCACCACAAAATGGGGTGAAATGCTGATTTAATTATGCTCAAAATAACTGCATTTACTGCAATTGCTTGATATATTCCTACCTAATTTGGACATTGTCACACTAGGAAACTTGGCACTCTGTTTAACAGTGCACTGAGACTCACTGGAGGTTGCACAACTTACATACATAGAAATGTACTTCCTCCATTCTGAGACATCAGACCAAATGGCAAAAAATGACAGAGCCTGATTTTACAAGTGGCAATGAAAGCCAAAGACGATAAAGGTACCATCAAGTGGTAACCGAAAACCTGAGCAGAAGTGGGTCTGGCAGACTTAAACACTGCAAATTTTTTGTGCACCAAGTTCATGTGCTCCTGGAAGAGAAAGAGATGGTGAACCAAACCAATGGCCATCAACAGAGTGATCCAACTATTGGAGAAGTTTGGATCTGCTCCTGCAACATTTCATTGTGATATTTAAATGATTAGATTTAACTTTGACAGGGAAGTCTAAATAGACAGACATCTGGATACAGCTGGTTTAAAGCAGTTCTTCATAAAATGAACATCTCAGGCAGCCCTTTGTGTGATGTGGTGTCCATCAAACAGTGCAGCATTTCTTTGAAAAGTCCAGACTTTACAAACACCCAGATGGAATAGACGAAAACTGCACATTGAGCAATAATGCAAACTGGTAGGTTTAGAAGTTCATATCAGAATAGCATATGAAAACAGGTAGTAAATGAAGGTTTGTTCAGATGTTAATTGCAACTGGAATACATGTCCTACTTAAGTGTGGCTTAGTGTGTGTATAAACTATAACCAAAAAGGATACAGGATTATATGGGAGTCTGATGTGAACCAACAGTAAAAGTGCAATTTTACTTTCTGCTCTTTATGGCTTATATTTGAACAAATTTTCTTGGAAATCATATCATATGGCAGTCTTATTTTGGCGTTTTCCTTTAAGTATATCATCTGTTTGTGCAGATCACTTATGTGGCATTGAGCCTGTACAACTTTTTCTGTCAGATACACATTACCATCCAGTACTGAGTGGACAATGATACTCTAAACTGTGGAGAAAACTGCAGAATTTCCCTGTTTTTTTTGAGGGGAAACTGATTAAATTATCGTGGAAAACAATCGGAAGATCTCTCTGAAGCTGGAACTCTGAAACAAGAACATGAATTCTGGGAAACATTCATCAGGTGAAGCAACATCAGGGAAGGAAAGATAAATTGTTTCAGAAATAACCATTCATCACAATTCGGTTGTATGTCTCCAGTATGTTATGATTAAATGATTTACCCAGTTGAACAATGCATCTGTGACCTTTTGATCAAAGTTAGCGTGGTGGATTGATCGACTTTGTTGATGGTACCTATACTAGCTTCAATTGAGACGGAGACATGAATGTTCTGGAGTGTTGCTGAATTGCGACATCACTATAATGCATCACTAAGTCAAAATCACTTTGCAGAAGAGGAGCCTGCAAAGACGCTTCTCCTAAAGTCTGGGTGGATCCTTGGAGTCAGCTGGTGCAGAGGTGGGTTGTTGATGATTCACTGGGTGTGATTGAGAAGACACAGATTCTTTGTTCTGAAGTCTGTCATCAGAGGAGGTTACCAGGCAGATAGTGTAAAAGATTCAAGGATCTGCTCAAAACATGCTTGAAAGAGGGTAATACCTTCATCCGCTCCTGTGAATCTATGGCTAATGGCCACCCAAGTTAGAGAAAAGGCAGTCAGGATGATATTGAAACTTTGAGGCGATGCATCAGGAACACATAGAAGCCCAGAAGGAGCCCACACCTCACAAACGTCCCATCCACTAGTCCCATTAGCCTCCCCCTGCTCCATCTGTGGAAGAATATGTGTTTTCCATGTTGACCTCATTAACCACCTCAGAATCCATGGTGGAAGCCCAAAGAACAGTCTAAGATGAAGAGGAGATAGGAAGGAAGATAGAGGAGAACAATTCTAAATATATCAAAGGCTAAGCAGAACATGAAGGGGGTAAGGAAGAATGCTGGCCATATTCAATGAGGATGTCATTCCATTTCTCATCAACCATTCTGACTGCACACTTAGTTTATGGTGGGTGGAAGGAAGACCAAGGAACTGTTGCCATTGCTAATTTAGGTAGCATTAATATTCATTATAACTTACACACAAGCTTCTTGTTGTCAGAGTGAGAGCCATATGGCCCACAGTAGAGAGCTTGCAGCAGATAATAGATAAAAATCTTATGAAATGGACAGAGATCTGCTGAAGGTGAAATCTGCAGCTTTTCCATTCCTGTTCACCTATTCTGGATGGCACCATTTTATATCCAGGAAGGAAATGTACTTAAGCATTTTTTTTTGTTTGTGGATGTAATATGTACAATATACTCAAGAGCAGTTACCATTCCTGTTTAAGAAACAGTGCTTTTCTTTTTTGTTGCAGATGGACATTTTTGTTCAAAAGAATGTAGCAAATGTTCAACTGCTGAATTGATATCGTTGGTTAATAATCTCCCAGAGCTGTGTACAATTGCACTTAAGGATCACAAAACATTTTTTCAGAAATTTTCCTTGCACCATTAGCCAAGATAGAATCTTATCTCTATTTTTACCTCCCTCAGGAAATCATTATTATCAAGTGAAAGTGCTGTTATTGAAATTTTCAGAGAGTAGTATTAATACTAACAAAATAAAATATCCAAGGACATTTGAATGTTTATGCAGACAGAATGTAGCAAATGGAAAGTACTTTTCACGCATGATGTAAAATGCCAAGTCTACTTGAAGGTTCCACTGGAGTCGCTCTGTGACTTCTGAAGAAACTATAATGCTGTAGAGGTGGCTATTTTACCACCCTGGTATCTCCACTATATCACTGCAGCTTCCAACACATGCAGGTTTTGCTTATCCAGCAACTGGAGAAATATGGGAGCGTAACTTGGTGCTGGACTCAGCCAAGATTTGGAGGCACTATTTCAAATAGAGTTCACTTGCTTGTAGTCAGGTTATTACAATCTGTTTCCAGTTCTCTTGTGCAGATCGTTTCACATTTTTCTGTCTTTTCAGTTGTTACATTTCTACTTTCTAACACTCATTACCTCAATCATCCAAATCTGTATCTATCTTCATCTTAAATATATCTGATGACCTGACCTCCACCACCCTCAGGGACAGAGAATTCCAGAGATTCACTACCCTCTAAGAGAAGAAATTTGTACTGTTCTCAGTCTTAAATGACCATCCCCTCATTTTGTTGCTCTGACCTCTTGTTTATGTCTCTCCCATGAGTAAAAACATCTCAATATCTACCCTGTCAAGTTCTCTTGGGATGTTATATGTTTGAATAAGGTCACCTCTCATTCTTCAGAACCCCAAGGAGTACAGACCCAAACTATTTAGTCTGTCTTGATAGGAGAATCCTCTCATCCCAGAAATTGCTTGGTGAATCTATGTTGGACTGACTCTTTTTTTAGGTAAGGGGACCAAAAGTAGCAGTGATGAGATGGCCATTCATTTCATGGACTATATCTGAGGTACTATTGGTTCTTAGAGTTCATAGCTTGGTTTGAAATGTGGGCTAGAAAGGCATCAATTTACTCTACTTTTCAAATCTTCTAACACAACTGGTGTGTTTAGAGAATGAGCTTGTTATGGGTTTTATAAAAGTGAATTTTCAAAATAAAGTTCAATACAACAATAAATTATGTAGCAAAGCATTTAAGAGAACATAGTTGCATTGATGTGGGGATTGCAAGGTGACAAAGAAGCTGGTTATTTTTTTATCTGGAGTTAGTATGGTTTCCTTAATTGTAATGGAAAATTGCAATTGCATGAATTTTCTTTGGCCTGGAAGAAACTGAGGTGGAGCAGTTTTGAGGTGATTCATCTGACCACTGTTGAAGATCAACTGTCACACAGTTGGACCATAAAGTTCTCACCCTACCATTTAGTACTGGATCCATGCCTGTAACACCACTGGCATCCTTGAAAACACCGTTATATATCATCAGGTTATTCCCAAAGCAGCTTCCAAATCCATCAAGAAGGATAAGAGCAGTAGATGCATGGGAACTCCATCATTTGCAGGTTCCCTTCCAAGTCAGACAGCATCTTTATTTGGAAATACATTACAGATCTTTCATTGTTGCTAGGTTTAAGTCGTGGAACTGGCAATACAGCAGCGCTGTAGGAGTATCTCCACCAGAAGGACTTAAGCAGTTCAAGAAGTCAATTCACCACCATCTTTTGAAGGTATATTACAAATTGGCAAGAAATGTTGGCCTTGTCAGTAAAGTGAAAACAATATTTAATGATGATAGGTCATTTTTAGAATATTTCCTTCTGATGTTTTAGAGCTATCTGAGAATCCATTAGCAAACCAATATATTACTGCACTTGGCATAATTATAAGTTAACTGCTAGCACTGCTGCAAACAGTATTGACAGTAGATAATGAGGTTAAGTAGCTGCGTCACAGTTTACGTGTTAGGTGTCAATACTGACACGGCTGGTGGATAAAGAGGACAAAGGGAATATATCAAATGAGTTAATATGGTGATTAAATGCCAGTTATGAATTATTTGTCAGCACTATGTGTTGCTAATAGCAGAGTTGTTTGGCATGCCCAGCAGATTGAGCTGTACTAATGGAGAGAGACATAAATTGTGTCCAGATCACAGATGAGTGATTGGCAGAAATAGCCAGTTCTAATACAGGCATAAAAAAAGAGCTCAGTTTGTCTTCAACCTGAAATATTAACTCTGTTTCTCTTTCTACAGATGCTGCCTGACCTGATGGTTTTTTCAACATTTTCTGTTTTCATTTCAGCTTTTTTTTAGATGATTTTCATTCACTGTTGTTAATTCAGTCTAGGCTGACACTCCAGTGTAGTACTGAGTCAGAACATCCATCTTCAGAACGAGGCACTAAACAAAAGGCCCAGTCACCTTTCAGTAGAAGGTTACATGAAACTGCTTTGAGGAATTCTCCCTGATGATCTCGTCAATATTTAGATTCCAGCCCATGTCACTAAAACATAAGTTATCCTTCTATAATCATATTGCAACTTGAGGGAACATGCTGTATGAAAATTAGCTGTTACATTTCTATATTGCAACAACACTTCAAGAAAATTAACTATAAAGCACTTTCAACGGCTTAAGTCACCAAATAAACAGAAGTCTTCATTTCTGTGAGAAAAAAAAGTAACCATTGCTAACTGTTGAAAGGCAGGCACACGTAGGGCAAAGTTCAGCATGGTTCATACCTCTGCATTGTGTTCCAGTCATTCATAATTTATTGATATTTCAACCTGAAGAAAGATTGCAAAAAAAGTTAAAAAATGTTTTTAAGAAGCACCTTTGATATTTCTTTCAGGTTGTGCTAAAGCTCCTTAGAGGCAATGAGGTAATTTTGATGAATGGTCTCTGGTGTAATGTAGGAAAAACAAAACTGCGCATACCAAGCTTCTGCAAACACCAGTGTGATACTGACCAGGTAATCTGTTTTTATAGAAAGGTTGTTTGAAGGATAAATATTAATCAGGGCATCAAGAATAACTATTCTTAGAGTCATACAGCATGGAAACAGGCCATTCAGCCCACCAAGTCTGTGCCAACCATCAATCACCCATTTGCACCTATCCTACATTAATCCCATTTTTTATTTTGCCCACATTCTCAACAACTCCCTTAGATTCTACCACTTGCTTACACATTAGAGGCAATTATAGACATTTCAATTTGAAGGAAGATTGAAGAAAAAGAAAAAATCTGTTTTTAAGAATCACCTTTGATATCTCTTTCAAGTTGTGCCAAAGCTCCTTAGAGGCAATGAGGTAATTTTGAAGCGTTGCCAGTCAATCTACCACCTCCATGTGGGAGGAAACCAGAGTAACCCGAGGAAACCCAGATGGCCAGAGGGAAAATGTGCAAACTCAATACAGACGGCTCCTGAGGTCAGGATTGAACCCAGGTCTCTGGCACTGATGGAGCCGCCACTGTGAAATAGTGCAATGGAATCTTATACATCCACCAAAGCAAGCAGACTGGATCTCAATTTAATATATCATCTGCTAGATGGCACCTACAACAGCAAAGCACTCCCCAACTATTCTCCTGGGATATCACCATATATGGACGTCGGTGCCCATGCAAGCATCCTGCAGTGTGGAGGAATCTGTTATCCAGATCTGCATATTCACGTATGCAAGTTGCACTGATCTCTGCCATGGAACAGCGGTCAGTCCTCATGAAAACTGTGGGAGGATCTCTCTGCTAAGAGAATATTCTTCTAAATATTCTCATGCCCATCTTTAACATAATAGGATGTTACTTAAAGAAAAAAATTATGCCAGGAATTCATAAAATGTTATTGTTTTTAAAATGTGGATTCTCAGACTGATCAGAGTGAACATCCAGTGGCCAAGGCATAACTAGTGTGGTAGGCATCAGGTAATTGTCTCTCAAGAGATGCAAAGCCAGGTAAGAAACAGATGTGGTTTCATGGGAAAGTGCTGTGAGAAGAGGAATGGTTGGTAAAGATGGAAGAGTGGACAAGGGAGTCGCAAAGGGAATGGTCTCTTCAGAATACTGAAAGAGGATTGGAGAGAGAAACATCTCTGACGGAGGGATCTAGTTGAATGTGATGAAAAATGCAAAAGATGATCCATTGAATGTGGAAGCTGGAAAGATGGAAGGTGAGGACCGGGGAACCCTTTTCTTGTTGTGGCTTGAATGACAGAGGCTGAAAGCAGAAGAAAACACTGTCAAGGGCTCTGTCGACTAAGGTAGAGGGGCAATCACAGTCACGGAGATAGGAAGACATTTCCGCAGTAACTGTGTGAAAGTCTGTTCCTCGTAGAACATTTTTCTGGTGTACAACTTACATACATGTAATTCATAAACATTGATCCTTCATACACCTTTGTGCAGTGCTGGCCATAACGTACTCAATTATCATGAGATACCTTCACACTGCTGCTTTGCATAGAAAAAATTTTCAAGGAAATCAACTTGACGGTATGTGACAGGTTGTGTACACTAAATTATTCTTGAAGCTCTCAGTTGATATCTGCTGGATTTAAAGTGTTCAAATGCATGAGATAAAAGTGAAGTAAGTTATCGGCAAATTGGTTTATTAAAATCACATGTACTGAAGTACAGTGAAAAACTTTGTTTTGCATGCCATCCATACAGATCATTTCATTACAATAGTGCATTGAGGTAGTACAAGGGAAAACAACAGAATGCAGAATAAATTGTTACAGTTACAGAGAAAGTACAGTGCAGGCAGACAACAAGGTGCAAGGCCATAATGAGGTAGATTGTGAGGTCAGGAGTCTATCTTATCGTACTAGGGGACCGTTCAATATTGTTGTAACAGTGGGATAGAAGCTGTCCTTGAGCCTGGTAGTACATGCTTTCTGGCTTTTGTATCTTCTGCCCAATGAACAGGGGGAGAAGAGAGAATGTCTGTGGTGGGTGGGGTCTTTGATTATGTTGGCTGCTTTACCGAGGCAGTGAGAAGTGTAGACAAGTCCATGGAGGGGAGGTTGCTTTCCATGATGAGCTGTGTCCACAACTCTCTGCAGTTTCTTATGGTCACGGGCAGAGAAGTTGCCATACCAAGCCATGATGCATCTGGATAAGATGCTTTCTATGGTGCATCATTAAAAATTGGTGAGGATCAAAGGGGACATGCCAAGTTTCTTTAGCCTCCTGAGGAAGTAGAGGCACTGGGGATAATATTGCCAAAATAATCTACCCTAATGAAAACAACAGCCCAACCTGTTTTGAAATCTCCCCCAACCCTTGCTGTTTCCAAAGCTGATTCTTAGCTTGATTGCCCAACTCTAGCTCCAAGCCAATTCTAACTTAATCAGTCTCTTGTTTGACTTTACAATTTTGTCCAATGTAAGTATGACCATTTTGAGGGGATATTTCAAATTTCAAAATAGTGTAGTCTTTGGTTTTGGATTTTAATATGCGAGGTTGAGCATAGATCCATTTTCATAGTAGGAGAACAGAATGGATCCTCCAGTGCACAGTGCCATCGGTAACCTAGCTGGGCTTTTACTTGGGGCACCCCTCAGTGTTGCTTTGTAACTTATCAAGGATAAGTAAGGATTGTCACATTTACAAATTCTTTGTTCAACTTCTACTGCTTTCTCAGCCTCTCTAACATACATGTGATGAAGAGTGATGGTAGTATGCATAAAACCATGTCAAAGTCTGTATATCAAAATTTCTCAGACCATTAACTGTTTTTGCTATCCATGATGTTCCTAAGGGATGCCCCAAACAGTGAAAACAGTAACCGCAACCTGCATCTCCTCCTTGCCAGTCACACTTCAACTCCCCCTCCCACCCCCAACACCAACACTGATATGTCAGTCCTCGGCCTCCTCCACTGCCAGGAGAATTCCAAACACAACTGGAGGAACGGCACCTCATTTTCTGTCTTGGAACCTTGCAGCCTAACCGCATGAATATTGAATTCTCCCACTTTAGGTGATTACCCCCCTCCCCCCCCCCCACCCCCACCATGCTTCTTCTCTTTCCTAACCTCTTTTTTTCTACTTATTTTACTCTCTCTCCTTACCTTTGACCCATCCCCGGTGGATCTGCTCTCCCTTCCTCCCCCGTACCTGCCCATCACTATCTCTTACCTGCATCTACCTATCACCACCCTTTGCTCACCCCATCTCCCCTCTTTTGTCCACCTGTCACTGCTCTGCTTTTCCCTCCTATATATTGGGTTTTCCCTTTTCCAATCTTCAGTCCTGAAGAAAGGTCCTGACCTGAAACGTTGACCGCCTGCTTTTCTCCACAGATGCTGTCTGGCCTGCTGAGTTCCTCTAGCATCATCATGTTTTTCATCTATGTTCCAGCATCTGCAGTCCTTTGTATCTCTATTGAAAATATTCTTCTGCTACTTAGTAATCTGGTGCTTTACTAAAGTTGAAAGATGAGTCAGTTCAGGAAGTCTGGAATAAATGTTGGTAATAGTAAGTACTTCGCTCCCTGAGCTCATACAAGTCCACTTCTGTCCTCTGCAAAGGTCACCCATTTAATAATGTAGTCATTGAAAACTTTTACTCAGATGCTTGGCCCTGAGAGAGATCTGATTGCACATTCCTTGCACTTCATCTATCCTTAATGGGGTCTGTCAAAAATCTTGCTCCTTATGACTGATCCTGATTTTTACAGCATATGAATATATTTAAGCTGCCGATAGTGATATTTAAGCATTTTAGAAAGATCACAGATTACCCAACAAGTTGAGAAATTATAAATGGTTTGTTGAGAACTGATGATTACAAATTACTAAGTATAATTACCAGTCAGACAGCTGATGGAGCTGAAACACTGCTCTGTGCAGTAGGTTCCTCCCTCTCTCTCATACACACAACGACAGTTCAGTGAGTAATTCAATAAGCAATTTGTACTATTCTGTTGCCTTCTTAGCTGAACACGACAGAAGCCAAATATTGACTCCCTGGAGGGCCCACACTATTTCTTTCTCTCTTTCTCTCTCGCGCGCTCTTCCCTTCCATCTCTCTTTGTACTCCTGTCTTCTGATAACACTTTTAAAAGGGTGGCCATGTCCAATAACAGGGGCAGGTACAATAGATGGACTTCTTCTAGTCCTGGCAACCATTTTTTCATATCTGTTGTCAGGAGAGGATGTACCCTCACCAAGACAGCTTGCTGGAGGAGACACCTTTTCAAATCTTCTGTCAGGTTTTATTCTTCAACTGTTCCTTGGTCGGATTATAAGTAACTTCATCCTGCACATTTTAGGGCTAAGTTGTAATCACTGACTTTATCCCCTGATGGCATCCCTAGGTGCAAGTCTAAAAATTGTGGATCCTTTTCCTTAAAGCTACAAAGATTGCTAATGAAACCCTAATTTCTCACCAGTTGTATTTATTGCACCATCATACACATGATAAGCAGCTATTCAAACCTGTATTTAACTCCTTGTCCTTTTATTCTGATATGTGATGGACCTTATCTTGAATAGGATTTCTGAAAAGTCTATTAGCTAATATTATGTTCAAAGATAAGAAATAGAAGCAGCAGAAGGGCATTCAGCCCTTTGTGCTAGCTCCACCATTCAATAAGATCATGGCTGATCTTTCTCCTCAGCACCACCTTCCTGCATTAACTCCATATCCCTTTACTCTCTCTATATCTAAAATTCTCTCTCTTAAGTAAACTCAGCAACTGCGCCCCTGCCACACTCCTAAGGAGAGAATTCCAAAGAGGTAATAACCCCTTAGGTGAAGAAATTTCACCTCATTTTTGTCCAGAAAGGTCAACCCTTTATTTTGATCCCTGTTCTTGAACGATAGAACTGCATTGCTCCTCTTCTCACCCCAATGTATTTGTGGTGTGACTTTCACCTGCCATTTCAAACCTGCAATATTGCCAACCCATTATTTTTTGCTCTTATGCACAGCACACATCAGGGAGCTGAAGTTGCAACGACAGAGGTGTTAGTCAATGGATAAGTTGTGGCAGCCCACCTAATACATGTAGGGAGAAATGACGGCCATCTCCTTAAATCCTACTATGCCTTTGTAACAATATGACCTGACCGGGCAGACAAATTCTCCTCCTTTCCCTGATATTTCATTTTGCAATGTCTTTTTATGTGTGATATTTCTTCATTCACTTATGACACTCATAGTGTCAAAAGAATAAAGGGTGGCAGTAGTCTGGATAGGTATTGATGAAAAGCCATTAATATCCAAAAGGAATTGACAGACTGCAGTGAACTATGAATGAGTCTGTGCTTGTTCTCTGAAAAAGAAGTCTACAGTCTATATTGTACAGCAGACAAACTGGAGATTTTGACCTCAGGCACTTAAATCTTAAAGAGCCATTTAGAAAGATTAATAGGAAGCTATCCAAAGAATGACATCTCTCAGGGCTTAAAGGTTAGGGCTGATACAATCAGTTTTATCCAGCTGCTAGTCATTGAGAGATCAGGCCCAGGACTTAGCACAAATGATGGACCTAAAATTCCTCTTGCATTCAGCTCTTCCTTCACAACCACTTATATGACCTTGCCTGCCAGCTTGCCTGGATGGTTACTCACAAAAGTGCTAGGATACAGAACCAAGCTGTTCATGCACCCACACTGGTGGTACAGCCCTTTCAGGTGACTTTCGAGAGCCTGCAACTCCTAAGATAAGAGCTAAGGTTCCTAAGGTAAGGTAAGGTTAGCGGGACATGATATCATTGTGCAGCAGAGTACACTGGTCTCCTTCACTTGAAGTATTCCCCACAAGTTGTGTTTAAGAACAGGATAGACATTGAGCAGAGGTAAGCATTGTAGAAAATGAATAAGAATAAAAAGTAGTTACTGTTCTTAGGCTTTTGTACTTCAGGAATTCCAAGGCCAGTTGACACCAGGAGGTAGATTTTTTTGATTACCTCCTCAGCAGGATTCTTTTAAGACAAGCTACTGTCCTCCCTTTTGGAACTTCTCTTGCACCAAGGATTTTATTAGTGCTGGAAAATTTTGCTGTGGTGGTATACTTGTAATGGAATAAGTCTTTGGTCCAAAATTCATGGGGCGCTGACCCTATCAGGAATTTGATTGTCAGATAATCTAAATAATGTTGGTGGAAGGACAATGGGGAGCTCAGAAAATTGATCAATGGGGATTCGCAAGCATGCAATTTCTGTACTAAAAGACCCTGCACATTTACAGGACTGAGTGGGCACTTAAAAAGGCACAGAAGAGTCTAAAAAGGGCTGAGGTCTGGCTGATGTAGTTGCATGGCTAGCCACATTGCTTAAAAGGAGGATGATATGGTAGGAATGGCAGGAAGGAGGCCATTAGAATAGCAGAAGTGATCGAAAGGGAAGTCAGTGCACATAGGAATGTGAAACCCTGAGGCATCCCTTCCAGCACCAGAAGCATTCTAAAGCATTGGTATTTCCTGGAACTGTAAGTTAAGCCTTGTTTTTTTGGGATCTCGATGAAGAAGCAGTCCCTTGACAGTATCTCAATCCTAGGTACTTTCTCTCTTATACTTATGGAACATATCTATTCCGTAAAATAAAAACATAACATGCTGGGAATATTCAGCAGGTTAGGCAGCATCTGTCGAGAGAAGAACAGAGCTAACATTTCAATTCAATAATATGTTGGGTTAATGACTTAAATCAGAACTGAAAAGTGATTTTGAGTGACATGGAAATGGGAGGAGTGGAGAGAACCAAGGGAATGTCAGCAATAGAATGGAGACAATGAGAAACTGTTAGCCACAAATGGCATGAGGACCAAGAGAGAGGGAGGTGAAGCCTTATTAGTTGCAGCTGAACCATCTGGAGATGATGTAAATAGATGTTGATGAACGAAGACAGAGGAAAGGCAAAATAAAATGCAGAACCATGAGACACAAAACACTATCATTGCTGGAAATCTGAAACAGAAGAGAACACTGGAAATACCCAGCAGGTTACTCTGCATTTGTGGAGGGAAGAAAACAGACTTAATGTTACAGTTGATGACCTTTCATCAGAACTCATAGGGCTGGTTATCTGAAATTGTTCAGTTTATTGATGAGTCCCAAGGGTTGTCACGGGCCTATTTGGAAAATCAGGTGGTATTCTTCAAGCTTACTTGGGCTCCTTTGAAACAGTGTAAAAGGCTAATGATAGGGAGTTCAGAGTGAGATGGAGAATTAAAATGGCTCTTCTCTGTTCGATGAATTTTGACAGATTGTGATGAAAGATCTGAGAATTGAAGCGAATAACACCATACATCAATCCTACAGGAGAAGACAGCTCTGACTACAGTCCCAGAGAATGTCTGGCTATGGTGGAGGATATGCCAAGATGAAACCCCATGAGGAGGAACTAATGCCATATTTATCCCTGCCTTGTTAGTTGGCATCACAGGCGAACGTCTGTCTGTGACTCCAGTGGATTTGTGGGGAAACCTTCCTTTTTGTTTCTAATATTCTACTCAGTCTTGACTCTACCAATTTCCTCAAAAGCAAAGTCCACAAGAAGCTAGTTAAAATTAAATGCTACTTAAGTACTTCAAAATGAATAATACTTCTATCCTCGTGCAGAGATTACTGAAGTTCAAGGCCTTGTAGTCCCATCCTTCTCTTGTGACATTGGTTTTGACTAACCCATCCCAGCGTTCACTATATTCTTTGCAGTCAGCTGCACAGAGACATTTACTCAAGCAAATACAAGTGAGGTAACATGAAGTGTAACATGACAGAATTGAACATGAAACATAAAGCAACCAGAGGATGCAGATGTTGAAGTAGAGGCATAAAAATTGCCAGCTCCTGACTGAAAGTAAAGTGAATAATGATCACTGACATTCTGTTCTGAAATTTCACCACCCCGTTCTTAGCCCAGGGATGTGGCATGACTAACTGTACCACCTGACCTTTGCCTGCAGGAAGCCCGCAGTAGAATATAAATGTACACCTAAACCAAACTGACCGAATCCAAAGCTCCTTTAAAACCAATGACAGGAAAAAATAGGAAGAATAGAGTTGGTTTGCAGGTGATATTAGACAATTGAAAATGGCGATATCCATATCCTTCTGTTAAAAATAAGGAAGGGCCGGAATCACAATCTGAAGCAGTTGTGAACCTATTAGTTTAGTGCCCATAGTTGAAAAACAATTGAGTCCAAAGAAACAGATTGAGGTGTAATGTGAATTTAAAAAATCATTACTGTTTCCACTTAGTAAAGCTAACAGACTTAGTTCTTTTGATTGCATAACCAAATTGGTAAAAAAGGGATTATGTGATGGATGTTATGCATCCTAACATTTAGAAAGCATTTGATAAAGTCTCTGTCAAGAGACTTATGGCTCAAGTAATAGCTCCTGGGATAAAAGACGAAGTGGTAAAAATCGGATAGTAAATTGCCCAAGTAATGAGATACAAAGTCATTGATCATTGGTAGTCATTTTAATTGGACAGTTTGACAAGCACCATCCCTAAGGTATCTTCTCAGGACTTCTGATTATTTATAAATAATGAAACCATTGAAAGTAACTCTGCAGATTGCTGCAAGGAATGAGGGAAAGCAAGACATTCAAGCATAAGTGATAACTTTCTGAGTTATCTAAAGCAATTTAACAAGTGTGCAGAAGGATTAGAAATGACATTTCATATTAAATAAAAATAATAGAGAATGATGATGAAGCTGATAAATATAACAAGTGAAGTAAATAAGATTAATCAGCAATAGTGCCATCTATACATAATAGTTCATCAATCATTGAACAAATTATCTCAGTATAGGAAGTATGAACAAAGGGAGCGTCAATGATAGTTTCATATTTTAACTTGATCATTGATGCAAAGGAACCAAAGAACTTAAGTCTATTCTCAGTGAGAAAAAGAACCACAGATTTAAAGAAATAAATATATTGTGAAAAACTGTGACAAAAAGGCAACATGATTGCAAAATTTAGTAGGGATGAGATAATTATAATGACATTCACATTTCTTTGGGGATGATTTAACTGTTGGGGCACCAATATGGCAAAGCACCCAAAAGACATCATTGCCACAAAGAATAGTAAATTTGAAATGTTGAGGTGATATAAAGTTTATGTGGCTGGTCAGTTGTGTTTGCACCACTTTCTTTGTGTGTAGCAATCTAAGAGGCAACATATTTAAGCAGTAAAAACTCCCCCTAAAAGATGGTTTCATTCTCTCAATTCCAGTTTGTTTTCGTCATGAATTAGCCTTGCACTTATGCTTGAAATGTCTAGAAAGACAGGAATATTTCTTGAGCAGAGATTTTGGATGTTTCCTCAGAGTTGCTGTTGTATATTTCCCCCAAAGAGAAAGTTTGCAAAAATGATTATCAGAGTAAAAAAACTGAAAGCAGCAAGTACGTGCATCAGTGTGCAATGCTGCACAGTAAAGAGTAACTACATTAAAGTGTTCAGATGTGAACTGAATCAGTTTTTGATTTACCAAAGAGACTGTAAGTAAGTATTTGACTGAGGAGCTGGGGAGCAGTCCCGTGTGAATGTGCTCTCCATCTTAGAGTTTGTGGAGTTATTATGAAGACTCCTCCACAAGCTTCTTGTCACTTATTGCAGAAACTTTTGGATAATAGTGGGAAGGGGAGGTGGGGGAGGAAGTTGGTTGTTATGGGAGGTAGGTGGAGGATTAGATCTCCAAGGCAATATTCAAAACCTGTCTTCACCCCTTGTTTCCAAGCCTGATCCCCATCCTACTTAGGTGGGGCCACTTGTATTCTTCTGATCTAGTTATATCTGATGAAAATGTTCAAAGTCTTGAAATGAGATTTCCATAAAATAATAAATTGGATTGTTCTTTAATTCTCAAATAATTCTAAATCAGAGGATGTTGTTACATTTGACCTTCCTCCTGATCTTAGCAATGAGTCCAGGGTTGGAGCTCAATTAGAGGGCTGAAGAACCATATGGCTCGTAGATCAACTGCATTTATTTGAAAGGAGTTGCCAACCTTCATTGAAAATATAAATGCAGATAAGTGTTTTTTTTTACATTTTACTTTATTATTATTATTACATTTTAAGTGACTTTTTTGTTGAGTTCTTTTTAATTTTTGAAAATATTTGTGCTGTTTTTAGAGGTCAGTGATGTGGTCTGTGGGTGGGAACAGTGCCTAGGCCCCTTTGCGAATCACTCTGTCATGGGACCACAATAATAGACCCATGAGGTAGAGGTCTCCAGCTTGATCAGTTCCACAGGGATAAATAAGTGCTGTTGTAGAAAAAGTGGAGGGTGGTGTACGGGGAGGCAAGCTTGACCAAGCAATTTTTTTTTAATCCCTTTTTAAAAATATCATTGACTTACTTTGACAGGTCACCAAGAGTGAAAATGACAAACCAGATTCTGAAGGGAAATATTAACTCAAGTAACTGCCAATAATTCTCCACAACTAAAAGTTCCAATATATACAGTTTTGAGCTTGTGGAATACAGCAAGATATGAAGGTGGCACACTGTTGGTGCGGGTGGGTGGGAGGTGCAGAGTTCACCTGAATGACTTGTGTCATGTTAGATCTAACATCAGAAGTTTTTATCTATTGATCTTGATGGAGAAGAACAACCACTGGGGACTACAGTAAATGTTAGTATTTTCAGTTTTTCTCACAATTGTTTTGAATTCAATTTAAAGAGCTTTAGGTATATTAGTTCTTTTTGGATGTTTTAGATAATTTTTCACATTTTTTAGTATTTACCATGAAGTTTAATAGATTTATAGCAGTTTATGAATGTTTCTGAATGCCAGGAAAGCTTAGTTTTCTTGACAGCTCTGACAGCTGGATAATCCAAGGGGCAAGAACATGAAACATAGAATATAGAACATAGATCAGTACAGCACAGGAACAGGCCCTTTGGCCCCCTGTGTCTCCGCCGGCCATGTTGCCTATCTAACTAATCCCATCTGCCTGCATATGGTCCATATCCCTCTATTCCCCACCTGTTCATGTGTCTGTCCAAAAGATTCTTAAACATTACTATTATATCTGCTTCTACCATCTCCCCGGAAACATGTTCTGGGCATCTACCACTCTCCATAGGAAAAACACTTGCCTTGCACATCTCAATTTTGCCCCTCTCACCTTAAACCTATGCCTTCTGGCATTTGACATTTCAACCCTGAGAAAAAGACTTTGTCTATCTACCCTATCTCTGCCTCTCATAATTTTAAATACTTCTATCAGGTCACCCCTCAGCCTCTGATGCTCCAGGGAAAACAATCCAAGTTTGCCCAACCTCTCCTTAAAGCTAATACACTCTAATCCAGGCAACATCCTGGTGAACCTCTTCTGCACCCTCTCCAAAGCCTCCACATCCTTACTATAGTGTGGCAACCAGAAATACACACAGTCCTCCCAATGTGGTCTAACCAAAGTTTTGCACAGCTGCAACTTGACTTGCCAACCTTTATACTCAGTGCCCTGACCAATGAAGGTAAGCATGGCATATGCCTTGTTTATCAACCTATCCACATTATATTGACTTCGTATGTATTCAGCTAAATTGGTGAGGTTGAGGAAAGGGGGTTTTAGACCAGGAAGATACTTTGGTTGGCATAGACGAGTTGGGCCAAAGGGCCTGTTTCCATGCTGTATAACTCTATGACTACTTCCTTCTCTCAAAGTTATGCCTTAGCATCATAGGGAATTAAGCCAGTTTTTTTTCATCAAGTTCCCTCCAGTGAAATAAGAGAGGTAAAAGGCCAAGTCTTTTGTAGGTTAGTTGCTGATGCAGGCATCTCAGTTTTGGCTGCAAATTGTGTGCCAAAGAAGTCTCAAATCTTCAAATAATTATGTATTCCACGAATGTATATTTCTTACAACATTTATCCATCTAAAAATAAGCAATAAGCTCTGTCAAAATCAAATGTATGTAATTTAACTGTCTCACTTTATCAGCAAAAGATGAAACTTCTAATCAAGAAGAGGCAAATGAAGAACATCTTATGAAAACAAAGAGAAACAAGTATGAAAGTTATTTTCTTTACTTTGATAAATATTTTTCTTTGTATCTTCTATTTCCTATATCAATGTATGCACAATCTCTAATTTTGCAAAATTTAACTATATTTGAAAACATTCCAACCTTAGTTATTTCAAAAGATTTAAATTGACTTTTATGAAAATATCATCCAAACTAAAATGTTTATCTCTTGAGGGCATTAACATTTAACAATTATGAGTTCAGTAGTATATGCATGTGTAGCAGATCCTTAAACTTGCAGTCTTTTAGAGTTTTAAAGGGATTACTGTGAGATAAGAAAATAGAATACAGTTCATCGAATATAAACCTACTTTCCTAAGATGAGAAAGACAAAATTAAACATAGTGAGTTGCCTTACGGTTCTATTCAAATTGGACTTTGGGTTTTATTAATTATGTCTTCTTAAAGCAAAGATTCATGTGCAGATTTCTTTTCTGCTGGTGCCAGGACAACATTGTGGCATGTGTCTGGATCAATTAAAATATGTATCATCTTTAGAAATTAGAAAATGTATTGAACATCATTAATACGTAAGATGACCATTTCCTTTAACTGTTTATCTACATTTTTCTGCATTTATGTTTAAGTGAAAGACAAGCAGAGCAAAATTTGTTTGAATGAACAATGGAACATAACAACTGTCCATCATCGTGTGAATATTGTGAATGCCAGTTATTGAAAAATGACCCCAAACTGCAAAAATGTCAAAAATTAATAAAATATGTTGACAGGTAGATCTAATCATATGCTCTGAGCTTTTTGCTGGTTAGAACATATGATAATAAGTTAATCATTGCCTTTGTGCTGTTAGGTGCAACACTTTGTTGTCATAGGTATCATTAACATGGCCCTTGACCAAAATTTTATTTTAATTGTGCAGAGCATTTGCTGACTTAGATTCCCACTGAGTGCAATAGTCATTTATGTCTTATACATAATATTACAACAGATGATTGAGCAGTTAATTAGCAAACTTGAACATTTGCCTAATTTAAACTCAAGCGTTAAGAATGTCAGGGAACTGTAAATATGTATACTAATAAATATTAATAACAGTTAAATTTGCAGTCATTCATATGACAGCAGCTTAGCATTATACACTGATGGCTGCAGTAGTTCTTCATAATATCAGATTGCTCCCTCATATCTATATCCTTCAGCAATGTCCACAGACTAAACTTATGTTTATCCAAGAACACCCCTTTGTCAATGTTGAATTGGATGAAATTTTCAGGGTGTTATAATTTAATGTTCAAACATAAGAATGTGGGAAATCTTCATTGAAGGCTAGTTACAGTCGTGTAGCACATATGGTGATCTTTTAAAAAATCTAAACCTTAAAATCAAGCAAAGCTTATGGAAATCGTGGTTAGGCATGCTGAAAAAGAAGGCAATAATAAACACTACATAATTAAAAGATTAAATTTTGTGGCAATATAATGAAGCTTAACGATGTTAAATTAAAACATTGCTAATATAATTAATGCATAAAGATGCTGATGACTATAAAAGGCTCTGCTGGCTCATGTTGTAATTTTTCTAATGCATAATATATAAGTAACTGAAGAACTGTAAATATGTATATTAATGTAGATCAACACATGACATGATATTGTTGTGGTTAACAATCACACAATTTTGGAAATTCACTTTTAATACTGAAATTCCTAAAACTCGCTTTAATTTTGTGCAATTTATATTGTACTGTAATAGTTGTATTTTCCAACAAACCTTGTAAAGACTCCACCATGAATAGCACTGTTAAAGGGAAACTAAGTAACAGATACTGATGTCTGCTAATTTGACAACTTGTTAAGTCCAGTTTTAGTGTCTAGTTTTATGGGAAAAGATAGTTCCTGTTATGGGAATATAGATGTTTTTTTTCACCTGCAAGCCTGTTGAACATTGAACCCACTCAAGCGGGTGCTGAACTAAGATTGTAGCAGTGAGAATGAATGATTGTGTGTCTGACAGGCTGCAGGAACTTTCATCCCAATATTCTATAACTGCTAAGGGCTCTTGGAAAAATTCTTCCAGGGTTTATGATTAGTGCCTGGAATACAATTACTCCTTTCCCATCTCCTGAAGTTGGTCAGTTGATACAACCACATGTCCATGGTACCCCTGACTCATGCTAATTAGCATTATGTTACTTTAGATTGGCAAATAATCGTTTTCAATGTTATTTTGCAACAAACATAATTGCAAAGAGAACATTAAAAGAGCTACAGTTTTAAACATCTTATTTGATATCATCCTACTGGATTGCTTACAGCATTGTGTTGGAATTTAGATTTTAACTTCTGGAGACTCCAGGACAATCCTGGATGCAGATCATATCAGCAGAAGCAAAATGGAAAGTGAGAGCATTCTGTTTTTACTGTGGATCATGTTTTCTGTCTAATTCAGAAGTTTATTCCACAATGAAAAATATTATGGCAATGTTGGCCCATACTCTTGGTTGAGGAGTGTGCCTTAAGATGTGCCACTTTTTCTGGATATCCTAGGTCAGTGAATCAGTGTAGCAAGATATGAGCAAGTTGTGATTACCCAAGATTCTAGCACTAAGGGTTGTGAAATGCTGCTAAATAAATGCATCCTGTAGAAAATGTAGAATGGCAACATTTCAATAGGATACCATTTGTAAAAGCAAAAAACATATAGCCATTTGTAAATTTTAATCATTATTATGAAAATCATGTTTTAAAGAACTGAACAGCCAGATATTGCTAATTCAGCAAAGGAAGAAATGGATGGGAAAAACCAGGGAAATACCCCACACAGAACTGTTGTCCCCTTGGAAGAACGGATTAATCATTTCCGGGATATGCTTCTGGAGAGAGGGGTAAGAAATCTTTCAGCATACACAAAATTAATATGTGGTGATTTATTTTACTTATTTGTTCCCTTATAAATAATTGTTTAAGCTTCAAGATGATACACAATGGTTTAAATGTAAAGGTGCAATTTCTGTCCAACTGAAATGCTGTAGGTTATGCAGTTAATTATCTCTTCCAAGAATTGATGAGATCAGTTAACAGGAAATGCATAATTTTCAAATCACCTCCAGCCACCCCAATACAATCCCTAAAATGTAGTGACTGAAGTATGATCCAGGAAGCTTTTTACTACAATGCTGGTGGATCTTGCATGCTATTGCTCAAGCATGTTGAAGAATGTAAGTTCTACACATACATTAGACAACTGCACAATAATGAATTTTATTTGAAATATGCCAATGAAAATTCAGTTGTCATTTACAATGCCATGTTAATAATGTCCTCAAAACTGTTCTTCATGATCCTGACTCTGAAATCTAACCCTGCTGGAGGTAATGGGGTCATTGGGAGGACATCTCATCTTCATGGACCAGATAGTCAGTAAAATACTCTACAGTTGCTTGCCATGATTTGGAATCTCCAGTACCCATCTATTAGAGTTGGAGGAGAGGAGGGTCTCAAAATTGCCTTGTTGATGCCTCAGTTCTATCCTGAAATGGAGCACTTCACAGGCCATATAAAAGAGCCTGAGAAACTTGCCTCATAATTTGCAAATTTGGTTAGTAAATCTTTCCAGATACAGCTTAGGCATGAAATCGATCTTTTCTGTTCATCAGAAATCTTGGTAAAACAAATGTCACCTCACTCTTTCTAGTCTCCAGCAGAATCAATAAGACTGGATCAGAAGCCAGGCTTTATTGTTACTTACTGATATCCAAGCTAATATTCTTCACTCAAATCTTTGTCTGCGAAGATCAAAAATGCAATGCTTTGAGAAATATGAACTCTCATCTATGGCTAAGTAATGATATAAAACATTATAATTAGGCTGAATATCTGAAGGAGAGCTGCCAGGCCAAGATCAGTAATAATTTCCAACCTGATTATTCTCCGTCAGCTTCTTCATTTCCCCTGTGTATCTTTCAATGACTTAAATAATTGTCTTCCTGTTGCTTAGAGAACTAATTGTTTCCATTTATTTCCACTAAGTAACAAATCAGCCATAATCTCATCCGCTGATGGAAATAGAATCTAGCCTGTTCCTTTAACTAGTAGACTGTTTAAGGTGATAGTACAATGACAATTAGCACCAACATTATCCAAATGGAAAGGGCATTTAAGATTTGGGATGGCATAGTAAAGCCACTGCCTCCTTGCTCCAATGACTTGGGTTCAATCCTGACCTCGGGTGCTGCCTGTGTGGATTTTGCACATTCTCCCTGTGACTGCATGGCTTTTCTTTGGATGCTACAGTTTCTTTCCACAATCCAAAGTCGTGCAGGTTGGTAGTTTAATTAGCCAATGTTAATTGCCCCTAATGTGTATGTGAATGGTAGGATCTGGGGGGAGTTGATTGGAATGTGGTGGGAATAATGGGAAGAATGTGGAAGAATAAAATGGGATTGATGTCGGATTACTGTAAATAGGTGCTTGAAGGAACTGAAAGAACTGTGTAACCCTATGACTCTGTAACTGTATGAGATGATCTTAGTATAGGGTGTCACTTTCAGCAGTACCCTAATGGTCTGCAACATGTTTGAGTTCCACATTTGAGAAGTCATGGGCCTGGGTAACAAAGGTTAGACACTGGCGTTGACAACTATTCATGAATTGGTGGCTGGAAGATCATTATTGTACAGATTGAAAAGGAGAAATACTGGTACTAAATACAGATAGATAGTCTGGACATTCTTGAGCATCCATCAAATAGTAATAGTTTGATAAAACAGTGGCTCATTGTGTCAGAATTCGTAACATTTTTGCAAGAAGAGCAGCTGTTCAGTCTCAGGTGCTGCTGTCAAATCAAGAAAGACAACACCAGTCACCAGAAGTAAATGGTGGACTACAATGAGGCAGAAGAAGATAGATACTCTGTCAGAGTATCTGATGAGTCTGTTGTCCATAACCTCAAAGAAGCAGTTCAAAGTTCTCCCTGCTGTAAGCAGCCCTCAGTCAAGCATTCAACTCAAATCTTCTTATTGCATTTTGTTTAATGTTGTGAGCAGCCTTTGTACAGCCAGATGTTTCTGTTTCATTCTTCTTCTTGGTGATGAGAGCAGTGTTCATGCAGCCAGGTGCTGAACTTCACTCTGTTTCCTTTATCGCTGTGAGGAATTGTGCAACATCACCACTGTCAGTCTTCTTCACGGAGAAACATATTGCCAAGGTGGAAAATGATGCCATACGCAGCTGCAGAAAGCGTGTATGTGCCTGGAAGATTTTGTGCCCTAATGGGTCTATTTCTCCAATATCCTTACGCAATGGAATCTCAATGTTGTTCTTGCCTCAGATAAACAATGATAGGTGACACCCACCACACTTAATCTAGGTGCTCCCAGGTTATGCGTTCAGAGACAGCCCCTGTTCATAACACTCTCTGCCTGTTATCCTTCTCTTTCCTATCCCCCTCCTTATCTTCCCATCAAGTTCGGGCAGAGCCCTCATGGTGGCAAGATACTGGAATGTACAGCAGCCAGCTAGGAAGCACAAGGCCCTACTTCAGGGAGAATACTTCAGGGTGCCCCCAATCAGCCCATGTACTAGAATCACACCTTGAGGACTGTACTGGCACTCCCTACTTGGGTCCAACTGGTTCTGGTTGTACCTGCACACTGCTGCAAAGGGGTGAGCAAGAAGCAGAAGAGCAAGGGAAGGTGGGGATATTCCTTGTCCCCTGAAAGCCAGCTATGCTTGCACTGCAGCAGCTAAAATATGGCAGGCATCAGGGACAGCCTGAGATTAAAGTGAGTTCCCCAGAATTTTTATCTCATGGTCACCCAGACATCGGACATTTAAGCTCTGAAAGCACTTGCAATTCACATAGATATGGGGTTCGTATAGAGAGAGCAGAGTGCCACAAGAGTGCAGTCTATCATTCCTTGAATCTTCGGGAGACTGGAATCCACACAGATCAACATGCCTATGATGCTTACAGATCTCTAGTCCAGGTTAAGAAAATGAAATCCCCTCCCGCTGAGTAGAGACTATTAGCGAAATCCCTAATGCAGTGGTGAGCCGCAAACTATGATGTATGGCATAGATTAACTGCCACCATTTGAAGTGATTCAGGGAAACACTGATTGTCACCTACATGGGTGAAGCAGTCCAGACACAGGTGCATGGGAGGTGATTTGCAGACAGTTACCATTTTTAACATCAGTGACTTTCAAAAGTGTTGCCTTCGAATACTGTTTCTTGGAGGGCTTGTGTGACTTCATGCCGACTCTTGGAGGATAGGGTGTGTGGGCGTGACTCTTTTTTCCCCAACCCTACCTCCTCTGGTATGTCATGGCAGAGAGAAGTGGAAAAGTGAGATTAGTGCTGAGGACATGGCTAATTCACTGCCTCAGACACAACTACAATAGCCACTGCAAGCGTCTAGAGTTATGTAAAAGTGATTGATAACCACTTCAAATGGTGTTGGTGCTTTGTATGGAGTGCAGTTAAAAGTGAGCTACTGGGAAATGATCCACACTGTTTCTGAATCAGACATGGAACAATTTCACCAGAGAGTTTCTAAAAGATCATTGCACAAGGATTGACATCCATTTCTAGCTGAATGGAAAAAATGTTGAGACAGGAAATGTAGTTCAAAGTTATTTGATCTATTTGCATATCCAAATTATCCACCAGCTGGAGAAAGTAAAATTAGTCTGCATAAAAACTGCACACAGATCCCTGAAACTTTTTACCCAGCTTTGACATAAAATCAGCAATTGCTGTTGATACTACCAAAGTTACAGTAGGAAAATGCCCATCAACATGCTACCCCTACATAATCCATAAAAATGTGGTGACTGAAGTATGGTCCAGGAAGCTTTTTACTATAGTGCTAGTGGATCTTGCATGCTATTGCTTAAGCATCTCAGAGGTTTGTGAGTACTACGCATTTATTAGGCACCTGCACAATGATGCATTTTATTTGAAATATGCTGATGAAAATTCTGTTGTCATTTACAATTTCATTTTGATTTAAAATTTCTTATTTCTTTCACATCTGAGAAGACGTTTAATATTTTGTTGTTTATCATAAATTCGATTTTATTATTTATTTTTAAGTAGACAGTCATGAAAACTGATAGTTTAAATTACTTGCCTTCAGAATGGCCAGATATCGATACAATTTTGAGCAATAACCTGTGATGCTATTGAGAAAGAAAACCCCTGAGCAATGAAGGGCCTGTTGTATCATCATAGTTGTAAAATTGAACAATAAAGAGAATCTAATTTCCAAATTAATGCCACATAAATGCGATATTGCAAAAGAATGAGAAGGATGCACATATGTGTATTCAAAGTTGAATAAGTCACATGTCCTTCTCCTGGACATTATATTGAGGAATGGATGCATCTCCTGTTATATGTGTGTGGCTCTAAGCAGAACATGCCATTTGTTATAAAGTTAAACATTAATATATAATACAAGGCTGTACAGGTTAAACAAAAGTTTGATTTATTCATCAAAAGTATTTTGTGTTTACTCAGTACATTGATATTAACTATGTCACCTTCTGTTTTGTTCTAAAGAGTTGACTAGATACTATCATCTATGCTTGTTACCAATTTCTAACATTCCATTAGCTGAGAACAGAACATTCCATGAATATAAGCTCATCAACTACTTTCATCATTGTCCATTCTCTTCGATCTAACATCAAAAAGCAAGATATGACGAGTATAAAGAACTGAAAACTGGGAGGCCCTTTCAGAGTACAGAAAGTGTAGGTGGGTACTTACAAGAGAGATCAGGAGGGCGAAAAGGGGGCATGAAATATCACTGGCAAGCAAGATTAAGGAAAATCCCAAAGCTTTCTGTAAGTATATTAAGGGCAAGAGGATAACCAGGAAAGAGTAAGGGCCATTAAAGATTAAAGTGACAACATGTTTGAAGCCAGAAGATGTACTGTAGGTGAGGTCTTAAGTTAATACTTCTCATCTATATTCACCAAGAATGATATTGTAGCTGGAGAATAAAGGGACAGTGACAGGGGATATTAGATGTTTTAGCAGGCTTAAAGGTGAATAAGTCCTCAGGGCTTGATGAGGTGCATCCCAGCCTGCTATAGAAGGCAAGGTAAGAGATTGCTGGGATCTGAATAGGGATTTGTAAAACTTCTCTGGCCACAGGTGAAATGCCAGATGATTGGAGGACAGCAAATATGGTACCTTTATTCAAGAAGGGTAGGAGGGATAAGTCTGATAACTACAGGCCTATGCATCTATATCACTGGGAGGGAAGTTAGTGGAAAACATCCTGAGGGACAGGATTAATCTACAGCTGGAAAGGTGGGGATTAATTAGATAGTCAGGGGAGATCCTGTCTGACCAATTTGATTGAATTTTTCAAAGAGTTAACAAAATATATTGATGTGGGCAACAGACATTAGTAAGACCTCTGACAAGGTCCCACATGGGAGACTGGTACAAAAGGTTAGAGTCCATGGGATACAAGGCAAATTGGCTAATTGGATCCAAAGTTCGTTTACTGCTCGGAGGCAGTTTTTTATGATTGGAATCCTATCATCAGTCATGTACCACAGAGATTTGTGCTGGGATCTTTACTGTTTCTCATATACATCAACAAGGTTGATATGAATGTAGCATGTATGATTGTTAAGTTTGCACATGGCATGAAAATAGGTGATTTTGTTGATAGTGAGCATAGTCTTAAGTTATAAGAGGATATTGATCAATTGGTAAAATGGGCAGAATAATGGCAAATGGAATTTAATCCTATTAAGTGTGAGGTAAAGCACGTTGAGAGGACTAATAAAGGTAGGACATACACAATGAATGGTAGGTCACTAGGGATGATTACGGAACAGAGGGACCTCTGTACAAGTCTCACACTCCCTGAAAGTGGCAGCACAGGTAGATAAGGTGGTTAAGAAGGTGTACAGGAGGACTGGCCTTCATTAGCCAGGGCATAGAATATAAGAGCAGGGACGTTGGGGTACAGCTTTAAAAAAATTGGTTAGGTCACAGCTGGGATTATTTACCTTGGAGTGGAGGAGGTTGAGAGGAAACATGATTGAGGCATAGAAATTGTGAGGAGCATAAACAGGGTAGATAATAAAAAACTTTATCCCATAACAGAAGTATCAAAAGAGTAAAGGACATAGCTTTAAGGTACAGGGGAAGCATTTAGAAGGGATCTGAGTAAACATGTTTTCACCCAGAGGATGTTGGAATCTGGAATGTATTAACTTCCCTCCCAGTGATGTAGACTCACAAGCCTGTAGTTATCAGACTTATCCCTCCTACCTTTCTTGAATAAAGGTACCATATTTGCTGTCTTCCAATCATCTGGCATCTCACCTGTGGCCAGTGAAGTTTTACAAATCCCTGTTCAGATCCCAGCAATCTCTTCCCTTGCCTTCTATAGCAGTGGGTGGTAGGCGCAGGTACTCTCACAGCATTTAAATATCTACATGAGCGCTTGAATTGTCAAAACATAGAAGGTTATGGACCAAGTTCTGGTAAACAGGATTAATGCAGATGGATAATGGACAGGATGGCTGAATAATCTGTTTCTGTGCTGTATGACGCTATGACTCTGTGAAGCAAATCCCAGCAAGAAGGTTTTTATAAAGGAGGTGTGCCCCACTTGGCTTTACTAAATCTCTGAAGTTGATTACTCTGTATGGGTTCCAATAGTTGCTCTTTAACAAGAGCTGGTCAGGCTATTCAGACCATTAGTGCAAAAGATGGAACTTTTAAAACTCCACCCATTCCTGCAGGAAATTTACAGCCTGGCTTGATAATTCAACATTTCTCATGATTATTCTCTGGTTGTACCTCTTATTGCCTTGGTATCCTTTAGTATTTCTGTGCAGAGTACATTTCTTTCTGCTGTACTGGAGCACTTACTTCACTTACTTACTGTTCACTTACTTGATATAATTGTGGAAGCTAAGGGCTGTATACCTATTCATTACTAAAGACAAAATGAATAACTTCAATTTCTTTCTTCATTAGATTATCTTACCAATGACACAAAGTAAAAACTCTTGATGTGGATGTGGGCATAACGTAATCACTACCCAAAATTCCCTAAAGTGCTTTAATACTTGAAAGTAAGAAAACAGAGCCCTGATAAAATATGCAACCCATGTGAGTTATCATGAAGTTTATCTCCATCAGGGCCACCAGTAGTGAATCATTCACCCATTACACACACTGCCTGATTTTCCTTTCTGTGCCAGGCAGGACAAAATTGACTGGTAATGGTAGCCAGATGTCTTCATTGGTGCTAGAGTGCATTTTTCGCTAAGACTTGAGGGATCCCTGTTGGCAGCAACCCATTAGGAACAACTGGCAGAAGACAAAAGAATGGTCACAAGAAGACAAGATAGATACATTGCTTTAATTTTTGGAAAGGAAGAAGGACATTATAATGAGTTCTATTCCTTTATGCAGCATCCCGTCCCTTGCCCCACATCATCCGACTCTGCCAAAGTTTCCATTCCCGTCTGCTGGACTCAGTGACGTTCCCACCTTTGGAAGTCTAGATGTGCACTGTTAAAATAGTTCCCAGTTGGGACTTGCTCCATCCCTTCTCTCTGGCTACATTGCCCACTTTCAATGGCCAGCACCAAGCCCAGTTTACATGTGCTGACATGGTTGCACGCTCTAAAACCCACAGAGCTTCTTTGGAGCATTCTTTTAAGCACAATGAAGTGGAGGAGAGAACAAGATTTGATTTTTATGATCATCTGTGTGCTTGTGATCTTGTTGCTGTCTGATTGGCTTCAGCCACTCTACAGTGTGTGCACTTTTACCTACGAGGTAGCTGTTTATTAATGTTGGGATAAACTGTGTTTTGTAACCCTTCAGGCATTGTTGCATCCCCTGCAGTCTATTGAGTTATTTTAAACATGCATTTAATGATGCTTTTTTAACATTAAATAAATGAACATGGTGGCAATGGAAGCAATCATTGGGAGGCATAATGTTACATTGGCTGTGAAGTGCATTTATGGCTGCTGGGGAGAATGAGGACTCACTGGATAATTGGTACATACTGTATAATGAAAGATTTTTTTGAGAGAGTGTCAGTAGGGAATTTGAATAGATAATTTATAAAAGATGCACTTTTGTTGAAGGAAACCCATCTAGCTGGTAAAGGCGACAACATTAATTAAAAGAGTATCAAGTAAAAGGCTGTTCAGCATTAATAAAAATTGCATTTATAAGTTCTTTTATTCCATTCCAAGTAGATAAAGAACTTCACATCATTTGCACTATTTCAAAGTGCTGTCATGCAAGGAAAACTGATGGCCAATTCCATAAAGCAAGAACCCACGTAACCCTCACAAAGATGAACAATCATTAGTCCATTTTTAGAGATATCATTTGAGAACCAATGAAAACAGAATCTGTCAAAAGTGTTCAGTCACCATGTTCCATTAACAATTCCCCTACATCCAGTGTTAGACTAATTGGTCTGTAATTACCTTTTTTTGTTCCTCTCCTTCAAGCAACGTGGAGCGAGATGCCATTTTTCCAGTCCATGGGAACACTTCCTGAATCTGTAGCATTTTGGAATATCACGCGTAAACTATCTGCAGTTTCCTAATCAAGCTTTAATATGCTGTGGTGAAACCATCAGATTTGACAATCTTAATTCTCATTATTTTCAATCATGCCTTTGAACATGGAAGAGCTCCTACTCTGTGCTTTTGCATAAAATTATCAATCCAGTAGTTATAATTGACAGTTAAAAATCTTGGATGGCCATAACTTCAGTGAAGATTCAGCTGGTAAATAATTGAATCAATAAAAGGTTTAAGTTCAATTCCTGATCTGCTGATCAGATTTGTAATGGTGGACAATAATTGGTTTTGTGAAAATCAAAGCACTCTTCAGTTCCTTGCCAGTATATAGTAATGATACTTTCATGGATCTATGTGTACTTGAGGCATCAGTTTCTCTGACATTTCAAGAAAGCTCTTTTTAAGGAGCAAAATTATCTTTTCTATATTTGGGTTATCCAGCTTTTGTATGGTTCAAATATGAAGTCTCAATTGATCCAAATAATTGCTTGTAGCTAGGGTGATGTGTATCTGATTTTGTCCTCCAAGCAGCTGTATTGATTTTCCAAACAAGGCTGCGCAGATGACACAATTAAATCAAATGGGATAGACAATTAAAATAAATCAGGTATCCTAATAAAAATAAATGAAATCTCCAATTTCTGTTGGATTTCATAGCAATTACACTGGTGCAATGTGTTCTTTTTCTATATATTTGCAAAGCTTTCAACCACTTGATAAATCCTTTGATCAATCCTTCAGCATTCTGTTGGGGAAAGAGCTGTGTTTTTACCTTTTTTCACAATTTTGCTGTACAAATGAAGCAACAGAACAAATTAAACTAAGGAAAGGTATTGGGCTGCAGCATCCAACATAATACTAGCAGTTAAAGCTGAGTCCCCTGGAGCTCAGTGTGTCCAACATGGTATGGGTGGTCACAGCTGGAATCTGTCACTTTGTGAAATTTCCAGTCATACTATTCATTTATAAACTGGTGGCCACCCTTATTCCCACCTAATAAAGCTGAAGGAGAATTAAAATGTAAAGTTAGATAGGTTGCTATTGAATATAAACTCTCTCTCTTTCTCTTTCTCCACCCTCCAACTCTCTCATACTGATGGTTTGTATTGCTTTATTATGCAATTTCTATGGCACTTTATCTTTCGTAAGTTAAATTTCCAATGCCGCCTTGTAGGCCTCAGAACAATCAAAAGAGATTATCTCTAACTAATAATGAACATGAATCATTTAGGGAGGGGGAGGGTGAACACGGGGATTGGGGACATGCACTTAAGCCACCTTTTCAAATTCTCCCTTGACTCGTTAGTTTTTTTAAAAATATGCAAAAAATCACAGCAAATTGTACACTGTTGAAATATAAAATAGTTGAGTTTCAACAGGATGGTTAATCTGGAAAAGATCATAAATAAAATGAATCATAGCCAAGAAAAAAGGGTCAAAGTTTGTCAAGAATAAATACTGTAAAATTAAATTTTGGACTAGCTGGTTATTTTTCCTAAATAGTTTAATAACGTTACCTGAAAGAACCTCTCAGAAATCTTTAATTTTTCATAGTAGGAATATTTTTTTCTGAAGCAACAAACAATCTCTTGGAGGAACTCAGCAGGTTGAGCGACATCTGTGGGGGGGGGGGGGGGGGGGGGATGGAATTGTCGACATTTCAGATCGAAAGCCTGCATCAGGAATATTTTTTCTGTTGTGTGGCTTGGATTTTGCATGGCAATTGTTGTGGGTTCAGGACACTGTGACTGCATACACCAACACAAAAACCCAAAATTTCTTGACAGCAGTTTGTTGGGAAATGTACGGCTGAACCCCATCATGGTTCCTTCTGGATTTCAGCAAGGGAGAGTGAAGTTGCAGCAGTTCCCCACACATATGATGCGGGTGGGGGTGGAGGGGGGGTCCACTCAATCTACTGTGCCAGGTTACACCTGCTGGAGAAACAGTATCTTGTTCTTTCAGGTGGGAGGATTTCCTGTCAGTAACAATTCTAGAACTATCTTATTTAAATATTTTAAGTAAATTCAAGTGCATTTTTTAATTAAAAGCAAAACAAATGATTTTTTAAATAGTTTCTTTTAATGTTAGAAACATTCATAGCTTTTAGATAATCTTGTCAGCTGGCTAAGTAGGGCTGGCTGTCAACATTTTCTTTTGCAATTTTCTGCCTCTTGTCTTTTAAAAGTCATCTTCTGTGCTGAAGCTACAGGGGTTGGACCGCATTGAAATTGTAAGAACAAATAGGACTTAAGTGTTGCTTGCAGTGAGCCTGTGCCTTATTGTTTGGGGTCTTCATCAGATTCATTAGCCAAGCTTTCAATGGATATCCATTCCCAATCAGCCAGTCCTTCAATCTGCTTGGATGGTTGAATACATTGGGGATGGTGAGCGCTGCAGAACAAATGAATTCATGGCAGTCGCCAGAGAATCTTGCACGTTGTTGGAGTAAAATTTTCCTGTGAAATAGACCAGCTGTACATTTCTGTTGTTAAACCTTTTTCAAATAAATTGTCTGACTGGTCTGTGAGCACCTTTGCTGCAATAATGGAGTCATCTGAGTATCTGGAAATTCAGGCGGATATTCTTTCTAACTACCGTCATCATCATCAGTGAACTTGATGTACATGCAGCAACTGTAAATAATGCACCTTTTAACTGCTTGCTATATTTCAGAGAAGCCAATAGTGAAATTCTGGATATGCCTCGGCAGAACATTGGAAAGATCTCATATTTAAAAGTTGACACCAGTGGTTACAGTCAATGGCAGATGTTGTCCAAGAATTTACAAGCATCACAATCTAACTTAAAAGGCTGAAAAGACCAATTGCAATCTGCCTTGATAATCTGAACCTCCTAAGACACTGATTTCCCAACATGATCAAGAAACTGGACTTCAGCTTATGGACACCAGGTGGGATCATCCAACCTGCCATGGCAATTGCCAGCATTTCATGTTGGAAGATCAGTGGCTTAGCAGAGACACATGCTGACTTCCAATTCACTAATCTTCTAATTGCCTCAGGCATCAGTTTACCTGGTCCCTCCCTGCAGCATAGAATTTAATGGAGGACTTTCATTTTCAGTGGGGTGGTTTACACTGAGTTGTATCTTTCATTTGCAGCTGCAGGTGGGCTAGGGGTAAACTTATGATGTTCCTTTGATTATCCACCCAACTCTTCTGGGTTTCACAGTGTTGCTGTGTGTGCAGTATCTTTTGAGTTTTTGTGGATATGATAACCTCAAAAAGCTAGTGAGCTGGTCCCTAAACTGCAGACAAAAACTGACAGAATTGGCACAGATTCTCTCAAATGTATCTTCAAACTTTTCTAAGGAAAAGAACCCAAACCAGCTTCTGTAAGGAAAACTTCCACTTAATTCAGCAGTTGGGAGGCTGCAGTATTTTTTTGTTCGATTAGCTTGTCAACTCACCAGTCCCTGTCCAGTGCCTTTGTGCTCTCACTATGATTTCTTTGGCAAGTTTCACAGAGCTTTGGAAGCCCAAGTGCCCAGACCTGAACCGAACAAGCAATTAACGTATTTAGTTGGAAGCTTACCTCTCCTGAGGGGAGTTACACAATCGCTGCCTTGTTGGCCCAGATTATGGACTGAGAATAAGTGGGATCAGATCATATTTTTGACAGTCTAGCTTTTTGAAGGGTTTAAAACCCTGATCTGGTGCAAAATATACCCATTATTCCCTTTTTTCCCCCACGACTTCTTCCTCTATCCCAACATTTCCTTCTCTCTCTCTAATCTTGTAATCCAGCAATGCATTTCTCTGTGACTATTAGCACATATTTTCTTATCTACTTCAAACCTGGGCCTGTGATTCAAATTACCCTCTTCTCCCTTATTGCCCTCTTTATCTTTTCTATGCCCTACCTCTCTTTCCAGCTGTCATGTGTCCTTTCATTACTCCCCTGTCAAGTACTCTGCTCTTTTGAATCTGTACCCTAACCCTTCAGTACTCCTCTACTTTCCAAATCTCCTGCTGCCATCCCCAGCTTGAATTATTCTTGCATAGACCTACAGTTCCTTTTGTGCCTCATCCTCCCAAGGACCCATTGAGGAACATATCATTACCTCCTCATTGGCAGGCGGGCAGAAATCCAATGTCCTCATCATTGTTTCCCCTTGACCCATCCCTCACCATATCTACTGGGGACTAATCATTCCAACCTCCCACCCTGCCCCGCTCACATATCCCAAGTCTCTCAGTTATCAGTGGTATTCTCTGGTATTCTGCATCTCCCTCCAGAACACCCAACCATTTGCTAATTTGGCCCTTAGATCCATAAACTCATTGAAGGCAATCTGCCTGAGAGTAGATGACTATTTCCTCTTCACTGAAGCCTCCATCCCCATCTATATGTTCCAGCCATTCACCCTCATAAAATGATGCAAGGTAGTGTAGCTCTTATCTACAAATCACACTTTGGTATTTCCCTTGTTTCTGAGTCATGTTTTCTTCCATTGAGCAACTTAGCTTGATCCAGCTCTCTTCTCTAAAATTTATCACCGTGATAAATATGGCAAAAGATTTCCTCCCTTAGCATCTGCCTTAGTGACTTAGTTGATTTCAAGCTCTGCAGTCATTCTGGGAAAAGGAAGAATAAATAGTTCACTGTTCTCCCATCCTTTGGCAAACATTTCTCCACATAATCCACGCTGGATATATTCACTGTCAACCCTCAAGGATAATGGTTCAGAGGCTTCACTACTGTGCTATGTGTCTTCCTTCTGTGTCATCACCTGGAAAACTATTCCCCTGGGCTATTTACAACTACATGTCCAAATTCCCAGTTTTCTAGTCCCTGTACTCACCTCAGTATTTTCATAACCATCCATTTACACTCTCACCTCTGCTTTTGACACCCTAATCCCCAGTAAAATCATTGTTCTCTTTCACCCTTGGCAATTCCCTGTCTCATCCCTCATCAAAACCCTCCTATGTTCAATGGTCACATTATGGCAGATAATGTGTCAGTCATTCATTACCAGCTGGAGACACAAGAGATTCTGCAGATGCTGGAATCTGGAGCAATACACAGAAAGTGCTGGAGGAGCTCAGCAGGTCAGGCAGCGTCCATGGAGGGAAATAAACAGTCAATGTTTCGGGCTGAGACCCTTCATCAGGAATGGAAAGGAAAAGGCCAGAAGCCAGAATAAGAAGGGGGGGGGAGGGGGAGGAGCACACACAGGCAGCAGATAGGTGAGTTCAGGTGATAGGCAAGTCCAGGTGAGGGGAGAAGGTGGGGGAGGGGGAGAAGATGTAATAAACTGAGAGGTGATAGGTAGAAGAGGCAAAGGGCTGAAGAGGAAGGAATCCAGTAGGAGAGGGCAGTGGACCATGGAATGAAGGATGGGGGAGGGGAGGAATGGGCAGGTCATCAAGGTGGGGGAAGGGAACCATAGGAATAAGGGAAGACAAAGGAGTTGGGGGTGGGGGGGTAGAAAAAAAAAGAAAGGGTGGAGTTACCAGAAGTTAGAGAAATTGATGTTGAGGCCATCAAGTTGGAGACTCCCGAGGCGGAATATGAGGTGTGGTTCCTCTAACCTGCGTCTAGCCTCAATGTGGCAGTAGAGGAGGCCATGGATAGACATGTCAGTATGGGAGTGGGATGTGGAATTGAAGTGGGTGGTCACCGGGAGGTCCTGGCTGTTGCAGCAGACAGAGCGAAAGTTCTCGGCTAAGCAGTCACCCAACCTGCGTCGGATCTCACCGATGTACAGGAGGCCGCACTGGGAGAACCGTCTCCCCCCGCCGACATAACAGGGACAGGGTTCCCCATGTCGTCACCTACCACTGCACGACCCTCCGTATCCAACACATCATTCTCCGCAATTTCTGCCACCTCCAACAGGATCTTATCACCAGGCACACCTTCCCGTCAACCCCTCTCTCTGCTCGGTGGTCCTGGTGCGGCCTCCTGTACATCGGTGAGACCCGACACAGATTGGATGACCGCTTCGTCGAGCACCTTCGCTCCATCCGCCACAACAGCCAAGACCTCCCGGTGGCCACCAACTTCAATCCCACATCCCATTCCCACACTGACATGTCTATCCATGGCCTCCTCTACTGCCTCATTGAGGCCAGACACAGGCTGGAGGAACAACACCTCACATTCTGGCTTGGGAGCCTCCAACCTGATGGCCTCAACATTGATTTCTCTAACTTCCGGTAACCCCACCCTTTCTTTTTCTTTCCTCCTATTCCTTTGTCTTCCCTTATTCCTATGGCTCCCTTCCCCCACCTTGATGACCTGCCCACTTCCTCTCCTCCCCTCCCCCATCCTTTATTCCATGATCCACTGCCCTGTCCTACCGGATTCCTTCTTCTTCAGCCCTTGGTCTCTTCTACCTATCACCTCTCAGCTTATTACATCTTCTCCCCCTCCCCCACCCACTAACTTCCCCCTCTCACTTGGACTCACCTATCACCTGCCTGCGTGTACTCCTCCCCCTCCCCCCACCTTCTTATTCTGGCTTCTGCCCTCTTCCTTTCCAGTCCATATGAAGGGTCTCGGACTGAAATGTCGACTGTTTATTTCCCTCCATGGATGCTGCCTGACCTGCTGAGTTCCTCCAGCACATTTTGTCTATTGATTCATTACCAGATGCAGCTGCCGAAATTGTCCACCGCCATAGCAAACAAAAAATAATCCTTGGCTGCTGTTTTCCACTACGTGCTGTCTTCTTAAATCCACCTACCTGGCTGACTCCACCCTTAGCAAGAACAAGTGTGAGAAGTTCATGGGCTTACCGCTAAGAATGAGGCCATGTTTTCAGGTGGGTCTGCCACTTCCCTCCCTCCTACTAGCATGCTGGGCCAAATACTTTTTTCCTTTCTGATCTAGAATTCAATTTTTTTCTCTGTTTCTCACCAATTTCTGGGAAGTTGGTGGAAACAATTAGTATTTATGTGGATCAGAGGATGACATGAAATTACTGATCTAATATTTTATTACAATTTATGTTAAAACCCCTTGTGTATTTACAAATCATTATTCTTCCTCATTCCAGCAATTCTGTATTCTGCAGTGACAGGTAAGCCAGCTTGGATCACTGTTTTGATTGCTGAGATGCTTTTGGCCAGGATCCTCAGGGTTCTGTTAGTCCTGGTGTAGAGAGCTGCATCTGTACAGGGGCAAGACCAGCATATGAAACACCAAGGTGATGCTGGGTGTTGGTGACAGTAAGTGAGAAGTGGAAGCATTTTCAGCAGACCCCTCACCTCTGTATCCCCTGTCAGCATAATTCCTGTCATGGCCAAGGCCAGGGCCTTATATATATAGTATTCAACTTCATATTCGTCATGTCCAAGCCCTCTGTACAGACTAACTTCCCACCTGCAGAAGGCCACTCCTTCCATGGTTGAAGATATTAACACAAAGGACAATGACCATGGGTAGCAGAGTGGTGCAGCAGCTAGAGCTGATGTTGCACAGCTCTAACAACAAGTCTGACCTTGGATGCTGTCTGTATAGAGTTTGCACATCCTCCCTGTAATGGCATGGGTTTCCCCCAGGTGCTCTGGTTTCCTCCCACATCCCAAAGACATACAGGTTGGGAGGTTAATTGGCTGCTGTAGGTGATGTAGGTGAGCAGTGGAATAAAGGGAAAGGGTTCGTCCTATGACCACATTGATTTTCCATGGGTCACCCAGTTTTTTCTCCCCACATCCCAGAGACATATTGGTAGGTTAATCAACTACCATAAATTTTCTGCAGTCTAGGTGGGTGTCAAGAGAAACACAGGGAGCTGAAGGGCATGTGAGAGAGAATAGGTTACAAGGAAATATTTGGGAGAATGGGGCTTGATGAATTGAGTCGCATGTCACAAATAAAATATGAAGATATGACTAAATGCCCCTCATGTTTGAGGTGCACTCATCCAGCCTCTTGAAGGCAAGCCTGCTGTTGTGGCTAGGACATAAGCGAATAGCTTACATATGCTATGCTAGTTCTGCAGACGTAACATCGGGGAACAGCAGAGCAAAGCTTGAACATTCCTGCACCTTCCCTCTGCTATCCCTATCCTTGTCTTCACCATCAGCCTTACTCACCATTTAAACGTGTGTCACCTGACAAATTCCCTCTCCTGTGCGATCTCCGCATTCCCTCTGTCTTCCCCACCCCCGCCTCCATCTGCTTGCCGCTCTTCCTGCGCTCAATCTGTCTTGCCCCCACCTCCATGCTCCCTCTGCCTGCCACCACTCTCCCACTTTACCACTTACTTCCCCTCTTCTATGTTCACCCTCTCTTTGTCTCCCTTTCACAATGCCTAACTGAAACATAGCACCAATGCGAGAATGCAATAATTTTTGACAGATCCACACAAGTGAGCTGGTTCTTGGTCTAATGGATCCCGGGCTGGTACACCCTCAGGGTGAGTTATCTCCTGCATGATATCGGAAGACACTGTGAATGATTTATGAAATTAATTGGAATTGTTAGGGTCAGAAGGTTTGAGGTTATCATTATGCACGTGATCATTTTTTTACTCACTACTGCCACTGAAAGTGGTCAGCAATATGCATATTGATATTGAAGTCAAGCATTGCCAGTTCTGGCTTTCTCCAGCAACTGCTCCTCTGCAGGTCTGGAGTGAGAGGAATCTTTGGTTCTCTATGGCTTCCCTGGGGCTCTGTTCCTTTTCCCTTGCACGAAGGGGAAGGTGATCTGCGGTGAGCAGATGGCATGTCAGAACTGAAAATTCAGCCTATTCTTGTGTGAAACTGCATCTGACATTCTTTTGTCTATTCTCCTGTTCCATGCTCTTTTGTAGTTTCCTACTGCTTCCAGAAAATTAGGTGATCAGAAAGACAAAGGAGGATTTTGTTGAACCGAAAAATGTGACAATATTAACAAAAATTATTGAAGCAGATTTCAAAATATATTTCAGATTGGCAAGGAAATTGAAACCTGTAATTTATTTCTATGGTACAATGGCTGTGGGTCAGTGATAGCTTTGAAACATTGCAGACCAAATTCTGAGTCCACCCACCATCTGGATGATCAAGATTATAGAATTAACTTACAGTACACAAGGTATTTAAATAATCATTGTGACAACTGAATATACAGGCTGTCCAACATCAGACAAAGTAAAGTCAAACACATTCATGCCCAGAATCCTTCTTTTATTGTACATGTCAAATGGAGCCAACCACATTCTCCAGCAGAGGAAAGAAGCAAAATAATTGAGAAAATCAATCCAGCCAACCTCTCACACCTGCCTATTGGTACAATTTAGCAGAAGATGAATGATGTTGAGAGACCCAAAATCTGAACTGCAGAAAAAGTATTAAAAGGAGTTTCATAATTGATTTAAAGCAATCCAAGTCATATTTTTAAAAAGACAAGGGATATTGATACAATGGAGAAAGTTTGTTTATTAAACTTTGAAATGCAACCTTAAAATTATTTTCTATGTTCCATTTTGCTTTGAGTATAAAATTAACATGTTAGTGAAAAATTTGAGAAAACGGATTGAGGAAGATTATTTGTCTTCCAATCCATGCTGTGATTAATAAGGAATTAATAAATTCAAAATGAACATTTGAATTTCCCAGATTAATTAGTGTTGAATTATTGGTCTTTCTAGCAAGCAAGTTAAAATATTCTCACACCTCATTACGTATTTTCATAGAAAAGAATCACTTCACTACTGAGAGGTTTAGTGTCATTGTATAGGATCAGTTTATTTTTAAAGAGGACTTTGTGATTTATAAAGGAAAAGGATCATTCTACTCAGGTTAGTAAGTAGGAGGTGCTAACTGTCAAACTGTTTCTTGAACCTATTGATACATGTGCTATAGCTATGACCTTTAATAACATGTGGTAGCTCACAGGAAAAATATCCATTTTACCAGATCTGCAAACAACACAAATTACAGAATTTTGGAGGCAGTCCCAGCCAGAAATTTTATAATGAATCAATTGCTGTGAAACAGTCAAAACGAAAATCTCCTGACAGAAATGTAATTCCAAGTGGGTGAAGCCAACTTTCACTGACTCCTTAGCCCGATGATTTCACCATCTTAGGTGTAATATTCTGCAGATCTTACAGAGGTCAGATTTGTAGCCCTTAAATTCTGGCAACTTAGATCTTAGAGCTCAAGATACTCAGTCCTATTCAAACTTATATTAGTTGTTGGATTGTGCTGGTGGATTTGATGGTTTGCAAAGATCCTTGCATAGTTGTTGCATATTGATGGATGAATTTGAAATTGAAACACTGAGCTATGTGAACATCAGTAACTTGAGGCATTTGCAAATTAATATTAGCATGGTTGAAGGAAAAGAAGGCAAAATGTCTTGCCCCACTTCAGATCGTAGAGTGTAAATGCCAATGCACTCCAAAACCTTGCTCTTGAAAATATTGGGATATCAGGATCAAGATCACATGAGTTAATTTCACTGTGCTGGAACTTATTGGGAAATGCCAATAGTTGCATATCAGATTGGTGCAGGCGCAGCAAATCAATTCAGTTCAATATAGAGGAATAACTGTCAGAGACCTAGGTAAGTATAAGACTATTTACATTTTTAAATTAATTGAGAGTGTTGAAATATTCTTAATTGTTTTAAAGTATTTTCTTTTGACGTTTTAAATTTTTAATTATTTTTTATTTTTATTTTCCATGAATTTTAATTGTTTTAATTATTTTTGAAGTTTATGAATGTTAGGAATATTTAGAATCATTCAGCGTTTTGACAGTAAGCTAATCCTGAGATTGTGGTCTAGCTAGCTCTTAACCTCTTTTCAGCTATCTTGTGACAGAGGCTTATTCTGACTCACCACTATGAAGACATTGCTTTGTACGATGTCCTTTCACCAATCAGGCTGTCTCCATTATGAGTTGAGACAACTTGTGAAGCAAAGTGACACCCTAGGATTGGGACAAAGTAACATGTAGATGAGCAGCAAGTGTGGGTTGCTCAGCACTGGCAACAATTTCTGGCTGAATAATTCTGATAAGTACCCAGAGTAGTATGGTCACTTGGGAGTCCATTAAAAGTAGGACTGGAAATTAAGTCTCTGAATACAAGGTGCCAGCAAAATTGAGATTGTGGCCTTTTCATGAGCAATTGATACTATCTGCAATTTTCTGGAGTGTTGAAGACAAAGCAAGATTAGCACTCCTGAGTTGGGACAACTTGTGAGTCTTAGTATCTTGAAAGTCTTCCTAATATTGGCTGGTGGAAAGTCTGGCAACTGCCTGCATGTATCATTATACCTTGTCATTTGTAGAAATCTTTATTCCAGTTGTAGTTTGAAACTTATGTAAAACTTATAGAACTGCATTGCTGAATTTAGACCGTGCTAACATTGGTGTCAACATTTGTTTGCATATTCAGGAAATTAATTGTTCCAAATTATTTTCATGCCTGCAATATTTGATGAGTTCTATTTATTTTTCGGGATCTGAGTGTCACTCTCAAGGTCAGCATTTACTGCCCATCCCTGGAAGCCCTTGAACTGACTGGCTTACTAGGCCACTTCAGAGGGCATATAAGAGTCAACCACATTAACTGCTCTGGAATCATGTCACAATGGGTAAAGATGGCAGATTTCTTCCCCTGAGGGACATTTGGGAACCAGATTTGTGTTTTACAACAATCCAATACCAACAACCAGTTTTTAAAGTTCCAGATTTTTTTTTAAATTTAAATTCCTCATGTACCATGGTCTGGATTGTGAATCCGTGCCTCTAGATTACTGATCCTTAATTTACCCAATGCACCAGCACCATAGCTCACACATGCAGTAAAATTAATTTTAATATACTTAGTGGTCAAATTATAATTTTATTAATGAAACAAACTATTTTCATCAGCCAAACAATCAAGAGAAATTACAAAAATTCTAGTAAAAATACTCCCCCCCCCCCATTGTAATTATTGCAAGTATTATGTCTGTACAGTGATTCAGGGCAGGAATATATCCCAGAATTGTCATGAGGCTAATTTCTGTTACTTCTTCCTCTTTCTGTCATTGTATCATCCTCAAAGTGTGTTATCATCTTGTACCAAAGCTTTACTTTGTGTAATCCTTCAACTGTTAATAGTCCATGAATACCTCACAGGACAAATGCCATTTCCTTGTGTGTCCTATCTGTTGTACTGCAGCTTGTGTGAAATGAACTGCACTAATCTGAGCCCTGTAAACATTGTACTGCCAAATCCTGATGAATATAAACAGTACAGAAATGTGACCTCAGTTTGAAGCTCCCTAGTAGACAACACATAAAACAGTTTCAATTTATTTCTTTAGGTCTCTGCATTTTCTACTTGGGAAAAGGAGTTGCACAAAATAGTGTTTGACCCTCGTTATCTCCTTCTAAACCCTGAGGAACGTAAACAGGTATTTCTTTTTATTAATATTAAGTCCATAGAATATGTTTCTACAAGTGGGATTAATCTTTAATGAGGAAGTAAATATTTTATAATGGACATATATCCTTTTGGAGCAAACAAAAGAAGCCCAAGTCGAACAAAGTGTTCACAACGTTTTCTGAGTATTTTCTGAAAAGAGGAAAATGTAAAAATAAATCTTCAACTATCAATCTAGCTGAACAACATTCTGAACAGAGTATTTTAGTGGTGCCTGTTTTTTTTCAGCTGCTGCCTTTACTTATTTTTTTCTCAAAATATGTTATTCCTTTTAAGCAAGCCAGAGTGCTAAAATTATGTAAAGTCTGCAGTTCTCCCTCTTGTTTAACCAAATGCATCTAAAAAAGGGCTTTAAATTATTCAATCCTGTATATAAATCACTCTTTGGAAAATGACACATTAACTCAAGCATTTGGCTCTCAATTAGAAAAGCATAATTATGAGCAGTCAAGCGGCATGGCGCTTAAACTCAATTGTGGCGTTCTGGCAAGCTTTATCCTTTTTGCCCAAGTCAAGTATACCAGATAGATTGCATTGTACAATGAGAGTTTTCCATCATGAACAAAAAGAGGAGTGGTGTACTTCAATGTGGACCCCTTAAATTGCATTTGTTGTTGTAAAGTAATTGAGTAGTATTGATTACAATAGCTAAGATAGGTTTATATTGTATCCGCACTTCCAAGATACATTGTAGAAGAGGAGAATGCAGACCAGCAAAAGTTTGCATCTCTGCTGTATAAATTGCTGAAGTGTCTTGAGATAAACATTTATTATCAACATTACACTCGGGTTAATTTCTGAGACACATTACAGCCAGATTTTGAGATTAGCAACAAAAGAACAGTGTTTGCCACACACTTATAGATAACCCTGGATTTTTAACAGGGCTTTGAATGGCAACTTTTGTTATCAGGTATGTGATTTATAGGGAATCTGCTCCATGAGCAGAAAAAGCAACAGAAGCCAATGAGACTGAAGATTTCTTCACCCTGCATCTTCCCAGAGAGAAATGGTGTGGAGTAATGGACACAAAACCCAGACATGATAGATTAGTTACAGGATATCCTTTACATTTTTTTTCTCCAGGATTCTCTACTAACTGCCAGCCAGATTGACAGGCAGACCACCCATCAGGTGCGAGAGCATTCAATGAAAGAATACAGCAGCACAGCAAGTTGGGAGAGATCACTGTCTGGCCACTAATGTAGGCGTGTCAGAGGTCATGGGGATTAAGCTCAGCAATGGAACATGCTAGAAGGAAGCCAACGGTTGTCCAGTTGCACATGATGGTAGGGTATCCAATGCCTAATCCATCTCTGCAAGCCATTTGATTTCCTGCCTTTGGCCTTAGGGCAACCACTTGTGGTGCGGATGGTGCAGCTGACTCACAGCTCCAGCACCCTGGCTTTGATTCTGACCTCTGGTGTTCTCTATGTGGAATTTGCATGTTCTCCCTCTGACCATGTAGGTGTCCCTGAGATGCTCCAGTTTTTTCCCACATCTAAAAAAAACGTGCTAGTTGTTAGGTTAATTGGCCACTGTAAATTACTCCTGGTGTAATCCTATAAAATCCCACAGGGTTATTAATGGGCATGTGTGAGCAACTAGATTAGAAGGAGATAAATTGGTTGATAGTATTGGTTTGAGAGCTGTCTGAGACTTGATGGGCCAAATGGCCTCATTCTCTGTTGTAAGGAAATATGAAAAAAATATCTTTGTTAAAACTGGATTTATGGTGTGTTGAGCTCCTAGTTCAACCAGAGCAACTTACCGTTTTTGAAGGATTAACATACTACATAAGAATACAAAGAATGTATAAAGAAATAAAAATAAGACTTAATTGTACATTTATGTATAGAAATAATGTAGAGGAGAACAGAAAGGATAGGAGGGAGAATAAGTGAGAGACATATAGGAGATAGAAAGAAAAAGTTAAAAAAAATATTTTTTCAAAGAAAACTCAACTACTTAAATTCTAAAGATATGGAGACTTAGAGCTGTAAAATTAAAATTTATGGGACCAAGTGATCACTTAGTAGTAATTATTATGGAATTAAAAATTGACTCACACCCTTATGTCTTCTGCCCTCTTAGTGGCTTACCACGAAGTAGGTCTTGCAAATTCACACACTTTTATGAATTTCAAACCTGTTTATAATGGTGAGTTATTGTAACAGCGTAGACTATGGAGGACTCAGTCTGCAACATACAGATTTCAACATTTAGCTTCACATGTGTGAACTCTGGAATTTGCTGTCAGTAATAGTAATGTAGCATTATTAGCCTCATCATTATTCTTATTATTAATTATAAGAGTGTCTTGATTGAACTCAATTTGTCTGTATTGATTATCTTTCTACTGTTTTCCTTCAAAGATGATGAACTGGTACTTTTTCATAAAATTAATTCAGAATCCATCTTGATGTTATTTTTCCAAATACTTTGTTCTTATTGTGTTTGTTCATATTTGCTTGCTATAATTACCCAATTTTTACTTTGAATTTCTGAATACTTGGAGCAACTATCTTCCTAATGTTGAATAATTAGATTCTACAACCTAAAAGGAATTCTCTTAATACAAAATTCCAGCTCCTCTTTCAAAACAGCAATCTTGATGTCAATATAGATACTGCATTTTGATAATATTTTATTTCATTTAATTAATTTAAATTTAATTTTAACCACGAGCGCCTAAGAAAATAATAAACAAAAGGTGTTGTATGCGACATTAACCCACCAGGGAGTTACCCGTTTCCAATCATTTGCTTCCTGATGTCTCAATGCCCACATACAGGATACAGTAGTGGATAAAGGCTTATATAATCCAAGCCATCAATGAACATTAATCCACATTGTAAGCACCATATCCATTAATAATATAAGTAATGACAAGAACAGTTCATTTTCCCTTATCTATATATTGTTTTTGGCTTATAACACTTTTATTTCAAATGATTACCTTCATCTTTTTCCTTGCTTTCTTAGTTTTCATTGCAAGGCACCATCAACATGCAATGCCTCAACCTTTGAATAAATATAAGATTCGGAGCATTCCAAGAGCTATGAAATAAATAGATTATTTATATTTCCTAGTAAATAACACAAGTTAAAATTAATTTCTATAACTGGCATATATGATAAATGATTCTTTTAATGGCAACATAAGTCATTAAATTGAAGTTTTCATTTTGAAATGAATTATAATGCAATTAAGAGCAACCTTTATTATGCAACTCATGCTACATTGCTTTTAAATTAAGATTTTTGAGCAATTATCAAAGCAAGAATAAAAGAAGAATATAAAGAGAAAAAGTGTAAACTACTCCAGGCCAAAGAAGAATTTAGGAAACTCCTAGAGAATCCAAAACTCACGCCCAGGTATGTTATTTCTAATGATATAGGTAGACCAAGTCCAGATTTCTACTCAAAAAAGACATATTGACTTCATTGTCTTGAATGATGCTATTTTGTTTTTATTAAGTTGATTAACAGCTGATTTAAGAAAGATAAAATGACATCTGCTTAGATGTGTAGTGGAGCAGAGTAGAGATATATACACATGATCAAATGCTGTTGGGGACATAATCAGACTTGATCTGTGATAATCTGCTAATATCACATCAAGGAAGATAACAATACTTGGATTTCTACTGCAGATATCAAATTATGGAGAAATATTCAATCAAACTAGTTCTTGTGTTTTTATTTTAATTTTGTTTTCTGCTCCCACTAGCATTGAATAGAAACTTAACTTTGTATGCTCAATGTCTGAAACAGGAGATCACAGGGTGAACAGGGAACCATGATACAAATATTGCAGAAGCTGCATGACATATTTCTTATAATTCAGAACAATTTAAACCAGTCCAACTTTACATACCAAGTCAAAATCTATTTTATTGAAGAAGGAAAATAACTTAAGAACTTATTAGATTATCAAATTAGGCAATAGGTTATTCTATAGTTTCCAGTGATGAATAGCTTCAGGATTATGAAAGACCCTTACATTTGTATTTTAATAGTTACATTTTTAAAATGAGTAATCTTGGATGCACCAGATTACCCTGTTGTCCAGTGGAAGTACTGGGACGTGAAGTTCAATTCTGGAATCATAGGAGAACAAAGAAATAATTTCTTGTCTTTTTTTCTTGTTTGTGCTGCATTTTGATTTAAGAAAGCCAGTGAAAAGAGGCAACTATAGCTCTTCCTGAAATAACTTAGGACCATTTTCATGCCATACCTTTTGGCCTTATTTGTATATAGTCCAATTTTGAGTTATTATATGCAGCTTTACATCAAGCTTACAGCAAGTTGGGGAATTTAAAAAAATAGAACTAGTTTCTCTGTGGTTTAATTTGAGAAGCTGAGAGAAGCCAAACTGAGATGTCATGGTGCTAGGAAGAAAGATGTAATTACAACATGAATTCTTTGCTAAGGTAGTTGCTAGTGTAAGTGCAAATATAAAATTAGAGCACACAAAGGTGACACAAACCATAACAGAACAGAAGCAAGAATAAAATTTTATAGATAGAACAATTTCAAAAACGGTGTCAGGGAATATAATGGATAAATTGGTACATATCCTCACTGAAGATTTAAATTACAGCTTAAACACAGCAAAACTACCACAATTTTTGCTGTCAGCAGCAAAATGTCTACACTTGAGAGTGACCTTGAAATATGCTGTCCACAAAAATCAAGTGTTCTCTGTGGCATGGCCTTCCTTTTATCCAACATCAGTTGCTTCAGGCAGCAGTTCCAGATTCTCGTGCCCAGCAGCAATAATCTCATCAAGTTACTTGAGCAGCCAATCATTTTGAAGGATTCTCACCGGCATCAAACCAAAGTAAAATGCACAATTTTAAATTAAAATCTTAAGAATTTATTCAAATATTTAAGAATAAATTTAAGAATTTATTCAAATATAATAAATTAAACTTCATAAAAACAAAATATAAGATTTTTATTATATTATTATCCATTATACATTGAAATATTTTAAAGCAATTATAATTCACACAAACCAAAGGACAGTACATCCTGTTGAAATTGCTGACAATGTTGATGGTGAGTACCAACAATTTAAACAATACTCGAGCTGCAAAATCTGGGCCATTGCCAGACACCAATAGATTAATGGTATTCAGTATATTATGATAGTGCAAGTATTCATCATATTTGTAAAATGGTAATCAATAAACTAATCCCCAACCCCTATTACATCCAACTATATATAATGCAAAACTACCAGCTGAGTTGGAGACTTTGGCTGACAAATGCTGTACTCGCAGGGAAGATTGTTAATTATTGAAACTAGTTGAAGAAACACTTTGAACTAATTGCTCCTTGATATGATTTTTATTTACTCAGGGTATTTCAAACTCTTGTCTTTGGGGAAAATAATTAGAACATATATAAAATAATATTTCCCCATGATTGAATGCATAAATTCACGGAATTACAGAATGGTTACAGGACAGAAGGAGGCCATAAAACCCATCAATTCCAGTCTGTCACCATACAAGAGCAATTCAGCTAGACTACTCCATCACCTTTTCTCCAAACCACTGCAAATTCTTTCACGTACTTATCTGGATATTTTTTAAACATTAAAATTGTATTTTCCTCCCTTACCTCTCTGGCAATGTGTTAAAAAAAATCTTCGTGCTACTTTTGATTATTTTCCACATCACTTTCATCCTGTATTCCCTAGTTCTTGATGCCTCCAGCAATTGGAACCATTTCTCTCTATCGAGAAGCAAAAAGAAACAGCAAATGCAGAAAACCTGAAGTAAAACCAGAGAATGCTGGAAATGCTCAGCAGCATCTGTAAAGAGAGAAACAGATGCAACATTTCATATCAGTGGCACTATTTCTGTCTCCACAATGCTGCCTGACAGGCTGAGTAGCTCCAGTGTTTTCTGTTTGTATTTCTCTCTGTCCTCCTTTGGATTTTAGATACTTCTATCAAATCTCCATGCAACATCTTCAGTCCCCACGAGAACAATCCCAGCTTCTCCATTCCATCCACGTAACTCAAGCCATCATCCCTGAATTCATCTCGGTAAATCCCTTCTGCACCTTCTCCAGAACCTTGACATCTTTCTTAATCTGGGACAACCAGAACCAGAATGAATATTCCGGCTGCATCCAACCAGTGTTTTAAACAGATTCATCATGTCTTCCTTGCTATTGTACTCAACACTTCTATTTTTAAGGTTCAAGATCAGGTATATTTTTACATATTAATTAAGAGCTAGATTATCTCACTTGCACCCTCAAATCAGTTCCACTAGTCAATGAGGCTGATCTGATTGTAACTGTAATTCCAGGTTTCTTTGAGCTCCTTTGCATATTAAGAATCTATCTACCTCTGCCTTAAGAACATTTGAAGACTCTACTTCCAGCACCCTTGAGGAAGAGATGATGATTCTCTGAGAGAAAAAAATACCAAGTTTCTGTCATAAGTGGGCAACTCTTTAATTTTAAACAATGACCTCTAATTCTATATTCTCCCACAAGAGGAAACATCCTCTTCACATCCTCTCTATCAAGATCCCTCAGTCCTTTTAAACAAGTTTCTCACCAATTTTTTAACCACTTTTTTAACCTGTGACTTTCAACAAATTAGGCACCTATGCCCCCAGGTTTCTGTACCCCTTTCAGAATTGTGCCCCTGTTCATATTGTCTCTTCTCATTCTTCCTACCAAAATGTAATACACGACAATTCTCAGTACTAAATTTCATTAACCACCTATTCTAACAACCTCTCTATACCTCCTTGAAATCTGTTACCATCCATCTTACAGTTCACTATGCAGAGTTTTGAGTCATCTGCAAATTTAGAAATTGCGCTGAGTCCAAATACAAGAAGTGGCTCTTTGAACTGACACCCAGTGAACACCACATTACACTTGAAAAACACGATGATGCTGGAGGAACTCTGCAGACCAGGCAGCATCCATGGAGAAAAGCAGGCAGTTAACGTTTCAGGTCAGGACCCTTCTTCAGGACTGAAGATAGGAAAATGGGAGGTGGGGTGGGCACAAGGTGGTGATAGGTAGATGCAGGTGTGGAGATTACTTAAAGTGGGAGAAAAAAAAGGTGGAAAAAAGAGAGGTAGGCTAGGAAAAGGAAGAAAAGAAGAAGCACGGTTGGGGAGGGGTGTGTGTGGGGATTACTTAAAGTGGGAAAATTCAATGTTCATGCCGTTAGCTGCAAGGTTCCAAGGGGAAAGTGAGGTGCTGTTCCTCCAGTTTGCACTTGAGTGCTCCTGGCAGTGGAGGAGGATGAGGCCTGACATACAGTATCTGTGATAGCCAAGTGTGGCCTCTTCTGCATTGGTGAGACCAAACGCAGACTAGGTGACCGTTTCGTAGAACGCCTGAGCTCTGTCCGTAACCACGACATTGCCAGTCACTTCAACTCCACCCCCCCCACACTATCATAGATATGACAGTCCTCGGCCTCCGCCAGTGCCAGAAGAATTCCAAGTGCAAGCTAGAGGAACAGCACCTCATTTTCCACCTTGGAACTTTACAGCCTAATGGCATGAACACTGAATTCTCCCACTTTAAGTAATCTCCACACCCCTCCCCACCCCCAACCATGCTTCATCTTTTCTTCCCTTTCCTAGCCTGTCTCTCTTTTTTTCTACCCCCATTTTCTTTTCTCACTTTGCCTTTGACCCATCCCCCAGTGGATCTGCTCTCCCCTCCTCCCCTGCACCTGCCTATCACTATCTCTTACCTGCATCTACCTATCAACACCTTGTGCCCACCCTGCCTCCCCTCTTTTGTCCACCTATCACTGCTCTGCTTTTCCCTCCTTATATATTGGGCTTTCCCTTTTCCTATCTTCAGTCCTGAAAAGGGTCCTGACCCAAAACATTGACCACCTGCTTTTCTCCATGGATGCTGCCTGGCCTGCTGAGTTCCTCCAGCATCATAGTGTTTTTCATCTAGATTCCAGCATCTGCAGTCCTTTGTTTCTCCACCACTTTACACTTGCTTCCACTTGGAAAAACAGTCCATTACTACTATTTTCTGTTACCTGAAAATTAGCCTATTTCTGTCTATTCCACTTCAGCTGCTTTTATTCCATGTCCTTTAAATATATAACATTCTGAAAAATAATGACATCTTTGTACCTGAGGTGTTCGCATACAGGCATCCAGCATCACTTCACGGCGTGAATAATTTGTGCTTAAAGCAACAAGAAAACAACTATATGGATTTTGTTATGTATTACAAATCTTTAAGCCTCAGGGATTCATATTTCTCAATAAAATATCATCTTAAATGCAGAACAGTCATTGAAAAGGAAGAATTTGGTTAGTTTCCCTTCAGATTTGTTATCATATGATGTAGAAGCAATATTCTTTCAATGTCTGATTGCTGGAATATCCTTGCCTTGCAATATTGTAGAATTTGGCGAGTTCACTTTTGTTCATCATGCAGTTTGATCTTAGAGTATTTTGCTTGCTGATAAGGAACTCTGCATTACATTATATTCAGAATGTAACTTGGCAAATGCTTGTGAGCAAATCCTGATGGCATGGGAGGTTAATATATTATACTTTCATCTCTAGTCCTTGCCGTGAACTCAGTTCACGTTAATGGAATGAAATATGTTCTATTGCTGTAGGGATTGAATATTCATGGAACTCTCTAAGTTGCATCCAGTTGTTTAGTGGGTGTAGGCCCACAACAGGCAATCTCATTCTGACATCTGCAAAGTGGCTGTTGCACAAAATGCAAGATCCATACTGGCTGGAGTTGAAGGAAAGCTACTTGTGTTATATATGGTTTGCAAAGTGCTTTACAATGTCATGATCTGGCCTAAATGGAAATTTTTTCATTTTCATTTACTCACTGTAGCAAATAAAACTAAAGAAAGTAAATAAATAATACATTCCTAAATAAAGCAAACTTTATCATGCTGTAGATTTGCATAGGGCACCCACGTTTGCAAAATCTAGGTAGCATGCATACTGCACACAGTGTTATCTGTATAATTAGAATTGACCATTGTAAAATATTTGAAAATTAGTCCTGAAAATTACCTTGCAGGGATGAACCCCACACTGATTTTAGCTTTGGAAGATATTCTTTTAGTTCTTGGCCTGCATTTTAAGAGGCTGGCTAGCTTTGGATATTGGATGTTAGATGCCCTCAGGCACATATCACCAAATTGCCATTGTATTTAGGGCTGCCATATCTTCATCAGGAGCCAAGGGTAGATTATAGGGCTGAAGAGAGGTGACCAGAAAGTGGAAATCAATCGGGAGAGAGAATAGAGATAAGAGGGTGCAATTGAAAAAGGGAAACAAATATATGGCAGCGACAGATTGGGAAGGCTTAACCACAAATACTACCAGACCCTGCTCTGTTCTGCCAAGACTGCTCAGTATTCCAGGATCAACCTGGAATGCACAGATAATTCTTCGCTTCTTTTCCATAGAGTGAATGATCTTCTTAAGCCACATTCTTCCATCTCCCCCAGTCATAAAATAATTACCTATACTGAGCCTATCAGTTTAACAGTATCTGTTACTTCCATCATTTCCCCTCACCCACCAGGCCAAGAATGTGAGGTTACCCTCAGCTCTAGCTCCAAACTTACATAAGTCTACAGCTTCTCTGCTCATCTCCCTCACACCCTCTTTAAGCTTATTTTGTCCATGAGATACACATCCTGCTTTATCAACCCAAGAGTGCGAACAGTCAGATACAGTTTTAGATAGATACCAGGAGTGGGCATGGTTTGTCACAGTGACCAAAAATAATGGTTTTCGTTGTCCCAATATTATATTATGGAATTCTCTGTTCATTCTGTGCTGTGTGCGGCACAAGCACTCCAGAAATTTAGAGACAGAGGAGGACTAAAGAAAGGTACTGGTAAGACTGAACTGGGTCAACCAAATTATATGTGGAAACTTACTAATGATGATGAGGGCAAGCATGTGACTAAGAAGGAGAGGGATCAGTATTGTTGGGAGGCACAAAAGGTTAGAGCGCTAGTAGGGAAATAGAAGCCACTGTAGGCAATTCACTGGCTATGACTTGATAGATACAAATAAAACCAAGCAAGTGCAGTTCCATCCATCCATCCAGATAGTAATGGAGGGGATTTAGCATTCTCAAAATGTCCCAAAGAATTCAATAGCTAATTATATACTTTTGAACTGAGTTGGTGTTCTAATTTGCACAAACCAAGAACCTTCAAAGAACACTGAGACAAATGACCGAATAATCAGTTTTAATGGCTATGTCTAAATGTTAAGTTACTCCAAAAGATTTTCTGTTCTTGATATAATGCCAAGGAATGATTTGCATCCATCAGAAATGGCTTACAGGTCCTCTCCAAGTACCTCTCACAATTCAACACACTCTCAGCAGTGAAGGGTCAGCATGGGTTTTGTGCTAGAGCCTCTGGAATGGGGTTTGAACCCTAAAACTTCTTTGTCCAAGATAAGAGTGCTCTAAGTAAACCATGACAAATGCGTTACAGTTCCTAATACAATTTCCTATTCCACTTACTGAGATAAAGTCATTAAAAATCTTTCCCAGTGGATCTGATTTGCCAATTATAAAGGGCGTTAGACAAATCTAATAAATTAGGCTTGAACTAAAATTCGCTTACTCTATAAGGCAAACCAAGTAATTGTTCACACATTTTAGATGGACATTATTATACAAATGTAAAGGATTATCTGATTCTATTCATCTTTTGGTTTTAATCAATAGCATGTATTTACTACAACTACCTTACCACTCCACCAGGTAAGAATATATCTAAGTAAATTTCATCCAGCTTTGTGCAAGCAATCCACATAAACACCAGAGTCTGCATGAAACAGAGAACTACTGTGGTAATCTGCTCCTGCATAATTATTTTTAAATGGATGAATAAATAACCAGTGGCTAGTACAAGGCTAGATGACAAAACCAGTGAATACAGGTATATTAATCTTTTAACCCCCATGAACTTCCATATTTCATTTGGCTCAATAGCCATTATATTGGGAATGAAAAGGGTGATCAAGTCATTTATTTCTTCAGTTTCCATATATCACCTCTTTGAGTGTTAAACCTAACTGACAGAATATGACTGAAAAGTCAGCTGATACGTGATACAAGTAACGAAGTGAAAAATTAATCAGTTTTTTCTACTTGTTCTGTCATTTTAGTTCAGAAGCCCAGTTCAACATTCTGGGAGGAATTATGTTCATTTACTTGAGCACTGATCTTGGGTTGTGTGATTATTTTTATGCAAAGGTTTCAATTGTATAACATTGCATTGCATTTACTTATTGCAGAATTGGATTGGAAAAAATTGTGATCTTGTTCTTGTGATCTGAATTTTCTTCCCATTGTATTATAAACTCATATTCAAAAAAACTGATGGTTGAATAAACTGGTACAATAAGGTTAAACTGCAGGGTTCAAACTATGACAGCTTATGGGATACATTAAAGAGAGCTATGCCTTATAGCTGATCACATTCTACCTGCCCTGTAAGTGATTCACACTTTTACAGGATATTAAACTCTCTAGTTTTGTCAACACAATGTACCTTTTTGAGATCCATGTTTAAGAGAATATGCACGGTGAGTAGAAACATGATGTGACTGCTCTCCAGCTTATAGGGAAACTATAATCCTCTGCTGGAGTTGATAACTGCTAGTTGTGTCTTAAAAACTAGGGAAGGTGACCTGGATATCTTATCATGCTGTGCCCATTTCAAAGGCATAATATTGGGGTGCAAGAGTCCCATTATGGAGATCATGAATAGGCATGTCTCATTCCGAAACAGACGATCCGTCATCTGTCATATTTGACTAGGCTTCTCACTGGACACCTGCGGCTTGTGCCTTTGGACCATTGCTTGTGTATATTCATGACATGGTGGAGAAGGGTCCTCAGTGTTCAAACAAACTTGAAGACTCTTCCCCAGACCAGGTCTGGCTGGGAATACTGCTGCTTCTCCTAGAAGGAATTTGGAACTTTCCCAACTCATAACTCCATTGGGACACCAAACATTTGTCACCACTAAAACTAATTCTGATGTCCTGAGTAGGAGGATTCAACCAGGTAGACAAATTTGAAGAGAGTGGGACAGCTGTTCCTTTAGGCTCTACCTGGAATTTTTTATTCTTTTCCTCCAATCTTAATGCTCACTGATCCTGGCAACTATGCTTGAGTCTGTATCTGAGATAACTGTATTCATTTATAATATTTGCACAAACTGTAGCTATGGCCTTAAAGATTGAGAATACAATTTGTACTGCTGGCTATTCTGTTTCTTAGATCCAGTCACTTGTCTGAAGTCGATTTGTTGAGATGGTAAATCAACTTTCTACAGTGCCATACTCCACCTGGATCATTGTTCCATCAAACCACACAGCCTTTCCATGACAACATGCTTCACCATTCTCAACTGTAAATGATCTGCTCAATGGTAATACAGAGTTAACAGTTGGTGATGTATACTGTATCTATGCAACAAACCCATAGTCTCAATGAAGATTATTCCAGTTCAGACCCTGAATTAATTCACACTACCATCAAAGGATGAGGGTGCTATTTACTGTGAAAGTCATGGCAATTAATCTCCTTGACTTTTGGAAGTGACTTGTGAAAGTGACATTATAGATGGCCCACTTCTGATCCATTGAAGCAACAGGGTGCTGCCTTCAGCTGCGAAGGGAGCCTAATGGAGAATAAATGACAGCAGTATGTGCTGCAGATTACTTGTGATATAGCAAAGTCACTGACAGTGAAAGGGTACAGATGATTTGGAAGGTACGGTAGAATGACCATCCTCTTTTCAATCACAATTACCACACAAACACAATTTGCTTTGTAGTTGATAAATTTCCCCAATTCTACTGAGCATTGCAGACTCAATTAACTTAAGCATAGATTTTCTTTTCAAGGATTGCAGACAATTTCAACTGGAATTTATCATGCTGGTTCATACTCACATCTTTAAGACTTTTGGCATCTTAAGCAGAATGATGTCACTATATTTTATACATATTATGGAGCCTGATAGTTAGTTATGTGTCTACAGCTTGACCTAATTAGACAAGTCAGTCTTATATTACTTTTGCAACCATGTATAGATTAACTGATGTTCACCGGTTGTATCATTATATTTTGGTTCCATGCATACAGGAAATATCCAGCTGCCTAATGATGTAGCATTTGTTCATTCATTCATAACTATGATTCTGCCTCTTTATGTGGTCTGCCTTTGAGGTGACAGCGCATTAATTCTTCCCTAAAATATGCCATATTTGGCAGTTAAAGATTGACTAAGATTCAAAATCCTACTGGTTGAACAAAAAAGAAAGTAATCTTGTTGCTTGATACTGGACATTTAAAAATAAATCTGGGTGGCATTCCTGCCATCACATTCTTTCTGCATTTCTTTTATTCTTATTTAAGAATTTCGTTGTCATACATGACAGTTTTCTAATTACATCTGGGTCACCTTGCTGATTGATTCTGTAGGCAATATTTGCTTCATTGTATCCTTGGATTGAGATTTAAAAAATCACTAAACCTTGAGTGATTTTATCGGCTACAGCAGGGGTCCATTCGGCACTCTAGAGCAGTTGCGGTGATGAATTTAGCTTTGGGCAGTGAAAAAGTTAATTACAGTGAGGAACTGGAGAGCAATATCTGAGACAAGTTTAAATCAGTAAAGAAAATGAAAATGGCCGTATAGTGTTTTCCACATTAGGATAGGACCTTTATCCCATTTAGCAGGCTGATTATAAACCCTTTGCAAAGCTTAATTTAAGCAGGAAGTTTAAAGAGTCTACAACTTGCATTTAATTGGTACTGTTGACAAAGGAAAGTATCCCAAGGTGCTTCACTGGAGCATTATCAAACAAATTCCAACATCAAAGCACACAAGTGTATAATAGAACACAGGTAGGTTTTAAGGAGCATCTTGAAGGATATTCAAATTTTGAGTATGTTCAATTTTGAGATCAGATTTTTGCATACCAAGATAATGAGAGATTATGGGGATATGGGGATCAGGTGGGAAAGTGAATGAGGCCCAGCATCACCCACGAACTTAATGAAGGGTGAAGCAGACTCAAGGAATAATGTGACCTACTCCTGTTTTTATTTCTTGTTTTCTTGTGAGAGACACAGAGTGGCTTCTAAACTGAATTTCAGGGCCTATGGAGCAGCTAATTGAAGACATGGCAATGAATGGCAAAGTGATTAAATTTGGGAAATCCAACAAGCCAGAACTGGACTCCAAAGATGGTAATGTCTATATGATTGGAGAGTCTACAGAGATCGGAGGAGTGGGGCAATGAAGGAAAGTAATCTTCATTGCTGAACTGAAGCTTGTATAGGTCAGCATGCATGTGCTTAATAGACAAACCAGAGTTAATGTGTTAGGAAATGGGCAGCTGCATTTTAGATGAGATCAAGTTTGTGTGGGATGGGAAACATAACAGGACTCCACTGGAATAGCCAGGATTACAGACAACAAAGACATAGATTAGGGTTTCAGCAACAGATGTCCTGAGGCAAGACGGAGAATATTAATTAAATGGTTTTAGTGATGGCATAAATCATGGTGTTGATAGCTTATCGAGATCAAGTGTGACACAAAGTTTACAAACTATATGGTTCAATCTCAGACAATGAAAGGCTTGGAGTCAGTGGATAGGGCGCACAGATTCTGGTGAAGAACATGGCTTTAGTTTACCCAACATTTAGTTGGAGGGAATTTCTTCTCATCCAGAACTTGATATCAAACAAACATCATGATAAATCAAACAAAATTGGAGGTATTGCAAGGAGTGGTATGAATTAGGGTTAAATTTCATCAGGTTATTTGTGGAACTTACTATGATTTTGGTTAATGTCACTGAATTTTGACGTGAATGTGAAAAATAACCTAGCCAAGACTTCTTTGGGAGACTAGAAGGAACAACATGGCAGAAGCCAGTGCAGGATTCTTTGACTGCTGTTGGGACCAAGAAAGGACAGTCCCACCTGATACCTAATGGAGAGTGGCGCTTGGGAAGGATAGTGTGATCAACCATATCAAAGTCTTTATTTACATCAAGAAGGATGAGAAAGGTTAGCTTATCACAGTCATGGTTAAGTAGGATATTACTTCTTTTCTCAGACGATAGTGAGTCTCTGGAATTCCCTGCCCCTGGGGGCGGTGGAGGCTAGATCACTAGCTATATTAAAGGTGGAGATAGATAAATATTTGAAAGATCAAGGAATTGAGGGTTATGGGGAACTGGCACAGAAGAGGAGTAGAGGCTAGCATAGATCAACCTTGATCATACTGAATGACAGCCCATCCTTGAGTGTCCTAGTGATCTATTCCTGCTCCTGCTCTTGTGTTCTTAACTTTGATTAGGTTGCAGAAATGGCTAAAATGCTTAACTTAAGCAAGCATTCAAGGAGTCTTTTTCCTGGATGTTGGAAAGTGGCATCATTTCAATTGTTCATTGGAGATTCCTGGGTGAAATTCTAACCTTGTTACCCACTTTGCTGATTGTACTCTGTGCTTTGTGTTTTGGTGGGCAAGTTTTTCTGTTTGATTACCTACTAAGCAAATTAGCCAGAGGCCCTGTAAAGCATTCCAGCTTAACACTCAGATAAGGTCAAAGACATATGTACATATAAATAACTTACAACCATATCACCAAACTCTCTGATATTAATGTACAAATTTTCATTTTGTTTGATTGCTACTGACATCCATAACAATTGATAACAATTGCTATCATTAGCCTGACAGTAACCTGTTAAAAACTGAGTGGAGGAGGTTGGTAATGTTATCATGAGAAGATACATTTACTTGTCTAATAATATGAGGTCAATTTTTGCCACTCTTAGAAAGACAGGTTTATGAAAGTTTTCCTTTGTGTTTTGCTAATGTTGAACTAATGGTATCTGGGAGAGAACCTCATTGGAAAATTAGGATTTATGCGTCATTGGATATATAATGTAGCATTTTGGTTTACTTTAAAAAGATAAATGATGTGTTTTTTTTAAAAAGAGCAAAGCTATTGGGAGAGAAAATGTGAAAAGGGAAGTTGGTTTGAAAAAATAAACAAGATTGTGATTTATGGCTAAGCAGCCCAGATTTGTTCATTACTAAGCAGTCATTCATTTTAATGTGCTATATGACAGATTCATAGTCATCAGTTCTCAGGATGTGCTGTTAGATTTGCAATGTTTACAGCTTATGTACCCAACCAAGCCCCATATGGCATCTGTAAGAATGATACTTTTTAAGTACCATTAAGATCATAGCTAATGCCTCAGTAATTACTTTGAAATGTCTTCCCTGCAGGATTATTATGGTAATAATGAGCATTGCAGCATATTTTATGCCTGAATAAAGGACCTTCAGTTGATTAAAGCACAAGGTCCCCTATTCAAGCATGAAATATGTTTGAACCTTTATTATACTCATTCATAAATAATGACAATTTTAGAAAACAGAACCATAGAATTATAAATTGGTCACAGCACAGAAAGAGGCCATTTGGTGCATCATCTCCATGCTGGCTCATTACCAGAGCAACTCTATTTTTCCAGCTGCCAGTTGTTTCTCCATAGCCTTGCAAGATTTTCTCTACCAAATATTTATCCAATTTCCTCTTCAAGGCCACAATGGAAATTGCCTTCACCACATCTGCAGCATGTATATTTTTCTTCATATCATCCTTGATTCCCTTCCCCTTTTTTTTTATGCCTGTGACCTCTAGTCCTCAATCCTTCCACAAATGAGAACGATCTCCCACTCTCCACTCTGTCCAGAATCCTCATAATTTTTTTAAATTTTTATCAAATATCCCCTCAGCCTTCTCTTCTACAAAGAAAACAGCCCCAGTCCCTCTAATCTATCCATATAACTGTGGCCCTTCATCCCAGGAACCATTCTTACAACTCTTCACGACCCTCTCAAATGCCTTCACATCGTTCCTATCATATGGCAACGAGAATTGAACCCAATATTCCAGTTGCGGCTAGACTGGCCTCAGATATCTAAAATGCATAATCTGCTGCTGATTTTAATGGGAAAGAAATTCAACTCACCAATTTCTTGTAATGACAATGCCATGCCAACTGCATAGGATGCCCACACTGGTTGAAAGGTCATCCATTTAAAACTTACCTTTACAGCAGAACTTGTAGGACAGGTGGAGCAGAGAGTACCCTCCCCCTTCTGCTGGATTTACCCTCTTGCCTTCCTCTCCTCTCTCAGGAACCCCAGCCCATACAATAATACCCTAGTGTCATTGAACTGGAATTCCTCCACTATATCCCTCCTCATGGAGGCAGACATCAGTTGAGTCTTGTTCTCTTCTTTTCTCCACCTGGTTTGAAACCAATACCATCAATCAGGCTGACTTCCAGCTGGAGATCTTGGCAAAAAATGTGCACAGCGTGGAGTCAAAACCCTGACCCTTTCAAGTTTCCTGTTAGACGCCTGCCCTCCCCACCCACCAACCCCCACCCCTCCCCCCAACCCCAATGTCACATGCCAAATAACCCACCATATCATGATCAGGACCTCTGTGTATTGACTATTTGATGTCTATTTCATAGAGGTGTAGCATACAAAAGTTTGGAGGTTATGTTGAATCTTTAAGAAATACTTAGGCCACAATTGTCAATTTTATCACCACACTTTAGGAAGGCTGTGAAAGTCATAGAGAAGGTGCAGAAGATATTTACTTGAATAGTTACGGAGGTGAGAGATTTCAGCTACAAAATTAGTTTGGAGAAGCTGAGATTGCTGTTGGAGCAAATAAAATTGAGAGGAGATTTGAAAGAGATGTACAAGATCATGACAAGTCTAGATAAGGCAAACAGAAAGAAAGGGTTTCTATCAGCAAATGGTTCATGGGCCAACGAACACATTTAAAGTAGGTGTAAAAGATATGAGAGGAATGTGTAGATCTTTTCTGCAGAGAGTGGTGGTGATCTTGAACTCATCGCTGTCATGGTTTTCAAAAGAAAATTTAATGGGTATGAGGTAACTTACAGGGTCCTGGAGAAAGGGCAGGAAATTGCATTGAATGGATTACAGGGAAATTAGTTTGAAGTAAATGGGCTGAATGGATTCATTTGTGCCATAATGATTCTATCATTCTATGATTCCCATGTAGAAAAAGATCTCGAGTTCTAGGTTGTTGAAGTAATGTTGAAGAAATTGAAACTTATGAACAAGTTGATTCTGAAAGAATGGATGAAACACATGATAGACAAATATTGGAATGCTGACAAGCATGAAAGGTTGGTCTATCAAATATGACTCATCATTAAAGAGGTATCTGAAGCAGCATGCAAGTAATCATTAAATGCAGCAAATGCTGAAGGAGGAAATTAGTTATGTCACACAGTCTAATAACTCTGCCATCACAGCAGATAAGACTAGCATTGATATTGACCAGCACTAGAATATGTAATCAATGCCGGAATGTGACCACATTTGCCATTGCTTGCAGAAGTCAGTATGAGACAACACAGACATACTGAAATGCTGCACCTGCATTTAAGTCACTCTTCTACATAATGATCGGATGCTAGTTAACTGTAAAATAGGTCAGCAACCTATTCAGTTTGTGTCGACAATTTCTCTTTGTGTCTTTCTACGTGGGGATTTTTAAAGTGCGTAGGTTTAGGTCAGATGTGACGTTAAAATTTTAAAAATCTCAAAACCCAGCCACATCTAGTTTTAAACAAGGCTAACCAAGACTGGGTAAACACCACTGCTCCTCGGAGGCAGATTGCTTATTTAATGTTTCATTAAGCCACACGCTCCATATTTCATCATTTTCAGGTTTAACCACTTCACCACTCCCCCATCTCGCCCCAAGTAAACCCAGCAGCTAAAGGTGGGGTGTGGTGGGAGAGGTAAGGACTGCTGCCGAGCTGTTGGTACACTGTTTGTGAGCCTGAATGAGTAGGGGTGCTTTGACTTGCCCCTCTACCTATCCTGTTTCACTGCCTGCACATTGAGGACCTCCCATCCATGATAAAACCCCAATTTGCTATGAGCCCAATATGATGACCCCCTGATCCTATACACCACTGACCGCAAACCCCTGCAATTTGTACATACTATTTACCTCCTTCAGCATTCCCACCCAAAAAGTAAGCTGAGGGACATATCAGTTTTATTTCCAGATAGAAACTTGTCTAAGAGGACATGTGCATGCTGTGTTGTCAGACTGAACTTTCCTCCCTCCCTCTTGGATATACTCAGTACCAACTGTGGTTGATGCAAGGGACTGCTGTTACTGGAATGTGGAGCAAATAATCTGCTGGAGGATCTCAGCGGGTTAAACAGCATCTGTGGGAGGAAAGGAATTGTCGACATTTCAGGTCGAAACCCTGCATTAGGACCCCTGTGGTCCATGCAGGAAGTTTTGCAGGGTGGGAGAAGAGTACTGAGATGTGGATTGTAACAGTGCCAGCAATCCGGGTTCAATTCCGGCCGCTGTCCGTAAGGAGTTTGTACCTTCTGCCAGCACGGGTTTCCTCCGGGTGCTCCAGTTTCCTCCCACATTCCAAAAACATACGGGTTAGGAAGTTGTGGGCATGCTATGTTGGCGCTGGAAGTGTGGCAACACCTGCGGGCTGCCCCCCAAAACAGTCTACTCAAAAGATGCATTTCACTGTGTGTTTTGATGTACATGTGACTAATAAAGAAATCTTAAACTTCCTTCACCCAGCAAACAAAAGGTAACAATAGGGAAGATAAAATCAAACCAACCAACCATCCATCACATCCCCAGATTGCCCCTGCACAGATACCTTCTGTAGCTGGAATATGGGCTTGTTTTATTCTGTAAAACCTGCCAGTAAAAGACGAAGATGACCCCAAAAATGTGTCTAACATTATTTTCTGTGTTAGGAAGAGCAGAAGGTAATTGTCATCCTGGGAAGACGTAGTCAGGAATCTTCTCCTCCGGGCTCCACGTACAGGCAAGTCTTTATGCCTTCCAAGCAGTCAGAGTCATAGAGTAATACAGCATGGAAACAGGCCCTTCAGCCCAACTCATCCATGCCAACCATGGTGTCCGCCAAGCTGGTCCCATTTGCCTGTAGTCGGCCCAAATTTCTCTAAAGCCCTCCTATCCATGTATTTATTCAAATATCTTTTGAATGTTGTTATCATACCTGCCTCGACCATTTTCTCTGTTGTATCATGAATTGTACGTGGGTTCAATCGACACTAAATGAAGCACCAGATCCTAATATGGATGCAGTGCTCTGAAGTTCATGGTGTGCCACCACATCTACATGGCCAGTATAATGGGTAGAGCACTTAGAACATAAAACATAGAACAGTACTGCACAGGAACAGGCCCCTCAGCCTACGATGATCATGCTGACCTACCTGCCTGCACATGATCCATATCCCTCCACTCCCTGTATGTTCACATGCCTGTCTAAATGCCTCTTAAGTGCCACTATCATGTCTGCTTCCATCACCACCCCTGGCGGTGTATTCCAGGTACCTACCACTATCTGTGTAAAAAAAAAACTTACCCCACACATCTCCTTTAAACTTTACCCCTCTCACCTGAAAACTATTGTCTTCTGTCCAAAAATGGGCCTGCTTCCTACCCATTATATTGAAAGAATTGAAAGCTCCCTTAGCACCTGATAAAAGGCTCAAGCAACTGAATTTCTGGCCTGAATTGTCCTTCAATTAATATTTAAATCCCCACTCCAAACATATTTAAATTGATGACAACTATATTTAACCATTGCCCAAGAGTTTTAAACTAACACTTTGCACTGCATTAATAATTTACTTAATGTCAGAACAAAGCCATTGTTTGCATTTATTCTGCATGTTTAATGTTGGTATGTAGTGGAAATGGTTTTATTTGGTCCATTGCAATTCTTAGTCTCTGGTGGTGAGGCTCCAGTGTTCATTACACACAAAATCCAAATGTCATGGGTAGCAGAATTTCCTTCACTATCTCCTGCCATGACAGAGATCAAAGAGGAGGTGAGCTAGGGGAAAAGGTTATTGCAGGGAATGCTCAGAGGGAAGAAAGCTGGGTGACAAGTGGGGTAGTAGGGACAAATTCCCAGAGAGGGATCGGAGCCCTGGGACGATTACTGAGAGGGGTGTGTGGATTATAAGAGGATCACCAAGAAGGGGGAAGGTATCATAGGGAAGATCACTGGGAAAATGGGGATGTCACGGGGAGATTGCCAGGAGATGGGTGGGGTTAGAGGGGAGATTGCTGGGGAAGGGGTGGGATTCAACGGAAGATCAATAGATGAGGAGTGAGGCAGAGGGAGGATCACAAAGAGAAGGGTCTGGGCCAAAGGAAGGATTACTAGGAGAAAGTTGGGGCTCAAGGAGAAAGACACTGGGACAATGGTAGTGGTTAGAGACCTGGTCTGGCTGGGTGAGGAGTGGAGTAAGAGGAGAGATCAGGGAGAGTGAGGGAGCCACAGAAGAATCATAGGGAGAGGGGCTGGGTCACAGGAGGATGGTTAGGAGAGGGACAGGGTCCCGGGGAGGATTGTTGAGAAAGGGGCGGGATCATGGGGAGGATCATTGGGAGAGGGGCACAGTCATGAAAAGGATCGCCAGGCGAAGGAGAGGGTTGAGGAGGATATCGCTCAGATGTGGTAGGAGTCAGAGGGAATAATGTTGGCCGAGAATCATAGCGAAGATCACTGGGAGAGTGTCGAGATCAGGCAGGATTCTTAGGAAAGAGGTGGCAGTTAGAGGGAAGATTGCCACTAATGTCATTCGGCTGTGGTGGGAGATCAGAAAGATTACTCATGTGTGGTTGATGTTGAACAGATGTCGGGTGCGTGGAGGACCGTACGGTGGGGTCTGATAGATGAATGGTGGCTGTTGGGGTGCTCACAGGGATCACATGCTTAGTAGAGCAACACACACAAAATGCTGGAGGAACTCAGCAGGTCAGGCAACGTCCATGGAGGGAAATGAACAGTCGAAGTTACAGGCCAAGGCCCTTCATCAGGACTGCAAAGAAAGAGGGCAGAAGCCAAAATGAAAGGGTTGGGGGAGGAGCACGAGCTGGCGTATTTAGTAAAAGTTTGTTCAAGTGACATCAAACAGGAACTTATACCTTTTGACATCAATGTGTACTCCCAGCAGCCTTTGTTCATGAGCATGTCATGCTCACTGATGTACCAGCAACAATATCAACTTGCATTCTACTCATCAAAAAATGGCCCTTTGAACCCACAAGTTAGGGGGCTCCTAAGCCTACACCTAGCCTGCTGTAAGCATCCAGGTTTACATTATTTTCTCAGCGTTCCAGGTTAGCCATGTGCCAAATCAGTGAAATGCAGGAACATGTATCACAGTGATTTTTTTTTCATTTGGGCTTGCAGTAAAAACAATGAAGCTGTCCATCTGTTTCACAACATTCTCACACATGACCTGATGAAATTTTCAATGTTGTTGTGCTGCATAATAAATTAAGTGTAACAAATGTTAAGCCTGTGGTCTTCTGTGGAATCACTGGCATTTATGTATTTCTCTCTTCTCTCTTTCTCTCTCTTTTTCCCTTACCATCTGCTTCTGCATTAAGTTCTAATCCCTCTATTCCTGCTGTCCATGCACAAATGTACCCAACAATCATTTAAAATCTTTGTTGTAAACAGACTGTAGTCTCCATCAGCCAATAAATTGCTCCTATGTATTGAGAGAACATATACATGACAATGAGACTTAAATTTTTTATGAACGTACGATCTCACACTTTAGTGAAGACCTGATAATTTTATTTTTGTGCTTCAGTTATTTTTCATGCTTAAAATGCACACAAAGATTTAAAAGGGCTGAGCAGCATTGACTTGAACCAATGTACAGTAGCAGTCATCACTCTTATTGATTAGACTAGTGTGGCTCTTCATCTATAACCAACTGAGAGACTTTGTTTAACATGTGATCAATAAACTGCTTGCTTTTTTCAAAACGTTCCAAAGAACAGCAAGTAAAAACTGACAGTTTATGTTGAATATCCTTTCAGAACATATTGTCAAATGCTAGATTATTAACAATAATATTCTTTCTCATCTTGGAATATGATTTTTTTATGAGAATGTAAATTTAGGAGTCAAAGACCCTACATCACAAGTTTTTGTGCCTCTAGAAATGTTTTTGTATAGTAATCAAAAGAGTTTTTTTTGCTGAGTTCCAGGATTTTTACATTCTAAGGAAAGTCATCCTTGTCTTTCCAAAATGCAAAGTGAGTTTTCCAGCAATGCTCTGAATAGGGGTAGTGTTTTAAAAGAAGGCAACTCACTGTCACTTTTTCATGGAAAATTAAGGATGGGTAATAAATCTTACTGGCAATATCTACATTCTGGCATTTCCATTCAAATCTACAGCCCTTGGAGCAAAAACAAAGATTGCACAGGGGAGTGGCAAGGATGAGAGAAAGAATTATGGTTTCAAAAGCTTTAGGGTTTGAGATGAAGGTTTGGTCAAGTTGGTCAGTAGCTGTAGAAGTATTATGGAAATGAGAGGGCCAAAGGTTACACTGCTCAAATATTGAAAATGCAGCCTTAACTGAATCAGGCAAGTGCTTCTTCCAGAGACAGACACAGAGGAGGTAGGAAAAACAAACATCTTTTTCATGAACACTGATCCTCTTTAAATTATTCTGGATATATGTATCTATAGATCCATTGGTTCAATCACTTCTTTTGTAACTGGTCCCAGGTCAGGTTGTCCTTGACATATCACCAGCATTAAATACAAATGCCAATAAATGGTGTGAAACTACTGGGAGAATGCTTTGAGTACCATGTGTACCTCTGTTCAGATATCCGCATGATTGTTTCTTCTGATTTTTCCCCAGAAAACACAAACTAAGGCTAATCATAATTTGAAACTGTGTTCTTTCAGCCTTTCGTTATGTTGGATTGTTTAAATAATTCTCTCAAAAGACACCGTATGATACCAGTACTTGATTTACTAAGATTTATTACTTTGTTTGTTTATTGGCTATACTGTAGTTTTGATAATGAAATACTGAATTCTAATACAATTGCCATTATGATATGGATCCTTAGTGTAAACATTGTACATTTTATTATTGGTATCACATTGTAACTGAGTCTAGTCACGTATCGAAATGTCTTAGATATCGACCTTAAATCCAACACACATAGATGTAGAATAATGGTGAGCTACCATCCAATACATCTCACAAAGAACTGAACCACCTGTATTTACAAAGAAAAAGAAATTGGGTCTAAAATATTTTTTCCAGCTTTTAACTGTGGAATCCAAAATGAGATCTATAATTATAATATAAATGAATAACTAATGTGCAAGATGAAGTACTGTCTCCTTCATAATTATTGAAGAAGAACAACATTGTTGGAGGTCTGTCTTTCAGATGGAATAATGAACCAAAACTCCATCTGCTCTCACAGGTGGGTGTAAAACAACCCATTACACTAGGAAGTGAACCACCCTGTCTGAAACTTCTCTCAGTCAACATTACAAGAACAGATTGGGCCAGTCAGCATTAACAACAAGTCAATGGTTCCCTCAAGAGCCACTAGCCAACTGTGTGAGTCAGTATGTTCTGAACTTCTGACCGGCTATACTCATGCGGGCATTTAAATGGGAGATGTGCAGCAAGAAAGGCAAGAGGAACAAAAGCTGCATTCCTTAACATCATTGATTTCAGGAAACTAAGTCCAGCTGCAAGATTTACTCATCATTGAATGCAGGGACTCAAGCCACCTGCAACATTGACTCACCAATGTGTTCAGGGGACTGAGTCCAACTGCATCCTCAATTTATCATAAATCTAAGGAACTCAGTCCAACTGCAGTGTTAACACAAAATTGACTGATCATTGGGTCCAAGGGATTTAGTCCAACTGCAACCATTGATTCCTCATTGAGCCCAGGGTGTTCTGTATCATCCTGAGCTTAGGAGCTTCATATCTGGCCCCTCAGTTCTACAGCAGCCATTATTGGCACATCTGCCATGACCGCATTAATGTGAATGTGGTTGGCAACCTTCACAAGAAGGGTAAGTGAAGGTAACTGGCTTGCTTATTTTTATTTTATTTTAATTAATAATAATGATGTTTAACAATTTCTAAAACTTAGAGGTATCTTAATTAATGTATTAATTTTAATTTTTGTTAATAAATGTTATTTATTAAATTATCTACATGTTTCTCTACTGCTTCCAAATGATCTGACATCTGGAGACATTTAAAAACAGCGGAAAAGGACTTTGACAGCACAAGTTGACAGAAGGTCATCAGGGCAGTGCCTGGGTGTGGCCTTCATTTCTGCAGCCTGGACCTAGTTGCTGCCTAGGCCCTCTGTGCTTCAAGGATTGTGGCAGGGATGCTGGGAGAATGTTAAGAGCTACATAACTGCAAAAGTATTGTCTTGGTTAGTAAGTTCTTCCTCCTGTGACAGGAACACAAATAATTTATCTTCAACTTACCATGCCCAAACCCACAACAACCCCTGCAATTTGCACAATTGAAGTCAGGAATGGGAAATGGCAGGTCATAAATATGCCCATCAGAATGTCTCAGAAACTTCCCCTGAACAAACTATTGGCTGGAACTTGATGTTGATGACTGAAAGGTACAATCGTGGAATCACATAATTTGACTATGGATCTGGACTAGTCTCATTACTTTCTGAGCCACTGCAATCAGAGTTGAGATATAACAATCATGTGGCTGTCCCATAACTCCTTGCCACCTGTTACACTAGCCAAGTTTGCTGGAAGCAAATTACATTAATACGAACTTGTCAGAGGTAATCAAAAGGAGCTGTGCAAAGTATACAGCCATGTTAAACGTCGACTGAATTTGCACTCTGTAATTTTGCAGTGTTAATACCTCACTATATTTGCAACCAATCACATAGCTCTGCAGTTTCTGCAGTTTCAGCAGTTTGCAGCCTTCCTTTCCAAGTACCATTGGATTTCACCCACCACCCTGCTATTACAGGAGTTCTTGCCATCTCTAAAATCATGATCACCAATATGACAAGATGTAGAACTTAAATCATGTGGAATTTCTAATCAGGTCAACTGAACATCTGGGGAGATCCCTTGAGATAGCTTTGAAGCTCTGTTTAATATCAAGGGGAAAGCCTGGAGTGTTACCTGAGAACAGCACATAATTCCGCGAACCTTTCGTAAACCTGCAATCCTGGCAAATGCAGGTTCTAAAATCTTCTGCTTTCTATTCAATGAGAGGGAAAGGAATTCACTTCAAAAGTAAAGAGCACAATAGAGTCAGACAACACAAAAACAGGCCCTTTGCCCATTCAAGTCTGTGTCATCCAACAATCACTCATTTATACTAATCCCATTTTATACTCCATACGTTCCCATCAGCTCCCCCGGATTCTACCACTCACCTTCACAGTAGAAACAATTTACAATGGCCAATCAACCTACCAACCTATAAGTCTTTGGTTGAGGGAAGAAACTGGAGCATCTGGTGCTACTTGGGAGGGCTTAAACTCATATGGCAGGGTGGTGGGAACTGGAGCAGTCAATCAGCAGGCAGAGTGATTGAGGAGAAGGTAGCAATTAAGTCAAGTAAGTCTCATTGCAAGTACAGGCATGGCCAGGATAATGACCACAGCAAGAATGATGGTCGGATGTACATTTATTTCGATACAAGGAGTATAATGAGTAAGGCAGATAATCTTGGAGCTTTGGTTAGTACCTGGAATTACAATATTGTAGCCATTATAGAGACCCAGCTGAGAAAAGGACTGGCAGCACAACACTCCAGGATACAGATGTTTTAGAGGTGATAGAGCAGTATGTAAAGGAGTGGGGGAAATACAGTACTGACTAGGGAGGATGTCACATCTGCAGTAAGAGGACGTCTTGTTTAAGAAGGGCAACAGGGACAAGCAAGGAAATTACAGGCCAGTGAACCTTACATCAATGACAGATAATTTATTGGAGTAGATTCTTAGGGACAGGATTTAGTTGCATTTGGAAAAGCATGGACTAGTCAGCATGGCTTTTTGTGGGAAGATCCTGTCTTGTAAATTTGATTGAGTTTTTTGAGGAGGTGACAATGATGATTGATGAGGTTTGGATAATGGATGTTGTCAACATGGACTTCAGTAAAGCACTTGGCAAGGTCCCTCATGGTAGGCTGGTCCAGATGATTAAGTCACCTGGGATCCAGTGAGTTGGTAAACTGGATCCAAAATTGGCTTGTTCAGAGAAGACAGAGGGTAGTGGTAGAAGGGAGCTTTTCTGGTTGAAAGTCTGTGACTAGTGGTGGTGTTACACAAAGATCAGTGCTGGGACCTCTGTTGTTTTATACATATATTAATGACTTGGACAAAAATTGATAGAGTTGTGGATAATGAGGAATATTGTCAAAGGATACAGCGGGATAGTGATCATTTGGAAATTCGGGCATAGAAAGGGCAGATGAAGCTTAATCAGAAGAAGCAGACTACCTGTGTCACAGGTAGACAGAGTGGTGAAAAAGGCATTTAGCATGCTGGCCTTCATCAGTCAGGACATTGAGAATAGGAGGTGCGACATTATGATGCAGTTAAATAAGTTGTTGGTGAAGGTGCATTTGCAGTTTTGGTCATCCTATTGTAGGAAAGACATGGTTAAACTGGAAAGAATGTAGAAAAGATTTACGAGGATGTTGCCAGGACTAGAGGGCCTGAGTTATAGGGAGAAGTTGGCCAGGCTAGGTCTTTATTCTTTAGAACGTAGGAGAACGAGGGGCGACCTTATAGAAATGTTTAAAATTATGAGGGGCATCGATAAAGTGGACAGTAACAGTCTTTTCCCCAAGGTAGGGAAGTCCAGAACTAGGGGGCATAGATTTTGGGTGAGAGCGAAAAGATTTAAAAGGGACTTGAGGGGTAACTTTTTCACGTAGAGGGTGGTGAGTATGTGGAACAAGCTGCCAGAGGAAGTGATTGAGGCAGGTACTATAGTATTATTTAAGAAGCACTTGGACAGGCACATGAAGGAGCAGGGCTTAGAGGGATGTTGGCCGAATGCAGGAAATTGGGACTAGTTGGGTAGGTACCAATGTCGGCATGGACTGGTTGGGCCTAAGATCCTGTACCCTGCAACAGTAAAGTACACAATAAATGTCAGGAGCTTCAGGAATATTGACGTACAGAGGGATCTTGGGGTACAAGTCCTTGGCTCCCTGAAAGTGGCAACACAAGTGGATAGGGTGGTGAAGAGGGCATATGGCATGCTTACCTTCGTCAGCCGGGGCACTGAGTTTAAATGGCAAGTCATGTATCAAACTTTGATAGGCCTCATTTGGAATGTTGAATGCATTTCCAGTCACCACACTATAGGAAGGCTGTGGAGGCTTTGCAGAATGTGCAGAAGAGGTTCACTGGGATGTTACCTGAATTGGAGTGCATTAGCTATGAGGAGAGGTTGGACACACTTGAATTGTTTTCTCTGGAGAATTGGAGATTGAGGGACAACCTGATAAGAGTATATACAATTTTGAGAAGCGAGGATAGGGTAGGTGATCAGAGTCCTTTTCTTAGGGTGGAAATGTCAAATACCAGTGAGAGGGGGAAAGATTAAAGGAGATTTGCGAGGCAAGTTTTTTACACGGGAAGTATTAGGTGCCTGGAATGCACTGCCACAGGAGGTGGTAGAAGCAGATACAATAGAGATGTTTAAGAGGCATTTACATAGACACATGTATGTCCTTAATTTTTCAATCACTTTGTTAAATCAGGCATCAATTGCACTCCATGGCGCTATTTTAGCTGGTCTCCTGTGAGTGTCCAAGCCCACTGCCACTAGTAATATGGCTTTCTTTTGCTTTTGTTCTTTAGGATTTTTATTTGTAACTTCTGCAATACTATTAACCTGAAGAACATATGTAATCATCCAAGATAAATTTCAAATGCCTCCTGTGTTCTATCATATTTACCAAGTTTCCTAATGGCTGCCATTTCAAATTGAGCTGCATTTACATGTGCCACATCTTACCCCTGTATTGAGGGATCCATCCTTCCGTTCTGTCATGCTTCTTTCTAAATTGCTGGCTCACCCTGTCTCATTTTTATCAATTCAGACACTTACAGTATCCACCCAGATTTCCAGTATGGTGTATTTGGGTTCTTATTTTTTTACTGTGGTGTATTACATCAACTCATTTGGACAAGGAGCATCCAGAAGCAGGTCTGTTTGTTGTGGAAGCCAACTATCAACTGACTTGGAAGAAGATGTGACAAACTACCATGGCATAGTTTTGTAAAAGAAGCAGCTATTACACTTTATGTATACCAATATAGATGCAACACAATGTGATATCAGGTACAGAAAGTGAAGTAAAAGGAAAGAAGGAAGGAATTACGGAAGTAAAAGTTAAAAAAAAACCTTGATCTTTTTAAAACCTCCAGTAATAACAATGCTGAGGAATGAACCTGCACTCTTAAAAATAGCCATTTTCTATGCCAGGGAGGTTATTTTTAGCAGTAATTAAAATTTATCATACGGTTAAAAAAATCAAAAGATCTAGCCTTAGTTTTCTCACATGAGTTTAGTCAGTGTATTTCACACCCTTCCTTTGAATTTCAATCCTGAGTTTAGATATAGGTGTATCACAATCTGGAGGAGCAGGGCAGCTTCCTGGCATCCACATTTAAATATTCATCTCCCGTTCCCAGAAAGAGCTGGCCGATTTATATTTTAATAAGGATGAGTGCTTGACAGTGGTGCTGTTGTTTATGCTGCAAAAACTGGGCCAAAAAAATTGTTTAGCCTTTAAATAGATTTTAGTATTTAAAACAACTGCATTCAAAACAGAGACAACAAGTAACTGGAATCTTAATGTTTATTTGGAGGTGGTTTAAGTCTATTCTGCAACATCCATATCTAAGTTTTGGTTTGATATGGGCTAATGCAAATTGTATCTTGTTTCCCTCTCCTTCCTATTATACTTTGAGGTCATTGATCATATTTTAAATACCTTCATGTTATTACATATCAGTCGAGAAGTGAAGGTAAATTACTGACTTTTAATTCTGACTAGATATGAGACTTCAAGCTCAATCATTTTAGCAGGGTTACTGAATTCTGAGACAGTAATGATTTTGCCCTGTAGATGTATCAGGCTGCAAAAGGAGAAAGTCTGTCAGCTACTAATTGACTGCCATTCTTCCCAACTTCTCATGAACTGAAACTGACATCACCATTAATGTCTCCAAACTATCATTACGTTAACTATATTGGATAGCACTGAATCCAGCCACCAGAAATGCTGTTATGATTCAAACCTTGGTTATCTCATGGTCAATAGCAAAGCCAGCTCACTTCCTCATGTCATATCCTTCAGTCCAGATGAAGGGTCTCAATCCAAAACGCTGACTGTCCATTTCCCTCCATAGATGCTACCTGATGTGCTGAGTTCCTCCAGCATTTTGTGTGTTGCTCCACATTCCAGCATTTGCAGTCTCCTTTATTCCAGCTTATTTCCAGTATCAATTACAGTGCATTCTTGGATTATTACTGCCACAAAATGGCTGACATGTTAATACTGCTTGGGATGAAATCCTACCAAAGATCCACGCCAACAAAGTCTATTTTGAGATTAAAACCTTAAGAAACCATTTGCTTTGCATTCAGATCAGAATCATGACTGACCTTGGCTTCCAGTGGGACTGCATCTTAAAGGGGCACAAGTGGTACCTACAACACTGTCTCTTCTTTTGCAATGTTGCCAGAAACTCTGGTACTTTGGCATTATCATGTGGAACATGGTAATAAATTAACTTATTCCATCACAACCCAAAAAATAGGAGTGGGAATAGGGCAACCATAGGGTCTGATCTTCCATTAAATATGAACATGGGTGACCCAATCTCTGGCCTGAACTCCATGTTTAATGACTCAGTACTACAAACTCTCTGTGATGAAGAATTACAAAGATTTGCAACTCCCTGAGAGAAAAAAAATTCCTCCTCATCTCACTTAACACAGTACCCAGTTCATCCAGATCCCAACCAAATTTTTGGCCCTTCAGTTGTATCTGCACCTGAATTGCAATAAGATGCACCAGGGGAGCCATGAAATTTTGGCTTCATCAAGTAGATAATAAGGATGATTCCATTTCTTTGGTAGAAGTTGTGCTCAGAACAAGAGCAGGTGTTGAAGAGAAAACTTGCACATTATTGCCCTACTTCTTCAATTTTCAATCCCACTGAGTATGGCTGAAAGTAGTGTTGTGGAACCATCTCCAATAGAAATGTGGGATTTTAAAATGACCTCTATCAAATTATATATGGTCTTGGAATGGTAAAGTACTTGAGGAGCTTGACATTGTTTAATCATATTAAACAACAGCACATTAATGAAGGCATTTGATCTACCAACAAAATACAATTCCCTGCAGGTAAGACAATTGGTTTTTGCTCACTTAGCCTGTTCATTAATCATCTTTCAAGGTTATAGTGAAGCAAAGATAGCTCATATCTTGTACAGCAGACAACAGTCTGTGTGATAATTTAGGAATAATATGTTGACATTGTTTTTAGCTCACCCAATTTATTTAAGAAAATCCTCAGTTCAGTTGTCAGTCTCCGATGAATTGGCTGACCTTAGCCAAGGTGGCCTTAAGGAAAAGGAATATCGAGATCCTTATGGCTGCTCATTATCCAATAACCTTTTGAAAATGATGGTGTGAAGATGCTTGGTGAGCTCAGACTTTGGCACAACTATAATGTTCACTGGGTCAAATAATCTTCTGCCACTCATTGTCGAGCACCAGAAATGGATGGAGATTACCCAAGGATATATTTAAAACTACAAGTACTTATCCCCATTATGGACTTGGCCAGGAGAAAAAATGGCTAGCAAAGAAGAGAAAATATTCAGAAAGTTCCCCCAACCTTTTCTGTAGTTATTTTCAGAAGTACCAACAGGAATTAATTGAATAAATCAAATAATATTTTTATAGGATTGTAAACCTTTTCACTAAGTGTTTCTTGTATAAACCACTAATCTTTGGACTTAGTTGTAATTATATTTGGAAAACATAAGGACCAATGTGCAACATCAATATTCATTTATCTAGAACCATTAACATAATAATGTTTCAGGCCACTTCATAGGAGCATTACTATTCAAAACATTTTTACCAAATATCATAATGACATATTAGGAGAGGTCTTAGGTAGATTTTACAGGGCTTCTTAAAGCATGAGAGAGAATTTAGAAGGGTATTCTGTTACTTAGAGCAAAGACATCTGAAGGCAGAACAACCAGTATTGGGATAATGAGGGTCAGAGTACCAATTGTCTTGTTCATTCCAGTCAAATGAATAGGTGATGCTTTGGATTTGGGGAGCAGTGAGTAAGAGTGTCTGCTTTTAATTCTTTCCAAGGAGCACTGGTATATATCTTCCTTTTCTCTTTTTAGTCAATAGCCTTGATGATCCAGAATTAGGATGCTGTTTGTTCTTTTTCAGCTCTTGCTTAGTTGACTACGGTATAGTAAATCTGTGTCACTTTGCAAAAGAACTTGTATAACAATTTATTTATTGTTATTTCATTGATCAGAATGCCAGATCCCATCAGGAAAGTGCAATGATCGACTGTTCATTATGTTTCTTCTAATTGAAAATGTACTTACAGAATCTCATTGTCATTTTAGACCACTTTTATTATTTTTGATCCAAATCAACCTAGATACCATAAGGTACTTACTGACTCTGGTATTGTACTAGTATCATTGTATTCAGTTTCCAAAACTGCTTGGCATTTCATCCTTGGATATTACGGGCACCATTTCATAGTTTCTGTGGCTTAAAATTCCATAATGAAGAAGCCATAGGATCAAATATCCAGCACTCAAGATCATGGAGGAGGCAGTCAAGATCCTCAGGAAAATTGGTGTAATTCTTCCTTAGAAGAAAAGTAAAGGTTAATACAACAAAATGACCTCGACCGCTTCGCAGAAGCATTATCATTCAAAATATCTTACCCAATTACATAATGAGATATTAGGAGAGGTCTAATAATAATCTGCTAATGGAATCATATTCCTAGAAGTTCTTTGTTTCAAAATCATAAGATCCTACAAACATAACAGGAGGCCTTCACATTTCAGAAGAAAAGTATTTTGTGTTTTAATTCTTTTTAAGTTGCCCACTGAGAAGAGATATAACATTCTCGTTTACATTTTTAAAGAATGAGTCTTAATTACAAGTGAATATTGCTCCAATGTTCAGAAAAATATTTAAAGTGAATGACAGAAATCATACTAATTCGCCCAACATTTATCATGTTATATTTCATAAGATCCTTGTGAAAGTATGTAATTTATACCAGGATCTACACATTTACTCTTATTATGCTGGAAGAACAGGAGGCACCATGTCATTGACACTTGTTCAAATTCAGAAAGAGACAAAGAATCAATGAAGCTGCACCATGCAAGGCAAATCTGTCCCCTGTTAACCAAAGGTATTGGCATTTTACAAATTATCTCTTAATTAAAAATAGCTCAGCTTCCTGTGGTTGAGCTGAAACTATTGTCAACATATTTCTGATCAATTTTATAGCTTTTTCTAACTTTATCCACCATTCAAATGTCCTGATATGACATTTGCTGATGTAAAATCAGTTTTCAGCAGTACCTGAGCTTGATGCCTTTATCCCTGAATGATGTAATGGAAAGAAAAGTCTCCAAACTGTAAAAGGAATAGAACTACTTGTTAATAATAGTCCACAAATGCCTTTGGAAGAAAATATGGGTAACTATCCAGCCCATAGCCAATATTTATTCAGGAATCAAGGATATGCATTTTGTAGATGATTGCCCAGATTTGTGATAACATTGGTGAGAATCTTGCTAAACAATGTAAGGAAGGGGGAAGTTTAATTGTGACATCTTGTTGAAGAATAAATGGATCTCTAACATCAGCCCAGTCTGCTTGAAACTATCTTGTGATCCACTTTCCAATTTGACAATTTTCCCAATAACACTTGCTTTAAGGAAGATGGTCAATTTTTTTAAATTTTAATTTCTTCTAGAACCTTATCAATGCCAAATGGAAAGGGCACACAGCACTGCTGATATTACTGATAAAGCTAAATCTGGTCTTTGATGTATTGCCCCATTTTCATAGAACTATAATATTTGCAGCCATATTTGTGAAGGTGGACTATGCACTTGCCGTGAACTCCATTACAATTTCTAATAGGTGAGTGAATGACCACAAATCCAGAGAAGCCTGGTTCTGATGTCAAATTCCAACCTGTCCCATCCCCTTAGATTATTTCATTTGTTTAATTCTCCTGCAGTACCTCAGTTATTATTTTTCTTCTCCTCTTGGGACTTTATTTTGATTGATTTGCATTCTCTTCCAGCACCATTTGTTACTCAAGTGTCACAGCTCTGAATGTGGGGACATAGGTCCTGTGTTCAAAACTAGATTCTCTGTGAGATTTCTGGAAGTTAAATGCCAGTAAAATCTCATCTGTTATCCCCTTAGACCAACAATTTTGATCAGTGACTGCAGTATGTCCTGCTTCGGTTATTCTCCAAGTATCATAGAATTATGACATACATCAATCCAATGCAATGAACATTTATCTTTGCTCATAACTCTCCTTATTCTGGCTTTGGAATGACTAATATTATTCAACTTGACAGTTAAAGTATAAGTATTGATGCCCTTGGTTGCAGATCATATTACACACCAAAACCACAACTCTGTATTTAACAAATGCCAATTTTACTGCTGCTTATCCTTAAAACAACATGAGAAGCACAGAGTACATAGTGAGAGATTTCAAGGGGTCACTATTCTGGATATCTTTGATTGCAGTTGATTGAAAGTTAACATTCAGGTACAGCAAGCAGTTAGGCAAACAATATGTTGGCCTTTCTTGCAAGAGGATTTGAGTATAAGAGTAGAGACGTCTTGCTCTAATTATGCAGGGTAATGATGACACTGCATCTGAAATATTGTGTATCGGTCTGATCTTGTTACGTAAGCAAGCATGTATTTTTACTAGAGGGAGTGTAGTGAAGGTTCATGAGATTGATTCCTGGCGTAGACGGATTGTCCTTTGAGGAGGGATTAAATATACTGGGTTTATACACCCTTGAGTTTAGAAGAATGAGAGTTGATACAAAATCTGTACAGGACTTGATGTTGTAGATGCAGTAATGATATTTCTCCCAGCTTGGGTGCCCAGGACTAGAGGTCATAGTCTTAAAATAAGGGGTTAACCATTTAGGGCAGAGGGGAGAAGAAATTTCTTCATTAAGAGGTTGGTGAATCTTTGGAAATCTGTACCCATGGGAGCTGTGGGGGATCACAATTCAAGACTGAAATTGATAGATTGTTAGATACTAAGGGCATCAAGTGATATGAGATTAGTGCAGGAGGAAGGGACAAAACAAAAAGCTATTGACTTGTTAGCTAAACATCAGTTGTAGGGAAAATACAGGAACCTATAATGAAAGATGTAATAAAAGAACACCTCGAAAAGAATGATAGGATTAAAAAGAGTCAGTATGGATGTATGAAAGGGAAATCATGTTTGACTAATGCCTTCACATGTTCTCACTAGTGAAGTAACAACTTGACATAAGAACACAAGAAAATAAAAAATAGAAGCAGAAGTAGACCATACTACCCCTCATACCCGTTCCACCTTTCAATATAATCATAAATGTTGTTTTAATTCTACACCACCTTTATATGATAATTAGGAGCAGAGGAATAAGCCCTTCAAGGCCCTGTGAGAACATGGAAGATGCGGAAAGATATGAGATCATCCACATCGATGCACGAAAATAAAAAAGGGTATTTTTATTAAATATTTACAGATTGGGAAAAATTGATCTTCGAAAGAAGTGAGGTATCCTTGTACACATGCCAATGAAAGTCAACATGCTATTGCAGCAAACATTTAGGAAGGCAAATGGTATGTTGGTCTTTATTACAAGAGGATTTGAATATTGGTGTATAGACGTCTAACAATAATTAGATAAGATCATGGTGAGACCACATCTGAATGTGATCTCACCATGTATGATTATGTGTAATTTTGGTCTTGTGATTTAAAAAAAGATTACATTTGCCCTAGAGGAAATGCAGCAAAAATGCAACAGACTGGTTCCTGGGATAGAGGAATTCCATATGAAGGGAGTAAACTAGGTCCTTATCCTTGCAGATTTAAAAGAATGAGAAGGGATATGGAAACTTCAATATTCTTACTGAGCTCATCAGGGTGGATGTAAGGAAGGTGATCAATCTTCACAGTTGTCCAGCCTCAGAAGGTTGCAGAGGTTCTGCTTTGAATGAACTCAATGATAGAAAACTATCACTGAGTTAATTCAAAGCAGAGATCAATAGTAAGGGAATCATGAGATAAGGAGATAGGCAGGGAAATAGTGCTGAGGTAGATGATCAGCCATAAACTTGATGAATGACAGAGCAAGCTTGAAGAGCCTATTCCTCTGCTCCTAATTATCATATAAAGGTGGTGTAGAATTAAAACAACAGCTAAGATTACATTGAAAGGTAGAACGGGTATGAGGGGCAGTATGGTCTACTTCTGCTTCTATTTTTTATTTTCTTGTGTTCTTATGTCAAGTTCTTACTTCACTTGTGAAATCCAATTTTATACTTATGATCAGATATTGTGTTAACAAACTGTTAACATGTCTTGCTAATAAATCACAGAGGATTCAGATTTGCTTTCACAGATTTATCCTAGACTTTCCTACTACCATAAGTACTAATTGTGACCAAGTGATGATGATTAATATATAAAGGTTGAATGTTATTTTAAACTTGAAAAATTCTTCAAATGACCCAGTTAATCTGAGGGAAAATTGTCATTTTGATAGAAATAATTAATATCCATCTCTCAGGGGAAAATGGGAGTCATGGGCAAAGATCTTTCTGATTAATGTATCTTGCATTATTATAACGATACTCTCAGACTCTGTGGTGGCTAATATACAGCCATCATAATCATTGTGTTGTAAATGTGAAACTTTTGGGGATTTTCCTTTTTAAAATTTTGAAATAATCTCCATATTGACTATATTACTCCAAAAGTAAATACTCTCTGGATTCCAGAAACCCCAAGTAGCTGCAAATTCTCAGCAGACAAAGCGGTATTTTCAGAGAGAAAATAACCAGATGATAACTGGTGGTTGCACTGTAAAGTTAACTGTTATTTCACTGCACAAATGAAGCCACATCTGCTGAATATTTCCAATATTTTCTAATTTTGTTTCTTGAATATATTGGTTGACTGATATTTTATGCATTTTTTCCAGAACCAGATACATATTCTACCTTGTTTAATTGAAAGTGTGTTGTTCATTAGGCAATCAACAATTATTTTGCCTAAATCTCTGAGAATGTAATTAACTATTCCAATCCACAAGCAAACTAAATATAAACCTTGTTACATTCATTAAAGCTAAGTTAAAAGCATAATTAACTGTAACTACAATTAAACAATATATTTATAGTGTTTTATATCTCCAGACATTACCAATCCCCAAGCAAAATGTTTGAGATTTAATTGTAATTAAATTGTAATTGTAAAATTGAATTAATTCATAACATACTCATATAAACCACCCAGTATTAGATTAAAATCTTACTACATTTAATAACAAAATGTTTAATGAAGCCTTCATAAGTACAATGTTCAGATAAAACAGGGATAAATTAAAATATAATCAGGATTTAGATAATCATCTTTGTCATCATGAAAATGCAAATTGGAATTATGTAAAGTAAATAAAGAATCACATTTAATTATTAGATACACCACTGCTTATTATTGCACTAAAATTAAATATAAAATACTTTTTATATTACATTGTAGGAATTGGTGTGAAGCCAATGGAAGATTCATGGCTGAGCCTTAATTAAATTAAAACTTCTGATACTAATTGCACTCCTCGAGGGCAGGTTGGTGATTGGGGATGGGGTGGAATATTCAGCAGGCCAGCTGCTACTTAAAGCATGCAAAATCCAAAAAAGTGATACAGTACAATTCAACTTTGGTATTGTAAAATAGCAAGCATAGCTTCCTCATCATGTCTGGAGTCAGGCAGGGTTGTCCACTCTCCTTTGTTTTGTTTGTGTGTTGGATAGAACCCTTTGCCAAACCCATCAAGAAGGACAAGAGCTTAAGAGGGGTGACGTTGCCAGGCAGGGGAGGCACCCAGGTCAAAACCTCCCTGTACATGAACAATGTCACCGCCTTCTGCTCGGATCCACGGTCAGTTCGCAGATTGATCAGTATCTGCTACCAGTTGGAGTTGGCATCGGGAGCCAGAGTCAACCGCGTTAAGAGTGAGACCATGCTCTTTGGCAACTGGCCCAACCGATCCAATGTCCCCTTCACCGTCAGGTCTGACTACTGGAAAGTGCTGGGGATCTGGTTCAAAGGGTCTGAGGTGTGTAACAAGAATTGACTTGAGTGGATTGAGAAGGTCAAACAAAGATTGGGTCTGTAGAAACGGCACTCTCCGTCAATAACTGGGAAGAACTTGGTCAGCAGATGCAATATGATCTCAGGGCTGCTGTACTTGGCACAGGTGTGACCCGTTTCCCGCTCCTCTACCTCGGTAATCACCCGGTCACCTTCCAGTTTATCTGGGGGTCCAAGTGGAGGGAGTCTGACAGATCATGATGCACAAGTCCCCTGAGAATGGGGGCAAAAGTGTACCAAACGTTGCCCTCATTCTGACAACCGCTGCATCAGACAGTGTGTGGAACCAAAGTACATGGGCACTAAGTGTCACTACGTGCTGAGGTTCTACCTGTTCCTGGTGTTGTGGAAGGTAGGTCTGGCCCTGTTGCCACGCAACGTCCTAGTCAGCTGGACGTTGCCGCACTACCTGTCCTTTATGGACAGGTAGTGCGGCAAGCACCTTTGACCATGTCCATCAGGCAGTGGTCAACACAGAACGTCCTGCAGACACTGTGGGACAGTGACTCTATGGATGCTGTGGGGTGGTTACCTGAGCAAACTGTCCAAATCATCTGGCAGAATGCCTCATCGCAACAACTCAGCAACAAGCACCAAGACCTCGCTTGGCCGGCAGTGAGAGGGGCCCTCACAGTCAGATCCTTCCTGTACAAATGACACATCATCCCCAACACACGCTGTGGTGGGACGGCTATAGTGGGGAAGAGGTGGTCACCCACCCCTTTGCAGACTGTGGATTTGCTAAGAGGGTGTGGAGATGGATGCAAGGGTCCATGTCCTGGTTCATCCCCAGCAGCTGTGTAACAGAGGACTCTCTGATCTATGGGCTGTTCCCAGGAGAACACACTGAGACAGACATTAAGTGCTGCTGGAAGGTCAACTTGGTGAAAGACCCCCATTGGACTGTCCAAAACTTGTTGGTCTCCCAGCACAGTGAGATGTCCGTAGGGGAATGCTGCCGACTGGCACATTCCAGGCTGCAGGAGTACGTGCTGAGGGATGCACTGAAGCTTGGTGCAGCCAATGCAAAAGCTATGTGGGGAAGGACCATAGTCTAGACCCCTTCTGCTACTGCACATGGAGGGGCTGAGTCAGGTGGGGAAGCCCCTCAAACGTTGAAATGGTGTATCACCTCAGAGGGCCACATAAGTGGCAATGGTGCAATGGTTTTAAGAAAAATAAGTTAACACTACTGTATGTATTGACCATGAATGTAAACATTTTGCACTGTTCCTTCTTTTGCATATATTTTTATTATGAATGAAGTTTATTTTTGAAATGTAGAAAATATAAAAAACAAACAGATGCCTCCAACAAAGCCCCATATTCTTGGATACAACACCAGTGCTTATTAACCAAATAAGAAAGTAAAGGATTACTTTCCTTCCAATAAACAATAGGCAAAATTAATTGTCTGTAGTATAGAAAGGTAGGAGAGAATATATAACTGTTACTGTTATTATACCCTGGCTTTGAGTGCATTGCAGGCAGAAAGTTGATGACCTTGCTGGTACTGCCGACATAATAGTTCTATTTTCTCCACATGAGCGTAAAAGCTATCAATGCTTCCCTTTGCATTCAAAGGCAGCAGAGAACACTTCTTGCATTTCCTTCTCATTAGTCTCACACTTTCAAAACATGTCATTGTTCTCACAACTACTTCCTCTTGAACTCATTTGCAGCATCTTGTTAACATATTGCACCCTTTTTGCAGTAAATGTGGGCAGACAGTAGAACAGACAGAAGAGTAAGAGAACAAGATGAAGCATTGCCTTCATACAAAGTGTGACACCAAGCAGAACATAGGTAGGAACCCGAGGAACCCAGCCTTTCAAGGGAAGTTTCCAATTTCACCAGCAATAACTCAATATATTGAACTGGCTACAAAGAGCTACGCTTAATTGTCAGAGAGTAAATAGAAGTCCATTACCAATTTTTATGGGAGCTTCAGACAATAAATGGCTCTCTGCAACAAATGTCTATGACCCTAGCAATAGCATCTCTGATATACTCATAACAGGACATGCAAACTGTAAGCTCGATCAAACTTGGACTGGCTGAAAGATAAAATGCATAAGAACTTCAGTCAGATCACTGCTATACTACATTTCAATGAGAGGCTAATCCACAAGCTGATAACAGGGCCAGTCATGGAAAGGCAATGAAAATTGTCAACACCTCTTTACGATAGCAGCATATATCATCACTGTCCTTAACTTGTGCCAACCTTTTTTCAGGAAGTCCATGAGACCAGACTATTCTGACAAGCACTGAGCTGCTGCTGTTCAGATCTGGTTCATTCAGGTCTAATTTCCTCCGAACACCTCTAATGCTTTCCATCTGCCTTCTTCAGAAGCAGAGGAGACCTTGTAGTAAACTGCTGGCGGAACTCAGCAGATCAGGCATCTGTAGAGATAGAGGGACTGTTGACATTTCAGGTCGAGGTGGTGCATTAGGACTGAGAGTCCAGAGGGGAGATAGCCGATATAAAGTGATGAGGGGGAGGGGTGAGGCAGGGGCTGGCATCCGATAGGTGGAATCAGGTGAGGGGAGGAATGAAGGGCAGATGGAGCCAGGTAGGGGGAGGGGAGGATGGAAGTAGAGACAGAGGCTGGAAGGTGATAAGTGGAGATCACAAAAGGCTGCAGATTCTCGAATCTGATAAGGAAGGTGCTAAGTGGAATTGGATAAGGGAGGGATGGTGGGTAGATTGAACCAGTGAAGGAGGGGATAGGAGAATGAGTGGGTTAAGTGTTTGGGTGATGGGTAGGTGGAACCAATGAGGGAGGGGGGAAAAAACAGTAATAGGGAGTTGGGGGGAGCAGCGTTGTTGGAAAGAAGGGGTTGGGAGAACCTGGGTAGATCAGAAGGAGAGAAAAGGAACACCGGGATGCACGTTACCTGAAATTGGATAGTTCATTGTGCAAGCGTTGGGTTGTAGACCACCCAGGTGGAATATGAGGTACTGTTCTTCTAGTTTGTGTTTAGCCTCACCCTGGCAGTGGAGAAGGCCGAGAACAAGTAGGTTGGTGTGGGATTACATGCAGCCAGGAGCTCAAGATAGCCATTGCAACAGAACACAAGTGCTCGGCAAAGTGATCGCCTCGTCTACACTTGGTCTCACCAATGTAGAGAAGGGCACATTGTAAGCACTGAATCCAATAGACAAGGTTGGAGGAGGCGCACACGAATCTCTGTCTCACCTGGAAGGGCTGTGAAGATCCCTGGATGGAGGTGAGGGAAGAGGTGTAAGGACAGGTGTTGCATCTCCTACCATTGCAGGGGTAAGTGCCAGGTACAGGGAGGGGTGGGTGGGAAGGTTAAAGAAACCAGTGAGTCACAGAGAGAGTGGTCCCTGCAGAAAGCAGAAAGGGGTGGGGAGGGGTAGATGTAACTGGCGATGGGATCACGTAGCAGCTGGTGGAAATGAAGAAGGATGATATGCTGGATGCAGAGGCTGTTAGGGTGAAAGGTGCAGACCAAGGGAGCCCTGTCTCTGGAGTGAGAGCAGAAGTGTGAGATATGGAGGAAATGTGAGTGAGGACTCCATCAAATACAGTAGAGGGGAAGCTATGTTTCCTGAAAAAGGAGGACATTTCAGATGTCCTGGAACAGAAAGCCTCATCTTTAGAACAGATGTGATGGAGACAGAGAAACTGAGAGAAAGGGATGGGGTATTGAGAACCTCCATCTCCAGCTATAAGAAGTGCACAGAAGCCCTATGTAAGTAGGGGAAGGAATGGACCATCTCACAGACACCAATCCACCCATCCCATGAGTCGCCTGCTGCCCATCTGTGGGAGATCCTTTATCAGCCACCTCAGAACCTGCAGTGGAAGCAAGCTGATGAAGAAGGCTTTCTTCAGATGCTAGCCTTCTTCAGACAGGGCATTGAGTATGGAAGTTGGGATGTTATGTTGCAGTTGTACAAGGCATTGGTGAGGCCACATTTGGAATATTGTGTTCAGTTTCGGTCACCCTGGCATTAAGCTGGAAAGAGTGCAGATGAGATTTGCAAGGATGTTGCTGGGACTCGAGGGACTGAGTTATGGAGAGGGGTTAAGGAGCTTGGGACTTTATTCATTGGAGTGTAGGAGAATGAGGGGTGATCTTATAGAGGTGTGTAAAATTGTGAGGGCATAGATAGGATGAATGTGCACAGTCTTTTTCCCAGGGTTGGGGAATCAAGAACTAGAGGGCATAGATTTAAGTTGAGAGGAGAGAGATTTAATAGGAATTTGAAGGGCAACTTTTTCTGTCAGAGGGTGATCAGTATATGGAATGAGCTGCCATAGGAAGTGGTTGAGACAGGTACATTAACAACATTTAAAAGACATTTGGACAGGTACAGGGATAGGAAACATTTAGAGGGATCTGGGTCAAGTGTGGGCAAATGGGACTAGCCTGGCTGGGAATCTTGGTTGGCATGGATCAGTTGAGCCAAAGGGCCTGTTTCCATGCTGTATAGCTTTGTGACTCTGTATCCCTACAAGTGGTAGGGTGGGAAGAGGTGCAACTTAGGTAGCTGTGGGAGTCAGCAGGTTTATAGTAAATGTTGGTGGATCGTTTGTCTCCTGATAGGGGAGAGAGGTGTCAGAAATGTCCATGTCAATTTGAGGGCAGATTGGAAGTAAGTAGCGAAGTGGATAAAATTGTCAAGAACGGCATGAGTGCAGAAGGCAGCATCAGTCAGTGATGTAGCAGAGAAAGAGTTGGGGACTAGTGCCAGATTAGGCTTGGAACAAGGACAGTTCAATGTAGCCAATGAAAGGCAGGCATAACAAGGGCCTATGTAAGTGCCCATGGTCACTCTCTTCATTTGTAAGAAGTGAGAGGAATCAAAAGAGATGATGTTCAAGGTAAGAACAAGGCAGATGAGAGTGTTAGTAGAGGGGAACTGGTTAGATCTATGTTCTAGAAAGAAGCAGAGAGCCCTAAGACCTTCCTGAAAGGGGATGGAGATGTATTTAGACAGGACATCCATGGTGAAGATGAGGCAATGGGGGCTGGTGAATTGGAAGTTTTCAAAATGGTCAAAGGAATGTTAGGTGGGAAGGGGGTGGGGGGGGGAAACAAGATAGAGTTGAGATATGAGGAGAAAAGATCAGTGAGGCAAGAACCTTGTAGGGTAAGGAGAGTAGGAAGGAGACCACTTAGGAAAGGTATTAGGAACCCACAACAGGTTTATAAATAAAATACTTTCAAGTTTTTTTATATGCAGAGAGTGTTCCGATAATAATTGGAAACCCTTTGATGTTCATTGACATGAATATTGATGTTGTTCATTGAATATAATTTAATTGAGGGTGGAAGCATTAGGCAGGTGTTAGACATCGCTGTTAAAGTCCAGAGTTAAAGTCCCAGATAGACAGCAGGGGCAAAAATAATTATTGCCAGAAGCCTCTCAATATTCAGAACATTATTTCATCGCAAAATCATGAATTTATTGTAGGATGTGTATTTTATATTCATCCCTACCAAGGGTAGTTTTCAAATTGGGACAATCCAATTTCTGACCATATGCAGGGAGATCTGAATTTCTCAGCCTGTCACAAGCCACATATACTTTGGAGTTATGCAATGACAGTGCACCAAAATGGAAATGTCTGATGACCAAAGTAACATCATCCATGAGCCCCATCAGAATAAATTGGACAAATTCCTTGGAATTTCTTTGAACGTAGGAGATTGAGGGGTGACCTAACAGAGGTGTATAAGATAATGAGGGGTATAGATAGGGTGAATACACTCAGTCTTTTTCCCAGGGAAGGGGAAATAAAAACTAGAGGACATGGGTTTAAAGTGAGAGAGGACAGATTTAAAAGGGCCTAAGGGCCAACTTCTTCACACAGAAGGTGGTGTGCATTTGGAATGAACTGCCAAATGAAGTGGTTGAGGCAGGTATGATAACAACCTTTAAATGTCGTTTGGATAAGTACATGGATGGAAAGGTTTTAGAGGGAAATAGGCCAAATACAGATGAATGGGACAAGCTTGGTGGGCACCATGGACGTCATGGAAAATTTCGGCTGAAGGGGCTGTTTCCATGCTGTATTACTTTGTGACTCTAAGACTCTAAATTACTGGGATCAGCCAGCTTCTAAGGTCTTACCATTTCTGTCAATGCTGACTCACAATAGTAAATGTGGAGAGCAGGGATTCAGAGGAGAGGGACATGGATTGCCCAAAGTCAAGATGGTGCGGCATAGAAGAAGGACTATCCACTGCTCCATCATCCCCACATCCCACCAATCACAAAACATCCTTGGCTCACAGTGGAATTTATCATAAAACAAAGCTACAGGAACTAAAACAATACTGCCCCAATTATTAAGGATCACTTATTAAATCAGGATAGTTATGACCCCAGTTCGACAATATGGTGTGTGTGTCAAATGGTTACAATGAAAATTTAGGGGAGAAATGTTGTTCAGATTATGTATGCCTTTGTATCTTCCCTCCTTCAACTTTATTCATATCTGATTCAATATTTCATGGACTGGGAAAGAAAGTCAAGGTTGCTGCTGATACAACGCAATAAATTCTTGAAAAGTCTGCATCTGTGTTGTGTAATAATGAGAGATGCTATTGCAATAAAATAATGAACTCACACCTGTAACAGCAGCTAATGATGCTGTCATAATTATCAAAATAATATTTCAATATTTAACTTATTAGGATGTTCTGCAGCATGTAATTTCTTAGGTCAATAAAAATTATAATTTTCATGCCATGGTTAGGCTGTTGCCATTAGCGTAATACTTATACTTGCTTAGAATGCAGGGAGACTATTAAAATAGCAATTTATTCCAGGCTGCTGTTAGTCAACATTGCAGTAGGCAAGTGCAAGGAAACACCTTAAAATTCTCCTGGTACCAAATGTGGTAAAATCAAGAATACCTATTGGGTACCTTTATATTTCCTGTCCAGATTTGATTTTACTAAGGAGACACAAGAGACTGCGGATGCTGCAGTCTGGAGCAAAAAGACAACTGCTGGTGAAACCCTGCTGGTCAGGCAGCATCTGCAGAGGCAGAAGGTTGATCAAACTTTCAGGTTGAGACCTGCATCAGGACGCTGCCTTTAAACAAACAATGACACCATGCAGAACATAGGTAGAAGCACAAAGAACCCAGCCTTTAAAAGAAAGTTCTGATACAGGGTTTCAACATCAATCATCCCTCTGCCTCCACAGATGCTGTCTGACCCGTTGAGTTCCTCAGGCAGTTTGCTTTTTGAATTTATCAATCTTGCACTGGAATTGTTACATATTCTGTGCAGGTATGCAGGAGAAATAATTCACATTGATCCCAAGTATGTTTTATCCTGTTGAACTCAAGTCTAAGCTATTGCACATTCTGGTTGCATGTGCTTGCTATAAGAATAAAATTTGGGTGGTCTTAATGGGAGGCATGCGATCAACAAGTAATATATTAGACTTTTCATTCCAAAGATTAGTTAAGTTCAAGATAGGCCAGAGGAGCATATACAGACAAATATGATATAAATATGAAACCAATGCATCCATACACCTGTGAGAAGAGAAACAGCCAACAACGGAAGGTTGAAGTGTAGTCTATCCATAGTTGAAATGGATGGAAGTTCTAACTGGAGTAGAACATTAATAGAAAACAAATTAACTTGATAGTTACCTTTGAAATTCTTTTAATCCTTAGTAACAGTGCAATCTCTTTATCTCAATGTTCAAGTCTCAAATGCAGCTACTAGATGGCATTTGGGACAAAATGTCGGATTGATTTTTCTTTAAGCTAGAATTATTGGGCTAAATCTTGACCATGTGCACTTATATAAAGTGGGTGAAAGTGCATCAGCAGCCTATTTTCATACTTCACAGCTTTTATTTTGATTGAAGGTGAGATGTAAAACAAGTTCCTATTTCATTATCACACATTCTACCCCAATGCAAAACAGACAAGATGTCTTGCAGATGGTGAAAGATTATGTGTTTCATTTGGAAAATTATTAACATGGAAAATAGCTGATTTTTTTTTCTTGTGTAGGATGTTGGGGGATTGCTGTGTAAGTACAACATTGCACTTCATCCTTGCTACTGGCAAGAGAGTCCATAGAGATTCTCAGTTCAGTGACTCCAAGCTCAACTTCCATAACAGCCTTTCAGATAACTTTAGGAGATCTTTGAACATACAGTAGATCGATTTCTCCATTTTCTAGGAGATGGAATGAAAATAATTCTATTTTTCTGTTGTAAATGTGTTGTTTTGATTACATATTGTTAACTGGTGTTGTGGGGAAACTGGTTAAGTACACAAGGTAGAAATAGAAAGATGGCTAGATAGGAATAAGTGAAGTAGAACTGAAGGAAACTCAGATGGAGTATAAACCCTGGCACACAGGGGAAAAAACAAGCTGAGTCAATATCACAGATGGAGGACTGATAGAGACAGAGAAATCAAGTCAGCTTGTTTGCTTCTTTTCCTTCTTCTCTCTCTCCGGAAGTGGAGAACATGCCCAGCTTGACCTACTTTAACAGCTCCCATTCACTCATTGACCAGACGACTTTGTTAACAGCTTATCCCCATCGTCACCCTCGTTTTACCTATCCGAGGCACTCCCCTCCCCCACATTCCCTGCAGATTAATGAGCTTCTATTAGCTCTTTCCTTGTTCTGACAAAGGGTCTTCAACCTAAAACGTTAACTCTGTTTCTCTTTCCACAGATGCAGCCTGACCTGCTGAGTATTTCCAGCATTTTCTGTTCTTATGATAGAATTCTTGAAATATAATACATATATGTATGGAAGGTTGAAGAGTTTAAAAATGCTACTTGGGTATGAGCTGCACAGCAGTTATGTAGGAGGTTGAAACTAAGCATAAATTTCACCATTTTAAATATATGTTTGTTAAAGTAAATGAACAATGTTAAAAACATGTTACTTTATATGTCTAGGAATTCATCTCAGTTTGTTGTACAGTGGCAGCAGCACATGCTCTCTGTATTTTACACATTTAGCAATACCATCCAGAGGTGAACTAATAGTGGTCACTGTCACGAGGGTTGCCTATTCTTACTGTTACAGTTTGAGAACATTCAGCATTTACTGTCACACCACCACTGCATAGAGCCGAAGAAACTTCAGTGTGGTATCTAGAAACAATTTGGTTTAAAAATATGGGAGAGTGCTGCTGAAAATGCAGTAGGTCTTTTGCTCCTACATCTGGCCTGGTCTTGGCTCCTTCCCAAATCCCAGGAATGGAGTTATTTTAATAACTCAGATGAGTTTTAATTCAATATTCATGGTAATCCTTGGGCATCGGCTGCCCAAAAGTATCTTGTCATTCCATTGAAGTGAGTAAGTTGGTTTGGGTAAACTGTCTCACATAGAAAGTGACTGTAAAGGCAGCACATATTGTGATGTTCTACTTTTTTAATGGCAATAACTCTCCAAGATCATTTCGTGAAGACAAGACCCACTTGTACCCATTTTATCACAAACATCTCTGCCAACTATAGGCAGAACTGGCAGATTTTACAGTATACTCAACATCCCAACAATCGTGACATTTGAATAAAAAGAAGCAGTCAGAAGCGACTGTTTTTGCTGAGGTGAGGAAACTGGTCCGAACAGGAGGTGGCACAGTGGTGCAGCAAGTAGAGCAGCTGCCTCATAGCTCTAGGGACCTGGATTCAACCCCGACCTTGATGCTGTCAGTGCGGAGTTTGCACATTCTCCCTGTGACCACACGGATTTCCACCGGGTTTCCCTCCCACATCCCCGAGGCATGCAGAGACAAGAGATTCTGCAGATGCTGGAATCTGGAGCAACACACAGAAAGTACTGGAAGAACCAAGCAGGTCAGGCAGCATCTATGGAGGGAAATGAACAGTTGACGTTTTGGGTTGAGACCCTTCATCAGGACTGGAAAGGAAGAGGTCAGAAGCCAGAATAAGAAGGTCGGGGGAGGGGGAGGAGCACAGACTGGCAGGTGATAAGTGAATCCAGGTGAGAGGGGGAATGTAGGAGGGTGGGGAGAGGGGAGATGTAAGAAGCTGAGAGGTGATAGGTAGAGGAGGCTGTAGAAGAAGGAATGTGGAGGGAGAGGGTAGTGGACCATGGAATAAAGGGAAGGAGGTGGGGAATAGATAGGCAGATGAGGGCAGGTGAGGAGGCCACAGGAATGAAGGAAGGCAAAGGGAGGGCAGGAGGAAAAAAAGGGGGGAGAGAAGAGGGGAGAGGTTACCGGAAGTTAGAGAAATCGATGTTGAGGCCATTGGGTTGGAGACTACCAAGGCGGAATATGGGGTGCTGTTCCTCCAACCTGCATCCAACAACGTGGCAGTAGAGGAGGCCATGAATAGATATATCAGTATGGGAGTGGGATGTGGAATTGAAGTGGCTGGCCACCGGGAGATCCTTGCTTCTGTGGTGGACAGAGAAAAGGTGCTCGACAAAGTGGTCAACCAATCGGGTCTCACCGATGTAGATGAGGCCGCACCAGGAGCACAGGATGAATAGTCTCCAACCCGACGGCCTCAACATCGATTTCTCTAACTTCTGGTAACCTCTCCCCTCTTCTTCCTGCCCCCCCCCCCCCTTTTTCTTTCCTCCTTCCTTCCCTCCCCCCTTTGTCTTCCCTCATTCCTATGGCCCCCCCTCACCCTTTCTCTTTCCCCTTCCCCCGCCCTCATGACCTGCCCATCTATTGCCCACCTCCTTCCCTTTATTCCATGATCCACTACGCTCTCCTACTGGATTCCTTCTTCTTCAGCCCTTTGCCTCTTCTACGTATCACCTCTCAGCTTTTTACATTTCCCCCCTTCGCCACCCACCTACCTCCCCCCTCACCTGGACTCACCTATCACCCCCAACCTGTTGCGCTGCGCCCTCCCATGACCTCTTGGTCTGGCTTCTGCCCTCTTCCTCTCAGTCCTGATGAAGGGTCTCGACCCAAATCGCTGACTGTTCATTTCCCAAAGACATTTGGGTTGGTAGGTTAATTGGCTATTGTAAATTGTCCCCGGGATGTAGGTGAGTAGTAGAATCAAGGGGAAGAGCTAATGGAAAAAAGGGAAGAATAAAATGGGATTAGTGCAAGATTAGTGTAAAGTGGGTGCTTAACAGTTGGTGTGGACTCAGTGGACCGAAGGGCCTGTTTTCTGTGCTGTATGACTCAATGACTCTCCTTGAGAGAAAAAAATAATTTCAGTCCCAAATTCTTCTCCTTTCTTTCCCTGCAAACAAAGAATTTATAACTTTTGTATGCAATACAATGTTTGTTGTGCATCTATTTGTACCTCAACACTTGCGCATGATATGTCATTTACAGGAATACAGTTTGAAGATAAATTTGAAGGGACATAAACCAAAATAATTGTACACTTTGGAAACAGAAATAAACGGGCAGATTATTATCTAGAAGGGGAGAAAATTCAAAGTACAGAAGTACAAAGGGACTTGGGGGTACTCGTGCAGGATACCCTAAAGGTTAACCACCAGGTCGGATCGGTGGTAAGGAAAGCGAATGCTATGATGGCATTCATTTCGAGAGGTATAGTGTATAAAAGTAAGGAAGTGTTGATGAGGCTCTGTGGGGCACTAGTGAGGCCTCATTTGGAATACTGTGTTCAGTTTTGGGCCCCATATCTTAGGAAGGATGTGCTGATGTTGGAGAGGGTTCAGAGGAGACTCACGAGGATGATTCCCAGAATGAAAGGGCTTACGTATGATGAGCGTTTGTCGGCTCTTGGACTGTACTCACTGGAGTACAGAAGAATGAGAGGGGACCTCATAGAAACATTTAAAATGTTGAAAGGACTGGACAGAGTAGATGTGGCCAAGCTGTTTCCCTTGGTGGGTGAGTCCAGGACCAGAGGGCACAATCTTAAAATTAAAGGGTACAGGTTTAAAAAAGAGTTGAGGAGAAATTTCTTTAGCCAGAGGGTAGTGAATTTATAGAATTCCTTGCCATGTACGGCAGTGGAGGCCAGATCATTGGAAGCGTTTAAGGAGGAGATAGATAGATATCTAATCAGTCAAGGTATCAAGGGATATGGGGATAAGGCCGGAAATTGGGGTTAGAATAGTTTTTTTTTGGTCATGGAGCAGACTTCCCCACCCCCACCCCCCATTTCTCATTTCTTTTTTCTTTTTCCCCTTTTCTTTGGAGCAGACTCGATGGGCCGAATGGCCTGCTTCTGCTCCCTTGTCTTGTGATCTTGTGAATTCATCTTTTGAAGGGTCTTAACCCGAAACATCAACCGTCCATTTCCCTCCATGGATGCCGTTGAGTTCCTCCAGCAGATTGTTTGTTGCTCCACATTCCAGCATCTGCAGTCTCTTGTATTATCATTCATCTTTTTATCTACTTAACCCATTTATATTCATCATTGTTATCTTTCTCTATCTATTCCAATCCACTAATTCCAGTCAGGGAACAGGAAACAAGAATAAGGAGGATACTGACCACTTGGATGACACTTCAGTTACAAGCAGAAGATCATGGGCTAAAACTATTTCTAGTACTTCCATGGACATAACAAGCTGGCACACAGAGACATGCATAGCTCATATGATGTCATTTGCCATGCCTACCAGGCCTGTGTGAACATTAAATTAGTTCTTAAGCAAGCTAGACATCTACATCCATGATAATTCAAAGGTTTCACACTACCTGGACCACTGCTGGAGAGTCCAACTTCCTCCAAACGCATGCCTTCTTTAACCTTCTACTGTTCTTGATTGCCCTCCCAACCATCTGCCTGACATACCCCCCTCCCCTGCTGCCACCCACTTCCTAACACAACCCCCATGATCATCTGTCATAATCCTTTCTCTGACCCTGATCCTCAACATTTCTCTCTCTGATCACCCCGATCCTCCCAGAATGTAATCCTCTCCCTAACTCACTTCCTCCATTACCTTTCCTTCATGAGGTACATCGAGGTCAGGGAAGAAAGGCCTTTTCTACTGTGCAAAATGTTTTATACTTGTATACAACAGAACATCGGTACCTCTTCTCCAGTAATGTTTCTCCTTTGTGGCCAAGCCAAAAGTTGTCAGGGGCCAAATTTGGATGACCTGACCTAAATAATTGGAACACAAATATTGTACTTGCTGGAAATGTGAAACAAAAAAACAAAAATGCAAGAAGCTATCAGCAATTCAAGTAGAGAGAGAAATAGAGTGGAGACACAAGAGACTGCAGATGCTGGAATCTGGAGCAACAAACAAAACACTGGAGGAACTCAGCAAGTCAGACAACATCTATGGAGGGAAATTAACAGTCGACATTTCGGGTCGAGACCCTTCATCTGGACTAATAGAATCATAGGGTGAAGAATCCTTCCTCAGCAAGATCTCTGCTCACTGATGCTCCTTGACTCAGCACTGACCCAACTGTTTCCAGAATTTTCTGATATTGTTTCTCACCTAAAAGATTGCTGTTGGGAAGTACATATGAAAACCCGACATCACATTTAACTTACAGCAAAGGTGAATCCTGTACGCCATGGTACAATGCAATAAAGCTCTAATTCTGTGTGCCCCCAAAGCACACATTCTGCCTATTCTAAACTCACAAACTTTACACTCTAATAATATCTTCAGTTTGCAGTCATCAATTAAGATGATTTGAAAGAACATCGACCTTTGGGATAAATACTATTCTTCATCTCTATGATTATATATTCAAATCTGAACTAAAGCTGCAGTTAGTTTTTTTAATTTACTTGGTTTTCATATATATATATATATATTCATATATACAATATATGTAGATTTAAATATGTACCTTTGATCCTTGAATGGTAATTTGGAACCTAAATATTTTCGATGCATTATAATGATTTCTGTATTAATTTCATATTCTGTTTTATGGTGATAATAGCTTTCATGAATCAATTTCCTTGCTAGAGAAGCATACTGATGAGATGGTATTTTATTCTTTTAATCTAACTCTTCATTTGAATTTCAGCCTAAGATATCTGTTGCAGCCATTATCTCTATACAAATGGTACAAGTAATTTGAACTCAGCTTCACCAATTTAATATTTAGATATCATTGCTTAGCAATTGGACTTTAAGCATTCTTGCTGTGCTAAATTGGAACTCCCACAAAAAAATATCAAAATTGGGACATCCTTGTTTTAAAAAAATCAACTTCATGCTTTGCGTTTTTTGTGGCAACTGTGGAGCTGAGAAAGAATGGAGTTGTGGAGGAATGGAGGGGAGATGGACACGGGACAGGGCAAGGAGTGGAAAGCAGTGCCGAGCACCCCCTTAATAAATGGAGTCAGGTGATCACACCCTGTAGCTCTCGCTGGCCCCAAACCCCCATGATTGACATCTGTCATCTGGTCCACATACTGATCTTTACAGTGGGTTGTCAGCACTGATTTTTTAAATAAATATTATGGGAGAATTTTTTTTATATACAAAATTAATGTCTTGGTGGAGAGAGGGATGGGGTCAATTTAATTCACGCGCAGTTCCCTGCTTTCAGTGGTGTGATGCACTCTTTGTTTTATTTTAAGTTATTAACAAAAGTCATAGATCATGACCTCATCAGCCAGTTTCTGTTGTTAAGTAAACACAGATTGATGGTGCCATCCAGAGTGCAAAATACAATTTGGGAAATAGGACCTGAACTAGAACTAATTGTGACAGGAAGTGCCTGTTTATTTGCCATATTTGAGTAAATTAAGAGCATGACCATCAAAAAAAAGATTGATGTTAAGCAAAGAAGTAACAAAAATTTGTTAAACGTCAAATTATCGTAACTTAACTGTAATTTCTGACCTGAAAGATAATCCTTCTCAGATTGTAATAACTAATGTTCATGCTTGCCATCGTCAACCTAATCAAAATATTCAATAAGTGCAATTTGTAAATTATTTAAGTGTGTATCAAAAAATTCCAAATAATCTTTTACTGTTTGAAGCAATGCAAACACAAAAGATTGGTAAAGTTTTTAAAACAATCCACTTCTGGACTGCTGAGATGTTATTACCATAACTGAATAGGGATAAAACAAAATGTCTCCCTCTTTCCTAATTCTTCAGAAGGTAATTGTATTTACATAATTCCTGTCATGACCTAAAGCATATCATAACCGGTGAAGTATTTTTTAAGTGTAGTTGCTGTGGTAATGTAGGAAACATTGAGCAAGGTCCCACAACCAGCAATGAAATGCTGGTAGTGAGATAACTATTTCCCTATCTTTCCATAAAATTGTGTCATTGAATCTTTTAGGTGTATTTAAAATGGATGTTAAAGAAACACACATTGTCTGCTCCACTCCATATACAACCAGATGTAGATTTTGTGTAAAGCTTAGAGTCTTCTAAATATGATGAATCACAATGCCTGCAGCTTTAAACTATTGTAGGATTACCTCTTTTTCATATCATTCAGATGAAACTGACCACAGGAATGTGCAGTAAGATCTAAGCGCCATGGATTAGTTAAGTGGCTGTACTTAGCTGCTGCTGAAGCTTTCATCCAGATAAAAAATACAGACTTTAGCCTCACTGAGAATAAAAGGAAATGAGCTGAAAACATGCTGGGCAAAATATTCTTGTGCTTTATATCCAAGGCACACTAGATGCCTGCGGGAAAAGAACAAATGGACCTATCATGACTTGGCTCCATTCCCTTTTATTACTCTGGGAAGCCTAGACATTGCCTGAGATGTGGCCAATGGCAGCTGGCAATCCCCATTGCTGAAGGCAGTGTATTTTGATCCCACTTCATTCAAAAAGAGAAAAGTAGCAGAAATAAGAAGTCACACGATAGATCATCCTTTTTCTTTCAGGGACAGGCATCATCACCCAAGATCTTGCTGCTGTTTTTGTATATAACCAGCAGATGCCAAATTTGCTGTTCTCACAGGCTGTGTGAAGTTTGCATGTTCTCCCTGTGGCTGCATGGGTTTCTTCCAGGTTCTCCAGTTTCCTCCCACATTCTAAAATTCATTGGTACATTAATTGGCCTCAGTAAAATTGCCCCTCATGTTTAGATGAGTGGTAGAATCTAGGGCACAATTATTGAGGATGTGGGGGGAATAAATAGGATAGGATTATAGTGGGTGCTTGATGATCAGCATGGACTAAATGGGCCAAAGGGCCTGTTTCTGTACTGCATCCCTCTGTGACTCTGTAACTTACACATAACTGGCATAATCTGGGTTTTGGAAAATACTATCTGTAGTATTGAGTCACGGACAGATCCTTGTACTCGGAGACCCGATGTTTTAGGCAGACCAAAGTGTGTCTTTTACTGATTTGATGGTCTTCTGCAGCTGGTGGTGTTTGGCCTAGTGTTTGTCCATAAGAACAGCACATAAAAGTCTTGGCCGTACAGGATGAACTTTAACAAGGACCATAGCATTCCTTTACAGACTTTCTTTGCACACACACATTCGAGAAGATAGATGATGGTCTCATCCCCATTGCACTGCCTTGAGGGTAACGTGTAGTAGAACTGAGACTCCACTTGCGCATGAAGGATCTGACACAGAGGGTCCTGCCCACCACCAGTGAAATTAGGTCTTGGTACCTGCTTGAAAGCTTTTGTGAACAGGCATTCTACCAAATGGCTTTGCCAATTTATTTGGGGAACAAGCTCCGCCATCTTTTCCCATGGCAAACTGGCTGGAGCTATCCTACTTTACAACTGAGACAGAGAAAAGCTTGGCATGTAGTGATGCTTAGTGTTTGCTAACCTGAGGCCTATGTACAACTTGATGCAGCCACCCACAAAGACAGCCATCAGGATAAGGGTCACATTGGATTCATTTAGCCCACCACCCCGTTTCTCTGGTTATTTCTACATCATATCTCTGTATGACCATGGCTCCTCTGAACCATCTTCCCAGCATCTTCAAGTAAGTTGACCTGACAGTGGAGGAGGCAAAGGATCAATCGACCCAGTTAGCAATGAAGTCATTCTTGCTTCTGCTCTGACTTGCCCTGGCCCCCAAGGACTGTTCAAATTTGTCACAGATGCTCATCAGTCTGTGGAACAACAATGGATCACAGCAGAAGATGCCAATATTATCCATGTACGTGGAAGTTTATTCTGTGTGCCTCACTGCCTGGGATTATAGCCTCACTTTTACCCATATCCTTCCTGATGGGCTCAGTAAAAAGCTCAACATACAGCCAAACAGAAGAGGGAGAGCATGAAAATCAGAAAGAAAACTGCAGATGCTGGAAGTTTGATATAAAAACAGAAAATGCGGAAAACACTCAGCAGGTCAGGCAACTTCTGTGGAAAGTGAAATGCTGGTTTCTGAGAGGTGGAGTGTGTGTTATTATGTGTTGTTATGTAGTTATAATAAAGAACTACAGTTCCCAGTAGGCAATGCAGGGGGTCACATGGGGGAACAGGAAGTGGCTGTGAAAGAGCGGGAAAAGAAGCCAGCCTGTCTGTTGCAGTCTGTTGTTGTTTTGTTTTTTTAATAAATGTTCAGACGTGAAACCCATGCGAAGTTTGTCTCTTGATGAAGAACAAACAAAACATGGTGTCAGAAGATGGTGTGAGGTCTAAACAAGAGAGTAGATGAATACTGTGTGCAATTGAGAAAGAGAATCAGTGAGTACGAAAGAAAAGCTGTAATAAGACGGAGAGAAAAGCTGGCCGGCATGGCGAAGGAGCACATTGTTCCTGAAGTTCAGCAGTCAGTGGATTTGCCAAGAGAGATTCAAGTGAGAGGCCGAGAGTTCCTGTTATGGATAAGCTAAGTCCTCCCACACCTATGCAGTTTACTGGCAATCTAACCGATAATTGGAAACACTTCAAACAGCAATTCAATCAATATATATTTAGATGCTAGTGGAGCGGGAGAGAACGACGAAAAATTGAAAGCATCTATTTCTCTGCACGTGATTGGCAAAGATGCTTTGCACATCTATAACAGCTTTCAAATTGATGCGATAGCTTTTGAGTTGGGCACTTCGGTGGAAAAATCTGAGGAGTATTTTATCCCAAGTAAAAGCATCACATTTGAGAGATATAATTTGTTTTCCTGTGACCAGAAACAAGGTGTTAGCTTCGAGCAATACTTAGCTGAGCTTCACACACTGAGTAAGTCTTGTGAATTTGGAGATTAGAGTAACTCACTAGTTAAAGACAGAATAGTTTGTGGAATTCCAGATAGTGGACTCAGAGAAAGACAGTTGCATGAAAAAGATTTGACCCTAGAAAAGGTGGTGAATATGTGTAGGTCAGCAGAAACCACACGAGCACAAGCTAAGGAGCTGTACAGAGCAGACATAACAGTACATGCTGTGAAAACAGAGAAGCAGCTCCCAAGGCATTTCTGAAAGCAACAGCAAATCAAAGAGGAAGGCTCAAACAGCAAATGCAGCAGATATGGAGGTAGACACATTCCAAAGATGTGTCCTGCATATGGGAAGTCCTGCAATAACTGTGGGAAGAAGAATCACTTTGCAAGGTGCTGCAAAGCTGAGGCTAAGAAGAGAAAAGTGCACACAGTTGATGAGGAAATGGAGGAATTCTTTGTGGATTCTGTATAGACTGTGGCTGCTGGTAAAACAGAATGTATTGTCCAGTAACTGTGAATGAGACAGTAATTCCATTCAAGCTTGACACCGGAGCTCGGGTGAATCTGTTATCCATGGATGATTATAAGAGTCTCACAGTAAAGAGTAAGATTTACCCTGTGAAGATAAAAGTGACAGGTTACACTGGAGAGGAAGTTCCAGTAAAAGGGGGCTGTATGGTGACATTTAAGCACAAGGGGCAGCACTTAAAATCACAGCTACTGATTGTAGAAAAGAGAGTAGAGCCAATATTAGGTCTGAGTGCATGTGAAAAGCTCAACCTAGTGAAAAGAGTTTTCATAGTAGCTTCACATACCAAAGATGACCACACAACACTCATGGAAGAGTATGCAGATGTCTTTGAGGGGCTCGGATGCTTACCTGATGTACACAAAATTCACATAGATGAGGCAGTGGCTCCTGTTGTCCATGCATGCAGGAAAGTTCCGTTTCAACTGAGAGATAAACTTAAACAAGAACTAGCATGCATGGAACGAATGAATGTCATACAGAAAATTGAAGAACCAACAGATTGGGTGAGTTCACTGGTCATTGTGCAAAAGAAAAATGGAGCATTGTGGATATGTCTAGACCCAAGAGATCTCAATCAAGCCATCAAGAGAGAGCATTTTAAATTGCCAACACGGGAGGAGATCATGTCCCAGTTTTCAGGTGCCAGATGGTTAGCAAGCTCGATGCATCGTCTGGATTTTGGCAGATGAAGCTTGATGAGGCAAGTTCGAAACTGTGTACTTTTAACACACCATGGAAGATATCACTATCTTCGGCTGCCATATGGGATTCTGTCTGCACCAGAAGTCTACCATAAAACCATCCACCTGATTTTTGAGGGCATACCTGGTGTCGAGACCATGATGGATGACATCATCATCTGGGGTTCCACCAAGGAGGAACATAATACTCGACTGAGACAAGTGCTTGACGTGACAAGGAATGTCAATTTGAAATTAAATAAAGAGAAATGTGAGTTTGGTGTTAAGACATTGACCTTCATAGGAGATGTCATATCTGAAGAGGGAGTGAAGCCTGACCCAAGAAAGACGTCAGCTATTGAAAACATGGAGAGGCCCCAAAACAAAGAGGAGGTGAGACGTTTCTTATGGATGGTGACTTACCTGGCTAAGTTCATCCCTTGACTGTCAACAGTGTCAGCACCAATTAGGTCACTCCTTGAGCAACAAAATGAATAGATTTAGTCTCATGAGCAAGAAGAGTGTTTCCAGATGTCGAAAAGGGTCCTAACTGAAGAGCCCGTGCTGAAGTTTTATGATCTGGAAAGGTGTATCAGGATATCAGCTGATGCATCCCAGCACGGCCTTGGATCAGTACTACTGCAGCAGCATGATGGCACATGGCAACCTGTGGCCTATGCATCAAGGGCTTTAACAAGTGCAGAAGCCAACTATGCACAAATAGAGAAAGAGCTTCTCGCCAGTACATATGCATGTGAAAGGTTCCATCAATACATCCATGGGCAAGCTATTGAAGTGGAGACAGACCATAACCCATTGGTCTCAATTATGTCCAAACCACTGAATGACTGTCGCATGAGGATACAGTGCATGTTGATAAGGCTGCAGAAATATGATGTGAAGATGATCTACACACCGGGAAAATATATGTTTGCTGCTGATGCGCTGTCTCGAGCAGTCGACAAGACAGAAAAGAGTGACCAACGGGTTAATGCAGATATACAGGCCTACGTTGACATGATTGTCACCTCTTCCAGTATCTATGGATAGAACAGAGCAGATTAGGAAAGCGGCAGAGGCAAATGAAACAATGAAACTACTCCAGGATACAATACAGAAAGGATGGCCAGCAGCAAAGGATGACTGTCCAATGTGTATTCGGGATTATTGGGCACGCAGAGCCGAACTGTCAGTGGTGAAGGCTATGGTCTTCAAAGGGAACAGGTTTGTGATTCCAGTGTCACTACGTAAGGAGATGCTCCAGAAGATACCTGAAGGGCATCTTGGGGAGGAAGAATGTAAACGTAGAGCACGTGAAGTGATGTACTGGCCAAGAATGAACCAAGACATCAGCTGGACTACTGCTTCATGTGAAATATGCCTTACCTACAAACCAAAGCAGCAAGCAGAACCACTTACTCCACACCCTGTACCAGACAGGCTGTATTTCAAATTTGGAGTGCATTTGTTTGACTGTAATGGGAAGAGCCATATTGTTGTAACAAACTACCTTTCCAATTACCAGAGGTTGCGACACTGCAATCAACGTCCAGCAAAGCAGTTATCACGTTCCTGAAAGCTGTGTTTGTGAGGCATAGAGTTCCATGTGAAGTAGTATCAGACAATGGTCCACAATTTTCAAGCTGCGAATTTGAATCCTTTGCCAGTGTTTGGGGGTTTTGACATATAACCTCAAGCCCACATCACCCAAAATGTAATGGCCTAGCAGAGAGTTCAGTTAAGGTGGTGAAGGACCTCATGAAGAAAGCGCAAGATGGACAAGAGGATTTCCACAGAAGTCTAATGATTTACAGAAGTTTGCCACTGCAGAACAGCTTTTCACCAGCCCAAAAGCTGATGGGTCAACGCATACACACTAACCTTCCAATGCATGAAAACCTGTTGATACCTGAAGGAGCACACAAGGTTAAACAGGCTAAAGAGGAAAGGGAAAGATAAACAGAAACAGAATCACGATAAGACAGCGAAAAGCCTACAGTCCTGAAGCCTGGGGATCAAGTACGAATCAGAGATCATGATTCTGGCACATGGTCCATGCAAGGAGTTGTGCAAGAGGAAGTAAATCCACATTCATACCAGATCCAGACAGAGCGAGGTACACCTCTGAGGAGGAACTGTGTGGATCTACGACCGCAAGCTCCAACCCATGGCTGTGACCCGTCCCCTGTCAGTACATCAAAGGGGCCAGCATATGGAGTAAATGAACACGTGGACCAGAGTTCCCAGGAAAACACCAGTGCAGCAAATGAAAGCAACACACCTACAAAAACAAGTACCAGACCAAAAAGGACTGTAAAACCACCTCAGAGACTGATTGAAAACTGCTGAGTGGACAAAGGTTCTTGGCAGGTTTATAAGGACAAAGTATTGTGTTTGTTTTTCTTTAAAGGGGAAAGATGTGTTATTATGTGTTGTTCTGTAGTTATAATAAAGAACTACAGTTCCCAGTAGGCAATGCAAGGGGTCACATGGGGGAACAGGAAGTGGCTGTGAAAGAGCAGGAGAGCAAGCCAGCCTGTTTGTTGCAGTCTGTTGTTTTGTTTTTTTGGTAAATGTTCAGAGGTGAAACCCACACAAAGTTTGTCTCTTGATGAAGAACGAACACAGCAGAGTGCATTGGTGCTCTTCTTCCCAACCCTTTGTTACCCGTCTCAGATCACCTTGCCTGACATGCAACAGCAGTTTCACACATTTTTCAATGCCCTACTGTTTCTTTTTCTAATTTCCTTGGGTCCTCAGCAGAGAAGAAGTCACCATTGTTCAATGGGGACTCACGAGATCTTTTACTTTCTGTGATTCCTTGAACATTGGCATTTCTAGATCTGCAAGCACTCCTCTTTCTCCCATATGTCATCCAGCCCTTCCCAATCTCCAGGCCAATTTCCGTCTCCTCCGTGGTGTCTGCACTGGGCCTGGTGGTAGCTGTCAGCTGTTCACTTCATTCCTCCTCCATGTTATCCTGTTGCTCTGATATTCCCCTCCTGCTTCTTGAAGTGAGTCTCTAATCTGTCTGACTGTCCGAGCTGACCTGTGTTGACATTTTTTCCCTTCTAATCGTGGCTGATTGCCTCACTGGCTAGATAACAACGCAAATGATGTTAGGTCTTCTTGTATTGTTACTGCTTGCTAGTTTAAGTCTCCCTAAGTGTGTATGTAAATCTGTTTGAAAATTGTCTCCCAACCTACCTCCGGTGCACAGCAGTGCACAACAGCAACATCATTTGTAAATGAGGCCCTAGAAAACGTGTACCACTGCCCATATCTGGAGAGTCATCTCCCTGCAAAGGGAAACAACAATAATGAAATTCACCATCTCTTCAGTGCACCAGTGCAACCTCTGAAGATCAAGAATGCAAGCTTGGCACAAAAGTGATTCCTGCCCTTTAAAGACGTGGACAACTTGCAGCGGACATCTCAAGGCACTGGAAAGATACAACCAATGCTACCTCTGCAGAGTCCTCCGATCCACTGGAAGGATAAGCAAACCAACATCGTGTCTCCTAGGCCAACGTTCTCAACATTGAGGAACTACACTCAGTTGGATCCTTTGGGCAGGCAACATCACTCACGTGCCCGACACCAGACTCTGAAACTATCTCTCTCCTTCTGATCCACCCAGGTCGTCCCACACTCACCCTTTTTCCCAAACCCCCCCCCCTCCCCCACACAACCCTCATCACTCAGCTTCTCTTTCCTCCCCCACCTGGTTCTATCTGCCTATTCCCACACAATCAACGCAATGGGTTCCTATCCCCTCTCTGTACTATTTCCCATCTGCCTACCATCCCTCCCTTATCTGGTTCCACTGATCACCTTCCTTCCTGATCAGAATCTGCAGCCCTCTGTTGTCTTCACATCACCTCCCAGCCTGTGGCTATCTCCACCCTTCCCCCCCCCCCAACCTGACTCCATCTGCCTATCAATCCCTCCTCACCTGAATCCACATATCACTTGGCAGCTCCTGCCTCCCACCCCCTCTTTATACTGACTATCACTCCTCTATAATCTCAGTCCTAATACCCAAAACTTTGACTATCCCTCTGCCTCCACAGATGCTGCTTGACTCACTGGGTTCCCCCAGCAGCTTGTATTTTGCCCCTTAAACAGATCATCTATTCTGAGCTCTGTCATGGGAAGAGGTTACCAGATGGACAGAGAACAAAAATTCAAGAATGTTTTCAAAGCCAACTAAAACAGTGCAACATCCCACTGACTCCTCAAGATGCCGAGTCCATGGCTGCTCAGCGTAAAGAAGGAACGTTCAGAAGGCAATGAGAGTTTCGAGTCCAGCATTGCGACCACACAGAAGCCCAGCACCACATCACACAAACTATGCACCCACCTGCCCTTAGGACAACTCCTGTCCCATCTCTGGAAGAGTCTGTACCTCCCATGTGGGTCTGAAGACCCATGGAATGGAATGGAAACAAGTCATCCTCGATCCTGAAGGATAGTCTAAGTAGAAAAGAAAATGCATATAAATTTATAGATCCTGGAAACCTGAAATTAAAACAGAAAATGCTGGAAACAGCAGGCCAGGCAACATCTATGGAAAGAAAAACAGAGTCCATATTTCAGGTCAAAGACCTTTTGTCAGAACTGGGAAAGAAAGAAAACAAGTTAGTTTTAAGTTGCAGAGATGTGGATAGAATAAGGGAATATGGTGAGGCCGGGGTTGCTGTAGGTACTCCTGGATCTTTAAATTGTCACTTCAAGAAAATATCTTCATTCTGCTCAGTTATTATCATACAAAAGGCATCCTAGTGGCATGGGAGTTTCAGGCTTATTTACATTCTAAAGGATTGGTAAATGGGTTTCATTCAAACAAAGACCTCAATGTTAGCATTTCTAAGACATGACTGAAAAGGCAGAGATTTTGTAGGCTCGGTCATTACCTGCTGTGCGTATTTGGAAATCTCATTAACAGCCTGATCCCCAAGGTTCAACAGTCAGCTAATTTGAACAAACAAATGTTACAGTACAGTGTAATTTAAAAGAAAACTACTTCAAGGATTACATTACTGGAACAATTTGGAAGATTATAAAGTTGTTCTGCAAGATGCAGTTTGGGATTTAGATGTGCTGCGAGGACACTTATGCGCTGCAAAGTGTCCTTACAATCTCTATGTACATACATTAGCAAGAAGTAAATGCAGAAGTTGACCATATGGCCCCCATGAGCCTGCTTCACTGTTCAATAAGATCATGACTAATCTTGTACTACAAGTCCACTTTCCCATCTGATTTCTATTCAATGATTTCTTTAGCGCCCAAAAGTCTATCAATCTCGGCTTTAAATCTATTGAAAGGCTGAGCATCTATAGACCTCTAGGGAGCAAACTGTAAAGATTTATGACCCTCTGAATAAAGAAGTTTCTCCTAAATTGAGTTGTAAACAGCTGATATTGTGCCATCTCAGTTTAGATTCTCCACTTGAGGAAAAACCCTTTCAGCATCTACTCTCCCCATCTCTGTTGGAGTTTAGTATCAATGAGATCAACTCTCATTCTTCTGAACTCCGGTTAATTCAATCCATTATTAATTTAGCTCTCCCCAAAGGAAAGTCTTCCCAGAATGATACCAATCAGTTTACATTGTTGTGTCTCAAAGGCAAGTATTTTTACATATTGTTCATCACTCTACTTAGCCAGGGCCATTTAATCCTTGGGTATATTATAACATTGTGTGCAGCTATATATTATTCTTGAACAATCCAGGCTGTAATTTTTTTTAAAATCAGATTGTGTTGAAATTGGAGTTGTCAAAACAACCATGCATTATTCCAAAGCAGAAGCAGAAAATGCTGGAAGGACTCAGCAGGTCAAACACTATCAGTCAAGAAGCAGAGTCAATGATTTGGGTTAATGGCCTTTCATCAGAACTGGAATGTGAGAAAACAGGCAGGTCTAAGTTATAGAAAAGGGGAGAGATGGAGAAAACAGTGAGATTGTCTGTAACAGGGTGCTGACCAATGTTGTCAAGGTAACAATTACTTTAAAACAAAATGGAAGTTGGAGACAGATGAGAAAAAAAGAAACACATTAAGATAGAAGGGTACAGTAACATTTGTGGAGAGGGAGAGAAAAAAGGGAGTGGATAACTGAAATTGTGACTTCAGTATTAAGTCCTGAAGGCTGCAATGTACTCAAACAGAACAGGAAGAGCTGTTTCAAGAACTTACTTTGGCCATGTTGGAATAATGTGGGAGGCTGAAGGCAGAGAGGTCAGAGTGGGAATGGGATGGAGGATTAAAGTGACAGACAACTGGAAACTCAAATTCAGTTTGTGGATTGAACGGAGGGTTTCTGTAAATCGGTCACCCAATCTGCATTTGGCTTCACCGAAGTAAAAGAGATCACATCAAGGGCACCAAATGCAAGATACTAAATTGGAAGAAGTGCTTTGACTTGAAATAACAACTTTGTTTCTCTCTTCACATTTCCACCATCTGAATTTTTTTTTGCATTATTGCATTTCTTTATGAAATGTTTCCCTGATGAAGCAGATACGTGAGCTGATTCTGGGGCCCTATGTGCATTCTTTCATAACAATCTATTGGAAGATTTTAATGCAGGAAAGTGATCTAAAATTAATGAAGAAAGCCTGTGGAAGTTCAATAGCAACTTGAACAGAGATGCATTACTTAAAGAAAGCTTGACTATGCAACTATACAGGTGACTGGCATATCTTACTCCTGATAACTCATTGTTGCTTTCTGCATGAGAACATTGATTTAGCCAACAATACGAATTAAGAAACACAAATGACATGGTATCCAGTGATAGATGTAAAAATTAAAAATCATTTAAATTAAACAACTTTGTATTAGACATAAGCTTTTGCAAAGTGTGGTTTTTCACAACTTTAGTTAACAAGATAAATTAACTTCAAGGGTAGTTATCATCCCAAAGTTGGAGTTTGAGGTTGAAGAATGTGAAATAACTTACCCCTTGAATTTTTCAACCTTAATTTGAAGCCATCAGCTCTCAGTTACCTGGGATCTGGTCAGGTGAGATTATTGCTGTCAATAATTTTTATACCTCTCTATGAATCCAAGACCCGGAGAAGTGTGAAGTGATACACTTTGGAAGATCAAATTTGAAGGAAGAACATAAGGAGAAGGCAGGACTCTTAACAGTGTGGAGGAACAGAGGGATATTGGGGTCCATGTCCATAGATCCCTCAAGGTTGCTGCGCAGGCTGATGGGGTTGTCAAGAAGGTGTATGGTGTGTTGGCCTTTGTTAGTCGGGGTATTGAGTTCAAGAGCCACAAGGTAATGTTGCAGCTCTAAAGAACTCTGGTTAGACCACACTTGGAGTATTGTGTTCAGTTCTGGTCACCTCATTATAGGAAGGATGTGGAAGCTTTACAGAGGGTGCAGAGGAGATTTACCAGGATGCTTCCTAGATTAGAGAGCATGTCTTATGAGGATAGGTTGAGTGAACTAGGGCTTTTCTCTTTGGAGAGAAAGAGGATGAGAGGTGACTTGATAGAAGTGTACAAGATGATAAGAGGCATAGATCGAGTGGACAGTCAGAGACTTTTTCCCAGGGTGAAAATGGCTCACACAAGGGTGCATATTCTTAGGGTGATTGGAGGAAGGTATAAAGGGGATCTCAGAGGTAAGTTTTTTACACAGAGAGTGGTGGGTACATGGAACGCACTGCCAGCAGAGATCGTGGGGGCAGATACATTAGGGACATGTAAGAGACTCTTAGATAGACACATGAATGATAGAGAAATGGGGGGTTATGTGGGAGGCAAGGGTTAGATAGATCTTAGAGCTGGATAAAATGTCGACACTACATTGTGGGCCAAAGGGCCTGTACTGTGCTGTAATGTTCTATGTTCTATTTTCTAAAACATGATTTTCACCTTCTATATTTCTGAGTAAAAGGAAAAACAAAATTGCGAAGCATCAAATAATACCCAAGCTCTGTACTATTGCAAATAATAATAGCTTTACTATGGTACATCAAATAAAATGTGAACATGTCTGGAAAAGCTGGTAGGAATGGAAACATTCCTCAAGTGGGCAATTCTTTGATTCATTACTAAGCATACCTCTGCCCCATGATTCATGACTGTAGTGAAAGTTGTTCCTGGACTCAGTACAGCCATGTGTACAATGAACTGCATTATGAGGGCTCAGGCCCTTTAGCACACTGGGAATTACAGTTCTGCTCCATGTGTAATATCATGATTGGACCAGCACCATAAAGACCTGCTGGAAAATAAGACCATCTTCCATGTACATATCACATTCAGATAATCAACACAAAATGGCATGGAAATTTACGTATTGCTCCATATCATTGAACTTTGTTCCAGGTAATATTCTTAACAAATTTTTAAGATATCTTTATCTGTATTAGTCACATGTACATCAAAACACACAGTGAAATGAATCTTTTGCATAGAATGTTGTGGGGGCAGCCCACAAGTGTCACCACACTTCTGGCACCAACATAGCATGCCCACAACTTCTTAATCCATACGTCTTTGGAATGTGGGAGGAAACCGGAGCACCCGGAGGAAACCCACACAGACACAGGGAGGACGTACAAACTCCTGACAGACAGCAGCTGGACTTGAACCCGGGTTGCTGGTGCTGTAATAACGTTACGCTAACCATTATTTGTTCCTCATTTTGGTATTTTTTTAAAGTTTTGTATTTGGTACTTAGATCCAATATCACAGATCAATACCTTAAGTGTACCCTACCTCCTTACAAATCAGTACGCCTTTATTAAGCAATATCAAAGTAAATGTAACAAGCCTAAAGGTTGAATAGAGAACTCTTACCATATCAACTTTGGATGACAGAAATGTAGAATCTCATTTAGATGGTGATTCAGGCTATAATGTATGAGAAAGATTTAATGCAGGATTTCTTCTTTCTTGATGATGTTATCATTTTGATGCCAGTCATGAAGGATCTCTCGTATCCGACAACAGTGGTTCCAACCAGCTGACTGAGCAGCCAATCACATTGAAGAATTTCCACAGATAGCAAAACATGAAGTATAAATACTCTAATATTTGACTAGCTTTATTAAGCATTTTTACCGGGAGCAAGTTAAATATTGGGGCATACTCCTGAGATTAAGGCTGAAGCTGAAATAGCATGAACAACACTAAAAGATTAATCATTTTTAAAAACATGAGATTTAAAAATTATTGGTCTGAGGTGATTATGCTCCAAAATTGATTTCAACTATTTTTGATGCACTGAAACATTTATGATTGGAACTTTGCTTAGATTCTGTAGCACAGATAAGTGAGTTCCCATATTTTTACAAATCATTTTGCCTTTGTGGACAATACCTTAGCACGAAGTTAAACCAATCCCAAAACAACTTACGAAATTGATTAAACCCAAACTGAAACATCGGAAGGATGACTTAAAAGAAGCTTTAACATGCGGTCTGCATATTTCCCAATGTGCCTACACTCAATTTAGCACAGCTGCAGCAATAATGGTAGGATGTCACCCTCTTAAAGGCATACTGCCAGGGAAAGGGATAGCACCACAATTCACTGTGTTCTCATTTAGGGCAAATGGCACATATCATTGTGCAGCGATAGGTCGCACGACTGTGACAGCTGCTACACCCCTTGTGGTACCTCACCTGTAAATGTTACTAATGACATGCATGTCATGCGAATGTAATCAAGCCTTGTTTGTCAATATTTACTGAGTACTTCTTTACCATTAAAAATGATAACTTCACAGTAGCAGAAGGATCAGTAGAGGAATGTGACTGGTTCCCTGGCTGCCATGTTATTCTGGTACTGATTGCATTTGACCTCCTGTGTGAAGTAGATTGCTATCTTGTGACTCTTCTGCCCTATTTGGTCAGTTCTTGTATGGTTATCATAGCGACTTCCTGAGGGAGTGACTCTTAGGAGAAGCCAAGAACTGTGAGCAAGGTTACATGGTGAGATGAAACATCCTCTCGATGACACCTGTTCCTTTGGAGCCACTGTTTATGAGGAAGATTGAAAACAGTAGGAAAAGATATGAGGGAGTTAGTCAAAGGTGATTACTTGAACAGAAAAGGGTGACAGTAAGCTGATCATATTCAATCACATGCTTCTACTCTAATCATTAATATTAATAGTTAACAATCCTTCCCCACTGTCTCTCAGCTGAAGCCACCACTTGCATCATTCTGTATCTCTCAGTCTCTTCTGCATCACAGACTTTCCCTTTATTCTCTCCACTCCGCCCCCTTCTCAGCAACTTACAACATGTTTAGTTTCTAACTTTGCCTAGTACTGATGGAAGGTCAGTGACCAGAAACATTAACTCCATTTCTCTTTCCACAAATACTGGCTGACCGACTGAACGTTTCCAGCAATTTTCATTTATATTTCAGATTTCTGGTATCCCTGAAGGATACCATCACAGGGCAAATCACAGGGCACAAGACGCATGCTTCTTCTCACTATAATAAGAAAGAATGTGATCTTTTATTACCCAACACTAGCAGTAAAGTGAAAGGCACGACCAAGATCTGCTGGTGCCACGTGGAGTGATCCACTGACCAGGAAAATGGGAGTTATTCTCATTTGATCTCAACAAAGAGAGAAGTCCAGGCATGAGAAAAACTGAGGCTGCAAGTGCTTTGGTCATCCGATGCAGTATATCTAAAGACTATATAGGAATAGGCTCTTGTGAATAGGTTTGTTTTTGCTTCTGAGTGGCTTGTCATACCTATTCTAATGCATCCAGAAGTAACCAGTGAAGTGGATTAAAACTGGTTTTCAATGCTATGCTACAACATTCATGTCTTCAGTCTAAATTGAAGCACATTCTTTAAGAGCAATATGCTTGACCTGTTCAATGACCCGACTAATCAAGGTTTAACTGAGCTAGTTATCCAGTCCAAATAAAGGGTTTCCATCTGAAACATCAACTGTCCATTTCCCTCCATAGACGCTGCCTGACCCGTTGGTTCCTCCAGTGCTTTGTGTGTTCCTCTAGCTTCTTGTTTGTTTTTAACTGAGCTAAGACAGTTATTTGCTTTTGCATCTTTTATTTAATTGATTAGATTCAGAATTATTCCCCAGAAGTATTTGGTGGACATCAACAATGAATGAATTCCCTACTAGATTTTGCATTTGCATTTACATTCCTATTTAATTTCAATTACTATATAATGCCTTTTCCCATGGTATGAAAACACTTTCTCCTTCCGCATTATTTTAAAGATTTTTTTGCATTATCCTTTCATTCATTCCTTTCCATCTGTTAACATTTTGATACATTTCATAAGTGCTTTAATAATCTTTAGACCTTACAACAGTTTCTTAATGCCCTTTTTAATGAGGTTTATGGTCCTTCTTACTTTTGATTTAGGTCTCCTTTTATGGCTGAGTCCAAATCAATGCTGGGATTCTATAACTGTGAAGGCTTTAGTGAATGTATTTCTATTTCTATTCCATCAATAATATCTTTTTCTTTTAACTTGAAGTACAATTGCATTTTCAAATAAAAAAGGTCTCAAATACACATTAAATGCTTACTTCCTAGAATTCATTCTAGTCTAGAAAAAAATAAAGTTGCAAGAAATTAATGCTCTTTAGCCTGAAATTTACAATGAACTATGTTCATGTATGATCAATAATATATTCATATTAATTTAAGCTCATTGGAGCTGTTTATCCATTTATTTTAAACGGTTAATATGGTAAATACTTCCAATAGAATTGGAGTGAATATATTGTTTCCTTACAATACGTGACTTAGTAGTATACTGACTTTTAACACGATTCCCCAAAGGATGTGAATTGGTCTTCTAGTTATTGAAATTAAACTCATAACTCATTGAAGACCACAACTCATAGACTAGCAGCATATTATTGTGTCATCTTATAGGATACCTTTAATGTCTTTCAGCTGCCCTTTCAAAGTTGTACCATTTTAACATAACTCATCTCGCTATATGTGACAGATTAGTATTTTATCCTTTGTCAATGAATTGTGTATCATGACTTTTTGCTCTGTCATTTGCCACAGTAACGTCAAATTTCAATTATTTGTGATGTTAATACCATAGCTTTTATTACCTTTGTGGAATGGTCACCATACCAAGCTCTTAAATCTGCTGGACTACTTCAACATAGAACTTAGATAGAATTTAGAATAAGCAGCATCCTTATTCCTGTAAAATACTAACAAGCTAAATCAAGAAAGAAACAAAATGATTCTTACTGCCCAGAAATGACCTATCACTCTTTTTTAGAGTCCATTACAATTTCCTTCATTAATAATGTCGGAAGTATTATTTGTTGATCTGTATGTTTTTACTGTCCTTCTGCTTTGTAACATGCCTCATCTTCTGAAGCATATCAGTTCAAAACTTAGTGCTTTATAGTCAACTGTAACTCTTATTTGCTTTTCAAAATATATGCATGTGTTTTGTGTGCTATGCCTCAACTAATCCATGACCAGTATTTTGTATCTTTCTTCCTTCTCAAGATCCACTTTTCAGGAATTTGCAGAAAAAAATGGAAGGGATCATCGATTTAGAATGGTACAAAAGAGGAAAGACCAAGAACATTTCTTCAATCAATTCATAAATATTCTCAAAAAGAGGGACAAAGAAAACAGAATTCGACTGAGGAAGATAAGATAAAGCACTGCTGAAACCTGAACTACTGTGACGGATATGATGACTAAGGAATTTAGACAATCTTATCTGTACAGTGTTTGGATAATTGTATCATAAAGATATAAAATAAGATCATTTTTAAATTTAGAGTTATAGGTAATACCAGCTCACACATTTCTGCAATTAGTATTTATTTCACTGATTCTCAAACTTTTGATATATTATTTAAACTACATGTTTCATATTCATGCTTGACATTCATGCAAAGTTTAAAATAAATTGTTTAATTTCAGTGCACTCATTATGTAATAATGAATAACTTCCATGATAATTAAAACGCCCTCTTTTAGGCTAAGAAAGAAAATCATTTGTTTAAGATGACATCAACTTATGTTGAAATGAGGCTGCATTGCTAGTGTGTAAAGTAGCTGGACTGGTACTTTTGATTGAATTTACATTTGTCAGCACTATTTTAAAGTAGAAAGCAACACAATTGTTACCATACAAAAATAGCAGTGTTCAACTTAAGTCAAGAACATTGAACGTTTGGATTCTAAAATCCCATGGCAAAATTTCAAAGCCATTGTTTTTAATCAGTGTTTTATATTTTAAAAAAAGAAGCTAGTTCCAAAAGTCATCTCTGAGTTGTTAAGTTATTAATACAAACCTGCCAACAGGTATTGACGCTTAATAAGTAGGCGATGTTGGAGCATTACTTCCGCAGCTATTGCAGTGGATTAAAAATAAGTTTTACTCAAAGTGTCAGTTTGTTGAATTGCACTGTTAAATTATGATTGCAGTATATAAAGAAATAACATGGCAATTTTAGTTCATTTATGTATTCTGTATTTATTAGTGTCTGAAAATAGTGATGGTAAGGTTGGAAAAAGTACAGTATGACAAGATTATTTACATTACTATGTGCTCTTTAATAAATTTGTTTGCCTTGTGGCGGCCCGCACACGCGGAACTCGAACCGCCATCGGGCACCGCGGGCGCATGCGCGGAAGTGCGTTTTGAACTACCTTCCAGGGCGGACCTTCCGGGAACGTCCTGACGTGTCTGGGCCCACGGGGTCGCGAGGACGCTTGGGTAGAGGGTTTTTGGCGCGCTTTTGGTGTGGTTGGAGTAAAGTTTCTCGAGTTCAGCACACTCTGCCTCTGCGTCGTTCTTCCGTAGCGCACCGCAATCGGCTACATATTGGTGACCCTGACGTTCCAGACGGCATCTGGAACCGACGACTCAGCGACCAGCCATGAGTTCAAGCAACTCGCACAGCACGGTCACTCTGAAGCTCCCGACTTTCTGGGCCACTCAGCCCCACGTTTGGTTCGAGCAGGCTGAGGCCCAGTTCAACATCAGAGACATTACAGCCGACGCCATGCTGTACTACTACATGGTCAGCACGCTCGACCAGGACACGGCAGGCCGGATCATCAACTTCCTACACCAGCCACCAACGGAGGACAGGTACACTAAGATTAAGGCACTCCTGATCCGTACCTTCAGACTCTCCCACCGTGGGCGAGCCATGCGGCTCCTACACATGGACTGCCTGGGCGACTTCACGCCATCCGAGCTCATGAACGATATGCTGGCGCTCATGGACGGCCATAAGCCGTGCCTCTTGTTTGAGCAGTTGTTTCTCGAGCAAATGCCAGAGGACATTCGCCTCCTCCTCGCGAGTGAGGATTTCAGCGACCCAAGAGGGGTCGCGGCTAAAGCAGACGTCCTTTGGCAGAGCAAACAACATGGAGCAACCTCCATCGGCCTAGCCACGACCACGTGGCCCAAAGCCCAGGCCCACAATCGGAGCCGTCGAGACCCACGGGGGAGAAGGACAAAGCTTCGGAACAATGGTGTTTCTTTCACTGAAAATTGGGTTCAGGCGCATGCCGCTGCCGTCCGCCATGTGCCTTCCCGGAAAACGCCGAGGCCAGCCGTCACTAATGGCTATGACAGCTGGCCACCGAGACAGCCTCCTCTACCGCTGGGACTGACACTCCGGGCGGCGCTTCCTGGTAGACACCGGGGCCGAGGTCAGCATACTTCCCCCCTCAAACATGGACACTCGTAATGCGGTCCCTGGCCCCGAGCTCACCGCCGCAAACGGCACCAGCATTCGAACGTACGGCTCGCGAACCATCCCACTGCGTTTCAGCTCCAGTCGTTTCACTTAGACTTTCACGTTGGCAGCAGTGTCACAGCCACTACTAGGGGCAGATTTCCTACGGGCCAACTGCCTCCTGGTCGACCTGAAAAGTCGGCGTTTGGTCCACGCCGAGACATTCCAAGCTTTCCAGCTCAGAGAAGCCAAGCTACTGGCCCTCCACCTGGATTCCTTGACCCTCTTGGGTAACGAATTCACCAGGGTGTTGGCGGAATTCCCCTCCTTAGTCACCCCGCAGTTCTGCACAGCCAACCCTAAGCATGGTGTGCAGCACCACATCCCCACGCAAGGACCGCCGCTGCACGCCCGAGTTCGCAGGCTCCCACCCGACAAACTCCACCTCGCCAAGGAGGAATTCTGTAAGATGGAGGAGATGGGAATCGTACGCCACTCAGACAACCCGTGGGCACTCCCGCTGCGCATGGTGCCCAAGTCCGCAGGAGGGTGGAGGCCCTGCGGAGACTACAGGAGGCTCAACGACACCACAACCGCCGACAGATACCCGGTACCCCACATCTAGGACTTCACGGCGAACTAGTGACTATCTTCTCAAAGATCAACCTGGTCCGGGGATACCATCAGATCCCAGTGCACCCCAACGACTTGCCCAAGACAGCCCTCATCACCCCGTTCGGCTTGTTTGAATTCCTGAGGATGCCTTTCCGTCTCAAGGATTTAGCCCAAACTTTCCAAAGGTTCATGGACTCGGTGGGACGCAGCCTGGATTTCGTTTTCATTTACTTGGATGATATCCTGGTGGCCAGCAGTTCACACCAAGAACACGTGGCACATTTGCGCCAGCTCTGCCAATGCCTAAGTGACCACGGACAGGCAATCCGGCAAAATGCCAGTTCAGGCTGATGGAGATCAACTTCTTGGGCCACAGAGTTAACTGACATGGCGCAGTCCCCCTACCAGACAAGGTCCAGGCCATCCTCCAGTTCCCCAAGCCCAGCACAGTCAAGGGCCTGCAGGAGTTCGTAGGGATGATCAACCTTTATCATCGGTTCGTGCCGGCGGCAGCACGCAGCATGAGACCCTTGTTCAGCCTGATGACTGGCAAGGCCAAAGAGGTGGCATGGGACGCGAAGTCCACGGAGGCGTTCGAGCAGGCCAAGGAGGCGCTGGCAAAGGCGACCCTCCTAGTACACCCGAGAGTTGATGTACCCACGGCACTCACAGTCAACGCTTCTGACATGGCTGTCAGCGGAGTCCTGGAGCAGCTCGTTGAGGGCCAGTGGCGACCACTCACTTTCTTCAGCCGGCACCTACGGCCACCAGAGGTGAAGTACAGTACTTTCGACAGAGAGTTGCTAGCGCTCTACCTGGCTGTCCGGCATTTCTGGTATTTCCTCGAGGGAAGGGAGTTCACCATCTATACGGACCACAAACCCCTCACCTTCGCACTGGCCCAGATATCAGATCCATGGCCAGCTGGGCAGCAGGGGCACCTGTCCTTTATTTCAGAGTTCACCACAGACATCCGCCACATCGCGGGGAAGAACAATGTTGTCACCGACACACTGTCTTGCCCCTGCCTCCACTCAGCGGGCATATCGTCCTCAGGAATAGACTACACAGCACTGGCGGAAGCTCAACAGTCGGACACCGAGATCCCGGCACCGCACCGCCATTTCAGGACTCCAGTTGGAGGACGTCCCCATCAGCCCAGCAGCGATTCGACTCCTGTGCGATGTGTCTACCGGCAGACCCCAGCCTGTGGTACCAGCAGCATGGAGGCGCCGGGAGTTCGACGCGCTGCACGACCTGGCCCACCCGTCCATCTGAGCGTCCATCAAGCTCGTAGCAGACAGATTCGTCTGGCATGGTTTGCGCATGCAGGTCAGACACTGGGCCAGGACCTGCGTACACTGCCAGACCGCCAAAGTCCAGCAGCACGTGAAGGCTCCCCTCCAGCAGTTCCAACCGACACACGGGAGGTTCCAACACATCCACATGGACATCGTCGGCCCCCTGCCAGTCTCCCGGAGCGCCAGGTATATCTTTACCATTGTAGACAGGTTCACCAGATGGCCGGAAGCCGTACCGCTGGCAGACACGTCCACTGAGCCCTGCGCCAGGATGCTCATTGCAAACTGGATCGCCAGGTTCGGCATCCCTATGGACATCACCTTCGACAGGGGAGTGCAGTTCACATCTGGTTTGTGGACAGCACTGGCACAGCTCCTGGGCACCCAGCTGCATCACACCACAGCGTACTATCCCCAGTCCAACGGTTTGGTCAAGCAGTTCCACTGGCATCTCAAGTCAGCCTTGATGGCGCACCTCAGGGGCCCCAACTGGACAGACGAGCTTCCCCGGGTTTTACTAGGCATCCGCACAGCCCCCAAGGAAGACCTGGGTGCCTCCTCGGCGGAACTGGTCTACGGCGCTCCCCTGACAGTCCTGGGTGAGTTCGTACCGGGGGCCCACGGTCCGGAAGAAACTCCAGCAGAGGCGCTAACGAGGCTGCGGGACAAGGTAGGGACCCTGGCACCGGTCCCGACCTCCAGGCATGGTCCCACGCCAGCCTTCACCCCTAAAGACCTCCGGGACTGTGAGTATGTTTTTATTCGCAGGGGCATGCACAAGTCACCTCTACAGGAACCGTACGAAGGACCCTTCAAAGTGATCCGGCACAACGGATCTACGTGTATCATGGAGGTGGGTGGCCGGGAAGAGACTTTTTTTACAGTGGACCGCCTCAGACCGGCGCACCTGGACATTGAGCAGCCAGTGAGGGTACCCACGCCCTGCCAGTGTGGCCAGCCACTTAATCAAGCCACACGGGCTGAGGGCTCCACCTCCCCGATGGACGTTTCTGGGGGTGGGGGGGGGGGGGGGGTGGCGGCCCGCACACGCGGAACTCGGGCACCGTGGGCGCATGCGTGGAAGCACGTTTTGAACTACCTTCCGGTAGCGTCCTGACATGTCTGGGCCCACAGGGTCACAGGGGCGCTTGGGTAGACGGTTTTTGGCACGCTTTTGGTGTGGTTGGAGTAAAGTTTCTCGAGTTCCGCATGCTCTGCCTCCACGTCGTTCTTCCATAGCGCGCCACAATTGACTGCAGCCTCATCAAATTTGTTGGAACTCATGAAATGCAGAGTGCTAGCTTGATGTTTAAAATATTAGAAGGTAACCATACAAAACTGCCTGTATATTCTGAAATTGGCTTTTTACAATATAATACTTTTAAATTGCGCTTGCAGTAAAGTAACCCATTTACAGTACAGTTTTGTAATGTAATGCCTTCAGACATTATCTGAGCTTATACATTATCTAGAAAGGCAGTATTTTAATTTTATCAAAAGTAATGGCAATTTCCATTTATGATGTAATGTTTACATTTTTTAAAGTATGTACATAATTCACAGTATTTTCATTAATAAATATTTCACAATCTTATTCAACTATTATTTTTAATAAGAACTTAATTTCTTATTTACCATAAGAATACAATCTGTGCTTTGTGTTAAAATGACAAAAAGAAAATGGTTAAAATACTCAGCAGGTTAGTCTGCATCCATGGGAAGAGAAACAGAATAAACATTTCAGGTCAAAAACCCGTTGTCAGAACCCTTTGTGTGCTTTGTGATCATCAGCTGGAGCTCGTAATAAATGAAAAGATTTTAAATGCAATAATGAGGAATGTGGAAGAAAGACTGTACAAAATAGCTGACAACATGCTGGAATATGCTATCTAAAGTAAACAAGTTACAAAAATTAAGAGTGGAATGAGAAAGGATTAACACTACATCTGGAATTTACTTTCTCAAGGACACATTCAACATAATTTCTCCTTGACCCCCTCAGAGAGTACCAAATGAAGTTTCATAATATTTATGGTTCAAATACAGTGGAAAAAATTTTACCACCGTCAGTACTGTGAGAGATTTACTTTGATTTACTTTAACACTTAGCAACAATTGATATTAATTATTTCTGCAGATATTGCAGTTTCTCCAGTGGAAGTCCAACAGAACTACTGCAGCCCAGATGGTAGCTCAGAGTCCAGTTGCATAGAGTAAAGCTTTGTCAGAGTATAAAGCTCAGGATTTTGGTGACTGGGAAACTTGGCACATTGAGGAAAGGGTTGAAAATAACTAATTTTTCACTGGCATGGCTGAATAACTAGAACTGTTGATTTAACTCATTTGTACTGATTGTGTCTGTCACACTTTTAGGACATATGGGCCTGTATCATCTTACCTTCACTTCTTGGTGAGGGGAAAAAATTCTGTCTGGTTTCTGCTTAGCAAGCTAACCTAACAATGGGGTCATGGCAGTAACTCGTGGTATGCACATTCTGCGCCATGTGGGAGTTCCAGAACAATTCCCATGTCCTGGACAACCACAGATATGGAAAATGTTGTCACTTGGAGAAACTCAAGCTCTAGCTTTGGAGCTTGAGCAAGAGCTGACATCATTGTCATCCTTCTGCAAGGCTGAGTGTTTCATGGATAGCACATTTCAAGAGGTGGTCAAGAGAATGCAGGTATAGAGAGACTGAGTGACAGCTAGACAGAGAAGGTCAATAGAGCAATAATTACGGGGAGTTATGCAAGTTGGAAGAAGACAGGTGTTTCTGTGGCTGCAGACATGGTTTCATGGAGGTATGTTGCCTTCCTGTGCCAGGATCAAGGAGTCAAGGAACAGCTGAAGAACATTCTGGAGCGGTGGGGTGTGGGGGGTGGGGTGGTGAACAGCCATGATCTGCATTGGCACCAACAACAAATTAGAAAAAGGATGAGGGCTGCAGGCAGATTCAAAGTGATGAAGTACAACTCCAAAGATTCTTCAGATTACACCTGTCTCCAGATCACACATTCCACTGAGTATAGTAATAGAAGGATAATACAGGTGAATGTGTGAGTAGAAAAAATGGCTGAGTGTTTCAGATTCATGGGACACCTGGACAGTTCAGGAGAAGGTGAACTCAGCAGGGCCAGGACCAATGTCCTTGTTTGTCAAGCTTTGGTACAGAGGGAGGTGGGTGGTGGTTAGACAAGCTTGGCAGGATGATGGGAAGAGTCATAGAGCATGGGAGTGGGCCCTTTGACCTATCAAACCTGTACTGACCCTCAAGCATTCTTTTACACTAATCCTACAGGAATACCTTCTTGTTCTTCCTTTATCCCCATCAAGTGCCCCAGTTTCTGTAACTGGGGAAATTCAGAAAAGAGAGAAGCAGAACTGAAATGGAAAGCAGAAAATTAGGAGGGGGTTTGTAAGGCAGAGAGAATAATGATTACAAATAGACAGAAAAGGAGTCTGGTTGTGCTTAATGACATAAATCTAAATGCAAGGAGTTTAAGAATGAAAGCAAATGAATGGACAGCATTGATGGATAGACAGAAGTATGATATTGTGGGAAAATGGCTTAACAGAGGGTAGGACTGGAAGCTGAAAATCGCTTGGTATAGAAATAGGGGGAATAAAAAAAGAAGGGGCATGGATTAATCATCAAAAAAGTACCATTCTCAATGTTGGGAAGGTACTACAGACCTCCAAACAGTTCAAAGGAGGTAGAAGAGTAAAGTTTTACCCAAATTTCTGACAAATGTCAAGGCACTAGGATAATAATAATGGGTGATTTCAATCATGTTAGTTTATATTTAACTTGGACGTGGTCAATATGAAAGGTATGGAGGGCACAGAATTCCTAAGCTGCATTTAGCCACTATGCAGTAAATCCAGCAAGAAGGGTTGCAATTCTGGATTTAGTTTTAGGGAATGAAACAAAAACAGTTGTGGAAGGAATGGTGGAAGGGATAGGTGGAAGGGGTATGTGTTAGTAATCATAATTCACTTAGATACAGCATAATTATGGAAAAGAACAAAGATAATGTAGGTGTAAAGGTTCTAAATTGGGCTAATGTCAAATTTTACTCAACTGTGAAATGATTTCACAAAAGTGGATTTGAAACAGCTACTTGAATGTAAATCAATCTCCCAACAATGGAAGGCATTTAAGAAGGAGATTCAATGGATTATGACAAACAAATTAAAAAAAACGGTGGGACAGCCCAAATCAAGAGCCTCCTAATTGACAAGCTGCACAGAGGCAAAGAAAGGAAGGATGTCAGACACCAAGAGTTTAATACAGCAGAAAGTGAATTTAAAAGGGAAATTAGAAGAGCAAGGAGATTGAAAGCTAAAAACCAGACAAATAAAATCAAAGAAAACCATAGATATTTTTTTAAGTACATGAAAGACTAGAGCCAATAAGAGGCCAAATAAATATCCTAAGTTTGGAGACAGAGGATGTGGGTAAGGTTCTTAATGAATATTTTGTGACTGTCTTCACATAAGAAGGCGATGATCCCAGTGGTATTGGTTTATTATTGTCACTTGTACTGAGGTACAGTGAAAAACTTGTCTTGCATACCGATCGTACAGGTCAATTCATTACACAGTGCAGTTACAGTAAGTTAGTACAGAGTGCATTGAGGTAGTACAGGTAAAACAATAACAGTACAGAGTAAAGTGTCACAGCTTCAGAGAAAGTGCAGTGCAGGGAAACAATAAGCTGCAAGGTCACATGGTAGATCGTGAGGTCAGAGTCCATCTCATCATATAAGGGAAGCGTTCAATAGTCTTATCACAGTAGGATGGAAGCTGTCCTTGAGCCTGGTGGTACGTGCCCTCAGGCTACTGTATCTTCTACCTGATGGAAGAGGAGAGAAGAGAGAATGACCTGGGTGGGTGGGGTCTCAGTGTCATATAGTTAAGATGAACATGTGTGAAATATTGGACAGGATAAACATAATAAAAGAAGTATTAAGGTGCATCTTTGGAAATGGATAAGTCACCAAACTCAAATAAAATATATCCCAGGTTATTAGAAAAAGCAAGGGTGTACAATTTTGATGACAGATTTCAAATGCTCCGTAGATGCAGGACCATTGCTAGAAGGTTGGAAGACTGACAATGATATACCATTGTTCAAGAAGTGAAAAAAAAGCATAAACCAAGTAATTTCAGGTCAGTTAGTTTAAATGCAGTTGTGTGCAAATTATTGGAATCCATTCTCAAAGCCAAAGTTAGAAGTCAAAATGTAGTTTATTGTCATATGCACAAATACATGTATGCACAGGTGCACTGAAAAACTTACTTGCAGCAGCATCACAGGCACATAGCATTGGAGACACATAATTCACAAGAAAAATATAAATTAGACGTAAATTATACAAAAGATAACACAATTAGAACAAAAAACAAGTCCATTGTAGTGCAAAGTGATCAAAGGCTCATAGTGTTTCTGTGCTGAGGTAGTGATTAGGCTTGTGCAGGTTGGTTCAAGGCACAGCATAAGCCTTAACTTAGGGACATGGCAAACCTTTATTTAGTAAAGCACAGATTAATCCATGGCAGTCAGCATGAATTTGTTAAGTGAAGATCATGTCTGTTTAACTAGACTGAATGTTTTGCGAAGGGAACAAGGATGGTTGATGAGGGCAGTGAATTGTGTGTGATCTACTTAGATTTTAGCAAGGCTTCAGACAAGTTCTCACATGGCAGGCTGATCGATGAAGCAAAAGCACATGAGATCCAGGGGAGACTGACAAATTGTATCCCAAGTTGGATCAATGGCAGGAAGCAGAGATTAATGATTGATGAGTGTTTTGTGACTGAAAAGCCGTTACCACTGGGTTCCACAAGATGCAGTTCCTTGTTTTATGTAATATATATTAATGATTTAGAGCACCATCTCAGCTCACACACTATATCTAACAAGTGCAGTGGGATGTCAGTCACTTAAACTCTTTGATGGTTGCTCTGAGAAATGCATGATATGTGTTTATGATGTACAGAAGGCTTTCCCAAGCATACATAAGAGTGATAGAGACTACCTTCTATTATGTTTGTTCATCAAGAGCCAAACTTTGCGTGGGTTTAACAGCTGAACATTTTATTAACTAACATAGACTGCCTTGCTTTCCCTCTCTTTTTACAGCCACTTCCTGTTCCCCCATGTGACCCCTTGCATTGCCTACTGGGAACTGTAGTTCTTTATTATAACTACAGAACAACACATAATAACACATCTTCCCCCTTTAAAGAAAAACAAACACAATACTTTGTCCTTATAAACCTGCCAAGAACCCTTGTCCACTCAGCAGCTTTCAATCAGTCTCTGAGGTGGTTTAACGATCCTTTTTGGTCTGGTACTTGTTTTTGCAGGTGTGTTGCTTTCATTTGCTGCATTGGCATTTTCCTGGGACCTCTGGTCCACGTGTTCATTTACTCCATATGCTGGCCCCTTTGGTGTACTGATGGGGGACAGGTCACAGCCATGGGTTGGAGCTTTGGTCGTAGATCCACGCAGTTTGTCCTCAGAGGTGTCCCTCGCTCTGTCTGGATCTGGTATGAATGTGGATTTACTTCCTCTTGCACAACTCCTTGCATGGACCATGTGCCAGAATCATGATCTCTGATTCGCACTTGATCCCCAGGCTTCAGGACTGTAGGCTTGTTGCTGTCTTGTCGTGATTCTGTTTCTGTTTTTCTTTCCCTTCCTCCTTAGCCTGTGTGACCTTGTGTGCTCCTTCAGGTGTCAACGTGTATTGGAAGGTTTGTGCATATGTGTTGACATATCAGCATTTGGGCTGGTGAAAGGCCGTTCTGCAGCGGTGCACTTCTGTAAATCTTTAGACTTCTGTGGAAATCCTCTCGTCCATCTTGCGCTTTCTTCATGAGGCCCTTCACCACCTTAACTGAACTCTCTGCTAGGCCATTACATTTTGGGTGATGTGGGCTTGAGGTTATATGTCAAAACCCCCAAACACTGGCAAAGGATTCAAATTCACAGCTTGAAAATTGTGGACCATTGTCTGATACTACTTCACATGCAATTCCATGCCTCGCAAACACAGCTTTCAGGAACATGATAACTGCTTTGCTGGACGTTGATTGCAGTGTCGCAACCTCTGGCCAATTGGAAAAGTAGTTTGTTACAACAATATGGCTCTTCCCATTACAGTCAAACAAATCCACTCCAACTTTGAAATACAGCCTGTCTGGTACAGGGTGTGGCGTAAGTGGTTCTGCTTGCTGCTTTGGTTTGTAGGTAAGGCATATTTCACATGAAGCAGTGGTCCAGCTGATGCCTTGGTTCATTCTTGGAAAGTACATCACTTCACATGCTCTACGTTTACATTTTTCCTCCCCAAGATGCCCTTCGTGTATCTTCTGGAGCATCTCCTTGCGTAGTGACACTGGAACCACAAACCTGTTCCCTTTGAAAACCATATTTTTCACTACTGACAGTTCAGCTCTGCGTGCCCAGTAATCCCGAATACACATTGGACAGTCATCCTTTGCTGCTGGCCATCCTTTCCGTATTGTATCACTGAGTACTTTCATTGTTTCATCTACCTCTGCTGTTTTCCTAATCTGCTCTGGAAGAGAGGTGACAATCATGTCAACGTAGGCCTGTACATCTGCATTAACCTGTTGGTCACTCTTTTCTGTCTTGTCGACTGCTCGAGACAGCGCATCAGCAGCAAACATATATTTTCCCGGTGTGTAGATCATCTTCACATCATATTTCTGCAGCCTTATCAACATGCACTGTATCCTCATGGGACAGTCATTCAGTGGTTTGGACATAATTGAGACCAATGGTTTATGGTCTGTCTCCACTTCAATAGCTTGCCCATGGATGTACTGATGGAACCTTTCACATGCATATATACTGGCGAGAAGCTCTTTCTCTATTTGTGCATAGTTGGTTTCCACACTTGTTAAAGCCCTTGATGCATAGGCCACAGGTTGCCATGTGCCATCGTGCTGCTGCAGTAGTACTGATCCAAGGCCATGCTGGGATGCATCAGCTGATATCCTGATACACCTTTCCAGATCATAAAACTTCAGCACGGGCTCTTCAGTTAGGACCCTTTTCGACATCTGGAAACACTCTTCTTTCTCTTGAGACTAAATCCATTCATTTTGTTGCTCAAGGAGTGACCTAAGTGGTGCTGACACTGTTGACAGTCGAGGGATGAACTTAGCCAGGTAAGTCACCATCCATAAGAAACGTCTCACCTCCTCTTTGTTTTGGGGCCTCTCCATGTTTTCAATGGCTGACGTCTTTCTTGGGTCAGGCTTCACTTCCTCTTCAGATATGACATCTCCTATGAAGGTCAGTGTCTTAACACCAAACTCACATTTCTCTTTATTTAATTTCAAATTGACATTCCTTGTCATGTCAAGCGCTTGTCTCAGTCGAGAATCATGTTCCTCCTTGGTGGACCCCCAGATGATGATGTCATCCATCATGGTCTCGACACCAGGCATGCCCTCAAAAATCAGGTGGATGGTTTTATGGTAGACTTCTGGTGCAGACAGAATCCCATATGGCAGCCGAAGATAGTGATATCTTCCCTGTGGTGTGTTAAAAGTACACAGTCTCGAACTTGCCTCATCAAGCTTCATCTGCCAAAGCCCAGACGATGTATTGAGCTTGCTAAACCATTTGGCATCTGAAAACCAGGACATGATCTCCTCCCATGTTGGCAATTTAAAATGCTCTCTCTTGATGGCTTTATTGAGATCTCTTGGGTCTAGACATATCCACAATGCTCCATTTTCCTTTTGCACAATGACCAGTGAACTCACCCAATCTATTTGTCCTTCAATTTTATGTATGACATTCATCCATTCCATGTGTGCTAGTTCTTGTTTAAGTTTATCTCTCAGTTGAAACGGAACTTTCCTGCATGCATGGACAACAGGAGCCACTGCCTCATCTATGTGAATTTTGTGTACATCAGGTAAGCATCCGAGCCCCTCAAAGACATCTGCATACTCTTCCATGAGTGTTGTGTGGTCATCTTTAGTATGTGAAGCTACTATGAAAACTCTTTTCTCTAGGTTGAGCTTTTCACATGCACTCAGACCTAATATTGGCTCTACTCTCTTTTCTACACTCAGTAGCTGTGATTTTAAGTGCTGCCCCTTGTGCTTAAATGTCACCATACAGCCCCCTTTTACTGGAACTTCCTCTCCAGTGTAACCTGTCACTTTTAACTTCACAGGGTAAATCTTACTCTTTACTGTGAGAGTCTTATAATCATCCATGGATAACAGATTCACCTGAGCTCCGGTGTCAAGCTTGAATGGAATTACTATCTCATTCAGTTACTGGACAATCCATTCTGTTTTACCAGCAGCCACAGTCTGTACAGAATCCACAAAGAATTCCTTCATTTCCTCATCAACTGTGTGCACCTTTCTCTTGTTAGCTCCAGCTTTGCAGCACCTTGCAAAGTGATTCTTCTTCCCACAGTTATTGCAGGACTTCCCATAAGCAGGACACATCTTTGGAATGTGCCTACCTCCACATCTGCTGCATTTGCTGTTTGAGCCTTCCTCTTTGCTTTGCTGCTGCTTTCGGAAATGCCTATGTGCTGCTTCTCTGTTTTCACAGCATCCACTCTTGTGTCTGCCCTGTGCAGCTCCTTGGCTTGTGCTCTTGTGGTTTCTGCTGACCTACACATATTCACCACCTTTTCTAGGGTCAATCTTTTTCATGCAACAGTCTTTCTCTGAGTCCATTATCTGGAATTCCACAAACTATTCTGTCTTTAACTAGTGAGTTTCTCTAATCTCCAAATTCACAAGACTTACTCAGTGTGTGAAGCTCAGCTAAGTATTGCTCGAAGCTAACACTTTGTTTCTGGTCACGGGAAAACAAATTATATCTCTCAAATGTGATGCTTTTACTTGGGATAAATACTCCTGAAATTTTTTCATCAAGGTGCCCAAATCAAAAGCTGTCTCATCAATTGGAAAGCTGTTATAGATGTCCAAAGCATCTTTGCCAATCACGTGCAGAGAAATAGATGTTTTCAATTTTTCGTCGTTCTCTCCCGCTCCACTAGCATCTAAATATATATTGATTGAATTGCTGTTTGAAGTGTTTCCAATTATCGGTTAGATTGCCAGTAAACTGCATAGGTGTGGGAGGACTTAGCTTATCCATAACAGGAACTCTCAGCCTCTCACTTGAATCTCTCTTGGCAAATCTGGTGACTGCTGATCTTCATGAACAAGGAGCTCCCTCGCCACACTAGCCAGCTCTTTTCTCCGTCTTATTACAGCTTTTCTTTTGTACTCACTGAGTCTCTTTCTCAATTGCACACAGTATTCATCTACTCTCCCTGTTCAGAACTCACACCAACTTCTGACACCATGTTATGTTTGTTCTTCATCAAGAGCCAACTTTGCGTGGGTTTAACATCTGAACATTTTATTAACCAACACAGACTGGCTTGCTTTCCCTCTCTTTTTACAGCCATTTCCTATTCCCCATGTGACCCCTTGCATTGTTCACTGGGAACTGTAGTTCTTTATTATAACTACATAATAACACATAATAACACACCTTTCTGCATCCTTCTCAATGCCTAAAGAATGAAAGGAACTCTTAAACAAATGTGCAGGTAAGTTGCACTTCTCAGTAATTAATGCTTAATGATCCAACTGAGTGAAAACAAGTCTTAATACCTAAGGAAGGATGCCTCTTAATTATATCTTTATTCTTGGTATAATTGATCAGGGTACATTGATGGAACTAGGATTGCCATGCAAGTTTAACCCACATGTATTTTCCAATTTCAGGTAACACTGTTCCTTTCCCTCTCTCACCAGTCCACCTTAATTCTATCTTCCTTTGTTCATCTTTTCTATCTCTCTCCCCCTCATTACCAAGACATGTTACTCTCCCCCACCTGGTTCTATCTGCCCATCACCCACATACCTATCCGCCTGGCTTCTTTTTCCCTCAGTTCACCTTTACTATCCCCTCTCCTGCCCCTACCTGCTTCCATCTGCCCAGCATCCCTCCCTTATCTGGTTCACCTATGACCTACCAGCCTCTGTCTCTACCCTCTCCCTCTGCTCCACCACCCGGTTCCATCTGCCTAGTTTCTCTCTCCCCTATCCCACGGCTTCCTCTGTTTCCACCTATCATTTACCAGCCTTTGCCTCAACACTCACCCCTCCGTCTCCCCGACCTTGCTCCGTTTGCCTATCATCTGGTTCCACCCCTTTCTCGCCCGTCCTACTCACTTCTATATACTGGTTACCTTCCATCTACATTCTCAACCCTAATGCAGGGTCTCAACCTGAAACCATCCCTTTGCCTCCACAGCTGCTGTTTGACCGGCTGAGTTCCTCCAGCAGTTTATTTATTTTTTGCTCCAGCTTCCACCATCTGCGGTCTCTTATGTCTTTTTTTACCCATACCCATTTGACTTGATGGAGGGCGCACTTAAGCTTTCTGCTGTGACTTCATTAAATAATCTCCATGTCCAGAAGATGCTAACAATGCTGTTGAAGATACTAACACTTCAATATGTGCCCATTCCCTTGAGTTGGAAACACTAGTTGAAGCCAGTGAATGATGATAATGTTCGCCTGCACCACCAAAGAATGGGTATTTCCTTGCTAAAACCAATGGTGGGAGTCACTCCATGGGAGCTTGGAATCTGCTCGAAGGCATAGGTGATCATGTTGAGAGCAATTACTCAGATTTTATGTTGTGGCCTGAGAGACCCCGCGACACAACGTAAACAGGAGGGGACAGATTCTCAGTCGACAGTAAGTTGCTGTCCAAATGCTAAAGCAGTAGGAGGAGACAGTAATGAAAAACAGCTCAAGGAGTCAAAGTCAAAGGGCATGAATATGGTGTCAAAAAAGTTCAGTCGCCTCCCATGTGTGGCCAAAGTCAGTGAAAAAATGAAATCCCATCTCCACCAACTGCACCATGAAACCTACACACACAACCCAAAGGATCAGAATCAGAATCAGGTTTATTATCACGGATGTATGTCATCAAATTTGTTGTTTTGCGGCAGCAGTACAGTGCAAGACATAATGACATGAAAATTACTATAAGTTACAAAAACAAATAGTGCAAAAGAGGAATAACGTGATGCTGTTCATGGGTTCAAGGACCGTTCAGAAGTCTGATGGCAGACGGGAAGAAGCTGTTCCCGAAACGTTGAGTGTGGGTCTTCAGGCTCCTGTACCTCCTCCCCGATGGTAGTAATGTAAAGAGGGCATGTCCCAGGTGGTGAGGATCCTTAATGAAGGATGTTACCATCTTGAGGCACCACCTCTTGAAGATGTCCTTGATGGTGCCCACATCACTCGCCTATCAATAATCACTATCAAACAGGACTTCTACTTCACTCCATGTGACCCATCACATCATCTTGCATATACCACATTTTATAATCCTCAACAGCGCACCTCAGAGCTAGCACACAAGGACTACTATTCAATAAAGGCTGACATGTTGCCCTAATACATCACATGACACTCAGTGACACACCTTCTATTCTGTTCCGGAGAGAACTGCCAGCAGCAGCATCGAACTGACTGGAACATAAGAGGCCCTAACAAATCTTCAGTGCACAGGAGAAAATATTGATTGATAATGGAACAGAGAGCATAAAAATGACAGAACAATCTCATCTACTCTTCATCACATCTCACATCCCTTAATTCAGAACGTCTCTTGATTTACAAGCAGACAGTGTAAGCATACACCTTGTCTTCATCAATTTGCTAACCTTGTGATGTTTCATTTGGGATAAACCAAGAACTCCAGCATGCCCAGTCAGGGAACAATAATGAAGGCTTCCTGTCACCCTCTGCCACTTGTTTTTGCATGGACACCCTATTTGTATGGGTGCTGGATCTTCATACGCTGTGACAATAGGCGCAAGTGATCTGTAGCCAGGACAGCAGGAAAGGGTCGATTCAGATGCAGAATGCGGCAACACTTCCAAGAAGCTTGTACCTGCTGTCTTCTCTCAAGTTGACAGCCTTTGTGACCCCACCCCCGCTGCTGTCCCAGTACCCCTTCCTGTTGGCCAAGACTGGTGTCTTTCATAAAAAGAGAGCGCAATGGGCTTCCCAAGCTTGAGCTGTTCAAGGTCATCCTTCAAGGTCATCAGCAACCAGGTATGCTGTAGGTGTTGGGGCAGAGCACAACACAAGGATTTGGCTAAGGCATAGAGATAGTAGACACTAAGGGTATGCACAAAGATGATTAGATGATTGGTTGATAGCTAACCAAAAAAACTGTCAATAACTTTGAATGTTTCTGATTTTACTGACAAAAATAAATTATTAAGATTTTAGAGTCATAGAGTCATTGGGTAATACAGCATGGAAACAGGCCCTTCAGCTCAACTCATCCATGCTGACCATGATGCCCACCAAGCTTGTCCCATTTGCCCACTTTTGGTCCATATCCCTCTAAACCCCTTCTACCCATGTATTTATCCAATTGTCTTTTGTAAAATATAAACATGGCTTAGAAATATTTAAATGCACTTTCAAATATTTCAAAAGATATTAGGCACAAACAATTAATAAAATATAAAAATTTTAACACTTACTTTAGTCCCAACCAATCATTGTTCTCCATTAAAATCAATGGAGAAGAATTCCCTGCTCCAGGTTTAATCTGGTGTCATGTGTTCCAGTGGATCCCTCAGTGGATGGAAGATAATATTTGTAACTGTGATTTCTTTCATTGGACTTCATGAGGCATTTCTCCATCAATTGTCTGAGTAGGGTCAATGAATTACTGCTGCATAGATGCCAGCAAGTTTAGCAATTTCAGACGTGTGCAACTTGTGAAGAAATCTGAATTTGCTGGCATTTACCCAGGGACATGGTTATGCATGGAAAATGCTGACATTTTTGCCATTATTCTAACCTTTGGAAACTGAAATTTCTCTAACATGTGCCTTTTAAAATAAATCACAGTGTGATTTATTGGTTTGTGCTGTTTTTCACCTGGCCAATTTGCTTTAATCCCATCCTGAATCTGGGGAATAAGGATCCACTGCTGGCTAATAACCTTATGTTTGGATTGTTTCTACCAAAGTGTTAATTGGTGGAGACACATTTCCCAAAACTGATGGTAACTCAGCACAAGTTAGCACAAAGTACAAAGCTCACACAGAATAGACCTAAGAATGAAGGATTGTGGCCAGCAACTTGGTCATAGCATGGGTTATATCATTATTTTCAGCTGTAAACAAACCAAAATCATGAGCTGTCAAATAAGAGGCTAATCCAGGATAAAGCAGGTGTCTTCAGGATGAGCCACATGGCACTCCTCTGGAGGACACTGCATTAGAAACCTCATAATTAGAGAAGCATCTCTCCTTTGCATCAAAGTGGCAGTTTGTCTGAGTTGCCAGTGGTTCCTGCTGACATCACTCATCAAAATAATGAAAATATAAATTTAACAATCTGTGGATGTTTTATTTTTGAGTAATATTTACTATTTTTATATATGTACAGACTGAACAAACATTTTCAAATAATCAAGTCCCTGGATTGAAACCTCAAAATGTAATATTTTAAATTTTGCTGGGGAAATATAGCTGTTGTTCTTCAAGATTATCTTCTTTTAAATTGGCAGTGTTACCCCTGCAGATCATAAATTTTTCAAGTCATCCCTATTGAATAATAAATACTGTGTTTAATAGAAGCTGTCATTTGACTCTGTTGGCTGGTTTCATTAACGTTGCTCTTATTCTCTGCTAAATGTTTTGCTGCAACATGTAGTGTTTTACTGAAGGAACAAAATAGACTGTGTGATCAAGTGAGAATCAGTGACCCGGAATCAGCTGCAATGATGACATTGTTGACAAATGCTGAATGCTACACACTCAAGCTTCCATGTCCTCTCGAGGCAAATTCACATCACACTTTGCCATAAAAATAATTAGAATATGTCTCAGTAAGCATGACAATATATTGGGAATAAACATTCAAGTTATGGGGAATCCAAAATAGAATAAAGTCAATCAACAAAGATACATTTAGCAAAGGTCCCAATCTGATAACCTGAGGATGGCTCACCAGTTGTTTGACAGGTTGGTCCTGCAACATATCAATGTATTGTCTTTAAGAAGGATATATTTGCAGTGGGTTGCCTCCCAAACTGCATTTATTCTACAGCCATATTTCATTACCAGTTGCAACCTGTGCTCATTATATACTAGTATAAAAATAGTATCAATCAGGGAACAAAAATCAGTGCATGCCGAGTTGTCAAAATACTTATTTTGCTAATTAATTAAAGTTTAAGACTTCAATGGAGTTCTGAGAACAAGTCGGTAAAACTGTTATCCTCAGGCATTCTACTGATCAATGTTCTTCACTAATTCCGAGCCCTCCAGCACCATCCAGCAGTGGTCTGTGGCAATCGCAGAGGTGTTAATTTGGCAAACTCAGTCCCAACATTGATTTTAATAAGGATGAAACTACAATATGATAATTCACCATTCAATGTTTTTGATGAGGGTCTACGCAAAAGTTCCCAGCAAATTATGACATGGCATATGTCACTAATGCCTACATCCCTGTAATGTCTACATTATTAAAAATATGCCAATACCAATATATTTCAACAGACTTAGGTTCAATGCTCCGAACAATTTGAAAACTTCCCAAAGGTACATATTTGTTTCAAATGTGATTGAATCTGTGAAATAATTACACCAAATTTAGAGAGGAAGGAATGCAGCAGGATCTCAGTTAATCTTCCGCTTAGTTCTCCCACACATACAAAGAGATCTTTTGGATGTACATCTGGATGGGGAGGTTTGGGCTATTCTGGGAATTCTGTCATTACTCTTTCTCTGGGAACAACAGAACTCTTGCTATCTGATAGCTGACATTGTCTCAGTAAATGATCAGGGCTTCCTAATGAAAAAGTGATTACTTCCTCCTCTGAAAGTACATAACTTCTTCTCTAGGACTGGCAGGTTGGGGGGTGGTGGCAGGAGGAAACTATTTTCATTGGCTGGTCCAAGTTTTCTGCCTTCTGTGACAAGTGAGGCATGATGTCCACGCTGTAAACACAAGAGTGTAGCTATTTATGCTGCACTTATCGATTTTGGTACCCACACAAAGACAGTGGTTGATGGATGGAGGAATTTAAACTTTGAGGAATTAATTATGTTTTGCAAACTTAATTTGTTTTAGCAATCAGTATTTCAATGAAGATGCATTGCCATACAAGCCCCAAATAAATACTGCTGTCTTTATATACTTCTAGAACTAAGAGCTCTAAAGGTACAGGAATACAGTTATCATACAATACAAAAATGCGCAGGGGAACAGAGGAATTCTGGAGTGCATATCCACAGGTCCTTGGAAGTAGCAAAATAAGCAGGAAATGTGGTTAAGAAAGCGTATGTATTCTTGCCTTTATTAAGTTATTACATAAATTACAAGAATCAGGATGCCATCTTAGAACTGTATACAACAGCGGTTAGGTCACAACCACAGTTCTGGCCACCACAGTACTGGAAGAATGTGAAGATTTACCAGGATGTTATCAGGTTATGAGGAGAAACTGAATGGAACTTAGTTTTTGTAATGAAGCTGCCAAAGAGGAGATTTAATTGAGGTATATAAAATGATGGGAGGCCTATAAAAGGTTAACAAGGAAGGACATACAGTATTTCCCTCAGCAGAGAAGACAATAGTTAAAGGGACTGAATTTAAATTGTTAAAATTGTTAAATTATTAAAAGGATTATCAGAATCAGGTTTATTATCACTGTCTTATATGACATGAAATGTGTTGTTTTGCAGCAGCAACACAGTGCAAAGACATACTATTGCTATAAATTACAAAATAAATAAATAGTGCAAAAACAAGAAATAATGAGGTAGTATTCATGGGTTTGTGGACCGTTCAGAAATCTGATGACGGAGGGGAAGAAGCTGTTCATAAATCATTAAGTGTGGGTCTTCAGGCTCTTGCACCTCCTCCCCAATGGTATTAACGAGAAGAGGGCATGTCCCGGATGACGAGGGTCTTTAATGATGGATGCCGCCTTCTTGAGGCACCATTCTTCAAGATGTTCTCGATAGTGGGGAGGGCTGTGCCCGTAATGGAGCTGGCTGAGTCTACAACCCCCTTCAGCCTCTTACGATCCTGTGTACTGGAGCCTCCATACCAGGTTGTGATGCAAGCAGACAGAATACTCTCTTACATACATCTGTAGAAATTTGCCAGAGTCTTTGGTGACATACCAAATGTCCTCAAACTCCTAATGAAGTAGAGCTGCTGGCGTGCCTCCTTCATGATTGCATCAATGTGTTGGGCCCAGGATAGATCCTCTATCTTGACCCTCAAGAACTTAAAGCTGCTCATTCTTTCCACCGCTGACGCCTCAATGAGGACTGGTGTGTGTTCTCCCGACTTCCCCTTCTTGAAGTCCACAATCAATCTCTTGGTCTTGCTGACATTGAGTGCGAGGTTGTTGTTGCAACACCACGCAACCAGCTGATCTATCTGACTCCTGCACACTTCCTCGTTGCCATCTGAGATTTTACCAACAACAGTGGTGTCATCTGTGAATTTATAAATGGCATTTGGGCTCTGCTTAGCCATACAGTCATGAGTGTAGAGAGAGTACAGCAGTGGGCTAAGCATGCATCCTTGAGGTGTGCCTGTGTTGATTGTCAGCAAGGAGGAGATGTTATCACTGATCCGTACTGACTGTGGTCTCCCGATGAGGAAGTCGAGGATCCAGTTGCAGAGGTAGGTACAGAGGCCCAGGTTTAGAAACTCGTTGATTAGTACTGAGGAGATGATGGTGTTGAATGCTGAACTGTAATCGATAAACAGCAGCCTAATGCATGTTTTGCTGTTGTCTAGGTGCTCCAAAGCCGAATGGAGAGCCAGTGAGATTGTGTCCACTGTAGACCTGTTGTGGCAGTAGGCAAATTGCAGCAGGTCCAGGTCCTTGCTCAGGCAGGAGTTAATTCTAGCCATGACCAACCTCTCAAAGCATTACATTATGGTAGATGTGAGAGCTGCTGGGCGATAGTCATTGAGGCAGCTCACCCTGCTCTTCTTGGGCACTGGTATGATTGATGCCCTTCTGAAGCAGGTGGGAACCTCAGACCACAGCAGTGAGAGATTTAAGATGTTCTTGAATACTCCAGCCAGTTGGTCAGCACAGATTTTCAGTACCCGGACAAGTGCACCATCGGGGCCAGACACTTTGCGAGGGTTTGCACAGGTGGAGTGTTATTCTCCCTTTCAAAGCATCCATAAAAGGCATTGAGCTCATCATGGAGTGAATCATCACTGCCATTTATGCTGTTAGGTTTTGCCTTATAGGAAGTAATGGCATGCAAACCTTGCCACAGCTGTCGTACATCCGATTGTGTCTCTAACTTCATACGGAATTGCCTTTTTGCTCTCACGATGGCCTTCTGTAGGTTGTACCTGGACTTCTTGTAGGTTTCTGAACTGCCAGTCTTGAATGCCACAGATCTAGCCCTCAGTAGACCACAGAAGGTAGTTGAGGATGTTTTTTACTCAAGTAGTGGCAGAGCTCAGGAAATCAGTGCCTGTAAAGGAGGTAAAGAGAGAAAGTGTCAGCACATTTATCTGGATGAAGACTTAAAGATCCAAAATCTATAAATCTTGGGAAAAGAAGCTTGAAAATGGAATTAATTCAGTCATTCCATTCTTAGCCAGTATGACACAATAAGCCAAATAGTCTCCTACAGTGAATAATACAATGTTGGTTTTCAGAGCAGCAGCTTAGGACTAAACTTCTTTTATAAACCAGACTTTCTCTCAATTGCCTTTGATATGACTAGGAAAAGGTAGAGAATATAACAAGTGGCCTTCTATAGCAACCTGCGTACTATCCATGTTGAAAACAAAAAATATCCCTTGGTCCCATTTGAGCTTTGTTATTAGAACATAGAATATAGAAGATAGAACATGGTACAGCACAGAAACAGGTCTTTCGGCCCAGAATGTCTGTGCCGAGCATAGTGCCAAATTAAGCTAATCCTATCTGCCTGCACATGATCCATTTTCTTCATTCCCTGCATATTAATATTCTTTTTTAGATTATATGATTTCCATCTCAGTGCACAAACCTTGACAAGGTCTTGATCAGCACATCCTCATGTTTACTTTAAGCTTGTGGCTGTGTTTTCTGGCTGTGTTTTATAAAGCAATGTAGCAATTCACCTTTTACCAAAGACTTCAGATAATTCATTGTAGGATCTCCAGCAAAAGTATTTGTATATAAAGGCTGCAATGTATTACACATATATTGAAATACGGTGTAGTCAATTCTTGTTATGCTAGCAATAATGTTCGGCGACTGAAATTCTCATCTGGTGCAGTGTCACGAACCAGCAACAAAAGAAACACTGAGTCATGATTCAGTGTTAAAAACTATTTTATTAATCACTACTTATGATAATAAGAAAAATAAAAGTAAAAATGTTAGTATGTTACAATTAAAAATGTTAAACCTCGAACATTAACTCCAAAAACTAAGCTCTTCATGTGTGTGTGGCAAAGTCCCAAACTCCAAGTCCAGGAATGGTTCTTAAAGTTCAGTTCAGCAAGCCATAAGGTGAGACATGAGCAAAGGCTTCTTCAACAACCACTGTTGTCTGAAGATAAAACGTAGATGTAGAGAACATAGAGAGAGTAATTACGAAATCCAAATGTTCCACAATAGAACCCAAACAACACCTCAGTGTTTACTCGGTAGTGACTTCCTCACCCCGAAAAGCATCCGAATCGTGGTCATCCACACAAATACCTGTTTCCTTCTACAGGTCAGCAACAAAGTGAACTCCACTGGATTACTTCCAATTTCCATACATGGATTTCAATGGCAGACATAGTTATTGTTTTTCATCCATCTATAGAGAAACTAGCAGGCTGGTGTCTCTCTCCCTTTTCTCTCTCTCTCTCTCTTCGACTTCGACTGCCTTCTTCAATAACGTCATTACGTCCTTTAGCTTCTGTTGACGTAAGCATGCCACACACACACACACACACACACACACACACACACACACACACACACACACACACACAACACACACTATCTTAAAGGGACTTTCACTGAGTCTGTAACATACAGGAATTCATTTCTATTCATTAACAACACTGGAGCTTTTGACGACACATGTGGGCTAACAGCCACTCACTAAATTCATGTTTAAAAAAAAACAGATTATTACGGATATTGGGTTTAATATGGGAATCTTATACTAGTTAACTGGAACAAGCCTGTCCTTAACTTAAAGTGCAGTCAATTAATTCTGTTGACAGAGTGATATCTATCGGTCTTCTATGCTCAGTTTTATAGTGTGTTGGCAGAATGAACTTTGTCGACAATCATTATCTTGGACAATCAGTCTCGTAATTTGGCAGTTTTTTCCACCTTAGGACCAGTTTTCAGTTTTCAGTTTACTTCTCTTGAAGTCGATCAATTCTCAGCAGGTTCTAAAACACTTCTTCTGCCTTTCACATTTGAAGCTGTTGTTACAAATCAATCAGCTGTTAATCATTATTAATTGAATGTTGCTTTATCTGTTGTCAAACTAGGACATGAATTTGTAAAGACCAATTGACTTATTACACCAAGGAGTTCTGAACTAAATAAGAGGAATGTGTAATACTGCTGAAACACCATCAAGTGGTTGGATGTTTTAGGAAAGGATGTTCCTCTTATTAATTAGTTATACTTCCTCTAACTGAGCATAAACTTACCTGTAATTATTGACAGATTACAATAAACTCAGGTAGAATAGATTATTTCATTGTACAGCATAAATTTAAGATTTAATCAAATATATCCCCCAAACAAATGAGATGAGAGAATTTATAATTTATAGCACTAATATTCCATTCCTTTTTTTGTAAAGTTTGATAATTGACCATAACTCATTTGCCCTCATGTGACACGAAACCATTTCCTATGATGTCTTTTTCACCCTTCAGATTTACTGGGCCAAAGTGAAATACTGATCACAACACTTCACTTGTGTAGTAATCTCTGCTTCTCCAAAAAGACAGGTCACATACAGTTATTACTACTAGAATGTATTGTGACAAATTTAATAGAAAATGCACAAATCATAATGTCTTCAACCTTAACATGATATCACTAAATTTAATCCACACAGACATCTGTATCAAATCTATTAGCCTTCCTCACAGTGTGCGAAGCTTAAGCAGAAGGCTTGGGTGAAATGTTATTTTTGCAGAGACAAATAATTGTGATTTATATTGGGTGCTCTTTAGGGATGCAATTCATTAAACTTTAACTGCAAGATTATCAGAAATAATTATGTGATATAAATGCTTGAAGGAAAATGAGGTGCTCAGAAAGGAAAAGGAACAATACAAAAACCTACCAAAATTGTAAACAAACTGGATTTATAACTTCAATTCTGAATTTTTGTCTCTGTGGACCTGTGACTGTAGAGTTTGGCACATGGAACCACCAGCAACTGAGTGTCCTTAAATTCAATACTTAACCAGATCCTGGTCCACACAACCCCAAACCCTGCTTCCAAATGTTGCCCCAAGCTCTCACCATCTGAAGGTGACCCTGATCAACCACCATCTCTCACAACAGCCAATTATAATCCCCTTTTGATGCCCTAACATGACCCTTAATGTACCAATTTGTTCACTAAGGACTTGTTATATCATTCCAAAAGTTGTGAGTAAAGCAATTAAGACAGTGGACATATTTGCTGAAGATAATGAGAGATATGGTTCCCATCTGTATAAAGAAAGTGCGTTTGACTGACCATGTTGTATCTCCACTTCTAAAGGGCTGGCTTACCAAGAGCAAATATTTATTTTAGTGAAAGGATAATAGAAAGCAATGAATACTCACAGTATTATATAGATGTGATAACACAAGAGATACAGTGAAAAGGGGAATTACAAATATGTTCCCAGGTCTGGAAAGTGACTGAAGGCTAGAAAAGCTGAGTTTTGTTTTCATTTATTCTTTTTTCCGGTTACGGTAAAGCCACCATTTATTGCTCATAACTAATTGCCCTTGAGAAGTTTGTACTGAGCTGCCTTCTTGAATTGCTGGAGTCCTTCTGGTGAAGGTGCTCCCACTATGCTGTAGGGGAAAGAATTCCAGGATTAAGATACAGCCACAATTAAGAAGCAGTGATATTATTTTCAAATCTCACTGATGTGTCACTTGGAGGGAATATGCAATTGGTGGCGTTCCCATGTGCCTGAGACCTTGGTAGAAGTTGTAGATTTGGGAGGTGCTGTCGGTAACCTAGATGAGTAAATGGAGTGCATATTGTAGATGGTACACTGTTTCCATTGGTGCCAGCAGTAGTGCAGGGAATAAATGTTTAAGATAGTTGATGGGATATGAGCAAATCCAAATGGTGTCAAGATTATTGATTGTTGTTGGAGCTGCTCTCATTAGGCATGTAGAGAACATTCCATCATGATCCAGTGTTTTGTGCCTTATAGATGGTGAAATGGCCTTGGAGTATCAGAAAAAAAGTCACTTGTCACTAGACATCCAGCCTTTTACCTGCTTTAGCAACAAATATATTTAGGTGGCTATTGCAATTGTGTTTCTGGACAGTGGTGTCTACTCCATCCTAGAACACCGGTGATAGGGGGCTTGGGAATGATAATGCCATGAAGGTTAGACTCTCTCTTGTTGACCATTGCCTGATACTCTTGTGGCATGAATGATACTGTCACTTATCAGCCCATCCCAGAATTTTGTTTAGGTTTTGCTTCTTCATTTGCTGAGAAATAGTAAATGTAATTCAGCATTGCATAATCATCAACAAACATTCCTTCATCTGATTGGTATTGGTATTGGTTTATTATTGTCACTTGTACCGAGGTACAGTGAAAAACTTGTCTAACAAACCGATCTTACAGGTCAATTCATTACACAGTGCAGTTACTTCAAGTTAGTACAGAGTGCATTGATGTAGTACAGGTAAAAAAAATAACAGTACAGAGTAAAGTGTCACAGCTACAGAGAAAGTGCAGTGCAATAAGGTGCAAGGTCACAACAAAGTAGATCGTGAGGTCATGAGGTCATAGGTCATAGTCCATCTCATTGTATAAGGTAACTGTTCAATAGTCTTATCACAGTGGGGTAGAAGCTGTCCTTAAGTCTGGTGGTACGTGCCCTCGGGCACCTGTATCTTCCACCCGATGGAAGAGTAGAGAAGAGAGAATGTCCCGGGTGGGTGGGGTCTTTGATTATGTTGGCTGCTTCACCAAGACAATGAGAGGTAAAGACAGAGTCCAAGGAGGGGAGACTGGTGTCCGCGATGGGCTGGGCTGTGTCCACAACTCTCTGCAGCTTCTTGCGGTCTTGGGCAGAGCAGTTGTCATACCAAGCCGTGATACATCCTGATAGGATGTACAATGGAAATAAGGTCATTGATGGGGTTATCTTGTTTGGAACTGACAGTGATGTACAAAATGATGAGGGACCAAGATAAAGTGGACAGAAAAGGCTAATTTTCCAGAAGAGAAATTGATATCTCGGCAGCATAGAGCCAACATAAATAGCAGAAGGATTTGAAAGGAGTGGAGAAGAAATTATTTCAAAGCCCATTGTGTCTGGAATTCACTGCCTGAAAGGGTGGCAGAGGTAGAAATCCTCATCATAGTATTGTGCTAGGGGCACAAGCTTGGTTAAAAGAAAGCTTGATCCTCAAAGTAAGTAGCTCCAGATATTATTGGAACTAGATACTCTGAAGACTTGGGAATACTTCAGTTCAGTGATGGTGGCTTTACCTACATCAGATGTGTTGCTGAATGGTCTCACGCCGAACCTTACTGCCTTCATATAAATCACATGTTTCCCTTTGTAAATGAAAGTAATCATAAGAATAACCAAGAGGAATGTCTGCAGGGCAATAACTTAACAAGTAGCAGCATGAATTTAAAAGGGGGAAAACCTGGTTGATGTTATGGATTAAATGGATAGTGGTGCTTTCTTTGATGTTGTTTGTTTTAACTTTCAGAATGCCTCTGACAAAGTGTTCACATAAAGGACAAACATGGATTGACATATTCATTGTTGTCTTTTCCAGTGGGAAAGATTTGTACCAGAATTTAAATTAGTTGTTAAGCTGGGTATACAAAATGAAAAATTAATTTGAGCAGATAAATGTACCAAATTATAGATAAGTCAAAAAATGTCAGATTTAAGTGTACAATAACTGAAATTGAATTAGTTCAGGGAGGCTTAGTAGGGGAACCTGAGAATAATAGACATCAATTTCAATGTCCAGACAATGTGATGAAGCAATTTAATAAGGTAACTAAATGCAAAAATAGACCTAAGCATAGAATGTAAATCTACAGAGGTTATACCGAACTTTTATAACATACCAGTAATAACACACAGAGGAATATTATGACAAAAGGAGATACCCTGGAACTATTCAACAAGCCCAGGCAGTTTCTGTGAAGAGATAAACAGAACTTACATTTCTGGTTAGTGACCTGTCTGTCACTGGAATTGGAAGATGTTACAGAGTGGAACAGGTCTAAACAAGTACAGGGTAGATAAAGGAAGGAGGGGTAGAGAGATGAGTGAGAGCTGGAAGGGTGTGTACTCCATCTCACTTTTCATGGGAAGATGCTGTGAAAATGGGGAAGAATATTGGTGGTGATGTAAGAGTGGATTGGGATCCTGTGAAGGGAATGTTTCCTTTGGAATTATGTAAGCAAGCCAGAGAAAGATATTGTTCTGAATGTGGCAGAAATGACGGATGGTGATGTTAAATGTGAATGAAAATCAAAAGAAAAACTGCAGATGCTGGAAATCTGAAATGTGGGATATAGTGCCGACCTTTTTGTTCAGTTTCTGCACATTGGATCAACAAATATGGCTAATGGCAAGATCTGAGGGTAGGTGCTGTTCAGACAATAATCCTGTGAGACCTAGGTGAGGAACAGGCTGGGAAAGCATAAAAGAGGATCAAGATCAGCAGCAAGCTAACATTAGTGTACCTCTGCTTCTAAAAATGGCAGCAATATGCATTTTGGGTGCACTTAGTTCTTCCCTGGCTTGATGATATTGTTCAAGTGAAGGATATGCCAGACCATAGTCCACCAACATTGTCATGGACAGCTGCACTTGTGATAATGAGGTCCCACAGTTATCCATAAGTGCCTTATCCACCCCATTATTTACAGTCAGCCCATGGCCTCCCACTCCACACATGTTGAAAGGCTGTTGGCAGTTCAAAGAATTGCTGCAGACCAGAAAGTGGTGTCAAAGAAATACTTTTATGGATCCACACAACAGAAAGGAAGGCGTATGGCATGTTTGTCTTTATTAGTCAAGGCACTGAGTTCAAAAGTCAGGAGTTATATTGCAGCTTTATAAAACTCTGGTCAGGCCGCATTTGGAATATTGCATTTAATTCTGGTCGCCCCATTATAGGAAGTACATGGAGGCTTTGGAGAGGGACAAAAAGAGGGCTACCAGGATGGTGCCTGAGTTAGAGGGCAGGTGCTATAAAGAGAGGTTGGACAAACTTGGGTTGTTTTCTCTGCAGCTGAGACCTGATAGATGGTTATGAGATTATGAAAGGCATAGATCAAGTAGATAGCCAGAATCTTTTCCCCAGGGACGAAATATCTAACGTTTGAGGGCATGCATTTAAGGTGAGAGGGGGAAATGTGGGAGATGTGCGAGGCAAGTTTTTTACGCAGAGTTGTGGGTGCCTGGAATGCACTTCCAGGGGTGGTAATGGAGGCAGGTACAATAGATGAATTTGAGAGGGTCTCAGATAGGCACATGAATACGCAGAGAATTGAGGGAGAGTTGCTCGGCACTTTGTTAGAAGGCACAGATATCTAGCATCACAAGATCACAAGATCACAAGACAAAGGAGCAGAAGTAGGCCATTTGGCTCATCGAGTCTGCTCCGCTACCTCACCATGAGCTAAACTATTCCATCTAGCCCCAGTTTCTGGCCTTTTCCCCATATTGCTTGATACCTTGACTAATTAGATACCTATCAATCTCCTCCTTAAACACCCCCAATGATTGGGCCTCCACAGCTGTATGTGGCAATGAATTCCACAAATCCACAACCCCCGGCTAAAGAAATTTCTTCTCATTTCTGTTCTAAATGGGTATCCTCTGATTCTAAGACTGTGCCCTCTAGTCCTGGACTGACCAACCAAGGGAAACAGCTTAGCCACATCTACTCTGTCCAGTCCTTTCAACATTCGAAATGTTTCTATGAGGTCCCCTCTCATTCTTCTGTACTCCAGTGAGTACAGTCCAAGAGCTGACAAACGCTCATTGTATGTAAACCCTTTCATTCCGGGAATCATCCTTGTAAATCTTCTCTGAACCCTCTCCAACATCCTTCCTCAGATAAGGGGCCCAAAACTGCACACAGTATTCCAAATGAGGTCTCACCAGTGCCCTATAGAGACTCATCAACACTTCCTTACTTTTATACGTTATACCTCTCGAAATGAATGCCAACATAGCATTCTCTTTTCTTACCACCAATCCAACCTGGTGGTTAACCTTTAGGGTATCCTGTAGAAGGACCCCCAAGTCCCTTTGCACTTCTGTACTTTGAATTTTCTCCCCATCTAAATAATAATCTGCCCACTTATTTCTTCTTCCAAAGTGTACAACTGCATCTTGCTTATGGAGACATTTGCAGTTTGCAGGATCACAGCTAGGGTTTGCATATTCTCATATAACTTTTTTTCAAAAATAGCAAAAATATCCTTTTCATAAAATCTACCATTATACAAATATTCATTGTACTAAGCACATTATTAGTTTACAATACTTGGAGTGTGAAGACACAAGAGACTGCAGATGCTGGAAATCTGGAGCAATGCACAAAGGAGCAGGAGGAATCCAGTGAGACAGGCAACATTTGTGGAGGGGAATGAACAGTCGACATTTCGGGTCCAGACCCTTCATCAGGAATGGAAAGAAAGAGGGGAGATAGCCAGTATAAAAATGTGGGAGGAAGGGGTGGAGCAAGAGCTGGCAGGTGCTAGGTGGATCCAGGTGACACGTTTAGAGGATGTCCAAGTGTTTCATTCCCAAACACCAGATCAGTAAAACATTTGAGTGTATTACATAGGGTTCAGACCCTCATAGCAGCAGGAAGAGGTCTTTGCCCTCACAGTTTGGAGCAGCTCACGGAGTTTCAATGTATCACTGAACATGTACTCCTGAACCTTGGGATATACCAGGTGGCAGAATTCAGTTGCAGGCATCTCCTTCCACTCGAAGACCAGCAAGTTTCAAGCAGACTGAAGTGCATCTTTCACTGAGCTGGTGATCTTCCAGCAGCAATCAAAGCTTGTCTCAATCTGCTTCCCTGGGAACAACCCATAGAGAACAGAATCCTTTATTACGCAGCTGCTCAGGGTGAAGCTCAATAAAGACCACAGCATCTCTCTGTCCAGACCTACTCAGCAAACACAGTCCACAATGAACTGGGTGACATTCTCTCACCCTCCACCCACCCCTTCTGGGAGACTTGTACATCATGTTCTTGTTGACGATCCTGCCAGTCTGCTTGATTTCAACCTAATGGTGCCAATCTCTGAGGTGGTGCTTTAGGGTGTCAGGTGCAATGATCTCATAGCTATCTGGAGTAGAGTCATAGAGTGATACAGCATAGAAACAGGCTCCTCAGTCTACACTGACCATCAACCATCCCAACCATTTATATTAATCTGACATTAATCCCCACTTTGTATTCTTAACACATTTTCATAAATTCCTCACCAATTCTCCAACTCACCTACACTCTGGGGGTAATTTACATTGGCCAATTAACTCTCACATCTTTGGGAGAATGTTCGCCAGTCACAGGGAGAATTTGCAAACTCCACACAGACAGCAACTGAGATCAGGTTTGAACCCAGGTCTCTGGCACTGTGAGGCAATGGCTCTGCTAGCTGCACCACTGTACCACCCTAGCTCAAGCTGATTATAGTGAGCATTCACTTTTTGAATCCCACTTGAAAGGAGCATATGGTAGCCATTCTTTGCCTCTCACTGGAGGTGCATAGGAAATTTCTTGGAGTATTTTATTCTCTTCATGTATTTCACATAAATCGAAATATTCTACCTCCAGGCAACTTAGCCAGGTACCATAGCGTCATGGCATGGCATGCTACAAGAATGTTTTACAGCTATAAGAGATACCCTCTCCCATTTTGTTTCCATAGGGACAACTAAGCACCATCAGCTAGCAAGGCTTAAGGTGTGTAGGCTCATTCACCTTACATGATACATATCAATTGCTGTTTCTACAGCTAGTATCGACCCAGAAACATACACTCTGGGGAAAGTGTAGGGTTAGATTTAAAACAGAAAGTGGTGAATTAAACATACACAGCAGAAATGAGAGAAACAAGTTCAGAAATCAGCAAAAGAGAAGAGATTGGCTAAAGGTCAAACTCAGATTGTAAGAACAGAATCCTTTCAACCCACTGGCCCTTAGAGAAGGTGGACTTGCAATTTGCAGCAAAGCAGAATACTAGGATCTCCAAACCAAATAGCTTCACTGAATTTGTGTGTTATACCTTCCACAAATATTACCAATACTCTTGCCAGCATTAAAATTCATTCTTCTACTTTCAAATCACTTAAAATAGTCTGCTTTCAGGTTCACAATTTAGCTGATAGTTGCTCTGTAAAAACATTTCCTAGAGAGTCGACCTGGGCGGAACATAATTTCTCCATTTGATTGACTGGATCACCTTCCTCTGTCTGCAGTTACAGCTGCCCATTTCTTCCACTCCTTAACCTAATTGTTCAGTGCTGTAGGTTCATGATCAGCCTCGTGATCAGTTCCCGAATGGCCACTTGGGCTGTGCTCTCCTAATATACTGACTGCCCACCTGTTCCTTTGTTGTTATCTTGTCACAAAGGCTAAGGCTGCTGACTTCTGTTGTAAACAGATTGTTTTAGATGGCAAAGTTTATCAGTTCATTGTTCCCTTGTGAATTGTAAGCTGTCCTTCAAGCAGATTCTGCAGTCTTTTCAAGCTGTATTTTTTAGCTTGGGATCTTTTTTTGTTTAACCAATTACATCCTGGAGGATAGTTCCTCAGAGTGTTAAGTTTTGGAATAGTTCCATCCGGCAACCTGTGTGTGTGAGAAGCTACTCTGTGAATACCAGGTGTTACGTACCAGCAACAAAAGAAACACACCGAGTCATGGATAAGTGTTAGAAACTATTTTATTAGTAATTACTTAAGATAATAAGAAAAATAAAAGTAAAAATGTTAGAATGTTAAAAATAAAAATGTTAGATATCAAACGTTAACCACAAAACTAAACTCAAAGTGTGCATGTGTGGCAAATTCCCAAACTCCAAGTCCAGGAATAGTTCTCAAAGTTCAGTTCAGCAAGCAATAAGGTGAAACGTGAGCAAAGGCTTTTGCAAAACCACCATTGACTGAAGAGAAAATAGAGAGATTACGAAATCCAAATGTTCCACGATGGAACCCATATGACACCTCAGTCACTGATGATCTCCATTCCTTTGTTCTGAAGCATCTGCCACCCCAAAAGGCATTCGAGACGTGGCCGTCCACACAAATACCTGTTTCCTTCTACAGGTTAAGGACAAAGTGGACTCCACTGGATTACTCCAAAAATCCATACGTGGATTGTAGGGACAGACACAGTTATTGTTTTTCATCCATCGATACAGAGACCAGCAGGCAGGGTGTCTTTCTCCCTCTCTCTCTTCTCTGAATGACTGCTCCAAAACAACGTCATCACATCATTTTCTCCTGTTGTTGTCGTAATCACGCCACACACACACACACACACACACACACACACACACACACACACACACACACACACACACACACACACACACACACACACACACACACACACACACACTACTGCACTAGGCCTTAAAGGGACATTCACCAAATAGTAACCTAATCCGTAACACAGAACATCATTAACCTTTGAAGATGCATAAAAAATTCAACAAAATATGCCAGCATGAGTAAGTAAGTCCATGGTATATATGGGTTTCATCATCGTTTTGAAAGATAATCACTTAAACACTTGGTAAAAAAATTATAATCACTCAGTTATTGCCATTCATCATCCTCAAGAATAGTGGTGTATTATTCCTTGAACCAAGCAAATCTGTTTCTCTCTCCACAGATGCTGCCTGAACTGCTGAATATTTCCAGCATTTTCTGTTTTTATTTCAGACTTACAACATTTACATTTTTTTTTATTTTCAGCCTGTTATATGCAGATTTCTGATCTGACAGATGCCAACATAGACACAATAGACTGCAGATGCTGGAATCTGGAGCAACAAACAAGTTGCTAGATTATAATGAGCATTCACTTTTTGAGTCCCACTTGAAAGGAGCATATGGTAGCCATCCTTTGCCTCTCACTGGAGGTGCATAGGAAATTTCTTGGAGTATTTTATTCTCTTCATGTATTTCACATAAATTGAAATATTCTACCTCCAGGTAACTTAGCCAGGTACCATAGTGTCATGGCATGGCATGCTTCAAGAATGTTTTACAGATATAAGAGATACTCTCTCCCTCCTATTGTGTTTTTATGGAACTCAGTGAGTCAGGCATCACCTGTAGAGGGAAATGGGCAGTTCATGTTTCGGGTCAAGATGAGGGGTTTTGTTTGTTGATAGATGTCAATGATGATTTTGCTATATATGGAAATAGCCGTACCAGACCCAAAACAACTTGTAGCAATTGCTGCTGTAGTTATCTTTCCTACCTCCTGAGTTAAATTCAATTATGGCACTTCTGATCTGGAGCCCAGTATTCAATTTTAGACAATTTGCTAACAAGCCTCCTTTGCTACACCACCAAACCACAGTTTTCGTATGTTATTTTTAATAAGCCTTTAAATTTGCAGCTCAGTCTTGATTAACTGCTAGTAAGGTTTTAACAAGTCTCTTAAACAAATTTTGCAAAACAGTAATTCTCAAATGAACATCAGGTACAAACAAATACAATAATTCATCCATGTTTTCCACTGACATTACAGATTTTTCACTTCTGTATCATATTTGCTAAACTTTGTGCAATATTCTGAGGCTGGTCCATTAATATTTGAAGTGTACGCTTGGTCCAGATTGAGCACAATCCTGTTTGCAAGACCAAAGCTTCCTGTAGCTATTACATATGTATCCAGTATTTCCTTCCATTTTACAGTGACTAATCAAGAGTAGCTGTGAGGAAATTCACATTAGGTGTGTGCTGAAAAGTGTAGTTTTTTTAATGCAAAATAAAAAGAATACCTCATAACACAAATTTCTAAGGTTAAAGATTGAAAGTAGGAGGACAATTGCAAATCAAGAAGAGAATTAAGGTTTGCCCTAGAATAGAATTGAATGTGCAGTTCAGTCATGTATCCTGCTCTTTTCTGATACATTTGATGAGTATTTGGAAAGCATACATGAGCACCACACATCTTCCAACTGCCTCTTATTTGTATGCTTTTTAACAGCAGCATGATGGCTATGGCATTATATAGTTCACTGTTGAAGTCACAGAGCTACTGCTACTGGTAAGACCAACAAATGCAGTGCAGATTTCTATCATAATTAGTTCTGAGTGTTTTTGGATTATTTAAATATAAAATCCTCAAAATTTATAGCTGTGACTTAATTGGTAGTGCTCTTGCTTTGGACGGGACATATCCAAGGTTATTACGGGAAGCGAGGGAAGAGATTGTTGCACCTTTGACGATGATCTTTGCATCCTCAGTGGCCACAGGAGTAGTGCCAAGTGATTGGAGGGTGGCAAATGTTCCTTTGTTCAAAAAAGGGAGTAGCAATAACCCTGGGAATTACAGATCAGTGAGTCTTACTTCAGTGGTGGGCAAATTATTGGAGAAGATTCTTAGAGACAGGATTTATGAGCATTTGGAGAAGCATAGGCTGATTAGGGACAGTCAGCATGGCTTTGTGAGGGGCAGGTCATGCCTCATGAGCCTTGTTGAATTCTTTGAGGATGTGACAAAGCACATTGATGAAGTTAGAGCAGTGGATGTGGTGTATATGGATTCTAGTAAGGCGTTTGATAAGGTTCCTCATAGAAAGCTCATTCAGAAAGTCAAGAGGCTTGGGATCCAGGGAAATTTGGCTGTGTGGATTCAGAATTGGCTCGCCCATAGAAGACAGAGGGTGACCAGGATCTATTCTGGGAACCCTGCTCTTTGTGATTTTTATAAATGAGGATATGGAAGGGTAGGTTAGTAAGTTTGCAGATGACACGAAGGTTGGTGGTGTTGTGGATAGTGCAGAAGGTTGCTGTAGGTTACAACAGGACATTGATAGGATGCAGAGCTGGGCTGAGAAGTGGCAGATGGGAGTTCAACCCGGAAAAGTGTGAAGTGATACACTTTGGAAGATCAAATTTGAAGGCAGAGTGCAAGGTTAATGGCAGGACTCTTAACAGTGTGGAGGGATCTTGGGGTCCACGTCCATAGATCCCTCAAGGCTGCTGCACAGGTTGATAGGGTTGTTGAGAAGGCGTATGGTATGTTGGCTTTCTTTAGTTGGGTATTGAGTTCAAGAGCTGCAAGGTAATGTTGCAGCTCCATAACACTCTGACGAGACCACACTTGGAGTTTTATGTTCAGTCTGGTCATCTCATTATAGGAAGGATGTGGAAGCTTTACGGAGGGTGCAGAGGAGATTTACCAGGATGCTGCCTGGATTGGAGAGCATGTCTTATGAGGATAGGTTGAGTGAGCTAGGGCTTTTCTCTTTGGAGAGAAGGAGGATGAGAGGTAACCTGATAGAGGTGTATAAGATGATAAGAGGCATAGATCGAGTGGACAATCAGAGACCTTTCCCCAGGGTGAAAATGGCTAACCCGAGGGGGCATAATTTTAAGGTAATTGGAGGAAGGTATAAGGGGGATGTCAGAGTAAAGTTTTTATACAGAGAGTGGTGGGTGCGTGGAACGCACTGCCAGCAGAGGTGGTGGAGACAGATACATTAGTGACATTTAAGACACTCTTCGATAGGCACACGAACAATAGAGAAATGGAGGGCTATGTGAGAGGGAAAGGTTAGATACATCTTAGAGAAGGATAAAATGTTAGCACAACATCATGGGCCGAAGGGCCTGTACTGTGCTGTAATGTTCTGTGTTCTATGTTATATAAAATTGCTTTTCGTTGACTTTGTACCTTTAGATTAACACACAAAATTGACTTAAAATTACAAATAATATATTTTTAATTATTTACTTTAATTCTATTCATGTTTAAATGTCAGAAACATTTGAAAACTATGAACTCAATGACAATATGGAAATAATGGATAACAGCTTGAAGACCCTCTTGGAGCATAGTTGATGGCTCCAAGTAGAAGTAGACCCAGAGCAGGGAAGAGCAAATGGAAGGAAGCACATTGCTTAAAATGTTAAGGTAAAACTATGTTGTGAATTTCATCCAAAGTAATCAGTCTGTAATACATTGCAGTGTCAAGGAGGGGTGCAGCAGGGTAACGAGGAGTTGAGGACGTGTATGAGCAAGAGGAGAAGGGTGACATAAATGTTGTAATTATTGGAAAAAAAACTCTGATTGAAAACTATTTTCAATAATTCTGCAAATTACCTTTATTTGTTTTGAAAACCCATTAAAACATTTCATTATTCAGCACCATCCAATACCTAGAAGCCTAGAAATTGAAGTCATTTACACCTGCTCTTTTATCTGCAAATGGCACATAAAGGCAGTCTTGCACATGTTTTAAATATGATAGTGAGCATTTGCTGCTGAAATCCATTCGCAGCCTCAGATTGGGCACTTCCAGGGGTGATTGACTTTGTGCAGTTGTTTCTCTGACATCCTTTACGCACATCATCATCAAGATGCACAACACATATCTCTGTGTTACCAAATGGAATTGATGCAATAATGTGCCACATACATTCTTTGTTTTTAACTCCTTGCGAATTAAGGAAAAACCCTTCAACAAGTTGGCAAAAAGATAGAAATTAAAGGGTCCAGTTGGGAAATTGAGGAGAAGCTGTCTGCATCTGCCCACCCGTGTTTTAAATGTTTTGCATATCTCACACATTATTACTAGATCTCGCTGTACTTAGTGCAGCCTTGCACAGAAGCATTCCACAAACTGATGAGGCCATGCCTTGCAGTGGCTTGAGGCTACTCACAGCATGGGATTCAAGATTGCGGGGGTAGTGTGACCTAACATGCTAAAGACATGCAATACCCATTTTCCCTCAAATCCACGGCAGCCTTTTACCTTGCTGTTCTATGGCTGCCATACAGAGAGTTCTTCAACAATAAGACCCTTGAATCCTACCAACAAAATCCTATCAGCTGCAAACTCTGCAGACAGCCACTGTCAGGAGCCATCCACGTCATGTCTTATTGCAATATTCATTCAAGACCACTCCAGTGATTTTTAGAGGTAAGTTTTCCCTATCTGTGATTCTCTTTTTGAAGGAGGTGGTCCTCAAATTGGATGTTAGCATTAAACATATTATCTGTTTAACACCTCAAATAAGGGTGTGCTGCAGTTTCTAGTACCTGTAAGTGACAATATCCAACACTGTCAAACTATTTTGACTTGTTAATTATGCACTGTAAACTTGATTACTGGCTTCCTTCAGACATGTGAAAAGGCAAGTTAAGTCTATTGTATAAACAAAGGCCTCCTGGTGTTCCTTGGTGTTCCTATTCGTTCTGTCAGATTTTTCTGGGTGAGGAGATGGTTGGCTTTAGACCTCTGGATACAGATTTACGAGCTGTTCTTGCAACAGTCGCTACCATGTTCAATAACACAATAACTGCAAATCATAGACACAAGAGATTCTGCAGATGCAGGAATCTGGAGCAACACACACAAAATGCTGGAGGAACTCAGCAGGTCAGGCAGCATCTATGGCGAGAGATAAACAGTCAACGCTTTGGGTCGAGAACCTCCATCAGGACTGGAGAGGAAGAGGGCAGAATCTGGAATAAGAAGGTCGGGGGAGGGGGAGGAGTACATGCAGGCAGGTGATAGGTGAGTTCAGGTGACTGGTGAGTCCAGGTGAGAAGGGGAAGGTAGGAGAATGGGGGTGGGGGTGGTGGGGAGATGTAAGAAGCTGAGAGGTGATGTGTAGAAGAAAAGGACTGAAGAAGAAGGAATCTGCTGCAGAGGGCAGTGAACAATGGAATAAAGGGAAGGAGGTGGGGAATAGATGGGCAGGTCATGAGGGCGGGGGAAGGGGAAAGAGAAGGGGGAAGGGGGCCACAGGAATGAGGAAAGACATAGGAGAAAAAAATGGGGCAGAAGAGGGGAGGGGTTAGAACATAGAACATAGAATAACACAGCACAGGAACAGGACCTTTACCCCACAATGTTGTGCCGAACCGAATACATTAATAATAAAATGTCCAACTAAATTAATCCCTTCTGCCTACACAATGCCCATATCATACCAATTCCCTCACATTCATGTGCCTATCTAAGAGCTTCTTGAATGCCCCCATCATATTTGCCTCCACTACCACCCCAGGCAACGCATTCCAGGCACTCACCACACTCTGTGTAAAAAACTTGCCCCACACATCTTCTTTGAACTTACCCCCTATCACCTTAATTGCATGCCTTCTGGTATTAGACTTTTCAACCCTGGGGAAAAGATACTGGCTGTCTACTCTATCTATGCCTCTCATAATCCTATAAACCTCTATCGGATCTCTCCTCAGCCTTCACCATTCCAGAGAGAACAACCCAAGTTTGTCCAACCTATCCTCGTAGCACATGCCTTTTAATCCAGGCAACATCTTGGTAAACCTCCTCTGCACCCTCTCCAAAGCCTCGACATCCTTCCTATAATGGGGTGACCAGAACTGAATGCAATACTCTTGATGCAGCCTTACTAAAGTTTTATAAAGCTGCAGCATAACTTCTTGACTCTTGAACTCAGTGCCTCAACAGCGGCGAGTGACTGCGCAGGCGCGTGACGTCACCCGGAAGCGCGCGGGCGATTTAAAAGTCGAAGGTTCGCCTTCAAGTTTTCTTTCCAGCGACGAGAGAGCGGAGATTGCCGGAAAATAACGAGGTTTTTTTTTTCTCTTTCTAGCGTTCGGGACAGCGGCGAGTGACTGAGCAGGCGCGTGACGTCACCCGGAAGCGCGCGGGCGATTTAAAAAGCAGACGAGCATATCTAGCGGGCAGCGTCGGAGCGGGCAGCTGAGTGTGAGGGAGCAGAGTGGGTTCGGCTTTGGCTCAACGGGCTTCGGCGAGAGCGGGAAAGAGGCGAGATTATAGAGAGGGGTGAGTTATTAGTTTAGTTTAGTGTTGAGCTCAGTGATATTCAGCAGTATGCATCTGGGATTAGTGTTGTGTTTGGAGTGTCAGATGTGGGGCCCCTGGGAGACGACCAGACTCCCTGATAACTACATCTGCGCAAAGTGCACCGAGATGCGGCTCCTCAAGGAACGGATTGAGAGTCTGGAGCAGCAGCTGGATGACCTTCGGTTGGTTAGGGAGAGCGAGCAGGAGATAGACAGGAGTTATAAAGATTATGTAGACAGCACCTCAGTGGCAGTCCCCCTCAAAAACCGATATCTCATTTTAGATTCGGTTGGAGAGGATGACTTCATAGAGGAAGACCTCAGCAGCCAGGACCTTGGCACCGTGTCTGATACTGTGGTCCAGCAGAGGAAGAGACATGCAGTGGTCCAGCAGAGGAAGAGACATGCAGTGGTTATTGGGGATTCGATAGTAAGGGGTACGGATAGCAGATTCTGCGATAGCGATAATGAGTCTCGGATGGTGTGTTGCCTCCCTGGTGCCAGGGTACGGGATATCACAGACTGTGTCGAGAATATTCTGAGGGGGGAGGGTGAGCAGCCAGAAATCTTGGTACATGTAGGTACCAATGATGTAGGTAGGAAAAGAGAAGAGGTCCTGAAGGAGGAATACAAGGCATTAGGGAGAAGGTTGAAAAGTAGGACCTCAAGGGTAGTAATCTCAGGACTACTACCCGTGTCGCGTATCAATGACAGGAAGAATAGAAAGCTCTGGCAGTTAAATGCGTGGCTGAGTGACTGGTGCAAGGGGCAGGGCTTCAGATTCTTGGATACCTGGGACCTTTTTTGGGGGAGGCAAGACCTATTTGCTAAGGATGGGTTGCATCTAAACTCCAAAGGGTCCAATATCCTGGCGGGAATGTTTAATTTAGTTGTAGGGGAGGGTTTAAACTGATCTGGCAGGGGGATGGTAACCAGGATGCTAGGTTACAAGATGCTAAGGTGAGGGAGAAAGTGTATAGAAACGAATCCATTGAGGATGGCAAGAATGACAGGCAGGTGATAAGTCAGGATAATTTACTGAATAATAGAAGTACAACAAATCCGGATGTTAGGATACAGAATGTTAGGATCGGGGATGAGGATGTTCGGATACCGAATGTTAGGATAGGGGATGAGGTCTACACGAACATGTCTAAGATAGTAGGTAGCGAAGATAGTAAGAAGGATGGACAGGTAGAAAGTCAGGATAATCTGCTGATCAATAGAGGTACAATAAAATCAATAGCAGATACCAGTCTAAACATACTATATTTAAATGCACGTAGCATCAGGAATAAAGTAGATGACCTAGTGGCACAACTACAGGTTAATAAATATGACATCGTTGCAATCACTGAGTCGTGGCTTCATGATGGATGTGATTGGGAACTGAATGTCAAGGGGTATACAGTATATAGGAAGGATAGGAGGGTAGGCAGAGGGGGAGGTGTGGCCATGATGGTTAGTAGCGATATAAAATCAATAGAAAGGAAGGACATTGGGTCAGAGGAGGTGGAATCCTTATGGGTGGAGCTGAGAAATAGCAAGGGTAAAAGAACAATAATAGCAGTCATATATAGGCCCCCGAACAGCAGTCAGGAAGTGGACCATAAGTTGCAGATTGAGATAGAAAAAGCATGTCAGAGTGACAATGTGAAGATAATTATGGGGGATTTTAACATGAAGGTGGACTGGGAAATGCAGCAAGGCGGTAGTACTCAGGAGAGTGAGTTTGTGGAATGTCTAAGGGATGTTTTTCTGGAGCAACTTATTGAGGAGCCCACCAGGGGATCGGCTGTTTTGGATTGGGTGCTGTGTAGTGAACCCGAGGTGATTAGGGAACTAAAGGTAAAGGAACCACTGGGAACAAGTGATCACAATATGATTGAGTTTAGTTTCAAGTTTGAGAAGGAGAAGCTGATAACTGGTGTATCGATATTTCAGTGGAATAAGGGAAATTACAAAGGTATGAGAGATGAGTTGGCCCAAATTGATTGGAGGAGTAAGTTAGCTGGAGGGACGGCAGAGGAAAAATGGAAGAAATTTCTACAGGAAATAAGGACAATGCAGGACAGATATATTCCAAGAAAAAAGAAGGTTTTGAATGGAAAAAAGGCACAGATGTGGATAACGAGGGAGGTGAAGGATAAAATAAAAGCAAAAGGGGCGGCGTACAAAGTAGCAAAAATTAGTGGGAAAACAGAAGATTGGAACGATTTTAAAAATCTGCAGAGAGAAACTAAGAAGGTCATTAGGAAAGCAAAGATGAGTTACGAAAGGAAGCTGGCGGACAACATTCGGAAGGATTCTAAGAGTTTTTTTAAATACATAAGGAATAAAAGAGAGACACGGGTTGACATAGGACCAATTGATAACGGTGCAGGAGGTATTATAATGGATGATAGTGAGATGGCAAGGGAATTGAATGAATATTTTGCATCGGTCTTCACCGTGGAGGACATAAGCAATGTGCCCGTTAGTCAGGAGTCTCACGAATTGGAGCTGAGTTCAATTGAGATTAATAGGGAGAAGGTGCTTGGAAAACTAAAGGGGCTTAAGGCTGATAAGTCTCCCGGACCGGATGAGGTGCATCCCCGGGTTCTGAAGGAGGTGGCTGTGGAGATAGCGGAGGCGTTGGCGATTATTTTTCAGGAATCGATAGATTCTGGCATGGTTCCGGAGGACTGGAGGGTAGCGAATGTAGTTCCGTTATATAAGAAAGGTGGGAGGCAGCACAAAGGCAATTACAGACCTATTAGTCTGACGTCAGTGGTGGGAAAATTATTGGAGTCTATCCTCAAGGAGGAGGTTACCGAATACCTAGAGGCGCAAGGCAAGATAGGACCTAGTCAACATGGTTTTGTGAAGGGGAGGTCCTGTCTGACCAACCTATTGGAGTTTTTTGAAGAAATCACAGGTAGGGTGGATAAGGGAGAGGCGGTAGATGTTGTGTATTTAGACTTTCAAAAGGCCTTCGATAAGGTGCCTCACAAGAGACTGATTAATAAGATGAGAGGTCATGGAATTATGGGCAGGGTAGCAAAATGGGTGGAGAATTGGCTGGTTGGCAGGAAGCAAAGGGTGGAAATAAAAGGATCTCGTTCTGGTTGGTTACCGGTTACTAGTGGTGTGCCGCAAGGGTCGGTGTTGGGGCCTCTCCTTTTTACCTTGTACATCAATGATTTGGATGATGGAATAAATGGTTGTGTGGCTAAGTTTGCGGATGACACCAAGATAAGTGGAGGAGTAGGGAGCATAGAGGAAATAGAAAGAATGCAGAGGGACCTAGACAGTTTAGGAGAATGGGCAAGAAAATGGCAGATGAGATTCAATGTTGAGAAATGTGCAGTTGTACACTTTGGAAGTAGAAATAAGCGGGTAGATTATTATCTAGAAGGAGAGAAGATTGATAGTGCGGTAGTACAAAGGGACTTGGGGGTACTTATACAAGATACCTTAAAAGTTAACCACCAGGTTGGATCGGTGGTTAAGAAAGCGAATGCTATGTTGGCATTCATCTCGAGAGGTATAGTGTATAAAAGTAAGGAAGTGTTGATGAGGCTCTACGGGGCGCTAGTGAGGCCTCATTTGGAATACTGTGCGCAGTTTTGGGCCCCGCATCTTAGGAAGGATGTGCTGACGTTGGAGAGGGTTCAGAGGAGATTTACGAGAATGATTCCAGGAATGAAAGGGCTTAAGTATGATGAGCGTTTGTCGGCTCTTGGACTGTACTCGCTGGAGTACAGAAGGATGAGAGGGGACCTCGTAGCGACATTTAAAATGTTGACAGGTAAGGATAGAGTAGATGTGGCTAGGCTGTTTCCCTTGGTGGGCGTGTCCAGGACCAGAGGGCACAATCTTAGAATTAGAGGGTACAGTTTCAAGACAGAGATGAGGAGAAGTTTCTTTACCCAGAGGGTGGTGAAATTGTGGAACTCCTTGCCACGCACAGCAGTGGAGGCCAGATCAGTGGGGGTGTTCAAGGAGGAGATAGACAGATATCTAAATAGTCAGGGTATCAAGGGATATGGGGATAAGGCTGGCAAATGGGATTAGAATAGTTTTTTTTTTCTCTCTCTTTTTTTCCCACCCCATTTCTTTTTCCCTTTTCCTTGGAGCAGACTCGATGGGCCGAATGGCCTGCTTCTGCTCCCTTATCTTGTGATCTTGTGATCTTGTGATCTTGTGAACTAATAAAGGCAAGCATGCCATATGCCTTCTTTACCACCCTATCAACCTGTGTAGCCACTTTCAGGGAGCTATGAACTTGGACCCCAAGATCCTTCTGCTCATCAACACTGTTAAGGGCCTTGCATTAATAGTGTACTGTCTCTTTATATTTGATCTCCTAAGGTGCAACACTTCACATTTGGCTGGTTTGAACTCCATCTTCCATTTCTCCGCCCATATCTACAACTGATCTATATCCCGTTGCATCCTTTGCCAGTCTTCTACACTATCCACAATACCACCAATCTTTGTATCATCTGCAAACTTACTAACCCACCCATGTACATTTTCATCCAGGTCATTTATAAGCATCACAAACAGCAGAGATCCTAGCACAGATCCCTGAGGAACACCACTAGTCACAGACCACCAGCTAGAATAAGTCCCATTGACTACTACCCTCTGTCTTCTATGGGCAAGCCCGTTCTGAATCCAAACAGTCAATTCACTGTGGATCCCATGCATCTTAATCTTCTGGGTGAGCCTCCCATGAGGGACTCTGTCAAACGCCTTACTAAAATCCATGTAGACAACATCCACAACTCTAACTTCATCAATCACCCTCGTCACCTCATCAAAAAACTCAATCAAGTTAGTAAGGCACAACTTACCCTGTACAATGCCATGCTGACTGTCCTGAATTAGGCCATGATTTTCCAAATGCTCATAAATCCTATCTCTAAGAATCCTCTCCAGTGACTTCCCTACCACTGATGTGAGACTCACTGGTCTGTAGTTGACAGGATTATCCCTGTTTCCCTTCTTGAATAATGGAACAACATTAGCTACTCACCAGTCCTCCGGGACCTCGCCTGTGGCTAGGAGGGAGAACCAGCGGCCACCCACATCAATTCCACATCCCACTGCCAAGCCGACATGTCTATCCATGGCCTCCTCTACTGCCATCTTGAGGCCAGACGTAGATTGGAGGAACAACACCTCATATATCGCCTTGGTAGTCTCCAACCTGACGGCCTCAACATCGATTTCTCTAACTTCCGGTAACCCCTCCCCTCTTCTCCCACCTCCCTTTCTTTGTCTTCCCTTATTCTTGTGGCCCCCTCCCTCTTCTCTTTCCTCTTCTCCTGCCCTCATGACCTGCGTATCTATTCCCCACCTCCTTTCCTTTATTCCATGCCCTCTCCGACCGGATTCCTTCTTCTTCAGCCCTTTGCCTCTCCTACCTATCACCTCTCGGCTTCTTGTATCTCCCCCCTCCCCCACCCCCATCCCCACCCTCCTACCTTCCCCCTCTCACCTGGACTCACCAATTACCTGAACTCACCTATCACCTGCCTGCATGTACTCCTCCCCCTCCCCAGACCTTTTTATTCCGGCTTCAGCCTTCTTTCTTTCAAGTCCTGATGAAGGGTCTCGGCCCGAAACATTGACTGCTTATCTCTCTCCATAAATGCTGCCTGACCTGCTGAGTTATTCCAGCATTTTGTGTGTGTGTGTAACTGCAAATCCTAGGCTGTTCTATTGATCCTTTTGGAGACCCTGTCTGGAATTGAGGGATGACCAGACACGTTGAGCCTCCTCAGACTCTCTTCAACATCTTCACCACAGATAATCATTCTACTTAAAAGCAGCCTATTGGAGGTTCGCAGTGTAGATCAACATCATTCTTTCCAAGTGAGGGCCTGTCTGTCTGTAACATCTGACAGGAACAGACCCCAGCAAATAGGAACCTAAAATCTTAACATCATCAGTCACGATGCTCTTGAAGAAAGTAGCTTCCTCTGTATCTGGGCCACATTGACAGATGGCTATGAGGGTGTAACTCCCTTAATAGTGTTTCCATAAATTCCTTACATGGGACTTCAGAATTGTAGAAACAGTGAAGCATGGCATCTAATAGTTTCTCTGGCTTTTCATGGTGGATGCATGTAAGGAAATCTCTTAGTCCATCGCACGCTTTTAAACAACAGAGCCCAACAATATTTGTTATATCTGGGAAATGGGAGGCAGATTGAGAGCTTATCCTGCTTTCTCTCTGAATTCAATAGGCACCTTACATCAATTGGTTTCACCTCATGTCTGCACAAACATGGTCATGTTTGGCTCTCAGTAAGTAAACACACATTACTGTTCAGCAGAGTCCAATTAAGTCAGAGTTGGCCAGTTGAAGGCATTGATGACCTTATTTGGCATTACATGATTTTCCATTATGTTTAACATCTATACAAGTCATTAATTGTATGTGAGGTTTTAAGTGACCAGAAGAAGGCAATGACCCAATTTAAAACCTACTTCCACACGGAGGTGTTCACATTGAAATCATTCAGCTTCCTATTTATACAGGAATATGTGACTTTGCACACCTGTGCACTTACATGACTGTAATTAGAATTGATTCCAATTTGTTCTTAATGAACTTAAGACATTAGTGATATTGTTTCAGTTCAGTGTCATTTATATGTAAGTGTGCAATGAATTGGGTCTAGGATTTTGGGCCTTCATTTGCTCTTGAAACCTCTAGATAAATCAGAAAGCACTTCAAACAATTTAAAATGGCATGGCTGTTACATATGCAAATACATAAATTCAACAGCCAATTGCCATGCAGCAAAATCTCTCTGCAAGTAAACAAGCTGAGTGACTGTTCAATTGTTTTTGCTGCTGTTACCAGAGGGAGGAATGTTAGCTGGAAGCCTGGGGAACTTGGTTTAATATTTTAATTTAACATCCCACTAAAGAGTTAGGTTCATGTGTCTGTGGCTCCTCTACAACGGTATGCCAGTCTTGAAGGGACCATTGGGCCTTTTGGGTAATTGACTTTAAAAATACGTATGGGGCAACTGAAAAAATTATTCGCCAGTGGAATAGAATCATGCTTAATCTGTTCTGTGCTTCTTGGAGTTGTGGGATTGTGTTATTTATCCCTCCTTCAAACCTACCTGGGTATCTCCCCATCACTCCTACCTTTGTCACTTCTCTCAGTACTGACGGTCATGTCAATGATAGGCAGAATGAGTCTTTGATCTGTAGGTAAGGTATTGGTAGCATGGAAGTAATTTGAATAATTATGATATGCTGCAGACCATAACACCAGGTCTGATCTGTGGGTTAATACGTACTTTGGATTTATTCGAGACACCTTTCCCCATCCCCACCCAGATCCCAGAATCAGCCAAAGTACCTGTTCCTTCACGGAGTCTCACTCAGCCAGAAGCTTCCTGCCATTCAATGGCCCAGGAACTCTGAAAGATCAGGATGGAGGTTGAAATGCTAGTTGAAGAGGTTGCTCACATGGTGGGGGCCAGGTAGCTAGTTGCACAGCGAGAGGTCAGCAAAGTCTACTTCACTCAGAATATTGGAAGGTTGCTAGTTCAGTAATCGTTGAGGGCTTCTGCCAATCTGGCCACCTTCTTACCTGAAGCAAAGGTAAATACTCAGTGGGTCAGACAATCCAGCCCAAAGTGTTATTCACTGACTTCATACTATATGGCCCTGCTGTGACGCCAGGCAGTGTCAGTCGATAAAAATAAATGAAAAATATTTACTGAATAGTGATGTTATGCTCCAGAGTCACCCCTGCGAATCTCCTCCTTTCATAGAGAGTCAGGCACGTCTCCTGCTGTGAGCTGATTAAGCAAAGCTGGTCCACCACCTGCCCTGGTTTTCTCTCTCCGGCTGTGTGCTGGCTTGATCACTAAGCAGAACACGTTGAGGAAAATGTTAGCAACTGTCTGCCCAGACTAACTCCCACCTCATACCAGCACTGTACAAATTACCTTGCATATATTGAACTTTGAGCTGCTACATTCAGTGCATTTCTGTGCACATAACAATTTGTAAAAGGGAGAACAGTGGAAGAGGGATTCAATTATATGCTTCCTACTAAAAAGAACTAAACACGTTTGCAAATGGGGTCCTCATTACTAAGTCTTTACGTGCATGTTTCTCCAAATAGAGACTTTGGCACCTCATTTCACTCCAAGGAATAAAGACATGGAACTCTTAAATGACAGGTAATCACCCTTTAAGAGCAGTTAGCTTCTCCAGTTTTGCAGCCAACCCTCCGTTAATATTCATTTAAATGTACATTGGTAGATTAGTATGTAGTTCCAATTTACAGGCAGTAATCTTGTTTTTCAGTCTTTGTGTAAAATGGGTGATAAAGAATTGGCAGTCAGTTTTAAACTTTTGGCTAATTAAAAAATATAAAAACACAATAAAATTAAAAAGTATAAAAATTATTTTATATAAAATTTCATGTATAAAATTAAATATATATATATCATATATAATAATGTTTATGTAAAAATTTCATATAAACATTGTGCTCACCATGTTAAGAAAAACCAATTGTTGACCTATTGAATTAACATTTCTGTTTTCCTTACTTCAGCTATCTTCAGTTATATTTCGCCAACCATTGGTCTCGTGTTTTATTAATTGTATTTATAATAAACACGATGCACCACTAACTATTCTAGTGCTTACATTGAGAAGTGTTTCTCCTTCTGTGATTCTGTTCGAATTCATTTGCTTATTGCTAGATGCCAAATCTGCCATGAACCATTACATTCTGGGTTTGTTTTAATCTGTATTTTTTTTCCAAAAAATATTCCTTGATCTACTTATGGGTGGTAACTTGATAAAATTTGATTCATAGAACTGAAACTGTATTTAATTCAAAAAGCAACAAACAAGATGCTGGAGGGACTCAGCTGGTCAGGCAGCATCTGTGGAAGGAAATGGACAGCTGACATTTTAGGTCAAGAACCTTCATCAGTCCAGATGAAGGGCCTCGACCTGAACGTCAATTGTCCATTTCCTTCTATGATGCTGCCTGACCGATGAGTTCCTCCAGCATCTTGTTTGTTGCTCCAGACTCCAGCATCTGCAGACTCTTGTATCTCCATTTACCTCCGAAAGCATTTCAATCACAATGCCAATCCACTACATGTTAATAATACAATCTTAAATTATTAGAAACAAGTTTTAAAAAATATATAAAATTATTTTGAAGTTCTATTGGTGTACGGTTGTCTGCTCCCTAGCATGTTTTCAAAAGTGTGAATAAAAACAAATTCTTGAATCTATTCGAAATCCTGTTCTATTGTATTTTTTTAAAGTAATTTATTGGAACAATAGTTTTACCTTCAGGCCACTCTGACTAACCTTTTCCATTGCATTTATTTGCATATTTCCAGCTCTTTGTGAGAGCAACATCTTTTAATACTGTAGATGGGAGAGGAGATGGATTACACTATGCCAATTTGTGCATTGCTTATGAGATTTTATGTGGCTTTCGTACCTTACTTTGAAGTGTTAAATAATTATACAACCTATGGCAATAAACGCTGCAATCAAATAGTAATAAAATTTTTGGAAACACGTTTTGCCAGAACTTGTGTAATAGCATAATTAACATACCAGAAAAATTAAGTTACAATGGCTGAATGTTCAGGGATTCAAGTCACCTTGAGTAGGTGACTGAAAACCTTAAAAAATGCATGTGGTCCTGAACCATCTCAATCCTCAACATTAGTATGCACAAAATATAAAGAACTGTCGCAATAACGATAGTGCCCTTAGCTTTCAAAATGGTAATATTTTGCAGGATATGTGACACAGCCAGATCTGCTTATAATGATGACCATCTGTATTGAATTTAAAGTAGAGCAGCATATTCTCCATAATCCTGGTGAGGCAATATAATCTGCCATATTCTTTAACTACAGCTGTAACTACAACTCCTGCACCCTTACTCCGCAGAATTTGATTTTTTTTTTAAAAAATCCCTACAGGATTGCCACTAAAAAGTTTATAAGTGATTGTAGATCATTGGATTTCTAACAGAGAAACAGGCATTCCTTGGCCTTACCAACCATACCAGTTTAAGTTCTGCTATACAGTCTGAATGTATGCAGAAGGAAAATGAACTAAATGTTCAGGTGGAATATAACTGCTTGGAATTTCCTCAAGATTCTTCTGATCAGCTGCTAATTGTGGCAGGATATTAGCAAAGCTCCAAATACACCATGTAAATACTTTTCTGTTAAATTTTCCCAGTATTTAAGGGGACGTTACCAAAATAATTACAGTGATGCACGGTTTTAAGTAGATTGATATTTGTTAGTTGACTATAATATTAGTTTTAAAGTGAATTTGACTGCTTTGCTTTATAATTTAATTGGATTTAGGATGGTACATCAAATGGCAAGTAACCAAATGGGTTGCTGGGTTGTGGGAGCAGAACTTCTGGAGGGAAGGCAAAGATGCCCAAAGGGCAAGTAGCAAGAGTAGGATGAGGTGTGGAATGATGTTTTGATGTGGGATCATTAAGTGTGTTCCTGTTTATCCCAGGACTCCATTTGCTTTAAACACTTCACTTGATGTTTGAGGACTGTAATTGGTATTGGTATTGGTTTATTATTGTCACTTGTACCGAGGTACAGTGAAAAACTTGTCTTGCATACTGATCATACAGGTCAATTCATTACACAGTGCAGTTACTTTGAGTTAGTACAGGTAAAAACAATAACAGTACAGAGTAAAATGTCACAGCTACAGAGAAAGTGCAGTGCAATAAGGTGCAAGGTCTCAACAAGGTAGATCGTGAAGTCAAAGTCCATCTCATTGTATAAGGGAACCATTCAATAGTCTTATCACAGTGGGGTAGAAGCTGTCCTTAAGTCTGGTTTAAGACTGGTTTTCTGATGACAGCTGGTTGTCTGTGGGGGAGGAGGAACCACTTATGTGCCTTTGACATTTTATGAGTATTCAGAAAAGGGAAAGGTCAGAAATCATCCTGGATGTGTGACCATTAAGGCACATGGGGAAATCAAATAGAAGTTCAAAAGTAGGCACCTGTAGAATGCCATAAATCTGTTTATTGCTGAGGAAGGAGGACAAGTTAGACCATGGCCCCATGTAGCTTGGTTTTGACCCTTCCTTGGAGTTTTAGTGAAGCCTTATAAAGGGTCAAATGACACCAACCACACCAACCCCCACCTCTTCCTCCCACCACCACCCCCACCTCCCCAAACCAGTCACATCATAAAAGCAAGAGTGTTGGAGAAATCCAGCCCAGTGTTATAATAGAGTAGCCTGGTGTAGTGTCAGTGGACCACAATGCAGAATAAAATTGAGTAATAAATTCTGCTGCTAGACAGAAATAATTATGAGAAAGGCTGTTAGGAAATTAGTTAAAGAATTTCTCAATACTCTGGTCATAGAATCAATCAGAGAAGCAAAAACATTTTTGGAGGGATCAGTTCAAAGCTACATACCATGGCTGGATGAGTCACAGAGCATTTCTTGTGCAGATTCTGGCATTTATACCAGCATTCATGTTCAGCAGCCACTTGGGCCCAGTGAATGTTGATGATGATACTGATGATCAAAACAGTAGTTGGAAGAACAGTGTAGAGCGAGCGTTGTCTGCTATCTAACTATTGCTACACCAAACTTAAATTCTTTACATGGCCTTGCTTATATTCCACTAGAAAAGCTTCCACTCCCCCTTCTTCATCTAATCTTGTCAACGTATCCTTCTATTTCTTTCCCCATCAAGTCTTTATTTAATTTGCCCTTAAATGCATCCATGCCATTCATCTCAACCGCTCCTTCTGGTGGAGAGTTGCAGTTTCTAACAATTTTTAGGTAATAAGAACATCTCTCTTGAGTTCTCTACTGAGTCTCATATTTATTGGTCCTATTTTTAGTCCCCTCCAAAAGTGTAAGCAGCTTCTTTGTAACGTTAAAGAGTACCGTGAGTTCACTTGTTTTCCAGAGAAAAGAGCCCCAGACTGTTTAACCTCTCCTAGAATCACAGTTATCATAGAAATGTACAGCACAGAAATAGACCCTTTTAGCCCAGCTCATCCATGCCAACTGTGATGCGTATTCACAGTAATCCCATTGGCCTGCATTAGTCCCACATCCCTCGACGCCTTTCCTATCCAAGGACCTATCCAAACACCTTTCAAGTAGTGTAATCGTATCTGCCTCACCAATTCCTCTGGCAGCTCATTCTAGATATTCAAGTTAAAAACTTATATCTCAGATTTCCTTTAAATTCTTCCCCTCTCACCTTAAACCTGTGCCCTCTATTTCTAGACTCCCCTGGCCTGGTAAAAAAATTATGACTATCTATCCTATCAATGAGCCTCAGCCTTCTACATTCCAATGAGAATAAACCCAACCAACCCAATCTCTCCTTATGACTTCGGCCCTCCATTCAAGGTAACATCCTGGTGGGTCTCTTCATCACTCTCTCTCTTGCTACCACATGCTTCCAATATTGTGGTGACCAGAACTGCACAAAATACTCTGAGCAGTCTAACTGATGATTTGTACACCTGCAACATGACCTCTCTTATACTCAATGCCCTGACCTGTGAAGGCAAGCATACCAAACGCCTTATTCACGACCATATCCACCTGGGTCATCACTTTCAGGCAACTATGGACTTACACACCCCAAGGTCTCTCTGCACATCAATGTTTCTAACATCCCTGTCATTTATTCTATATGTCCTACCAGAATTTGACCTCCCAAAGTGGATTACCTCACACTTGTCTGGATTAAATTTTATCTGTCACTCTCCACTAAACATTCCAGCTGATCTACGTACCGCTGCATTCTTAGATAACTTCCTTTGCTAGCTATGACTCCACCAATTCCCTAATAGGTATAACCATTCTGTTCTGGTATTATCCTTATAATTGGAGGGGCTTCTACTCCTCATGTCATAATTGGTGTCCTCCCAGAAGAATACCTACTGATGTTCATAGCAGCCAATATTGTTATAAGTTATAGTTCATAACCTTGAATAAGCTAACATTGTGCTTGAGAATATTCTTGTTCAACTGAACACCTTGCTTCAGTGTGACCTGTTCCGATTCAATGGATAATATCCCTTTTGACATAGTGGAGTTTTGAATTGAGCAATGTGTCTTCACCAGAGCAGGGCAGCCTCAAAGCACATCAAAGGGCCTTGTGTTGCTAATTCTGGCTTGCAACTTGATGTGCTTGAGGCTTCTCTAGTGTTGGAAGTGAAATCTTTGAGGCTGTCAAATGAAATGATGATAACATGTGTAGTATTTGCATTCTTATTTAAGGGCACTAATTATAACAGCTCTTCAGACTTCCAGCTTTTTTTTATGTGCTTCATCCCACGCTTTTTCCACCTTTTGATCGAAGTGTGGCTTTTCTGATCTGAGAGAAAACTTCATCATCAATTAACATAACGTATAACAATCCACTGTGAAGTTCAGTGAACTAGTTGACAGTATTTAGTCCAGTTTTGCTTATGGTGGCAGTTTATTTCTCAAGTCCCATTCCTGGGGTTGACTGATAGACACCCTCTGTTTTTTATTTGGACACTGATTCTCTGCATTCATGTTTTATTCTTCAAACGTGTGATAATAATATACGGTTGCTATTGTTGCTGTGTCAAATTGATAAGAATGATAGAATCTGAGTTTCGACCTGTGGACCACTGCTCATTCTGAACATTAGAAGGTTTTTACTGCCAGTTACCCTGTAAACAATCAAACATGTGGGACCTTCCCACTGTGCTTTCTTGAGACTCATTTTCTACTCAAGTTGAAGAGTTTCTTTGCTGCATAACTGGTGTGAATGCACACATCCCAGTTTCTTATTGCATTATGTGATGGGGTAGGTACAAGTGCATTCTCCATTGTCACTCCTTTAGCTGTGGCAAAATGGATAGAAAGTTACACCCAGGTTCGTGATCAGTGCTTCTACCTCACCATCTGAGTGCCTAAGGTTTTTGAAAGTGAAAAGGTAAAAAAAATATCAAATATCATAAACGCAGCACAAGTTCCTGCCTCGGGCAGATATGACCATCAAAATTCTTACATAAATCGTCAGATTTAATAATTAAAATGCCAATTAAATATAAAATCAAAATATTAGATTTTAGATATTATGAACTATAGAATTTACAAATGGATGTTCCAGTAATGGATATCATTTGCAGAGCCTGTGGCATTCTGTAAAATAAGCCATTGTCAAATGCATTCTTCATGAATTTGCAGCTGAATATTGCTCAAAAGTTGAGAGTTTCAGTTCTTAGGCAATTCATGGGATCCTGTGGATGTGGCTGATTTGCATTCGACTTAATGTTACTCGTTTCTGGCAAGCTTTCAAATTAGCAGGGCTGTAATCTTGTTCCTGAAAATTGACTGCACATATCTGCACTGTTCGATTACACATGGCAGCTCACCCCAACAAAGAAAAGAAGTGTGAAAGAAGTTGCAATCATGTTTATAGCAGCTGTTGAATTTCTGTTGAGTTATCTTCAGTTTACTTATTATGGAAACTATTAATTTTACCAGCATATGCCTTGTAACAATTATTTTGTCTAAACACAACAGGTAAGGGGAAGAAGAAAATTGCCTGATGAGTTTGAGAAGATTTAATTAATAATCATCTGTAAAACTGCTATATTAGATGGCTTGTATATTCCAAAAAAGTGTTGATATGTTTACTCCATCTGCCTTACAAATAATTAGAAGTAGTGTACCTGAAGCCTATGAATGCTTGGATTCCACTATGCTTTTGGCTCCCTTTACTCACTCATAACTAAAACCTAGTTTTGCTTTTGCCAGACTACTCAGCTACAAAAGTCATTGTGGCCTTCCTCAAATGATGAGTAACCACTTGGGATGGAAACTGAGGTCTTATCTTTGGACTGCCTGTGCTGTCAAAAGGTCTTATTCACTGTTTCTAAATGTCCCTTGATGATGGGAGACATTTAGCAACACAGTGTCATACAGCCCTACCTATCCACACCAACCATCAAGTACAAATTGGAATTGAAAATCATATAAATAACGTTAAAAAATTGAACACCATTAATATAATTTAAAAGCAATTCATTCAAAACCCCCTTCATCTGATGTTACTTAATTATAACCATTAACGTTAATGAGAATAAAGAACATTCAGCTTCACTTACCTGTTTAATGAAGGTGGGTGACCCCATTAAAGTGAACGTGTCTATGGTAGCTACAGCAGCTGTAAGGCTGGTGTAAAACTGAGGTGCTGGATACAGAAGCCTTCAGTGCACTGACACATATACTGGCATTCTTCAGGGAATTGCCAGCTGGTCATGAGTGTGATCCATTCCAATGTTTATTTTTCTGTTTACTGGCAATTTAACACAGTGAAAATGATTTCTTCTGCTTGCTAGTTGTAGCAGAATCATAAATATGGAATATAACAAATATGTTTGCCATTTTACAATAAACTGTAAACAGAGGAAACCAAAGTGTCCTCATTGTAGCAATGAGAATTTCACAAAGACAACAATCATCATTTTGCAATGTGTAATTAGGAAGTATAAATACTTGAATGCAAGACAGCACCAGGTGACACATTAACATTAAACCACAATGCTAGCAATCAAGCATGAAATCAATTTTCACATAAGTAAATTGGCACTGTTGTGATTTTGGTGCATATGTGATAAATTATTTTTACATGCTGTGCTTTAGAAGCTTTTTATTTCATCCAGAAAGGCATATGCTTACAAATTGAATAGTTCCTATATTGGACTGCCAGACCTGTGCTGTGCACTTAACCTGTGTCTATTCATGCCATTGCATCTGGGACCTGGTATTGGCTCACATTTCCTCTAAAAAAATGCCGTGCACGTTTTGACCGTGCAGTACTTCCTTTCTCTGCTAATGCGCAGCTCATGAAGACTAATAGGTCACCATCACACACCTGCCAGCCCATCCAGGGGCTAATTGACATCAGTGTTCCAGTCTTTTAAGGGCACATCTCCATCAAGGCACAGCACTGCTGCAAGTTTATGAGCTATTGCCTGTGCTGTAATGTCTGCAAGGGATTGTGCAGGGGAAGCATATCCTCTCCTTTACAGACATATCCTTGGGTGAAGAGGAGGATGTACAGCTTTTGCACCAGGGATGATAAGAGGGCTCTGGGAGCAGATATAAAAAAGAAGTGGTAGGTTGTGGCTACTGAAATAGTTCCCAGGTGGGATTTGCCACCTGCCTGGAACAGTGCTGGGAGAAACTTCATGACTTCATTAGATTTGTCAAGGTTGGTGCTCTCACTCATGGAACTGTACCTCACAAATGCAGCCTAACACAGGCACTGACATGCAAGGCTCGCACACGTACATACTAAAACACACACGTTTGCCCATGCGTACACACACACACTACAGCCACCCACAACACACACCCACAATCCCCCCACACCCTACACACACACACATACACACACACATACACATACACGTATACACACACACAAACACACACACACACACACACATACACACACACACAACCTCCCTTTGGCCACCTTAGCAACACAACTCAAAGCATATGGTATATGTCACACACAGGAGAAACAAAGGACTGCAAATGCTGGAACCTAGATGAAAAATATGATGATGTTGGAGGAACTCAGCAGGCCAGGCAGCATCTGTGGAGTAAAGCAGAAGGTCAACGTTTCCAGTTCCAAGAGCATACAGCAGGAGGACAGTGTTCTCCTCACTATGGTGACTGAAGTGACACAGGTCATCACTTCTGCTGCAGCTGAAAAGCTCTTGTGTACAGAGTGTATGCAAGTATCCACAGTACATTTAACAGGCCTCTTTCCCTCTTAGTAATGAGCATTCTGTCCCCTTGCCCCACACAGGAGCACCACTTTGGAGAAGAGAAGCAGGAAGTCACCATGTTATTCTGCCTGACCTAATAAACCACTGAGTCTGATGTTAGTATAGTGGTGGCCAACTAAACAGCTAATAGGAGGAGATAGCTCCAAGAACATCTCCAGCCTCAGTGATGCCTAGGCCCAGCAATGAGTGCTAAAGAAATGACTGATATATTCACAACTATGTTCCTCCAGAACTGCTGAATAAATAATCATCTCATCTTCTTCCTGAGATCTCACCATCAAAGCCAGAATCCAGCCAACTTTATACACTCCAAGTGATACCAAGGAGATGAGAGCACTGGATTCAGCAAAGACTATGGAGATAGACAATCTCCCAGTTGTAGTAATGAGGACCTGCACTTCAGAACTAACCAAACAGTTTGTGCAGTTACAACACTGGCATCTACTTGACAATGTGGAATATTGTCTTAGTACGTCCCATTCACAATAAGCAGGACAAATCCAATGTGGCTAATTACTGCCTAATCAGCCTAATCTCAATCATCAGCAAAATAATGGAAGTCATCTCCACAGTATTATCAAGTGGCAATAACCAACTTGCCAATGCCCAGTTTGGGCCACTGGACTGCAGGTATCATCACAGCCTTGTTCTAAACATGGACCAGAGAGCTGATTTCCAGAGAGAAGGTGAGAGTGACTGCCCTTGACATCAAGGCAGTGTTTGATGGAATGTGCCATTGAGGAACCCCGTTGAAATTGAAGTCAATGGGCATCAAAGGGAAAATACTCCAGTGGCTAGTCATACCAACCATGAAGGAAGATGTTTGTAATTGTCAGAAGTCCACCATTCCAGGCACAGAACGTCGCTCAGGGCTGTGTTCTAGGCCCAATGGAGCAAGGTCAGGGGAGGGGAGGGTAAAGGTAGAAGGTGATAAGTGGGGACACGAAGGCTACAAGGAATGGAATCTGACAAATAAGGAAGGTGATAATGGGTACCATCTAAGGGAGAGACGGACAGATAGAATAAGATGGAAGAGGGGATCCAGGAGATCCAGAAGCTCTAGAGAGTGTTGTAGAACAGAGAGACCTAGGGGTGCAAAGTACATAGTTCCCTTAACCTGGTGGCACAGACCAGGTGGTGAAAAAGGGATATGGCTTGCTTGTCTTCATCAGCAGAGGCAATGAGTATGAGAGTTGGGGCATTATGTTACAACTGTACAGCTGAGACTGCACTTGGAGTATTGTGTGCATTTCTGGTCTCCATGCTATAGGAAGGATATGATTAAGCAAGAGAGGATGCAGAAAAGATTCACAGGATGTTGCCAGGATAAGGTAAGACAAGATAAGCAAGATAAGATAAGATACCTTTATCAGTCACATGTACATCAAAGCACACAGTGAAATGCATCTTTTTGTGCAGTGTTCTGGGGGCAGCCCACAAGTGTCGTCACGCTTCCGGCGCCAACATAGCATGCCCACAACTTCCTAACCCGTACGTCTTTGGAATGTGGGAGGAAACTGAAGCACCTGAAGGAAACCCGCACAGACACGGGGAGAATGTACAAACTCCTTACAGACAGTGGCCGGAATTGAACCCAGGTCACCGGCGCTGTAATAGCGTTACACTAACCACTACACCACCGTGCCGGACTGGAGGACTTGAGTTATAAGGAGAGACTGGATAGGTTGGAACTGTTTTCCCTGGAGTGAAAGAGGCTAAGGGGTGAACTCACAGAGGTTTATAAAATCATCAGGGGCATGGATAGGTTGGATGGTCATAGCATTCTTCCCAAGGCAGGGGAGTCTAAATCTAGAGGGCATAGGTTTAAGGTGAGAGGGGAAAGATTTAAAGGAGACCTGAGGGGCAAATTTTTACACAGAGGTTGGTGGGTACATGGAATGAACTGTCAGAGGATTTGGTTGAGGCAAGTACAATTATAACATTTAAAATACATTTGGAGAGGTACATGGATTGGAATGATTTAGAGGGATATTATCCAAATGCAGGCAAATGGGACTAGCAGAAGTAGGCACCTTGATTGGCATGGACAAGTTGGACCAAAGGACCCATTTCCATGCTGTATAATTCTATAACTCCATGACACTATGACAAAGCAGCCCACTTAATTGGCACCCAAGCAACAATCTTAAACATTCATTCCCTCCACCACTGTCACACAGTGGCTGTAGGATGCACCAGCTACAAAATGCAGTGCAGTTACTCATCTACACTATTCTGAAAGCACTTTCCAAACTGACGAGAAGGATAAGGGCAGCAAGTAAATAGGAACACAACCAGCTACAGGTTTCTCTCCATCCTGACTTGGAAATATGTCATGGTTCTTCATCGTCACAGAGTCTAAATCCTGGAACTCCCTGCCCAGCTGCTCTCTGGATAGGCTGCAGAAGTTCAGGAAGGTGGCTCACCACTCCATTTTCAAGGGCAGTCAAGAATGGGCAATAACTGCTGGCCTCACCAGTTTCACCTCTATCTCAAAAATGAATGTTAGAAAAAATATCAGGAGCATCAAGGTTAAATAGGCTGGGGTAGAAGTGGGTGTTTCACATGTAGGGACACCTGGCACTATGGGACTATGGTTAGGTCAGAGATATAGGGAAGGTAGTGTGACAGCTGCCAGGAAGGGAAAGATTACATATGAGTTCTGTCCTGGAGGATCTGGCTGAGGGCCAAACTAGGGTAACATATGTAGAAAGGCCAGTTGGAAAAGCATATGGAACTGATTGGCACGTTGCCTACTCTGGCTGACAGAGGTGAGAGGGCCAAGGGTACACACCTCAGTGCCAGGCATTACTGGTATCTCTATAGTCAGCAGCTGATGGGGCACACAAGGCAATTAAGGAGGGCATCCAAGATATCATGCTTCAGTGGAATCTCACGCTGCCCTGATTAAAAACTGAAAAGCAAATCAGCAGGGGCAGCACAGTGGTTCAGCTAGGGGAGCCACTCACTGGCTCACGGCTTCAGTGACCTGGGTTCAATCCTGACCTCAGGTGCTATCTGTGAGGAATTTGCACATTCACTTGTGATGACATGGGTTTCCGATGGGTGCTCCAGTTTCCTCCCACCTCCTAAAGCTATGCAGGTTGGAGGTTAATTGGCCATTGCAAATTGCCCCTTGTGTGTAGGTGGGTGGTAGAATCAGAATGGAGTTGATGGGGATGTGGGGATAATGAAATAGGATGTAAATGGGTTGTCTGATGGCTGGCATGGACTCATGTCGTATGATTCAATAACTCTAAAACACTGCAGATGCTAGAAATCTGAAATAAACAGAGAAGCTGCTGGCAATAGGCAGCAGGACAGGCAGCATTGGTGGAGGGAGAAAAAAACTTTAATGTTTCAAGTCAATGACCCTCCATTGGAACTCAGTTACAGAGAATGGGGATGTGTGTGGGGTGGCGGAGGTAGGGGGAAGATCTAGAGAAAATGGATGATTCAGATGATGTTGGGGTCTGCTATTGGTAAACACTTGATAATTATAGTTAACCAGAGGAGGTGCAAATATAGGGAGAACAATTGGAATAGAGGAGACAGGGTAAAAAACAGAATGGATCAATTGCTAGCTATCTGAAATAAAGGAGAATGCTGGCAAAGACCAACAGGTCAAGCAGCAGATATGGAAAGAAACTGAGTTAATGCTACGTGTTGACAACTTTATATTAGAACTGTCTAGTTCTGACACAAACTGGATTGGCTAGTTATCTAAAATTGTTGAATTCAGTATTGTGTTGAGGTCTGCAGCATGCCTAGGGAGAAGATGAGGAGCTCTTCCTCAAACTTATATTGGGCTTTGATGGAACAGTGGAGAGACCAAAGACAGAGAGGTCAGAATGAGAGTAGGATGGAGAGTAAAAGTGACAGGCAGCTGAAGACTCAGGGTCATCCTTGCAGACTGAATGGAGATGTTCTGCAGAGCAGCCACCCAATCTGTATTTGTTTTCTCCAGTGCAGAGGAGAACAATCAGAGCTAGGCTTGGTGTCACCTAAGGGCTTACAGAAGTTCCCAAAACGCAGAGAAACAACAACTGGGAAAACACTTACAACATGACTGAGCTTTGTACTTGCTGATTATGTGTGATGGTATGTGCTTGGAGACCTTAATGGCAGCAGTATGATCTAGGTCATAGCAAATACAGAGCCTAATGGATTCATGAGCATGGGAGATTTTGAGTAGTCATAAAGTCAAAAGATGCTTCCCTGTCTCAATGCTCCTCCTGGCGCTGCCTCACGGGGAATGGCCCATGGACAGCAACTGCAGAATGCAAGACCTCAGTTCCAGGTGATGCAATCATCTGGCCTGACACATTAGGTCTGCTTATAGTCATCCATCAATGACCCTTCATCAGAATTGGAAAGTGAGATATTAAGAGTGTTTTAAATTTTGTCTTAAACAGTGAAGGCCAAGGTTATCCAGGTGACATAATTGTCTTCTAAGAGTGGGAAATGAATACTAGTTAATCATAGTTGATCTGTCTAGGGGAGTGTAAATAGAGGAAGGTAAATGAAGGCAGTTTGGAGAGAGAAAAAAACAGCATGCTGGAAATGTTAGACACAGAGCACAACAGTTTCTGGTAATCAAAAATAATAGAGAATAAGACAGTGTGATAGTTGATATTTATTATGTGGCCACTATCACTTAAGCTGTTTGCGCCAGTATTGCAATCAATCTTCACATTAAGGCCATATGTGGATTCACTCTCTTATCTACTTTACAAACAAAACGACTGAAAACACACTATGACTGCTTTACTGTCTGCTTTGAATATTGACATTGTTGGCATTAGTTGGCTAGAAATCAAACAGACACAAAAAAAAGCCTGTCTTAGGTTCCAATGAGACACCTACCATCTGCCAGCCTTGTGATACAGCAATATGTTGTTCGATTATGGAGAGTTTGTAGTCTTGGGGCAAGAACAAACATCACTAGTGAGCTGTGTGTTGGTGATGAGAGACTTCTGCCAAGGAGTTAATGAAGCTATAACCTTTCATTACTTCTCAATGAACTAAACAATAAGGAGAAATTTAACATATTTTCAGAAGATTTTAGATCTGTCTAAAACAAGTCTTCCTGTAACTGATTTACTTTGAATTGAAGGCAATCAGATTTTTTTTGCTTCTTGACTTTGAAAATCACTTTGTATAATTGACAGTAAACATGCTAATGCCCAAGTCAAGTCCCAATGAAAGTAATAATAATTATTATGTAGACTCCAAATCTCTGCAGTTTGTAAATCACTAAGTGCAAATGCCAGTAAGTGACCTGTGTTAACAAATACTTGCATTGCACCATTTTTTTTCCAAAGCTCACTGTCCATTTATGGTTCTTCATTTTTACCTTTGGGGGTTTATTACCAATATCAATTAATGAGCCTCGCCTTATGTACATTTTAAGACAGTTTTGAATAATTAAGGGAAACCTGCCACTCACCTTTACACACAGCAAAAGCATTCCAAGTGCCGGGCTCTTAAAAAGCATTAGTCTCTTAAATCCAACTCAAGGTACCCCAGGATCCTACTGTATAAAGAAACTTTTTTCTAAAGCCAATCAGTCCACACTAACCAGTATTTGTTCATAGGCCAACCTACTTCTTCACCTTCAGTCAATATAGTTCAATCACTTCTCTCTCCAGAAATGCATCCTATTGCATCCTGATCCAGTACCCCCTGACTGCTTCCACATTATTCCTGCCTAGCTCTTTGTATGACTTTATGGAGTTTATAGAGTTTCAGTTTGAGAATATTCCATCTGAATTCACTACTCATCCCCAGCTATTTCATTCTGTGATAAAAATAAAGTAAATCCTACAGATACCCATAGGTTAGGCAACATCAATGGAAAGTTAATATTCAAAACGCTTCACGTTAACTGCATTCCTGTTACTATGGCGGATTGGCTGGTTATAAAAGACTAATGATACTAACAGAGTTTGTTTTATCAGCACAATGCTTAGCATATAAACCATCATTTAAAGATATTAATTCACTTAATACAATACTTTGCCTTAACTGTTTTGGACTATTTCTGTATTGGTAACAATGATGGCTTGTATTGTGAGGCTATATGTTGAGGAAATGCTATTTGCAGACGGAGTGAAGATAATTGGGTTACTTCACTGTTATTCAGGTTTGCTAGCACTTACTTTGGAACTATCTTCCACACTGCAGTTATCTGGTAAAATTATCTTGCTTTCATTGGGAGAAGTTGCTGTAATTCTGACCATTCTTTAAATCAAATATCTTCCAAGTAAATTAAGTTCTTTCCTGTGAGCCCATATAACATATAACATATAACCCACCTTGCCTACAATGGGCGACACCATAGAAACAGTTATTTTTATTGTACCCAGACTGGTTCCCACCTTTCCTACTTTAGATCAGTGATTATACTTCAGAAGTTACCAATCTAGCATCAGTTTTGGCTTTTTTCAAACGCCAGCAAGGTAACAACTAAATTGCTTAGTATTTAAATAAACAAGGTGGTTATTATCTGCTAAACAGAGACAACATTGGGAAAGTACTAAACAAAGCAATTTGTGACGATTTGAAGTCATGAAATATAAATGCAAGTCTTTCTTTCCTTGTTTTAACTCCTGCAATATTTCCTGCAAAACTGGCTCTCATTTGAAACCTTGAGTAAAAAGAAATTGTACTTCACTAATCAGGTGCAACACACAAAATGCTGGAGGAATCTGGTTTCTCTGCAGTTGTGTTCCATTTGAGAAAGGGAACTACTCAAGCAACACAACTGCCTGTCAAGGCGGTTTAGTTCTTTCCTAATGTTGTCTCTGTTTAGCAGATAATAATCACCCTGTTTGTTTAACTACTAAATAATTTAGTTGCTACTTAGCTGGCATTTGAAAGAAGCCAAAACTGATGCTAGATAGGCAATATCATCTCAGTGCTTGTTCTCCGGTTTCTGTAATTACCTTGTTCTGGTTGATCTCATTTTAACACTTCTTATATTCAGCCATGGGATATGGGCATCACTGGGTGCAAATTTATTTCCCTTCTAACTGTCTTAATAGGGCACATCAAAGTTATCCATAATTGCCAAGGAATTCAGGTCACGCATAGTTTCATGGTCACTAGCATTTCACTCCAGACTCATTTCATTACTTGAATTTTTCCTCAGCACCCATGGTAAGATGTGAACATGTTTCCAGAACAACTGCTCAAGCCTTTGGATACTTGTCCAATAATTTATGCATGGTGCTGCAGCAACCCCCAAGATCACAGGAATCCACGTACAATGTGAAAAAGGGGCAACCTGCTTGTGAGTTCCTGCTTTTCCATTAGCCAGCGACATCTCCAAAATTAGCATATCTTTTATGGACTGGGCCTCAGTGTCATTAACTTCTGACTTGCATCAACAGCCTGTGAATCAGTTTGAATGATTCACAATGCAAGAGGTCTATTTTAATCCTAAACCCTATAATAAACTAAATAAAATGCCATATACTCCACATAAAACAGAGAGCACTATATAAAATACAGTGAGATCCATCTGAAATAAAAAAATTCTTTCATAGGTAAATGCATATTTGTTAGTGATGGGCAGAGGGTCTACACGTGCTTGAAGTGAAGGTTTTTCATGTGACTCTTCCGCAGTAATATTCTGCTGAGCACACATTGTACACAATGGAATTAGCCAATATATTGCTGACAGAGCTAAACAGATAGGTCATGGGTCACAGGAGATGTAGGGATTTGTTTCAAAGATGATAGGACAAATGGGCATATGGCTATTCAGACCTTGAGCTGGAAATGGTAAAGATGGGTAATTCAAGAATTCAGCTGGGCATTTAAGGTGGTCATGACTTGAGAATCAAATCAGAGCATTAGATGAAATGAAGTGGGAACAGGGGGTCACTGGCATGATAGTACAGGCATTAGTAGTGACAGACCAAATGACATCTACAGTGAAGAAGGGTTGGGGTGGTCTTTTGAGGAAAAGCACTTGCAATTGCCACGAGGTAGGTAAAGCTGATCCCCTGTCAGCAGCACAGAAGCATGATTCATTTGTCTTCCAAAGAACTTCTTTTCTATTAGGTATGTGCGAATGAATTTTGCGTAACTGATGTCAAAGTGTGCAGCGCATGCTATTTCACATCTCTGTGAATGGCTGGCAGCCTCTGTGCATGTCAGACAAAGGAGTCTAATGAGCTACACATGGCCCACACAGAATGTTCGCATTTAGTTGAATATCTTTTCCCTACAGATTCTGCTACGTGATAGTATTTCCTGAGAAATATATACAGATGAAAATGATATAAAATGAACTGTGTTCTTACAATATCAGTGGGATCTTCAGGTGGATGACTTGAATTAGTTTTCAAATTTATTCAAAGATTTTGGAAGAGCATAGTCACTGCAGTATTTCAACTGCACACTGGGGGATGATTTTCATGTGCTGATTAGTCAAGACCAGCAGATTTAAGTGTTTTTTTTCCCCCTTGGGCATAAAATAGGTATATAGATGCTCTTCAATGACTTTCAAAGGATTTGATTGAGCAAGCGTCAGAAAATCAAAGTACAAGGTAAATTGGATAGTGCTGGAAATGTGTGCCAGGATCATAATGTGCAATTAAATTGCACCCATTTAAACCAGTGCAAGCTGTGCATGAAATTTGTGCTGCTTGCTCATTATCATCATCTCAGCAACCAGCCAGCACTAACCATGCTGTTGATTGCCTAAGGGCAATTTTGTTAGGGGCCAGTATTAGTTTAAGCTGGCTTGCACTGATTAAAGACAATCTGCACTTTTTAGAGAGCAATAAAAGCAGAAAATGCTGGAAAACCCCACATGGTTAGGTAGTATCTGCAGAAAGAGAAACACATTCAATATTTCAGGCCAGCAACCCTTTGAATGGTTATTGACCCGAAACATTGACTGTTTCTCTTTCACAGATGGTGTCGGACCTACTGAGTTTTTCCAGCATTTCTGCTTTAATTCAGAGTACTAGCACCTGTAGTTTTTTTTTACTTTCCTCTTAGAGTGGGAGTATGTCGTGGCTTGAATCAGTGGTGGAAGTCACTATCAAGGCCATTATAACTTGCTGAAAGAGAAATCCACCCAACTTCCCATCACCCATGAAAGGTCGTTGACCTGAAATGGTTGACCAGTAATGTTAACTTGGTTTCTCTCTCTACAGATTCTGCCTAGCTTGCTAATGATGTGCAAATTATGGACAATCATCAGCTGAAGGCACAAGAGATTCTGCAGATGCTGGAATCTGGAGCAACACACACAAGATGCTAGAGGAAGTCAGCAGGTCAGGCAGCATCTGTGGAGGGAAGTAAACAGTTGACATTTTGGGTCAAGACTCTTCGTCAGGACAGGTCTCAACCCCAAACATCGATTGTTTATTTCCCTCCATGGATGCTACCTGACCTGATCAGCTTAAGGCAGCAGTGGTGATTCTATAATGGAGACACAAGAGACTGCAAATGCTAGAATCTGGTACAACAAACAATCTGCTGGAAGAACTCGTGTGGGCTTTTGACCCAAAATGTCGACAACTCCTTTCCCCCTACAAATGCTGCTTGACCCGCTGAGTTCCTCCAGCAGATTGTTTGGTGATTCTGTAATGATCACTCAGCACCACTCATTGAGATTGCTAACAGTAGTTGGGCTAGAAACTGGGTATGAAAGTGGAGAATCACTGGGCACAAATGGCCTCCAACAAGAGCAGGAGGAAAGGATGGTGTGGGTGCTATCTGCCCAGGGTGAGATTGCACTCAAGAGATCTTCAAGAGGTATCACAGCTGAAGTTGCTGGAAAGGAACTTCAGCCACAAGTTCACTACTATGTCCGGGAAGAGGAGGACACATCAGAGATGCTCTAACCATGGCGATCTTCAAGAAATGAGACAAATTCAATTATGGTAAATATAGAGGGGACTCCCTGCTCCCTACGACAGGGAAAGCAATTGCCAGGGATCTCCTCAATTGCCTGCTTCAACTGGGCAACAAGGTGCTCTCCAAATTACAGAGAAGATTCCATCCATGTGCAGGCAGAGCAGACATAATCTTCACCATGCATCAGCTCAAATGAAATGCAGGGAGCATCATCAACCACTAAACATTGTCTTTTTCTAATCTCTCAAAAGTCTTTGCTCTGTCAAATGCAAGGGACCATGGAACAACCTTCTCAATTTTGGCAGTTGCAGAAATCTAACTCCATCTTATATTTGCTACATGATGGCAAGCAAGCCATCATTTTAACCAATGGAGGTCCACTTCAGACCCTACTCTCAGTTGTAACAAATTCTTTAATACTACTATATAATCATTAATAGTCTTATGTGATCATTTTTAGCTGCACGGCTAACAAGTAAACCTCCACAAAGGAAAAGAAGCCAACTGTGTTGTGATCACCAGTCCATTGGAAGAAGGGAAGTAAAACCAGACTGCTAATTCAACTGAGATCGGAAGGTAAGGGTCACCTAATTCTATGCAGTTGCAAAGTCTCTAAATTAGGAAATTGAAATGGGAACAACGAGCAGATGTGTCCTGTTTATACAAGTCTTGGATGGATGATCTCAGAATCATGAGGGTACTAGAGAGGGACAAGTCAACAAATATTCTGGAAGACTGGTAGAAACATATAACTGCCTCCTTTCTCACCTGGTTCTGTTTGCCTTCTCACCATGGGAATGGTAGACAAAGAGAAGAATCCTGGAAATGAAGGTGCACCACCTTTTCTTCTACCTGTAGGCTTCAAAAAGTATCACTAGGTCTGGAAAAACACCAATTCTAAATCTGTCAGCAGCAAAGCTGCAAGTAATTTGATTGTCCCTTTCAAAAGAGCTGATCGAATGGCTTAGGGTGGTCCTTTCATCTGAAATTTTGATTATCCTTGTGTATTGAACATGTGTCAGCTGCATTGCTGATACATACTTGGACATAGCTGGTCTCAAATCAGGATGACATTCGGCATTGGAATGTTGCTCACACTAGCTTCAATCTAAATAGGGATGGGGATGAGGATGACTCTTGGCACAAATAGGCATGTGTAAGCATGAGATGCCATACTGGAACCAATCAGCACCCACAGTGCCCACACAGTGGGTGCTACATGACCAAAGTTTGCAGAAAGCCTTTCACTTACATACAATACTGACCAGAATGCTTCAAGCTTGGCTTTTGATTGGCAGTAAGAGCAGTACTGCTCTCTGACTTTAGAATTCACAAGAGGTACAGAATCTCTAGCAATTCAGCTGCTCACATTATAACTATCACAGCTGGAAAAATTCTGGGATGTTACATCTTTCAATAGCAACCTGCCAATCAAGATAAAATACTTTATTCTGCAGCCATATTATACAGCAGAATTTGGTTTATTTATTAATCTTCTAATTTAGATGATGGAGTATAATGTTCTTGGTTTCTTGCTCAAAAATCTCTACAATATTTGCTCAGAATTTTATGCTTAAATATTTATTACATCTTTTCCCAACATATTATCCATCATAATTTTGGGTTGGATTAAATATATTTAAAAGTGGAAGGAAATCAAAAGCGTTATTCTTCATGCAAAACTTTTTCAAAATATGGAAGACAATACTTCCAAGTACTTATTTTAGTCAATTTAATTACAAATTTCTATGAAATTAGATATATCTAGAATTAGAATGTTAGTGTCAGTCATTGATCATGAATTTACCAGATTGTTGCAAAAACCCATTGGTTCATAATTTTAATGAACAAGATCATTTGGCCCTTGCCTGGTCTGGCCTAAGTGTGACTCCAGACATACAGTAGAGTGGCTGACTGTGAACTGCCCTCTGAAATGGCCAAGCAAACCAAGGGCAATTAAAAATGGGTATTAAACACCCACATCTCATAAAAAAACTTTAAAAGAACATTCTTAAAGAGCTGCAGGAATAATATGTTTGGCCTTTGGAGACTCAAGGCTGAGATGGAAGTGGGGGGAGGTCATCAGAAGATTTACACTTGCTTGAGAAGGAGGTTGGCTAGCTAAAGAGTGATACCTTGTGGTTCAGGAGAAGTGGGCACAGTGCAGATTATGGGCCCTGTCAGGAAGTTGAGGGATCAGGGATCAAGGAGTTGGTGGGGGGCTTGGGGTAATTGGGGAGATCAGGGTCAGGATGCAACAAAACGCCACAAAACGTTGGGTGGGAGCATACTGTTGTTTAGCCAGCCATTCTCTATGACACTGCCAGCTAACTTCAATGGATGGTTCAGCTCGGCATTCAGTCTGAGCAAGAGTCTAAACATACTGAGCTAATAAGCTGCATGCATTGCCTAATGTGGCTGACCTTGATTGAAAAGTGCAGGTTTGGTTTTTTTTTATTTTTAATTAATCGTAATATTTTATTTAATTTCTCACGTTATCTCATGGCTCTTCATATGATCATTCAGGTACTCTTTAAATCTTCTGATTTATTTTCCGCAAAAGCTCTAAGCCTTCACTAAATGTTCTCAGACAATGATCAGAACCTTTGCTCCTTTTAGAATGCTCAAGTCAGCAGCCTGAATATGAACATTTCTCTTTTAATGCATTCATTTAATATTCCACTATTCACTACTTCAAAAGGAATAGTTACCCAAAGTCATCTGAATGAGGTCATAATTTGATTGCATGGTGCTTATTGAATATGTATTTTGGAAGGAGTGAATCATGTTGGTGATCACTTCTGCACTTGTCAGGAAACTAGATTAGGCACTTCCTGGCATGAGTCATTCTTGCACATCTGGAACTTTACTCCCCCTGCTATCAGCCAGATCTTCTAATAACCAGCACCTACTCTGCCCCCTACCTCCCATTCCCTGGCCACAATCTCCCCAACCCCAACCCATTCAGACTCCCACTCAATCATGGACTGTGCATTTTCCTTCACACATTCTGCAATGCACCAAGAAAAAGGTGCAAATCTGCATCAATAGTGTCTAATGTCCCAAAATTTGCAGCAGCAGGCCCTTTTCTGAAGTGATTGTCAGTGCACCATGCAACAACCATAGCACACACATAACAACACACTATAATTTCTAGGCCACTGTTTGTCTGCTAACCTGGCCAGTGCTAATTTCCGTTCTTGATTTGTAGTATTAGCTTTTTACCAAGTGTGAGCTGAAAATCCAAAAGAAGCTTCCTTTCCCTTAACTTTTATTGCTTTACTTTATGATATTCACCTTCACAAGGAGTATGGTTAAATGAAAATTCAATGATCTATTTCAGATTACATCATGGCTAATAAATAATAATTGCATGACCAGTTAGAATACTTAGCTGGGTCCATTTTGGACTGTAAACTCCAACGAAGGGCTGTAAATTTATCTCTGGAGTCAAATCCATAAATGACTTAATGCAGAAATCTATCTGCATCTTAGAAAGACTTGGCAAGGTCCTTTATCTATGTCTCAATATAAATCAAAATTTAAAATGTCCTTTATCAACACATAATCAGCATGAACTTCACAATAAGCAGTTTCTGTGAACTACCTCCATCAGATCAAATTAAATTCAAACAGAAGGTTTACATTTTGTGACATTTGACTTACAAGATAAAAAGGCGACAGAATAATTAGGTTATTCCACATGTCATGCTCTGCTCCCGCCTTATCTAACTTTGCTTAAATAAAATATCAGCCTGACATTGGAAGTTAGATAATATTCAATATATTGTATGACAGGTAGAGTAACCTCTCATTACTCACTGACATTGTTGTTGAGTTGCCTGTGCAGTGGCTGAAAAAGTATAGCAGAGGGACGTCTTATAAGTTAATCTGCTATGATTATTGCCAAGGACTTTTTCCTGTTAACTATATAGAAAGAAGAATACAAAATGCTGGAGATTGTCAACAAGTCAGGCAGCATCTGTGGAAACAGAAACAGAGTTAATGTATCAGATCAATGGCCTTTCAGCTTTTTTTATTTCAGATTTCCAGCATTTGTGGTTTTGTGCTTTTTGATTAAATATACCAAGCCTCAGTTGCACATAGTAAATGGAATGATGGATTTTAGTGGTAAAAGGCATAATCATGATGAAGAATATTTAAACCTAGGGGGGCATTAAGCTACAACCCATTTTTTTCCAATGCTTCCAACAGAATGAAGTCCAACAAATTCTTTGTCCAGAACTTCTGTCACCACAAGAAAAGCCAAGACAAACTGCAACACATTCTTCTCTTGGCCACCACTTTAATGCTACATGTTCTTTTCTTCACAACATGCTACTTTATGAATGTTGGGGGGAGATATGTGGAGGTGGGGTTAAGGAACATTATAGAGATGGGTGAAAATTCTATACATACATTATTGCAAAGTTCAGTCGATGCTTCTTCATTTTTAGGAGGAGGCAGTACAAAGCAACATTGTAGCTTTCTGCAATTGAAGGACTGGTGCTTTGGAGGACAAGACCGGAGATGGAGATGCAGGGTATGTGGGCTCAGCTCTATTTCTACAACACTGATCCTTCTTTAACACTTCATACTATTTACTCCTGCTGACACTAACAAAAAAAAGCCTCCAGCAGTTTAATTTCATGAAGGTTGCTTCCTATAATGTCTTTTTGAGAACATCCTCCTTACAAGTTGTACTTATGTATCTGCAACTGTTGTTAAAAGACGGTTCTAGGATCTTCTCAGCAAAACTCAATCATAAGATAAGATTTCTTTATTAGTCACATGTACGTCGAAACAGACAGTGAAATGCATCTTTTGTGTAGAGTGTTCTGGGGGCAGCCCGCAAGTGTCGCCATGCTTCCGGCGCCAACATAGCATGCCCACAACTTCCTAACCCCTATGTCTTTCGAATGTGGGAGGAAACCGGAGCACCCGGACGAAACCCACACAGAGACGGGGAGAACGTACAAACTCCCTACAGACAGTAGCGGGAATTGAACCTGGGTCGCTGGCGCCATAATAGTGTTACGCTAACTGCTACACTACCGTGCCAATCAGCTCTCTACCATTACAGTTATTCATAGTAGGTATCCATCTCGAGAAATTTATACCGACAGTTCAAAAGTAGCACACAAGATGATCAGCCAGGGTTGAGTGATTAAATGAGTAGAAGCAGAGATAGGTAGTTAAGCAGGGATGTTAAATAGCTTCGAGGGGCCAAGAAACTGAGATTATTTGGAGAGGCCATGAAGTCAAATCCTACAGGCTCAACTTTTCAAAGGAGCACAAGATATTATTGCAGCGACCGGAGGAAAAATCACCCAGTGAATGGTGAGTGAGATCCAATAGCCCTCTCTTCTGGAGGCTGATGTACAGTATCAAAAGCATGCAGACAAGTTTTTAATGTGTCAGTTTCAGGACCATTTACAGACTAATTCCATGTATGGAGGCTTTCATGGCTGTCTTGGCAAATCTCCTGCGTGTTTCTGGTGTTACTTGTCATTGGACAAAATCAATGAATATCTAGCCAAATAAGAAGTCTGTGTAAAAGTAAAATGATCTGGGAAATGTAATTCTGGTTTTAATGATGATGCCCTCTGATTGAGTAAGACATTGGAAAATCCTCCTAAGGCAGTGGTCTGTCCTGTGAAAATCTGGAGGATGCATGGACCTCTTTTTATATGAGAGTGCAGCTGGGAGCAAACATTCTGGAACAATGGACATCAACATGAAGTTTACACCTTTTTGTACTGAAATAATTAACACCTTCTTCATGTTCCTCTTCCAGTAATTACGATGGTGTCCTTAGACTCCACGTCCAGCAAACCCAGAGAGGTGGAGATTAAAGAGAAGTGAGGAGACAAAGGTCTTTAATTTTTTGCAGAGGTATTTGTCCAGGGTTTAGCACTGCACTCCAAGGACTGATAATGGACTGAGCCAAGCAAATGATCTAGATTAGATAATTGAGTTTCTTCAGATCTGATTAGGCAACCAAATTTGACTGCACCTTACTAGAACCAACCACAATCAGTCTTAGGAAAAGAAAACACATGCTGTGATACCTCTAAATTCAGGGGCGCTCTTTAGGTTAATTAGTTCCCTCCTTGCTTTATGGACATGTAGTTATGTCCTACACAGTTGAAGTCAATCCTGGGATGTTCTATGGCTGAGGTGATCAGAGATGTTGAATATACTCTATAAGCTTCTGTACCATGATAAAATACATGGGCAGTCTTTAGAACAGGATACTTGCTGGTCCATATGTAATTCTGTACTCACATTTTATAAATTTGGTTCAAATCAAGTAGGAATGAGCAATGAATGTTGAGCTGTGATGACTAATCCCATGTAAGAATATAAAAATATTATAATCTGACTCTCAAAAGCAGTTTTTTTCTTCTAGACTTGGTTGTCAGGGGCTTTCTTTTTTTTTAACCGTGCAGAAGCAGAACCTAACACTTGACTATTTAGGAAGCAACTTCCATAAAGCAAACCTGCTAGGCCAGTTCATGGAATAATTAAGAGATATGAGTCTGGAGTCATATATAGACCAGGCATATATGGTCTATGTATAACAGCATAAAGGACTTTATTGAACCATATTATCAATCAGAATACAATAATATATTGTTTGACAGATGAAATAGATTGCCTATGAAATAGATCTTTTTTTTATTCATACAGGTGTTGTAGGTTTTCCTAACAAGGTCAACATTACTGCCATCCCTAATTGTCCTCAAGAAGGAAGTGATGAGGTAACACCTTGAACCACTGCATTCAGGAGAGAAGATGTGGCCTGGGGCAGATCAGCAATATCAGAGTGAATAGTGGAGCAGGCTTGAGGGGGAGAGTGGCCTGCTCCTTCTCTTACTTTCTTATGTTCTTATGAATGTCCTCCCACAATGTGATTGGTTGGGATGGTCCATAATTTTGACCAGGCATGGTGAAGGAGCAGCAGTTTTTTTTTCCAGACCAGTACAATGTGCAAGTTGAAAGTAAGTTTGGATTTCTGTTCTCCTGATGATGTTGTCCTTCTTGGCTTCCAGGTGGATAGGAGATGCCATTAAAGAAGACCTGTCAAGTTGTTGCACTGCATCAGAAAGATGAATTGTCTCATAGCCACAGTGGGTTTGGTGGTGGAGGGAGTGAGAATTTAGACAGGTGGTTGTGTTACCAATCAAGCAAATTGCTCTGTCTTGGATGTTGCTGGGTTTCTAGGCAAATGAACAATATTTCTTCACAGGTCTGACAGATCAGCTTGCTGGATGGGCATCCAACCCACCACCTTAAACATTCACTCCTCTACTGCTACCACAATGTGACTGCAAACTCTCCCACCTAAAGGAGGAAGAGTAGCAAATTACCAATGGTTCTTTGACAACACCTCCCAAACCTGGAAGGGCAAAGGCAGCATCTGCGTGAGAACACAACCACCTACAGATTCTTTGACAAATCACACACCTATATCTTCACTTGAAAATATATTGGCATTCTCTCATCTTTGCTGGGTTAAAATAAACTTGCTATTTTGGAAGTGCCTCCATTACTTGGACAGCAGTGGTTCAAGAAGTTGGCTCATAACCAGCTTCAGAGGATGGGTGATAAACACTGGTTTTGTCAGCTAACTTGTATTTTGTAAATAAATTAATATGAATGTGATTTTAGAAGAATCTTTTGTGGCAAGAAGCTAATTCTTAAACAGTGAAGCAGTTTTTGGTTGCAATATCATGGCCCATGGTTTTTCTTTATTCTGTGGTGATTGACTACTCAGCATAAATGTATTTTGAATAAGCTGCCTCCAGCTGCAACGACAAATGAAACATTGCAGAGATAAATGTATGCATTTTCTGCCACCCATTTGTTTCATTTCATAAAAACGTTAAAAAAAAGAACCTTGTTTCTTTCAGAAATTTGAAATGTATGTGAATGTTCGCAGTGAAATTTCTGTGAAATCTTGGCAGTTTAGTTCTGAACTATCTAAAAATAACTCAGTAATATTACAGCAAAGGGGCAACCATAATCAACAACATAGCCACGTCTAAAAATACATTCAGATTAATGAGTAGTGTAAGGTTCACTTCTGAGTGTAAAGAGAAAAACTAGCTGACTCAGTGACTGAGAGTGGAAGTATTTTCTTCATAAAAAAGAACTACAGGTCATGAATATTTCAGAGTGCTTGAATAATGACAGAGCTTTGCAAAGTGAAGGACACTTGGATCTTGCTTTCATTGCTTCAGTACTCCGTTTAAGGCATTCTTTTTGGCAAATAGCATCAGCAGAGTCCTTCAATATCTTTTCAAATAAACTCTGATACTGCAGTTTGTAATGAATTCAGCAATAATAAGCAAGCAGTTGAATCTATATCTGAAGTTTACTGCACCAGCAATTGTTATGACATAAAGTAATGTATGGCTTTTGCATGCATTCTCATTCATCATTATGATTAATCCAATTTTTGAAAGCTTTTTTAATAGTAGCAAATCATACCCATGAATTTTATTTGAAAATAAACTTCCAATTTGAAGGGATACAATGAAAACACATGGGTATATTGCAACAGTGTTTTAAATAGTGCACCACATGCAGAAAAATACACTAAACACACTTCATAGAGGTGTAAACAGACATTAGTGGATGCAGAGATAAATGAGCAGGGATGACCGTAAACTTCATCGCACAGGTGTATTTTAGGGAGGGTAAAGGGGGTGGAAAAGCAGAAGCAGCAAATTTCAGGTAGTAAGCAGCTGTCATCGGTGATGAGTCAGAGAAGTGTGAGTGGGTGGGGGAAACATATGGCTGGAATCAGAAAAAGAGTTTGCAGATTTGGAGGTGTTTCAGAAATATACAGAACAGAGACCATGAAAGAATGTAAATATAGGGATGAGACTTTGAAAGATGATGGGTGAGAAATTGTTCTGCATTTTGCTACTTACTTTGACACTGACTGCTAATTTGATCAGAATTTAAATTGTCATTTGCAGTGCAATATTATAGCACACATTAGGCTGGTTGTCGATTTGAATGGCACAGTCTGAACAATACAGTTATGTCATCAGATGATGAAGTCATGATAGTGAACAGGTAGCATGAAGTTGGTGTGGTGACTACACCAGATCAAACGAGCGTGGGTTGATTGAGCCGTACTGATCCTTGCGCACATTTTCTTTCGATTTCCGATATAGCACACGTAATATTTATGTCAGTCAGAATACAGAAACCTACCACTCTTATGTTGTGCGAACCACCTGTGTGCATGCCCATGTGCAACTACATATCTTTACTCTTCCATGAACTCCTACCTGGCGCAATCCTTGTTGCTTCAGCAGAGGTAGTAATAAGCTGCTCATATCCTTCTTCGCCTGATGAAATGCTTTTGGATTTTAATGTCTTGGTGTTTTACAGCCTTGAGCTCCTGCAATAGTCTGTACAACTGCACTGGTGACACAAGGCATCATGTGGGGCATTGAGTGAGAGAAGCAAAAGTCTTTTGACCACAACTTCTAGTTCTATGCCCTCTCTCACCATCCCTCCCATCGCCCTTCTGACCTTCCCTGTTAGCAGTGGATACTTTACAACAGGTCATTGGGGTAATGAGTAACCAATGCAAGGACATAGTGAAACCTTCTTACTTCAGTGTTCCTTGTGTCTAAATCTTCAAGTAAACCCTGCATAGACTTACTTGATTGCTGCAGTTAACCACTCTTTCCATAACTTAAAAGACATCAATTCAAGTGCCTGTAATTTTGTGTCACTTATGCACAAATCACCATATGCTCAATGTAGCTGGGATGTCTGCCAGTAAAATCATATATTCTTTGTTCCTGCTGCAGACTATTCTATTCATTAATGGTCCCTGAAGTGACTGCTCTTGAGTAGAACTTGGAAAGTAGTGTATACTCTAATGCTGACTTACCACTGCTGTCTCTGCTTCCCTCGTCCACTCTTCCTGATTGTGATGTGAATGGCAAGGTGAAAGCCCAACTACCTTTCTTTTACACCACCTATTGAAGAGTGAGTTTCTAAACAGATACGTGATGGGCATGGATCCTGTGAAGGCACATGATCAGGTTAGATGACCTCTTGTGAGGAGGAGCTGTCATTGTCATCCCACTGCCACAACCCACAGAAAGGGTAAAGATACCATGGAAGATTGAGCACATGAATTACAACTGTCAAGGTCAAGATATTTTAGGTAATCATTATGCACATGATCATTTCTCACACTACTGACTTCAAGTGAATGCTGAAATGCAAGATGACTGGATGAGATAGAATTCTGTCACCAGGTTGTTGAGATGCCACCACCTCCCCGCTGCCAATGACCTTGTACTCAGGCTCTATGTAAAGTAGAAAAGAAGAAACCTATGATTGAAATCTATTACACAGTTTAAATGGGTGGATGCAGCGCATTTGTTGATGATGACTAAGAAGGAGAGACAGGACTTTCCATAGCCATGAGATCAAATGTGAACAGTGGATCAATAGATGGGGAAGTGAGGAACGTGGTAGACAGGGAGGGATGGGCGTACCTGCAAGAAGAATTGTTGTGATGAGTTATGTACTGGAGCAGGCATGATAGGGCAGAGTGTGGAATTACAGTAATACACACATTATCAAATACAGTAATACAAGTGAGTGTGCTACTATGCTCCTATTTCTTGGTCTGATGAAGTAATTAAGTCACCTGCAGCCTTTATCTTAGACAGTGGTCTAAGCTCCTGCTCACTTCTGTGACTACTAGCCATACATGGTTTGGGTTACCAGCAGGCTTCTTCCTCCCTTCATCTGGGAATATAATCTCGGAGCAGCCTTGGTACATTTGCACTTCTTTGTGCTGTGCAAGCAAATCCAGAATCCATCAACTGTCTCGCTTGCAATATCCCTTTAAATAACAGAGTTGAAATGGAGTTACATCTACAGATCTCACTACCTAATGTATGCAATTATGAAACTAGGAAATAAAATAAAAATCCAGTGAATTAGTTAGAAAAAAAAACTATCGAATCGCGGATAAAAACCAGTATATTCACTGGTTGATACCATTCACCCCAACAACAATTACACTCCTCCTTCCTTCCTTCACAGACCATTCTTGATGTTTCAGAATATTTGAATCATAGAATCATAGAACAGTACAGCACAATACAGGCCCTTTGGCCCACAATGTTGTGCCGACCTTTAAACCTCGCCTAAGACTATCTAACCCCTTCCTATAGAATCATAGAACAGAAATTAGAATTCAGCATTTAGTTTTCATAGCAGTTGTTGAATTAAATGATCAATAAGTTCTCTTAAAAGCATTTGAAAATCATGAAGAATGCTGCAACATCAGAGAACTAAATGGGTTTTTAATTTTATATTAAAAGAGGGCCCACCAGTGGAAATTCAGTAGGAGGGAACCATGCGGATGGAAGATGTGAGCAAGGGCTCTGAAAATGAGAGAGAACTGAATGTTGTTAAATCCTTGTACAGTCAGTGATCTGTGGTGGAACAATGATCAAGGACAATGATGGAATGAAGTAAGTAAACATTAGCAAAACAAAAAGCTAGGAATAGGTATCAACTCTCTTTTGAAGAATTTCAGTCATTCTCACCAATCTCTTCTTCACGTTCTCTGACAGAACAAATTGGAACTAGTTGGTAGTTGATGGGAATCTCATTTGTCTCAATATCGTCTGATATAATAACTCAGAGGTTTATACACCAGTGACCATCAAAATTTTGAGAAAGGTTAACAAAGTAGCAACTGGTGGGAAAGGCATAGCTACAACCACCTTCACCCTTTAACTGCATCATAAACTTCTGGAACCAAATGAAAAATCCTTTCTCACTTCCTTCCTATACCACCAAAAGAAACCTCACAAACATTTTAGAAACCGCAGTTAAGTCTTGGTTTTGTACTAATTTTGTACTTCTGTAAATTCATTGTGGAACAATAAGAAGTCTTCATAGAAATAGGCATTAGTGAGTCAAAAACATCCTGAAAATTCTTATCAGGACTAATATTATGTCATTATGTCTGATTATATAATGACATTGTTCTGATCTTGCTCACTTGTAGCCCCACTCCTCAGTCTATATGGTCAAATGTCGAAGTCCGAGATGAGCTGGAGGTCAGATGCCAGTCACTCTGACCTCCTGTTCTGCCACTAGGCTCACCATTGTGCCCAGCAAGAGAACAGTGATGTACTGAGCAGAGGAGCAGATGCATGTCTCATCTGGGCTATCAGCTTTATGGTAGGGCTGGTGCAAGAATCCAACCCCATTTATAATGGAAGCAATAAATGCTGGAGACCCTCAGCAGATCAGGCAGCATCTGTGAAAAGAGAAACAGAGTTCATATTTCAGGTCGATGATCTTTTGTCAAGAATGGGAAAGATAAAAAAAGTAGCTTTAAGTTGCAGAGATGTTGAGGAGAGAAACAGATAGGACAGCATAAATATCTATAACAGGGTGAGGCCGGAGTTGCCATAGAGATCAGTTGTCAGAGTTATCAGTGGGTCAGTGGGGGCAATTAGAAGTGAAAATTTGCTAATAAACTTAATGTTTTGCTAATAGTAAAACAAAGGACTGCAGATGCTGGAATCTAGATGAAAAACACGATGATGCTGGAGGAACTCAGCAGGCCAGGCAGCATCTGTGGGGAAAAGCAGGCGGTCAACGTTTCGGGTCAGGACCCTTCTTCAGGACTGAAGATAGGAAAAGGGGAAACCCAATATATGGGAGGGAAAAGTAGAGCAGTGATAGGTGGACAAAAGAGGGGAGGCGGGGTGGGCACAGGGTGGTGATGGGTAGATGCAGGTAAGAGCTAGTGATAGATAGGTGCAGGGGATGGGGGGAGAGCTGATCCACCTGGGGATGGGTCAAATGTAAGGAAGGAAAGGAAAAAAAGGAGGGAAAAGAAGAGGCTAGGAATGGGAAGAAGAGAAGAAGTATGGTGAGGGGGGGGAGGGGTGGTGGGTTTGGGGAAGGGGGCGGGGTGGGGATTACCTAAAGTGGGAGAATTCAATGTTCATGCCGTTAGGCTGCAAGGTACCACCTGCTTTTCTCCACGGATGCTGCCTGGCCTGCTGAGTTCCTCCAGAATCATAGTGTTTTTCATATTTTGCTAATAGTTGGGCTGTGTGACGTGCCCAACATGTCAGGTTATACTGATGGGGTGAAGAAAAACTGAGCCAATATCGTAGATGGAGGATGACTTTCAGAAGTGAGCAGTTCTGATACAGACAGAGAAAGAAGGTACCTGAAGCCCAAGAAGTCAATATTGAGGTGGGAAGGCTGTGACGTACCCAGACAGAAAATGAGGTGTTGTTCCCTGCTATGGGCCTCATTATAACAGTGCAGGAGGCCACAGACAAATAGGTTGGAGTGGGAGTAGGACAGACAACTAAAGTGGCAAGCAACCAGAAGCTCACGGTTGCTCCTACGGACTGAATGCAACTCCTCCACAGATCCCATTTATTTGGATGTAGTCGTCAACCCAATGACAAAATGTAAGTGAGGGAAAGTCCTTCAGTTATTTTAATATTTTTAATTATTTGTTATCAGTTAAGATGTGCTTAATTACTTTTATCTATTTGCCCTGTTTTGACTATCTCTGACAATCAGAGACATTTGTGGAGAGTTAGTTTGTGCAACCCTTCATATCTGGAATAGGTTAGTGCAGCCAGAAGGGGACAGCAGAATGTATTCACTGCACTTCAGAATAATTCATAGCATGTGAAACCTATTGGACATTTCTGAGAGATGTGATAAAACATTGTATAAATGCAAGTCTTTCTTTCTTATCTCCTTTACACAGTCATAGGAGTTTGGCACTTTACTCCTTAAAATGCTACAATTTATACCCCAGCGCACAAAGACTAAATTTCCACAAACAATGTGTGTGCTTCGTTTTATGACAAGTGACATTGCAACATTGATTAAATGCAATTGGATGTGGTCATGCCTTCTGGGCCTGAGTCAAATAAGAATAAGGAATGGATATTTTATACCACAGTTAATTCTCCTAAGACATAATTCTATCTACAATACTATAGTGTCAGACTTCAAGAGAAAATAGATACTATATGGGTAGTATATTGGTGCAGACTTTGAATCCTCAATGCAGGTTGGAATGTTTACCTTGAATCCTAAATCTTTTAACTACATGACTTCTGAAAACTGGATAAACTAGAAACAGGCCAATGTGATGTAGATTTTCAAAAACAGGCTGAAGCAATTTTATAGTTCCTTCTATCCATATTAAATGAAATAATGGCCCTGATCATTAGGGTGAAAGAATGGAATTTTCAGCTTTAAAGATGAGGCATACCTATAGAGGGCAGCACAATGGTGCAGCTAGCAGAGCTGCTGATTCAGAGCATCAGAACCCAGGTTCAATCCTGAGCTCAGGTGCTGTCTGTGTGGAGTTTGCATGCTCCCCCTGTAACTATTCGGGTTTCCTCCCACATCCCAAAGATATGGGTTGGTAGGTTAATTAGCAACTGTAATTTGCCCCTAGCATGTCCGTTAGTGATAGAATTGGTGGGGGGGGGGGGGGGGAATAATGAGAATGTGACGAGAATAAAAAATGAAATTAAAGTAGGATTAGTGTAAATGGGTGATGGATGATTAGTGCAGACTCGATGGGCCAAAAGGCTTGTTTCTGTATTGTATGATCTGTATTGTATGATAATGATCTGGTGAACACAGGAGCCAATACACATTGCCAATTTTCTTGGCTTCTCTTGAAAAAGGGGAATCTCAGGTAGGTTTTAAGGAGTTTCTAATTATTTAGGGCTAAAGGCTATAAATTAAGGTCAGAGTGTTAGGAACTCAAGGGAAAAGTTAAAACTGGTAAAATAAATTATTTGAAGCATAGGGATTACTTATATAGTTAGGGATATACAGGGATGATGTTGGATTTGGTCCACTTGGTGTGTCATAGCTGATTTGCACTGAACTCCATTTACCCACTTTTGAATATGATAAAAATATTAGCGATTAGAATGATGCTGATGCATTTTAACAATTACCAGCATTGCATGGAATCAAAAGTGGCAACATAATTACTCAGTGGTGGAAATAGCTAAAGGTTGAATGAGATTTAGGTATTTTAACAAGATAGGCATTCAATAAGGTCAACATTTTGAATACTGGTGTCTGATGCAATCCAGTACATAGGATGACTGTCCCTATATCAAAAGATACAGTGGCCACATGCCTTCATGTACCTGAGGCACCCAGTGTCTCCAAATCTAAATCCTGCATATCAGGTCACCCAATAATGAAGGTAGGGAACATAACCATGTAATATTCATATGGAACAACACTGCCTCCACTCTTAATAATGTTATTTCACTTTTGCCTCAAGCTTCCCCATATAAAATAGTTTAGTACATGATCAGTAGATCTTCTCTGGCAACTGATAGAGGGCAATAGATTGATTGGATTGTTCCTCTGGGAGCCAGCATGGACCCAATGAGCTGAATGGTCTTCTGTATCATCATAAAGTCATCCTCCATTGGTAACACTAAACCTGCAACGTAGAAGCACCAGTGTGTTCTGCTCTGAATCTTTTGTCAGTGGTACGAAATGTACACTATAGCAACAGTTGCACATTCTACTTCACTTCTGAAATTTTGTTCTATTGATACTTACTGGGCAATAATTGGTGTCCCATATATTCCCTTGTCATTTCATTATGATTAGGGCTCATAGTTGGATCTAAGTTATGTCAACCCAAGAACAACAGAAAATAAATATCCTCAGTTTCAGTTCATAGGAATCAGTGGGGAAGATTTTAACCAACATTCAGTGACAAACGATAGGTCACGGACAATCTATAGGAGATGGTGCAGATGTTTGGTTGATTTTACAGATGTCCAGGGTAGAATGCCATGTTTGGACACTTCAATATCCATAGTCCCATCTGGGTTACAGTGGAGGATGCCGCAAGCTATTAAGGTGGATTGCAGAATTGGAGGATTTTAGGAGGCAGTAGCCCACGAGCCTCCCTGTATCTGGTCTAAATATAGCACACAGATGTCCCACCAGATAGCCAATAAGAAAACTTTTGTGTCCCAGGTTTATAATAGGACATCAGACAGCAAAAACTGATGAGGCATCTGCTTGAGTTGACTACCTACATTAAAGATGTTGGTTAGGAAAAGAGCAGTAAGTGGACCATGTTAATGTTATCTTTCTGTCCAAAGGATTTGCCCCTGTCACGAACCAGCAACAAAAGAAACACACTGAGCATGATTCAGTGTTAAAAACTATTTTATTAATCACTACTTATGATAATACGTAAAATAAAAGTAAAAATGTTAGTATGTTAGAATTCAAAAATGTTAAACCTCGAACGTTAACCCCAAAACTAAACTCTTCGTGTGTGTGTGTGACAAAGTCCAAAACTCCCAGTTCCGGAATGGTTCTTAAAGTTCAGTTCCGCAAGCCATAAGGTGAAACATGAGCAAGGGCTTCTTCAACAACCACCGTTGTCTGAAGATAAGATGTAGATGTAGAAAAACATAGAGAGAGTACATACGAAATCCAAATGTTCCACGATGGAACCCAAACGACACTTCAGTGTTTACTCGGTAGTGACTTCCTCACCCCGAAAAGCATCCGAACCGTGGTCGTCCACACACAAATACCTGTTTCCTTCTACAGGTCAGCAACAAAGTGAACTCCACCGGATTACTTCCAACTTCCATACATGGATTTCAGTGGTAAACACAGTTATTGTTTCTCATCCATCGATAGAGAAAAACAAGCAGGCTGGTGTCTCTCTCCCTTCTCTCTCTCTCTTCTTCTTCTTCTTCCTCAACAACGTCATTACGTCCTTTATCTTCTATTGACGTAAGCACGCCCCACACACACATACACACACACTCTCTATCTTAAAGGGACTTTCACTGAGTCCGTAACACCTCCCACCTAAAAAAAAATTTTCCCAAGAAAATTTTAACCGCGCATAGAGTTAGTAATGTTAATAATTATCATGCTACACAACTACAGACTATCAGATTAGTACAGATACATGTTTCCCATTTAACATCGGGAAAGACAATCAGCAATCACATTATCTTTGCCTTTAATGTGAGTTATCCTGAGATCAAACTCTTGCAAAATTAAACTCCAGTTTAACAGCCTTCTGTTCTTGTTTTTGACTCGGCTCAGAAACACCAGTGGGTTATGATCTGTATATACAGTCAATGGTTTCTGAGCGGTGCAAACATATACACTGAAATGTTGCAAGGCTAAAACAAGCGACAGTAATTCTTTCTCTATGGTGGAATAATTCTTTTGATGCTCATTAAATTTCTTTGAAAAGTAAGCTACAGGATGGTCAATATCATCAAGGTCACCCTTCTGCAACAACACAGCTCCTGCAGCTTCATCACTGGCATCTACTGCTAATGAAAATGGCTTTTCAAAGTCAGGTGTTCTGAGCACAGGATGGTAGCATAAAATGGCTTTCAGCTTCTCAAATGCTTCTTGACAAGAATCTGTCCAAACAAACTTTACTCCCTTCTTCTGAAGATTAGTTAGGGGAAGAGCAATATCAGCAAAATTTTTACAAAATTTTCGATAATATCCAACCATTCCCAAAAATCTTCTAACAGTCCTCGTACCTGTGGGAATAGGGAACTCAGATATTGCTTGAACTTTTACCTGAACAGGAGCTTGCTTGCCTTGACCTACAACATAACCAAGATACGTCACAGTGGCATGGCCAAATTCACTTTTAGCCAAGTTAACTGTAAGGTTAGCCTTGGAAAGTCTTTCAAACAACCTTTCTAACGCAGAGATGTGATCTTCCCAAGTATCATTCCCAGTCACTAAGTCGTCAATGTAGGCATCTGTATGTTTTAACCCATGAATCACTGAATTAATCATTCTTTGAAATGTTGCCGGAGCATTTTTCATTCCAAATGGCAAAACATTGTATTCATACAATCCAGAAGGGGTTACAAAGGCTGAAATTTCCCTTCCTCTTTCTGTTAATGGAACACACCAGTACCCTTTTAATAGGTCAATCTTTGTAAGAAATTTTGCCTTTCCCACTCTGTCTATGCAATCATCCACCCTAGGAATAGGGTAAGCATCTGACTTTGTTACAGCATTCACTTTCCTGTAATCTGTGCAAAATCTAATAGTTCCATCAGGTTTAGGTACAATAACACAGGGCGAACTCCAATTTGAAGTAGAATGTCTAATAATATCATTTTCCAACATGTATTTTATTTCCTGATCAACAAGTTTACTTTTTTCCACATTCATTCGATATGGGTGTTGTTTGATTGGTTTTGCATCCCCAACATCAACATCATGAGTAATTATCGATGTTCTGTTTGGAACATCTGGGAACAGATTTTTAAATTTTAAAATTAATTCTCTCATCTGTTGTTTTTGTGAAACTTGTAAATGGTCCAACTTCGTTTCAAGGTTCTCCATGATATTTTGGTTTTTTAGTTTCGATGGAACAATATTTGGTCTAAATTGGCCTTCCTCAACATCAACATCAGGCATTCTAGAAACAACCTTTTCACCATCCACCAAGGCCACAACTGAATCCCTCTCATAATAAGGTTTTAGCATGTTTACGTGACAGAGTTGTGTTTTCTTGCGTCTATCTGGTGTTTTGATTATATATGTTAGATCAGTCACTCGAGATTCAATAACATAGGGTCCAGAAAAACGAGCTTGCAAGGGATTATTTTGGCTAGGGAAAAATACCAACACCTTTTGCCCCACTGCGAATGTCCTAGGCCGAGCACGTCTATCAAAATATGTCTTCATTCTTATCTGGCTTGTTTTCAGATTCTCTCTCGCTAGCTGGCAGACTCTCTCCAACCGAGTTTTAAATTTTTGGACATAGTCCAACAGACTCAAGTGAACTTCCTCATTAACCCATTGCTCTCTTAACAACTCCAAAGGTCCTCTCACCCTATGTCCAAACACAAGCTCAAACGGACTAAATCCGATTGACTCCTGGATCGATTCTCTAACGGCAAACAAAAGTAAATGGATACCTTCGTCCCAATCCTTGGTGTTTTCAAAGCAATAAGTCTTCAGCATTTTTTTTGAGAGTAGAATGAAATCTCTCCAGAGCTCCTTGAGATTCTGGGTGATATGCAGATGATACAATCTGCTTTGCTCCCAGCTCATAGACTATTTGTTGAAAAATTTTTGACATAAAATTACTACCTTGATCAGATTGGATTTCTTTTGGCAAACCAAACAAGGTAAAAAATTTTACAAGAGCCTTTGACACCGTCTTGGCCTTAATATTTCTAAGGGGTATTGCCTCTGGAAATCTAGAAGTGGCACACATGATGGTTAACAAATACTGATTTCCAGTCTTAGACTTTGGTAAGGGGCCAACACAGTCCACAATCACCTTCGAAAAGGGTTCACCAAAAGCAGGAATTGGTTTCAAAGGAGCCACAGGGGGTTTTTGATTTGGTTTACCTACCATCTGACATGTGTGGCAGGTTCGACAAAACATCACCACATCTTTTCTCAAACCAGGCCAATAGAATTGTTTCAAGATCTTCCCTACAGTTTTATTCACACCAAAATGACCACCCAAAGGCATACTATGGGCCAGGTTTAAAATCTCATCCCTATAAACTTTTGGAACAACAACCTGATGAATAACTTCCCATTCCTCAGTAACAGGAACATGAGGAGGTCTCCATTTCCTCATTAACACTCCATTTTTGACATAGTATCCAGTTGGCACCTTTTCAATCTCCTCACATGAGAGTGCTTTTTCTTTCAATTCTGTCAACTCAGGGTCCTTTGTCTGTTCCACCATAAAATCCTTCCTTGACAAAGACAAATCTTTAAATTCAGGCTCACTGTAAGGATGTTGATCCTCCAGTGAAGACAGAAAAGTCTCAGATAAGGCATCAAAATTTTCTTCCTGTTTAGGACTGTCACAAGGAACTACATCAGACTGCACCGGACTGTCTGTCTTGGCTAATTCTTTAGCTCTAGCTCGAGTCACCGCACATGATGGGTAAACATCTGGATCATCCTCAGACTCATCAATCCTTGGTTTGGTTGTTAACCGTACCACAGGATCACTTTCTCCATTTGCAAGGTCATTTCCCAATAACAAAGAAACTCCTTCCACTGGCAAACTAGGTCTTATCCCTATCTCGACTGGTCCTTCTACGAACTTTGACTTTAAAATCACCCTGTGAAAAGGGACAGACATGGTCTCACCTGTAACGCCTCGTACTAGATTTACTTCACCAGTGTCACTTTCTTCACCAAAATTTAAAACACTGTCCAGCAAGAGAGATTGACTAGCCCCAGTATCTCTAAGAATTTTCACTGGCACCTGGGGTGACTCATCATTCAGTGAAACAAAACCCTCTGATACATACGAACGGAATTCTTTTCTCACCTCCTCCAACTTTTCCGCTTTTCCCTCTTGCAAGGACTGATCTTTAACAGCATCTCCTGAACCTTTTTGATTTTTAATTGCCTGAAAGCAAGCATTGGGCCCAGCTTCCTTCTTTTTCTTCAAAAGGGCACAATTAGATATCACGTGACCAGGTTTCCTACAGTAATAACAAGTACGCTCAACAGGTTTCTCCAGCCCTGGCTTCTTTTCATCCTTTCCTTTTTGATTACCTCCCAATTTAATCTCCGGTTTACCTGGATTGTCTTTGTAACTCTTTTGAAAGGTTTTAGGTTGTCCCCATTTGGATTTATGGGTTAAAGCATAATCATCTGCCAACCTAGCAGTTTCTTGTAAAGTTTCCACTGCCTTTTCATTTAAATATGTTGTTAATTCAGCTGGAACACATCTTTTAAAGTCTTCCACCAGTATCAATTCTGTCAATTTATCGTAATCCCCATCTACATTTTTAGCCAGGCACCATCGTTCAAAACATATTCTCTTTCCATTGGCAAATTCCATATAAGTCTGATCTGCAGATTTCCTCAAGTCTCTGAATTTTTGTCTATAAGCCTCAGGGACCAATTCATAGGCCTTCAATATAGCTTGTTTTACCTTGGTATAATCAGCTGCATCCTCAACAGACAAAGCAGAATAAGCTTTTTGAGCTTTACCTTTAATCACACTCTGTACCATAAGAGCCCATCCTTTCCTTGGCCAGTTTGAACTCACAGCAACCTTTTCAAAATGTTGGAAATACTGATCAACCTGATCTTCTTCAAACGGAGGGACTAATCGAACCTCCCTGCTGGCTGAAAAACCATCATCAGAATCAGATTCCGAACTCCTACGCTTCATTTGTAACTCATGCTGCCTCTGTTTTTCCTTCTCCTCACTATCCAGCTCCATCTTCTTCAATTCCATCTGCTTCATTGCTAGATCAGCCTCTATCTTCATCTGAGTTAGCTTTTGTTCAGCCTCTAATTTCTTTTCCTCTTGTTCGGCCTCTAATCTCTTTTGTTCTCGTTCAGCTTCTAATTTATTTTGCTCTCGTTCAGCCTCTATCTTTGCCAGCTGCACCTGTGCCTCAGAAATTGCTATTTCACTGCCAGGAAACTGTTTTAACACTTCCTTCTCAAACACTTTCTTTTCCACATAATGGCCAGCTATCAGTCTCTGAATATCTGCCTTTCTCATAGACTGCTTTACTTCTGTAAGGTTTAGCCTTGTAGCAATCTTTATCAGATCATCCTTTTTCGCCACCTCCAATCCCTTTTGGGTTGGTGACTCCAAAAATGCCTTAATATCCATTGCTGCTGGTTTCCACACACACAAGCCAATTAAAAAGAATTTATCAGACCTCCCTCAAAAATCTTTGGATTGAATCTCGAACAAATTTCGTCACTCTGGGGAACGATCCCAGATGACACTCGTTAACCTTGGGAACTATCCTGGACGAGCCCCCAATTTTGTCACGAACCAGCAACAAAAGAAACACACTGAGCATGATTCAGTGTTAAAAACTATTTTATTAATCACTACTTATGATAATACGTAAAATAAAAGTAAAAATGTTAGTATGTTAGAATTCAAAAATGTTAAACCTCGAACGTTAACCCCAAAACTAAACTCTTCGTGTGTGTGTGTGACAAAGTCCAAAACTCCCAGTTCCGGAATGGTTCTTAAAGTTCAGTTCCGCAAGCCATAAGGTGAAACATGAGCAAGGGCTTCTTCAACAACCACCGTTGTCTGAAGATAAGATGTAGATGTAGAAAAACATAGAGAGAGTACATACGAAATCCAAATGTTCCACGATGGAACCCAAACGACACTTCAGTGTTTACTCGGTAGTGACTTCCTCACCCCGAAAAGCATCCGAACCGTGGTCGTCCACACACAAATACCTGTTTCCTTCTACAGGTCAGCAACAAAGTGAACTCCACTGGATTACTTCCAACTTCCATACATGGATTTCAGTGGTAAACACAGTTATTGTTTCTCATCCATCGATAGAGAAAAACAAGCAGGCTGGTGTCTCTCTCCCTTCTCTCTCTCTCTTCTTCTTCTTCTTCCTCAACAACGTCATTACGTCCTTTATCTTCTATTGACGTAAGCACGCCCCACACACACATACACACACACTCTCTATCTTAAAGGGACTTTCACTGAGTCCGTAACACCCCCCAGATTATTCCCAGCTGCCCCATTACTCACTGAATAGTCTTTTATGCGAGTATTGGTAAACAAACAGGTGGTAACAAGCATCCAACTAATCCTGGAACATCTGACCAATTATAGGTTATCTTCAATTATAATCTTTTCACCTTTCAAAGTGCCTTTTAAGTAACAAATAGCTCTTCAAAAATCTAGCTGTGCTGGGAGATAAGTTTTCACATTTGTAATCAGGGGAATAATTGAATTGGCTGCTATGTGTGGGAAAATCACATTCATTTTCTTTTTAAGCACATTTACAATTTAACTATGCACCAAAGCATCCAGAGCAGTTTCCCCCTGTTCAATATGTTGCATCAATGTTTTTATGAAGTGCTAATGGATAGCTTACAGCTCATGAACTGAAATGGAAATAACCAAATTGACAGGGTGCTAATAAAATCATGGGATTTCTCCATAGGCCAAAAGGAAGCAACAGTTCACAGCAAAACACCAACAGCACAACTTATCTGAGTGCTTCATGCCATCATTCATACTGGCATAACAGAAGCCCAGAGTCAGACAGCTGCACGATTAATATGGATGAAGAACCATAGGGTGCAGTGTATTTTGCTTGTAATGATAGTGTAGCAGTGAAAGTGAGTGCTGAGGGGCTAACATATCATGAGTAGAGGTCTTCCATAGTCGCTGAGGGAGATTCAATTTATTGCACTTGCTTTCCATCAGAAATATGGAGTGAGCTCCTGACCCAAGTCCCTGCTGAGAATGGATAAGGAACAATATAGCCTGCTGACTTTCAGAACAAGGGTCTGTAGCAGAGATAAATGCAGCAATGGAGTCAGATTTGAAACAAATTTCACTAATGGCTTATAAGGATGCAAAAAGCTATGGATATACCTTTTAATTCTGAGACTTTTTTCTGTTATTACTGGATATGGGGCAAAGGTAAGTGTATGGAATTAAGTACCAGATCAAGCACAATCTTATTGAATGATAAAACAAACTCATAGTTCTGTTTCAATGCTGGTAGTAAACACTTCCTAATCTCTCTATCAGTCCTCTCACCAAGGATTACAGACTTTCTTCAATGGTCAAAGGCAGCAGTTATTCACAGCAAAATGCCCATAGCACAATTCACCTGAGTACTTTATATTTTATGTCCTCATTCTTAGAAATATTTATGTGGTTCAAAGCTCTTTGCACAACCTCATTGTATTCCCTCTTGAAATAAACTGCAGTAATGGCACAAATGCTGAAATTTTGGGACAATAATTTCAGGAACCAAGTAGGAAGCTGAATGTTAGAATTGGTAGGGAGCAGAGGAATGAAGGAGTTCTTCTGGGGAGAGAGGGCATTACAAAAGAATTGGAAAGGTATATAAAACATTATTTTCCATATACTAGCGAGAAGGCTCTAATTGTGGGGATGGAGCTTAGGATTTTAGCTTCTGGTATTGATTCTGTTTTATGTGCCAACAGGATGAGTTAAATTGCAAGGATACATATTTTCAGGTATTCTAATAGGCTAATTTTCCTGAGTTTGGCGGGTAATGGTTCTCAAGCTGGATTTAAGACAGTGACCAAAGACTACTTAGAGCTTATTTCCAGAAGAATAGAAGATGTCCATAATTGCCTGGTGTAATTGCTTTGACAATGTTTATTTTCAGCAAACAGTGCCACAATGATGAATGGCAGTGGCTTGAGCTTTATTTTTTCATTTTAGCTGCTTCAGGAATTTTGTGCAGATTTCAGAAGAAAAGTCATTGTTAATAAGAAGGCCCTAAAGGCAACATTTTAAGGAGGCATTTTTCCATTTAATGAATAATATGAAATTGGGTGAAAAACTATTTCAAATCAATAAAATTTCATATATAGAAATCAAAAATCACTTTTTGCATATTTTAACCGTGTGCTGTTTACATCATTTTTACCAACTCTAATCTCACAAAAATATTTGCAAAATTTAATCCAATGTTGTTGCCAGCAAGTTTCTGGCACAAACACAGAAATCCCAAACTTAGTGACAGCTTGTTTTCTGGCACTTTGTTGTCTCTGCTCCAATGAAGGTCTCCTCATGTAGTCCAGCAACTGAGGATAACATTGTAGCGATTCCCCATACTTACAGCAGAGAATCCTCTCAATCCATTTGCTTCAGTGGAATAGAATGGCTGCAATGGATTAAAATGGAAATATTTTTTAAACTTTTTCTTGTGTTTGAGTCTACTTAAATATCTTTTAGTGTTTTTAAGTGCTCTAGTTTGATTAAATCATTTATGTTTATATGATTTTATGATTGTTTTCAACAGTTTGATTTATCTTTTTGGTTCTGGAATATTTTTGGAAGTCATGAATGTCAGAACCATTCTTTGTTTTTGACAGCTTTGAAAGCCAGCTAAACCAGGTAGCACGGCTTTGCTATCTGTCCAAGATTTTGACAATAGTTGTGTGAGCAGGGCTTCTTCTTGTCTCACACCAGCTCCATTCTCTCCCCCAACGTGATGACATAGATGCAAAAGGCCCTGTTGCCACATGGGTCCTCCAGCCATGGATCTCTCTGGCTTCCTCCAGCACATTGTTGCTGCGAGATGTAAGTTCAGTCTTAGTTCAGAGATCAGTGGCAAGCACAGCAGCACGATACAGACTATAGAATCAGGGCCATGAACATAGACATTTGCTCCTTTGATATTCAACAGGTACAGGAAACTGTCTTGTCTGTATTCAGGTTTCTGTGCTCAGCTGTGTGTAGAACTGAGCAAAGTCAATGATGATTCAAACATTAATTGTGTACTCAGGATGTTTCATTGTTTGAATGGCTACAAATTAAACATCTGCTGATGCAACTTTCCAGTTTGACTTCCAGTTAATAGTTGTGGTGCTAATGATTTAGGAACTGTTATTATGAAATAGACAACTATGGATTGTGACCAGACTAACAAGTGCAATGAACTGACAACACAGCACCCGAGCCTAGTTTAGAGTTATGGGTATGTGGGGTGAATGAGGTGACGACAGGTGATGAAACTGGGCTCTCAGGTGCCAGTTTTGGAGATACAAGGCACTTATGATTCCAAAACAGGATCTGTGGAACTTGTTGCCAGAGGAGGCATTGAGTGGAGTGAGATACAATCACTACATTGAAGAGACATTTGGACAGGCATTTAAATAGGTAAGGCATAGAAGCATATAGACCTACTGCAGGCAAATGGAATTAGTGTAGATGGACAAAAAGGTTGGCATGGACATCTTGGGCCAAAGGGCTTATTTCTATGCTGTACAACTCCAGGACTCTACATGTACATTTCTGAGGCAAGGTGTGATAGATGCCAAACTGAGAGATGATAAATTGATTGGTGACACAAAGTGATTATCTTCCAGAGATATGCAGAGTAGATAAGTCAGTCAGATGGAAATGCACACCAGCACTAGTATTTTGGAGCTCAGTGATCCACCCAATGCTCTCTAACCTCAAATAGCCAAACACACAGCAACAAACTGAAGACCACGCTCTTCCACCCCAATGCTTTTCCTGCTTAAGCATTAGCACTATTTAAAGGGTTCAGTAACTACCTACAGATTAGTTGCTGGTTTATTGCTTTGGCAGTTGTTACAATTCCATGTGCTATTGGTACTTACTATAGTTATTCCAAGCTTTAAAGGTCTGCAGGGAGTAGTGTGGTAATTGCTAAAGCACTTTCAACTGACTTCAAAGTTCCTGCCTGGAGCAGCTATTCCCACACTTGGGCACACTCATTAGCCTTCTTCAAGGAATTGAGCATATCTGGGAAAACAAGGCAAGCCGCCAAAAGAGGGGAGAAGGAGTGATGATGGGGAGAAAGATTCTCAACAGGAACCACATACAGCCAAGTTGTTCAGAGAGCAATTTTCCTATCTGAACCTCAGCAAAAGCCTTAAATGCAGAAGTGAGCTTTGAACTTTATAATCTTTTATGATTCCTTGAGTACAAATGGTTCTCTACATCCAATATCATCAATTCATGTACAGAAAGTGGGTCCTTATGATGAACTTAAGGCTGGTGTGTGATCTTTTGCCTTGAACATGGCATTTGAATGTCAAAGTTGTTCTACAACAGTCCACAGTGCCACCATTATGCCAAGGAACAGAAGACTGGAAACAGGCCTGTTTGAATGCAGAAGTCATTCATTGCAGCCATGGCTGCATCCACTTTGAGGCACCCGGTTAAAGTTTAGATGCCAAGGCTAATCAAGAAGTGTGTGTGGGAAGAATACTGAGTGCTGCTTATGCATTGCATCCACCCCATTATTTCTACCAGCTTGGTTTGCATTTTCTTTGTTCCACAAAAAAAACTCTCCTATAGAGAGGAGCAGCAGCAACCAAAGGTAGAAGGTAACCAGGAGACAGAGTTCTTGTCTGAAAAAAAATCAATCATTCAACAACTCCGATAGTATAGAGAACACACTAAACTAAGCAGACAAACCATTCAATGGACAATAGTCACCTATGCAATAACACTTCCAAATGACATGGCACCTCATGATATGGTCTATTAAGACACATCGGTTTCATTGTATTTCTCCATTGTTTCCTTATACTGCTCATTGAAAAGATAAGACTGCTTTGGACAGTGCATGCTCACCAGAATAGGGTATAAACAAATACTCCATGGTGCTCAAGAGCAGTAATGTGTAGAAAATGGGAAGATAAGCTTGTATAAAAACTTTAACAGTGGGCCTCATCAGACATCGGTTTATTTTATTTTAATTGATGGCTTTACAAGTTGACACCTTTATACAGAGCGCACTAAACTCCCTTCCCTTTCTTCTGCAGTATTAGGCCAGATTGTCCTCAATGCAGTTGTTCTTCTGCACTTGCCCCTCGCACATTCCCCAGAACTACACTTTTTCTGATCCCTTGGGTTGAACCCAGGTGGGTGGCTGAATTGAGGACAATCCAGCCCAATAGTACAGCTGAAAGGAAAGGGAGCTCAGGTCACTCTGTATCCTCTTGCAGAGAACTGGAATATCAGTCAAGAGTTTTGAGTTCACATCTCTTGAATGGGACATAAACCTATACTTTCTGGCATAGAAATAGGAGGACCAACAACTGAGCCACAGTTAACACCGTAATCCTAAAATAACTTCTATAGATTTTGTTTTATGAAGGTGACCCTTTGAGACTAAATAATAATAATAATAATAATAATTCATTTCTCTTGCACCCTCCATTCCATTTATTGTCAAATAGCAGACACTACAATTACCATGTAACCGTTTGTTGCTGTACTGTTTTGGTCGGCTAGACTTCATGAAGCCATAGATATCATCATTAGTTAGTGAATGTTACATTTTACTTGCATCCCTAAACATCCATTCCCAACATAAATTACATTTCACTGCTGCAGAATCCAAAATTTCCTTGCTGTAACTAGCTAAGAAGTGCTGATAAATGGGATCAGTCTAGATGGGTACTTGATAGTTGGCATGGACATGGTGGGCTGAAGAGCCTGTTTTGCGCTATATGAACCTATTACCTCATCAGCAGATCAAAGGCCTTGTAATGCCTGATGGAAACTCCTTTTCATTGTCCACATCCAAAAGTTCATGAAAACAGAATTAAAAACAGAAAAAGCAGGAAATATGTTCCAGGCATCACCTGCGGAGAGAGAAATATTTCAGGTCAATAGCCCTTCATCAGAACTTGAAAAATTTAGAAACGGGCACATTTATGGTTACAAGCATTGGAAGCAGTTTCCTGAGGTACCAAAGTGACTAACAGAGTCATGGGATCATGAAGCTTGGCCCATCATGTCCGTTCCACCCACTATACCCACCTACACTACACATTTACCAATTTAAGGTTCATAACCTTCTATGCCTTGATGATTCAAGTACTAGTCTAGATGCCTCCTAAACTCTGTGAAAGTATCTGCTTCCTTCACCTCTTCAGGCAGCGCATTTCAAACTCCAACGACCCTCTGGATGAAAAAATTCTCCTTGAGGCCCCTCTAAGCCTTCTATCTCTCACCTTAAAGCTACTCCTCTTGTCTTTGACATCCTCATCATTGGAAAAAGATATTTACTATCTACCCTACTGATCCCCCTCATTATTTTATATACCTCTACCTGGTCATCCCTCAGCCTTCTCCACTCCAGGGAGAACTATGGAGTCTCTCTTAAAATTGTAATGCTCCAATCCAGCCAACATCCTGGTGAATCTTCTCTGCACCCCCGCCAGCATATTCACATCCTGCCTTTCGTGTGGTGACCAGAACAGCCGACAATACTCCTGGTGTGGCCTAACAGATGTTTTATAAAGCTGTAACTTGACATCGCAGCTCTTACATTCTGTAACTTGTAGAATATTAAAAAAGCAAGAGGAAGCAAATATTGCAGATATTGGGAAGAAACTAAACTAAATCAAAGCATATTCAAAATGATAAACTTATCATATTATTAATAATATCATATTAAAATATTATTAAGAGGAAAGCAGCCGGAACAGAAACTTAATTGGTCATTACCTTAGTGGACAAAGTGAGCCAAGTTAGACTATTGGCAATCTTAGAAAGATTCAATTGTCACAGTACAGCTTTGGTCGTAATCATCTTTGACCAAATAAGTTGGGATGAAATAATTCTATATTGTTTTATGAAAATCAAGATGTTTGCCCTACGTTGATGGAACAACTTTTATACCTTGGACTGGCTGCATAGCCTAGACTTGAGGTCCATCTGCTGTAATAAAACAACCTCAAGATTTCAGAAACATAATCAGGATGATGAAGGTTCTTGCTCCAACTGATTAAAGTTTGATTGAAGTGTCAGCTGATTGCAGTTTTCAAGCTTGTGGCCCACATTATGCTGTAGTAGCCAGCAGTGCCAGGGAGAAAACCTAGCATTCAACTGTTCCTAGGTGAGTAACCTCTGGACATATGTGGAGCTGCCATAAATTTGGAAAAAAGCTAATTGTCCGATGCTAGCATATCTAGAACATAGAACACAGAAGAGTACAGCACAGGAACAGACCCTTCAGCCTATGATGTTGTGCCAAACTAACTAAACTATTAATTAAAAGCCTAACTAAAATAATCCATTCTACCTACACAAGATCCCTATCCCTTCATTCTCTGCACATTCATGTGCCTATTTAAGAGCCTCTTAAATGTCTCTATCATATTTGCCTCCACCACCACCCCTGGCAGCACATTCCAGGCACACACCACTCTCTGCATAAAAAATCTTGTCCCACACATCTCCTTTGAACTTACCCCTCTCACTTTAAATGCATGCCCTGTAGTATTAGACATTTCAACCCAGGGAAAAAGATACCAGCTGTCAATCTATGCCTCTCATAATCTTAAAACTTCTGTCAGGTCTCCCATCAGCCCCCAACCTCTCCTTATAGCACGTGCCCTCTAATCCAGGCAGCATCCTGGTAAACCACCCTCCCCAAAGCTTCCACATCCTTCCTATGATGGGGCGTCCAGAACTGAATGCAATACTCCAGATGCCGCCTAACCAGAGTTTTATAAAGCTGCAACACAATTTCCTGATTCTTGTACTCTGTCCCTGAGTAATAAAGGCAAGCATGCCATATGCCTTCTTTATCAACCTATCAACCTGAGCAGCCACTTTCAGGGAGCTGTGGACTTGGACCCCAAGATTCCTCTGTACATCAACACTGTTAAGGGCTCTATCATTAACTGTGTACTGTCCCTTTACACTTGATCTCCCGGAGAGCAACATCTCACACTTGGCCGGATTAAACTCCATGTGCCATTTCGCCGCTCATATCTGCAACTGATCTATATCCCATTGTATCCTTTGGCAATCTTCTACACTATCCACACTGCCACCAATCTTTGTATCATCTGCAAATTTACTAACCCACCCATCCATATTTTCATACAAGTCATTTATATATATCACAAACAGCAGAGGTCCCAGTATGGATCTCCACAGAACAACACTAGTCACGGACATCCAGCCAGAATAAGACCCATTGACCACGACCTTCTGTCTTCCATGGGCAAGCCAATTCTGAATCCAAATAGCCAAGTCACCATGGATCCCATGCATTCTATTTGTCACTTTGTTTCATCGCTCGACTCCAAATGGAGGAGGCAATTACGGGGATTCCTTACCTGGAGATTAAGAAGAATGAGGTAAGGTCAATAATGAGTTCTTTATTATTTTGCTTGATTTCATTGTTCTGGTTAATCACTGGGGTTTAAATGCATTTTAAGATAAAATCTTTTAATTTATGTTTTAAATTTCTTTTTACAGTAATATTCAGGACTTTGGTGGTGCCAGACTAGCAGATTTTCTGGAATATTGGATGTTATTCCTACTAATACCCCAACACATGTTTAATTTGTTTTTTTTTAAATGTTACATAATATCATAATAGATTTCCCAGTGAACCCAGTAATCTTAAAGGGAGCACTGGAAGCGGGACGCAGGTGAGTTGAATGGGAGAGCAGGAACCAGCGACCTCGTGAGTCGAAATGGAGTGTGGGAACCAGGGCCTTGGTGAGTTGGGAGCATGGGAAGTGGGTGCCAATGAGTTGGAAGAAAGCACAGGAATTTTGGTCCTGGAAAACCTGAAGGGAGCATGTCAGCCAGGGTCCCGGTGAGTCAGAGGAGATAGTGGGAACTGGGATCCCAGCGAGCTGGAAGGGAGCACAACAAGCATTAACCTGGTAAGCCAAATGCTGAACCAGTGGGATTTCCAAATGGTCAGATAGCCCATTATTGAAGCTACACAAGAAATTCTGCAGATGCTGGAATCTGGAGCAATACACAAAAAATGCTAGAGGAGCTCAGCAGGTCAGGCAGCATCCATGGAGGGAAATAAATAGTCAATGTTTGGGCCGAGACCCTTCATCAGGACTGGAAAGGAAGAGGGCAGAAGCCAGAATAAGAAGGTGGGGGGAGGGGGAGGAGCACACACAGGCAGGGGAAAGTTGAGTTCAGGTGATAGGCAAGTCCAGGTGAGATGGGGAAGATAGGTGGGTGGGGGAGGGGGAGAAGATGTAATAAACTGAGAGGTGATAGGTAGAAGAGGCAAAGGGCTGAAGAAGAAGGAATCCAGTAGGAGAGGGCAGTGGACCATGGAATGAAGCTGAGAGATTATAGGCAGAAGAGGCAAAGGGACCTTTTGTTTCATTTAAAGAAATTGTAATAGTATTGATGTGTCTCTGAAATTAGAGACACTAAAAACATTTTACAAAACCTTTCAGACTTTGACAGGAAGTGAAGCTCCATCTCAGCCTTGCCTCCTGCCTATGTTGACTCCATTGGCAGAGTACAAAGGCAACTAGTCTGGTTGGCAGTGTTCAGCCAATAGGCAGAACTAACAGGGCAGTCAGAGAGAAATACTAATTTATGCCCAGTTCTTACAGGAACAAAGTTAAGAAACACTTCTTACAAGAAATTCTGAACTCTCTTCCACAAACACTAATTGATGTAAGATCAATTGTGAATCGTAGATCTGAGATTGATAGATTTTTGTTAAACAAAGCTCGTAAGGGATAAGTGGAGAGCTGGGTGTATTGACTTAGGTCACTGATTAACGATAACCTCAGGTTGGAGGGACTACATAGTCTATTCCTGTTTCTATGTTCCTGTGTTCCTATTTACATTACACAGCAATGGTATGAAGTCAATTTGGATCAATAATCAAAATGTCAAATGTGAAAATGAGTCTAAAGGAATTGTTCCTTTTTATGAAGCTGAGTAAGGTGGGGAAATTTATATCAGAGGATTCTTATACTATTTAAAATTTAAATATAAATGTGATACAGGTCAAGATAAGGCCAACTTGGTATAAAGAACAGTTCACTAATTTTAAAAGCTGAATGGGTTCTTGCACAGATTAACTAAATTTGTATCACAAGGAAATACCAGCATAAAAATACAAAGCACACCCTGCCAGCTCTGGAGCTGCCATCATCAGGAACTAATGCCTCCAAGCATATAAGATATTTGAATGTAATACAAATAAGATGTATAGGTACACCAATAACTTAACTTGAAAGTATATTTTCTACTGAAGTTTCCTCTGAAATGAATGACTCTGCAAGAACTATGTGCTCAAAACTAAGTAAAAAAGAGAGACTTAACCAAACAGAATCTATAAAAACTGAGAATCTATAGAATTGTGCAGACCAGTAAACAATGTGTGATGAATGTTCACTCTGCTGGACAGAGAAATATGAAAAAAAACTTCCAGCAATTGACCACACAGGATTTCCTACCTTTTAATCTTCAGATCCTCCAGTCATTTACAAAATCTTTGCAAGACAGAAACAAACAGTTGTTTTGTATGACATAATCCCACCTATTTCGTTTAGGTATTTAATCGATTCTTTATCGCATCTATTGGGAAGTCTTGGAAGTACTCAAATTGCACAGGAAAATCTACATAACCCCGGAAAAAAACCTAGGCCCTTAATTTTAGAAACTTCCATACAAATTCTGACAAAATCCATACAGGTAGCTTTCTGATGGGTCAGTATTGTTTCCCTTCCCAAATAGAATACACACAATTTAACAGGGTGATTAGGAAAAGGATGAAAAGAGCAAAGATATAAGGGTTTGAAGTAAACACAGACCCACTGTTAGGACTCATTCAGCTAAAGCAATTCAGTTTACCTGCAAATAGCAACAGCAATTTTCCTGTTTCTTATGCAGTGAGGATTATTCTATCCATCAGAATTAATGCAGTTACCCAGAGCTGACTGGAACTATCCCAGTTCCCATTACCTGATGCAATGCTTCTGGTTTCATTAGCTAGTCAAGCTGATTGCTCAAGTAGTACCTTGGAGTGTTACAGGCCTGGGTAGACGAGGTTCAATAAAAAAGGCTATTCTTTCCTACTATACATATGCATGTTTTATATATACGTGTTATATATGTATGCCCTAAATAGTGGATAATTTGTACCTCTGTAGTTTGCATTTTCAACATATACTGTCCTTATTTCTGTGTTTTGCCATTTGCAGTTTGTTTTCCTGGTTACTTATTTATCTGCCATGCTACAGATACATAAGTAACCACTCTACTACAGATCACCTCATGTTTTTAAAGAATGGTGAAACTACGATTCTTTAGATATTCCATCAGTTCCCCGTAGCATCCAGCAAGTTCTGCTCCAGTCACAGTTAATTAGAGTGCACATCCTGTATATGCTGTTATATTCCTAAAGCAATGTCTACTTCTGAAATAGTTACCCTAATATTAATGGTTGAACTGGTTTTGAAATATTTACTTCACCCCAAAATTTGACAACTTCCTAAATATTTTCCCCCTGTAGCTACTGTGGCAAAAGCTCTTCTTTATAAACTTTGGGACGTTATTAACTACGATGTTAATGCCTAACTTTCTGCTTCAGGTGGTTGGTTCATTGATGTAGTGACAATCTGCATTTATTTCTAGGCTGACATAGATTCTTCCTCAGGTTTTGTTCCCTTTGAGGATTTCATTAACATTGCTCTATTTATAGCTCCTAATTTACTTTGGAAACCTTGCACAGAAAGAAAAAATGGCCGGAATGGCATGTTGCTTAAAAGGAATATTCCAGTCACTGTCACGTGTGTGAGCATAAATCATAGAAGACAATCATTGTGTTTGTTTGAAAACTGTAGTGCCTCCTTTCCTTAAGTCTTAAATAACATAGCACCAGTGTGTGTTTGCTTTTTCCTTCTCCCAATCACCATATCTCTCAGGTAATTCACGCTTTAAAAGGACTAGTATTTTTGAAATGACTACACAAAAGTTACCTATCCATAGTGAATGAATGCAAAGGCTGCCACTAACTAAAAGCTGCTTAATACTTACAGTGAGTTGACATCATGAGCATTATGGAAATATACTGTACATCCAATGTTATGGGCTACCAAGAAGATGCACGAGAATATTAGTGCAAGATTGTCTCATCTTCCAGGAGGATGCATGTAGTGAGTTGGTGTCATTGAAAGTATATAGACTTTTAATACATGTCCTTTGACCATAAATTCCAGTGAAATTTTTAGTTATCTCTTTAATAATCATTACAATATTTGTTAGCAAGAAAATAGAGAATAGGGATCTAGGAGTTCCATGTTTCACATCAAAATGCAATATTCTCAAGATATTTTTATAATTTTCTTTTCAGTCATCTCACCGATTTATTGCTGGATGTTTTTAATGAGCAAGCCCAGACAGCCTAAATGCTACTTTATGTTTTGACCGAAATTTATATAGCCTAAAAAAACAAATTTAAATTAAATATTGAGGGAGCGTAGAACTTTTTCAACCCTAAAAATAGGGTGGGAAGTGGAAAAGTAAGAAAGAAATACGAAAAGGAAAGAGTTTATTACTTTTTATTGACTGGTACCGAAAACAACATATTCAGGAGGAATGAATACAGATATGGTTTTTGTTTTTGTTTTAGATGAATTTTCCCTTTAATTTATTGCCTGAAGTGGTTCCATAAGAAACATGATCACACATGAACCTATCAATTTACACTATGTTTCACTATCCCCTGCACTGAGCTAAAGTTCTCATACACTTTTATAGAGCTGGAAACATGTTCAGCATTGAAGTGGAAAAAGGTGACCTAATCTTTCCCGGCAATCCTTTAAACAAGTGTTGAAAAAGAACATCATTAGGGGCAGCACGGTAGCATAGCAGTTAGCGCGACACTATTACAGCGCCAGCGATTGGGGTTTGATTCTCATCGCTGTCTGTAAGGAGTTTGTATGTTCTCCTGTGTCTGCGTGAGTTTCCTCCGGGTGCTCCGGTTTCCTCCCACATTGCAAAGATGTACAGGTAGGTTAATTTGGGTTTAAAATGGGCGGCGCGGACTCATTGGGCCAGAAGGGCCTGTTACCACGCTGTAAATAAAATTTTTTAAAAAATCATTCCACGTGTATCTCATAAGTTAAGTGTCTGACAGGGGCTGGCATGCACTGTGACTGAGAGTGCCCATCTGAATTTCCAGAATTGCAAGATATTGATTATTGAACATCCTTAAAAGTTTTATATTTTATTTTATCTGAATTGATAATCTAGGTTCACACTTCAGTGAAGTTCTAAGAGACCACTACACAGTGGAGGCATTGACTTTTGGAAGTAGTGTTAGTCTGTGGACAATCTTCCCTGGAGTAGAAGTAAAAAAAATCCACAACACTAATCAAGGAATCATCTTATATTAGATTTCATATTGACATTGAAGGAGACCATCTGGTTCACCAATTTGATGCTGGCTCATACTCCCTTTTTCCCTATAACTTTCTGGTCAAAATTCTTCTGGTCAATATTTATTTTTCAAAGAACCCTTAAGCTCTTTTATCATCTGACGTAGGATCTTCAATCTGAAACATTGACTCTGTTTCTATTCCCACAGATGTGGCCTACCTGCTAAGTATTTCTAACATTTTCTGTTTTTATTATCATCAGGTCATTTATTTCATTGCTGTTAATGCAAATTAGATGCTTATTTTCCTGCTTTAGTGACTGTCCTCAAAAAGTAATTTATTGACTGTGAGATTCTTTCAGACATCCTCGAGGTGCTATGTAAAGATATATTTCAATTTCTTTATTGGGAGCGTGAGAATAAAGGGACCAGGCTTAATGAAGTAAATATGTTTTTCCTGCTTTTTTTGTACATGTTCATATGGAGATAATTCAGCTCATTGTGCCTGTGCTGGCTTTTTGCAAATGCAAACATCCCACTGAATTGCCTTCTTCCCTAGCCTAAAATCTTTATTTGCTAAACCATATTTAATTTCTTCATAAAATTGCATCTTAATGGAATGATATGACACTGAAGAAGGCCATTTGTTCTATTGTGCTGTTCCTGCTCATTGAAAGAGCTATCCATTAATCCCACAACTCTACCGTTTCTTCTTATAAGTATTTCCTTTTCAAGTTTTCATACAAGGCACTTTGGAATTGGAATACAAATTGGTTTATTATTGTCACTTGTGCCGAGGTACAGTGAAAAGCTCGTCTTGCATACCGATGGTACAGATCAATTCATTACACACAACAATACAGAATGCAGAGTAGAGTGTCACAGCTACAGAAGAAGTACAGTGCAGGTAGACAATAAGGTGCAATACTAGGGAACCATTCAATAGTCTTATAACAACAGGATAGAAGCTGTCCTTGAGTCTGGTGGTACGTGCTTTTGGGCTTTTGTATCTTCTGTCTGATGGGAGAGGGGAGAAGAGAGAATGTCTTGGGTGGGTGGGGTCTTTGATTATGGTGGCTGCTTTACTGAGGCAGCAAGAAGCATAGACATAGTCCATGGAGGGGAGGCTGGTTTCCGTGATGTGCTGAGCTGTGTTCACAACTCTCTGCAGTTTCTTGCAGTCCAGGGCAGAGCAGTTGCCATACCAAGCTGTGATGCATCCAGATAGGATGCTTTCTTGGTACATCAGTAAAAGTTGGCAAATGTTAAGGGGGACATGTCAAATTTCTTTAGCCTCCTGAGGAAGTAGAGGCGCTAGTGAGCTTTCTTGGCCATGACGTCTACATGGTTGGACCAGGACAGGCTATTGGTGTTGTTCACTCCTAGTAACTTGAAGCTCTCAACCCTCTCGACTTCAGCACCATTGATGTTGACAGGTGTATGTGCACCACCCCCCTTCAAGAAGTCAATGACCAGCTCTTTTGTTTTGCTGACATTGAGGGAAAGGTTATTGTCAATGACAGCATGTCACTAAGTTCTCTATCTCTTTCCTGTACCCCGACTCATTGTTATTTGATATATGACCCACTACGATGGTATCATCTGCAAAACGTATAGATGGCAGAATCTGGTCATGCAGTCATGAGTGTCTAGGGAGTAGAGTAGGGGTGCAGCCTTGTGGGGCACCAGTGTTGAGAATAATCGTGCTGGAGGTGTTGCTGCCTATCCTTACTGATTGCGGTCTGTTGGTCAGGAAGTCGAGGATCTAGTTGCAGAGGGAGGTGTTGAGTCCCAGGTCTCAGAGTTTGGTGATGAGTTTGCTTGGAATTATAGAATTGAAGGCGGAGCTGTAGTCAATAAACAATAGTCTAACATAGGTGTCTTTACTGTCTAGATGCTCCAGAGATGAGTGCAGGGCCAGGGAGATGGCGTCCGCTGTAGACCTGTCTTGACGTTAGGCGAATTGCAGTGGGTCGAGGTTGTCTGGGAGGTTGGAGATAATGTGTGCCTTGACCAGCCTCTTGAAGCACTTCATGATGGTGGATGTCAGAGTCACCGGGCGGATTCATTAAGGCACATAACATTGTTTTTCTTAGGTACTGGGATGATAGTGGTCTTCTTAAAGCAGATGGGAACCTCAGATTGAAGTAGGGAGTGGTTAAAAATGTCTGCAAATACCCCCAGCAGTTGATCTGCACAGGATCTAAGGACACGGCCAGGGACACCATCCAGGCCAGATGCTTTCCACAGCTTCACTCTCCAGAAGACTGATCTTACATCCTCAATGGTGACCATGGGTTCAGGTTCATTGGAGGCTGTCGGGGTGGGTGGTGACATACTAATCCCCTTCTGTTCGAAATGTGCATAGAAGGTATTAAGCTCATCGGGAAGGGATGTGCTGTTGTCGACGATGCTGCTCGACATTGTTTTGTAGCCTGTGATAGCAATGTAAACCCTGCCACAAATGACGGCTGGTCTGGGACTCGATTTTGCACTGTAAGTAACAAGTAAATCTACTTCCACCAGTCTTTCTGGCAACAATTCCATATCCAAAAAATGTTGTGTTCTCTCAGCAATCATTTTAAAGCTGTGGTCACTGATCTTTCTGTCACTGGAAGCTGTCACTTTTACTTAATTTTAGAAAGAAGAGGAGCACAGTGATTATGTTGTTGGATTGGTAACTCAGGGGCCTTGAGAAAATCCGAAAATGTGAGTTGGAATTCTACGACGGCAGCTGGGGAAATTAAATATGGTTAATTAAATAAACCTGAAATTAAAAAGCTGGTATCAGTAGTGGTGGCCATGAAACTTCCAGATTGTCATAAAAATCCATCTGGTTCAGTAATATCCGTAAGGGAAGAAACTTTGCCATGATTGCCTGCTCTGGGTTATTTGTGAGTCGAGGTGCACAGCAATCTGGTCGACTCTTAATTCCTCCCCAAAATGGTCGATCAAGGCACAGTTCACAAGTAATTATGGACGGGCAGTAAATGCTGAACTTGCCAGTAATGACCTTATCCTATTAATGAACCGTAAAATCTCCCTGTAAACACCATGAACTCCTCTGTAAAATTGACCCTTAGCCTTCTGTTGTCGATGGATAACAACTATTTATTTTATTTCTCCACATAGCTAAGGTCCTTCTTTAGAGCATAGAACAGTACAGCACAGGAACAGACTCTTTGTCCCACAAAGACTGTGCTGACCGTGATGCCAACTTAAACTACACATCTATCTGCAAATGGCCTACGTCCCTTGATTCCTTGCCTGTTCATGTGCCTGTCTAAGTGACTCTTAAATGTTACAATTGTATCTGCTTCCACCATCTCCTGAGGAACATTAAGATGGATAAGTCCCCAGGGCCTATTGGGATATATCCTTGGTTACTGAAAGAGACAGTGGAGGAGATTGATGGAGCCTTGACAGAGATTTTTTTATCCTCTTTAGCCACAGGTGAGGTTCCAGAGGATTGGAGAGTAGATAACATTGTTCCTCTGTTTAAGAAGGTCAATAGGAACAAACCAAGAAATTATAGGCCTGTGAGCCTTACATCTGTGGTAGGGAAATTATTGGAGAAAATTCTTAGGGATAGGATCTACTCCCATCTGGAAAAGAAGAGGCTTATTGGGAATAGTCAACATGGCATTTTGTGGGGGAGGTCATGTCTTACAAACTATTGAGTTTTTTGAACAGGCAACAAAGATGATTGATGAAAGTAGGGCTGTGAATGTTGTCTACATGGACTTTAGTAAAGCTTTCAACAAGATCCCTCATGGTAGGCTGATCCATGAAATTAAGGTGCATGAGATCCATGGAGACTAGGTAGGTTGGATCTCCAGAGAAGACAGAGGGGAATGGTGGAGGAGTGTTATTCTGACTGGAGGTCTATGGCCTGCAGTGTTCCACAGGGATCGGTGCTGGAACCTCTGTTGTTTGTGATATATATTTGGATGAAAATGTAGGTGGGCTGATTTATAAGTTTTCAGATGACGCAAAAATTGGTGGAGTTGAGGATAGTGAGGAAGGTTGTCAAAGGATACGGCATAATATAGACAAGCTGGAAAGTATACATAAAATAGCAGGACACTTAAGGGCATTGATATACAGAGGGATCTCGGGGTGCAAACCCATAGCCCCCTGAAAGTGCAACACAGGTAGAAAAAAGGCATACTGTATACTTGGCTTCATCTGTTGCGGTGTTGAGTATAAAAATTGGGAAGTCATGTTGCAGCTGTATAAAACTTTGGTTAGACGGCATTTGGAGTATTGTGTGTACTTCTGGTCTCCACATTACAAGAAGGATGTGGAGGGTTTGGAGAGAGTGCAGAGAAGGTTCAGCAGAATGTTGCCTGGATTAGAGAGTATGAGCTACAAGGAGCTGTAGACAGAGTTGGGTTGTTTTCTCTGGAGCATCAGAGGCTGAGGGGAGACCTGATAGAAGTATATAAAATAATGAGAGACATGGATAAGGTAGAATGTCAGAGTGAAATACTGGAGGGCATAGCTTTAAGGTGAGAGGGGAAAATTTTAAAGGAGATTTAAGAGGGAAGTGCTTTTACACAGAGATAGGTAAGTGCTTGGAACATAGGAATTGGCATAGACCAGATAAGCTGAATGGCCTCTTTCTGTGTCATCATAAGTATAGGGTAACATACCAATCAAGAATATTTTCTCCTTCTTTCTTGGTCTATGTTGGACATCTCCCATTTTTGTCACCCTGCAATTCTTGTAACTTTCTGCAATATGTTTACAAATTTGCATCTCCATTTCTTTCCCATTTTTCCTACCATAGTATACCTATCAAGAATCATTCCTCCTCTATTGCTCTTTATTTCTTAAGAATAGTTTTCAGTTGGAATGCAGAGTACCCTGAGCTGTGGAAATTTCTGAGGCTTTCTCTGCATATTTATGAGCTCATATAACATTCTGCAAACTTAAGCATTGGCTGTCTAGCCCCTTCAATGAAAGCAAATCAGTTTGAATGTTAGTTGATGCAATGTTTCCTCTGTGTGATTCTCCAGAATGTATTGTGATACTTATTTAGTCAACTACAAGTCAATTTTAAAGTTTTCATGCCTTTTTCTTCACTTCTCAGATTCCCTCTGGTGCATGTGAACAAGATTAGATGCATGCTTTTTTATCTATGCACATTTTTTATTAATAATGAAGTTTTTGTTTTAATCCAGGCCACCAGCTACATATAATATGCCATTATTGTTTGCTAAGGTCTACAGTTATAAAATGAGCAAAAATCAACTTCGTAAATCTGTGCCTCCTTATGTTTGCCTCATCATTGGGGAATTCTGGATTATCTTCACTGCAGGTTGCCTGTTTCAACCTTAAAATTTAATATCTATGTTTGTTACTGTTGGCAAAATATTGTCAAAATCGTCCATCCCAGCTGAAAGGGGAAAGGAAATGTTGAGTGGACAGAAGAAAGATTCAAAGGAAAGAGTACCATATGAACTAGCTTTTCCAACTCCTTTTCCCACTTCTGTCCTTGTTTGATAACTCTCCAATTACTTACTATTCTAGCTTGATCTGCTGAGAATTTCCAACATTTTTTTTCATTTTGGGAAAACATCATGTTTACTTGAATGCATTCATGCTAGTTATGTATTTTGCCTTTTGAAATGGCTAAATAATATATGTATTTTTTATATCATATTTTGGTCCTATTTCTAATTCATATATGGAACCTGCCATATATGAATAGGGAATTCTGCTGATGTTTTAATATATATTTCTGATTGATGTGGATTAAGCATAATTTCATTTGATAAAGTTCCAATTAAAATGCAGAATTAATTACTGTGAAAAATGCTATGTACAACTGCTCATATTAGAATTACTTCAGTACTATAGTGTCTGTACTTAAACATAAGACATACAAGCCAGAATAACACTTTCAGTGATTTACAGAGCAACATATTTGTGTAATTAGTCACTAATTGCACCTAAAACGATAATGTGAAAAGGGGCTATTAGTTTCTGTAGACTACTACGTCGTGCCAAATTCATCAACGTATTTTCTTGCTAATGTATTGCCTAATGAAAGCTCGAAATATAAACAGCTGTGCACTATACTGATGGTTTACCTACTAGCATATTCACTTTTACAAAAAAAGTTTTGATTTTCTTCACCGAGAATCTGGAGGCAAAAGGAACTTCTTTTAAGCTGATTGACATGCAGGTATGAGACATATCACAAACATCCAATGCTGTATTTTATGTAAAAGGTGAAAAGCATAATGAAAACGTTGTGCCATCAATTATTCATTCACAGATTGTGGGTGCCTCTGACAAGGCTGGCAATTAACGTCCATCCCAAATCTAACTTATTGGCCTTCAATGCCATTTCTGGGAGTAATTAAGAGTTAACATATTTAGGTCAAACAGGGTAGGGGTGCAGTTTTGTTTCCTGAAAGATGTTAAATATTAATCCAGTAGTTTTATGGACAGTATTACTGTTACTAGCTTTTTCATTCCAAATGTATTTAGGCCCTTGAATTTAAATACAACTACTTGAATTTAAAGGTAATGGTATCATTGTGATTGAGTTAATGGACTGGAATCTAAAGGCTTGGACCATTGACCTGGGGATGTGAGTTCAAATCCAACTGTCGCTGCTGGGTATTTAATTTTTTTTTGCATCCTGTTCAATAAAGGCAAGAGGAATAAACCAAACAATTACAGGGTACTCCATCTGGTGTTGGCAATGGGAAGCTTTCAGATATAATAATGTAGGGCAGAGTTATTTGCCACTTAGAAAATTATCGATTAATGACTGAAAGCCAACAAAGAACTTTTAAAAACACATTGCGGTTAACTATCTTGATAATGTCTTCTGATGGCATAACAGAATGGATTCTTTAGCAAATTCAAACTCAAAAAGGCAGAGTCATAGAGGATTCAAAAATGGCTAAGAATACATAAAGTCTTTGTTCATGGAGATTTTCAGACTGGAGAGTAATATATAGTGGAAGCCTCAATGGTCAGTACTAGTGCATTGCTATTTTTTGATATATGTTGGGTCACTCAGTGAAGTTACTACTAACAATCCTCACACACCTATAATCTCCTTGTGCATGTGAGGAAGGACAAACTTTCTTACGAGGAAGGACAAATTTTAACGATAAGGAGGTGTAAAGAGTGAGATAGATTGGCTGGTTGAGTGGTGTCGCATCGACAACCTTGTACTCAACGTCAACAACACCAAGGAATTGATTGTCAAAGGGGAGGTTGGGAGAACACACATCAGTATTCATTGAGGGGTCAGCGGTGGAAAGGGTGAGCAGCTTCAAGTTCCTGGGTGTCAACATCTTAAAGGATCTATCTTGGGCCCAGCACATTGATGCAATCATGAAAAGGTCACGCCAGCAGCTTTACTTCATTAGGAGTTTAAGGAGATTTGGTATATCACCAAAGACTCTTGCAAATTTCTACAGATGCATGGTGGAGAGCATTCTGACTGGTTGCATCACCGCCTGGTATGGAGGCTCCAATGAGCAGGATCGAAAGAGGCTGCAGAGGATTGTAGACTCAGCCAGCTCCAACATGGGAACAACCCTCCTGCCATCGAGGACATCTTCAAGAGGGGGTGCCTCAAGAGGGTGGCATCTATCATGAAGGACCCTTCACCATCCGGGACATGCCCCCTTCACGTTACTACCATCAGGGAGGAGGTACAGGAGCTTGAAGACCCACATGCAACATTTCAGGAACAGCTTCTTCCTCTCTGCCATCAGACTTCTGAATGGCCCATGAACCCATAAACACTACCTCGTTATTCCTCTTTGGCACTATTTATTTATTTTTGTAACTTATAGTAATTTTTATGTCTTGCACTGTACTGCTGCCACAAAACAACAAATTTCACGACATATGTCTGTGATAATGAACCTGATTCTAATTCTGATTCTGTACCCTAGGCACACTTTGATCAAGCATCAAAATCTCAGTGGCAACTAGGCCATGAGCAATGTGTTGTTATGGCCCCGCCTATGGAAGGCCCTGACCAGCTTTGACATAAGGCAAAACTGGGGCTGAAGCTGGCTTTTAAGCTGTTAAATATCCCTGACACTGCAGCATTAAAAACTTGTAACATGGAAACACATGATTAAAATACATACCAATTAAAATGCTTTTGGTACAAATTAAAGCAAAATATGTAGCAAAATTTTGCTTTAATTTGTATCAAATTAAAGCAAGATTTTTAATTAAAGCAAAATATGTAGGAATAATTAGAAATATTAAACTAAAGTATTTTTTATAAATTGCTTACGTTATCCCATTCCACATTTTCCAAATCAGCAGATGGGAAACCCCACCAGATTAACAGAGCCTCTGGTAGGATTGTAGAGGTGATTCCCCAGGAAACTGAAACTAGCAATGTTTTCCTTACAGGGAAGAAGATTAGGAGGAATTTGAGAGAGGTATTCGAAACCTTGAATGGGTTGAATAAAATAAGTAGAACTTGCTTAAGAGGGGCATTTTCCAGAGAGCACAGATTTGAGGTGATTGGCAAAAGAACCAGAGATGACAGGAGGAAAATAAATTACCTGACAAGCTGTGATTTATAATACACTGCCGAAGAGTGTGGTTGAAGCAGATTCAACAGTAACTTTCAAAAGGGAATGGATAAGCACTTGAAGGGGAAAAAAATACAGCGCTCTGAGGATAAAGGCAGGGGAGTGGAATTAATTGGACAGCACTTTCAAAGCATCAGTGAAGGCACGATGAGCCTAATGGCCTCCTTCTGTGCAATATCATTACACAATTCCCTGAGTCTAAGTCTATTTGCATATTTGCTCCCTTGTGTATTTATCTAGCTTCTCATAAATTTGACCATGTTTTTGTCTCATCTAATATTTTCCTTTGGCTGATAATATCATAAGTATTGTAGATAGAATTAATAATTGTTGTATAATATATTTGTGGATTAAAGAATGATGGCTTATTGAAAATAACATAAAAACCTAATTTTTGACTCAAACAATTGTGCATGCATCACATATTATTTGATGAATGCAGCAAACTGTTGTTCCAATTCAAACTATCTCATGCATCTCACCAACTGTAACTTCTTGCTCTTTGTAAATCATTTCTTCCTTTCTCAATTATGGTACACAATGACAAAAATATGACCCATTGTCATGTGTTCATTGTTTTCACTACACCAGGAAGTGGACACAAGCCACTCGACCTCACTGAAATCATTGTAATGTATGCCTGCATTACATTGTAATCTCAGGTCACAGAGTGGAATCTTGCAATGGTGAATTCTCCATTATGTTTCTCAATTTTTTTAATGAGCTTTAATACATTTTTAACTTAAGTGAATGTAAAATGAGGATGTTAACAAGATATGTGACTTGTTGGCTTCTGAAAAACTATTCACTTATGAGTCAGCCTCTTCATGTGAGCTCAGAATTAATGTCCAGTGTTATTTAGTGACCAATTTCAACTACTTTGCTTTGATCTGCATCCTCTTTATCTTCCGATTTTCTGAACTGAATGTTTTGAACAATATTATTTTCATGTATTCTCAAATACGGGAACTATTAGACAAAGGGTTTTATGACTTCCCACTAATGTTTTTTTGGTTTTGATAATGTGCACACAAAAACACTTTTTTATTGTCAGTTATTAACCATAACCAGTTACTTTTCTTTCCCCTCTGTGTCATATAACTGGAACAAAGAGATGGAACAAATCAATTTTACATTTGTTAAAAGATGAGATTTCTCTAATGTTTGTACACTGCCATCTATTGCCTGTAATCTGCTGCTCCTTTTTCAGTGAAGTTCTGCTATAAAACAAAATCTACTTACAAAGTTTTTGATTGTCAGCCAGAGTATATTTCTTACAGATGGGTGATTTCCTGTACAGATGTAAAGGAGTAGTTGCTGGAGTGATTTGCATTCAAAGCCAGAATTAGAGAAGTACATGTGAGTTGAAGTTAAGGGTTTAAGCTGTGTAAAGTTGTTGAGAGTATAGAGGTCATATTAGAAAATGATATTTTGCAGTATTTTATATCATACAATTTTTGGTATTTTCTTGTAATATCTTATGCTTATATTGCTCTTATTAATAATATTTTGTGTAAGGTGTTTGCTCAGTTTTAATAAGAGTTTAAAAGAGTTCAAAGTTGTGTGCTTTGTGAGCTTTGACCTGTTCTACCCACCTGGATGGATTCAGGCTGAATTCAGAATACATGCAAAGTAACTATCTGTCTAAAGTGCTTGTGTGGGCTACGAGCTGGATCCTTGCATTCTGCAATATTCATGAAGTAGTTAATCAAAACTGAGTGCAAACCAAATTTATTTCTTTTAGGTTAACTTATTAACATTTGAAGAAAAACTTCTCGCAATATGAAAATGAAAACAGAAAATGCTGGAAACGAGAACCATAGAACCATAGAACACTACAGCACAGAAAGCAGGCCATTCAACCCTTCTAGTCTGTGCTGAAACGTTATTCCGCTAGTCCCACTTACCTGCACCCAGTCCATAACCCTCCAGACCTCTCCCGTCCATGCATCTATCCAATTTATTCTTAAAGCTTAAGAGTGAGCCCGCATTTACTACATCAGATGGCAGCCCGTTCCACACTCCCACCACCTTCTGAGTGAAGAAGTTCCCCCTAATGTTCTCCCTAAACCTTTCCCCTTTCATCCTGAAGCCATGTCCTCTCGTACTTATCTCTCCTAATCTAGGTGGAAAGAGCCTACTCGCATTAACTCTGTCTATGCCCCTCATAATTTTGTAAACCTCTATCAAATCTCCCCTCGTTCTTCTACGCTGCAAGGAATAAAGTCCTAACCTGTTCAATCTTTCCCTGTAACTCAACTCCTGAAGACCTGGCAACATTCTAGTAAATCTCCTCTGCACTCTTTTAATCTTACTGATATCCTTCCTATAGTTAGGTGACCAGAACTGTACACAATACTCCAAATTTGGCCTCACCAGTGACTTATACAACATTACCATAACATCCCAACTCCTATACTCAATACTTTGATTTATGAATGCCAGGATGCCAAAAGCCTTTTTTACAACCCTGTCTACCTGTGAGGCCACTTTCAGGGAATTGTGTATCTGAACTCCCAGATCCCTTTGTTCCTCCACACTCCTCAGTGCCCTACCATTTACTGTGTATGTCCTACCTTGATTTGTCCTTCCAAAATGCAACACCTCATACTTGTCTGTATTAAATTCCATCTGCCATTTTCTTGCCCATTCTTCCAGTTGGTTCAGATCCCTCTGCAAGCTTTGAAATCCTTCCTCGCTGTCCACTACGCCTCCAATCTTAGTGTCATCAGCAAACTTGCTGATCCAATTTACCACATTATCATCTAGATCATTGATATAGACAACAAACAACAATGGTCCCAGTACCGATCCCTGAGGCACACCACTAGTCACAGGCCTCTAGTATGAGAAACAATCATCCATTACCACTCTCTGTCTTCTCCCACACAGCCAATTTCAAATCCAGTTTACAACCTTTCCATGGATACCAAGTGACTGAACCTTATGAACTAACCTCCCTTGTGGAACCTTGTCAAAGGCCTTACTAAAGTCCATGTAGACAACATCCACAGCCTTTCCTTCGTCTACTTTCTTGGTAACCTCCTCAAAAATCTCTACAAGATTCATTAAACATGATCTACCACGCACAAAGCCATGCTGACTATCCTTAATCAGCCCTTGGCTGTCCAAATACTTGTATATCCGATCTCTCAGAACACCTTCCAATAATTTACCTACTACTGATGTCAGGCTCAGCGGCCTGTAATTACCTGGTTTACTTTTAGAGCCTTTTTAAACAACGGAACAACATGAGCTACCCTCCAGTCCTCCGGCACCGCACCCGTGGCTAAGGACATTTTAAATATATCTGCCAGGGCCCCTGCAATTTCTACACTAGTCTCTCTCAAGGTCTGAGGAAATATCTTGTCAGGCGCCGGGGATTTATCTACCTTTATTCGCTGTAAAGCAGCAAGCACCTCCTCTTCTTTAATCTCTATATATCCCATGACCCTACTGCTTGTTTCCCTTCCTTCCATATCCTCTATGTCCGTTTCCTGAGTAAATACTGATGCAAAAAAACTGTTTAAGATCTCCCCCATCTCCTGAGGCTCCACACATAGACGTCCACTCTGATCTTCTAGGGGACCAATTTTGTCCCTTACTATCCTTTTACTCTTCATATACTTGTAGAAACCCTTTGGGTTTACCTTCACATTATCTGCCAAAGCAGCCTCATGTCGTCTTTTTGCCTTCCTGATTTCCTTTTTTAGTATTTTCTTACTTTTTCTATACTCTTCAAGTACCTCATTTATTCCTAGTTGCCTATACCTGCTATACACCGCTCTCTTTTTCTTAACCAGAGCACCAATATCTTTTGAAAACCAAGGTTCCCTATGCTTGTTAACTTTGCCTTTGATCCTGGCAGGAACGTGCAAACTCTGTACTCTCAAAACTTCGCCTTTGAAGGCCTTCCACTTACTGAACACATCCTTGCCAGAAAACAACTTATCCCAATCCACTTTTCCTAGATCCTTTCTTATTTCCACAAAATTGGCCTTTCTCCAACTTAGAACCTCAACTCGAGGACCAGACCTGTTCTTATCCATAATTAACTTGAAACTAATGACATTATGGTCACTGAACCCAAAATGCTCACCTACGCATACTTCTGTCACCTGACCTGTCTGGTTCCCTAATAAGAGATCAAGTATTGCATTCTCTCTCATTGGTACCTCTATATATTGATTTAGAAAACTTTCCTGAACATATTTGACAAATTCTAAGCCATCCAGCCCTTTCACAGTGTGGGAGTCCCAGTCAATATGTGGAAAGTTAAAATCCCCTACTATTACAACTTTCTGTTTCTTACATCGGTCTGCTATCTCACGACAGATTTGTTCCTCCAATTCTCTCTGACTATTGGGCAGTTTATAATACAACCCTATTAGTGTGGCCACACCATCCCTGTTCCTCAGCTCCACCCATATGGCCTCTGTAGACGAGCCCGGAGGGCCATCCTGTCTATGCACAGCTGTGATATTTTCCCTGACTAGTAATGCCACTCCTCCCCCTTTCATCCCTACCCCCATCACGTCTGAAACAAATGGAATCCCGGAACATTAAGCTGCCAGTCCTGCCCCTCCTGCAACCAGGTCTCACTAATACAATAATGTTGTAATCCCATGTGCCAATCCATGCCCTAAGCTCATCTGCCTTACCTACAATACTCCTTGCATTGAAATAGATGAACCTTAGAACATTTCTATCACGTACAAACCTTTGATTTCTGTCTCTACTTGCAGTCCTCGCATGACCATTTTCCTCCTCCACCTCACTATCTGCTCTAGCACTCCGGTTCCCCTCCCCCTGCAAATCTAGTTTAAACCCCCCGGAGCAGCACTAGCAAACCTACCCGCAAGTATGTTAGTCCCCCTCCAGTTCAGGTGCGAACCGTCCCATCGGAACAGGGAACTCAGCAGGTCAGGCAGCATCTATGGAAAGATAAACAGAGCTAGTGACCTGAAACGTTAACCTTTATTGAACCCAGCAATTCCCAGATAAACAGTAGTATCTGGTACAATAATATATCAAGGTCATAACACATGGTACACTCAGTTCTTAAAGATAGACTTACACTCATATACACCACAGACACAGGGTCCTCTCCTGCCTGGAGCTTGCCAAGTGGAGCTGCCAATTAAGCTATCTCCTTCCTCCTTGGGGAAGCCTTCCAGAAATAAACATTTGCTGTTTGCAAAGTAAGTACTGTGTAGTCATTTCAACCCAATATGTATGCTTCAGAGTATGCTTCAACACCTTCATCAATTTCAGATGAATTGGTTTACAAGAAAAAAACATTCAATGCAGTTTGTGACTTTTAAGTACAACTTCTCCCTCAAAGTTTTATGTCACTTAAGACAAATCTCAAGCCTTTTGAACACCAATAAATTTAAAAGTAACTCCAACATATAACATACCCCATACTTTCCCAATGGAATATTATTGCATATCCCAAAATAAAATGGATAGTATGGCAGAAAGAATCAGTTATGCTGTAACAAATCAACCTGAGAACTTGATTATTTGTATCTGTTTGTCAGGTAATTTGGTTTATTTTCTATTAGCTGGATGAATATGCTGGATGCTTGCAAGGCCTCTATACTGACAGTGAATGTCAATGTTATTTTTCACTTAAATGAAAACAAAATTGATTGTATTAATTGAGAGCAATGCAGGCAAAAGACAGATCAGATCAAGTTCCTGGTGGTTCTGGGACTTGAATTGGTTACCAGAGCAGATTCAACAACAATCTTATATACTCCCAAGTAAGTATTGGAATTGACTTTTTAAAATACTGAACATCAATCTTGGCATCATCACCTATGAACATCTGTTTATGTAACCATTGCTAAATTACACAGCCACATTAAAGTTATAGATGAGCACAAAACCTGTATAATATATCCTGCTTAAAGACAATCAAGGAGGAATGAGAAAAAAAACTAAGAACAATAATTAAATTTGAATCTGTATTATTGACAGATTAAGCTTAGAATATTGGCAAACATTAATGTTCCCTCTTCCAGCACTATTAGGGTCATTTCCAGAATGCCCAATAAAAGGATCATGTTCCATCTATTCATCTACCTTTGTTAGTGATTTGGCAGCTCAACCTTCCAGAGAATCAGAAAGAAGTTTACATCATTTTTCATGCATCTTTTTGAACAGTTTTTTCCCTCAAGTTCAATGAGCACCGAGGCACCTGGAAAGGTAGGATATCAGGATCTCAGAAGCTCTTGAAGAGCTGCTGCAGAATTAAAGAGAGGCAGATTTTTTTTAGGAGACTTACTTTCTCAACAGCTTAACTGAAAGAATATCTGGTCCTGTCTTCTTCAATAAAGTTCTGTTTTTTATTGATGGAGCTCTCTGAGGAAAGTAGCAATTTCTGAAAAAAATCTTCCAGTTAGAGCTAGCCTGTGATTGGAGACAATAACTTTGTTTCTCTTTCCACTGTTGCTGCCTAACCTACATTCTGTTTCTACCACCACAGGTAGACCCAGAGGACTGTCCATTCTCAGCACAGCTTACAGCTGTAGGGTTAAATGTGCTGGCAATAGGAAAACTATTATGGGAGGTTTGCAACAAAAGCAGCACTACATGGAATGAACACAATGACAAGTATAAACAAGTCAGAACTATAACACACAGTTTGTCAAATTAAAACTGCAGACCAAGTGCAAATCTCAAAGTTATAAGTACCTGCTTCACATGTTACATTTCTAAACAAATAGCTGACAGGTTCTTTGTACCCATTTCATAAGGAAATCTCCAAGTTGTTCACTAAGTCAAGAGCTAGGCTGCAAAACATGGGATTTCAGGGATAAAGTAAATGAAGATGCATAGTGCCCAAGGTATTGTGTGCAATATTTAGACTTTGTACTCACAGTGTGTACAAATGCTTTTCCTCTGCTAGCTCTGTCTTTGATCTGCCATAATTCCATGGATTTGACCATGGTGCCACCAGATTAGAAAACAGCAAATGTAAAACAATTGTGCAGGATGGAGAGAGAACAGAAAAAACAAGGTACAGCAAGCCAGTTAGCTTGACATCAGTTGTTGGGAAAATGTTGGCGGCCATTACTTAGGAAGTTATAAAGTGGTATTTTAGGAAAACCTAAACAGCATTAGGACCAATGCAACCACCTAATACATATGGCACTTTAAAACTTCTCTTGGCTGTAACTGGGAAACATTGATTTGACATGGGGGGTGTAGTGACTCTTGTCCCATGGAACTTTTAAGGCAACACCTTGGAATAACATTTGCTCTCCAGCTGGGCAAGTAATTAGTGAGGGGATTTGAGGTTAAAACTATGCCGACAATTTCTGCTCCTGAAATCGTACAAAAGAAGATATAGAAAAAGATAAGATCATCACAGACATCAAGATTTCATCAAAGGGAAATCACGTTTACTAAGTGTATTAGACTTTTTTTGAGGATTTTTCCAGCAGAGATATATGCAGTAAATTTAGATTTCCAAAAACATTTGATAATGTGCCCAGTAAGATAATGTTACACAAGGAGAGGAGTCATGAGGCTGGGGTAATGTACTAGGATTGGTCATACTTGTCTTGGATGCAGTGTAACAAAGATTTACATGAATGCATACTTGGATGAGAAGGGTTGAGAAATTGAACCTACTTACTCTGGAGAGGGTCCCTTTGAAACAAGTAAGCTTCTGAAGGGGCTGGACAAGATGGATGCCATAAGGTTGTTTCCCTTGGCTGGAGAATCTCGAAGCAGTGGGTATTATCTCCAAATAAATGATCAGACACTTAGGACTGATGACATCTACTTTCAGAAGAATATGTATCATTGGAATTCTCCACCCCGGAGGAGTATATTTAACACTAATCGATTCTATTCCAATAGAATTGTGGAATCCAGAGAATCAGGGGATAAGGGGATATGGGCATGAAAGCAAAGAAGAGACGCTGAAGAAGAAGATCAACTATAATCCCACGGAATGAAGAAGCAGATTCATGAGGCTGTATGGTCTACTCTTACGACTATTTTTTCCGTTCTTAAAATAAGAAGGTTGTACACCACAGGCAATCAAAGGTGGGGAAATGGGCGATAGGGAAGCTGATAAATTCCTGGCATGGAATCAGTTCACTGAGGTCTGGTTGAGACTGGTGGGAGGGAGTGGGGGCAACCAGAACTATGAGGGTTGGATCAGTCAGGGGGATCAATGGTGAGTTGAGCTGAGAGATCATTGGAGAGCAGGTAGGGACTTTGATGGTTATGTTAGGACATAACTACCAGGAGGAATCATAACTTTGACAGTCAAGTCAAAACATTGCAGCATGTCAGAACTTCAAAGGTCAGGCAAGGGTATTGAGCTTCAGGGATGTGATTGAATTGAAGGATGCTGCAGAAATGATCAGACTGTGTCCAGTTGTGATGGTGAGATTTGGAATGGAGGAGAAATGATCTGGAGGTCCCAGCAATATTTACTATGGGAGGGACATTGAACAGAAATAAAAGAGAAAAAGGGATTGTGCTTGGAAGAAAATTGTAAAAAAGAGATTACACATCATAATGGAATCTATCTGGCATTAAATCCAATAGTTTGAGTTGAGCAGGCTCAGTTTCATTTGTTCAATTCTCCCTTCCCACATTCCTCTTTATGTTGTATCGAGGTAACCTTCTGAGAGCCATGAAGAAAAAGTACCTAATTACTCTTAATATTTGAAATGTATATCTCAAATACCATTTCAGTGTTTGGACCACAGTTTCTAGGTAATTCCAATTTCATGGCATCATTTAGATAAGACATTTTACAGAAGCATTAGATGGATTTGACCCTTACATCACTTAGCACTTTAGTATCAAGCCAATGACGTTAATTTAATCATTGGTGCATAATCTGCACTTAAGGGAGCTTGCAGAGAGAAAATAAAAAATTTTAGGGAGCCATCATGAGTCATTGGCAATCAAATTTGGGGTTGTTAAATACTATTTTCTTCCTTTGTTTTTTGTCTGGGAGCACTGGCAGGTCCAAGCGGAGAACTTCTTCACATCACTGTTGATGGCTGACAATGTCTGTAAGTTGAGAATGCAATGCCCTATTTCCTGTTCTGCCTCCCTGGTAGGAATGTTGTTTCACTGTGATATAAAGCATCAAGTAGAAGTCAAGAAAATATTCTCATTCTTTTTAAATGAACCATAGAATCAAACTTTTTCTTTATAGTTTTGCATCCAATCCTGCTACTGCTAAGTTCTCCCCTAATTACTATGCTTGTGTTTCTTTGTTTCAGGAGAAACATTTCATTATTTCTGCTGCAAGATCTCAAAATATGGGTTAAAGATCAAGGTTATTCTACTAACATTCCAGCCAGTAATTTACAGATATAACAAAGGTTAATGACTGGATGTTGTCAGTTAGGAATGGAAAGTGGAGCTATACATTGAAAATAAATCTATAACTGAATTACAAAACCACCTGTGCATTTTAATACCTGCCAGATTTGAGAAAGAATTTATTGCTTTACCATTCAGATATACATTTTTCATTTAGTTATATCCCACAATGCAACAACATATGAGCCGCCATTGTTCAATAAATGATACTCTTCAGCCCCCAAAATTAGACCTTCTCAGGATTATCATTGATGTAACACAGCCACAATAGTTAAAACATTTAAAACATGCTTTGAGGATTTGGTTACAGTTTAGAAAATATTTTGGTTTATTGAGTTTTTTCTTTGTCCAGTCCCATTTTCTCTATTTTTTTTAAACCTTCTATGACTGATGTAGTTTTTAAAGAGTGGGATAAATTAGGTATTACTTGTTTTCAAGATCTGTTTGTTGGAGGAAACCTTTCTTTGGCTGAACAATTGTCTACCAAGTATAATTTACCAAAATCTCATTTTTTTAGATATTTACAAATTAGAGATGTTCTTCAATCTCAATTACATTCTTTTCCTTTGAGTCCTGATAAAAATTTATTAGATGTAATTTTTAATTTGGAACCCTTTCAGGATGGCTCAATATCTAATATTTATGATAGATTACTAGGAATGAGTAAGGTGACACTAGATAAAATTAAAAACGCTTGGGAACAAGATTTGCAGATGTCAATTTCTGAGGAAACTTGGAATGAAATTTTCAAGTTGGTTAATACTTCCTTAGTATGTGCCCGTCATTCTCTCCTTCAATTTAAAGTGGTCCATAGAGCTCACTTGTCTAAAGATAAACTATCCTGTTTTTATTCCGTTATATCTCCTTACTGTGACAAATGTAATAACGGAGTGGCTTCTTTAATTCACATGTTCTGGATGTGTCAGAGTCTTAAAAAATATTGGACAGAGGTCAGTCATACTTTTTCTGTACTTTTCAAAATAAATTTTAAACTTAATCCTTTGACTGAACTATTTGGGATCGTTGGAGAAAAAGATATAACTTTGAAGGCTTCTGATTTACAAACTCTGGCTTTAATTTTTCTTATAGCCAGGAGAGCTGTATTGCTTAAATGGAAGGAAGTTACTCCGCCTACTCATGCTCAATGGTTACGGGATGTTATGTCATACCTGAATCTAGAGAAGATTTGCTGTTCAGGTTTTGAATCTAACTTAGACTTTCAAACCTTGTGGGGACCTTTTTTGAAGTATTTTCAAAATCTCTGATTTGGTGACTAAAACGCAGATCTTGGCTGACACTGTTATGTTTTTAAAGGTTTTTCCTTGTTTTTTCCATCAAACAGCTTCGGTTTTTGGTAGTGGGAGTAGATTTTTTTATATAATAAAATATTTCAATCTTTTTTTCCTTTATTAACTAACTATTATATGTGATTATTAATTTAGAGTATTGTGATCTTAAGTATGATTTAACACAACGTATTCAGTAGTATTTTTACTCTCTTTTTTGATGCATGTACTTTGTATTTTCTTTCATGGATTTAATAAAAATATTGCAAAAAAAAAGAAAGAGATAGTTAAAACATTTCAAGGTCCCTAAAATAAGATAGTTTTAAAGATGAAACTTCTTTCATTTTTAACTACTTTCTGGTAAAAAAAATGGATTACCTCATTTTGATTTTGCTTAGGATGAATTAATTTTGTTCAGCATCAAAAATTGATGATAAGGTTGAGAATAAACCTTGAACTGAACCATTTGCCAATGATCATTGCTTTAAAAAATGTTAACTTGTTCAAAGAATGATTAAACCTCCCATTCTGAGGCTTTTGGAGAAGAAAAAAAATTCTTAAGGAAGAAAACCAAGTCAGATGAGTTTATATCATAGGTGGACTACTTGTCCTTGTCCCTAGCCAACACCCCACATCTACAGATGTAGGCAGAGTTTCCTAAGAAACCCATCTTCCTCTATTTTGTTGGTAAGGTTATATTGTTTATATCAACCTAATGTTCATGTAGTAAGGACCATGAGGATAGCTCCACCATTAGACTTGAATATTTATTTTTCTAGATCCTTTCATTCCATGTCTGGGAGTCTGTATGAAACACTCAATCGGCAATTCACTGGGTAAAAAGTAGGTGAAGGTTGGTTTGGCTACCCTTTGCCTACAAGCAATGGCACCACATATGGTCTTTACAATGGTACCTGATTTGGTAGGGTCCTGAAACATTTGGCAATCTGACCACTCACTTCTGCAACAAATGGTTTGGAAGAAGAAATGGAGCACTAATTTGAGTCATGCAATTATTACAGCCTCAGTCTCTTCCTGCATACTGAAGCATATCAAAATCAGCCACAAGTAGTTTTGTAATTTGGTTATTTCTACAGGTTAGAATGATTACATTCAGAGCAACCAACAATCTGCTGGAGGAACTCAGCAAGTCAAGCAACAACCATGGGGGGAAGGAATTGTCGATGTTTCGGGCCAAAAACCTAATGCATGCTAGAAAGAAGGTACTGTTGAATTTTCTGAGTGATACAAAATCACCCAGAAATTGTTGTTAATGGGTTTTACTCAAAATTTATTGATTTTCCGTTACATAACTCTGAAAAAATACATTAAGCAATTGAATTTCCAGGCAACAGTAACATCTACAAGGAATTTTCTTGCTTGATTCAGTTTAGATTTGGTGCTGATTTATTTAGACATGAGCAATGTTATTTTATATTGCCTACACTGAGATGAATTTTCAAGTAAATACTTTACTTATAAAAGTTATTTGACCTTGTTACAGGCACAAAAATTGATGGACAAGGGCAGTTTCATTCCTCTTAGATTCCAATAATAAAACTGATAATACTTTGTAGGTGTTATTAAACCCAGAAAATAAAACTCAAGCTGCAGGGGTAAAAACAATTGACTAATTTTATAAATGCCCATTTACAACCATAGTGGGCTTCCCAGAAGATGACTAAAGTTGACTTAAGTATGCTGTGGGACATCACTAGCCAAAAACCAGCGATGCATTTGATTACAGTTGCACAGGAATCACAATACACATTTAACTGAACTTAGGGAACATGAAAATTATAATGAGCCACAATATTTTGCACCAGAAATAAATAGCTTTAAGCTTTTTGTTACAACGCCTATCAGTCCCATAAAAGTGCAAGCAGTAGAACTTCTTCAGGAAAAATGCTCAGCATGATCTTAATACAAATATTTAGGCTGCCTAACTTTAACTGCAAGCCAATAGTAAACAATACACAGATCAGCGTACCTGGAATACCTATTGGTAATGTGTGCAATATTAGAGACTTGATTTTTGCTTCAGTCCTGTCTGAGATTCATCTTTAACACTTACAACACTAGAACACCTAAAACATTGAGTGGTCCCATGTTTCCTGTAAGGTTCAGCAGTATATATCAATAATATGATGAAGGGAATATTATACTAGCCAGGTTATTAGAAAAGAAACTTCTGCAAAGAAATGATAGGCATCTTTTAAAATAACGAATAAAATGCCTGTATAAATTCCAATTATATACATAGTCAAGTTCCATTTTAAAAATTGTAGAATTCCATTTTACCAAAGTAGTACTTCTTTGCTTCATTCTTTATGATGACTGTTCCATTTATAACAAGCAGCTATTCAATCTGTATTTAAGTACATCAATTTAATGTTGCTTGTACTTAGTCTCCTGCATAAAGCAGCAGATAAAAAAAATCTAATCCTTCTTACATAAAGTTTTTTGCAAAAAGTAATTTGTATTTTTATAAGATTTTAAATTTGTAACCACCCTTTGTCCTTTTGAAAAAAATTAGTTTGGTTTGAAAATAGATGAATGCAATAAAGATGTAAATTAGTCATATTTTCCACTTAACCGATGGAAACATTTCCTGGATAATTATAATCCATGTGGAAAATTGTTTGGAAACATTATTTTTATGGTTTAAGTGGTAAATGTTCTGATACAGAGAGCGCCTGGCAGATTACACTTTTCTATTACAATTGAGATTTGACTTTTATCAAGCACTGACTACCTATTCCTATGTGTTTTCATCAGGCTGGTGAAGCTTATAATTAAACACATAGCCTGTTATTACATATTTATTTTTCAAGCTGTTTTCTGCACACACAATTGATAAGATGAAAATGCAATAAGAGCCTTGGTAATGTTTCACATCATAAAATACAAAGGGAAGAAGTGGAATGTAATTTGAAGGTATATGTGGAAAGAGCAGGGAGTGGGACCATTTGGAGAGTTCTTTCAAAGAGGCTGCATTATAGAGTCATAGAGTAATGCAGTACAGAAACAGGCCTTTGGCCCAACAAGAACATGCTGACCAGGAAATACCCATTTTATACTAATCCTGCAGTAATCATATTTTATTCTCTGCAAAGTCCCATCAGCTCCCCCAGGATCTACCATTCCCCTACATTTTAGAGGCAATTTACAGTGGCAAATTAAGCTACCAGCCCACACATCTTTTAGGATTTGAGAGGAAACAGGAGGACCAGGGGGAGGGGAAGCCATGTCATCACACAAATAGCATTGGAGGTCAGGATTGAAGCCAGGTCACTGGATCTGTACCAGCTGTGCCTCTGCACTGTCCCACTGCATTATGGCACCACTGTACAAATGCAACAGATAGCATGGCTTCTCTTTTTGTGTCATATCATTCTCTGATTCAGGCAGAGGCAATTAACATTAAAAACTCCACGGAGAATCCAATCTTTTCTTTGTCTATTTACTTTTGATTGGAAACACTATAACATTTTTCAATCCTAATTGCCACTATATTAGCCCAAAACTAAAATAACAACCTATGGTATTTGATTAATTTATATCCAAACAAAAATGACTGCAAATAAGATCATCAAAACTGGTCGATACCATTGCATTTGCAAATGATTGAAGTAACAATAAAAATTATAAGCAGCCTATATTACAGATTACAATAGGTCAACTAAATGCAAATAAAATTGACTTGTATTTTTAAATCAGATCTTTCAGCTTTGCCAGAGTAACACATTTTGCATACTTGAATAACATATCGTTTTCAATGAGAACAAAAGATAAAGGAGTTGGAATAGAATTTTTGGCCCCTCCACCCTACTCCACCATTTGATAAAATTATGGCTGAATATATCTTGGCCTCAGGAACATTGACCCTTGGCTCTCCTATTGTCAAAAAAATTATCTAACTTAGTCATGAATATTTTCAATGAATTAGCCTCTACAACTCTCTTGGTTAAAGAAGATCCCAAAGATTTACACCCCTCTGAGAAATTCTTTCTCATCTCCATCATAAAGGTAATCCCTCATTTTGGAAAACAATGCTCCCTGGTTCTAGATTCACCCATGTCTAACTTCTCAAGCCACCAAAAGAAGCAGATATCTTCCAATAAGGTCACCTCCCATTCTTCTAAATTTCAACCAGTCTTGACCCACACTGCTCAACTTTCCTCACAAGAAAACCTTGTTGTCCTAGGAACCAGGCTAGTGAGCCTTCACTGAATTGTATTAAATAAGGAAACTGAACTGAAAACAGTGCTCCACATGTGCCCTATACATTTGTAGCAAGATATCCCTACATATATACTCCATCCCCTTTGCATTATAGGCCAACATCCCCACTCCCTTTCGTACTTATTGCTTGCTAACTCTGTTTTACGTACAAGGCTACAGAGATCCTGTTGAGCATTCTGTGGTGTTCTATATCCTGCTTTACTACTGATATGGATAACCTCACACTTCCCCACATTTTACTTCGTTGACCAGAATTTTGCCCATTCTCTTAACCTGTCTATATCACTTTGCAAACTCTTTAGCCGAGAAATTGAATTTCACTCAATTTGGTGTGCTAAATTTATGTTATGATTTTCCATAATGCCAAATCAGGGAATTACTAAAATAAACACGAAGTTGGGACTCCTTCCTTTAAAAAAACATTTTTGTGGTTGACTCCCATTAAGAAGTATTAAATCCTGACTTGCACTTTCACAGAGAGTAGCTGTAACAAGCTGCTATCTCATTTGCCAACTGCTTGCTAGGAAGTGTGTTGACATTGTTGAAGGGACTCTATGGGACTCTCTAAGGGACTCTCTATGGTAGCTACCAGGGTGAGGATGGGAAATAGGGGCATAGACTGAGAGGGGAAAATTTGGAGCAAAAGCGTGGTTTAATGTGTATTTGAATGTGGGTCCACATGTTATGAAGAAGACAGATTGGGCCTGTCCATGCATGGCCTCAAGCTGCCTCAGACAGTGACAAAACTGAGGCCACGGAACAAGGCATCTGTGAACTCAAAACACAATGATGCTAGAGGAACTCAGCGGGCCAGGCAGCACCCATGGAGAAAAGCAGGAGGTCAAAGTTTCGGGTCAGGACCCTTCTTCAGGACTGGACAGAAGGGTCCTGAACCGAAACGTTGACCGCCTGCTTTTCTCCACAGATGCTGCCTGGCCTACTGAGTTCCTCCAGCATCATCGTGTTTTTCATCTAGATTCCAGCGTCTGCAGTCCTTTGTTTCTCTTCATCTGTGAACTCAAGGTATCAGTCCACAGTTGCTCAGGGCTACTGACAAAGGCATTTCTAAGACATTAAAATGACTGGTGGGAGGGGAACATCCTCATAAAATATAAGAAATGACATCCCAGCTGTGTCCCGTTAATTCAATAAGATTCACAATTTCCTGCAGGATATACAACTTGTTGAACTGTGTGTTCATTGAAAGTCTTTAAGTTGTGACCTCTTGATCCATTTTCTGTTGGTAAGTAAGTAATGGATGCTGCAGACATTGATGTTATGATCATACTTGCAAAACATGAAGGGAAATAACATTGCCATTAGAGTAAACTGGAACAGGAAACACCCAGTCCAATTTCCTGATGGTCAGGACTTCGACAGGAAATGATGGACATTTCTAGGGATGCACAAGATGTTTTTTTTGCTCAAGTTACAACTAAATAAAGAGGAGCCTTAGGTAGAATTTCTAGGCATTTGTGTCCTCCTTATAATTTGCATTTCTGTCTATCTTTTTATCATCAGCAAATTTGGCTTTAATACACTCTATGCTTTCATTTAAGTCATTAATATAGTTTGTAAATAATTAATGTCCAAATACTGAACTGTGTAGTGCCCTTTAAATTACCACCTGCTCACCTAAAAGTGACCCATTTATCCTGAGTGTTTTCTGTAGGATAGCCAGTCCTCTTTCATGCAAATATATTACCACCAATTGCAGAACTGGGTACACTTTTGACCCCATTGTCCAGGGACTTGTGCATTGTGACCCATCAGACTTGTTCCATCTAGGATCCCCAGATGAACTAGAAGACGGCACAGGTGATTTCCAAGCAGGAGGAGCGGGGCATGGATGAGCCCTCCTCTGGCTTTGAAATCACCCGTTCCGTCTTCCAGTTCATCTGGAGATCCAAGATGGAATGAGTCCAACAGGCCACGACCCACAAGTTCCCGGACAACAGGGGCAAAAGTGTACCCAATGTTGCCCTCATCCTGATGACCACCTTCGTGTGTGGCTGCATCAGGCTGTGCATGGAACCCAAATACATGAGCACCAAGCGTCACTGCATGCTGAGGTTCTATCTGTCCCCGGAGTTGCAAAGGATGGGTCTGGCGACGTCCCAGTCAAGTGGACGTTGCCGCACTACCTGTCCTTCATGGAAAAGTTCTTCCAGACCAACACCTTTGACCATAAGTCCATCAGACAGTGGTCAGCATGGATTGTCCTGCAGATACTGCAGGACAAGGACTCAATGGATACTGTGAGGTGGTTCCTTGAGCAAACTGTCCAAAACATCCGGCAGAATACCTCATCACCAGAACTCATCAACAAGCAGCAAGACCTCACTTGGCTGGCAGTGAGAGGGGCCCTCCCAATAAGATACTTCCTGCATGGTCGGAATATTACTCCTGACGTGCGCTGCCCCCAGGATAACTGCACTGGGGATGAGACGGTCGCCCACCTCTTAGCAGGCTGTGGGTTTGTGAAGAGGGTGTAGAGAAAGATGCAAGGGCCCTTGTCACGGTTCATCCCAAGCAGCTGTATAACAGAGGACTCTGATCTACGGGCTGTTCCCAGGGGCACACACTGAGACAGACATTAACTGATGCTGGAAGATCATCAACTCAGTGAAAGATGCTCTTTGGTCTGCCCAAAACTTCTTGGTCTCTCAGCATAGCAAGATGTCCATAGGGAAATACCGCCAGCTGGCATATTCCAGGCTGCAGGAGTATGTGCTGAGGGATGCACTGATGTTCGGTGCAGCCAATGCAAGGGCTTGATGGGGAAGGACCAATGTCTAGGCCCCTTCCACTACCGGACATGGAGGGGCTGGGTCAGGTGGGGAAGCCCCTTAAATATTTAAGTATTGAAATGGTGTATCACCCCAGGTGGATCACATGAGTGGCAACGGTGCTATGGGTCTTTTAAAGAAAATGTAAACACTGCTGAATACATTGACTATGAATGTAAAGGTTTTGCACTGCCTATTCTTTGTATATATATTTTTATTTTGAATAAAGTTTATTTTGAAACAAAAAAACAGCTGTATCTATGGATACTGTGGGGTGGTTCCTTGAGCAAACTGTCCAAATCGTCTGGCAAAATGCCTCATTGCCAGGACTCACCACAAGCACCAAGACCTCTCTTGGCTGGCAGTGAGAGGGGCCCTCACAGACAGATCCTTTCCGTACAGATGAAATATCATCTACAAGGCATTGCTGCCCTTGGGATGGCTGCAGAGGGGAAGAGGTGGTCACCCACCTCCTTGCAGGCTGTGGATTTGCTAAGAGAGTGTGGAGAAGGGTGTAAGGGTCATTGTCCCAGTTCATGCCCAGCAGCTGCGTAACAGAGGACTCTCTGACCTATGGGCTGTTCCCAGGGGCACACACCAAGACGGACACCAAGTGCTGCTGGAAGGTTATCAACTGGTGAAAAATGTTCTTTGGTCTGCCCGAAACTTGTTGGTACTTCCAGCACAGTGAGTTGTCTGAAAGAGAATGCTGCTGACTGGCAAATTCCAGGCTGCAGGAGAACGTGCTGAAGGACGCACTGAAGCTTGGTGCAGCCAAAGCAAAGGCTCTGTGAGTAGGACCACAGACTAGGCTCCTTCTGCTACCGCACATGGAGGGGTGGAGTTGGGTGGGGAAGCCCCTCAAACATTGAAATGGTGTATTACCCCAGGGTGGCACATGAGTGGCAACAGTGCTATGGTTTTAAAAAAAAAGTTAACACTGCTGAATATATAGACCATGAATGTAAAATATTTTGCACTGTGCTTGTTCTTTTGTATATATTTTTTATTAGGGATAAAGTTTATTTTTGAAATAAAAAAACAAATGCAATATGACCTATGTGCTTTCCACAGATGCAGCCTGACCTCCTGAGTGTTTCCAGCATTTTTAAGCGTTTTCTATTTTTATTTCAGATTTATAAAATTTGCAGTTTTTTGATTTTCATTTCCAGAAAGTATCAGGTTGCTTCAAATTTTAGTGTCTTGGGGCTAATTATTTAACCACAAGTTTTCATGAGAAACAATACTAGATTAATTCACATCCTTTAAAGTTTATGCTTTTTGAAACTACACTCAGCAGCTGATTGAAAGATTTGCAAATGCAGCCAAAACTATGGGCTCTACTTCTGCTTCATCAAAATATGGTTCAGTCAGCACTTGTCAAGCATTCATAAGGAACTATCGATTCCAACACAAATATTCATTATGAAATATGTCAGACAATTATGTACCTTCTCCTTGCATGCTCTAATGTTGTGCTCATCTTTTGAAAGCAAAGAGGTTTGACCAGGACTTGAACAACACAGAGACAGAGCCTGGGGAAAATTGAAATGTGGCTTGCTATGCTCAAACTACGTAATGCTGCAATTATTTCCAGTCTGTCCTACTGTCAAATGGCACATTAATCTGTTCCCAATTCTGCTATCATGGTGTGAATAAAAATGCATACAATATTTTTGTACCATCCAAAGGATACAAAGAAATAAAGCAAAAGTTTGAATATGAGGTACTAACTTGGGTGGAGTCAAGTGGTACTGAGTTGATGCAGATCCATGTGCATTGACATGGACAAGTTATTAAAATGAATTGTTATGTCGTGGTTCCACCACACGCTGACTAAACGTTATAAAGATATCCTGGAGCAGAACCTGTTCTCGTGTTCCATGAACAGTTATGGATGGGGAAAATTAGCAACTGCTATTGATGACATATGGCACATCATGCTGCACTAAGGAAGAAGCAGCATAGCACTAACAATGAAAACCATGACAGCATTCCAGCAGGCTTTTCAGATGTATGAAAATCCTGCCCATTATTTGTTCAAGTATGGTCAGAACATAGGTATATGGCCAGCAGTGTGGAAAATTGCAGAGGTGTGTCTTATCTGAAAAAAAATCCAAAATGGCAAATAGAAACATGGAAACATTGAAAATAGGAGTGGCCTTTCAGCCCTTCATAGCTGCTCCACCACTCAATACAATCATGGCTTATCATCCAAATTCAGTTCTTGCTTTCTCCCTGTATCCCTTTATCTCTTTAGCCTTTAAAGTTATATCTAATTTTGAAATATATTTAATGATTTCACCTCAACTGTTTTTGTAGTACAGAATTCTTTGGGTTGACCACTCTCTGGGTGAGGAATTCTCCACATCTGAGTTCTAAATGGCTTACCCTGACTCCTTAGTTACCCCTAGTTCTGGCCTTCCCCACCATCAGGACCATCCTTCCTACATCCAGTCCAGACTTGTTGGAATTTACAGGCTTCTGTGAGTTACACTCTCATTCTTCTAAGCTCTAAAAGAATAAATCCAATCATTGCAATTTCATAGAATCATAGAAAGTATAGCACAATACAGGCCCTTTGGCCCACAATGTTGTGCCAACCTTTAAAACTCGCCTAAAAACTATCTAACCCCTTCCCCCCACATATTCCTCTATTTTAAATTCCTCCATATGCTTATCAAGCAATCTTTTGAATTTGACCAATGTACCTGCCTCCACCACCACCCCAGGGAGCGCATTCCATGCCCCAACCACTCTCTGGGTAAAAAACCTTCCTCTGATATCTCCCTTGAACTTCCCACCCATTACTTTAAAGCCATGCTCTCTTGTATTGAGCATTGGTGCCCTGGGAAAGAGGTGCTGGCTGTCTACTCTATCTATTCCTCTTAATATTTTGTACACCTCTATCATGTCTCCTCTCATCCTCCTTCTCTCCAAAGAGTAAAGCCCTAGCTCCCTTAGTCTCTCCTCATAATGCATACTCTCCAAACCAGGCAGCATCCTGGTAAATCTCCTCTGCACCCTTTCCAATGCTTCCACATCCTTCCTATAATGAGGCCATCAGAACTGGACACAGTATTCTAAGTGTGGTCTAACCAGAGTTTTATAGAGCTGCATCATTACCTCACAACTCTTAAACTCGATCCCACGACTTATGAATGCTAATGTCCCATAAGCTTTCTTAACTACCCTATCCACCTGCGAGGCAACTTTCAGTGATCTGTGGATATGAACCCTCAGATCCCTCTGCTCCTCCACACTACCCAGAATCCTGCCATTAACTTTGTACTCTGCTCTGGAGTTAGTCCTTCCAAAGTGTACTACCTCACACTTCTCTGGATTAAACTCCATCTGCCACCTCTCAGCCCAGCTCTGCATCCTATCAATGTCCCTCTGCAATCTTCGACAGTCCTCCACACTATCCACAACACCACCAACCTTTGTGTCGTCTGCAAACTTGCAAACCCAGCCTTCTACCCCCCATCCAGGTCATTAATAAAAATCACCAAAAGTAGAGGTCCCAGAACTGATCCTTGTGGGACACCCTTGTCACAGCCCTCCAATCTGAATGTACTCCCTCCACCACAACCCTCTGCTTTCTACAGGCAAGCCAATTCTGAATCCACACGGTCAAGCCTCCCTGGATCCCATGCCCTCTGACCTTCTGAAGAAGCCTACCATGTGGAACCTTGTCAAATACCTCACTAAAATCCATGTAGACCACATCTACTGCACTACACTCATCAATCTTCCTGGTCACCTCCTCAAAGAACCCTATCAGGTTTGTGAGACATGATCTGCCCTTCACAAAGCCATGCTGGCTGTCCCTGATCAGACCATGATTCTCTAAATGCCCATAGATCCTATCTCTAAGAACCTTTTCCAACAGCTTGCCCACCACAGACATAAGGTTCACTGGTCTATAATTCCCTGGACTATCCCTACTTCCTTTTTTGAATAAGGGGACAACATTTGCCACCCTCCAATCCTCTGGTACCATTCCCGTGGACAACGAGGACTCAAAGATCCTAGCCAACAGTTCAGCAATCTCCTCCCTTGCCTCACAGAGCAGCCTGGGGAATATTCCGTCAGGCCCTGGGGACTTATCTGTCCTAATAATTTCTAACAGCTTCAATATATCCTCCCTCTTGATATCTACAGGCTCCAGAACATTAACCTTACCAACATTGTCCTCAGCGTCATCAAAGCCCCTCTCCTTGGTGAATACTGAAGAGAAGTATTCATTGAGGATCTCACCCACTTCCACAGCTTCCAGGCACATCTTCCCACCTTTGTCTCTAATCGGTCCTACCTTCACTCTTGTATATCATTCTCTTCGTGTATCATTCCTGTCGTTCCAGGAACCAGTCTGGTAAACCTTTGCTGAGTTCCCTCCATTGCAAGAATATTTTTCTTCAGATAAGGAGACCAAAACTGCACAGAGTACTCAAGGTATCGTCTCATCAAGGCTTTGTGCAATTGGAGTAAGACATCCTTGCTCCTATACTTGAATTCTCTTGTAATGAAGGACAAAATATCATATGCCTTCTTCGTCACCTGCTGCACTTGCATGTTTACTTTCTTCAACTGGTGAACAAGGAGGCCCTTTCCTAATCTATTGCTGTTCAGATAATAATTTGCTTTCCTGTTTTTGCCCCCAAAGTAAATAATTTCACATTTATCCACATCATACTGCATCTGCCATGTATTTGTCCACTCAGTCAACCAGTCCAAATCACATTGACTGTATCTTCCTCACAGCTGCCATCTTGTCTTGTGTCAACTGCACACTTATGAGATATTCTATTTAATTCTGTCAACTATTAATATGATTATATATCATAGTATAATTAATATATATCATGAATAGCTAGGATCCAAGCACTGAACCTTACAGTACCCTACTAGTCACTCAGAAAGGACCCATTTATTCCCATTCTTTGTTTCCTATCTGCCAACCAGTTCTCTATCCATGCTAGTACATTATCCCCAATCTTCTGTGCTTTAATTTTGCACACTAATCTCTTCTGTGGGATTTGTTAAAACCCTTTGGAAAGTCCAAATACGCAACATCCACAGGTTCTCCCCATCCATTCCACCAGTTACAGCCGCAAAAAATTCTAGTAAATTTGTCAAGCGTGGTTTCCTTTTGACCAATGACTTTGACCATTCCTGTCATTCTTTTCCATATGCTCTGCTATTACATCTTTTATAATGGTCTTTAGTATTTTCTCCACTACTGATGTCTGGCTAACTGATCTATAATTGAGACACAAGAGATGCCAATGCTGGATTTTGGAGCAAAACAAACAGCTGGTATATGTACTGTCTATCTTCCCTCTACACTTTCAGTCCTGATGCAGGATCTTGAGCTGAAACGTTGACCATTCCTTAGCCTCCACTGATGCTGCTTAAATGCTGAGTTCTTCTAGCAGTTTATTTTTTGATCTATAATTCCCTGTTTTCTCTCTATTGATGCAGGTGTGTCCCTTCAGACCCAACTTTCAAAGGACCAGCTCCCCATATCAGCTATTCACAATTATCAAATGCCAGTTCACTCCCCAAGCTCAAAAAAAATTAATTCCCAATTTGACTCACCACCCAACTTTCTCTTTGGACATTTACCTAATCTGCTTCAATTACTTATCCAAAACCCAATCTCAGGTGTGTCACAGATATCAATTTTAAGGCCCACGTGCCTGAAAAAATTTCCAGGCCTCTGCACTTTAGCTTTAAAAGAATAACTCATTACTGAAAATGTGCCAGCGACACACAGAATATGAATATTAAACATAATCATTTTGTCTGACAATCTTGAACACTGAATTTAGCTGTACACTATTATAAAGTGAAACAAGCAACTGCTGAGATATTAGGTTTAAGCTCTGAGTTATTTAACATCACCGAGAATTCTAAATGTTCCTCAACAATAATAACACCCATTTATGTAAAATTTTAATGCAGTGAAATGTCCTAGCATAATCTGAGCCCCAGGGGATTTCAGAGCAGATGACAAAATCTTGGTCAAAGAAGTAGGTTTTGCTTTGAAGAAGAGAAAAGAGATGGAACTGTTTATGGAAGGAAATCTTGTGCTTAGAGTCTCGGTAAATGAAGGCACAGCTGCCAATGGAGGAGTGAATAAAACTGAGGATGCACAAGAAATCAATTTGGAGATCAGATATCTCAAAGGTTATAGGTTTGGAAGAGGTTACAAGGAGAGGGAGGCTGATGCTGTTGATTGTGTTTCATTGATGTTAATATACATCTTACTTCATTTGGTTATATACAGGATCTAATTGACTTTGCTGGGTCATGTACTAGTTTGGTTGGTGTAACCTTTTGGTTGAGATACATAAGTCAGTTCAAAGGTAAACTAACAAATTGAATAGTAATTCTCCAAATAATGTTTTGATATGAAAGTGCACTGTAAGGAAAAATATTCTTTGATTAATATTGGTTACCTTATTCACAGATTTGAGGTTAATTTCAAACTCAGCTGCAAAGACTTCTGGTTATCTATTTTATTAACATTTCTTGTTTATTACATTTTGCTCATAACCTATACTATAAGCTAACCTGAAATTTTAATATTTTTAATGTTTTTGGCAAAATGGTAAACTGTTCAATGGAGTAATGAATGATGTAAACAGTTCAGGACAACAAAGCCATTATCTGAAGGTCAGTCTGTATTGAATTAACATTTACATAGATTTCTTTATGTGCCTTTGTCTAATTGACAGTACTAGCTAAACAGAGATATTGTTAAATGCTTTGTGGATTTTGGCACTGGCAATTTCAGTTTATACAATTCACAATCCAAGCTAGCACTGATGTTATTGGTAATACTGCCCTGCAGATGGTGCAGTGGAGTTGCATGAAGCACATTAATATGAATGCAACATAATGTACACTTTGGAATATAAACATATTGTAAGGAATAATGCCTAATTTATTTACTTTGATTTCTGTGGAAGCCTATTTTAATATCATGAAAAAATAATGAAAATGTTCTTAATTTTAACCAACTGGAACCATGCAACAGTTCTCAGCCTGGTGCGGAATAACTTAATAGTGAAATACTGCAGACGCTGGAATTGTGAAAAAAAAATTTAAAATGCTGAAAAGACTCAGCAGGTCAAGCAACATCAATGGAGAGAGAAGGAGAGTTAATGTTTCAGGTTGATGTTCTGATGAAAGGTTATTGATCTGAAACATGGATACCTCTCTTTATTCCTCAACAGTTGTTGCTGAGGCTGCTGAGTTTTAACAGCACTTTCCTTTCTGTTTTATTTTGGGATAATTCACATGAATCAGGCTGTTCTCTGGTGTGCATTACCCTGAAAATGCTCTGATTGTCAGTTTTACAAAACTAGCTGTATTATTGCATCCAATTATGAAACTAAAGTTCATAAGTTTACCTATCCAGGACTTGGGTAATAAAACTTCCATCTCTGTTTATTTAATTTTGCCACAATTATTCCTCAGGAGATCTGTGTCAGGCTGCCATCATCCCCTTGAAACTCTATTAATTCCTTTACTGTGACAACTAAACAATGTTCATCTATCAGAAAAGTAATTAGACGCTGCTGACAGAATGCACTATGTTTGGAGACAGGTAAGCTAAATCAGCCTTGTCCATTGCACAACAGCAATTCTTTTTAATTCCCTGGTCTTTCATGGCAATCAAAGTAAATAAATTAGATATTATGACTTCTCATAGCTTATATGAGTGAACTTGATTGCATGAAGGCATTTTGAAAAATGTATTTTTATATACTTGGGGACTGGATTAAAGTGAAAAGGCAAATAATCATTTTAATAGAAGTTCTTAAGTATCATCCACCTAGCAATATTGCATCACCTATTCCTGTGACCTAAAGTGAAAAATAAAACCAAATCAAGAAATACAAAATACTCACTTCTGCAACTTTTGCCTGCTGATTGATCTGGTATTTAAAAACAAAACTATATGTAAAGGAAGGGGGAAAAGAGAGAGAGAGAAGGGAAGTTTACCCATAGACTTTGCATTAGTGACTTGTGTTTGCAAGATGTAAAGGCAGCAGTAATTATTTTTATTGCCAATAAAACCACAGATGGCAAATGTACCATTTGTGTAGATTATTTGTAACTCATGACATCCTGCTACTACTCTACACAAGTAAGCCTATTTCTATGGGTGGAACAACTGTAATTTTTGATTATGTATTCCAGTGGTAAGTTTTCGCTTAATTTAATAACAAGGAGAGGAGGAAGTGGAATAATTACAACAAGAGCTTTATAATCAGTTTCTGTGCTGTAATATTCCATGATTATGTGGTTTTATATTACAGTGATAGTATAAAGACAGTCTTTATTCTGCATTGCAAATGTAGGTCTTGAAGCAACAGTGATCCATTGTAACTGAATTCCAGGAGCATACTGTACCATCAAAACAAAAAAAAACTAAACATGAATTTTCTATTGCTGACTGCATGAATATAGTGAGATTTAAACCCAGTAGATAAGTTCCATTTAAGAAATTCTAGCATGGTATAAAATTTAGTTAGATCATGATTGATCTATATCTTAATTCCAGTATTTTCATCAGCACTTTCATCTGTATCACCAGTTACTTTGTAGGTCATTCTGACATCAAGGCACCAAGCAAACAAGCAGCCATAGAAGCTAATGGCAAAAGAGTTGTTGAGATTTAGGTAATTTGCAAATTTAAATTATTATTTTTTTCAGGCAAATGTGTGACTGAAACAAGGTTGATAAATGGAATTAAGATATAGATCAATCATGATCTAACTAAGTGGTGAAACAGCCCCAAGCAACTGAAAGGCCTTCTTCTGTGAAAATTCTGTGGCAGGAGTCATACCTAGCACAGAGGAAGATGTCTGTGATCTTGGAGTCCAATCATCTAATCTTTGGGGGACTACTTTAGGAGTTCTTTAGGGTAGCCCCATAGGCCCAACCATCTTCATTCAGCTGCTTCATCAATGACATTCTCTCCATCATAAGATCAGGTGTTGCAGGATCGCCTCCAAAATTCTGCCTTTTATGCCACTGAAACTACTCAATAGAGCTCACTTCAGTCAATAATGGATGAGAATCCCTTTGAGGCTAAAGAGAACTCAAATCTTGACTAAATTAAGGTAATCAATCGTACGGGGATAACTAGCATTTCTGAACTTTAAATAGCTTTTGGAATTAAAGTTTGAAAAGTATGTTCATTTTTTTTACCTTTAAATTGGGAGGATTTCAAGTGTGCTTTCCTCTGAACCAAATATGCAAAAACCAATTGTGAACTGAGAAATTGTAGGAAAGGATAAGACAAGTAACTTCCAAACCTTTGTGAGCCTGATTTTTCAGTGGATTGAAAATTTACCAACAATAAAAAGAAGAGAAAAATTTTAACAAAACATTCACTCAAATCATGGGCTAGACTTCCAGCCACTGACCGTCTCTCGGAAAGCCTAATATTGTGTGGGGAGTGAAAGAAGGAAGGAAGAGGGAGATGGAAAGAAAGAAAGGAAGAAATGGGGATGTAGTGGTGGGAAGTGGGAAAGAGAAAGAGAGAGGATGGCTCCGTAGAATTATCCTTAATCAATTTACACCACCTTCCACCTCAATTTTGTTTTAAAGATGGGAAGGTTCCTTCTGCTTTGCAAAGACTGATCATAATTGTTCTGGTAATAAAAGCTTTCTGGTAATAATCAGTTCTGATCAGTATTAAACTTGGAGTTGTATTTTATATGGCAATGTTGTTGGGTTGTGATGCTATTGCTCCCTACACTTCATTCTGTCATCACAAATTACTTTCTCCCACTACTTTCTGAGAAGAAATTATAACTTCTTTTGTCTTGGATGTTCATATTTGACCATGGATTTCTGGATGCATAACATCTCTGTCATCAAGACCACCTCCTTCAGTGTTTCAGACATTACCTACCCCTAGCCAACTTCAGCTCATCTCGTGCTTAAATCCTCATCCGAAAAAAACTGATTCTAAAATTCATGCCCTTTTATTCAAAACTCTGCATGGCTCCCTGTATCTGGAAAAAGTGTGGAATTGCCACAGCATTTCCAACAAACAGGCTAGGCTCAGGACAATCTGGCCCATTGATCCACCAATGGTGGCTGTGCCTTCAGCCCATGAGGTCTTAAATTCTGGAATTCCCTCCCCAAATCTCTTTTTCTCTCTCTCAGCCTTTAAGACACCCCCCCCCTTAAGTAGAGCTGTAAACTAACACACAGACACACAGATTAATACATATTTAAAAAAAAAATTAATCCCACAGTGTCATGAAATTTTTTGTTCAAACTAAAATTTAAACTAAAAACCCAGTGAGGCAGAGAAGGAATGGTAGGGTGAAGGAACCGTGGGTGACGAGAGAGGTGGAACAACTAGTTAGGAAGAAGAGGGCAGCATACATAAGGTGTAAGCAGCAAGGATCGGACAGGGCTCATGAGGAATATAGAGTAGCAAGGAAGGAACTTAAGAAAGGGCTGAGGAGAGCAAGAAGGGGACATGAAAAGGCATTGGCGAGTAGGGTTAAGGAGAATCCCAAGGCTTTTCTCTCGTATGTAAAGAGCAGAAGGATGGCTAGAGTAAAGGTAGGTCCGATTAAAGACAAAGGTGGGAGGATGTGCCTGGAAGCTGTGGAACTCCTCTTCAGTATTCACCAAGGAGAGGGGTCTTGATGATGCTGAGAACAGTGTAGGTGAGGGTAATGTTCTAGGGTATGTAGATATTAAGAGAGAGGATGTGTTGGAGTTGTTAGAAAATATTAGGACAGATAAGTCCCCGGGGCCTGACGGAATATTTCACAGGCTGCTTCGTGAGGTGAGGGAGGAGATTGCTGAACCGTTGGTTAGGATCTTTGAGTCCTCGTTGTCAACAGGGATGGTACTGGAGGATTGGAGGGTGGCAAATGTTGTCCCCTTATTCAAAAAAGGTAGTAGGGATAGTCCAGGGAATTACGGACCGGTGAGCCTTACGTCTGTGGTGGGTAAGCTGTTGGAAAGGATTCTAAGAGATAGGATCTATGAGCATTTGGAGGAACATGGACTGATTAGAGACAGCCAGCATGGCTTTGTGAGGGGAAGATCTTGCCTCACAAGCCTGACAGGGTTCTTTGAGGAGGTGACCAGGAAGATTGATGAGGGTAGCGCAGTGGATGTGGTCTACATGGATTTTAGTAAGGCTTTTGACATGTTCCACATGGTAGGCTTCTTCAGAAGGTCAGAAGGTCAGGACTGACTTGCACTGTCCTGAAACTGACTCCGGTTTATCTCAGAACGACTCAGTCAATCGCACCCAAAACAATGGGGTGGCATTGATTCACGCTTACCTATTCAGGTTCTTTGCTCTTTTCCAAAGGATCCTCAGTCCTCTCACCTTACAGTGACTTGCATGTCAAGTCACCCATTTTCATGTGTAAGCTTATCAGTGAGTATAACCAAGCATTTACAATTGGACCATTCAAAAATATAGCTGTTTTATTATTAAGGTAAGGTATCTGTAAGGTAAGGTACCTTTATTAGTCACATGTACATCGAAACACACAGTGAAATACATCTTTTGCGTAGAGTGTTTTGGGGGCAGCCCGCAAGTGTCACCATGCTTCCGGCGCCAACATAGCATGCCCACAACTCCTAACCAATACGCCTTTGGAACGTGGGAGGAAACCGGAGCACCTGGAGGAAACCCACGCAGACACGAAGAGAACGTACAAGCTCTTTACAGACAGTAGCCGGAATTGAACCTGGGTCATTGGCGCTGTAATAGCGTAACACTAACAGCTACACTACCGTGGTTAAAACCTTGATTAAATTGTGATTATTTTTTAATTGTGGATTTTTTTAAATTACTTGACTGCGCTACTTTAAAGCTACCTCTTTATCCAAGTTTGTGATCAACTATGCAAATATCTGTATGCTACAGCGTCACATGTTGCTTAATAATGCTTCTTGAAACCCTACCTCAACGTAGTAAAACATAGCAATCTGAGGTTACGCAAGGAATGATTAGGGATAGCCAGCATAGCTTTACACGTGGGAAATTGTGTCTCACAAATCTGATTTACTTTTTTGAAGAGGTGACCAAGAGAATTGATCAGGGCAGTAGATCTTGCATACACAGTCTTTAGCAAGGCCTTTGACAAGGTCCCACATGGTATGCTGTTCTGGAAGGTTAAATCACATGGCATCCAGGGTGAGCCAGCCAATTGGCTATAAAATTGGCTTGGAGGGAGGAGTCAGAGAATGGTGGTGGAGGGTTGTTTTACAGATGGGAATGGCAGATGGAATTTAATTAGATGTGCAAACTGTTGCATTTTGGGAACTTAAACCAGGCCAGGACATACAAAGTGAATGGCTGGGCCCTGGGGAGTGTTGTGGGGCCAAGAAATGTAGGGACACAAGTACATAGTTCTCTGAAAGTGGCAAAAAGGTACATTAGGTGGCGAAGAAGGCATATGCCATTCTTGCCTTCATCAGTTTGGGCAGTGAGCACAAGGCCTTAGTGTGACCGCACTTGAGTATTGTTTGCAGTTCAGGTTGCCACACTATAGGAAAGTTGTGATTGAACTAGAGAGGATGCAGAAAATATCCACAAGGGTGTTGCTGGGAGGGCTTGAGTCATGAGAAAAGACTGGATAGGTTGGGACTGTTTTTTCCTGGAGTGAAGGAGGCTGAAGGGTGACTTCATCGAGGTTTATAAAATCATCAGGGGCATAGATAAGGTGGACGATCACAGTCTTTTTCCCAGGGTTGGGGGGCCTAAAACTATAGGTTTAAGGTGAAAGGGGAAGGATTTAGAAGGGGCCTGAAGGGCAAGTTTTTCACAGAGAGGTTGGTGGGTATATGGAATGAGCTGGCAGAGGAAGTGGTAGAGGCAGGTACAATTACAACATTTTAGACATTTGGACAGGTACATGGATAGGAAAGGTTTAGAGGGACCCGGGGTAAATGCAGGCAAATGGAATTAGTTCAGGTAGGCACTTTGATCGGCATGAGCTGAAGGGCCTGTTTTGAGCTGTACAGCTCTATGACTTTATAATGATGTGATTTTGCGAGACACCTGCTGTGACTGTGACTAAGCCTAAGCCACAAGGAGACTGAAGCTGGTAGCTGCAAAAGGTCTTTATTCATCATGACAAGCAAACGTTCTCTTGGAGACACTCTTAGTAGAATATCTCCAAACTCAAAGTATGCTTTGTTTTTATACACTTAAGAACAAAGGTAACAGAAGGTGATTCAATGGAATTTCAATGGCTACAATGATATCATTCACTTCGATATTTTGAGCCTGATGAATGGTTCCATGGAATTACATATTTACAATGGGAGTACCATATTTACATGGTATCTGACAAGACACCTCCAAGTGTTCAAACACCTTTGCTGGGACAAAGTAATTCACACGGATGGTCTAAAAACATCTGAGGACAGAGAACCCAGACACTCAAAATTTGTGTTGTGACGGCTGACGCTCTGAGTAAACAAATATCCCAGTTATTGATACAGCAAATATGCCTATGGCCATGTTTGATAATCTAAGTGATGAAATGAGTCAGGTCTGGAACCTTCCTTGATCTCTATCACAATGATGTAAAACAACTTAGCCAAAGGTGTCTGACGCCTGGTTTGACATCGGTCGATTAATGTAGCCCCGTTGTCTTACGTTTGGCTGACGTATATGAGAATCTCTCATGGTCTTCTCAGTTTGCAAACCACATCTCTTGAGTGTTCTCCAGCTGTGGGGCAGCACTGTTTGTTTGCAAAGCTGTCCTTTCAGTTTCAAAACTGATTACTGCTTGTAGTTTGACCAGTTTTTTTTAAAGACTGGTACTTGTTTGTATTAGTGCCTGCTATCCACATAATTCCTGAAGGACGTCCTATGTCTAACAATCCCGAAAAGCACCCAGTAAAGTGTGCAGTGACAAAAGCAATCATTAGCAATCTACAGGGAAACTCATGTAGAAGGGAAAAAGATAGAGCCAATATCGGAGTTCTTAAAGGCCAGACGAGCAGCCATGCAGCCTGAATAATAAGTTTCCTTGGAATGAACTTATGCAGTGTTTGCATCAAGGAAAGTTTACAACTTTAATAAATTCTGGGGAGATTGATATACTGTGGGAAATCTCACAGATCTTTGGTGCACACGTGTGGATATGCAAACTTAATATTTTGCTACTCAAGGCATATACCTTGCATACACATGTTATTGTATATCCTTTACAGAAAAAGCCAAAAATGTGTAAGGATACACCTGGCACTTTGCCTGTACACTTTGGTATTTAGAAGAGGCTTCACTTTGAATCAGCTTTTTATCAAGTTATAAGTATTAATGCGGATCTAAACAAGCCAGGTTTACATTTACATAGTAATATAATACATTTCCTCTAAAGCACAATTAAATAAATTGAAAACCTAGCCTATGCCATGGAGCGGTCTGATATTCCCAGCTTGAGTGTGCTATTTATTGCAATTATTTTCTATTTTAACTATTAACATCCAGCACCTTTTCAAGAACCTTTCTAAAATCATCCATCATCCCAGCTCATTCCAAAAGTGATCTTGGCTCATAGACAGACAGCCTACCCAAAGGCCGTTCTCAATTTCCCCAGTGGTCTGTATTAGTGAGAGACAGAAGTAACAGAACATTTTGGAACCATAATTTTACTCCCAGTTTGCCACATTACCATTCATCTCTCTCATTTCAGAGAAATGGCAGTTGCTGTTAAGATTTCTTTCCTTAAGGCACTGATCATCTCATGTAAAAATGATCAGCTGATTCAAATGCAAATATGTTTCTTACACGTTTGTATGATTAGTGTTCCTGATATTGACATCATTTACACTTTGGTAGACCAGCAAATTAAATCCAATGAAATGAATGTGTTACTGCAAAAGAATCTGTTTAAGTTCAGTACACATGAGTGGTTAGCTCTACTTGGAATCAAGAGATGAGGGAGTTAAACCTAAATATAGCTTTCACCCAATCTCACATGATATGTATGAACTCAATAATCCCTCATTCATTCATGCATTCAATTGGATATGAAATCTGTGAAAACACAGTTCTATATCTATACAACAGACATGCTTCAATGGTTCACAGGCAAAGTACAGCAGATCCTGGGGATTCTCATACAAGGTCATTGATCTAAAATATAACTCACCACAGAGAGAGTTTCTCTCTCCACAGATGCAGTCCAACCTGCTGAAATACAAGTACTTACTTTATGTTTACAACTGACAAAACAAGCTCTCTTTCTCTCAGCCTTTTTTAGGGGCTGCCGAAACCTTGGATATTTCCTTCAAGCTACATTTACAATGCCATTGAGGAGCCAGTGAAGCCAATGCATATGATATTGTACAAAAACAGAATGCAAGAAGAACTCAGTGGGTCAAGCAACATCAGTGAAAGCAAAAAATATAAGTCAATGTTTCAGGTCGAGACCCTGCATCAGGACTGAGAGGGAACAGAAAAGATTGCCAGTAATATAGCAGTACGAAGGAGGGATGGGATAGAGGCTGGCAGGTAATAGGTGGAACCAGATAGGGAGGGGATGATGGGTGGGTGGAGCCAGGTGGTGGAGAGGATGGGAGGGATGACCTAAGGGAAAAGAAAACTAGGTGGATAAGTAAGTGCATGTGGGAGTGGAGTACTGGGAGTTTGGGCTATCTGAAATTGGAAAATTTAATGTTCATACCATTGGGTTATAAACTACCCAAGAGGAATGTGAGAGGTTGTTCTTCCAATTTGCATTGAGCCACTGAGTTCTTCCAGCATTGTTTCTTTTCTAGATTCCAACATCTGCAGTTTCTTTTGTCTTCATATGAAATTGTAATTATTTGAATTACAATGACAAGATATATGTGCAATATCATTAAAAAGGCAAGAACAAATGTAAAGGGTTTATCACAATATGTCAGGAGCACTTCTCAGAAAAGAAAACAGCCTTGGAAGCAAAATGATTTGAAATCACACAGAGACTAGTGGCAAGGAGAGCATTAAACACAATGAGCAGTTAAATGATGTGATAAAGGCCTTTGGCAAGTTTCTACAAAAGAATGAGATCAGTATATGGCTAACTGCCACATCTGTATTTTAAGTACACCTAATAATTAATGAATACAAAACAACAAAACCAAGGTGAACCTTTAGCAAATACAAAGGAGTTTGGACCTGAAATGTTAACTCCGTTTCTCTTTCCGCAGACTTGCTGGGTGTTCCTGGCATTTTGTGTTTTATTTCAGATTTCCACATCTGCAGTTTTATTTTGATTTTCATTTACTGGTTTGACCACATCTGGAGTATTGTGTTCAATTCTGGGTGCTACACTTCAGGAAAAGTGTGAAAGCTTTAGAGAGGGTGCAGAGGGCTTTGATTGAAATTATTCCAGGGACGAGGGACTTCAGCTGAAGCTATGTGGAAGACTTGAGAAACTGGTTATTCTCCTTGGAGCAGAGGAGGTGGCAAGGGGATTTGATAGAGGCATTAGAAAACATGAAGGGTATAAATAAAGTAGATAGAAATGAACTGTTCTCATTAGGGTCAAAAATCAGGGGATACAGGATGAAGGTGACTGGCAAAAGAACCAAAGTGACTTCAGGATCAATTTTTCTATATAACGAGTGGTTAAGGTCTAGAATGTGAAATAAAAACAGAAAATAATACAAATATTGAACAGGTTAGGTAACATCTATGGAAAGAGAAACAGAGTCTCTGAGCTGAGATTACCATTACAGTTCTATGCCATCATCTTGGGTGCCTGTCTATATAACTCCATAACCATCCACCTTCACCATCCACCGGACAGCGGCATCAGGTAAAGGCAGAGGCGGCGGCGTTTGCTTCATGATTAACTCATCGTGGTGCACAGACATGGTGGTTCTGTCACAGTCCTGCTCCCCCAACTTGGAACATCTGGTGGTCAAGTATCATCCGTTTTATCTGCCAAGGGAGTTCTCGCTGTCATCCTGGCAGCAGTGTACATTCCACCCCTGGCAAATGTCAAGGTGGCACTGGAGGAGCTGAGCATCGTGATCAACAGTGACGAGACAGCACACCCTGATGCCTTCCCGATCACCACGGGGGACTTCAACCAGGCTAACTCGAAGAAATCTCTGACAAACTACTACCAACATATTACCTGTGGAACCAGAGTAGTTAACACACTCGATCACTGTTACACCTCCATCAAGAACACCTACCGAGCCATCCCATGCCTGCACTTTGGCAAGTCTGATCACCTGGCTGTACCTCTACTCCTGGAATACAGGCAGAGACTGAGGACCGCAGCACCAGTGGTGAGGACCATGAAGGTATGGTCAAGGGAGGCAGAGGAGCATTTACAGGACTGCTTCAAATCGGTGGACTGGACCATATCCAGGGATTCATCTTCAGATCTGCATGAATATGCCACGGCTTTCACTGACTTTATTAAGATTTGAGTGGATGAGTGAGTGCCATTGAGAACATACCGAGTTTTCCCAAACCAGAAGCCCTGGATGAACCAGGAGATTCGCAGTCTGTTGGGGGCTAGACCTGTGGTGTTCAAGACTGGCGCTCCAAAGCCCTAAAGGAAGTCCAGGCACGACCTATGGAAGGCCATTGTGAGAGCGAAAAGGCAATTCCGTGTGAAGTTAGAGACACAATCAGACAAACGACAGCTGTGACAGGGTTAACATGCCAGTAGTTCCTATAAGGCAAAACCTAACAGCATAAATGGCAGTGAAGCTTCACTCCCTGATGAGTTCAATGCCTTTTATGCACGCTTTGAAAGGGAGAATAACACACCTGTGCAAATCCCCACAGCATCTGGCGACCCTGTGATCTCTGTCTCGGAGGCCAACATCATAACATCCTTCAAGAGGGTGAACCCTCGCAAGGCGTCAGGCCCCAACGGTGTACCTGGCAGGGTACTGAAAATCTGTGCCCACCAACTGGCTGGAGTGTTCAAAGACATCTTCAACCTCTCACTGCTGCAGTCAGAAGTTCCCACCTGCTTCGAAAGGGCATCGATCATACTGGTGCCCAAGAAGAGCAGGGTGAGCTGCCTCAACGATTATCGCCTGGTAGCACTCACATCTATTGTGATGAAGTGCTTTGAGAGGTTAGTCATGGCTAGAATTAACTCCTGCCTGAGCAAGTTCCTGGACCCGCTGCAATTTGCCTACTGCCACAACAGGTCTACAGTGGACACAATCTTACTGGCTCTCCATTTGGCTTTGGAGCACCTAGACAACAGCAAAACATACATCAGGCTGCTGTTTATTGATTACAGTTTGGCGTTCAACACCATCATCTCCTCAGTACTAATCAACAAGTTTCTGAACCTGGGCCTCTGTACCTCCCTCTGCAAATGGATCCTTGCCTTCCTTATCAGGAGACTATAATCAGTGCAGATCAGTAGTAACATCTCCTCCCTGCTGACAATCAACACAGGCACACCTCAAGGATGCGTGCTTAGCTCGCTGCTCTGCTCTCTCTACACTCATGACTGCATGGCAAGGCACAGCTCAAACGCAATCCATAAATTTGCCGATAACACCACTGTTGTTGGCAGAACCTCAGATAGCGATGAGGAAGCTTACAGGAGTGAGATAGATCGGCTGGGTGAGTAGTGTCACAACAACAACCTCGCAATCAACATCAGCAAGACCAAGGAACTGATTGTGGACTTCAGCAAGGAGTAGTTGGGAGGACACAAATCAATCTTCATTGAAGGGAAAGCGGTGGAAAGGGTGAGCAGCTTCAAGTTCCTGGGCATCAACATCTCAGAGGATCTATCTTGGGCCCAACACATTGATGCAATCATGAAGGAGGCACGCCAGTGGCCCTACTTCATTAGGAGTTTGAGGAGATTTGGTATGTCACCAAAGACTCTGGCAAATTTCTACAGATGCATTCTGACTGGTTGCATCACCGCCTGGTATGGAGGCTCCAATGCACAGGATCGAAAGAGGCCGCAGAGGGTTGTAGACTCAGCCATCTCCATCACGGGCGCAACAACCCCCCTCCCCCCCACTGCCATCGAGGACGCCTTCAAGAGGTGGTGCCTCAAGAAGGGAGCATCCATCATGAAGGACCCTCACCACCCAGGACATACCCTCTTCACGTTACTACCATCAGGGAGGAGGTACAGGAGCCTGAAGACACACATTCAAAGTTTCAAGAACAGCTTCTTCCCCTCTGCCATCAGATTTCTGAATGATCCATGAACCTCATTATTCCTATTTTGCATTACCTATTTATTTTTGTGACTTATAGTAACTTATATGTCTTGGACTCTTCTGCTGCCACAAGACAACAAATTTCACGACATATGTCAGTGATAATAAACCTGATTCTGATCTTTGCCCTTGCCATGCCTCGTTTGCTGTTGAAACCCTCATCCACAGCTTTATTATCTCCAGTCTTGAGTATTGCACCCCTGACTACTTTCTATAAAATTAGGCTTAGCCAAAATTCTGTTGTCCGTAACCTAATTCAGAATGAATCCCATTCATTCTGTGCACACCGAATTACATTGACACCTGGTTAAGCAATACATTGATTTAAATTATCTCATCTGAGATCTCACCATTGCTTTGCTCTTCCCTTTCTTTATAGCCTCAAATACTCTACTGTTAATGTTGTCCTTTTGCCAAACTTCAATCATTTCACCGATCATGGTGCTTCAGCCTCTGAGATTTGCAGCTCTAGAACACTATGCCTAAACCACTCTCCCTATACCTTCTCAGCAAGGCAATCCTTAGGACCTAACTCCATCCACAAATATCTCATGTGGCTTGGTGCTTGGTAATGCTCGTGAGATGTCTTTGGACAGATTACTATTAAGTGCAAGCTGTTATCACCATGCATGAGTCTCTTCCTATTACATATTCATTATCTGAGTCTGTCACCATAACTTTCTTTTCCTTTTTCTCTCACATTCCGTTTGAATGCATCTGCCATAAACATCACTATGGATAGCAAGTTTCATATTCTAACCACTCTCTTTGTAATGGAATTTCTCCTTGTTTACCTAATAGAGTTACTAGTCTTTGTCAACAATCTCTCGATTCAAAAGATGATCCCTACCATGGTTCACTGATGGATCCTAATGTGACTCAGTAATCCTAACTCACACCACAAATTTGTCGACAGAAATTGCAGCTATTTCCATACAGAGCGCTGTCTGTTGACCAAGGTTACTTTATTTTTGCCACGTTGGTTCTCTTTTTAAATCTGTCTACATTTTCCGCTGCTTCGGGAAAGCCCTCTTACCCCGGTCATTCTCTCTTCTCCCCTCTCCCATCGGGCAGAAGATATAAAAGCCTGACAGCACGAACCACCAAACTCAAGACACTGAATGGACCTCTCATACACTAAAAGATGAATGCTTGATCTCCCAATCTTCCTCGCCGTGGCCCTTACATGTCATTTGTCCACCTGCACTGCACGTTCTGTGTAACTGCGACACCATATTCTGCATTTTGTTTTCTTTTTACTACCTCGATGGAATTATGTCTGTCTGGACGTCATGCAAAACAAAAGCTTTTCACTGTATCACAGTACATGTGACAATAATAAACCAATACCAACACAAGAATCAACCTTTGCTGCACCACCTCCAGTGAAAATACATCATTCCTTAAATTTGAAGACTGAAACTGTTTGTTGTACTCCATCTGTTATCTCACCGATAACCTGTAAAGGTCCATCAAAAGTTCCCTACTTTTATCTTCTGTACTCTTTGCAATAATGACCAATATTCCATTTACCTTCCTAATTACTTCATGTATTTGCATGTTTTTTGTGTTTCATGCACTAGACTTTCTTTTGCACTACAACATTTTGTAGTTTCACTATTTAAATAATAATTTGCTTTTTCATTCTTGCTTTCAAAGTGGATAGCTTCAGTTTCCAATATTGTACTCCATCTGACAGCTTCTTTCCAACTCACTTAACCTATCTATATCTCTTTGCAAAGCTGGCTAACTACCTCCCCCCCGTCCCCCCCCATTTTCGTACAATGGCAAATCTGACTGAAATACAATCTGTCCCATCAACCAATTCATTAGTATGGATTGTAAGTAGTTGAGGCCCCAGCACTGATTCTTACGATGTTCCCAATGATTATTAACTGCCAATCCCTTATCCATGTCAACATATTACCTCCAGATACATTTGTCTGTTGCAGTTAACTTTTGCATTGCACCTTAAGATTTCCGGAAGGCATTCAGTAATTCTGTGAAGCAAGAGAGAAAGGTTGTGGGGAGAGGACATGAAGAAGAGAGAGAAGCAAAGGGGAGAGAGAGAGGAATGGGTCAGGAGAAAAGGGTGGAGGGCACAAAGGAGGGAAACAGAGAGGAGGGGTGAAGGTGATGAGGAAGAAGTGAGTGAAAGTGGAAAGCAGTGAGAAAAGGGAATGCGAGAGAGGAAAATTGAGTGCGAGAAGGTAAGGTGAGATAGAAGGGCAGAGGTAGAGTGAGGAGAGGCTGATGTTACGGACTCAGTGAAAGTCCCTTTAAGATAGAGAGTGTGTGTGTGTGTGTGTGTGTGGCGTGCTTACGTCAATAGAAGATAAAGGACATAATGACGTTGTTGAAGGAGAGAGAGAGAGAGAAGGGAGAGAGACACCAGCCTGCTAGTGTTCTCTATCAATGGATGAGAAACAATAACTGTGTCTGCCACTGAAATCCATGTATGGAAGTTGGAAGTAATCCGGTGGAGTTCACTTTGTTGCTGACCTGTAGAAGGAAACAGGTATTTGTGTGTGGACGACCACGATTCGGATGCTTTTCGGGGTGAGGAAGTCACTACCGAGTAAACACTGGAGTGTCGTTTGGGTTCCATCGTGGAACATTTGGATTTCGTATGTACTCTCTCTCTGTTTTTCTACATCTACGTCTTATCTTCTAACAACGGTGGTTGTTGAAGAAGCGCTTGCTCATGTTTCACCTTATGGCTTGCGGAACTGAACTTTAAGAACCATTCCGGAACTGGGAGTTTTGGACTTTGCCACCCACACACACACACACACGAAGAGTTTAGTTTTGGGGTTAACGTTCCAGGTTTAACATTTTTGAATTCTAACATACTAACATTTTTACTTTTATTTTATGTATTATCATAAGTAGTGATTAATAAAATAGTTTTTAACACTGAATCATGCTCAGTGTGTTTCTTTTGTTGCTGGTTCGTGACACTGATAAGAGATGGGATTAAGCTTTACATTGGATAAGAAATTAGTAAAAGAGGGAGCAGTGAAAGGAGTGGAGAGACAGAAAGAGACAAAGGAAAGAGAGAGGTGGGAGATGTACTTTGCACCTTTGATTGAGAGCTTGTTCATTGCACCCTCACTGGCCACTGATGTGGGGCAGCATCTTCCCATCGTTGTCTCTTCCATCACTCTAATCCGCTACTTTTCTCTCCAAATCCCTTTCCCCACTTTTCTCTGCATCGGTTTCTCAAAAGCATTTTCCTTTTGCAGCGCTCTGAAATATTGTTGTCCTGTTATTATTTCACAATTTATCAAACTAGTTATATTTATTTTTAAATAATAGCACAATTAATTACTTAATCATTTGACATCTGAAGTTATAATGTTACAAGTTGTAAATGTTACATTATATTATGTTGTAATAATGTTAACAACGTGAATAGCAATCAATAATCAACACTCCATTAATGCTGTCAGCATGGGGCATTGTGCCGCTGAAGGTGTGCACGTGTGTTTCTCTTGGCCCCCCCCCCCCCAATTTAGGTTGAAAAATATGCTTTTCTTTTAATTTCTAGGATGCAGACCAGCATTTATTGCATGTGGTGGTGGACAGTCACTTTCCTAAGGTGCTGCAGTCCTTCAGGTGAAAGTACTGCCACAATGCTAGTAGTCTGGGAGTTCCAGAATTTAGACCCAGCAACAATGAAGGAATGGGCACACTAAATTGTTGTTACTTCTGTTAACCTGTAACTGATACAACGTTTTCAACATCAGGACTGTTCTGGAGCTGTGAGCATTTCGAGGGGCCTGTTGGCTACTTTTCAAGATTGGTGACATGGTTGATGTGTTGTTGGTAGAGGAATGATTTTATTAGTAACTTTTAGTTTATTCTTAGGGAGATATTTTGCACCCTATAAGTACAAGTTTTCATGCTCGATCAAGGTAGGTCAAGGGTTTTAACGTTCTAATTCGTGTTTTCAAACCCAAGATGCATTTACTGATCAAACTTTTACAAAAATTGCGAATTGTAAATGCACTAAGCAACAAACTGCTAGTTATGTTCTTTGCCTTTCCACGCTGTCAAGCATTACAGGACATCAACAGCATCCCTCTGACTTTGCACCTACATCCATCAGTTCACTGTATCCAACGTGTGGAGGAGGGGAGCAGCATTTCATGTGTTGCTCCAGATTCCAGCATCTATAGTCTCGTGTCAGCAATTAAAACCAGTTGTCCAAATATTAGTTACATGACCCTTCTTGAAGTCAAATTCAAAGTAGTCTTTATTGTCATATGCAGAAGTACATGTATGTATAGATACAATGAAAAACTTAGCTACAGCAGCATCACAGGCATAGCATCAGATAAACAGCATTCACAAGAAAACACTAATCACAATTCCTACAAGAAAGAACAAAATTAGAACAAAACAAAATGCATTGCAGTGCTAAGTGGTAATAAGTGTTGCTAACACTGAGGTGGTGATTTGGGTTGTGCTGTTTGGTTCAAGAACCAAATGGTTGAAGGGAAGTAGCTGTTCTTGAACCTGATGTGGGACTTAAACCTGGTGGTGTGGCCTTCTGCGCCTCCTGCTCAGTGGTAGCTGCGAGAAGATGACATGGCCCAGGTTGGAGGGCATCTTCGATGGATGTCGCCTTCTTGAGGCAGCACCTCCTGTAGATACCACCTGTAGATGGTGGGGAGGGACGTGCCCGTGGTGGACTGGGCGGAGCCCACCGCTCGCTGCAGCTTCCTACCATCCTGCGCATTCGAGTTCTTCTCCCCTTCATGTGCTGACCGACTGACAGCCTGATTGACAGGACCACGCGCGCGCCCAGCAACACACGCGCGCCCCCGCCCCCACGCGCGCGCGCCCACACGCACGTACACGCGCGCGCGCGCTGCCCCTTTAAGGAGCCCGGCGGCGCGCGCCGTGCGACGTCACTGAATCATGTCGTCGGGCGGTGTCCGCCATCTTGGCAGGTCGCTGTCGGTCCGCCGGCGCTGATCGATGTTTCCCTCCTCGCCATCGTCTTCCGAACCAAGCCGCCGGGAAGCACCCACCCGCCCAGCCGGCGGGAGCAACTGAAGGCCATGGCAGGTAAGAGCGGGAGCGTGGCCTTGCTCACCTTCCTCCCTCCCTCCCTCCCTCAGTAGCCCGGCCTGCCGTAACTTACAGCATGTGTTTGTTTGCCTTTGCCAGGGGTCGGAGTTGGCGGCAACAACGACCTGCAGTGGTGCTTCTCCCAGGTGAAAGGCGCCGTCGACGAGGACGTGGCGGAAGGTGAGTCGAGAGAGGAGGAGGAGGAGGAGGAGGAGGATGGGTGGGTGGGTGGGTGTGGGGGCGGTTGTCGGAGGTCAGGCGTTACCTTGGCAGCCGCTCTGGGAGCGGGCGGAGTAGCCCCGGGTGCCGGGCCCCGTCACACCCACCGGAGCCCGAGCCCGGACCCGGCGGCCACTCCCCCACCCTCCTTCCTTCCTGCCCTCCCACTTTGCCAGTCTGTTTATTTTGAGCGGCAGACGGAATAAAAAGTTCCCGTTGGTGGGAGTGACGTGAATGGTGTGCGCCCGCTGCCCGCCCCTGGCGTGGGGACTGGGTGAAGCCATGTGACGTGCGCCACCTCCGTGCGATCGCACCTTTGCAGTTTAAAGGGGAAAGAGACCCGAGAGAGGAACACGGAACAAACATGCTGGGGAGTAGCTTGAGTACACGTTAAAAGCATTAACCCACTGCTGGAGTTCGGTCATGGTCGTACGTTGCATTTCTGCCTCCTTTTCATCGAATCATTATAGCACAGAAAGAGGTCATTCGGCCCGACCTGATCCTGTGTCTTGATGCAACGTTCCAGCAGATTGTTTCTTGCTCCAGGTACCTGTGTCTCCATTCGGCCCATTATGTCCGAGTCAGCTCTCTCCCAGAGCAACGGCTCCATTCCACCCATCGGTCCCTTCCCCACAGGCTTACAATTTCCCCCCACCTTGTAGTTATCCAGTTTCCTCATGAATGCCACGATGGAATCTGCCTCCTCCATATCTGCAGGCAGTGCATTCCAGATTGCAACCACACGCTGCACACAGGTTTTTCCTCGCGTCACCCTTTATTTTCTTCCCCCTCTGTTTTGCACCTGTGACGTGTTGTCTTGGACCCCTCCACCAAAGGAAACTGCCTCCCCACAAACCAGCTCACCTATTGTTTTTATACTTTTAAATCACCTCTCAGCCTTTCCTTCAAATGTTCAATCTATCCTTGTCACTGTAGTCATCCCAGAAACCATTCTGTAAATCTCTTTTGAACTCTCTCTAAGGCTTTTACATCTTCCCTAGAAAATGGCAACCAGAATTAAACACAATACATCATTTTAGGCTGGACCAGTGTTTTATAAGGATTCAGCATAGCTGCCATGCCTTTTTATCATCTATGTATCCACTGATAAAGCCAAAACATGTGTATGTCTTATTAATGGCTTTCTTAATATGCGCTGCCAATTTCAATGATCTGTGCATGCATACTCAGGTCCCTCTGCTTGTGGACCCATTTTAGAACAATATTCTTCATTTTATATTGCCATTGTTTATTCTTTCTGTCAAAATAATTATCTTGCATTTTTCCGCATTAAATTCATCTGTTGAGCTTTTGTTCATTCTTCCACCCTGTTTATATCCTGCTGTAGCTTATCATTACCCTCTTTGCAGTTCACAGTATGAGCAAGTTTGTGTTTTCTGCACATTTAGTAGTTGTGGTTTGCACTCCTGTATTTCAGTAAAAGATATGGATCAGAAAAGCAATAGCCCTAACACCAATCCCTGGAGAATGCCAGTAATGAATCACTTCATGTTGAACAAATAACTATATGCCACAATCCCTCACCGGATAACTGACAGACAACTTTTTATGCATGTTGTCAGTGACCCATTTATGACAAGTGCTACAGCTTTGCTGAGGAACCTGTTACATAGCACCTTAAAAGCCTTCTGGATGTCTATGTACATCTGATCGACTGCATTTACCTCTTCAACTCTACCTGTTGCTTCATCAAAAAATTCTGCCAAATTGGTTAAACGCAATTGGTCTTTGTCAAATCTTGCCTTGATCTACTTTCCTCCAAGTGACTTAATACTGCCCAGATCAATGTTTCTTTCAGGTTTTCCACCACTGAGATTAAGCTGATTGGCCAGTAGTTGGTAGGTTTATCATTGATTTTTTTTTGAGCAACAGAGTAACCTTCACTACTAGGTGTCAGTCTGAACCCAGTCCTGTATCCAAAGAACATGGAAGATCTGACCGATTGAAAGCTGTTCCCATTTGAGTTTTTTGAACAGTTATCTCTGATGCTGATGTTCAGGGAACCACAGTGGAAGCATTAAAGAAAATTCGTTCCTGCACTTGTTTGAATTGTGGGTTAAAATGTCACGAGAGAAAAGCTTCAATTTATACTTCACTAGCAATAATCTTGTGTTTCCTTTTATATGTTAAATAGTTAACATTAAAATTGTAATACCTGTTGGATTAAGAGAGCTCCCATATAGTATAAAAATTAAAGTTTTTAGAAAAAAGTCAGGGTTTTACTTCAGTGTAGATGTTGATAACTTGCATATTACAAGGATGTGGATTATAAATCATTAAGGATAATATTGTGCACTGTCATTCAAAATAGTGAACCAGTTTCAATGTGCTTTTTATTGAAATCAGCTGTATCTTATCTAAATGGAGCTAGTTATTCCCTGTATAATTCCAATCCATATAATGTGAATTAAACATTGGAGTATTGCCTCAATGGAATATTAAGGAGATGGAATGATTATTCTAGTTAACTAATAAATATGCAAAGTGGTGCAATAATTTATATTCCTGAGGTAAAGCAGAGTTGTGATATAAAATTAATCATTTGTAGTTCAGGAGCTTGTGGTTCTTAATACAACCCAGAAGAAATAAACACAACTCATAATTTCTATTATTTTTACCTCGAAACTTGGATTATCAAAGGAGGGACCATGAGAATGACCACAGTGGAAAATGCTTAACACAGTTATGTAAAATAACTTGAATTATTAACTTGAATCATAAGGTTGTTTTATAAATAGAGTAACAATCCTGGACAAGTGTTACAAAATAATAGTTCATTTCTAAAGCTCTGATCATAGCTAGCCATGGAACTATTTTCATTAATTTGTATCTGTATCTGCAGTCCTACACATTGCCCTCATTAACTTTATACCTAATATCCGATGTTTGACATTATTTATAATGCATTTGTCTAGCTCAGTGATTGCACTTCCATTACATGTTTTAATATCCACTGTATTGTGGGAAACCTTGCGATTATATTGGTTAAATGAAAACTATTTGATTGTTTTAGATTTTTGTCAGATAACTTGAAATAATGGCCTACATTTAAAAGTGGTATTATGCTGCTTAATATGTTGGTGCATAAAAATATGGAGAAAAGTGATACTAGAATTGAATTTAAATTGAGGAAGATAAACTGGGTTGAGCTTTAACTTATGCAAATAAAACTGTCTTAATTTTCAGTATGTTATGTGAATTATAATTTACAGTTTTATTATACCGGGGTTTGATTGAGGAAAGTTGTGTGTACACATTCTTGTATTCTTGAAAATGTTTCCAGCAATTGTGTGTAGTTTATTTGCCCTCCTTATTTTATATCTTCTGTTACCATTGACAATGACTCACCAACTACTGGCATTTGAGTGAGTTTTCCTAAAATCTTGTGTTAAGTATGATTGCAATGCTATCTGGGAGGAAAGTATTATATTGAAAGTTAATCTGCTCCTTAGTTTGCAACAACAAAGGTACCAGGTCCATTGTAATTGTCTTTAAGTGGCATTGCTGCATCCTTGGTAAGTGTTGATAGAATTTTTTCAAATTAAAGTTAATGTACTTTACCAGAGTGGTGAAAGTTAATGGGTTAATCGGCATTTATTTTAGTGCTATTTTGTTTTGCTTGGAAAAGATGACTGGTATTGCAATACAAAAACAAAATGCTGAGACTTCTAGCAATGCTGAGAAGGTTTCACAGCATATTTGGAGAGAGAAACAGTTGGTATTTCAGGACAATGGCCTTTTATCTTGCTAAAGTTAAAGATCAAAAGTTTTGCGATATGGAGAAAGCAGAAGGAGGGAAAAACAAAAGGAAGATTCATAATGGAATAGTGGGGAATTGACAAAAGAGGCAGGATAAAATGAAGTGATGAACAAATATTGTCTTGAGGAATGTAAATTGAACTAGCTGAATCATTATCTGAAATTGTTGAATTTGGTATTGTGTTCAGAAATCTGTACTATGCATTCGAAGATGAGATACTATGTTTTAAGCTGAGAATTGTATTGATATAATCTGGAATGTTGTGTAGAAATTAAACCATGTAATGATTTATCACAGTGAAATGAGATAACAACAAATTAATTTGTCAGTCTGGAAATTAAACCAGGAACTTCCTGGAGTATGTCAACCTTATGCCCTTAATGTAGTTTCCATGCCAGGGTATCCACAGGATTATGTCTTATTCCCCATGCACTGTGGTCTTTGGGGTATTGAAAGGATCTTGGACTGCTTTGTTCAGTGAATAACCATTTTGAGCACTTCAAGGATAATTCAGTCTTTCCACCACAGTTCTGGATTTGGACCTCACTAATACAAGTACCATGTTAAGTTTCCATCATTATCCCAAACCTTGCTCTCGCCCATGATCTCTGTTGTCTCTGTAATCCTCTGACCATCTGACCCCATGGTTCTAATGCAATCCTTGATGTTCACCTTCCTCCACCGGTTACTTGGCTCTTTGAATGAATATTTCTTGGAATATTTACTTGAAATATTTCTTTCACCATAATTTCTGCACTGCCACCACTACTGACCCCAGCACAGGTGCCAAACAGATCTATTACCACTATTCAGTCCAGCTCCCCAAACCTAGTTTTATTGTCAACTCCTGAAAGTGAAGTATCTCAGTACAGCAGGCAGCTGATGTTTGCAGTGGGTGGGGTGAGGAGCCCACGATCAAAGTAGCCCATGATGCCCTGCCGCAGTACCAGACAAACAAACCCACTTGTGTGTGCTAGAATTATTAGGCTTGCATTTTTAGTCTGTGTTGGAATATCTTGGAAATTGTAGGCCTAGATGAATTTGGTAACTCTCTCCCCACCTTTCAGCTGACAGTTGTAGCACCTGGAAAGGTATAAACTCCAAGTTCAGATATTTGGCAGGGTTAATAAGAACATAAGAAATAGGAGCAGGAGTAGGCCATCTGGCCCATCGAGCCTGCTCCACCATTCATTAAGATAATGACTGATCTAGCCGTGGACTCAGCTCCACCTACTTGCCTTTTCCCCATAACCCTTAAGTCCCCTACTATCCAAAAATCTATCTAACTGTGTCTTAAATGTATTTAATAAGGTAGTCTCTACTGCTTTCCTGGGCAGAAAATTCCATAGATTCACTCCTCTCTGGGGAAAGCATATCCTCCTCATCTCTGTCCTAAATCTGCTCCCCTGAATCTTGAGGCTATGTCCCCTAGTTCCAGTCTCACCTATCAGTGCAAACAACTTTCCTGCCTCTAATCTATCCCTTTCATAATTTTATATGTTTCTAAAAGATGCTCTCAGGCTCTGAGCTAAAGCTTCTTGGAATCGAAGACAACTTTGTAAGGAAGCTTGGGCAAATTATTGTGAAAACTCTATCTTTGTGTTTCAGTCTTCTTGTGCCATTAAGCCTTCTTGAAATATTGTATATTTATTTGGCATGGGAAAGATCCATTGAATATTTAAACCCACAAAATGCCTCATTTTCACAGAAAATATGAAAAAATGATTGCTGTTGATTTGTAAGAAACTAAATACTTTTATTAAAAAGTGAGTTGCATTCTGACAACAAAAACTTTTTTGATAAAAAGAAGTAAAAGGTGATAAAGATGAACTGCTCAAGTGCAAGAGGTTGAGGAAGCAGAAGTGATTGAAGAATAATGGGCAATGAAGCTAGCTATTTGTCCCTATAAAGCTCCTCTGGAAAATAAGGTCTGTTGTAATTAGAATTCCCTTTCTTTAGTCGTCGACCATCTGCCTGAAGAACACAAAATAAATACAAAGACACAGAAGGAAGAAGGGAATGATAGAAACAGAAAGAAACAGTGTAAGTAGAGGGCAACAGTGGCATAAAGACCAGTGAGGCTTGACATGTAGAGTGCAGTAAGAGATATTTTGTATGCTTTTTTTTAAAGAAGCTGAATTACAATGGAGTTGGGTTTAGTACCCCTGCTGCCATTCTAGTTGCAAATTTGGGCCCAATTCATCACTTACTTGCATTCCCAACCGCCCACATCAAATGATTGTTCTCTATTCTCAACCCTACTGAATGTGAATTGGGTTATAATCTTGCCCTTGGTCTTGTTTCCCAGGTACAGTGCAAGAGGATATAACCCTTGGATGTACGTAATATACAAATGTATAGTTTTAATAAAACAGGTAGTTTAGAATGTAATTTGCATGACGGTATTAACAATCTTACTGCCCCTTTAATTAAAAAATAATTTTTATTTAGTAATTTTAAGCAATTAATCCAGTTATTATGTAAATGATGTGAACGCTTATTCTTTGGCAACGGTGTAATCTCTGGCTAACCATAAAAAAGTAAAGGCAGAATTAATTAAATCATGCATAATGTGCACTTGCTATTCACTTTATTCTCAATGTCCTGACTTTAGAGTTACCATTTCCAGTATGGCAACTGTATGTCAGTCAACATTTCATAATGAGAAAAGTTTTGTCAGTATGTTACTTGACAAAATCTGGCTATTATGCTTTTGTTCCACTCAGCACTAACTACATTGAGATCTGAATCATCCAGGTTTGCCAGCTTTATTTTTTTTTATCACCTATCTCGTTTTCTTTCAAAGGTAGGATAAGTCTGAACTGTTTAATCTTTTAATTATTTTAGTTAAAACGCAGCCTCAGCCACCCAAACTTAGCTCATTTCTATTTCTTGCTCTCTGGTCTGGTGGCTCAGGGCCAGATTATCCTTTCTATTCACCAAGCTATTTTCTGATCTTTCCTGGTTTCTCTTCGGGGAAACATGCACTGCATTGCTCTCTACTATGTCTGATCAAGAAATTTTCTGGAAGGGTTGTAAATGATAAATATTGCATGATGTGCTGACTCTTTGAATAAAGTGCCCTTATCATTCTTGTTAAACTGGTTGGATAGTTTTTCAGTTTTGTATTGGGACAACCAAAACTAACCAGTTAAGCTATCCATGGAATATTGAAAGTTAATGGCTTCAGTGTAGAGGAAGCCAATTGCTTGAAATTCAGAGTTGAAAGAATTATTCTTTATCTAACAAAGAACTCCTGAGAATTAGATCAAGGTTGGAATTCTCCTATTACACTTAGAAGCACTAGTAAAAGTAATGCAAAGATAAGCATATGATGTTGCTTTAGTAGAAGTTTCCTGCAAGATTCCCTAATGCAAATCATGCCTACAGTGTACTCTTCCTGTTTAGTATGACTTTTGGTTATTTCATCAAAGATCTTAATCAAATAATTATGACTTTTACCTTGGCAGTTTTTTCTTGAAGTCTTGGAATCCTTACAAACTTTTTATTAAAATGGATATTTGTGTATGAACACTGCTATTTTACTCAGATGATGCAGTCATGTCCAACTCAGCACCTTCAAACAAATAGTTTTAGGTGGTGACTGAACTAATTAGGAGCTGAGATGAATCTTGGTAAACTCCACTCTCCTTAATCTGGGGACCCTAATGTTAATTGCAGTTGACTCGGTAAATTCTTTGGATTAAACCTGGTAATGCTCCTGATCTTTATGGTTTGGCTACTCGAGCAGATAAAGTCATTGAGCATTGAGAGAGTCTGCAACATTTACTTTCCTGTAGTATTTAACCAGAATTGTGCGATATAAATCCACAAAGGTTGTGTGGGTACCGCAGGAAGAGGGTTTGTGCCTTTAAAAATTATGTAATTTGGTTCATGCTAATGTGACATTGCAGTGACTGCTGTGTAGATTTATGATAATGAGAAGAATTTTTAAACAGGGAAGAAACAAGACTTATGAAAGAAATAAAACAGCTTTTCACAATCTAAGTAGGTTTTTAACAGGAAAGCAGAGACTGGAGGAAAGTTACGTACAATTCATATGCTTTGATGGAGGATAATTCCCTACAAATTATGTACTTCTATTCGTTTCTTGTCACTTACAGCATTGCGATCAATAGGCTTGTTTGACAGTGGCTTGTCACTGGAAGCAACTGTATTTAAATTCATGTAAATGATCTTGTAATGCATTTGAATCAGTTCTGAAGTGTGAAACAAGATTGTGGAAAAAAAAATTACATTTTAAAATAAACGTTTAAATTTTCCCTCCTATACAAAATAAGTGCAGTGAGTTTAATTGAATTTGTACATTTGCAATTTGCAACATGTGATAGTTATTGAATAATTAAGTCTAGAAGTTCAGTCATAATTTATTTGAATATGGTTGACATTTCATAATGCTAATGTCTAATATGAAACATTGTAGCATGTGTACAATAGAAAAAATTCTGCATTTGTTGAGAATCTGTAATATATCAGTCCTTTTTTTAATCTGTGTTGTATGTTTTGCCATTGCCAACTCATTGTTTTGTTGCCTCTGAATATCAGGCTCAGTAACGACTCAAATTTTCAACAGGTAATTACTCTGTACAATCTTTCCTTACTATTTGTAGGAGTTAACTATAATTTGTTATACAGTGGAACTCTGATAAATCACTAGCTGACTGCTCAGAACTCCCCATGGTTTGGCATCTAGTTTGCCTTTCTGACTTGCTAGGGCCCCAGTTCGCACACTTCCTTCTGATTCCCATGCTCTCTTTTAACTGACCAGTGTCCCTTTTCCCATGATCCTTTGAAGTTATTGGGTTCACTGGGAGATTTATTATAATAATGTATAACATCTTAAAAACAAGTCATCAAAACCATGTTGGAATATGAGTAGGGAATAACATCCAGTAATCCAAAAAATCTGATAGCCCAGCACCACCAAAGTTCCAAGTGTGCCAGATTATAGGAACTGTTTGGGTAAATTCAGTACTTTCAGTCTGGAGTTTACTTGCTTTTCTTTTATTCTTTGGTGCATATAATGTACTCCTGTTTTTACAGAGATTCTATTTCGTGTGAAATTCTAATCTTGATAAATAACATGTAAAGTAAACAGATGTCTGAGGGGGAAAAGAACTAGCAACACTTGAGCATACGAGTTAGCATTAGGACTTTCAGCCTCTAGATCCTGCTCCACCATTTAACAAGGTCTTGGCTGAACTGACTGTAACCCTAATTCTGCATTCTTCCTTCTCTGGTAACCTCTAAACCCCTTTGCTTACTAAGAATCCAAATATTCCTATAGCAGAGAAGCTTCAGTCCACCCATGTCCATGCTAACCATGAAGTACCGATCTGTACTAATCCCTTTTACCAGGACCTGGGCCATAGCCTTCTATGCTTTGGTGATTCAAGTGTTCACCAAGATACTTAAATGTGAGAATACCTGCCTCCTTCACCCTCTCAGGCAGTGTATTCCAGATTCCAATCACTCTTTGGGTGGAAAAAGTTCAATCCTTTTTAAACGTCTTAGTCCTTACTCTAAACCTCTGCCCTTTACTTTTAGGTACCTCTGCTACAGGGAAAATTTCTACTACCTACCTCTTCTCTACCTCTCATACATGCTTCTGTCTGGACCCCACACCTGCGTACTTTTCAGCCTCTCTGCTCCAAGGAGCATTAATCTAGTCTCTTCCTTTCATAACTGAAATGCTCCATCCTAGAAAACATTTTGGTGAATCTCTTATGCACCCTCACCAGTGCACTCACATCCTTCCTAAAGTGTGGTGATCATAACAAAAAAAATTACTCCAGTTGTGACTTAAACAGTGTTTTATAAAGTTGTGTCATGATCTCCCTACTCTCATGTTCTGTGCCCTATCTTGTGAAAGCAAGTATCCCATATGCTGCCTTCACTACCTGTCAAACTGTGCTGCCACCTTCCTTATACACTGAGGTCCTTCTGTTCCTCAATACTTCCAGGATACTACCATTCATTGTGTATGTCCTACTCTTATTAGTCATCCCAAAGTGCATTTTACTATGCATTTATCAGGATTGAATTCCATCGGCCATTCCTAGCCCATCTTACCAGCTAATCATATCATTCAGTAGCTTACAACTATTCTCACTTTCAACAACACCAATTTTCAGGTCATCTGCAAAACATATCTCTGACATTTCTATCCAAATTCTTGATGAATATATTAAACAGTAAGGGTCCCAGCACTGATCCCTGTGGCACACACTGGCCACAGGCTTCCAATCACAAAAGCAACCCTCCACTAACACCCTCAGCCTTCTATTACCAAGCTGATTTTGGATCCCGTTTGCCAACTTGTCCTGGATCTCATGAGCTCTAACTTTTGGACCAGCCTCCCAATCAGAAACTTGTAAAAGGCCTTGGTGAAGCCACTGACTACATTAGAAATGAGTTACTTATTTTAAAGGATTTTATGACCATAAATTCTTTAATGCACTGGCAAGTTATGGTTTGGATCTGGATACAATGCAGTGTGATGGAACCCTCCACTTGCCTGGATGAGTGCACCTTCAAAAGCACTCAAGAAACTTGACATTGTACGGGACATGCAACCCACTTGATAGGCACCCTATCCACACCATTCACTCACACCACCACCGAACAGTAGCAGCAGTTTGTATCATCTATTGGATGCACTGCAGTAATTCACCAAGACTCCTTGTATGGTACCTTCCAAACCCATGACCTCTACCAGCTAGAAGGACAAAAGCAGCAAATGCATAGGAACACCACCATCTGGAAGTTGCCTTCCAAACCATACACCATCCTGACTTGGAAATATATCGTCGTACCTTCACTGTCACTAGGTCAAAATCCCGGAACTCTCTCTCTAACAGCATTGTTGGTATACCCTCACCTCAAGGACTGCAGTGGTTCAAGAAGGCAGCTCACCACCACCTTCTCAAGGGCAACTAGGATGGGCAATTAGGTGCTGGCTCAGCCTGTGAAGCCCACATCCCTGCTACTAATTTTTGTAAACTGCTTTTGGTAAATAAACCTATTTGATAGTTTGACTTTTTGCAGAATTGTCTGCTAGGTTTGTTGTCTCTGGAGGTAACATGCCCTTGGTATTTTCCCATCATTTCATGGCCTCTGTAACCCTCTCTAGCATGACAGCTCTTGATGATATCTGTGCTGCTTCATCTCTGACACTTTGCACATTTCTGATTGGCTGGTGAAACCCTAAGCTCTGTATTCCTTTGCTGAATCTTTACCACCATTCTTTCCACATTTGAAAGCACCTTTATTTTCCCCAGTATCATATTGTATCAATCAATGACAAACTTGTTTAGCAATGCTCCTGTCAAGTGCTTCAATGTTCATACTACAGTAAATGCTCAACATAAATACATGTTGTAATGGCATTCATTGTATAGTCATAGTAACACCCTTTTCAATATAGAAACATTAAACCACCCTATTGCTCATACATGGTAAAGTACTCCAGATTATACATGAACTAAGTATGACCACCTTTAATATCGGAAAGTAAGGAAAAGTGTATAAAGAAACCTAACACTTGGCACAATTGATTTTTATATGATATCTTGGAAAGAATGTTTATCTTAAACTTCCTTTCAGAAGCCAATAAATTTCCATGAACTTAACTCTGGTATCATATAGCTTATACTCCCTTTGTCAACGTGCTTTATTTTTAACATAAAATGTACAGCTAGCAAATAGGCAATTATTCCTAAGTGGTCTTTGTTGGTGTTCATGTGACAAGAAAAGAGTGTGTTGGAAGTACTCGGCAGATTAGGCAGCATCTGTATAGAGAGGAAAACTGAATTAATATTAAATATGGCTGTCTATCAGAACTGGCTAGTTGTGTTATACAAACAGGAAGGATGGTTATCTGAAACTGTTGAATCCTGGGGGCTGCAGCAGGCTTGGTCAGAATAGAAGGAACTTGCCTTGGGCTTCATTGGAACAGTGTGGGAAGCCAAAGATGAGAAGTTGGAGTGGGATGGAGAATTAGTGGTACATGACTGGAAGCTCAGGGTCACCTTTGCAGACTGAATGAAGGTGATCTGCAAAGTGGTCACTCAATCTGTGCTTGGTTTATCTCCTGTATAGGAGACAACATCATGAGCACCAATTGTTTTATACAGGTTGAAAGAAATACAAGTAAATTGCTGCTTCAGTTAGTGGATCTGTTTGGATCCCAGGAAGGTGAGAATGAGCAACAAAAGGTCTGGTGTTGCATCTGCTGCGGTTGCATGGGAAAGTACCTTGAGAAGACCATAAGACATAGGAGCAGAATTAGGCTATTCATCCCTTTGAGTCTGCTCCGCCATTCGGTCATGACTGATTTAATTTTCCCTCTCAACCCCATTCTCCTGCCTTCTCCCTGTAACCTTTGATGCCCTTACTAACCTATCAACCTCCACTTTAAATATACCCAATGACTTGGCCTCCACATCTATCTGTGGCAATGAATTCCACAGACTCACCACCTTCTGGCTAAAGAAATTCCTTCTCCTCTGTTCTAAAGGGACTTCCATCTATTCTGAGGCTGTACCCTCTGGTCCTAGACTCTTTCCCCCCTACTGGGAACATCCTCTCCACGTCAACTCTGTCCAAGCTTTTCAATATTAGATAGGTTTCAATGAGAACCTCCGTCATCCTAAGCTCCAACGATTACAGGCCTAGAGCCATCAAATGTGCTCGTGTTAACCTTTTCATTCTCGGTATCATTCTTGTAAACCTCCTCTGAGCCTTCTCCAATGCCAGCCCATCCTCCTTTAGATATGGGGCCCAAAAGTGCTCTCAGTACTCCAAATGTGGTCTGACCACATTGAATGGGGGTTGTTGGTGGAGGTGGAAGAACCAACCAGGGAAATGCAAAAGAGGTGTAGTAGAGAGAGCTGTGAGAGCCTGTGGGGTTGAATTGGATATTGGTTACTAGTCTATCCCTTAAGATGGAGATGAAGAAGTCAAAGGAAAGGGAAGTCAAATTCAGACCACAGGATAGTGAGAGTAGGATGGAAATTGGCAACAAAATTAATGACATTTCAAGCTCCATGCATCTAGTCATAATGGCCCAAATGATGCTAATGTCTAGCCAGTGATTCTGGAGAAAAGCATTGGCTAACGACTTTGGAAGGTCAGTGTATTCCCGATGCAGATGCAGTACATCTGACCTCCACCAGAGAACATCGGCATCGGCTCCCGGGACAAAACTCAGGCACGCTGAGCTAAAGTGTTAGATTTTAGCTTTATGCCTGCCAACCCTTATGGTAATGGTAAGGGGTTTGCTTCTTTTTTTACAAAAAATGCTATCAGTTAAATACAAAAATTATTGTTCATTTTTTAATTGCTAAATCTTTAATTTTTAAAAAAAATCTGTTTCACCTGTTTTAAATGTCTCTAACTAGGTATTTACAAATGGCTTAAAAGGTCTTTGCTAGCGAGAGTTACTGAATGACCATAAGAGCAGTCCAGGGGCAGGCCCCCAGTTACTGATTGGGGCCTTGTTGCTGCTCACAAGCCTCTCCATTTTATAGGATGGCCATGGCAGAGGGTAACCAACTTAGTTGCATCCAGAGGGTCACGAGAGGTTAGAGCAGCAAGTCAAACACAATGTAGCCCATTATAAATAAGGAAATGACAGGCATAATGATTTGCATTTATATTTAAATACGAGGAAGAGAACAGCATCCTGGATGTTGTGAGGAAACTAACATTGAATCTGGGACAAGGGTATACCAAAATAAACAGAAGAAAAATAGCTGATTAAATAATGGCAGTAATGAGTGACAGATCCTACATCAGATGGTTTAAATCTCGGTTTTAAAGGATATAGTGGAGAATATTTGCAGATGCCCTAACAAAAAAAAATCAGAAGTGATTTTTTTTTCTTCAAGAATAATTCCTTTCAGCAACAAGATTGCAAGCGTCACAGTGATATTTTGGGGAATGAAACCAGGAAATTTTAGAGAAATTATCTGAATGCAAGGATAGGCAACCTTATAATCAATGTGAATGGAAGCATTAAATTATAAATATGATGTAAAATAGCAAAACTTTCTCAAGTAATTTTCTGTTTTGGTAATTCTGAGGTTATATAAAAAGTATAGAACTGAGTATTTTCTAAATGGTGATAATGTTGGAAGCATTGCGGTTCAGAAAGACTTGGATGGGTATGATTTTGGTATTAGGTCTATGTACATCAACAGAATGGCCAGTACGGACCATAATTAGGATTATTTATATCTGTAGGACTGAGGTTCGATGGGATAGAATTTATGATACAATTATCGAAAGCCTTTGACTATATCTGGAGTATGGTTTACAGTTCTGGTGATATACTTTAGGAACGATAAACTGGTCTTACAGAATATATTGTAGATGCATCAGAATATATCTGGACTCTGACGATTAAATAAAAAGAAGTTACACAAGGTATAATTGAATCTCATTTGGATCACTTGATTAAAGTTTTCAAGATGTTAAGTATAATTGATACAGTAGTGAGAAGGAGAAATTATTTCTGATTGGGAAGTTTAGTACTGTATGCCTCGTCTTAAATTGAGAGCCAGGCTTTTCTGGAGTGAATTTGACGAGTGCTTCTACTTGCTGATGGTAGGGATTACAGTGAGGATTGTTACTAAGTCACTCATTAATTTTAAATCATTTTTTTTTCCTTAACCAAAAATATTTGGGGATATGAAGCAAAGGCCCTAAGAGAATTAGGTCACAGATCAGCCATGATCTCACTGAATGGCAGAGCAGACGAGCTAAAGAGCAATTCCTGTGCTTATGTTCCTATTGATCTTTCTGCTTGTTAAAAGATAATAAAGTATGCAGTACAAATATATGAAAAAATTACTAAAAAAAGATTTGAGTATAATATATTAGAATCTACATGCTACTGTAAAGTATAGTTTTATTGCATACCTTAAGTTTTTAAAAAAAATTGTTTTCCAAGGATTGTTGTAAGCCATTGCTCATTTTTCAAATTTTTTTTTGTTTCTACTATGATATTTCCATACCAGCTGGTTACCTTTTTTGTGCAGAACTTAATTGTGTTAACGTTAGTTGCTCCAGGAATGTTTCATTTAAATGCATTTAATTTACTATATGTGTTGTTAATAAATCTCCTGTGACACTGCTCACAGGTTGTCTTGGGCCTTGACCGCAGTTTTTGATTTTTACTGCAGCCCCGCTGAAGTCCCAGAACTCCTCTTCCTTGAAGAGTATCCCTGCTCAGATGCCCTCAATACTCCCCGAGTGGTTGCTGAAGTCTTAACCATTTTGGAAGAAGAAAGACAGAAATTCAGAGAATAAAATTGACAGATTTTCATGATCTTAAGCAAGTTTTATAAATGGTAGGTAATTAGTATTACAAATACTTGAGGCTTAAACCTTTCAGTATCAGATGTGTAATATTGTTAGTCCCATAATTGTTTTGCTTCAGTAAATTCTCAATATCAGAGTAGTTGGTAAATTGTATTCAGGATGACTGTTAATGTCAGAAAGCACATTCAAGATCCTCCTAAAAATGGTGCCACGAGATCTGTATCTTTAGAATATTGTGCAATGTGCATATTTCTTGTCACAAACATAACTTTTTGTAATGCCTTTTATGCCAGAAATTATAGTGGAGCCAATATAAATATTTATAATGGAATCTCTGTAAACATTGTGCTCTCACGCTCAAGAGGTACTGGAATCACTCAAGATATAGTATAAGGAAATGTTGTTCTCTATTTTTCTGTTGCTAAAATTCCCAATAGTGAGAGAGAAGTTTTTAGGCATAGTTACTTAATATGTTTTTGCCATAACTGCTTAGAAATTGGATTTCACTCATTTTTGGTGTGCTAAGGAGCAATTTCACTCCAACACCAAATTGATGTCAGAGAAACAATAGTGAAATTGGGATGTTTTCATTTGGAGGGGTGAAAAATGAACCCTGTATTTTTATTCCCTTTTTAAGAAGCATTAAAATACAACTTGTGGTAGTCATAGCTTGAGCTTGCAGCTACTGTCTTATTTGGGTTGATGCCATAGTCGCTGCTCTGCAGCAGCCACATGTGCTGGATCTAGAAAAAAGCGGGTGCAGTTGGAGTTGGTGGATAATGGTGCAGGAGGTCTCTAGATGCTCCTCAAGACATGAAGTGGACTGACCATATCTCCTATCACCAAGTCAATTTTGGATCCAATAAGCCAGCTTGCCTTGTATCCATATCCCATAAACTTCTGACCAACCTACCACATGATCAAATGCCCATGCTCGTGCAGTAAGTGGGCCTGAGCCACCATGAACAGTGGCAGATTGGGGCTACAAATTAAGAACTCCGTGAACAAAAGGTATCTGTGCACAAGTGATTTGATCTGTGCTCAGCGTTGTTGACGGTGAGATTTTTTAATATTGAAATATTTTGATGTTGACGATTTACAAAATTTAAAATGATGTCTCAGTGCACAGTTCACTGCTTCCTGCATGATACATATTTCAATGAACTGTGAGTTAATTCACTGAAATTAATTTGTAATATTGATGACAGCATCACATACAAAAAAAATCATAACAGAAAGTGCCCGGTTTAATTTCCTGATAGGCAGGACATCAATACGAAATGGGTGGAAACAATTCAAAATATACATTACATTGTTTTAAATGCAGCATTTATTCATTTTTTTTTAAAAAAGGCACTAATGGATCCAGTTTCTAGACAATTATGTATTAGTAACTTAAGTTTTTAAAAAAAACTCAAGTGCCATAGCCTGTTTCAAACAACTAGGATTTGATTATTTTATCTCTGCATGGAGGAAAATTTCCATCTGAATCCATGCAGATTAAAGAATATGCAATACCTATTTGCATTGATACAGAAGTTGTCTCTTCAACCTTTCATTATTTGAGTGCTTGTCTTTTATTTCAAAAGGCATTAAAGGAAACTGGTGATTGAGTTTACTAACCTTCATTTCATTTAAGTTTGTTAACAAACTTTTCTTTGATATGTTATTTATAGATGGACAACTTATGATCAAAACAAATGTAGATTATTGTTAAAGTTTTTTTTTGTTTTAGTGAAAATACATTTTGACTCGGTCACGCAGTTTCATCTGAATCAATTTTGAGACAGTTCCTATTCATAAATCTTTGGAAATTGAGGACTGTGTATATTGGAGTAGTTGAGCTTTTTTGTTAAGGAAATATCTTGAGTAGAGATTCAGCAAACTCACTAACATCATTGGGGAAAAAATGTTCAGTTTCTGATATCTGGCAGATTTTTGGAATGAGGGCAGTGTTCTTTTTCACTTTCTAAAAAAATTAATGAATAGAATGTGAAGTGTGTTTTGTTGTGCCTAGCATTACTTCAGTGATAATAGCAGGACCAAAAATGATAGGATCTGAAAATGCATGGCAATCAGCAGTTTTCTAGAATTTTTTCTATTTTTGCATCGGTTTAGATATCCATCATCTGCACCATTTGCCTTATTTTGTATTTTATATTTTCATCTTCGTATTTCATATTTCCTCACCACATCAGAGGCCATTCAGCCCATGGAGTCCTTGCAGTTCTTGGAGCAATCCCATCAATAACCTATTCTCTCACATATGTCCACTAACATCTCTCCTTCCCCCACAATTCTCTCTCCAGCCACCGATATTTGAGGTAATTTGCAGTAACCAATTAACCTAATGATCAGCACATCTTTGGGACATGGTAAGAAACCAGAGCACCCAGAGGAAATCTACAAGGTCAGAGGAAGAATGCGCTAACCAATAGCGATGGAGTCAAAATTGAAGACACGAGACTGCAGATGCTGGAGTCTGGAGCAACAAACGATCTGCTGGAAGAACTCAGCGGGTCAAGCAGCATCTGTGGGAGGAAAGGAACTGTCAATGTTTCAGGCTGAAACCCTGCATCAGGACTGAGTTCTACCAGCAGATTGTTTGTTGGGTCAGAATTGAACCTGGGTCATTGTGAGACAGCTGTACTAACTGCAGCTCTGTTTTGCCACTGTAAGTAAAGATTGAAACTAGTTGACAAGGAAATTGGGGATAGCCAAAGTGCACATAATGTTTGATAGAAGGAGGTTGCTGATGCACAAGAATATGTATGTGTGGTGGGGATGGGGAATGATGCCTGATGACAAAAGTGACTAAAAGCATTTGGGTTCCAACTCTGATTTCTCCCATTTAAGATTCTCCTTTTCTGGTACTGACCATATGCACAGCTAAACCTTTGTTATGTTCAGTTTCAAGTATGTGCCTATCCATGCTTGTTGGTTTTTATCCCAGTACAGACTTCTTGCATCCAAATGAGGATAAGTCACCAAAATTGGAAGTCTATTTCTTAGCATTAGTTTCCAGCATTGATGTTGGAAAGGGCACTTTCTTTTCCTGAGGTCTTTAACTAAATTAACCATTTAGTTGTATCATATTGCCAATTAAGTTTCTGAAAGTAACATTTTTTTTTCAACACGGCATTGCACAACAGAGGGGAGGTGGACTGAATTTTGCACTATAAACCAGAGACCCTGCCCCTTAAGAGAGGTGGCAGTGGCCACAAACAGCAACATAAAAGATAGGGAAAAGGACTTAGCAGAGATAATGGATATGAGTTATTGTTGAGAGAAGTAAATAAAATATGATTTGACAGGATTAGTAGGAAATTGGTGCCACTCTGGCACCTAAATGGGAGATTTGACAAAGTACTAAAGAACACCGTAAGGTGAGGACCATTGAAATTTAGGCAGTGTTTCTGGTCACTTCCTTCAATAGCATTGCTCACCTGTATTGAGGGAAGCCCTGAGATCCAGAAACAGAAGGGATCTGGGCTTGGCTGTATTTTGAACAGTAATGCATGGAGTCTGGGTAGATCACTGATGGCTTGTGGGGGTATTGGGACATGCTAGAAATATGCTCTTGTGGTTTGTAACTATTGAGTCAGGACTTCAGTGTGGGAATTTGGGGGGAGGGAAGGGAAAATCTGGGCTGGGAGAGAGTGAATAGCACAAGGTGAAAGGGTTCTGGTTGCAGTCATGGGCAAGGAAGGTGGAATGAATGAAATGAGGGGAATCTGGGAGGATGAATCAAGAGTTGTGAAGTGATGAGTACATGTTGAGATGGGGAATATGTAGATATGTCAAACTAGACATTGAAAGGGTAGGTAGAAATCATAGAAAATGCAGATACCTGAAATCCTAAAATAAAACAAGAAACAAGTGCTGGAGATGCTCAGCATAACTGTATATGTCAATGGAAGAGTTCAAATAGGCTGTGAACTAAAAGTAATGTATATCTTCAGTTTGTTTTCACTGCAGAAAAAAAACTGCCCAAAGGCCCTACCTAGTTTCTTGGAAATCATCCCATGTAGTAATATTTTATACCAGGGGGTCTAACAGTTTAAGAATCAAGTCTACACAATAGATGGTCAATAAGCAGGTTTCTGGTCTGAAAACCTTCGTCAGAGTGGAAATGAAAACATTAGTCATTTAAGAATCTTGTCTTTGCTTTTCCAGTATTGTAACAAATGTATTACTAATTTCTGGAAGTTCTTATTCTGTAGTACAATATTACCACTTTTAAAACAAACATGATACTTATGATTAAAAACAGAATGCTGGAAATAGTCAGCAGGTCAGTCAGAAAAAAATGCACCAAAACTGATAATCTGGGATCCTTGGGACTTTGGTAATACTGGACTATCTGATTCTCAAGACTATTGGACTCTTATTAATATCCCAACCCACTTTTCACTTTTTTACATGTTACAAATTAGTATAAATTTTCCTAGGGAACCTAGTGAGATTAAAGGAAGTAGGAAATATACAAGTGCTCTGGACTCCAGCTCTGGTCACAAACCTACCCACATTTCTGATCCCTAATATTCCAGACCACAAGCCAAGTTCTGCCCATAGCCTGCTTACAGTCCAGACCTCAGCCCAGGCTGTACAACCCTCTTCAACTCCCATTCCAAACTAACAAATGAGCCTGACACCAAATCATCAGGATTTCCAAACAATCTGATGCTGGGATATCAGAATTTTACTGTAACATTAATGTTTCAGGTGGATTTTTCATGGTGCTTGTCATTAGGCTGTTAAAGTAATTTGTTTGACAGTGAATCTGTACAGGTAAATCAAAAAGATGAACATTGCATAAACATGGGTGGCTGAACAGTGAGGCGACTGGAAGTCTTTGCATATAGGATGGTCATTTTGAGAGAAGGAGCAGTAAGGATTATACAGCACAAAATGTGCAAGGAAAATAATAGTTTGAGCTGGTGGGTAATTAGGATAAAATGCTGTCGTCTCTGACAAATTGTCATCAACAATTGGAGGACAGGGCAATCTGATTGATAGAATTAATCATTCTTCCATTGCATTTCACCTGGTGATTTTTCACAGTTAAATATCATGTAATTTTGGTCAACAAATCTAGCTATTTAATTGTGATTGTTGAATCTGCATATACTTCAACACTGGCACCAAATGGGTAACAAAAATTATATTCCTTTTTAAGTGAGTCATAAGAATTTTTGGATTTCTGATGCTTTATGTATTTTTTTTAAATCTTGAATGTATGTTGAGATTCACTCCTAATCCAATTGAATGTCAATAAAGGCTTGAAGGGCTGACTCCTTTCTACCACTACCACCCCCCCCCCCCCCCCCAAAAAAAAAGTTAAACAGACTTTTGAGATATCTGAATCAGGTTTATTATCACTCTTACATGATGTGAAAAACTGCAGCAGTACAGTGCAAAGACATAAAGAAACTACAAATTACAAAATAAATAAATTCTTCCTTTTTTTGCACTATGGGGTACTGTTCATGGACCATTCAGAAATCTGATGACCAAGGGGAAGAAGCTGCTCCTGAATCATTGAGTGTGGGTCTTCAGGCTCCTGTACCTCCTCCCTGACAATAGTAATGAGAAGAAGGCATGTTCTGGATGGTGAGGGTCCTTAATGATGATGCTGCTTCTTTGAAGATATTCTCAATGGTGGGGAGGGCTGTGCCCATGATGGAGCTGGCTGAGTCTACAACCCTCTGCAACCTCTCGCAATCCTGTGCATTGGAGCCTCCGTACCAGGCTGTGATGTAACCAGTCAGAATGTGCTCCACCATAGATCTATAAAAATTTACAAGTGTCTTTGGTGGCATACCAAATCTCCTCAAACTCGTAATGAAGTAGATTCTCATAATTGCTTCACTTCTATCAAAAGCAACCCACATTTTTCCAATTATTTTCAATTTTATTTCTTATACACATTTTCTTCAATTTTCATCCTTTTTATTTGTAACTCAAATTACTGTACAATTCTACTAATTTTTTTAATAAAGGATACACATTCTGTAGTTTCAATAATGCAAATACACTATTTTCATTCTATAATTTCAAATTTTCTTGGTAAGGCTCAGAAAGCAATTATGTACACTTTCTGTTTTTGTATTTGTTCAGTAATCCCTGCAGCTATTGATCCATAAGGTATTGGGACAGTTAAATTGGGTTTCATTTATATTTGACTTGTGTCAGTGTCTGGAAGAGTGGATAAATTGGATAAAAGAAATGAATTAAACCCGTATGTCCAAAAGAATAAGAAACAAAAAAAGAACTAGAAAGACCAAATGAGCTATGGAGTGTTTGAAAGAAAATCTTATTTCATTAATGCAGAAAAATGTGTGTGGGAAAACATTTTTTTAATAGGAATATCATTGTTAACTAATAGTAATGGAGATGGATGGAATATGTAAAGATGTGAAATTAGACACTGAAAGGGTAGGTAAAAATCATAGAAAATGCAGTTGCCTGAAATCCTAAAATAAAACAAACAAGTGTTGGAGATGCTCAGCATAACTGTATATGTCAATGGAAGGGGTTCAAATAGGCTATGAACTGAAAATAGTTAATAAATTGTATATATCCTGTTTGTCCTCACTATCAAAAATTGCCCAAAGGATCTACTTAGTTTCTTGGAACTTATCCCATGTAGTAATATTTTACATCAGAAGGTCTAACAATTTAAGTCTATGCAATAGATGATCAATAAGCAGGTTTCTGGTCTGAAAATCCTCGTCAGAGTGGAAACACCCAGCAGGCCAGTCGGCATCTGTGGAAAAAGAAAGAGTTAATGTCTTCGGAGTCCAGAAATGTTACCACACCTTGCCATCTGATTCCAGGGCAATTGGATCCACTTCTCTGTATGAGATTAGTATAGAGGGCCAAATTAAGTATGATTCAGATCATTGTTTCTTTAAACCCAGTTTCCCTTTTCCTTCTTTATTCCCATACATGCCTCTCCATGTTGGAGTGTTTTTCCCACTTTTTTTTTCAAATTCCCCACATGATATCATAGTCAAATTTCTGTCAAATCCTAAGATAATGTGAATCATCAGTGTTGGTGGAAAAAATATAAAGAAACAGTAACAGCAGAGATTCAAAATAAATTTCCCAAAATAGATGTGGTACTGGTTAGGTGGGAACAAGTTAGCTAGAGTAACCTAATCTACAGCTTCAGGAACGAATGCTAACAACCCTCTGATGTTCTGGCATCACAGTGTATATTGCATCCATTCATTGGGGTTATTGTCTCATAATATACCTTCTACAAGATCATGGTTTGGAGACATGGCTATTGAACGAATTAAATCTGTATTTTAATTGTTGAAAAAAAAATTAGAACACTGAGGGAAGTGAAGTGAGTAAACACAGCTGCTTCTGCCCAAAATAAATGTGGCCTAACATGCTATGGTGAAATTAAGTTTTAATGTTAGCCTTAAAGAAGGGTTGAATGAGAGGTTTAGGAGAAGTATTCCAGAGTTTAAGGCTTTGGTAATCATTGGAAGAATAATCAAAATACTGAAAAGGATGGAACTGAAGCTATCCCTTGATTCCTTTCTGAGAGCACTGAGGGCTGGTGGAGATGAGAGTTCAGAAGGATGAGAGCATAGGAGGATTGGAAACAAGAGACCAGAAAATGTAAATCAAGGTATTACTCAGCCAGAAACCACTGGAGGTCAACAAGCTCTTACTAAGCCAGAGTCACTGTTGGCCAGCAAGCCATGAAAATGAGGTGGGGGCTGGGGAGATGATGGAACAAACCCAGCCTAGTTTAGCATGACCTTAAGGTATGATATAACATGGAAGGTCAGTCAAGAGTGCCTTAGATTAGTCAAGTCTAGAACTAACAAGGTGTGAATGAGGGTATCAGCAGATTAATTGAGGCATTTGTAAAGTCAAATGGTATCTCAGATGGAAGGAAGTGCTCTTGGTGACAACATAGATAGGTGGTCACAGTTAATTTGGGGTCAAAAGTAATGCCAAGATTAAATTGTCTGGTACAGATCATGCAGTTATCAGGAGCAGGGTGCCATCAGGAACTGGAGGGTGGTTTGTGGCAGAAATGGAAGACAGTAGATTTGGTCTTACTATAATTTAGGTGGAGGAGATTTCTTAAGTACTCAGTGTTGGACCACCAGTTTAAACACCTTTAATGGGGTCAAGAGAGGTGATGGTAAGATAGTTTTCATGTAGGAAACTAATGGGATGATAACCTTGAAGGTTAGCATATTACATGAGAAATAGCAGGGTTCAGGAATAGATCTTGGGCAGATGTTCAACTGTGACAGTCTTTGTAGCCTTTCTAACCATGATTAATTGTACATATTCACTGCTAAGCACAATGTTTCATTTATTGACACACCTGTGATATTGAGCATGCTTAGATCTATACACCCTCTTAATGAAAAAAATGGATGGTGTTTCTAAAAATGCACCAGAAATATTTGTGTAGGAGTGGGAAAGTAGCCTTTACTGGTGAAGTGCTAGTAATAGCTGAAAATTAGAATAAAATTGTTGGTTTTGTATATGGATGTAAATTTTGCAGATTTAAAAAGCAAATACGGCAAAAAGCACTGTACTAAGTATCTTTTAAACAGTAAAATTCAGATTATTTGACATTTTGTCTGTTCATTTGTAAAATGAACTTGTCAAATCATCGCATTTGGCTGTGGGATAATTTAATGAACATGTGACTTCAGCTGCTTGACATTTCCACAGCGAATATGCTGCAGTATTCAAGAAAGAGATGGAAATGGATAATGCTTAGTTTCACTTGATTGGCTGCTTTATTGATTGTAACAGTAGATTCCACACTGTCATGCTGCTGATTTGAACTGTAAAACCAGTGTTGCATTGTAAATCATTAGCTTACCAGAAGCAAAGATTTTAAATATATTTCAGATTATTATTAAATTGATTTGTTACTCGATACAGAATTTTGTTTAACTTCAAAAAGAGAATCAAAAACAGTATGCTATGGTGGCAGTTGCATTGATTTTGGATTTAAATTGTTGGCAATGAACTGGACAGCTCTGTTTAGTGCAATGGCCCCTGTCTTAGCAGCATCTTGGGAATAGCGTATGGGGCCTGCACTGTAATGCTGTAAATGCAGAGTCCACCCTTCTCATGCCTGTTCTTTCTGATCTAAAACATTTACCTGTTCTATGCAATGCAGGCATCTAGAAAATCTATAGTAAGAGAAAATCTTATTAGAGACGAGGGTATTCACCCAATTGGACTGTGGAGGTGTCAAATGAGGAAGTTAAAGCTGCATTTGCATACTGCAGAAGATGAAATGCTTTCCTTGCAATTTCTCTCAAGTGTTTAAGACTTCTACCTCTGGTACTAATTCACTGATGTCAACATCATCCTTTGATCAAGGTACGGAATATAAACCAAGGATCTTAAATATTCACAATTTACTGTTAAGATTTTTGTTGCTAACCTTCACTCCCATGGGTTCTGCAGTAAGCTGCTTTTCTGCATTCATGTTTTGAAATAGTTGCACCTTAAAGGGAAATTTTGTAGAAAATCTCATTCAGATGGATTTTTTAAACCAATCTCCTAATAGATTTTGCTTTCTATGCTTAATATTTTTATTTAAGGATTTCAGTTTTCTTTGAGTTGCATGAGTCTGCCTCTTCTATATATGCAATAGTACAATGTCAAAAAGGTGCTATTATTTGTCAAACATTTTTTAATCTTGCACCGATTTCTTTAGTAATGCATGAAATTTTCTTTTGTAATATTGGCACATACTATACACAAATGAACAATTTGAGATTTATTAACTTCAATTTTTTTAGTGTGGTGAATAATTTATAATTATTCCATGTGCAGAGACTTGATTGATTGCCTTGTAAGTTTGGTAGTTTATTCTGATTGCTGAAAGCTGCAGTTTTTTAACCTTGTTTCAGTCAGTTTCCAGGAATGCATACTACAAACAAGTAACATTGCCAGTTGGAGATTTAAAATATACCAGCAATGTATATGTGAATAAAATAGTATAGTCATGCTTTTGCATTGCCCATTACACTCTTTAGTGTATTAAAATGTATTATTGAAAGTGAGTACAGGTGTCTTCATTTATTGTGTTTGTTGAAAGTGTTCAAAAGGAATTGGGAAAAAATATCTAACAATGTTAAAAATTGGTGGGTCTCCCCACTACCATAGTTTCTTAATAGTTCTTTATATATTTCAAAATTACATGAAAGTCATGGTGCTGAAATACACAGTAGATTCTACTTAACCACCAAGTTCTGAACAAGTTTGCGGAAGATTGTTAAATTTCACATTTATAGGGATGCTCATTGCTGAAGGAGGGTGAATATTTTGATAAAAGTTGTAGTAATAGTAAAGTGCAGCCTAGCAAGTCTTTGAGTGCATTGAGAAGAATGGGACATGGATTGCTCATGTTATTCACAAATTTTAAACACATCTTTCCACAGTTAAGCTGGTTTTGCCCCTCGGGGCAGTGATGAGGGCTGCACATGTACCTTTCAAGCCAATGGGATTTATCAGTTCAGTTATTTAATGACTTGCACTTTCTATTGAAATTTCGTCTGCCCGAAACGCTGCCCTGTTTCTCTGTCCATAAATGCTGCCTGACCAGCTGATCATTTCCCACAATGTCTATTTTTTTTTGTCAAATATCCAGCATTCTTCAGGATTTAACTTTTTGTAGACATGCACAAGATTTGTTTTACTTGGCTGTCAGTTACTCTGTAATATTATAAAACCTGTATTATTGCTTTAAAACTACCATAGTCCAGGAATCTGTATTGTGATGTTAATAACATTGAATGTCAAGGCTAAATGGTTAGAATCTGTCTCGTTAGAGGTAGTCATTGACTGGGACCTTTGCGGTGAGAATATTGCTATTTATAAGCCCATGCTTGAGTGCTGTCTATATCTTGCTGCATTTTACATGGGCTGCCTCATTTGCTGAGGAGTTGTGAATAGAGTTCAACATTGCATAGTCATCAGCAAAACCCCACTTCTGACCTTATGGAATGAAGATTATTGTTGAAGCAGCTGTGTCTAGCACATTGCACTGAGGAACTTCTGCAGTGATGACTTGGAGCTGGATCTTCAACAACCACAACCATCTTCAAGGTGCAAGATATGACTTCAAATACTGGAGTGTTTTCTCTCTGATGCCCATTTATTTCAGTTTTACCAGGACAATTTGATGCCACACTTGTTTAAATGATATCTTGCTGTCAAGGGCAGTCTTTCTCATCTTTGGTCCATGTTTGGTCCAAGGCTGTGATGAGGTCTGGAGCTGAGCTGCCCCAGCGAACCCTAAACTAGATAATATTGTGTAGGTTATTGGTGAGTTAGTATTACTTGATAGCACTCCGTCACTTTGATTGTTGAGAGTAGATTGCTTGAGTAATAATTAGCCAGGTTGGATTTGTCCTGCTTTTTATGGATGGGACATACCTAGCCAATTTGTGACATTGTTGGATAGATTCCTCTATTGTAATTATGTTAGAATAGCTTGACTCAAAGTGCAGCTAGTTCTGGAGCAGGTCTTTAGGACTACAACTGGGGTGTTGTCTGGTCTCAGCTTTTGCTGTTTCAAGTACTTTCAGCTGTTTCTTGATATCACATGGAATGAATAGAGTCAGCTAGAGACTGGCTTCTACGATGGTGGAGTTCTTTGGAGGAAATTAAGATAGATCAGCTATTCAACATTTCTGGCTGAAGATAGTTGTGAAAGCTTCAGCTTTTTCTTTTACACTTACACATTGGGCCCCTCCATTGTTGACAGTGAGTCTCCTTCTCCTGTGAATTGCCCAGACCATTCACTAATTTGTGTGATAGTACTACAGAGTTTCAATCTAATCTATTGGATGTGAGTTTGCTCAGCTCTGTCTGTTGTTCGCTGTTTGGCACACATGTAGCCTGTATTGCAGTTTCACTAGGCTGACACCTCATCACTTTTAGGTATGCCTGGTGCTGCTCCTGACATGGCCTTCCACACTCTCTAGGTTTAAGGTGTGAAGGGAGAGATTTAATAGGAAACTGAGGGGCAACTTTTTTCACCCGGGGGTGGTCTGTATGTGGAATTAGCTGCCAGGGGAAGTGGTTAAGATAGGTACATTAACAACATTTAAAGGACACTTGAACAAGTACATGGATGGGAAAGGTATAGAGGGACATGGGCCAAATGCAGGCAAATTGGACTAGTTTAGACGGGCATCTTGGTCGGCATGGACCAGTTAGACTGAATGGCATGTTTCTGTGCTGTATGACTCTCATCAAACCAGTTTTCTGATAGAGAAGCCAAGAATCTCTTCACAAGTGCTAATTATGATAGACTTCAGGACAGTCCAGGGGCTAGGAGCGATTTGTAGTTCCTGTGGGTTGGGAATCAGCAGATTATATGTGAGGTGCTAGCTGAGTAAAGCTTTCTTTGTGAGGTCCTTGAGGTCATTGTTTTACATGCGACACTGTTGCTATTGTTGTTTTGGTAAGTGTTATTATCTTGTTTACTTTTTATTTGTGAATCCAGCCTTTAGAAGGCTGAAGTATGTAACTAAAGTATATTTAGCCTTTTCTGTTTTCTGCTTCAGCTCAATCATGACAATTTGAATTCTGGAGCATAATTGCTAAATTGTTTTGTTTTCAACTTGTATAACCTAAATATTTACAAGAGGAGGGAGAATTACCAAAGGGTTAGGAGTAAGATTTCCCTTGAAAACATTATTCACATAAAGCCACTCTGACTAATGAGGTTAAATTCAAAGTATAATCATTGCAGACTAGGGTGCCATGCAATTGTTTCATCATTTAATTGTTTCATTTAAAACCCTAGGCAAATTTAATATTATTCAGAATTGGAAAAATGAGTCACTTGCAGGGTGTTGTTAGTTTACTGAGGGTGGTGAGGAGGTGTAGCGCTGCTTGGTAGTGGGACATGTTGTGGTTCAAAAGAATAATATTTTATTATTTTCTTCACTCTCTTTAAACTCCAAGAACTTAGTACCTTCTGAAATTTATTTCAAGAGGACTATTTGATTTTGTTTAAACATATTTTCAATCTTTTAAAAAATCAATGCTTAAAGATTGCTAGAACTAAAATGTATTCTTAGTTTGAACCTACAGAATTAAATCAGCATTGTTTTACACCATTTGAAATGGCTCTGAAGGTTTCAGATGCTAATAAATTAATGGCCAGTAGTTCAAATCCAGAAATAATTCAACACACACAGAGCTGATTTCAAGATTTTCCACAGAGCTGTTTTTTTTTTCTTGTCTTTGATTTAGCTTGATCACAAATTGTTTGTAAATAAGGAATTTATTTTTGAATTGTGATACCAGCACTGGAGATCCTGGATTAGAAAATTTACAGTAGAGAGGAAGACTGCTTGTCCGTGCTGAATGCTGCTGACAGACGTCCACTTGTAAGTTCTGTGAGATGGGGAACTGAGAAGAATGGTTCATTTTAGGGTGCACTCATATTCTGTTGAATGAGACAGCAGGATAAGCACTCAGGGCCTTGTTTCTTGTGAATCCCTTTTATGTTGGTATCTGTCTATCATTAATTGTTCATTTTACTATCAGATGCTTTTTAAGACCAGGACAGTCCAGAATCAAAGTCATATGATTAGCTTTTGTAGTCACTGTTATAGTAAAGGGGAATACAGTAGTCAATCTGAACAAAGCAGGATCTTAAAACAGCAATGAGATCGATATCAATTAACTTGATTTCTTTTTTGAGAAGTTTGTGGGATAAATATATGTATTTCAAAGCTGAAATGTCTTTGGTGGAACATAATTACTTGTATTGGAATCTATTCATTTGATATGTTTACGCTCAAAATCGCAAAAATAAATTTCCAGACTAAAGGAGGTATTTTCAGTACTAATTGTTTTTATATTCTCCATTTACAGCGGATATTATTTCTACTGTTGAATTCAACTACTCTGGAGACCTACTAGCAACTGGGGATAAAGGCGGCAGAGTTGTTATTTTTCAACGAGAGCAAGAGGTTAGTAATGAATTTGAATTCAGTAGCACAAAGAATTTAATCTTCTACTCTTGCCAAGTATTTATTTCCTCAACAATTCCATACATATAATAACAACTAGGCGGAAAGAAATGGTAATGCTGCCATTTAAAAACTCCCATTGGTGCAGTGGTAATGCTTTTCATAGACTGATGTAACATTTTTCTGAGCAAAGTAAAAGTTTGTGTTAAACCCAAACCATGACTTACCACATTTGAGTGCTGAACTTCATTCATCTTCGCAGATACCTCTGAGTAATATGACATTTGACTGGGTACCTGCACATATTTTGACTAACTGTCGTAAATTTGCATATTTGACCTTTCCTTTCAATTTTCTTAACAGAGTAATCCTTCTAAAGTGGGTTGCTTTATTTCTCATTGACCTGTATTTTGTGGTCAATGATAAAACAATGTTCCTTGGTTCTGACTTTGAAGAGCTCTGCCCATAAAGATGTAGCAATTTGAGTGGCAATCCCCTGCATTCAGCAACAGCCACATCAGCAAGCTGGCGAAGAGGGCAATCATGTTGAAGAATTCTCAGTCAGAAAACCAGAGAGTAAAAGTTAGAATTTATAACAAATATTTTAATCATTTTACAGAATGCAAAATAAAGATTTGAATACTTCTCTGAGGTAAAGGTAGAAGCTGAATTATCAGAATCAGATTTATTATCACTGACTTACATGACGTGAAATTTGTTTTTTTGAGGCAGCAGTACAGTGCGAGGACATCAAAGTTACTATAAATTACAAAATAAGTAGTGCAAAAGAAAGGAATAACAAAGAAGCTGTTCCTAAATCGTTGAGTGTGGGTCTTCAGGCTCCTGTAAACTTTAAAAAAAAACAACTGCTATTACTACTGCAGTATAACTTTTTTTAAAAAAATTCAGAATATTTTATGCTGTGAATATTTCATAAATCCATGAGGATTTTGTCAGTTTACTGATTTCTGAAAATTAATCTAGATAAAACAATGCATTGGGTAGAGGGGAAACTTCTACGTTTCTGTATTTAACTCCATATGTGAGTTTTCAGAAGCTATTACAATTTTATCAGAGTAATGAGTGTACGCTGATAGTTTTGCTATCATTACAGTGGCAAGATCTAAGCCATTATTTGCTCTGTCTTTCATTTCTGTATCATCTGGTCTGGCAACTTTGCTGGTGTAACCTGTTTAAAATGGCATTGAAGGATCTTGTGGCTGGCTAGGCATTGCTGTAATTAAAGCTTCAATGGGAATTGGGAATAGTTCAATATCGGGGTGGTAAGACCAACATTTTCAGGTAATGAAGCCCAGAAACTAAAATGTAACAATCTTGAAGCAGAGATGGAGTGAAAGGAGAGAGGTTAAGATTAGTTGAAGGCTTAATGCCAGTGAAATGCCATTTTTTTTCACTTTTCAGTTTATTGAAATGGAAATTCTAAATTACAAAAAGTAATGTAGGATTGCACAGATGTGTTTTGTGTAGGCTTTTGTCAACTTTATTTATCTTCGTTTTAGCTTAAGTTTAAAATATGCTTTATTTTATTACATGTAAATTTTATGATAAACTGAAGATGTATTAAACACAAGACTCTGTAACTGTACGGCCTCCTGTGCAATTTAGAACATAGAAAACCTACAGCACAGTTCAGGCCCTTCGGCCCACAAAGCTGTGCCGAACATGTCCCTACCTTAGAGATTACTAGGCTTACCCATAGCCCTCTATTTTTCTCAGCTCCGTGTACCTATCCAAAAGTCTCTTAAAAGACCCCATTGTATCCATCTCCACCACCGTTGCCGGCAGCCCATTCCATGCACTCACCACTCTCTGAGTAAAAAAAAAACTTACCCCGACATCTCCTCTGTACCTACTCCCCAGCACCTTAAACCTATGTCCTCTTGTGGCAACCATTTCAGCCCTGAGAAAAAGCCTCTGACTATCTACACAATCAATGCCTGTCATCATCTTATACACCTCTATCAGGTCCCCCCTCATCCTCCATCGCTTCAAGGAGAAAAGGCCGAGTTCGCTCAACCTGTTTTCATAAGGCATGCTCCCCAATCCAGGCAGCATCCTTGTAAATCTCCTCTGCACCCTTTCTATGGCTTCCACATCCTTCCTGTAGTGAGGCGACCAGAAATGAGCACAATACTCCAAGTGGGATCTGACTAGGGTCCTATATAGCTGCAACATTACCTCTCGGCTCCTAAATTCAATTCCACGATTGATGAAGGACAATATACCATATGCCTTCTTAACCACATAATCAACCTGTGCAGCTGCTTTGAGCATCCTATGGACTCGGACCCCAATATCCCTCTGATCCTCCACACTGCCAAGAGTCCTACCATTAATACTATACTCTGCCATCATATTTGACCTACCAAAATGAACCACTTCACACTTATCTGGGTTGAACTCCATCTGCCACTTCTCAGCCCAGTTTTGCATCCTATCTATGTCCCGCTGTAACCTCTGACAGCCCTCCATACTATCCACAACACCTCCAACCTTTGTGTCATCCGCAAACTTACTAACCCATCCCTCCACTTCCTCATCCAGGTCGTTTATAAAATCACAAAGAGCAAGGGTCCCAGAACAGATCCCTGAGGTACACCTCTGATCACCGACCTCCATGCAGAATATGACCCTTCAACAACCACTCTTTGCCTTCTGCAGGCCAGCCAGTTCTGGATCCACAAAGCAATGGATCCCATGCCTCCCTACTTTCTCAATATGCCTTGCATGGGGTACCTTATCAAATGCCTTCCTGAAATCCATATACACTACATCTACTGCTCTCCCTTCATTGATGTGTTTAGTCACATCCTCAAAAATAATTCAATCAGGTGCGTAAGGCAGGATCTGCCCTTGACAAAGCCATGCTGACTATTCCTAATCATATTATACCTCTCCAAATGTTCATAAATCCTGCCTCTCAGGATCTTCTCCATCAGTTTACCAACCACTGAAGTAAGACTCACTGGTCTATAATTCCCTGGGCTACCTCTGCTCACTTTCTTGAATAAGGGAACAACATCCGCAATCCTCCGGAACCTCTCCCGTCTCTATTGATGATGCAAAGATCATCGTCAGAGGCTCTGCAATCTCTTCCCTTGCCTCCCACAGTAGCCTGGGGTACATCTCATCGGGTCCCAGCGACTTATCCAACTTGATGCTTTGCAGAAGTTCCAGCACCTCCTCTTTCTTAATATCTACATGCTCAAGCTTTTCAGCCTGCTGCAAGTCCTCACTACAAGCACCAAGATCTTTTACTGTAGTGAATACTGATGCAAAGTATTCATTAAGTACTTCTGCTATTTCTTCCGGATCCATACACACTTTCCCTCTGTTGCACTTGATAGGTCCTATTCTTTCGCGTCTTATCCTCCTGCTCTTCACATACTTGTAGAACGCCTTGAGGTTTTCCTTAATCCTGCCCGCCAAGGCCTTCACATGTCCCCTTCTGGCTCTCCTAATTTCCTCCTTAAGCTCCTTCCTGTTAGCCTTATACTCTTCCAGATCTCTAACATTACTTAGCTCTCTGAACCATTGAAGCTTTTCCTTTCCTTTTGGCTAGATTTATTACAGCCTTTGTTCACCACGGTTCCTGTATCCTATCGTAACCTCCCCGTCTCATTGGAACATGCCTATGCAGAACTCCACACAAATATCCCCTGAATATTTGCCACATTTCTTCTGTACTTTTCCCTGAGAACATCTGTTCCCAATTTAAGCTTCCAATTTCCTGCCTGAGAGTCTCATAATTCCCTTTACTCCAAGTAAACACCTTTCTAATCTGTCTGTTCCTATCTCTCTCCAATGCTGTTGTAAAGGAGATAGAATTATGATCACTATCTCCAAAATGCTCTCCCACTGAGAAATCTGACACCTGACCAGGTTCATTTCCCAATATCTAATCAAGCACAGCCTCTCCTCTTATAGGCTTATCTACATATTGTGTCAAGAATCCTTCCTGAACACACTTAACAAACTCCACCCCATCTAAACCCTTTGCTGTATGGAGATGCCAATCGATATTTGGGAAATTAAAATCTCCCATCACAACAACTTAATGACATTTAAATTGTGACATTTATTAGATGTGAAGAGTTGGGAATGAAACACAAAGAGGGAAGTGGGGAATGGGAGGAAAACAAAGGGTAGTGGATAGGGAGGTTTCTACCATTCACTATTTTGCTGTTGAAGATGCATTAAGGATGTAAATACAAGTTTTAATATATTAATGTTACAATACAACTTCCTGTTCTTTTTGCAGAGTAAAAGCAGACCTCACCATAGAGGAGAATACAATGTTTACAGTACATTTCAGAGTCATGAACCGGAGTTTGATTATTTGAAAAGTCTAGAAATTGAGGAAAAAATTAATAAAATCAGGTGGTTACCCCAACAGAATGCAGCTCATTTCTTACTGTCTACAAATGGTGAGGTTCAGATTCTCATTATCTATTTGTATCCGTCTTTATGTTGAGATTGAAAAGTGTGTTATTAAAAAAACAATTCAAAAGATGCAGTGCTTGGTGGTGATAGATGTTATGAACCGTATCCTTGATAGTTACTTGCTGAATTAACTCAGTCAATCTCATAGAGTGCCATTGGTAGTAGCATATTTAAAATACCTATTTGGCACTGGGAAAAATTCAGAGCCTGTTGTGTGTAGGAAGCTTCAGTTGCTATACTAAATATTATTAGATCCTAGGGAGCCATTGGTTGGACCAGATAAAGCTCAGCAACAATTTTTGCTGTTAATTACAATCCTGTGATCCTACCAAGAAAAATGTGTGTGAATGCCAAGTGACAATATGATCAAGACTAGATATTATGCTAATAATCCACCAGCAGTCACTCTGAATGCTCATGTGTAGAATGGTTATTTGGACAAGACGATGCTAGATTGTTAACATTTCTGGATTCTGTTCTAAACTTTCAGTTGCATAACATTTATGTTGTCTTATGCTATTGAAAATCACTTTTTTTTTCCTTGGAGTGAAACATGTTAAACATTTTCAGATCATTTTGCACCACTCCATAAATTCAGTTGGGCACTTAGGGGTTTGAATCCTGGCACAACTTCTATATTGGGCACAGGGGTGATGTTACTCCTTCAACACTCCTTTTAGAGCATTGCAGGGGACTTTGCCCAAAAATGGGTACTCCTGGGGAAAACCTTGTCTTCCCAGTGGTCTCTTAAGGTTGCCAGATTAACTTTTGATTCCTCAAGACTTCTTTCCAACACTGAAGTGATTTGTTTACATGCTTCCCTTTCCTCACCCCTCTGCTTCCCAGATCTGCTGTTTCCTAGTCCATCTCTCATTGTGCCCTCAACCGTCACCCTGCTGGTATTCAAATTTGATTTCTCCTTCCCTCCCCAATTAGGCCTGTGGTTACCAGTCATTCCAAACCTAGCTTTAAATGGACTATCAAGCAGCACAATTTTGATTTTGGAAATGTGCAGTTGAGACACAACTTTGCAGCACTTTGGAGGTGGGGAGGGGTGGCGATCAGTATCCAAAATGGCTTTCATTGCTGCTCTTGATAAACAAGCTTATGGGCATGCCAGTGCAGTCTTTATCAGCCTTTTTGATGCCAGGGACTGGCTGGCTATCTTCCTAAACTGACATGGACCTCTTTTAAGGTCCAAACCATTTTTGTCTCGTTTCACTGGATGTACAAACAATACATGGCTTCATTTCATACAAGCTTGAAACTAGAAGCAATGTATTGTTTGTACATCCAATGCAACTTCCGTCAGTCTGGCCACTACCGCTGAATGTCTGAGTGTCATTATGGCTTCTCTGTCTGTGCAAATTCCATTGCGGCAATCCCTTAAGAGTCCACAACTGATCACCTATTCCTTTAGAAATTGAAACATTTTAGTACCGATTATATGTTATGGCATTTCTTTATAGCAAAGTAAATCTTCGAGAAAGGCCCCTTCCTACCATAGTTCACAAATGATATGAACCACTGCATTATGAATACCAAACAACTCATCTAACTATATTGCAAACCAGCCTGTATGTTTTCATACCCTGAGTGAATTGGGATTCACTGTCTTCTGCAATATTGGTAATTCTTTATGAGATGGTAGCATTTGACAAAGGATTGCTGCAAATTTTCTTGGCAGTTGTATCATCAAAGATTAACCAACAGGTTTAATAGGTGAATTAAGTCTTCACCTATTGTAAATAGTGATTTCCATTTTGCAATGTGATAGGCCAGGAGATATGATGCTTTTAACATACAGGCCATCTCTGGGTAACGAACGGGTTCCGTTTTTATGGAAGTTGACTTTATACATAAGCTAGAAAATACACAAAAATCACTCAATAGGTAAGCATATCTCCACAGTATTGTAATGAATGGCAAAAAAAGTGCCTAAGACTGATGATAAAGAACAGTTACCAGAAGTGGAAAGAGAGGAAACTAGTTATGCCATTCCCAGGAATGAAAGAACATATCTACATTTGTCAGACTTTTGAATTTAATATTATGGCAGCTCATTTGTATGTAGGGATGTCCATAAGTTGGCCATTTGTAACCTGAGGACAGCCTGTAACTTCATTTACCATAATTGAAGCACGTAGTGGCTTTTATTTAGCTACCACTTCATCTTACTTCCATGGAGGAATTCCACTGGCTTTTCTTTTAGATTTGGGTGTTTGGTCTCAAGACAATTTGGAAGGTTTCGTGGCATCATTGCTCAGGATTGCACCTCACACAACATACTGAGGTTAAGGGCATTCCCCTTCCCTGCTTTGGAAAAAAAACTCACTTGTAGCTTCATATTTTATGTTCAAGGCCAAATGCTTCCTCATTTTTTTTCCAATATGTTGTCTTTTATTAATAGCTCATCACGTCTCATCTCTGTTAAGTTTCCCCAAACCTTTACTTGTTCCAAACAAATGATCTGACAATACCTGCTTTGAAAAATTCTGTATGGGCAAATTAAAATCCTTGTTTAACTTGGTGGTTTGTGCTGCTGTTAATTACAGTTGAAAGCTGTGTGCAAACATAATTTTAAATAGAAGACTCAAAGCGGAGTTGCAGTGGGTCAGAACATAAGCTCACCACGAGTTATTTGGGATTTTGTGAAATTCTGCTCCATTCAGAAAATTAAGAAGTCTGCATCATTTTTTCCTAAATTTAGATATTTTTAAAATCTCTTCTCATGTGAATCGCATGGGCCTATTAACTAATTGTCAAGAAACACTGATCCTGTGCACCCTTTTGGATACACTAGGATTTTTAGGCTAGTGTTTTTGAAGAATTGAAGGAGAAGATTTGTATGGACAGGAGCAAAACAAATTTGGTGTATATATAAAATTCCATTGTCAAGTGGGATTCATGGTGGTTCATTCTTCATATTATTTTAATGTTAATTTTGACTACGTTCAGTTATTTGAAAATGATATTTGTTGGATTAAAAAAAAAGCCAATTTGAAATATCTGAAATATGAAAATTGAAATATTTGAAATATGAAACTTGCATATTTGGGGGGAAAAAAAGAAATTGTCCAGTGCCTTTCAAGTCCTCCAGAATATCCCAAAGTGATTTAAATTGAATGAAATATTTTTAAAGTTTAGTCACTGTTAAAATATAGGGAATATTGTGGCCAAAGGCACGGAATTGCACAGAAGGCTATGATCTGATAATTATCATAGCTTTTTGTTTTAAATGATTTCTGAGTGAGTGCATTGTTTCATGCTCACTTGGATGTAGTTTTGTGCTGTTACTGGTGCTTAATTTCACATAAGATCTTGCAGCCAGCAAACAAGAGATTTTCAGAACCAATTCACTTTCCAAAGAAAAAGTATCATATAATAATGTTATTCTGGAGTTTTTACTGTCTTGATCGAGATTCTTACTAATCCTGAGAATCTCGCACTGAACACCACTAAGAAATTCTCAATTGATTCAAATCTAAATGCTCATGAAGTAAATAATTCCGAAGAATATAAACTTTAAGGTTTAACTTGTGACTTTCAGATAAAACTATAAAATTGTGGAAGATAAGTGAAAGAGACAAACGAGCAGAAGGTTACAATTTGAAGGAAGAAGATGGAAGATTTAGGGATCCTATCAGAATAACCACTTTACGGGTATGAGATGTTGGTATGATTGGTTTGAGAAATAATCAATTTATTTGGGTGTTGTCATTTGTGATGATCTTAGTGTGTTCACACACAGATTGTACAGAGAGATAGTTCCACTTAGTATGAAGAGCTTGCAATTACTTCTGTCACAAATATACATTGAATTACATTTGGGTTTACCACAGTTGAATTGATAGGTCAATTTAAGATAGTCATATCAAGGTTGTTCCCATCTTTAGAACTTGACCTAAATGACAAATGAAAAGAAGAATGTTTAAATGTATCATTTCCATATGCCAGAAGTCTGCTTAGACCAATTATCAAAACTGATGATCAGTATTACAGCTGGTTGAATACTGCATTTAAGTTGTGTTTTCTAAAAGAGAATGTTCTTGCTTTATGCACTAGTAACTGTTAAGATGTTCCTCAATTTAACCTGAGTTCAATTTAAATGAAACATTCTCATTACTGCTGCACAGCAGGCATAATCAGGAAAGTCAAATTAATTGAGTTCTCAAATAGAAACAGATTCAGCGTATATTTGGGTTATTACTGTAGCCTACAGTTCTGATATTAATGGGGATGTTATACAGTTATATCAATCCTCCCTCTCCCTCCCAGACTGTCACTAAATTATAATAGCAAGTTAAACAAGTTGTAGTTGCTTTGATTTGAAAAGAAATTTGGGTAGTTAATGTGAACAGCTCAACTGTTTTTAGGAATATGCAGCTAGCTTGTAGAATATTACAGAAGAAAATAAGTCTCTGTGTACATTGCATTTAGGTATTGTCCAGGTTGCTGTAATGGACCAGTAACTGGGGCTTTTATCCAAGTGGATTTTATCCAAGAATTTCATCATTTCAGATCTTGTTTTGTAGTTTGCCAATCCTAAATTGAAGTCCTGTTAACTCAAAGGAATATTTCTTTATTTGACTATAACAACAAAAAACACTAACTTTTCTTAAAGTGTGAAAATATATATGCATATGAAGTAAAAGCATTTGTCTTCAAATAAATCTAATTGAGATATCACAATATTTTATAATCAATTACTACATGGTGTTTTCTTATGGCATTTTAGAAAATTAATCTGGAATTTAGTAGTTCAATAGAAAACCCAAGGAACACAGCATAGCACTTGGGGAAACAAAAAGCTTGTAAGTTTTTGGGTGCTTTGCAGATTCCAACTTCTAAATGAGAAAATGAGTAAAAGATGTAATTTTCTGTTTGAAAATGATTTTCTTTTAACTTGACAGGTGCCTGTACTGAAACCTATGGACTTGATGGTAGAAGCAAGTCCCCGAAGAATATTTGCAAATGCACACACATATCACATTAACTCAATTTCAGTAAATAGTGACTATGAAACCTACCTTTCCTCAGATGACCTTAGAATCAACCTCTGGCATTTAGAAATTACAGATAGAAGTTTTAGTATCCTTTTTCTCAATGTTCCTATTCCAGTATATTATGATATTTGATTTAGTGCTATCTGTATCTATCAAATATTCTTTCATCCAGAACAACCATTAAGTTTTCTGAGATGAAGAAAACTAGCATCGTTTTTGTCACTGACATTTTGCAGTTCCTGATCATTGTGCTTTACATTCCTCATGTAAAGGGATACAAGGCTTTTGCTGTTTGAGGATTAGTAAATAGTGATGCCACTGCTGCTTCAATAGCAGCTTCAGTTTGAGTGTTGTCCCTTTTTAAATAGACCATTTTTGGGACAAATGAGGTCAATAAAAGTTGCTTGAAAATTTCACTGCAGATAAAACTGGCATTTTGCACTACTGTTTTCATTTATGGGAGCTGTACACTGGAGGAAAAACCATGTCAAAAAATCAGATAATGAATTTCTTGATGAGTGTTAAGGCTTTACAACAGGTCGATTTTCAACTGCACATTACTTTTGGATATGTCTAAACAGATTACTAGCCCAACATATTCATAGCACCATAAATATTCAAAAAAGTCATAGTCCAAAACTCATGTTTTTTTTAGTATTTATTTTTTTTGTAAATGGGTTTTCCCCAATAACTGTTTGAATGTTCTCATGGAGAAGATGTAAAAGCAAACCTTTTAATTTTAATAGTCTATTATGGTGGTAATGTGGTTAAAGATCAGATTCCCTTAACCAAAATAGTGAATTATTTTGTTTCCTTGTACTTTCAAACATATCTGACTATTGTGCAATTGCTTTTATAAACTGTATTAATTTTATTCTCTTCCCATCTTCCCTGTCTTTTGTTTGAAGTTTTGATGTATTTTATATTTATCATAAACTGTATTGATCTATATTTAGCATGTAAAATGTGTACATTGTTTCCATGTTTAATTATAAAGTTTTCCTTAACAAACTGCTAAAGACATTGTAGATATTAAACCTGCTAACATGGAAGAGCTGACAGAAGTTATTACAGCAGCAGAATGTCATCCTCATCAGTGCAATGTGTTTGCCTATAGTAGTAGTAAAGGGACTATAAGACTCTGCGATATGCGTGCTGGTGCCCTGTGTGACAAGCACTCAAAATGCAAGTATATACTGTTGACTTGGAAGTTGCATAAATTATGTTATTCACCTCAGTAATTTCTGAACTTGTTTTAAGTTGTAAAATCAGATTAGCTATTGCTTTTTTTTACAAATATGAAAGATTTAAGATTCTTTAGTGATTACAAAAAAAATAATTTTACAGATATTAAATGTAAGTTTAACAAAAATACTAGTAGGAATCCAAATTTTATGCCCAGAGAGAGAGAGTTAAGCAGAGGGAATTCTGCACTGCCTAAGTCTCATCTACCCTAATGTGGCCCACCACTAACTGCTGACTCTCCTTCTGATATTTGCAACCTCCCCTCTTACTTTTCTCTTTGCATATAACTGTGGTATTCTTGGTTGGAAATCTGCATTTATTTTTCTAGGATATAAGGATGATATTTTTAAGGGGATAATGATGGCTGGTTGCAATATCTACATACCTAAATGTTCTGGGTCAATAACCACATCTATCAGATGCACACAAGTGCATGCCCCATATATTGTTTGCAAAACACAGCCTATTTATTTCTGATGTGTAATATGACAGTTTTGTAAATATGTTGCGCATGTTGAGACTTTTAGAGTATGGGGTGGAGGTGCCTACATACTCTCATGGCCAGATCTCAACTTGATCATGCGCTGTAAGTTATACAACTCCCATAAGCACCTTTTTCGTGAGGATGAACACAATTATGAACATTAATTCTGACTACCTGACTTACTTAAGGAAGAAGATTGCAAATTAGTTGTTAGCAAATCTGTTAGCAGATTTGTAGCAAAGGCGACTGATTCCTGTGCCAGATCCTAGCAAAGTATTGTTACAGCCAAGTGTATTCAATTTAATATGTTATGAAGATCTCTAATCAACTCTTCAAGCTTTACTCACAGAAACCTATTCTGCAGCCGATTGCTATGGAGATATCTTTATTGTATTGCATATGGCAGATATTTGCAAGACAGGCAGGGAAACTAAGTGGTTGGGGAGGGATGGAACCCAGGGCAACCAGAAGACTCCCATGAGCATGAAATCGTAGAAGGAATGATTAAGTATGAATTTGTACAATCTGTTTGAGATCTTAAGCAGGCTTTCACTGTTGAAACTTTCAGCGATGCACCCCTTGATCTTCTATGGTCCTCTGCCTCAAACAATAATCAAAAAAGCAGCATCTCAAGTCCCACTATTTATCTTTCTTCCTTTGGATTAAACCTGAATATGAGCACAGCTGCTTATATATTGCCAAATATTTTGTGTGCGTGCATCACCGTGCCTACCTTTTCTGATCTTTGTACTCTTGAATCTAATCTTCTAACATACTCCTGTGGTTTCCATCTGTTGACGATTGCATCTTTGGTTAGAAGTGTTATTTTTGCTCTTCTGAATAGTTAAAGTCACATATGTTATGGAACTTATCTAGTCGTGCACTCTTTTTGATACATGCACAGTTGGTGAAGTGGGATTGTAGTTAAGCTAATGAGGATAATTAGCTAAAGAAATAGCTTGCTCAGTGGTACCAGTTGCAGTTGTACACTTGTGGAATTGGCATTAAACAAACTTCATGACACCTGTGAGATTGTGAGGATGTCAGTGATCTATGTGTTTTGAAACCTGAGAAGAGTGTGTGTTCTATGATAGAATTTAGGTTGTTGCAGTTATCACTCTTTTGGAATATAGTAACTTCGGTAGAAAGGGACACACAAAATAGCTAAAGTCTTTGTGAGAGCAGACACTGGAAACTGTTTCCCCTTGCTGGAGAATCTGGAAGTAAAGTTCATGGTCTCAACACAAGGGGTTACCCATTTATTACTGAGATGTGGTGATTTATGAACCTTTAGAATTTCCAGAGAACTGTGGACGCTCAGCCATTGAGAATACTCAGGATGAAGTTCAACAGATTTTTGAACACTAAAGAGATATGGGATAGTGTGGGGAAAGTAGAGTTCTAGTCAAAGGTCACCATGGGAAAGCTGGTTTGGGAAGCCTTCACTCCGGTCCATATTTCTTATTTCCATACTCGTGCTCTTCCTCGAGATGCTGCTTTAAATGAAGGTAATTTGGCAAGTTTGTCCAGCATTGATGATCTTAGTTTATTTTTGAATAGTGATATCTCGCTCCAGTATATCTCACGTTGTTTTTCTTTATATTTGTTTGTTTATGGGGCATGGATGTTGCTGACAAGGCCAGTATTTACGGCCTATTCATAATTATTCTTAAGGTGATGGTGAACCACATTCTTGAACTGCTGCAGTGCTTGATATGGTCCTACGCTGTACTGTTGGTGAGGGAGCTACACAATAATAAAGGAATGGCAATATATTTCCAAGTCGGGATTGTGTGTAACTGGAGGAAAACTGCGGGTGCTGTTGTTCATATGCATCTACTGCCCTCACCTTTCATGGCGATAGAGGTTGCAGAGTCTGGGAGTTGCAGTTGGGGTATCCTTGTAGCACCATATTTTGTAGATGATGTACAGTGGTGCGTTAGTGGTGGAGGGAATAAATGTTTAGGGTTGTGGATGGAGGGTGGAGCTGCTTGAATGTTGTAGCTGCGTTCATCCAAGCAAATGGAGAGTATTCCATCACACTTCTGATTTGTAGTTTGTAAGTGGTGGAAAGGCTCTGGGGAGTTCCAAGGTGCATGACTTGCTGCAGAATACCCAAACTCTGACTCTATAATATTTATGTTGCTACATTTTTACTACATAAATAATTCATTAAGTGATCAGGTAGAGATGTCTAACCTCTGTTAATATTCTACTTCTAGTCTTTGAAGAACCAGAAGATCCAAGTAGTAGATCATTTTTCTCTGAAATCATCTCCTCAATTTCTGATGTAAAGTTTAGCCATAATGGTCGGTACATGATGACAAGAGACTATTTATCTGTTAAGGTATGGGATGTTAATATGGAAACCAGACCAGTGGAAACGTACCAGGTGAGTATTTTAGACTGTTCATAATGCTTTTACTTTAAAATTTAATTTTTCTGTAACAACAATTCTGATCATTGATTTGTGCTTCATTTTAATGCCTCTATGTTCCAGGTACACGAATACCTGCGGAGTAAATTATGTTCTTTGTATGAGAATGACTGCATCTTTGACAAATTTGAGTGTTGCTGGAATGGCTCAGACAGGTAATGTGTATGTTGACATGTAACTGTTTACTGCCTATTCAGTTGTAATTTAGTATCTGAGTAATATCACATTTTCCTAGATTTTTATCGCAAAAACTATGCTACAGTTCAGTACAATATTATGGGAGTACTTTGTTGTCCAAACATCCTCTTTGTTTGAATTATTAAATTTCGACTCTTATGGTTCTGGCTTGTATCCTGTATATTCAATGAAAAATAGTTTTCTGTGTGACTCTCAACATGCCACCTTTGTCCATTATCACAAGTAAGAAATGAAAAGTAAACATTCACCTCGTACCTCTGGGTATATGTTTTGCCTTTGGTGATTGCTATTTGCATATGCAAGTTAGCACTTTGAGAAGAAATCTGCATGTGTGAAACATACGAAAAGTGAGTCAGCAATTCTTTCACCAAACTGAAACATAGTCTGAATTTTTTTTAAAATAATTTTTGCATCGGTGTATATAATAAAAATTGACTATGACATGGCGCAAGATTGTAGTGCATTGTTGTGGTTCTAACCTGTGTTGCAACTTGTAACTTGTGTTCCTGAACTTTCATATTCTCTAACAAGTACTTTTTCTAATTCATTCGGTCTTAAATGATGGTTAACATAACTATTATGCAGACAAATTTGGGGGCATGGTTCTATAAATCACTTTGTACTCTCATTTTCATTGGATGATCCATTCTGATATACAAACAAGGTCCCCTTTTAGACCACATCCTTAACATTTTTTTCTATCCCTATTTTGTCTGTGCAAGAAAGCTTCCAGTTTCACCATTTTATCCTGGTTTCTGAATTTTAGAATTGTGCAAATATACACCGTTCAACTTTTGCACAATTTTGAAATTTGATAAAGCAGTATCCTTTTCACATACTAACTTGATATAGACAGAAGAGGTTTATTTAGTAACAATTCGCTCTTCTGTTGCTAAGCATTGCTGTTTACATTACTTTGATGATATGTTTGAAGTTGATATTAAGTTATAGTTACATGCTCCATTGTATGCCATGATGGAATTCATTTATATCTAGAGGGTTAGAATACCTTATTTTGTGTTCTTACTTATTGTATAAATGTTCCTGATTATCCTTGGGTTTAGTAATTACGCGAAACTAGCAAAAATGAATATCACACAAGTGCTTCTAGTTTTGGAATTGAACCTTAGCTGAGAAAGTGCATTTGATGTTAATGCAAGTAGAGCTCAGCCATACTGTGAAATTCAAATTCCACCTAATTCATTTATAAAGGTTTTATTTTCACTAAGCAAATTTAAAAAAAACACTCCTCTGAATTAGCATTGAAATGATTCCCAATATATAATTAGGTAAAGAAAATAAGTGGGAAAATTAGATACTTCATACATCAAGTGTTGGTATCTGTAATTAGAGCTTATTGAAATGCTAGTGATGTTCCTGGCTGTGTTTCATTAATTGTATGCTGCTTTATTTTATAGGTCGTTATAGGGAAAGTTAGTAATGGCATATCTTTTTATAATGCCATCAATAATTGTTATAATACCCGACATCAGGAAGTAGGTTCAGATCTGCAGTCACTTTTTCTGACTGTCATGTACTTTTGAAAATTTTTGTTGTGACATGAGTTTACCTTTTTTATAAACAGTGCTATCATGACTGGCTCATACAACAACTTCTTCCGAATGTTTGATAGAAATACCAAACGTGACATCACACTTGAAGCATCTCGAGAAAGCAGTAAACCACGTGCCATCTTGAAACCACGTAAGGTTTGCACAGGTGGAAAAAGGAAGAAAGATGAAATTAGTGTTGATAGTCTGGACTTCAACAAGAAGATTCTGCATACAGCTTGGCATCCTAAAGAGAACATCATAGCTGTTGCTGCAACTAATAATTTGTATATATTCCAGGACAAAGTAAATTAAAATTGGCTTGTTTTAGTCCAAGACATTCTCGCTTGGTTCAGTCTTGCCATTCTTTTTAACTTTGCAGAACCAGATCTTTTTCCTTAATCTATTTGATCCATTAACCTTCTGGTACAACTGCGGAAGTAACATTTACCTATTTGTTCATTCAGTTTTGTGATGCATTTCCACCTTCAGTCAGGATGTTACTATCATCACCTATATCTCTAGATGTGAGAAGCCAACCAGAAGCAAACTGGAAAGACGGTGCTGGATATGAGGCCATCTCTCCGATCATGATATAATCAAGTCTGAACTTTCCTTTATAATAGAAGACCAACAGAGAATCACAAGGCATAGTTTAATGTCTGTGTAATCTATTCTTCCTGTATATTTTAGGCCTTTTGAACAAGACTTGTGCTTGATTAAGCCTATAAAACATTCCTCCTCTGGCCTCATGCCTTTTGGTTTAAGTGTCCTGAGCATGAATGCTTTAATGGGCTTTGAGCAGGTTCAGCAGATGTTTTATCCCTGATAACATTTGCTCATCAACTACCTATAACCACACCAACTTGTGTAAAAAGCACTTAATAAATTAACATAAACCAGAAAGAATGTGTTTTTAAATCTGAAATTATGGATGTAGATTTGTGATTTTTTTTGCAATGTGTCCTGGAAAAGATGGTTTGAAGTAACTGCATTTAACATTGGTTACATTACACTTTCTCAGCACAGCAGAATAAGTGGCATTATAGTACGACACTAGAAATTTGATTTGTACCATGTTTCACAGAACCAATAGCTGAAAAATCTAACTAAATGTTGTGGTGAAAAAAAGTTATATTTTTATAGTCTTCAGAAAATCATTCAAATGTTTTTTGTTTCTTTTATCTGGATAACCAACTCAACCAGAACTGGAAAAATTAAGCAAGTTCTCTTACATTTCCTACAAAAGAAAATATATGAAAGTGCTTCCCTGAGTTTTGATATTGCTGGAAATTGGCAGTAATTCTATACCTCATCATGTATCTAAATTACAGATTATTTGTTGCATTGTGCTAATAACAGTATTATTTAAACCGAAAAGGGATAAATATACATGTTAAGTATTCTTTTTCATCCACAATGTTAGAGAAGCTATTATGTTCACACTATTACCATATTTATTCTGTATGCCATGCTTGCTGCTTCTATTTTCTGTGTGTATCTTTATTTCTCTCGAGGGCATGCAGACAAATGCACACAAACACAAATTTTAAAGCATATTTTGGTAAGGAAAATTATTAAATGTTTGCTTACAGTTCTCCCTCCACAGCTAACCCATCTCTGTTAATAAAGTTTGCATTGGTGTAAACTTGTGTTTTCATACAATCTCCTGTATATAAGGTTGCATTTATGCAGTCAGTACACTTAAAATTTCTTTCAAAAACCATTACCACTTTTTTCCCCCATAAGTACTAGCTGTAACTCAGTGGATACCACTCTGGGCACTGAATCATAGGTGTTTGGTTTAAGTTTCACTTTAGAAACTCCTGCCTAAATAGTTAGATGAGCATTCCATTGTAGTACTCAGTGCTGCACTGTGCTGAGTTGCAAAAAAGCCCATGGCACAATTTCAAAGACCTGATGAGTTTCCTTTGATGTTCTGGATTTTAATATCAATAAAACAATATCTGGTCATGTCAATTTGCCACTTGCAAGAGCTTCCTTTGAGCAAACTGTTTGCCACATTTCCTAAAAAGTGGTTATACTTCAAAATGAAGGTGTAAATTATTGTAAAATGCTTTGGGTTATCCTGAGATCATGAAAGGTACCATATGAATGTAAGCCTTCATCATTTGACTTTTCTGCTCCTCCCAAGACCCCAAGTCTATCTGTGCAGAGGCTGCTCGCACAGTGATAGCTTTACTAATAAGTGCTTAGGATATATGATTTAATTTCAACTTTGATCAAGTATTTTAAAGCTTTTTTTGAAAAACATTTCAATGTATGGAACATTTCGGTGTCCAAAATAATTAGCTTGTAAAGCCTTTTGGCATTGGTAATAATGCATGAAAATGGAAGGGTGGTTATGATAAATTACAATATTATTGAAAGCAATAATAATTTCAAAGGTTCCTATCATATTTTGTATGAAGTGCACAAAAAGCTGTATAAATCAATGTTGTAATGATCTTACTGTCTATAGATTGAACTTTATAATATGTACTTGCAGCTTCCAATGTGTTCTAACAATGTGAAAATGCTTTGAAAATACAAGTAGGAACATTGTATTGCAGGTGTAAATGAGCTGTAATGGTATACTCAATTTAAATTGTGCTTTAGTTTAGCACATTTAAGCATTAGGTTTGACCTGGTGCCAAAACAATTTCAAGTGTGCTTTTTAAAAAAAAGTATATTGCATGTGCCTTTTTATTTCTCTTTTTAATATATACATATAATTATTTAATACACTTTGTGTAAAATCTGTTTTAGATTTTAAGTTGTATATGGTAAATGATAAAGTTCTAAGTAAATGGTTCCTTTATAAAACTGTACACAAGATTTGTGAGAGTAATTAGTTTGTAGAATCAAAGTGGAATTAAAAATTGGGAAACTTAGGATGCAAAATCACTTCTGTTCCTGAATACTATATGGATTATGGCTTTCTTTTCAGTACATAAGATTAAATCTCTCATGATAATTACCACCAATACACATGATTTAATTTAGACTTCATCACTTGCTAAATAAAGCCATTTATCTGCTTCATTTGTTTAGATGTAGTATATCAGTTTCAGGATGTGGAGGCCAGGAAAAATTGATTTAGAGCTGTAATTAGCTCGTGTACCTAATATTTCATAGTTTATTAGGGAAAAAGTAAGTATCTAAAAGTATTCAGCTTTGTTATTTCTATCTTCTCTATTCTAGTTCATTTATGTTCAGTCTTTTAAATCTATTTTCTACATATTCTCTGGTTAGTATGTTATTAAATGACAGCCACATTGTCTTGATCATACTTTAAAACTTCTGAATTCTCATACAAATAAATATTGCTGTTTCAGGCACTAAAACGCCTTCAGTCATTATACTATTGCCTCAAAAAAACTCCCATCAGCTGAATGCATGAATTGTAGTAATATGTTCAATTTCAATAAAAGTTAATTAGGGGAAAGTCTAGTTATTTAGGAACTACAGCAGATAAATTTTCAGGAGCACTAATTCTTTATGTATGTAGTTCCTACTATTTACCTGTTCTACTTAGGGGAATATCTTTTGCAAAATTCTGCTTTTTGAGACACAGTTAGCCCAGAATTTCCTGTCAGCATTAAACCAGCTGCACTCTTGCTGCTGACTTGCATGGAAAGTACAACCTTACCTTTTGTGGATCTCTCATTGCCAACTTGCACCCTCAAACATGCCCAGTTCTCAATGGAGTTACCCTGTGTAGTGATAGTGCCTGTGCACATTTCAAAAGCAATGGGGGAAAAAAATTAAGCCTCAAAAATGCAATACTTCTAAGTTGTTAATTTTAGTTGAATTCAATTAATTCAAAACAAACTAAATTGTTCACTACTACTTCCCCACATAACCATTTCTCTCCATTCATGATTGGGGAATTCACTTGCAGAACAAGAGTCTCCAATGTAAATGCAGAGCACTTGGTGCAACTTTTCATTCTACTTCTAGATTTCATGAAGAGTCCAACATCAGAGCATGGTGTGGAAAAAGCTAGTGTTCACCTGGGAATCCCAAGCTTGCCTACTGCCTTATGTGGGGAAATCCTGGTTTATTGTTTTACAACTGATGTTAATACAGAGCAATTTAATAATACAGCACAGATTGTGACCATTTGGCCATTAAGCCAGCACTGGCTCCTTCCATTTAGTCTCTCTCCATGTTTTCTCTTCATCCCTGTAATTTTTCTCAAAGTATTTTTGCTAATGGCTCTTAAAAGCTAAAATTGAACTTGCATTCATAACTGGGTCAGGAAAAATCCAGTCAGGTTCCTATTGTATCAGTTAAATAGATAGATCCTGTTGCAATGTAAAAAATTAATAACCAGCAGATGCTGGAAATCTGAAATAGAAACAGTAAGGGCTAGAAACATTCTGCAGGTCAGGTAGTGTCTATCATCCTACATGAAATATTGATTCTGTTTTTCTTTGCACAGATGCTGCCTGACCTGTTTCTCTTGCATTTTCTGTTTTTATTCTTGTTGGAATATGATTTTTCAAAGATGTTGCCAATGAGTTAACTTTTATTTTTATATCATTTGTATAGTGACACTTTGTGTTGTTGTTGTTGTTGTTGTTGTCATGATGATGATGTACTCCTGAGGTATAATGGGACTATATGATGATTCACTGCTTGACAGTAGCAGTATGTTCATGAATGTCAGGAATTCCTCTTTCATTGCCAAATATCAGTGGTATTTCTACTTGAGTGATGTAAGTGCTGCTAGCGGAAATCACTTCATTCAGTCACTAATTCAGGGTTCTGTACACGTTTTCTTTTGTAAAGTGAATGATTGAAAGTAAGTTAAAGCAGCAACGCTTGTCCTTTCGGGGATAAAAAAACATGTATCCAAATTTTGCCTTCGTTGTTCATTTCTCTTGTATCTAATTGCCATCCTTGCATGTTTGACCTAAAGTATTTGAAATCACAAAATCTTCATTGATATATTGTATTGATATATTGATGTATTGAGTTTTTTCCAGCATTTTTTTTCTTGATTTCTAGCATCTGCAGATTTTCTTATTTGCATTTATAAAATTTCAATTTTCAGGGGAAAGTGGGCTAGAATGATAGAAAAATGGAAGGCTATGTGGGAGGGAAGGGTTAGATAGATCTTAGAGCAGGATAAAACGTAGGCACAACATTGTGGGCCGAAGGGCCTGTACTGTGCTGTAATGTTCTAAAAAAATATATATTACAGGCTTCCAAATCATTTATTTACCTTTCTACTGTCTATGATATTGCTTTAGATAAAATTAAAACGTTTTAAATTTGTTCTGGTCCTACTAATTTGTACAGATAATCATTGATGATCAACCTTTTGTTCCAGGACAGCATTCTACTTGTTTTTTTGACTGTTAACATCACATTGGTAGACTGCATTATATCCTCATGCTTCTTGTGAGTCTATTAAGCTGTTATATCAGCTTCCTACTACAAAGCTTTTGAAACATATTTGGCCATCACCCAGCAAGTTCAAGCTACTTTGTATAAACCAATTGTAAAATTAAGTTACCACTTAGAATTTACAGTACTGAAGGACCCTATTTTGCTCACTGCAGTTGCATCAGTTCTCAAAGACAAGTCACCTAATTCACTGGGATAATTTTTTGGGTTGGTGCAGTACTTTATTTAATAGTTTGGTTATGCATTTCAGTATGCGACAAAGCATATAGCATTCTCACATTTTAGTGAGTGGTTATGTTACAGGACCAGTAATACCAATCCTGAGAATATGAGCCCAAATCCCACCAAGGTGGTTTTAAGAATTTGGTTTTAATTCAAAACAAAATCTGAAAAAAAAAGTTCATTTGGTATTCATAAAAGGAATTATTTGCAAACCAAAATTTTGTTATGCCAAGAATAGAAAATGTTGGAAAAACAATTGGCAGCATATATGGTGGGTGAGAAAAACAGTTAACTTTCAGGTTGATGACCTTTTGTCAGAAGTGGAAAAGATTTTAAAATATAGAGAGAGGAGGATAAGGGAGAAGGAGAGAACATAAGAGAAAATCTGTTGCAGGAAAGATTAAATTTCAAAAAGGGTTGACAGTCATAGGTGGAAAAAGATGGTAATGGGACACAAAGAAACAAAATTGGTCTGGAAGAGGTGTGAATAGTTTCATTTTATATTTTGAATGAACATTATTGCAAGAAATTTGCCTGTGTGTCCCTTCAATCTGAGGGAAGTGTTATTATGAGTCCAAGGTAGTGTGGGTCAGGATTGTCATAAAAGTGAAAGAAAATTTGTGCTATGTGTATGTGTCAGAGACTGATATTTGCATCCAAAGTTCCTAAAGCTTTTAAACCTAGATTTTCTTTATGGCACTGCGTACATGGGGTTTTGTCTGTAAATGTTCTTTTAATTATGGCTTACCTTCATTGGCATTGGTTTATTATTGTCACTTGTACTAAGGTACAGTGAAAAATTTGTCTTGCATACCCATTGTACAGGTCAATTCATCACACAGTGCAGTTACATTAAGTTAGTACAGAGTGCATTGAGGTAGTACAGGTAAAAACAATAACAGTACAAAGTTACAGCTACAGAGAAAGTGCAGTGCAGGTAGACAATACATTTTATAGGGGATAATTGGGAATTACTGATGACCATTGCTGATGCATTCTTTTAAAAGACTGATGCAGGAGAAATTATCTTGCAAAACAAGGAAATGGAATGGCAGAAAAAGAAAAGTATTTTCTGTCTGTTTCATTGGAAGCAGACACAAACCTCAAGGAAATAGTGGACGTTATGTCTAGAGTGAATGAGCTCAAAGAAATTAGCATTATCGAACAACTGGTATTAAAGAGACTGAAAGGTAATAAATCCCCATGACCTGAAGACTTGTATGCCAGGGTTTTGACGACCTGGTTATACCAGCGGACTCAATGCATCTTTTAAAATTCCATAGATTTTAGAATTGTTCCCACAGATTGAAATGTGTCAAACATAACCCCACCATTGAAGAAAGTAGGGGGAAGAAAAAATGGGGAACTATAAACCAGTTGGCCTGATGTCAGTGGTAGGGAAAACTCTGAAAATTTAAGGAAATGGGCTGGCTCACCATTGCCACGCACCTGGCCCCTTGCTCCAGCTGTGGGCTCTGCACTGAGTCCAATGATAGAGCACAAAAGCTCCAAGCGGATAAGCAGGAAATGCTGTGTATCCACCCTGTCAGCTTAAATCAGCAAGAAAGATGTATGTAACCAAACTGCATTCATTAAACTGGACCAGTAATTATTTGTTCTTTAATTTTAAATTATTTATCACTTAGAAATAGTTGAAAATATCCTTGAAAGTGCAGGTATCAGAAGATTAACAAATATTTTGTGGGCATGGTCTGAGGTCCAACCACCTGAGGACTAGTTGCTCTTCCAGACCACTATGTTTGGTGGGACTGCCACAATAGTGAAAATTGGTGAGGAAGGTAGCACCTCCTACAGTTGCAGGGAAATTGCCAGGTAGCAGGGAGAGGTGGATGGGGAGGGATGAGCTGACCAATGGAGAGAGTGGTCCCCGTGGAAAGCAGAAAGGGGTGAACATGTGACTGATGGTGGGATTTGGTTGCAGCTGACAAACGGCGAAGGATGATATGTTAGATAAAGAGGCTAGTGGGGTGGAAAGTGAGGACCAAGGGGACTCTGTCCTGGGGTGGGGTAGCAGAGAGCAGGAGTCCAGGCAATGGAAGAAATGCAAGTAAGGGCTCCATCAACTACAGTGGAGGAGAAGCCGCATTTCCTGAAAAAGGAAGACATTTCACATGTCCTGGGGCAGAAAGCTTCATCTTAAGAACATTTGCAGTGGAGACAGAAACCGAGAGAAAGGGATTGCGTCCTTTCACGAGGTAGGGTGGAGGGAGTCGCAATCAAGGTAGCACAATCAAGGTTTATAAGAGTATTATGAGCAGTCAAATTGAGAAATAGGAAAATATTTTAGACTATAGTGGAAGTTGAGCATGGAGCCATCAGTTGCAGCTGTGGAATGGCAGCGTCAGTAATTGTAGAGATTAGTCAATCATGTAGCAAAGTCAGAGTGATTTTAATTGGGGATTTTCATAAGGATTGTGATTGTAGTGTGTGTGTTCAAGACAGTTTTCTGAAACCATTTGTTCCAGAACCAATAAGTTTGGGGTTGGGGGTGGTTGTAAATTAGATTTAATAATGAATAATTTATTTCTTTCTTTATTAGTCCAAGAGTATGTGAGTATTTATCTTAGTGAACATATCATGATCAAAAGAAACAGAGTTAACTTTCCAGGTCAAAAACCTTTCATCAGATCTGGGACCTTACTGGGGTGAAGTGAGCTGTTCCCAGTTCTGGCAAAGCATTTCCAACCTGAAACATTAATTCTGTTTCTCTTCCCTCACATAAGGCCTGACCTGCTGAGTATTTCTGGCATTTTGTGTTTTTATTTTAGATTTCTAGCATCTGCAGCTTTTTGATTTTCACATTATGATCAAGGCCATGTTTGGCAGGGAGATATGCAAAGCAACTGCTAAAATTCAAAATTTAGGTGAGTAACTTCCATGTCATGAGGCAAAGGCTATCTACAGTAACCTTGGTAACATTAATACATAGAAACAATAGCATTTCAGTAGGCATTCAGAAAATAACCTAATGTGATGCAAAATCAGTTCACATTCCAAAGAGAAATAAAGGACTGCAGATGCTGGAATCTAGATGAAAAACACAATGATGCTGGAGGAACTCCAAGTGTGGCCTCCTCTAATTGGTGAGACCAAATGCAGACTAGGTGACTGTTTCGCAGAACACCTGCACTCTGTAACCGCGATCTGCATCTCCCCATTGCCAGTTACTTTAACTCCCCCTCCCACACTATCACAGATATGTCAGTTCTCGGCCTCCTCCACTGCCAGGAAAATTCCAAGTGCAAACTGGAGGAGCAGCACCTCATTTTCTGTCTTGGAACCTTGCAGGCTAATGGCATGAACATTGAGTTCTCCCACATCCTCCCCACCCACCCCCAACCATGTCTCTTCTTCCCTTTCCTAGCCTCTTTTTTCAACCCACTCCCCCCTTTTTTTTCCTCCTTATCTTTGACCCATCCCCCAGTGAATCTGCTCTCCCCTTCTCCCCTGCACCTGCCAATCACTGTCTTACCTGCATGTACCTATTACCACATTGTGCCCACCCCGCCTCCCCTCTTCTGTCAACCTATCACTGCTCTGCTTTTCCCTCCTATATATTGGGCTTCCCCTTTTCCTATCTTCAGTTCTGAAGAAGGGTCCTGACCTGAAGTGTTGACTGCCTGCTTTTCTCCACAGATGCTGCCTGGCCTGCTGAGTTCCTCCAGCATCATAGTGCTTCACATTCCTAGGAGTCAGACACAGAGATGGATTATTAAAGAGATAAGGGACACATTAATGTCAAAGAAAAAGCAGACATAAAGTTTAAAAATTGCCTGCTCAGATCATGACAATAGGGAGAGGAAAGGACAACAAAACGTGACAAACCAAAGCTTCAGAAAGGACATGTTTAAAAAAAACTTAAAGGATATCAAAACAAAAACAAATAGCTTTTGCTCTTATATTCATTAAAAGAGGGTGGTTAGAAGCAATGTGGGTCCCTGTTGATTATAATATAGAAAATATGAAGGAAATAGAGAACATGCGGAAATGTTATTTTGTATCAGTATTTACAGTACAGGAATGTGTACTGGAAATCCCATAGAAATTAATATTAAATAAGGTATGGTAAAGGAGATATCAAAGAGGGAAATACAACCCCATCCACTTTAGTATAGTTTCAAATTAGTGCAAAAGTAGAAGCGCTGGAAACCCAAAGAGACTAAAAGGAGCGTGCCCATAGCTACAGAAAATAACGAAAAGGTCAATGGAATGCTGACCTTTATATTCAAGGGGACTACAATACAAGCTGGTAAAAGTTATACTACAGCAATACATAGCTCTTGTTAGGGGAGACTGAGAGTCTTGTTAGCACTTCTAGATTCTGTATGTTAGGAAGAATATATAGACCTTAGAGAGGATGCTGTGAATGGAACAGAACCTATGTTAAATTACATGCAGAGATTAAGTAACCTACTGCTATACTCCTAGGTCTGTAAAATGGTTAAGGGCTAATCCATTGAAATGTTCAAAGAATTAAGAGGAACTAATTCTGCTGGTCAGAGGGTTTGGACTGGTGACGTGGCCTACACTGTGGAATTAGACCAGTGAAGACTGAAGTTAGGCAGGCTTTTACTTTCTTCCATAAATGGGGATTAATGCTAGTTTAATAAGTACTTTTAAATGAGTTTTTTTTGTTAATTTAAGGTACTTGGTAATCTGCAGCAAAGGCAGGTGTGTGAAATTAGGTCACAGAGCAGCCATAAACTGATTGAGACAGGCTGAGAGTTTTAAATGGGCATCACCTGTCCTTAGATCAGATTTCTTACTAAACGCTGGAGATGAGGTTCAACCTGGATGGAGATGCAAATCAGGCAGTAAGGAATTGTTCTCATACAAAACCAATCGTGACTGATTTATTGCCATCATCAATGCTGAGTATTGAAGCTGTATAATTCCATATTTTAATATCTATTGCTGAGTTGATTATATCCTTGTAAATCTGACAGGAATCTGTATATCATTCCTAAGGTGCTCAGTATCAGATTGCTTGCTCCTAATTTTATGAAAGGATTTGATGGGATAAACATTGTGAAGTTCCTACATGTGACAGATTGCAAAATTACTGGTGCTAATCATATACCTTGTATTTAGTCCAATAAGCAATTCAGAAGATTCTTAACAATGATGATAGTGCAGACCTTGATCCCACATAGAACAAAAAGAAAAAAATGGTCAGCAGATCAGACAGCGTCTGTGGAGAGTAAAACAGTGTTAATATTTCAGGTCAATAACCTTCCATGAGAAATAGGAAAATCTGAAATTCAGATTTCAGCAGCAATGGTAATTTCCTTTGGGAATTTCAGATGGTTTGCTAATTTATGCTTTTTTAAACCTCAATGAGACCAGTCTCTTATTCCTTTACCTGTCTCATTGCCATCTTCTTTTACCCAGCAGTATCCTCATTCAATCCCTCCTGCCTTCCCTGCCATCACAGACCTTGCCTCATGTTTCTTTTCTTGCCTTTCCTACCTTTCCCTGTCTCTTAAAACCTGTTTGTTTCTAACTTTCCCCAGTCTTGATGAAAGATCATTAACCTAAAATATCCTGCCTTTCTCTCTGCAGATAATATGCTTATTTCAGATTTTCAGCATCTGCAGGATTTTGCTTTTGCAACCCCACTGAATACTTTAAGCAAATAGCACACAAGAGGAAGTGAGAGAATTGTATTGGGGAATGGAATATCAGTTCAACTGATAGGATGAGATGTGACAGTATGGAAGGTCTTTCAGGTGGAGTATAAACAATTGAGAAGATCAAGTGAACTTTGAGTTACATAAGTAATGTAAAACTAGCAGGTAGAACTGTCTTTATTTTTCCACAGATTGTTGAAATATTAAGAGAATCTGCACTATTATCATGCAGCTCTACAGTTATGCTTCTTTGGTTATGATCAAAACTCCAACATCAAAGGGTTTAAAGATGTAAAGCTGAGAAACTTCTATCATCTAAAGTTTTCCCAGTATATTCAGCAGTTGGGTTTGTATTAAGGTCTAAGTGGTTGGTCCACATATTTTAAGCAAAATGTTGTATTTGAGGCAAAAAAAATCATCTCAAAATTAAAGAAGGCAATGAAGACACAATTTGGTGCTTTTGCTGATACCTTTGATGTTCTTGTCATTTTTTTGTGGAACTTCTTAATTGCCTGATGTATCTGCTTGTGAAATTTACTACAAATGTAACTAAATTGCATTAGATATGTTGGCCCATACAATCAAATTAATGCATATTTCCCACCATCCTGAAATCTAAACCGAAACATTGCTAACTCCAGAGTTGCTGCAATTAGGGAATCAGTGCTGAAACCACTGCTTTTGTGATATGTTACTGGTCTGGGATTGAGTGTAAGAGGGACAATTTCAAAATTTGCAGATGACACATACCTTCAAAGTAAATCATGAGGAGAACAATTAAATTTTAAATAATTTAGGCAATATGATCAAGGCTGCCTAGGACACTATTCATTGCCTGCATGTAATTGCCTTTTGAAAGAGTCACTGTTTTGAACTGTTATTGTTTTTTTCTGGTGAATTTGATTAAATGGTAGAGAGTTGGAACATTTAGGCCTAGTGCAGAGAAAGGAACTATTTCCAGTCAGGGTGGTGTATGACTTGGAAGGAAGCCTCCACATAGTGGTGATCCATGTCCCTGCTGCTCTCCTACTTCTTGGCAGTTGTGGTTGTAGGTTCAGGATGTTCTACCAAAGTTGCCTTGTGCGAGAACCCAGTATGCATTTAGTAGATGGTACACACTGCAACTATGATAGATTTCTAGAGGACATAGACAGGTTGATGGAATAGGTGGACATATGGCAATTAAAATTTAATGCAGTAAAATACCAAGTGGTATATTTTGGTAGGAAGAACAAGTGTAAGTGATGGCTTAAACAAATGTAAAATGTTCTAAATGTCTAAGTCTATTTTGAAGTTTTCCTGCTGTGCCTTGGTATTTTCATATTGTTATTGTAATTGAAGACTTGTAAAGATAGTTAACATTGAGGTAAAGAATGTAAATCAAAACAAAGTGCATTAATTCTGTAATAAGAGGGTTGTAAAGTTAAGAAGCAAAGTATGATGGTCTGTCAAGCCAAAAATCATGCTAACTGCAAAGAATGTACGGCAACAGGTTCATGTTTGAAGTTTGCATCATGAGTAAGTCAGGGCACTCACTCAGACTGTGGTGTTGTTTGAAGCAGACAGATAACCTAGGAGAGAACAAATACATTTCATTTACTTGGAACATGTTATTGAAATATAACACTTGAAACAAGCAAAATAGGTCTAGGACTAGAACACAGCGGTCATTCAAAAGGTCATGTTTCTGAAGCAAGCGGCATTTAAGACAGAATTCCAGGCAATTGGTGAAAGAATACCATTCCAAGTTATTGGAAAGTTGTTCTATGTATGTTGACTATGTTCCAGAATAAATGTTATCCACACTTCAGTAGCTGAGCAGCTGTATGCAAATGATCTTGAGTTTGCATATGCTTGAGGAACAATCTTCAAGCCATGTCAGTGTGTTTACTGAAGTATTTGAGAGGACGGACCTTACACTCAACATCGGTAAGACAAAGGTCCTCTACCAAACCACCCCTGCTGCATCATATTCCCCTCTAACAATAAAGGTTAAATAGTAAGACCTACAGGCACCTCAGAGCACTGTAAAACTACCAATGCTCTCTCTGCAAAATCCTCCATATTTTCTGGGAGGATAAGTGTTCAGATGTCATTAACCTCTCCCAGGCCAACATCCCCAGCACTGAGGCTCTCATTACATTCCAGTGGATATGCTGGGAAGGCCAATTTGTTGGCATGCCTGACACCAGACTCCAGAAATGGAAACTCTGCTCCAAGATCTGTCATGGGAACAGATTATTAGACAGGCAGAGAAAAAGATTCAAGGATGTGATCAAATCTCCTTGAAGAAATGTACTAACACCTGGGAATTTCTGGTCCACAACTGCTGAAGGAACATCCAGGATGGTATTGAGAACTTTGACTCCATGTGTCAGCAGCACACAGAAGCCCGGCACAAATGGCTGAAGGAGCACCACCTCAAACTGCGCACCTTTCCTCCCGTACTGTTAGCCACCACCTGACCCATCTCTGGAACTTGATACAATTGATGCATTGGCCTTGTTAGCCAGAGTGGAAATAAGTCATTCACGATCCTGAAGAACTGCCTAAGAAGAATGAAGCATTCAAGGATTAATACAGTTTGCAGGACAGTAAATGAGGCTGACAAGGAATTGCTTAATCTGCAAAATAGATGGGGCTAGTGATAAATGAAATGTAACATTTATTTTTAAAGTGAGTAAGATAGTTCTGGAAGTTTGTAGTTAGCAATAAGATCAAAAAGCAAAAGCGTACAAAGTATGATTATCAGACTGTGATAATCATTTTATTTTTAACCTCTTTTAGCTGTGATTTGTTGTAGTCACAAACAAGTCACCTGAGTTAATTTAAATTAAATCTTGAAAGTAAAAACAAAATAAAACATTTGCAAATCTTGTCCACGGGCAGGCAATATAAATAAAGGGTACAATTCTAAAGGTACTTCAGTAGTAGAAAGAATCTGATAAGTTTGTGCATGAAACCCTGAACGTGAAAATGCAGTTAAAAGACCATTCTCTGCACCTCAGAAGTAGTGACATAGCTTATGAAAAGGTGAGGTTACAATGTACCTTTCCAAAGTAGTTTTATCTACAATAAGGATGTTGAGTCCATTTCTGGTCACTGAACATTAGAAAGGATGTGAAGACCTTGCAGGAGCAATGAAAAGATTAAGTAGAATGGTTGCAGGAATGAGGGACTTGCATTTCGGGATAAAGTTGGAGAATGGGATTGTTCTCCACTGAGCTAAGATGGTTGTGAGGGTTTCAGAATAATGAAATGTCTCAAAGAGTAGGTAGAAAAAAATTCCCATTGGTGAAAGGGTCAAGAACTGGTGATTGGCAAAGAAAAACACATGACAAGGGGAAAAGCCTTTTTGCAAAGACTGACAGGGTACTGGAAGCAGATTCATTCGGGAGTTCCAGATGTTATTGGATCATTATGTGGTAAAAAAGAACTGCAGGGCTCGAAAGAAAGGGCAGGTGAGCAGATCAGCTGCTTCGCTCTTGCAGAGGGCCAGCTCAGACTTGAAGGGTCTAAATATTACCATCACCTTTCAATCAGGTCTAGGTCTTGCTCATTCTTTGACTTGCCATAAGTTCTCAGCACAGACTTATTTGCAGGAAATGACTGGATTCCATTTCAGTTTTATGCACGTTTAGGAGCAATGTTAACACAGATCTATACAGGTAGATCTGTTAATTTTTACATGCAAGTTGATAAAAGGCATGATTTTATGCACACCAGTCCACTGGGATTATGTAAGCACTATAAAGTCAAAGTCTAGTTTATTGTCATATGCACAAGTACATATAGGTACAGGTGCAATGAAAAACTTGCAGCAACATTACAGGTACATAGCATCATATAAGCAGCATTCACAAGAAAAACATGAACTAAACATAAATTATACACAGTTCTTACAAGAAAGAATATAATTAGAACAGAAAAAACCCAAAAGTCCATTTTAGTGCAAAGTGATCAAGTAGTCTCAGTAATCAAAAAATAAGGGTTATTATTGTTGCAAAATTAATGGTGAAATCAGAAAAGCTTTTAACATTAGTGAATAACTTGTGTTCTAATTCATGATGGATACATTGATGGAAATAGCAGGGAATGACACATGCAGGATGCTCAAGGGACTAGACTGATCTGGCAATGCTGACTGCAGTCAGTCAATTCAAATGGAAGACTATTTGAAGTTTGTACATAGGGTGCAGAGAACTGCACTGCTCTCCAGTGTAATGCTGCATGCTGAGCTTCTGCCCATTCAGTCTGTAATTGTAAAGGAATATTCTTTTCTCTGAGCATCACACTCCAAAATAAACTTGTCTCAAGAGCATGATATGACTTCCTGTGCAGGGGCTCCTTTACATCTTCCAGTAAACCATGGGATTAAGTTGCAAAGATTGTCTGACCTACATTAAGTATTTACCAGTTTTTCCTTGCCTCTAAACTTATAAAGCACTTGATGTTTTCTTCTGACAGTTTGCAGCCTTCTAGATAGCTATTGAATGAAGCTGTATTGGCATCCCCATGAGGAAGATGAAGAATTTTCTCCTTGTTGAAAGAGACAATTATAAATATAACAGGGCGTAAACTAAAACATCCAAAAATGCCTACAAAAGTTCTGTCTTGCAATTAACCAGAGACCTTTTCACTCATTACAGGCAACTCACCAAATGCCTCTCTCTGCTCATTATCATGGTGTCATTGTCAATTGCTTTGCCAAGATAGCTGGAGGGAAGATTTTGTTAGTGCTTAAAACCAGCATGCCCCTTTTAAAAGTGAGCTGCAGAGTAATTGCATCTCATTCCACTAGTAGGTAGTGGAGGCCATTATAGAGACACAAGAGACTGCAGATGCTGGAATCTGGGAGCAACAAACAAACTGCTGGAGGAACTCAGTGGGTTGAGCAGCATCTGTGGGTGGGTGGGAAAAGGAATTGTTGTTGTTTTGAGTCAAAACCCTGCATCAGGACATTATAGCTTTAGTTGTACCTTGCAAAAGGCCTGAGGTACAACAGGCTAGAGAGTGAGATCCTTAATTTCCCAACACTGGGGAGAAGGAAGGATTATCCTCTGTTCACAAGAGACCAGGAGATCCAAACAACACACACTCAGGAAGGAGTGGGAGGAGACAGCTGTGGATGTCAATGCCAGGAATAGATACTGCAAGAAATACAAACACCTGACACATATCATCAAGGTCAATGAATGTCAGCTGCACTAGTAAACTTGGACACCTTTCAAACCACCACACCTCTATCACTCACCAAGAAACAGCTTCAGCCAATGACAGCATGTGTCTACCCTTCACATCCTCCACAGTAGCTTTGCTCTGCTGCAGCCCTCACTGAGCTTGCACATTACATCAGCAATTCATCATTCAAGTACGTTGCACAAAATTCATTAACACACTGTCCTACGTGCTGTAAGAGGTGGTGCAAAAATGAGACAGCAGGTACCTGTAGTTGGATGCAGATACGTCATCTTCCACCCACCTCAGCAAGACTATTACTCACTATCCTTAGAGCCCAAGGCCAACAGCAGATTTATGACCACCAAAGGCAGCAGTAATTGTTCTCCTTGCATCATACTTCTCATTCCACAGTCCCTCCTGACTTACAGGCTGCAGATGGTGAATTGATGTAGTTCTCCATTTACACACTTGCATACACACACACACACACACACACACACACACTCTGAAACACAGCCTTCCCCTCATAGCTTGCTATTTTTGGATGGTGACAACCTGGCCTGGTGGCAATAAAAGTGCCAAAAGAGAGTGAAGATAAAGACTTGTCATTCACTCTAACACTCCCAGCAAACAGTTCGGGTAATGAAGACACCTCAGGGCAAGTGAACCTACAGGAAAAGGCCGGTAAGTATGCACAATGAGATTATGAGACATTGTCAAGCTTATCAGGAAACATCTGTGCAGTGCTGACGTTACATTGGATGTTGCCAGAGCTTGGAACTTCTCCTTTCCACTACGGAAGGACCTGCAACTTCATAAATGCTCGGGATGGACTATCCAATGGTTGATGTCTCAGCTTTACTGCAGCACAAGTTGAAGCCACACATTATCTCAGCAGTGTGACAGAATCCACACAATCCTTCTGCAAGCTCAGCTTGTTGCCATGCCAGACCATACTGCAGCCCCAAGGCTCAGGATATCGCTATCCTGGCAGTCCCCCATTCTGTCCTCCAGCACTGAGGTGCCACCCTGCAGGAGGGACAGTGGCTGCATGGAATTGGAATAGGCTGTTCTCTCTAGGGCTGTTAGCATTCATTACCCCACCACTGCCACTTCTCCAGCACCTTTCTGCTGTTTGTCAGCCTGCTGCACGTGAGAAAATTGTACAGTATGATGCCAGGCCTATCAAAGTAACCTGCAGTCTAGTTCACTGAAAGGCACTGTAAATGTAGAATAATATTGTGTAGGGTTGCTGAGGACATGCAATAAGGTAACACACAAGGGGGATTAATTGACATTTGCCTAGCTTTTATTTGTATATTTGGTTTAGAATGTTTATATTCAATTTTCCTCATTTGGTCCTGTGGATATTATGGTGGTCAGACATAAGGAAGATAAGATGTGGTATTTTTGGTGAAAGGGGAATTGAGGTTGTCTTTATTGATAGTGTGTTTAGGAAGTTTAGCGGAGATCTGCTCAGTCAGAAAACGCACTCTAGGTATACCTGAAATAAAAGCAGAAAATGCTAGAAATACTCAAAGTTTTTTTTTCCCTTTTAAACTCTCCGTTGTCTCTGAAACCAACTGTTCTTTTCTTTATTTACTCTTTTAACTGATTTAATATTGAATTTACCCACTCTGATTTGCAATTCCTCCTTACTCCTTCAGCTGTCCATTTCTCAGTCCTTCAGCCTGACATGGTGTCTGGAATTGTTTACTCATGGCCCAGAGTAAACAAGACATCAAGCTTTCCCTTACAACAATGTTATCAGTTTAAGCATTCAATACTTTGCTGTTGGGAAAAAAGGAATAACTGACAAGGGCAAGTCTAACTAGCAAAATTAGAGGCAATAAATATACTACAACAGAAAAAATTGGCTGAATTGTTTTGCCGAATAGAGGCACGAAACAACACTTTAGATAATTGATCTCAGTAAATGTACTAACTTAGTAAAGACAAACTTTCCAGACCTTTAATAAAGAAACAGAGGGTGCTGGGTATATTGAACAAGCTGCCAGAGGCAGTGGTAGAAGCAGGTACAATTATAAGGTTTAAAAGACATTTGGACAGATTTCTGGATAGGAAAAATTTAGAGGGATATGGGCCAAATGCAGACAAATTGATCTAGCTCAGGAAGACACCTTGGTTGGCATAGACAAGTTGGGCCGAAGGGCCTGTTTCCATGTTGTATAACTCAATCACTCTATAAAACAGAAAATTCTAGAAATGCTCCAAAAGGTCAGGCAGCATCTGGAGAAAAAGAAACAGAATTAACATTTTAATTTGATGACATTTAATTCTGCTTCTCTCTCCTCGTGTCTTTTTGAGTATTTCTAGCATTTTATGTTTTCATTTCAAACTTCCAATGTCTGCAATTTTTAAATTTGCTTTTCAGCATACCTTTATCCATATTCCAATTCTGTCAAAGCTCATTTAAGGCAATTCAGTAATTGTATATTCAGACTGGAAGTAATTTTTTTCCAAAATATTAAGGGAAGTGGGTAGGTCATATACAGAATCCCTGATAATAAATGAGCAAAAGCAGCAGAACATTATTAAAAGGTAATAACAGGCAAAATCCCAGTGAAGTGGCATGTCCATTACAATAAATCCTCATCATTAATGAGGGATAGGCCCATGGAATTCCCAAGGATAACAAAATAGGCAGGTATCATTGAGATGCTTTTCTCTGGGCTCTGTATGCACTTCTCACTGCTTTGGGAAACCAGCCAACATAATCAGAGACCCCACCCACCCTGGACATTCTCTCTTCTCCCCCCTCCCACTGGGCAGAAGATACAAAAGCCTGAAAGCACGTACCGCCAGGCTCAAGAACAGCTTCTATCCCACTGTTATAAGACTATTGAATGGTCCCCTAGTACGATAAGATGGACTCTTGACCTCACAATCTACCTTGTTATAGCCTTACACCTTATTGTCTGTCTGCACTGCACTTTCTCTGTAACTGTAACACTTTATTCTGCATTCTTTTATTGTTTTCCCTTGTACTACCTCAATGCACAGTTGTAATGAAATGATCTGTATGGACAGCATGCAAAACAAAGTTTTCCACTGTACCTCGGTACATGTAACAATAATAAACCAATTTACCAAATAAACATAAATGTGGACTATAATGTTCTAAAAGAATTAATATATTTTAATAAACATTAAAAAATTAAATATAATTTGAACCATATGATGTCAAAAAGAAGTGATATTAGCTAATAAGCTACTTCCATTGATTGCCTCGAAACCTACAAGCAGTGATCAGTTTTGAAACTACAATGTATAGCATGTCTGTGAGTACTTGCAAGTACTTGGGTCAGCCAACCTTTCTCAGGTTGCATGGCCAAACTGCAAGATCTGTGACTGAAAGAACTTGAGAACCTCCTGACCATCTTCTCTGACAAATTAAAAATAAAAACAGAGAGTGCTAGAAATGCTCAGCAGGTCAGGTTCCATCTGTGGGAAGTGAAACAGAGTCAACACTTCAGGTCAAAGACCCTTCATCAGAACTGTGAAGGAGAGAAAAGAAGCTTGTTAAGCTGCAGGGATGGTGGTAGAGGGGGGTGTCACTGACAGGGTGAAACCAAGGTGACCAATAAGTGAATGGGGAGCAGTTAGAGTGTGAGAGCATAGACAAAATAATGTGTGGGAGTAGCAAAATGCAGAGCAGGAAGACGTGCCCAGTGAGTCAGGTTGGGTATGTCCTCCACTCCCAGAGAGAAAATAAAGGGAAGAAAGACAGGTTGGGAGTCAATATCACAAATGGATAACTGATACAGACTGGGAAATCAAGTTACCTGAAATTGAAGAATTCAATATTGAGTACAAGAGGCAGCAATATGACCAGATGTTGTTCCTTGTGTTAAAGAATTAACTTGGTAGGCAATGGGAAGCTCAGAGTCATCCCTGAAGACTGACTGCAGGTGGTCCACAGAGCATTTGGTTTCTTCTGCGTAGAGAAGATCACAGTGTGAACACGGAATGCAGTACGCTAGATGGGTAAGAAGTCCAAGGGAGTTGCTGCTTCACCTGGAGAAACCATTTGGTCCCTGGATGGTGGAAAGGGAAGGAGTAGAAGGACAAGTGTTGCACTGGTGCAGTCGCAAGGGAAAATGGCGTAAGGGCGGTGGTTGGTGCTAATGGAAGAGTGGACCAGGGAGTTGTGAAGGGGATTCCTTGGTCCACTGGGAAACGCCGAAAGGGGAGGAGAGAGGAAGGTGTGTCTGGTAATGGAATTTCTTTGAAGGTGGTGGAAATTGCTGAGAATGATCTGTTGAATGCGGAAGCTGGTAGGGTGGAAGGTGAGGACCAGGAGCGCTATCTTTGTTCAAGAGGAGAGGAGGTGAGAGCAGAGGCACAGGAAATGAATGAAATGCAGTCAAGAGTTTCATTAAGGCACTTGTATAGAAAGACTCAACATCGGAGCAAATACTATGGAGATAAAGGAACTGGGAGAATGGAATAGAGGCAGGGTCAGACAAAGAGTAGTTGAGGTAGTTGTGGGAGTCGGTAGGCATGTCATGGATGTTAGTAGCTGGCCTATCTCCTGAGACAGAGACTGAGAGATCCAGAATAGGAAGAGTCAGACACTGACCATGTGAAGATGAGAGCAGGGTAGAAATTGGAGCAAGAATAATCAAGTTGCTGAGTTCTGCATGGGAACAGGAGGTGGCACCAATGCAGTCATCAATGTACCAGGCAAACAGTTGAGGGAGTTGCCCAAGTAGGAAATAAAGATTGTTTCACATAACTCACAAAAAGATTGGCATAGGGTTATGAGAATGCTCATAGCTACATCTTTAATCTGGAAAATTAAAGTCTAGATGAAGTAGTTGGCTGAATTTTGGGTCGATGTGCTTGTGGAGTTTCTCAAGTTATCATACAGATGTTTAAAGTATTGATATTGTTGGAAGCAACTCATCTTGTGTAAATGTAGATTTTCATCACTGTAAAGAAATCAAAGCACCTTAAGAGCCTGGTATAGAAAATAACATGACTCAACTGTGAATTATCACTTCAAATATTATGTACCTGTGGCTATATAACACAAATAATTAAAAATTATCATTAATTTTATTAAGACAATAAAAAAATGTAAAAAAAAGTAGGGCATCAAATTAATGGAGAGTCTTACTATTAAAGCATTGTTTAAATTATATGTACATGTTTTTACAATGCTTGCACATTAAAAGAGTTAAAATATTAAATTGTAAAGCTGATAAGGTATGTAAGCAGCTAGTGGGTCTGCCAAGAGGATACATTACAAATTCTGCTCCTTCCCTACCTTATTCACTGCCTTCCTTCAGCCACAACTTTTCATTACACACAACAGTCACCTTCATCACTGTGAAAGTACCAACTTAGTCCTCCTCAGAGATGGATTTATTTGTGGTTTTATAGTGTATATGAATCTATAACTACTTGGAAGTGGTTAGAGGTTTTACTTAATGTCAGAACTCATATACAGAAGAGAGAACACCTTTCCATTTCATCAATCCTTGCTTGATTCAAACCCATGTTATAACTTTAAATGGACATTTGAAAACCTGTCACTCTGCCATCTAGTTCCATACAACCTCAATAGATGTCAGGCTAAATATAATTCAAGGGGGTATATCAGATGAAGCTATGTAAATGATGCGTATATTCTATAAAGGAACATCAATCTACATTTCAGATCTATCAGTGGTTTTATTGCAAACCAGGATATGACCAGTTCCTCATTTGCACTTTCCATTGTGTGAAAGTAATATTCATTTGATGTCACTCCAAGGAGATTTCTATTTTGTTCACAGGTCCCATTCAATTATTGTGAGAGATTGGCTTCAAACAGCTTCATTGCCCCCATTATTTGGATGCTGTGGCTGTCAGATAGGTTCCAGTATGGTAATTCATGCACAACAACTTCTTTGTAGCCCAGTTGCCTGGCTAGCATTGAGGTGATAGTGTTTGCTTGTACAATACCAAAGTTAGCTGGATTTATGCAGATCATGAAGCCAGTGTGCAGTGATAATTGGATGCAGATGCTGCCATTTTTGGAGCTTAAAACTCTAGCTAGCATGAAGACACATTAAGCAGCAGGAAAGATGCCTGTCACCACTCATTAAATAAGGCAGTTGCTGGTCATTTCTATGATTCAGCAATTGTTTGGTGCTTTCTGGAGTCATTATAGCTGGGAAAATCATAGAATGGTGTGCCAGGAGATAAAAGCCTTCACTTCAAGCTTTTACACAAATAAGTTGCTTCTACATACAGGTGCATTACTAGGCATTCCCCTCAAAGCCCAGCATGACAGGGAGAATGAAATGAGGGCACACTGCAAGTAGAGAAAGAAGGAGGATGGAAGATAGGACCTCAGAAGAAATCCACATCCATAAGGTTCCTGAGGAGCAATTCTCCTATGTTTATCTTAGCAAGAAAAAGTATTCAAGAGGTCTAAAATTCAATAAGGAGATACTCACTGAAATCTCTCACCTGCTGCAGTCAAAACTACAAACTCAGAGTAAGACAAGAAGTACATTGCTGGTGTCTGTGAAGGTCCACGCAGCCAAGAGTATTATCTACCACCTTCTGGGCTGGAGATATTTGTAATGCTTCACTGTTTGCCAATCACTGTCACATAAAGTACGTCCCTGAGTTTCTCTATCTGTAGAAAGTTAATGATTTTAAACTTTCTTTTTCCAGAGAGAACCAGGTAAAGCAAATGCATGAACTTGTAAGGTTTGTAGAACTTTCAATGTTGTAGGAGCCACCTGAGAAGGCTGATATAAACCATAGCTGAAAGAGAACCCACTCCCTCACTGTCCAGATAGTATGCAATCATTTACACTATCATGAAAATCAGCATTCTGTACCCAGGCAGCAATCTCAATGTAACTGTTTGTTGTGCTATTTCCATTTCAGTCACTATAAACCAAAGTTCAGTTACCGGAGAACAGGAGCTATCATTTGCTGACATGGCCTTAAGCTCTGGTGCACAAGCCATACAAATATCATGACTGCATTTCCAACAGCCACCATCCTGCCACACTAAGTGCAACAGAGCAGACTATTGCCATGCTTAATCAATGAATGCACTGGCTGGACCAGAACAAGCTGGAGTGGGTCCCAAGGTCTGTGATGGGCCACTGCACACTTCCAAATTTCAACATAAAGGAGTAGCCTTGCTGCCACTTAGTCAGCAGGTGTGGAGGAAGATGAGGAACAGAAGTAGAGAGAGGAACAGTGGAGAAACATAAGAACAATTAAAGCTCAGAAAACTGCAGATGATGGAAATCTGCAATAAAGGCAGAAATTGCTATGGATTTTCTATCTTTTTATCAAAATGATCGTGTCCATTGTACCTCCTGATGGACAGAATCGACATTACCATTCTCAACCTTTCTCGCCACAATTTTCTCCACATGGCAAACAAGCTTCGAGCTGGAATGGGACTAATCCACAGGACAAATGGGAAACTGTTCAACCGACATCGTCTGCATTCAAGATTCAAGGGTTACTCCAGTCTCAGCCATCAATTGACATACATATGATACTTGTGTACTTTAACATTCCTAACCCAAGTTCCAAATCATCGTTAACTTGGTCACTTGAGTTTACAAAAGGATGAGCCTACACTAAGATCTGTTAAACAGAAGTTCTCTACTGGTCTGCACTGCTGTACAACACCACTGGCTTGACAATAAGGACAGGACTCTGGAAAATGTGGATCATTTCTTATATCTTGGGAACCACCTCTCAGCAAATATGAATGCCAGAAACAAAGTTCACCACTGCCTCCAGTGCACCGGGAAGAACTCTGTTTGAAGATTGTGATCTCAAACACAGTACTGATTAGACTGGGCAAGTGTGTTGCCCGCTGTCTTAAAGACTTTGGAGACATGGACTACCAACAGCAGGCATCTCAAAACCAATAATGCTATCCCTTCAAGATCATCCAAATCCATTGTAAGGATAGGTGAAGTAATTTCAGCATCCTCTCCCAGGCCAATGTCTGCAGCATTGAAGCTCTACTTACACTTCCCCAGCACTGATGGGCAGGCCACACTGTTCACTACCCACCTCAAGTCTCTTAACTCTGAACTTATTACAGTAAGATATTACCAGGAGGACAGAGAAAAATTTTTAAGGATGCTCACAAAGCCCACTTGAAAATTGTAACATCTTCACAGATGAGAATCCCTGGTCTGTGGCCAATCGAAATTCAGCAGGTGCTGAGAGACTTAAGTCTCTCTAGGAGCACACAGATGCCTAGTGAAACTGGCAGAATGAGCATACCACCTTGCAAACTACCCACCCCATCCCCCGTTAAAGACCACCCACATTGGCTTCAATAGCCACCCCTGAACCCACAGAACTGGAGTGGAGGTAAGTATTCCTCAACGCCAAGAAGAAATTATTTGGCAGAATGTTTATTCCCATAAATTAATTACATGTCACATGATTTTATTAATGTCTGATGCAGAATTTCATATTGTTATTTGTCATAATATCAGAATTTTGATATTTTCCACTTTGATCTAAAGAAAATCTGCTGTTCAAATGTTTTCTTACATTATGTTTAGAAAAGTGCTCATTGTGAATCTTCTTGAAGTATCCAGCAAAAAGCTTCTGATTTGATTTCCATACCTAAACAAAAATTTCATTTGTCTTTTACATGTTCGAATATTGTCCAAGTAACCCATGTGAAAAATTGCTGTATTTGAAATCAGACTATGCTACACTAGTCCTTGTCTGTACTGATCTCTGAAACCTGAGGAGCGCAGTGATAAATGTGAAATTCGGGAGTTTGATGGAAATGGCCATGGTGTTTTGCTGACATGTCATGGGCTATGCTGAATACTGCAACCTATTCTGCAACTATTGGGCATGTGCAAGTTTCCTTTTTATGGAGATATGCTCCTAGAAATTCAATTACATGTACATTTTTATGCTATCTAGGAATGAAATGTTATACAATGTCAATAACTAAACAACATCAGGACCTTAATAAGATATTCCTCGATTTACAAATGTTTGGTTTACACATTTTCTCTACAATGCCATTGACTCTCTGGGGTATGTGTCCTAGGTTTACAAATCTATTTTTGCTATAACAAATAAGGTAGTGCTATCTGCCCACAGGAGTACATTGTACCAAAGATAGCCATGATTCATTTTATCCATCCTTTAAGACCAACGGAATTTTGCTTAGCGCATCACTTCCCAGAAACCCATCCTTTTGGTAAATCCCGGAATGGCAGTGGCATGTATGATGTAACTTCAAACCAAATGGTTATGAGTGCAAAATAAGCACACGCACGATCCATGGGGATGCTGTAAGATTGATTTGCATTTAGCCAATTTACACTTTGCCTGAACCACACACAAGAAATCAGATGTAATCTGTAAAGTAAATGCTGTAACTGATCTGTTTAAAAGATTATCAGTTTTCATCAGTCTATAGAAGAGCTTCCATCAAATGATTTTTTAAGAAGGTACATTTCACAGTAAAAAACAACACACTGTTCATCCCATTTCACCCTATCTCGATCTATTGGAAATTATTTATGGTGAAGTAGCAGCCTTGAATCAAAAGCATCCAGCCAGCCATTTCTGTTGAGCCTGAGTCGCCACCTAGTGGACATTGTAGCACAGGATTTGTTCTCAGTTCAAGAAGTCCAACAAAATTTTAAGTATGTCTTATTCAAGATTACTCTCATCACTGGAGCAGATCACTTTTTTAAATACTTTGTCCCTGTGAATGCATACTGTTTACTCCCCCTCCCCCTTCAATAAAGCTTTTGTTGACCTCTCACTAATTTCAATTTAACTCCAATCTTCCTGATTTATTGAATTTCCCCAGATTTTTTTAAAGTTAGTTTGCCATCATATTATCACCTGCAGGTGAACTTTCATCAGTGTCCTGTTCCAGGCCATCTTCCCTGCTCTTGAGCTTCTAATTAGTCAGCTCCAACAAGTGGCTCACATCAACAGACACTTTATTCAGAGATTACAGGAGGGCAGAGGAAATGCTTCAAGGATGTCCTCAAAGCCTCCTCGACAAAAAATCCTTACTAACTCATGGGAATCCCAGGGCTGTTACTGATAAAAATAGAAAAGGAGCACTGAGAACCTCAAGACCTCATTGTTCTTGAAGGGCTCAACTGGACATATAAATTAAAGTTCGGATGAAATACGGCTCTCCTAAAATAATTTAAGATGTAAAATTTTCCACTAAGTTTTAAATCTACTAAATCAAGGAAAGTGGCTCTTGTTTTGATCTGCATAACTACCAAGGATTCTGATGTACATGCAGAATTCTGATGTACACCCACTGATATTTCAATGCAGATTGCTCAGAATACTTAAGGTCTTTCGAGTACTTCCAGTTTTCAAAGCAATTTCTCAGGTTCCAAGATAATTGACACCATTAGCAGTAGGACCAATCTATTTTTTCTCCATTTTTGTTTTCTTCTCTTGTATAATCGTAAAACCAAATTTATTGCAAAGAAAAAAACATTTGTAATGCAGAGAGGATGAGATAACTGGTGCTGTTGATGAGCTATAAGATTGCTTAAATTTTGCAGGGATGCAGAAGGCATTGAGAGTGGTTAAGCGGAGCTCTGTGAAGATCAGAAGTGTAAGATTTCTGGGAATTATTTTAATTTTAAAATAGTATACATGTTATTCTACCTATGTACAGGCTGTCCCTGGATTAAGAAAGCCCCATTTATGGACATCCCTATGTAAGAATGAGCACCCATAAGATTAAATTCAGAAGTCTGATGAACATAGATATGTTTGTTCCTATGAACGGCAGAACTAGTTACTTCCATCTCTACTTTTAGTAATTGTTCTTTTTTTAAATCAGTTTTATGTGCTTTTGATGCCATTTATTATAATACTGTGGAGCTGTGCTTACCATATTGGGTAGAAGAGGGAGGTTCTGAGAATAAGAGATTGTGCAAGCTTTCAGATAACATTGACCATCCCAGGGATAAGGTAGAAGCTTTAGCCAAAGGATGCAGTACAATACTGTCATGGTTTCTAACTAGAGTGTAATGGGGTAAAATAACTCTCCCTTTTGTACCAAAACATTACCAGTTAGGAATTACCTTGCATTGGTTTTCAGTTGAAATGGAACTGTCACGAATATGGATCAATGTTGAATCATTAGATGGTATGGTGCTTCTTTACTTCATAGTGTCAGTTCACACACCAGCCCTTTTCAAGGGCTTGCACTAAATCCCAGCAGTTCATCCGTGCTGACGATATTTCATTGCTGATACAAATAACAAGATGCTCACAAACAAGTTGCATCTGTTGGAATAAGGAAGGCAGTGAGGATAAGGGAGCAGGGTCAGTGTTCCACCTGATCAACAAGAATGCCAAGAAAAAACTTAAGATTGAAATTTACCGACCAGACTTGCCCTAAATGCCTGGCTATTATCCTAATCAGGACCCTCACGTAATGCCAAATCTGGCTAAGATAGGGTAAAACTAAAATAAGATCTTTATTAGTCACATGTACATCGAAACACACAGTGAAATGCATCTTTTGTGTAGAGTGTTCTGGGGGCAGCCCGCAAGTGTCGTCACGCTTCCGGCGCCAACATAACATGCCCACAACTCCGTAACCCGTATGTCTTTGGAACGTGGGAGGAAACCAGAGCACCCGGAGGAAACCCACGCAGACACAGGGAGAACCTACAATCTCCTTACAGACACTGGCCGGAATTGAACCCAGGTTGCTGGTGCTGTAATAGCGTTACACCAGCTGCTACACTACCGTGCCTGAAACAAGAGTGAACCTTTTCTGGAAATTTGCTGGAACGTCATGGGAGTGCACAGGCAGAAGATCTGCCCCTCACACTGGCCCTTTGTAAACTTGACTGCAGAATACTGTACAGCCTCATGATCCTGCAGCTGCCACACAAAGATCATTACTGTGCAGGTAAGTAGTGCCCTGAAGATGGTGACAGTGACCCTTAAATCCACTTTATCTTTTGGCGCTGTTCCTCAATGTAAAATAATGTAAAAAAAACTTGCATTCTCTTCCCTTCCTAATTCGCAGATAATGTGCATGAAATCAAATGTCTGCTCTGACTGGTATAAGATCTGCGAGGTGGTATCCCAGAGTAATCCTGAAATATCCCAGTAATCCTGCCACATCAATGTTGAGTGCATGGTGGAACATAGCGACTGATGTGGTGCCATCTATCACTCAGTAAATCTCAGACTTTAACATGCATTCAAGTCTAAGACTTATTAAAGTTTTAATAGCCAAAAGCTAGCGGTTCAAACTAGAACTACGGAATTCAGTCCAGCAACATTCAACTTCCCCATCTGGTGGCCATTAGGTGCAATGCTTTCCACAAAAAGTGCTGGAGGAATCATTTCAAATCATTTTAATTCATATTAAACTTAAAAGGCCTGAAGAGGTTTGACGAACAGCTCACTTAAAATAATAAATAACTCTCTTCTATTTAATGCAGGGGCATAGAAAACAAAATTAGATCTGCACTAAACAATTCCAAGTCCTCTAACAAAGTTGTTTGAATTCCTTTTGGAATGCCCAGGAAAACTTTGAACTTGTTTTATAAATGAAATCACTCATTGACAAATTTTGCTTTATATTTTGTATAATTTAGTTTTATAAAAATATGTATGGCATTTGGGTTTATCCAGGTTTATGGGACCATTCCCTCCCTCAGACTCACTTGAAGAGTTAACGGCTGGGAATGATGAAATTGATTCTTACAAGGTAAATGTTTGTCTGATCTCTTCATTTCTTTGCAGGCAGTTTCAGATCTTAATCCGTTTTACCAAAGCTTCCTTCCTGATGCCTCAGCACCTACCTGCACTTTCTGCTTTATGACTAGAATCAATGAAGTATTTAAGGGCAAGTAGATGAAGTGTTGAAACATCTAGGAACTGAGGGCTGTGGGGAACTGGTACAGAAGAGGAGATGAGATCTGGGGCAGATCAGCCATGATTGTATTGAATGGTGGGGCAGGCTTAAGGGGCTGTGTGGCCTACCCTGCTCCTGTCTTCTTCTGTGACTTGTGTATATGTGTGAATTGGAAATTACTGTGGAGGCAATAGAAAATTACAGACATTATTGGGTAAGACAGCAGTCAGTCCATTACACTTCCACCTGTCTTTGCTCTACGAAAGTCTTTGTTACCTTGACGCCTTTTGTTCTGCACCTTATTGCATACATGCTCTTTGTTCTCTCCACTACTCCCCTTTCCCTCAGTTTAAAACATGCTCACATTTCCAGTTCTGACGAAAGGTCCTTCTCTGTTTCTCTCTCCATTGATGTTGCTTGCTGGTTGATTCCAGTATTTTCTGTTTTTCTTTTGGAACTACAGTATCTGCTTCAATTACACTTCTGGAGTTACATTTGTGGACATCATTTGCTCCTCTCTATAAATCCATTGACAAAAGAAAAAAATATAGCAAGGACCAATTTGTGCATTTGTTACTCATTTAGCTTTCAGATAGAAGAGAAGCATTCACTGGATTGTTGACCACATTGCAATCTCTCAAGTTTGTTAAGCTTTTGGGCATTATGTATGATATCCTTTCTGAATAATTTTGCATTCAACAATGAAAACAGAAGCAAAAACAACGCATACAGCTGATCCACTCTGAGTGAGAAGGCTGGGCTCAAGTGTGGATCAGAGACTGTTATATGGTTACAACACTGCAATCTCTTGTCCTCTACCCCATGTTCTTTTCTACATCAGGCACATAGGACTGCTGACTTAGCTGTTTTGAGGTTATGATGACCTAACTAAACTCAAGTATACTGGAAGTGAAAGTAGCAGCTAGCCAATTTTAGTTGAAGAATACCTGATTTACTATCTAATTGTAAATATGTTGGCTGGAATTTTTTAAAATGGGAAATGGGTTTTGTTGGTAAGGTCAGCATTTATTGTCTGACCCTAGCAAGAGTGATACCAGCTCTGCTATGGGAAATAGTGCCAGAGCTTGTATTGGGATTGATGCAAGAACTAGTGTTGGAAATGTTGTTACTCTGGTCCGGTGATATGTGCTGTCTCTGGTATTAGTAGCATTATAGTTCTTCTATGGGGATGTGTGTGGGCATATATTTCAAAATCGGGTGGTGTTCAACATGGAAGTGAACTTGTAAATGGTGGTGCTGTCATGCATCAGCTGTGTTTGTCCAATCCAGTCAAGTTTCTGGTCAAAGGATATGATGATAGTGTCACAGGCTTGGGAGTAGCCCTGGTAAAGTACCTACACTGCATTTTCTATTTTGATACACACTGTAGCTACCACGTGCTGGTAACGGAGGGTGCTTGAAGTGTAGCTTATCAAGCAGGGCGCTTTGAACATAGAACAGTACAGCACAATACAGGCCCTTCAGCCCACAATGTTGTGCCGATCTTTAAACCTCACCTAAGACTATCTAACCCCTTCCTCCCACATATCCCTCTGTTTTAAATTCTTCCATATGCTTATCTAGTAATCTCTCGAATTTGACCAATGTACCTACCTCCACCACCGCCCCAGGCAGCGCATTTCATGCCCCAACCACTCTCTGGGTAAAAAACCTTCCTCTGATATCTCCCTTGAACTTCCCACCCACTACTTTAAAGCCATGCCCTCTTGTATTGAGCATTGGTGCCCTGGGAAAGAAGCGTTGGCTATCCACTCTATCTATTCCTCTCAATATTTTGTACACCTCTATCACGTCTCCTCTCATCCTCCTTCTCTCCAAAGAGTAAAGCCCTAGCTCCCTTAGTCTCTCCTCATAATGCATACTCTCTAAACCAGGCAGCATCCTGGTAAATCTCCTCTGCATCCTTTCCAACGCTTCCACGTCCTTCCTATAATGAGGCGTCCAGAACTGGTCACAGTACTCTAAGTGTGGTCTAACCAGAGTTTTATAGAGCTGCATCATTACCTCGTGGCTCTTAAACTCGCTCCCTTGACTTATGAAAGCTAACATCCCATAAGTTTTCTTAACTACCCTATCCATCTGTGAGGCAACTTTCAAGGATCTGTGGATATGGACCCCCAGATCCCTCTGCTCCTCCACACTACCCAGAATCCTGCCATTAACTTTGTACTCTGCCTTGGAGTTTGTCCTTCCAAAGTGTACCACCTCACACTTCTCTGGATTGAACTCCATCTGCCACTTCTCAGCCCAGCTCTGCATCCTATCAATGTCCCTCTGCAATCTTCGACAATTTTCTACACTATCCACAACACCACCAACGTTTGTGTCGTCTGCAAACTTGCCAACCCACTCTTCTACCCCCTCATCCAAGTCATTAATAAAAATCACGAAAAGCAGAGGTCCCAGAACCGATCCTTGTGGGACACCACTAGTCACAGCCCTCCAATCTGAATGCACTCCCTCCACCACAACCCTCTGATTTCTACAGGCAAGCCAATTCTGAATCCACACGGCCAAGCTTCCCTGGATCCCATGCCCTCTGACCTTCTGAAGAAGACTACCATGTGGAACCTTGTCAAATGCCTTACTAAAATCCATGTAGACCACATCTACTGCACTACCCTCATCAATATGTCTGGTCACCTCTTCAAAGAACACTATCAGGCTTGTGAAACATGTCTTTGCCCTGGATGGTATTGATCTTCTTGAGTGCTGTTCGAGCAGCACTCATTCAGACAAGTGAAGAGTATTCCATCACACTCCTGATTTGTATTTTGCAGATGGTGGAAGAGGTAAGTCACTTGCCACAGGATACCCAGCCTTGTAGCCATGAAACTTATATGGCTGGTCCAGTTGTGTTTCTGGTCGATGGTGATGTTGATGAAGGGAGCTTTGATTGTGGTAATGCCATTGAATGTCAATGGCAGGAGGGGATTACATAATGTCCTGATGGTCATTGCCCTGCACTTTTATGGTAACTTATCAGCCCAAATCTGAATGTTTCTTGATCTTGCTGCTTGCACTCGTAGGCTGTTTTATTTGCTGAGGGGATGCAAAGAGAACATTGTGAATCATCAGTGAACATCAGGCCTTTTGATGGAAGAAAGGTCATTGATGAAGCAACTGACAATGATTGGGCCAGAGTAACTCCTGAAATGATGTCCAGGGGCAGGGATGATTGACCTCCAACAACTATAATCATTTTCATGTGCTATGTATGACTCCAACCAGCCGAGTTGTTTTCTCTTATACGTTCATTAACTTCAGTTGATGGCACAAATGCTGCTTTGATGTCAAGTGTACTCACCCTCATCTCACCCCTGAAAATTTTGTTCTTTGGTCCACACTTGGACCAAGGCTGTGGTGAGGACTGGAGCTGGATGGTCCTCACTGCCACTTGGTAGACACCTTCCAGAACTTTGCTGAAAATGTACTGGATGGTATGTTGCTGGATTGGATTTATGCTTCCTTTGTGAACTGGACAAACTGGGGCAATGTTCCACACACTGTCCAGTGGATGCCAGTGTTGTAACTGTACTGGAACATCTCAGCAAGAAGTGTGGCTAATTCTGGAGGACAGATCTTTTAATACTACAGCTGGGATGTTATCTGAGTCTTCACTCAATCCTATGCTCTCAGCTGTTTCTTGACCTCGTGTGGAGTGAATTGGCTGAAGACTGGCTTCTGTGACAGTGGGGATCTCAGGAGGAAGCTGAGATGGATCTTCCGCTTGGTACATCTGGCTGAGTCTGGCTGTGAAGTCTGTAGCATATTGAACCTGCTATTGTTGAAGGTGGGTCTGTTCCTGGAACCTCACCTTGCCATTAACCATTATGTTAACACCACGCATATTAACCACCACACATCACAAATTGACCTGTAGAGCTTTGATTTGATCTATTGGATGTGGGATTATTTAGTCTGTCTCCTGCAAGTTGTTTAGCACCCATGTAACCCCAAACCCCAATATTTCTGCCAGACCAACACCTTATTATCTGATGCTGCTCCTAGCATGCATGTTTATGTTTATCATTTAACAGGGATGGTCTCCTGCCTTGATGCTAAAGGTAGACTGGGGAATATGTTGGGCCATGATTTTACAGTGTTTGGTGGAATGCAATCTTTTCATTCCTGGTGTCAACAGCATGTCCTGAATTCCCATTTTTGAGCAACTTGACCTGTTGAGTCTATCCCACTTAGCACAAAGATATTCAACCTAATAAACTGATTGAGAGTTTACTATACCCCATTTTTGTGTAAAAATAGGTTCAAGCCACAGCGGTGTCAAGATAAGGCAAAAGTAGGATGGAAAAGTAAGGCAAGTCTGCTTGCATTTGTATACAGGAATATTGAACCAACATTCACTTACAGATTCACAGTATCTTCAGCCCTATAGATCAACAAGGCAATGCAGTCATGATCCTGAGCAAAAGACAACCATGCTGTTTACATGGTGATCAACACACAGCAAATTCAGCAAGACTCATTCTAACATCCAGAACTAAAGATTTTCACGTTAAACATAACTGACAGCAGTCATGCTGTCATCCACAGTAAACTAGCTGAAAAAAATATTGATAAAAGAGAACACAGCACCTGCTTAAGGAATTAGAGAGATGAAGATAGCAACAGCTAGAAAAAAAATTGTACTCTTTTTGTTAGCATAGCATGGAGTTGCTCACCCTAGGTAAGGGAGGGGCTATATTGTGAGGACAAGTTAGCTACAGACCACATTACGAAAAGCAGGTTTGTAGGTAGAACAACAATTTACTGATGACACACAGAGTTTATGACATTCTTTTAATCAGACAGACTGTTGTAAAAAGATAAGGGGAAAGAATGTGTACATGCAGGATGAGCAAATAACAGCATAGCCAGAATGTTACAAGTAAACAAGATATGACTGGTGAGTAGAAAGCACCTGGAGTTATTAAACAGAGTGTTTCAATGCTGACTACAGATGATTAACCTTGTAGAATTCCAGTAAGAAACTAAAGAATAATCCATAGAACAGTACCGGATAGGAACAGGCTCTTCAGCCCAGTGTCTGTGCAGATCTAAACTGGACATCTGCCTGCACATGGTGTATATCCCTCCATTCCCTGCCTGTTCATGCGCCTGTCCAAATAACTCTTAAATGTTGCTGTTGTTATCTGCTTCCATTACCTTCCCTGGAAGCACGTTCCAGGCACCTTAACACTTTCTGTGCAAAAAAACCTCATAGATCTTCTTTAAACATTCTCCCTCTCACCATGACAAAAGCCCACCTGGAACTTGGTTAATGCTCTTGCAAACTATCTGTGACTTGTGTCACTTGTGAATACTTTGAACAAACCGGTGTACTTCTTACCAATATGGACCTACATCAAATTAGTTAAACAAATACATAAAGAACTTGTACATGTAGACATTGCTGAAAATGCCAGTATTTTATTATTCATTTCTAAATCTCCCTAAACGATTAACTATTAATTTGGGTCAGTTGAGAGTCAAACACATTGGTGCATCCCAAATCATGGCTGTACCAGGTAAGGCTGACAAATTTCCTTCTCTGAAGAATATCTGTAAACCAGTTGGTTTTTTAACAATATATCTGGTAGATTAATGGTTACCATTAACAGTTTTCTGTGCCAGATTCACTTATCGACTAGAATTTAAACTTCCTAGCTGGTACAATGGGATTTGAACTCATGTCACGAGGTCAAGGATCCAGGCCTCCAAACACTGGTCTAGTATTGTTATCCACTAGGACACTGTATTTGTGGCTAGGCTTCAGAACGTTATAGCCTTGTACATGACTAAAAAATGAAAATGGAAGAAATCAAACAGGACAATTCTTATACAACTGAGAAAATGGTCATATGTTTTTGCTCTGTGCTGCTGAAGGGCTCAGAATCAGTGAAGTATTCAACTCCTCATTAACTTGACAGCAGGTTAAAATTTTTAGTATCTTGTTCCAGGGATTTAATTGAAATATGAAATGTCAATTAAGCAATATATTAGGTCTTTTTGCAGCAAGGCAAGAACAATATTTTCTCCCATTGATATTTTTTAATTAATATTTATCAAGCTTGAGAGTTAAGTCTGGATTCCAGATGTAATGAAAAACTGCTAGGGATTGTTTGTAGTTTGGGAGACAATCACATGCAAATAAGTTCTACTTATCAATTTTGTAGTGAAATAAATGCAAATTGTTAACAGTGATTCAGTCCCACATTATCAGATTGAAGCTATTGTTCATAAATGGATTCCTATTAAATAATCTATGATTCTGCTCCTTGGGCCCTGTCCTTGAATATGTATTATTTTCAATCACTGCTGTGATTACTAATGTGTATTCAAATTAGTTTTTCCAGAAAACTGCAAAGTGAATTCACCAATGGAGGATCTGGGAGCGCAAGGATCTAACACTAGTGATTATTTCCAATACTGTCATTATAGTCAATGTTACACAATTATAAAAATACAATTTCATTCAATCACCATGAATCAGTGGCTGTTTATAAGACGTGAGCATCTGGCTGAAAATTCACCCTTCAAAGAGAAGCTGATAACAGCCGATAAGCAGAACCTATTTGTTGATGAGCTTATGTTATTATGGCCACCTCTGTTAGTGCTTTAAATATTGAAAAAGAGGTGATCCTTTTACAAGTGCATTCAAAGGAAGATAACATTTTCAGTTTATTTCTGGTTTCTTTTGAACAAGTACATATGAAAAATATTGTGGGATATGGGAAGCATTCTAAAGGATATTATTCCAGTTTTAAAATGGTGCTTTGCAAAGAAGTTTGTAATAACATTATACTATACACATGGTACTTTTGTAGGGGTGGTTCAAGCAACATGTTTTTATCAGTAGGGTCATTAGCAAACATCAATTTGAACATGCTTTACTTTGCCCTAACTTATCTTCCAATGAAATCCAAATTGCATTTCCACAAAGACCAATGATTATAATTATTGTTCAGTTGAAATGTGCTACCATAAAAGATAGGGTATACAAAAGAGATGGGTCAGATGACAATGTCTAGAAATTGTGTGTAGAAGCAGCGTGTTAAGTTTTCCCTGAGGTTGTTCTAGGTGCACTTTGGTCTGACGGTTGAACAACAACTTTCAAGTAAAAAAACAGGCTAATTTAAGTGCCATCTGCTCTTTGGTACTCTGCCAGTGCCAACAGCCTGTTTGAATACTGCTTGAAATTTTTAAAAAAATTAAAAGTATTTTTTTTTGAATCCTTACCAAAAGGAATGAGACACCACAGGTGGAAAAAGTTCATGTCACCATTATGAATAATGCAAAACCCAGACTATTACATAATTTGACTGTGCACTGCCCAACTGTGTGTCTGAAATCTCTTCAGTAATACAGTAACTCCTCATATTTCATATTGTTAAACATGCTGCAGAAGCAGATGTCATTAGAGTGAAAAATTAGCTGATTGTTGTAGACAAGCATGGTAACCCTGTGATAGTAGTGACTTGATTTCTATCACTGGATAGATTAAGCTTTGTTTATTAATTCTGACTTTTCTAACATATAAACTCAGTGTTAATTGTTACAAAAACATCATTTCATTCAATAATCACACATTTATTATTACAGCTTTTATTATATTGTAAACATTTAAAACTAATCAATGTTTCAGTATTAACTACAAGCATGAAACACAACAGCATTCTGTAAAACATGACATAATTGCTTAAAACAATTGCTTTACATGACAAATCCGAGGAAATAGAAAGCTCCATTAATCTGATCCAATTATCCTTGTTTCCAGTTATTGTTCCCACTGCTTAAAACATGAACATTTAAAGCAGGCAGTCACATGGATAGGGCAAAAAGTAGTCATCATTAATGAGAATTTCGTGGTTAAAGAATTAAAATCCATTTATTTCAGGCAGAAGCAGTTGTGTTCACTCACTAATTCACACCTCATTAAGAGGCACTCAAAGACTTTTGATGAGGAAAACCTCACTTTCCTGAGGCGCATATTGGTTCTACACTTTAAAAATGAAGGTTTTATATCCCCAAAACATTATCTCTGGATGTTTTCAAACTTTGTTGAACTTGTCACTTCATCCAGGTAACAAGGATGTGATATGAAAACACCAAGGAAATCCAACCTACTGATAACAAACAGCACTGAAATATTAAACCCTCTCTCTGGTAGACTTTAACTGTATAATACAAATTCTGCTCAGCAGTCACTCAAAGCAAACAAACTGAAAGTGTCTTTTTTATATATATGTATTATAAATACTATTACATTATACATGGCATCACACTAAACAAGTCATTGTATTTGTATGTAGTTGTATTACAAGCATTGGGACTACTGGCTAAGATTTTTGCATGACAATGCTCTTTGTGAAACATGACCTGATTTTATAGCTTTCTAATGATTCCTTTTATTTTATACTATTTTTATCTACATTCTTGGATTTAATGAATTCTGAAGCCAGAATTGTAAAAACCAAACTGCAATTTTCAATTATCCACCAGACAGGTGAGTTCCCTTTATTGACGACCCTGTATGTTTCAGTGAAGTTTAATTTCTTGCAAACATATTAAACAAGTCTCTAAACACAATATAAAGCAAAATGCATTAGGCAGAATTTAAAAATTCATATATAATCCAGTACAATTATTGATGAGATGTCTTAGATATTATATTAATGTATTTCATCACCAAGAAACCCAAGTGCAATCAATGACAAATGTTCTACTGGAATCTAACTTAAATACATCTGTGTATCATATATATATATATATATATATATATATATATATATATATATAGAGAGAGAGGTATAATATGATTAGGAATAGTCAGCATAGCTTTGTCAAGGGCAGGTCCTGCCTTACGAGCCTGATTAAATTTTTTGAGGATGTGACTAAGCACATCAATGAAGGGAGAGTAGTAGATGTAATGTATATGGATTTCAGCAAGGCGTTTGATAAGGTACCCCATGCGAGGCTTATGGAGAAGGTGAGGAGACATGGGATCCAAGGGGACATTGCAGTGTGGATCCAGAACTGGCTGGCCCACAGAAGGCAAAGAGTGGTTGTTGAAGGGTCATATTCTGAGTGGAGGTCGGTGACCAGTGGTGTACCTCAGGGATCTGTACTGGGACCCTTACTCTTTGTGATTTTTATAAACGACCTGGATGAGGAAGTGGAGGGGTGGATTAGTAAGTTTGCGGATGACGCGAAGGTTGGGGGTGTTGTGGATAGTTTGGAGGGCTGTCAGAGGTTACAGAGGGACATAGATAGGATGCAGGATTGGGCTGAGAAGTGGCAGATGCAGTTCAACCCAGATAAGTGTGAAGTGCTTCATTTTGGTGGGTCAAATATGTTGGCAGAATATAGTATTAATGGTAGGACTCTTGGCAGTGTGGAGGATCAGAGGGATATTGGGGTCCGAGTCCATAGGACGCTCAAAGCGGCTGCGCAGGTTGACTCTGTGGTTAAGAAGGCATATGGTGTATTGTCCTTCATCAATCCGGGAATTGAGTTTAGGAGCCGTGAGGTATTGTTGCAGCTATATAGGTCCCTGGTCAGACCCCACTTGGAGTATTGTGCTCAGTTCTGGTCGCCTCACTACAGGAAAGATGTGGAAGCCATAGAGAGGATGCAGAGGAGATTTACAAGGATGCTGCCTGGAATGCGGAGCATGCCTTATGAAAGCAGGTTGAGGAAACTCGGCCTTTTCTCCTTGAAGAGACGGAGGATGAGGGGGGACCTGATAGAGGTGTATAAGATGATGACAGGTATTGATTGTGTGGATAGTCAGAGGCTTTTCCCCAGGGCTGAATTGGTGGCCACAAGAGGACATAGGTTTAAGGTGCTGGGGAATAAATATAGAGGAGATGTTAGGGGTAAGTTTTTTTACTCAGAGTGGTGAGTGCGTGGAATGGGCTGCCAGAAACGGTGGTGGAGGCTGATATGATAGGGTCTTTTAAGAAACTGTTAGATAGGTACATGGAGCTGAGTAAAATAGAGGGCTATGGGTAAGCCTAGTAATTTTTAGGGTAGGGACATGTTCGGCACAGCTTTGTGCGCCGAAGGGCCTGAATTGTGCTGTAGTTTTTCTATGTTCTATATTCTAACTGGTTTTAAAAAGTCCAAACAACTTCCTAAGATCCATTGTAATTGATCTTACTCTGGTTAAATTCCAAATGCCATAAAGGCCATCAACTTAAAAACACTCCAGCATTCAACCACGATATTCCCACCTAATTAGCTCTTGCTTGCTTGTATTTCAATATTTTCACAGCTGTAACTAAGTACTACAAATCTGGCCTTTCACATTGTTTTATCACAAATAGTAAGTAGAATTCTCATACAAATATCTCCTTTTTATTGATCAGTGGATCATGGAAAAAAGTATAGATAATAGCATAAACAGCACCTCCCCATCCACCCTCGAATGGACAAATCTTAAAACTGGTAAGTTAGCTTTCCAGCAAACAATTTTTTTTAGTTTATATATTTCCACTACTAAATAACATCACATTTTTCCTCTATGAATTGAAATTTAGTTTTTCCAGAAATCAGTGAGTCTATGGGATGGCGAAATGACTTTGAACAGGTAAAAATTTAACTAGTCAGGGAGAAGAATGGGGCTAATCAACTATGAACACAGTACTTAGTATTGTAATAATTTAAAAACACAGTAGCTACATCATAGCCAATGGCCGCTTCTCAGAGAATTCTTCATAGGATCTGCTACTTTATCACACACAAACACTTTCAATGGAATATCCTTAGACAGCACTGGATGGGGTACTTATGCGTCGGCCTATATAGATTCTAGAAAGAAAAAAAGTTGATCAGAGAATTTTCCAGCAGAAATACTCAAATAATGATGGCAATCTAGTACTGCATCGATCACAGATAAATGATTCAATGTAGTTTGAGAATAACTCTGGCCTAGAACTTCCAGTTTGAGAACATTAAATGCTGACCCAAGAGACTGCAGATGCTGGGATGTGGAGCAAAAAACAAGCTGCTGGAGGAACTCAGTGGGTCAGGTAGCATCTGTGGAGGTAAAGGAATAGTTGATGTTTTGGGTTGAGACCCTGCATCGGGACAGAGAATGTAAAGAATAGATAGCCAGTATAGAGAGGTGAAAGGGAGGGTTGAGGCAGGAGTTGTCAAGCGATAAGTGGATCAAGGTGGTGAGTGGAACCAGATAAGGGAGGGATGCCTGGCAAAAGGGGAACAGTGGAAGGAAGGCAGGGCATAGGGGACTAAGTGGGAAGAGCGTGTGGGCGATAGGCAGATAGAACCAGATTGGTGGGGGGTGGGGGGTCAGGAAAAAAAAAGGACAGTAACTGGGAAATACTACAGGGCGGGAGGAAGGTCATTGGAAAGAATGGGTTATGAGAGGGCCAAAGTGGATCAGGAGGAGAGAGAGAAAGGAACAGAAGGGATGTGGGTTACCTGAAATTGGAATAGTAACTACTAAATTGTAACACTTCCCTTCATAGGAAGGGGGACAGGAAGAACTGGGGATTTTCTATGGCTATTCTTAGCCAACATTCTGACAAAAAGCCTCTAGAAATACTCGTTATGCCAGTCTAATAGTAATACTGGTTTCAAAAAGAGCAAATCAATATTTTTATGTTATCGGGTTCTCCTATAAGCTTACTATTAAAAAAAATATTTAAGAAAATGGATGTAGAAAAAAAAACCTTTTAGAAGGTTAAGGAATTAACATTTATTTCTTAATTATACAATTCATTTATTTTCAATGTTACCCTTTGAAGCAAGAAACAAGGGCAGAATTTTTGCACTCTTAACTCACAACTATGCTGAAAACTTAGGGAATGGTTATCATACATCTGTCAAAGTTTGGATAGGGAATAGCAGGTGGCAATGGATTTGAATGCAGGAACACAAAGCACAACCAGCTAAGTGTGATGTTGGGCAAGGAATGCTATGTCTTTTGAGGATACAGATAAATGTATAACAGGCTCAAAGTTCAAAAGGGAGCAAGAAACTGATCACAGGAAGTACTTCCTTAGCCTATTTGACAAATCTGTCTTTCAATTATGGTTAAAAAACTAATATTTGTGATTATATCAAGATAAATTCAGAACCTGAAGTTCAGTATGAATGTGTTAAATTCAGGCTAATTCACAAAATATCTTAACATGGCTCAATGAGAATTGCAGATTGGAACAATTCCTTTAAACATTTGTGTCTGTGCAGTTAATGGATCCTAACATAACTCTGGAGCTGAACAAACAGGCATTGGATAACAACTTACCCCAAACCAACAGCCAGTACATGGGAGATGAGCAGTGAAGGCAGGAAGACTTTCAGAAACTCAGCTGAGAAAATACCACCTTTTTTCATGACGCCAGTATTCCTCATGCTCAGAGTCCCAGAACGCTTTGGGTGTTTGAACTGGAATTCCCTAGTTCAGAAAGAGAAATTTTAGGTAGAGCTGTGGTGGTAAAGAAATGCCATAGTCATTAAAATCATAGAATGTCAGAACACACAAACAAGTCATTTGGTTCATCATGTGTGCAGTGGAACTATTTTTTCCATACAAACCATACATCAGTCTAATTGTGGATTATTGTCTGCTCCCTCAACCAAAAGAATGCAAGAAATAGAAACATAAGTAAGCTGTTTAGCACTTCAAACTGTGTACAGCAAGGTCATAGCTGGTTCAGTACCACTTTCCCACCATATCACTTAATACCTTTACTGTGCAAGTTCTTTCAATCTGTCTTGTACATGCACAAAGACCATGTTTTAATATCATCAGCATTTACAAGCCCAAGGAAAGAAATACTTCCTTGTCACTATTAAAAGGCTGACGCCTTGTCTTGAGACTCCGTTCCCTAGTTCCACATTCCTTATCATGAGGAAGTAGCACTCTGAGAAATGTGTGTGTTTCAATGAGATCACCACTCATTTGCCCAATGCTAGTGAAAGCAAACTATTATTTGATCTCACTTCTTAAGCCAGGTTGCTCATCCTAGAATTTAAGCCAGTACCCAAGCAGCATTTCCTCCAAGTATGTCCTTACTTAAGCATAGAGGCTGAAACTGCACCCAGCACTCCATGTGTTGTCTCACCAATCCCTGGATAATTGCAGCAAAACATATTGAACTTTATATGCCAACCCATTTGTAATAAAAGCCAACATATTGCTTGCTTTCTAATTGTTTGTTGTACCTGCCTGTGAACTTTCTATATTTCATGAACCACTGCACCAATATTTAATAGTGCTCACCATTCAAAAATATTTATTTTTTTGCTCTCCAAATTTTCCCATATTATATTTCATCTGCCATCTTCTAGCCTGCTTGCTTAGCCTGCATATATATCCCTTTGTGGTCTTTTTGGGCTGTTTTGACAGGCCACATTCTCACTCCCTAACCAGGCCTAGAATTTCATTTTGCAGGGGCATGTTAATTGGTCACAGCACAGGTCACTCATGACTGTGTTAGTCACGGGTCTATTGATTGTAAGTGCCAAGGGCAATTGATGCTGTTGAATAGGTCTTAGATGAAGGAAACCCTTTATACTGTATGCTGTACCAGTGCAGAGCCTCCAGCAGGTCCAGGGTGTCATTGAATGAAAATGTGGAGGAGGGGGAGTGGGAGTGGGGGGCAGTGGCAGGGTAAGAGGTCAGCATGAAGGTTGGCTGCCAGTAAGAGAAGAGTGGGTCGAATTAAGTGATTTAGTGAACTTTGAGGGCGGGGTGGGGGTGCGTCAGTGACTAGGGAATGACCAGTTTACTCTCTTATTCTACTTTCTCCCTCCAGCGATTACTTTGGCCATCCATTGCAGGTTCCTAAAACTCACCGAATCTGTGAGCTTCCTGCTCTTCTTGGCAACATTACAACTCTTCCTTTACTTTAATACTATCCTTTCCCTCCTTAGCTAGCTTTGGATGGATGTTTTCTCCCCATTTTTAACGGAATGTACAATTCATTTAAAACTACAACTTTTCAAGTATTAACTAATTCTAAGAGAATTTACACTCTCTAGTTCACTGGCCATGGCAGAGACTCGCATGTTTCAATGTCATCCACATAACGTATTTTTCCCCAATTTTTCCTTCATTTCTTTTTACTATTAGTTTAAATTCATGTCCCATCAATACAAACTTGACAAACAACCACATTTACTTATGTCTATGAAGTTCCTTTATAATTTTGAACATCTCTTTCAGATAGGGTAGTAAATTCTCTAGGATTGTCCTAATTTTGCTGATCCCCTACCTACGGATTAAGTTGCTGAGAGGCAGTGATTAGGTGAGGATCATGGTTAATGATGGATAATAAATCCAAGTCTGTACTTACTTCGGGGGGATATTTTCTGGTCTGCTTGACCAATCCCATATCCAGTCAGCATTTTTCTTCATTATATTTTCTACCTCTCTCTTTCTTTCTAGATAATCTTCTTCAGACTAAATTGAGAAATCAGGAAGATATTACTGAATGTATTCACAATAGTTGTTTTTTGCACATTTATCATAATTCACATCATACCTTTTTGTAGAAGTAACACTATAATGTTTAAACAAGGGAATGATGATGGTAATTTCATGCCCCATTTTTCTAACATGGAGGCAAAACTCTCCAAACACCTGTAACCACCTTCCAGCTGACTCAAGGAGCTTAAAGCCACTACCTCTCATTCACTTCTGGGCTCACCATTAAGCTAGGTTCTTCAAACAATTTCATTTCACTTCTTTCTTCCGAAACAACAGTAAAAGTATTAATTTTTTTTTTCCTTAATACTTGTTGGAAAATGCTATCAGAAGTTTTTGCGTGATTAGTAACAATAGGTCATCATTGCAAAATTTATTTGTAACAGTTGTTTGAAGACATTGCCCTCTACTTTGAAATGTTTTGTTTTGCTTACAAATAAGAAAATGTCCAGATGACCATAAGACACATGAAACTCATTGCAATAAGTTAAACATTTTGCATTTCCCATCAATGCTTTGCTTTATAATTTTCCACACTTGGATTTATAATGGAAACTGCCTGTGGAAATATGCCACACTGTAATCAGACCCTCCCTTTAATATCGGTCATCTCTTTAGCCTTCATAATCTATGATCTTGCTAAAATTAAGTTCCTTCAATTAAGTAGAATCACAGCCCACAATGTCCATACCAATCTTTTTGCTCATCTACACTAATCCCATCTGCCTGCATTAGGACTGCATCCTTCTATGCCTTGCCTATTTAAATGCCTGTCTGAATATCCCTTAAACATAGTGATTGCATCTGACTCCACCACCTCCTCTGGCAATGAGTTCCAGATATCAACCACTCTGTGTAAATACCTTGCCACTCAAATTCCCTTTTAAACTCCTTCCTCTTACCTTAAATATTTGCCTTATTGTTTTTGATATCCCTACCATCAGAAAAAGATTCTGACCATCTATGCCTCTAATAATTTTATATATCTATATTAGGTCAACACTTAGCCTCCTTTATGCCCAGAAAAAAAACCTAGACTATCCAATCTCTCTCTCCCATAACAAAACTCCTCCACAACCACATCCTTCCCATTGTGTGGCAACCAGAATTGCATACAATATTCTAAGTGTGGCTTAACCACCATCTTGTAAAGTTGCGACTTTTCTACTATGCTCTAACAAACAAAGGCAAGCATGTTGTGTAGTTTCTTCATCACCCTTTCGACCTGTGTTGCTACTTTCAGGCAACTGTGCACTTGAATTCCTCCGGTCATTGTCATTCCTTAGAGCTCTTCTATTTACTATACATGTCCTACTCCTATTTGACTTCCCAAAATGCATCACCTCACACTCGTTGGGATTAAATTCCATCTGCCAACACTCTGCCCAACTTTCCACCTGATCTATATCCTATTGTAGCCATAGACAACCTTCCTCACTATCCACACTACCAACATTTGTGTCTACACAAAGTTGCTAATCATACCTCCTGCACCTCATATCTGAGTTGCTGATATACATCACAAAAAGGATCCCAGCATGATTGCTGTGATACACAACTGGTCACAGACTTAACAGAAAAGCATCCTTCCCTCACTAGCCTCTGCCTCCTATCACCAAACCAATTCTGGAACCAATTAGCCAGCTCACCTTGGATCCACATGCTTTAACCTTGGCAAATGCCTTACCAAAATCCACATAGACAATGTCTACTCTCCTACCTTCATTAAGTTTCTCAGAAAACGCAAGTAAATTAGCAAGGCAGGATTTCTCCTGCACAGCCATGCTGACTATCTCTGATCAGTCTGTGTCTTTCCAAATGTACACAAATCCTATCCCTTAGGATTTTCTCCAATAACTTCCCTACCTCTGGCTATGATTGTGATCTGGCCTATAGTTACCTAGCTTACCCCTGCTGCCTTTCTTAAATAAAGGAATAATATTAGTTATCCTCCAGTCTTCTGGCTTTTCACTTGTGGGTAATGAAGATGCAAAAATCTTCATCAGGACCCCAGCCATCTCCTCCCTCGCTTCCTATAGCAACCTGGGTAGATCTCATCCAGCCCTACGGATTTAGCAACCCTTATGCATCCCATGACATCTTACACCTCTGCCTCATTAATACTGACCTGCTCCAGATGATCAATTATTCATTTAGGACCTTTCCTACATTGCCTGGCACCACACATAAGCTACTGCTTTGGTGCTGTCAATATACAAAAGGTGATGGAGCACAAAGGTAGGGAAGTCTTGCTATTACTATACAAGGCACTGGAACAACCACAGCTGGATTATGACATGCCATTTAAGCCACATTATTAAGGATGGGTATACTTTGTTATGTAGACAGTTTAGAGATTCCTAGGATGAAGAGGTTGTCTTATCAGGAAAGGCAAAGCAGACTGGGCTTGTAACAGTTTAGATGACAGGTGATCTTATTAAAACATGCAAGACCCCGAGGAGGTGGATGCTATGAAGACATTTCTCCTTGTTGGGTTATCTATTCTGATGAGATGTCTTCAACCTGAAGCTTTAACACTGTTTCTCTCTCCACTGTCTGTACATCTATTTTTACTTGCCAAACTGTTATAATTATTTGATCACTCTGCAAATTCTAGAACAGACTGAAAGTAATTTCAATCATATTTTAAAGAAAATGTTATCAACTCAGATGCAAGAATGATGAAATATTTTCAAATTCTCATACCTGTGAGCTGTTTTTTTCTCCAATGCTGTGTGTATCCATCTCTGAACCACAGCGTGGTTGATGTGGAGTCAAGGAACGTGGAGGGCTACAAAAGAATCAAAATGAATAATTTGAAGTTTATAATATTTTAGATGTTAGCTACATTGGAAATGTAAAAAAAGCTGGCAATAAAAAGGATTGCCTAGTATTGTGCGATGACAAAGGGTTAATTAAAACCTTGCTGTAAAGGGGCCTTAAGAGATGAGGTATTGTATCATGATAGAGTTTTATATTTATTTTGAAACTGATGTAGTTCAATTAAAACAAGGGCCTCAAATCTAAACAACAGAAACCCTAAAGGGATGAGGGGCGTGTTGTGCTTCATAGAGTAAGAGTAAGAGTATACAGCACAGAAACAGGCCCTTCAGCCCATCTAGTCCATGCCACCTGACCTTCTGCCTAGTGCCACCTACCTGCACCCAGACCATATCCTTCCAAACCCCTCCCATCCATGTACTTATACAAACTTTCCTTAAGTATTACAAATGAACCCACATCTACTACTTCCACTGGCAGCTCATTCCACATTCGCACCACCATCTGGGTGAAGAGGTTTCCCCTCAGATTCCCCTTATATATTTCACCTTTCACCCTAAACCTATAGTTCTAATTTCACCCAACCTGAGGGGAAAAAGCCTGCATGCATTCACCCTATCTATACCTCTCAATTTTGTATCTCCCTTCATTCTCCTGTGCTCCAAGGAATAAAGTCCCAACCTACTCAACCTTTCCCTATAGCTCAGGTCCTCAAGTCCCAGCAACATCCTTGTAAATTTTCTCTGCACTCTTTCAAACTTATTGATATCTTTCCTGCAGGTAGGTGACCAGAACTGCACACAATATTCTAAATTCAGCCTCACCAACGTCTTCTACGACTTCAACATAACATCCCAACTCTTGTACTCAATGCCCTGATTTATGAAGGTCAATGTGCCAAAAGCTGTCTTTACGAGCCTATCTACCTGTGATGCCACTTTCAAGGAATTATGGATCTGTATTCCCAGGTCCCTTTGTTCTACTGCACACCTCAAAGCCCTATCATTCACTGTGCAAGTCTTACCCAGATTTGTCCTCCCAAAGTGCAACACCTCACACTTGTCTGCATTAAATTCCATCTGACATTTTCCAGCCCATTTTCCTAACTGGTCAAGATCACACTGCAAGCTTTGATAGCTTTCCTTACTGTCCTCTACACCCCCAATCTTGGTGTCATTCACAAATTTGCTGATCCAGTTTTCCAGATTATCATCTAAACTTTAACACATTATATCTTCACTGGAAGACTACATTAAAAACATATAATAGCGGGCAAACAATGACTCGCATTTAAAGCAGTAATACATAATTTGCACCTAGAGTATTTTGCCCTGTTAGACTCCTTACCTAAAAAAAAGATAGACTTATCATAGAGGATCTGCAATGAAGACTCACCCAACTGCTTCCTCTGGTCTGGAAATGGGCCCCCATGAGTTTAAAAGGAGTGCAGGAAACAGAGCAAGGTGAGCTAGCTACCAAACCATTGGGATTTCTGAACAATAGGATAGCGGATTATTGAAGTTTTACTGTAACTGGCTTCACAGATCAAAGAGATACTGAAGAATGCAAGTGTCAAATGACATTGGCATGTGGATGGATGACCAATGTAAAATTTGTTATTTGATAATTACTTGCCACTATGTCAGACTTTAGATGCAATATGAAGTTTTTAAACAACATCAACATTTCCAGTGGAAGATGCAAAAAAAAGTGAAAACAACAGGTACAAGATTCTAAGGCTGCAAATGGAAAAAACTTTTATTTAACCTGTTAAATTTACACAAATTTTTCTGGATATCAGATCAGGGTGCTAACGTAGTGCTTGCTCCAAGACCATATCAATGCCCAAATTGAGAAGACCATGTATATAACAGCATCTTTGACATGCACTTGATCCAATGGAATTAGTTTCCATAGTTTGCAGAGGCTGTAAAACATGAAAAATCCTTGACCAATTATATGAAATAGTCTGGCCTTACAGCACAGTTGCCCAAAACTGCAAATCAAATGGAAAAAAACCAAGCTACATCATTGTGAAATTTAATTTGAAGTGCCCAGAATAAAAAAAAATAGATCTTTTAAAGTAAGGGGCTAATGATGTATCTACAACTGTCAAGAAGGCCCTGACTGATTCTGCTCACATGGAAATAGGGCACAGATTAAGAAGTGGAACAGCATAAATCATGAAGGCTTGTGATTGTGATGGAAAATGAGTGGGAACTGCCATGGCATGGCTAACTAGAAATATATTTTGTGTTCCAGCTGGTGGTAGCATTAGTTTGAGGAACTTCAGAATGGCTGGAAGGTTAATGGATCAGTGAAGTGCCTTCAAGCTTTTCATCGTTGGCTCTATTCTCTTGTTATCTGACAATTTGCAAGTCCTTTCACCTTTTTTTTGAGGGATTTTATATAAAAAAAAGGACTCTGCGCCTGTCCTCACGAATACTTCTGCAAATGAGCTTATAACAAGATTGTAAGTTTTTATTGTTTGATCTATCAGGTACTTGGAAGGATTTTGCTCTTTAAAATTGATCAACTGGAGTTCGAGCCAGATTTGGAGCAGGACCTTTGAAAAGAAGTCTCTGTGCCCGTGCTTGTGAGTTTCACCCTGCAAGAGTCTAAACGAGGCACATTTGCAAACTGATACCAGTTGATTGGCTTATTAACAGCAGTAAATAAAGGGAAGGCAGGTATAAGTGGAGTGGCCAATTTGGAAGTGGGGGTATTGAGGCTTTGGTGAGAAGAGGAGAAGACTCTGGTAGGTTCCATTCTTTCTTTGATTTGGTGTTTCCTTTAGTGCCAGGCCAGAGTAGTGAGAATGGCTCTGGGGTCAGTGGTGTGTTCAGCTTGTGAGATGTGAGAGTTCTGGGAGACATCTAGTCTTCCTGATAACTACATCTGCATGAGGTGCATCCAGCTGCAGCTCCTTACAGACTATGTTTGGGAACTGGAGCTGCAGCTGGATGACCTTTGGCTCCTATGGGATAATGAGGAGTACATAGATAAGAGCTACAGGGAGGCAGTCACTCCTAAACTGCAGGAGGCAGGTAGTTGGGTGACCGTCAGGAGATGGATGGTATGTTGCCTCCTGGGTGCCGGGGCAGGGATGTCTCTGATCGGGTCCACAGCATTCTGAAGGGGGAGAGTGAAAAGCCAAGAGGTCCTGGTACATATTGGTACCAATGACACAGGTAGGAAAGCAGATGAGGTCCTGAAGAGGGAATATAGGGAGCTAGGTAGGAAGCTGAAAAGCAGGACCTCAAGGGTAGTAATCTCTAGATTGCTGCCTGTGCCATGTGCCAGTGAGGGTAAGAATAGGATAATTTGGCACAGGCAGCAATCCAGAGATTACTACCCTTGTGACTGTGTGACTGATGAATTGGTGCTGGGGGCAGGGTTTCAGATTTGTTGATCATTGGGATCTCTTCTGGGGAAGGTACGGCCTGTACAAAAGGGATTGGTTACACCTGAACTGGAGGGGGACCAATATTCTCACAGACAGGTTTGCTAGAGTTGTTGGAGAGGCTTTAAACTAGTTTGGCAGGGGGATGGGAACTAGAGGTTGGTGCATTTAGTGCCCATTGTCTGAATTGTTTTTCAAAAATTCAAAAAATTTAAAAATAAGAAATACAGAAATAGTGTATGACTTACTCTACATTCATAGTATATACGTTCAGTGTTATGGGGTTAGCACATTCTATGTACATGGCACCAATGCCACTCATAGCCTCTTTGGAAAATATTTTTCCTCATCTCTAATACTTCTATGAATTACTTTAAATCTATACGACCCCCCCTGCCCCCCACCATTTTTGAGACATAGCTAAGTGAAATAGATCCTCTTTTTACTCTTATTTTGTATATCTCACTTCAATCTCCCCTCAGCCTACACTATTCCAAAGGGATAAAAGTTGTTGACCTAACCAATCTCTTTTCATAGCTAAACCTTTCCAAGATTCTTGTAAGTCTCTTTTGTGCCACTTTGAGTGCAATTGAATCTTTCCTGCAAGAACCAAAACTGTACATGACACTCAAGCTGTAGCCTAACATGCATAACCTCAATGCTCTCATATACTATGCCTTGGTGAATAAATGTATGGCTTTTTTAAACCATATTATTTACCTGTCCTGCAACATTTATAGATGCATGGATCCACTTCCAGATTTGCTGCAATACTGGGTTGAGTGGGCACACATCATCTGCTTGGGATGGGATTCTTGCTGGAAAATCGGGTCAGGTATTGAAAAATTATGGATCTTCAGACTAGGACCATATTTGGATTGGATGTGGTCAGATTGTGTTTAAATTTTGCATTTGAACTAATCTATAACCACATGGATCAATGTGATCTGAAAATTTGCACACTTTGCATTCCAAAAGTAATGCATTTTCACTCTTCCACTCAAGTCCCCCTACAAAAATGCAAGCACAACTAGGTACCATAGTGCCAAAAAGGTACTACAATTTTTTTAACTAAGGAAACATTAACTTTACTGAAAATAAAAATACAGGTACCCATGTGAAAGGAGAAACTGGAATGGTGCCCCAAGGAAAACCCACAAAAAACTCACAGGAGAAAGCAAAGAAATTGGCAGATCAGTGAACAAATGACAGGCATATTTCAAATGAAGAGGATAAAAGTGACAATAAGAGGCTTCAATTTGAATAGTTTCCTGTCTCCACTGATTCTGATTATCATTTTGAGTATAAAATAAGGAATTTTAAAAAGTAAATGAAAATGGTAGGCAAAAATGATGCAATGAAATGTGGATGCATTGTGTGAGGTAATTACTTTTAGCAAGTGAAGAACATTTTTAAAAATAAAATAAATAGGAGCATGAGTGGGCCAAGGACCTCTTGAGGATGCTGTGACATCAATAAGATCACATTGTATTTCTTCTTATCAATTTCACTTCCCTGCCCAATTGATGTCACTGTAGATTTCCTTAGTGTCTAAAGCTATCCAAATCAGTCTTGAATATACTTAATGACTGAGCTTCCAATATTTCTGTGTGTAAGAACATTCAAACAATTTAGAATCCTATGAATGAAGATGAATTTCCTTATCCCAGTCCTAAATTGTCAATCATTTATCCCACATCCTCGACTTCCAGTTCTATACTACAAAAGCCAAGGAAAACAGACAGGAGGTAATTACCCTGTATTTTACAGAGCACAATGACCCCCTTCAATATAACAGGGAAATAAAGGTACATCATAGTACTTTAAATAATGTACCCACAGGTTTATATGTTGCTCTTTGTTTCCACTTCTGCAAAGCATGGTATGCTTAATGTGTAGTGCAGGGCAATGAATGGTGTTTGAGTGGCATTTTCTGTCAAGTATGAAACCCATAAACATTGTAAGTGCTCTTTGCTGTTAATGATATCACTAATCACAATCTGCAAAAAGTTGCCTTTCATCCACAGTCCTGATAAAAGGAAGTCTTATTGCAGATCTTATAAACAAAAAAAGGTATCTGAAAATATACTTCATTGTGGTGCAATGTTTCAGTGAGCTAACCCAAAGAATGATCTTGTAAATGTGTCTCAGTTGGTAAAGAATGTCTGAAATTTCCTAAGGGACTACATCAGATCTGCTCTCACTTTGCATTCCAGAGTCCTGTAAAGAAGAAAAAATGAGCAGAGAAGCTGAAGGAAACATAATTGCTTCCTGGGGAAGTATACAAGGTCTTGGGCCATGCAGTGTGTCTGCACTAGGCTCAATAATTTTTCATGTAACTTTCATGTTGCACCTGAGGCTGTGCTCTTACTATGCCCGAGTGCTGCAAAGACATTGATTAGGGAAAATCTGGAGCCTTGGATTTAGCACTAGGGAAACCAAGATCTGTCAACGCAAAGTGAGAACTGGTTGAAAACATGCAGACTGATCTGATTCTTTCAGAAATTTCAGTTATTCTTAAGCACTTAAAACACATTTACAAGATAATTTGTCAGATACCTCAACCTATTAAGCCATCTTAACATTTGCATGTACAAAAAGCTGTTTGTACAACTTTACACTGCTGTCATTTTATTTGTTGTCACCCTCTTCCCCACCCTGCATTTTAAATGCCAATCTCATATTTATTGGGGCATTTCCATTGTAAACTTGACATTCTGCAATCTGACTAACATGCACTCTGATCATCAGTTTCTCAGAAATCTTTCAGTTTTCTAAACAGTTCCATGTTTCCTTCAGCAACTAATGTTCATATGACTCAAATAACATTTCATAATGTGCTTCAAATAGCTTAAACCTAAAGACAGTTTCTCCCAAAGCCGAAGCTCAGAATTGAGAAATCTGCCAGTACATCTCCCAACCAGGAGACTTAAAGATAACCCAAAATTGGAATTGTGGGCCTTTTCAACAATTTAGGTAATACTTTACCTTTAAGTCCTTTTCAACAATTTCAGAAATTTTATCCCTCTTGGCCTCACTCCATCTTTTTAAAAACTTACCTTGTTGGCTGCTACCTGCTTGAAATCCTGACTGCAGCAGCTTCTGCACCTATTCCACTTAAACAGCCCCATTTTCTTGAAGTGATCCTAAACCAGGCATTAGGTATCTTATTAGCATTTATGCAAGGAGCCCAAAGTATGTTTTAATATTTTTCCACAATTCTTGGTTCTCAGGACACTAAGGCTGGTCATTTCCCCCATCATTTTCCAGATTGCAAATGGACAAGATAATAACAGCTTTCTACTAGTGACCAATTTTTAGCATTCTATTTCAGGAAGAATGTCAGAATGATAGTGGATAAAGAAGAAATTTCATTGCAATCTCACTGAAGAGAGTCTATACATGGTGAAATTATGCCTCAGTTCATCATGAGGAAGAGCTGGTAGATCTCAAAATCATGAGGATATCTGACAAAGAATCTAGTTCCACTGGTTGATTAATATGCAAGTTGAAGGCATAAATTTCACCACTAAATGGAGAAAGATTAATATAGATAAAACAGTTCTGCACAGAAGATTATTAAATCATGGAAGGACTAATTTTCAGAAGCCTGTTCAGATCCTAAGAACACATGTATTTCTGAGCTAAGGCACAGCCTTAAAATAAAGATAGCATCTTGGTAAAGGAGATGAGACAATGTGCCAGTCATGAGATTTGTTAAGAGGCAGATTTCTACAAAATTCTTTCTTGTGCACTAATGAAAAGGCTGCATGCCATTTTGGTGGCTGTTCTAAAATAATTCCATGGGTTCTTTGCTTAAAGTACAATCACAAGGTATCCCAAAGCAATGTTTTGCTTCTCCCACTGCAGCCTTCTGTCCAATGCTCGACTTCTAACATCTTTTCTTTGGCAATGTAAAGACTACAAAAAGATTTCTAACACCAAGGACTCTGAACATTCAAACAAGATTAATGGACTGACTCTTCAAATCCCACACTGTACTTGTGATCTGTTCACCTACTGATCTACAATTCTGTGGAATGTCGTTGAGAAATGTCGATTTGGCCACAAAATGGCAGGCACTAATGCTAAACATCCCAACATGCCCCAGGCATGGAATAGTAGGTATGCAAGGACAGAAATTCTAGCAGAATGATCGTTCAGATGAGCCATGCAAGCAATGTAGGAAATTATAACAAAAGGAGTGGGAGACAGGAGTCACACCCAGATGTGCATGGAGCCTCATGGTGAGGACATCCTATGTGTATGTGTGGTTTGGAGCCATTCAAACATTCAAAAAGCAGACACAATCATGTTGAAAGAACTATATTTAAAAGGAGACTGAAAAATTCTGATTTCAACTACAAGTCCAGAGACCAGCCATCACAGAAATGGCAACCCCCATGTCTGAGTTGAAGTGTCAGGAATATCCCTCAAGGACCAGGCCAGTTCATAAGTGTATGGGCAATATCACAACAGAGTAATAAAGTTATATCAAATGATAAGGGAAGAACCAAAACTAAAGAAGTGAACCATTAAAGTGAAAGTGTAGTGTCCTGTCTATTCCAAAATCTAAGGAAAGGGGCCAACAGGGAACTCATTGTCTTTTAAGGAAGCTTCTTGCAACAAAACCCATCTTGGCTCAACTTGCCTCTGATCTTTTCCAATAACAAATATCTAAAGTAGACTGAACCAGGACATTTCCTCTGAGCAACACAGGTGGAGCTGGTTCAATTGACAAACAGAATTCTAAGAGGCATTGAAGCAGAGTCAATGCAATTATCCATTGGCTGAGCTGGGATGCAGCTGTATTCTCACCATGCCCATTTGAACATAAGAACAAGGTTAGGCCATTTAACAACTTGAGTCTAATGAAATAGATGAGAACAGCATTCTGAAAAAGGACCCCAGGGTTTCTTCTCATTTTGTTTATCAGCACATTTCACAAATGTTTCTGTTTTTATGTATTTGATATTTTTTGAGTAACCTTTTCCTTTCTCCTAGATATATGGTATTAAGATTCTAAACTTATCTAGTATTTGTCAATATGCTGAAAAGCAATAATGAAAGAATTAACAAGATCAAAACAATACAGGAAGAGCTTAAAAAATGTATAAAAAGGGCATCTACAATGCAAAATTTTCAACTGTGCACAGCAATTTGTAATTAAAAGCACTTGGCATTTGATGAGATCTCCAAATTAATAACTGGAGTAGGTTTTCAAGTGTCTGGTTCCAATGGTAGAAGGGAATGAAGGTAGACATGCAAGGACAGAATTTGCTGTGTGTACATGTTCAAGTAGTAGTCATAATTTGGAGGCATTAAAGATATTGCTATGCATAATAATGGTCTTGGGAGATTAGTTATGCTGTAAATGACAATTATTTTCCTCAGATTTAAACATCCTATGGGAAAAAATCTTTATAAATAAAACAAATCTTATTCTTAACTACGTAGGTTTTTTGTTTCTGCATTACTTTTCCTGTTGTATCTTAAGATGGGTAAACAATTCAAAATAACATCTTAAACCAAATTCAGAAAATTATCTACCACGAAGAAACCAACTTGCATGCTGTTTGCTCTTCCTACCTTGGGAAATTTAGGATGGGCAGCTTTCAAATAAACAAAGTGCCATTGAGAATTTTAAATCAAACCATTTAAATCTCCAATTTTTAAGTGTATTATACATTCGCTGTTCATTTTTCTTTACAGAAATACATGTTGCATCTACCTGTCACAGTGGGAACTACCTCTGGAGCTGGTCCGACCAGATTCATGTTGAGCATCTAGAAGTATTCTTTCCATTTCTCCATTGAGGATAGAAGTGGAAGCTGGAACCTGCTCCTGTCCTCCATTTTGCATGCTGTTACTATAGTGTAACTCTACCCAAGAACCTGAATGAATTAAAAGGAAAACATGTCAAACTTACATGTAAATAATCAGTGTTTAAACATGCTGGAATATCCTGAAAGAATAATGTGTAACACTGTTCTTGGCAAGTTTGATGTTTACATTTTACCAGGTCAACAATAGCATAGATGTTCCATTAAATACAAGGTTTCAGTTGCTTTCAATCATCTTACACTGGATATGCAGACAACTGATGCCATGATTAATTTTTAGTTTCTGGATGAGAGTGAACAAAATAGTCTCCAAATGCATTTTTATGACATGGTACAGATGTTATAGCCTGAAGGACTGTTTGATGAATATCACCATTCACAGATAATAAGCTATGGCTCTATGATCAGCACTCAGTTTTACTTTCAAAGTTGTTTATTAGCTGCTAACACAGTATAACAAACCTGAAGCCACAGACCATTATTCATACTGTATCACCTACTGAGATATGCATTAGTTTGTTTCTTGGTGGGTAGAATACAAAAGACTTCCATGCTGTACAATATAAAACTAGTGCGTGAATTTTTCACTTTTTGTTTCAGTTTGGGGTGGTTTTTGTTTTATATTGCTGTTTGACAAAATTAGGTGTTTTCAGTTATTAACTTTGTTGCTATTAGATACAACCTAAAAAAAATCTTTCAAAACTGAAATGAGGTCCCAAATGTGATTAAATCAATAATAAAAATTGTTAAAATTGAGGATTTTTCTGTAAATAAATTTCCTTATGTCAAAGATGATTCTTCATATACTATTGCCTAGCAACCGGATTGTAGTTTTACATTGTTGCCTGTAGCACTAAGGCCACCCCACCCCAAAGAAAATTGCAAAAATTTGTTAAAGGCAGTTGTGTAAGCAAGTTGTTGTGATCTCCATCTTAAGTGAAGCATTGATTCAGGACTTGAATTATAACACCGCTTCCCCCACTGTGCTATGCAGCACTCAAAAAACTGTCAAACCCTTGACAGACACAATCCCAATGGCAGCCAGACACCAGTCGCACACTGGCTGCTGTGGAGGAAGAGTGAGGCTCAGAGGGAGAGAGTCTTCGCAGTTGGGTAGTCCTGCAATGCCTCCTCTAGGATCAGCTACCCTCCAGGAAACAACTGCCATCCTGGCCTCATTCTGATGCTACTTAAATATCATATTATTTTCTTATTTGTTACATTTTCCAAAATGCAACTATTAATTTGAGCACATTCTAAATAGCGAATGGATCTGAGCAGTCTACGGCCAGCTTTGGAGATGCTTGTGATGTCATAAAGTCAGAGTCATACAGCAGGGAAACAGACCCTTCAGCCAACCACATCCATGTCAACCTTTTCGCCATCTACCCCAATCCCATTTGACCGCATTAGGACATTCTCCTTTTATTCCTTGCCTATTTGAATGTCCATCTAAATGCCACTTAAATGTAGTAATTGTATCAGATTCTACTATGTCCTTTGCCAGCATGTTCCACATATTAACCACTCTTTGTTCTTATATCAGCAGAGGATCCTTTTAAATCTCGAGTGAAGCAACAACATAGTACGACGTGATCCTGGCACTCCTGAGATAGTTCCCTGACCAGTGTGCGGAGCTTGGAGCTCTTATACGTGTCAGTTTGAGCTGAAATATGCATTGCACAAAGACTAATAACTGTATTTACATTTTTCTTGACATTTTTCTAGCTTCAGATATGCACCTATAAGTGGTTGGGTGTTTTTTTTCCTGTAACAATATGCAGAATAAATTAATATCCAGGTATCCTGGAACCAAACTTATTTCTACCATCTCTTGCCCGTATATCCATTCAGTCCTAGTGTGTTCAGTTTGTTTCTCATGCATGGTGTCTGTAAGGATGGAGAAATATTGGTCAGAAAACCAAGGTTAAACGTAGCATAAAATCATTGCCTGCTCATATTTTACTTCCACGTCATTGCTTGTGCTCGGTTTTCCTCACTGCATGTGTATTTATAGCCTGTTTACTGGAAGTGGCTTAGTAATTGCATCAGAAGGTATATCCCGAATGATTGGTATCTCTTTGGTAAGACTGATAAACTTCTTTGGGCAGACTGATAAACTTCTTTGGGCACAAGTCTAACTGAAGGAATCCAGATGAGACAGGCACTTTGATGTTCAGGTGCTACACACTAATAGGGTGAATTTTGAAAGGCAATGGGAAAGTATGTCCACTTAAATCAATGATAAATGAAGAGCAACTGCCTGCAGATGCAAAAAAATATTGCAAATTAGCTCACAGGAGATGTACAAAGTACATTTTTATTGGAAGAACAATTCTACCTTTGTACTGGTATAGACATTTATGAACACTTTATTGATATTTCCACACAGTATGTTTTCATTGCAAACTGGGGTCTAAGAAATTAGCAGATTCTTGGATTTTGATAATAAAATGTTGTATTTTGGAGCCCTGATAGGTAATGGTACTCTTTCAAAGTATAAAATGGAAGTTAGAAAATTTTGAAGAGCAAATTCAAACTGTAGGAAACTCAACTTCACATTAGGTTGAATATACTATTCCTCTAGGTCATGTAGGTACCTTGTTAATGGCTGGGTTAGTTTTGCTTAATGTCACATTCTCACTTTTGAACCAAAACTTGAGGGCTCAAGATTTATACAGTAATCCCTTAATTTATGAATTTACACTGTAACACTAATGACTTCTTTGGGATTTGTGTCTTGAATTTACAAATCTATTTTCTTGCTGAAACAAATAGCACACCACTCTCACTGCCAGGGAGTACCTTGTACTATGATGCCCATTGTGCATTTTGCTCAGCATTTTATGATTTACAAAATTTCACTTTATTCATTTGCCACAAATGTACATCTTTTGTAGATTGATTAATGGTTGGACCAAACCTGTTATTCCTTTGCAGAAATTAAGAAATACTTCATTACAAGAAGTTCCAGTTTATGGCTAAAGCGTTAAGGCTATTCACTCAAATGTTAAGTATTTCACGTTGTCTACTATTTGAATGGTAAACAGTTGTCCTGGAATTCTGATCAATGATCTTCCTTCAACAATCAAAAAAAAAATCATTCATCCTTTTGTTGCTACTTCTATCCTACATCAATTCTAACTCAACAATAAACTTCCTTCCCGAGCTACAAGTAATAAGCTGACCTAGCCGTTACATGCACACTTAAATGAAATGGATCTTCCAATGGCAACATGGTCCCGAGTGGCAGTGAAGGATCTTCTGATTGCAAACCCACAGAAATGCAGCGAATACAGTTGTCACTCCATCACTAAATCTCATGAGATGCATAACATCACAGTGTTGTTGGCAAATCACCAATAAGTTTAGGGCCTCAGTATTTGCACGGCAATCATAACTTCCAAAAGTATGTATGGTGAAATGTTGGTGGGCCACTGGCTCCCAATCCCACAATGTATCAAACATCGTTACCATCCTTGTGTTTAAACCCCTTCAAGGCCTTATGCCTCCTCATCTCTATACTTCAGCCTTTCACCTCTTTCCCTTGACTCTCTGTTCCTCCTATATCAACCTCCAGTGTCTACTCTCCCCCACCATTTTCTCATATCACCAATGGAAGCCATGTTTTTAACAGCCTTGCCCTATATTCTGGAATTCCTTCCCTATCTTAGCCAGATTTCCCCTACCTCCTCTCTTTCACAGCCCTGGTTTAAACCCACCCCTTTGAGCAAACTTTTCTTTGCCCATTTTTTTTGTTTGATTGTCCATTTTACTAATTACTTCTCCATGAGGCAAATAGGCTGCACATTCATTTTTAAAGGCGCTATAATAAATACAAGATGTCACTTTCTTTTAAACTGTTGCTTTCATATGTTAAAAAAAGGAACAAATCAGAGTGAGGGTTAGTGTCCAAAAATGTTTAGATCTCAACCTTGGCAAACTACCTGCTCCCATTCTAGAAAAGAAGTTCAAAGATCTGCAACCCTTTGAGTGAAGGGGATCCTGAATAGCCAGATACTTTATTGCAAGACTAACATCCAGCTGTAAACTACCCAGCCAAAGGAAACAGCTACTTAGCATCTACCCATGTTTCAAGGAGAACATTATTCTAAACTGCAATAAGCATAGGCTTATTCCAATCAATCTTTTCTCGTGGTTTACCCCCTCACTTCAAATATCAAACAATTGAACTTCTGTTCCACTGCCCCCCAAAAAAGTGGTTTTCTTTGGGTACAGAGACCAAAACTTTGTATTATCCTTTGTATATCTTAACATATCTTTACATTTGCAGCAAGACAGCCCTGTACTTCTAAAGCACCCCACTTGCAACATATGGTTTGCCTAACTGCATGTTGTATCCATATGTTGGCTTTGTGTTTCGTATACAAGGTAACCCCAAAATCTCTCTACATTCACATTAAAAATCTGTTAAATTTGTCAAACATGAAATTTCTTTCATAAAACTACATGGTCTAAGTCCATCATTGCCTTGCTGATAATAATGGATTACAGCATTTTCTTGAATTGATGCTAAGCTAACTATCACATTTATTTCCATTTACACATCTTTCTTGTTGTATTATATTTGCTACTTCCCAATCCATTGAGATTGTTCCAGAACCTGGAAAGTTTTGGAAAAACAAAATCAATGCATCCATTTATTGCAGCCACCTGCTATTTGAACCCTAAAGTGTAGATTACCAGATCCAGGCAATTTGGGTACTTACTTCTCTTAATTTCTCCAGTCCTTTTTTAAAACAAATATTTTAGGTTCCCCACTCTTATACTGCAATTTCAGGTACTTTGTCTTCCACTGTGATAACAGATAGAAAATAATTAATATCTTCAGCAAATTATTTGTCAATTAGAATTTCTCTCATCTGCCTTGAAGGGACATTTATTTTCTTATTCTTTACATTTCTGTGGAAGTTTTCACAAGCTACTTCTACATTTCTTGCCAGTTTACTCTTGTGCTTTATCCTTTATCATAATTTTTAGTCATCCTTTGCTTGTTTCTATAACTTTCACTTTACCAAAATTATTCCAGGATTGATGGACTTCAGTTGTGTGGATAAACTGGAGAGGTTGGGGATTCTCTGAGGAACACGGAGATTGCATGACAATCTGATTGAGGTATTTAAAATCATGACAGCAAAAGACAGTAGACAAAGAAAAATCAATTCCACTGGAGGAGTAGATAAGAACTTGGAAGCACAGAATGAAGGTGAATGGCAAAAGTGACATGAAGGTTTTTCTTAAGGAAACATAGTAAGTGATTATATTCTGGGAGGTACTACTGGAGGTTAATCAGTGGAGGCAGGTTCAATTACTAGGTTCAGAAGGGAATTGGATAAGTAACTGAATGGAAATAATTTTCAGCATTATTGGGAGAGGGCAGGACAGTGAGACTAGCTGGATTTATCAGCTGCAATTATTTCATCCAAAACAATGCAATGTATACATTAGAATATTAATGGTCTACTTTTGGGTGTCAACAATCATAAGAAGACAAGTTAAAATTTGGACATTAGGGATGATTCTCCTGCTGCTATTCTAAAGTTGACTGTGAGATTCCTCATGTCACTGGAGAGAAAAGGAAGTGAAAGAAAGTGTTTATTGTCACTTCTGAAAGAGGCACCCCTGGCAACGCTACACAAATGGAGAGAGAAGGAAGTGAAAGAGGGAGTAGGGCCAAGAGCAAAGCATCTAATAGGAGGGGTCTGGGTGCGCATGTTCACAGAATACCTTTGCGTGTGGGTAGAGTACCAGTAGATATGTGGTGTTGGCTCTTGCTTCCTAAATGATACATATTTGCTGAGAATTATAAAATATTCTTTTCCCAGTGTTGCCACTGTTTTTTTCCATTATCTCTTTTACTTTAATTTTCCAATTTGGAAAAGACTGACACATTATAATAGATGCATGGATATAGGTTTCAAATTCTCATGTTTAAGCTATATACCAAAGTCTGACACCCAAGCAAATTCTCTATTATGATCACTCTTCTCTAGAAGATCACTATTGTGATATTACCAAGCAAACCAAATGCGCTACATATGACAAGATCCAAAATAATCTTTTCTCCAGTCGCCTTTGCAATGCATTAATACACAGAATTCTCACAAATGTATTTTGGGAACTCGGGCTCCAATGTACCTTTTTGCCAATTTGTTTTGACCAGTCTGCATGAAGATTGAAGTATACCACAATTATAGCATTGACAAAGTTGCAAACTCATCGTATTTTTTAAAAACTCATTGTATTATTTCCTTAACACTCTGCTTGACGACACAAATGTGATTCAGAAAGGGGATCAATTACTGTTAAATTTGCTTTACTTTTCTGTCACACTCTGGTAATTATCTTCCAAATTACAACAGTGCTTATTGGCTTTAAACTTTCTCATTAAAATTTAGAGATTTCCCCTGACCTGAAGCTCCCTCCAACTTTTGTTTTTATTTTAAGGCACTACTTAAAGTCCTAATTATTCAATTGACCAACACCACCTGAACAAATTATTTGATCATCATAACAATTGCTCTGTGGCACCATATTATGTTTACAATTCAAGAGCTATGAAGCTCTTAACAGAACAATTGATTAGATGACCAGAAAATACCAACAGTTTCCATAAAGAGCCCAAGTTCACTGGAAGCACAAGCGAACAATATCCTCCCCCAGGCCAACAGCCCCAGTATTGAGGCCATAGTAACATTCAGTCAGTTACACAGCCACATTGGTCATATGACCAACACCATATTCCCTAAACAGATACTCTATTTTGAGCTCTGTGTTAGGAAGGAATTACAAAATGAACAGAGGAAAAGACTCAAGGGTCTGCTCAAAGCCTCCTTGAAGAAATGCAACATCTGACTCCTGGAAATCTCTGGCTTATAATTAAAGTGAAGACGGAGTATTCAGGATTGGGAGCACAAAGTGACCCTGCATAATCAGCAAGAGCACACCACCTCACAAACTACCCACTTGGCCACCCCGTTGGTCACCACTTGTCTCATCCATGGAGGATGGAGGAGATTGGGGTTTCCACACTGGCCTCATTAGCCACCTCAGAACCAACAACAGTGGGGCAGAAGCAAGTCATCTCCAAGGAACAGCCCAAGAATATATATCCAAGGAATTGGATCTCCTGACAATATTCCTGAATCGTCCACATGTTTCTATCCTGATTGAAGTTTCATAGAAGAAAAGCTAGGGATTGGGTGAGCAGGATACAAAATGGATGGGCAGATTTGCTGAGCTTTGTGGTCTTTACTCATCTTTTTGTATGCAAATTCATATTTCGGTCATATCCTTTAGAAAACTAAATAGAGGCTGCTGAGGGTTGTAGATTCAGCCAACTCCATCACAGGCACAACCCTCCCCACCATCCAGGAAATCTTCAAGAGGTAGTGCCTCAAGAAGGTGGCATCTATCACTATGGACCCTCACCATCCGGGACATGCCCTCTTCTCATTACTTATATCGGGGAGGAGGTACAGAAACCTGAATGCCCACACTCATTGGCTTAGGAACAGCTTCTTTCCCTCCACCATTAGATTTCTGAACGGTTCATGAACATTACTTCATTATTACTTTTTTTGCACTATTTAGTTATTTATAGTAATTTTTATGTCTTGCACTGTACTGCTGCCACAAAACAACAAATTTCACAGTGTTAATAAACCTGATTCTGAAGAATTCTATAACGCTGATGTACTTTGGGCTGATTAGCTATACAACTTTTTTTGTGCAACAATTAAAATATTTGGAGTTGCAACATTTCTTTCTGCATAACTAGTATGCCATCTACTGTTACAGAAAGATAGTTACTAGAGAATAGCAACTGAAAGCAGGAGAGATCTCTCCAATGTTGATACAGATTTTTTTTTAAAGACTAGAACATCTTAGCAGAATGGGGCACAAGATTCTTTGAATTCCATGACTTTCAGCTATTTCATACATCAGAGGTGGAGGGCATACAAGCAATCCTTCTGCTTACGGGCAGGGCTATTGTAAAATGATACAAATGTTGAGATTACACACCACAACGTTAAACACAAATTAGCAGCCCAACATTCAGCACTGCTGAAATGGAATAAAAATTAAAGGCCAGGGAAGCCTATTCTGTTGAGGTTTAAGGAATCCATTAGGTAGCATTTTAGGTAGAGACAGATATTAAATTGAAGTGCATTCCCTGCAGGAAACCACTCTGGCAAACTAATTTTCTGTTGATCAGATGCATCAGAGTGGAAAAGTGCTTTTAACTGCAAGGCATTTTTAAATACCACAAGTCCACTTACATGTATTGCTTGCCTACCAAATCCCAGGTGAGTGATAGGGAAAATGGATGAGATTTCAGGAGAGCCTCACAGGAAAGCTGCAATTGAGGTATGATGAATAGTAAAGGGAAAGCAAATCCATGAATTTTCTCAAGACCCCAAATTAGACTCCCACAAAATAAATATTTTTCATGTCACTCTTCTTACTCACACCAATTTCCAAACCAATTAAAAAGCCATTACTGACAGTGGCATCCTAGCTGACAAATTCCCAAGACACCCACCTGCTTTAGCTGGCATGTAATATACTAGGAGACTCTTCCAGATTAATACAGGAGATGGAAGGAAAGGACCGAGTCTTCTTCAGTTAAGTAACTTACATACTATTAATCTGGTTTCTTACATATTAATTTGACCCTCATATAATTCATTGAAACAGATCATTCAGCTTTGTCAGTCTAAATTGGTGTTTATTCTACACAAAAGTATTTGTCTTAAACTCGTGTTAACAAAATCCCAATAACATTACTAGAGTGAAATAACAACATAGATGGGTTCAGACAAGATCTGACACTAAGCTACGTGAAGAAATATCAGGGCAGGCGATTGCAACCTTGGCCAAAAGAAGTGAATTTTAAAAGAAGGGAAAAAAAGACACTTGCTGGAAATCTGGAATAAAAACAAAATGCAAGAAATAAATCAGCAGAAACTGTCAGCATCTGCGATGGGGAGAAACAGAGTCAATGATCACACCAGGTCTCCACACGTACTGCCTGACCTGCTGTATGTTTTCTGAAATGTTTGAAATACATTTTAAAAACTGCCTGAGATGAAGAGGAGGGAGATAGAGGTAACATCTATATTGCTTTATTCAGATGATTAAGCTCTGATAAGCTTTCAATTTACAATATATTCTGCCTCAAAATTCTGCACAAAAAAAATATTGTCCTTTGCTTTCATGACTACATCCTTCTTATTTAATGGTAAATAATCCACTCATTTTTCACCAAGGCCTCTAAAACAAAAGAATGTTATCACTTTGTTCTTGATTGTCATAGCTGTTTGTTAGACACTCTCAATTATGTTTCCGAACAGGTATAACTGGAATGCCATCACTGACATCCAGTGAGATGACCCTGTGAATATGTGGGGCTAGAAGCAGATGAAAGTTAAAACTTACAAAATTGATGGCTGTTTTGGAAACTGGCTCCAACCCACCTAATTTCCTCATTTCACTCAATGCATTGGGCTGTAAGCCCTTCGGGCGAAGCAGAAAGTCAATATCCATATTCTAATTGCTTAATTAGAGCAACATATCAAAACACTTGACACAAGAAATTCTGCAGATGCTGGAATCTGGAGCAATACACACAAAGTGCTGGAAGAACTCAGCAGGTCAGGCAGCATCCACGGAGGGAAATAAACAGTCAATGTTTCGGGCCGAAGGACTGGAAAGGAAGAGGGCAGAAGCCAGAATAAGAAGATGGGGGGAGGGGGAGGGTAAGTGAGTTCAGGTGATTGGCAAGTCCGGGTGAGAGGGTGAGAGGGGTGGGGGAGGAGGAGAAGATGTAATAAGCTGAGAAGTGACAGGTAGAAGAGGCAAAGGGCTGAAGAAGAAGGAATCCAGTAGGAAAGGGCAGTGGACCATGGAATGAAGGACAGGGGAGGGGAGGAGAGGAGGTGGGCATCAAGGCAGGGGAAGGGACCCATAGGAATAAGGGAAGACAAAGGAGTTGGCGAGAAAAAAGGGGTGGGGTTACCGGAAGTTAGAGAAATCGATGTTAAGGCCATCAGGTTGGAGACTCCCAAGGCGGAATATGAGGTGTGGTTCCTCCAACTTGCACCTGGCCTCTATGTGGCAGTAGAGGAGGCCATGGATAGACACGTCAGTATGGGAATGGGATGTGGAATTGGAGTGGGTGGCCATCAGGAGATCCTGGCCGTTGCGGCGGATGGAGCAACGGTGCTCGACGGAGCAGTCACCCAATCTGCGTAGAGTCTCACCGATGTACAGAAGGCCGCACCGGATGCAATAAATGACACCCTCGGACTCACAGGTGAAGCGCTGCCTCGCCTGGAAGGATTGTCTGGGACCCTGAATGGTGGTGAGGGAGAAGGTGTAGCAACAGGTGTAGCACTTGGTGCAGTTGCAGGCATAAGTGCTGGGGGGATTACCGGTGGGGAGGGACGAGTGGACAAGAGAGTCGCGGAGGGGGTGAGGTGAAGATGTGCCTGGTGGCAGGATCCCATTGAAGGTGGCAGAAGTTGCGGAGAATGATGTGTTGGATACGGAGGCTCGTGGGGTGGTAGGTGAGGACAAGGGGAACCCTATCCTTGTTATGTTGGCAGGGGGTGAGGGCAGATATGCGGGAAGTGGCGGAGATATGGGTAAGGGCAGCATTGATGTGATGGAAGGGAAACCCCAGTTACCGAACAAGGAGGGCATCTCTGATGTCCTAAAATGGAAAGCCTCATCATGGGAACAGATGCAGCGGAAGCGGAGGAACTGGGAGAAGGGGATGGCGTCCTTACCAGTGACAGGGTGGGAAGGGGTGTAGTCAAGGTAACTGTGGGAGTGAGTGGGTTTGTAGAAAATGTCTATGGCTAATCTGTCTCCAAATATGGAGACAGAGAGATCCAGAAAAGGGGAGGGAGGTGTCGGAGATGGACCAAGTGAACCTGAGGGAAGGGTGGAGGTTGGAGGCAAAGTTGATGAAACTGACGAGCTCAGCACGGGTGCAGGAAGCAGCCCCAAAGCAGTCGTCAATGTAGCAGAGAAAGAGTTGGGGGGCGTTACCGGTGTAGGCTCAGAACATGGACTGTTCAACGTAGCCGACAAAGAGGCAGGCATAGCTGGGGCCCACGTGAGTGCCCATGGCTACACCTTTAGTTTGGAGAAAGTGGGAGTAGCTGAAAGAATAAAGGAGCTGAGGGAGCTGAGTGAGTACCAGTTCTGCCAGACAGAGGAGGATGGTGGTGGAGGGGAACTGGTTGGGTCTGTTATCGAGAAAGAAACGAAGAGCCTTAAGGCCTTCCTGATAGGGGATGGAAGTGTAGTTGGAAGTATACTCAATATCCATGGTGACAATGAGGCAGTCAGGGCCGGGGAACTGGAAGTTGTTGAAGTGATGGAGAGCATGCAAAGTGTCATGGACATAGGTAGGTAGTGACTGAACCAAGGGAGATAAAATGGAGTCAAGATATGAGGACACAAGTTCAGTGGGGCAGGAGCAGGCAGAAACAATGGGTCTACCAGGGCAGTTGGGTTTGTGAATCTTGGGTAGGAGGAAGAAATGGGCAGTGTGGGGTAGGGAACAATGAGGTTGGAGGCTGTTGAGGGGAGGTCTCCGGAGGCGATGAGGTCAGGATGACAATGGCCTCATGCTCCTTAATGGGGTCCAGGTTGAGGGATAAGTAAGAGGAGGTGTCCAAGAGTTGACGTCTGGCCCCAGCAACGTACAGATCAGTCTGCCAGACTACAACAGCACCACCCTTGCCTGCAGGTTTGATAGTGAGATTAGGATTGGTGCGGAGGGAGTGGAGGGCAGTGCGTTCAGAGGGGGTGAGGTTGGAATAGGTGAGGGGGGTGGTGAAATTGAGATAGTTAACGTCCCGTCGGCAGTTAGAGATAAAGAGATCCAGAGTGGGCAGAAGGCCAGGACGAGGTGTCCAAGAGGAGGAAGAGGGCTTAAGGCAGGAGAAGGGGTCATCACTGGGGTTGGGGAATCCTTGCCAAAGAAGTAGGCCCGGAGACAGAGGTGGCAGAAGAAGAGCTTGGCGTCATAGCTGGCACAGAACTCGTTGAGATGCAAGTGCAGGGGGACAAAGGTAAGGCCGCTGCCAAGGACAGAACGGTCAGCCTCAGAGAGGGGAAGGTTGGAGGGGATAGTGAAGGTGCAGCAAGGGTTGGAGCTGGGGATAGGGGAGGGTAGAGGGTTGGAGGGGTCAGACGAGAGAGAAGAGTTAGAGGGGCCAGGGAAAGTGGGATGGGAGGAAGTAGAGGAAGTAGAGGGCTCAGAGAAATGAAGGGGGGGCGGTCAAGGGATGGGGAGAGGCTTGGGAGACCAGGGAAGGGGGGGGTGTGTTAGTGAAAGCAGTGGAGCAGTAGGACCCAGCAGTGGTGTGAGAGGTCTCAGCCTGGGGGTGGCTGGGGCCGAGGTCAGAGCCGTAAGTGGCGGAAGGCATGGCCCGGGGACAGCCGGGGCCGAGGTTGAGGTCAGAGCAGTAGGTGGTGGGAGCCGTCGCCTGGGGGCGGCCAGAGCTGAGGTCAGAGCCAGTGGCAGCGGGGATCACAGCCTGGAGGCAGGCGAGTTTCCGATCCTTCCTGGACGCGAGGAAGGAGAAGAGCCGGCGGTTGAAGGCATGGATCCGGCAGAGGATGAAGTGTCGGCGGGGTCTGTGGCAGGCAGTGGAGAGTGACACCCGGAGCTGTGGCAGAGACAGAGATAGGGCCCGCAGGTATCTGCACATGGCAGCGAGGTTGGTGCGTAGAATCCAGCAGGAGAAGTGGAGGGAGAAGCAGTCAACAGAACGTAGGCATCTGAGATCCTTGTTGGGGCCAAACTGGGAGGCCTGGAAGTGGAGCTGGAAGCCATGTGGCACCAGATGACGGCGGAAGCAAGTGCCCAGGAAGGCCACGTGGCTGTGGAAGCGAGTCTGGGTGAACACATAGTCAAAGAGCTGGAGCAGTGAGAGAGGGTCTCACAGAACTCCCAAAGAGAGGAGGAAAACTTCTTTAGGGTAGGCATCCCTGGGGGAGACTTCGCAGTGGAGCAGCAAAACAGAGATGCAAGAAATTCTTCAGATGCTGGAATCTGTAGCAATACACACAAAGTGCTGGAGGAACTCAGCAGGTCAGGCAGCATCCATGGAGGGAAATAAACAGTCAACATTTCGGGCCCAGGCCCTTCATCAAAACATTTCTGGGTTTAATTCTTTTTTCTTTTAAACAGGCTTTGTGAAACATGTCAATGAAAAGAAAGCAAGTATGCATTAATAAATGGGGAGAGTCTGTGGCAGCAAAAATCGGTCTAGACGAACATGCTCATAAGTACCCATATACTTTCTTACCTATTCCTGAGAAGGAGTTTGTTTACAGGGTTTTTGGCGACAGGTTACTTTCCACAATCCAAGTGTTTCCTACAAGGTTACAGTATGTATCCTCAGTTTAAGATGACAGACACGTTGGCATGCAGAGTCTGCACAAAGATGTTTTCAATGCATGCTTGAACTTGTTTGAGTGGAGTACAAAATCATCTCAATAGCTACAGCCTCCACCCTCTTAAGCTCCTCCAATATCCCCGTAAAAGTGGCAAGACTACTTTGAAGGTTTGTACAAATTGATTGTTGCTTCACAACAATTCACATCTTTATTGTCAGCTTTGAAATGTAGCATGTGTACAACTTAGGAGAGAACTGCAGCTTTGAATGTGAACTCTCCACTGCTGCCTTCTACCCTACCCTCGACTCTCCCTCACAAGTTAAGAGTAAGAATCTGAGCTGGTTCATAGTCTAAATCAGTTCTATTATGGCGCACCCTCAGAAGGACTCAATTCCTTTGACGACTTCATGCCTGGGATATCCAACTCCTGCTGCGCACCCAAGAAAGATAACATACAATTAGTCCTGGTAAGAAATAATTTTGTTTTCATTTATTGTTGAAACCACGTCAAAGTAACTGAGTAACGTATGGCACGGAGACAGACTTAATTGCATCACCAGCTAGGCACCATTTCCACACCTCCGCAAGTCAGGAACTCCACAACTCCACCAATGCCTTCTTCCTTTTACAGACTGTATGACCTCTGGAGGACTCTCGCCACTTCTCTGGTGTTCTGTGCTCTCTATGGCAAAGAGAGAAAGAACAGACCTAGAATGGAGGAAGTTCATTTGGTAAGGGTGACAATGAGAGAAATGCGTGACAATGCTTTAGATGTGGATGAATAGGAATGGTGTACGGATGGAAAGCGATAATGTCGGGAAGTGCACAAGAGGATGGGTGCACCTGCAAGTTAAGTAAATGAGAGAAGTAATGCAATGAAGCAGAAGTGGATTCAGCACATGTAAATAGGATGTTGCACATAGAGCATCCATACCTGCTTAGATCATTAAACCACATTTTTGCATTAAATCTAGAAGTATAGTACTATTCTCCATCTTTTGACTTCCTCAAATGCCACTAACCACATTTTATTGGTCTTATTTACAGACATTTTCCTCCTGTTGCTCAGGAAAACTCTCTTCTACTCCTCACAGCAGCAGTAAAATGTTTAAGGAGATCTAACTGAAACAACTTATCCATCATCTGGATTCATTTTAACACTTTCAGTTCTCCATATGTCAAGTCCCTTTCAATGGGTCCACGTCAATCCCACTGCTGCTGTTGCCAAAACAGGAAACCCAAATGTGAAATACTGATGAGTCAGCAGAGTACAAAAGGCCATAGACACGTGCAGCACGCCTGGGTTTTCCACATGCTAGTAAATGCATCTAGACCCAGCAGGTCATGTTTAGAAACCAGGCCAGTATTCCAGAAACTCTACTGTTCTACCAATCAGCTGAATGATTTCAAACAATAACAAACCAATTAATTAAAAATATGAAAAACTGCTGCACAAAACCAAATTCTGCTTGGGATTCCTGCTATTTATAATCCTTGCATAAGATTGGTTATTCCCATAACTGAATTCATGGAAATGCAGCCTTCGTCAGCTCCTTCTTGTTTTGCTAGCACACTGTGCTTCCCAGTATGTACGCTGGTCAAACCCATGTGACAGTCACAAGGGAACCATAGTTTGATACATATTTAAGGCATACCTCCCAATTGCTGAACAGCCAGCTGATACCTTGTCTATTTTAAAGATATTTATAAACAATGTATGATGCCACATTTGTTCCTCTTCAGAATGCCTAACATGTTCACTGGATAGAAGAGCCTGTGATTATACAATGCATCTGACAATTCATTCAAGGTCAAACTGCACAATTCCAGCTCTAATCATAAACTCCCTCTGAACTAAATAAACACACTCTCCTCTCTTCTACAATGATAATTTATTTGACTGATAACATTTTCTTACATCACAATTATATTCAACTGACATTACAACTGCACTGTTTTACTGATTATGGTTCAACACTTGTTAAAACAAAATGGTGAGATTTACCATCCACTGCCAGAACACATCTGAGGAGGCAGAAGATATGTTAGCTTAAAACCATTAATATTGAAGATGAAGTTGTTAAGTTTTCCCTGTGGGTGCAATTACAAATATGGATTGAAAATCTGCCAGAAATTAGGCTGTAACAATGTAGTTTACTTTCAGCTAAAATTCCTTGCATTAACACAATCATAAAATCTTTCACGTACAAAGCAGTCAGCATAAAAACAATCATTTCCTATTATCGATGCTTCTGGGAAAACTGAGCCAGTGCAGTTTTATTAATACAGCTAAAAATGGGTTTACCATGGGAGAAAACGGAACAAAAATAACAGGTTCGTAATACTTAGTCCTACAACTGTGAATACCCTGATTTTAAAAATCATTGAAAATGACAGGAGAAATCTGCAGAACCACTTACTCAGTTTTATTGTTGTACCTGGAAAAAAAAATAATTTTCTGAGAAACTCACAATCAGTTTGGGTGCCACTTCCTTATGAAGTCAGCGCTACCAATTCAGTCTTGCTAATAGCTACCAACTTGCCTAGAGTCTTTGCTACTCTTTCCTCCAAATGGTATTCAACATGGAAGAGCACTGATTCATTGGATAATGGAAGACAGGAGATGGTAATCAGAAGGTTTTCTCATCAGTGCTTAAGCTGATGCTTTCAGAATTCATGTGTTCTGCAGTCAATATTGAGGACTTCTAAGGCCATACCTTCCTGATGATACATCACAACACCATTATCTTTGGCGATTCTGTCCTGTTTACACTGAGGAAGTCTAGGATATTGGCTTTAAGGTACAATTCCATGAATGTTACTACATCAGGAACTTGCTTAACTAGCTTGTGGGACAACTCTCCCAATTTAGACACTGGTGCATGCAAGGAGGCCGGGAATGAGTTTGCTGTATCCAAATCTGGTGTCTTAGTCAATGTCAAATGATTTGCCTGTATTTATATGCTGTGTTTTGATCTTTGACAAACATATAAAATCATAAGAGGGCTTGATAGGGTAGATGTGAGACTTTTTCTGCAGTGGGGGTCATGGTGAAGGGTCAGTCATTTAAAACTGAGGTGCAGAAAAACTTTTTCTCTCAGAGGGCAGTGAATCTCTGGAATTCTCTGCCCCGGGGGTGGTGGAGGCCAGATCATTAGATATATTTAAGATGGAGACAAATAAATACTTGAAAATTGAGGAATTGAGAGTCATGGGGAACTGGTACAGAAGAGGAGTTAATGCCAGCATTGATCATACTGAATGGGATAGGCTTGAGGGGCCTGGTGTCATTACTCCTGTTCCTATTGTGCATGTGTGATACAAGTGGAAAACTTACTTGATCATTTCAAAGAAGTTTAAAATCACTTTGTTGTGGGTCTGGAATCACCAAGCACCCAATTCCCCAAAAAAGCCTTACCAGACTACACATGATCAGAAAATGGTGGAAACACTCAGCAACTGGGGCAGCAAGTGTGTAAAGAGATGACCTTTCATCAGAACTGGAAAAAAAGTTTCAAAAATCAATCATTTTAAGTTTCAGAGCAGCGGGATGAGTGGAGATGCTAACCCTGTTTCTCTCACCACACATGCTGAGTACTTCCAGCATTTTCTATATTTATTTCAATGTTTAGTAGTTTAACATTTGAAAATAATCCTCCATTTGTCCTACTAAAGTAAATAACTTCATCCTCCTACCAAAAATAATTTGCAATTCACTTCAAACAGTGAGGGCGAGAGGGGCTGCGGTCTCCTCCACTGTGTTTAACATTGTGCTGGCTGGATCGTGCAGCTTGGAAAATAACAGCACTGGCATCAAATCCTTGTGCAAATCAATTTGCATAAGTAAGCATTCAACGCATTGTGCCAATAAACCTTAAGCACTTGTGCATAAACCTCTGCCAAATTAGCCACGTTGGCACTGGGTGTGTGGATGTACTTTTCTGACCACATTCCAGCATTCGGTAACTGCTAAAGAAAGGACATTGTATAGCCCAATCTAACACCATATAAAACTGCAGTTGTAATTTCCTCACTACTCAAAGTAAACATATTACACAATGAAGATCAGCATTTTTAATCCAGGTAGTCTAATTCAGTGCAACAGCCAGAGCTCATATGTTAGATTCAAACTATCACATTTCAGCAACTTATTTGGAATAAGTTCTCCTAAGTGAATACACACCAGTGTAATTACTATCAATTAAACACAAAAAGTAGCCCCAGCAAAATAAGGTATAACGTATTTTCCTTTGAACAACAAAATTCAAGACATCTGTTCCTTTCTAGACCTTTTAAAAATGTTCTACAAATACAGCTTAATCATTAACCTAAATGCACACAAGCCCCTCATCTAAAATAAAACAGCTGTCATAATGCTTTTCCTAACTGCACTCCTTTCATGTAGCCCATCATATTTGCTCCAGATTAAAGATTGAATTCTTTCCAGTGAATGTGACCAGACATATTGATGTGGGTTGTGTAATAGATATCCTCTCTAATCAGTATTCCAGTCCTCTGACTGCACTCCTTTAAAAACTGTGGTTACGTTAACTCCCCAACATAGGATTATTAAAAGGGCTATTTACATTTAATATGTAGACCCAGTAGACTCAATGAATATTCTGATAGTCATTTCCTTTTGTTGTGCATGTCATTAAAAAAAACTAAGGTATAAAGATTCATCTGAAAATCAAGCTGCTGTCATCAATGGAATGGGGTGGCATAGTGCTTATGTTGCTAGAAGAGTAACCTCGGAAATAGACCAAGGCTATGGGAAACACAAGGTTGAGTACCACCACAGCAGCAGAAAACTTTAAAAAAAAATCTGGGATAAAAAGCTGGTAAGCAGTTATGGCGACACCAGGACTACCAGATAGTCATTACACATCTGGTTCCACAAGGGCCCTTTTACTGAAACACATCTATCATACTTACCTGGTCTGGCCTGTAGCAATCACTCCGAATTGCTTTGAAATGACCCAACAAGTTCATGGAGCATTTAAGGATGAGCAATAAATGCTCATCTTGCCAGAGGTGACAACATGCAATGAAAAAGATAAACAAAAATGAACAATGTTCTAAACTAACTTACAGTTGGCTAAATTTAAAAAAATGCTCACCTCTATAAAGAAAATTGGCATTGATTTTCCAATGCAGAGTCCAAAAGGAGAACATATTTCAAACATATGGCCATACCTCCCTCAATTATTTTGTCACGAAAATGTGGGAATTCTCCAAGTGCTTTTTTTTTGCCCCCAGAGGTGCAGGAGACTTCTGATTCTATTCAAGATCCTAAGCTGAACTCCAAGCCAAGTTGATTTTTTTTCTATTATAACCATTACACAGTATAAACTATGAAGTACACAAAAGTCCTTATGCCTGCCAGTTTTCATCCTAACATCCATCTTTCCCAAACTGAGATTTTGTGATAAAAGCAAATTACTGTGCATGCTGAATATCTGGAATAAAAAACAAAAATGCTGTAGTACCTGTGGAGAAAGAAGCATTTAGCATTTTAGATCAACAGCTATTAATGAAGTGAAACATTGAATCCTGTTTTAACCTCGACAGATGCTGCCTTAGACGGTGAGTATTCCCAACATGTTGTTTCTATCTGAGATTATGCACGTCAAGCTCAATGAGCTCAAAGTGCTAATAAAAGATCAGTTAACAAACCACGGTTGAAGTGACATCATTCGTTTCTCCATTTGCAAACACTCTTGTGTTTAATGGAACTGTTTAATTTCTAGGCAAGATACCAGAGCAGGGTTAAGGAACAAAAGCCAAACTGGATACACTAGGATTGAAAATCATGCCAGAATCAAATTCCAAACTTAATGGAGAAAGAGCAAAAAGTAAGAAAGATATACTGCAGGATTCACATAAATGTCTTCATTTCAGCAGTCAGAGAAGAATAGCTATCCAAGTTATAACCAATAACATTTACCAACAAACGTAAACTACAGGATTGGATGTATTGCATTCGCAACAGATGATTTCATTTAGGTGCACATCAATTCCAGAGTGCTAAAAAAAACCAAGTGGTATACATCTTCCATACAAGACCCACTCAAAGGTAATTAACAAAACTGGGCTCCTGGCAATTAGCTTCACAAAACAGGACTGCAGCTACAGGGGATCATTTACAATTACTCATCACACTCTGCCTTCACCCCTCAAGAACTGGATCTACTCTTTCACCCTCTGCAAGTATTTCCTCACCACTGCGCCTCACCCTCAGATTTCTCCCTCCACACCTCACCCCATCTATCTAGCCTTAGGGGTGAGGTGTCTGGAGAGAGGAGGAGGGCATAATCCTCAACAAGTGCTCCTGGTTGGTGAGCCTCCACAATATTAAGTGAAAAGGCAAAATGTGCAACTGTATCTCATTCTCTGCTATGACTTCTGTTTACATAAAGCAGCAGTGATATCATCCATTAAAAACCCACCACTTACTTTATTAATGAGCAGCAGTACAGAGTTCATTGATACTAAACCCAAGGATCAACAATCCAGGGTTCAATAAACCACAGACTAACAGAACAGGAATCAATAAAAAAAAGACAGTAAAATGTCAATTTTTAGCACTTATCTCTGAGACCAAAGGGAATAGGTTCACATCTTACCCATCCATAAAAATCTAGGCTGACACTCCATTGCAACATGAAATACTTAATTCAGTTCATTTTCTCAGACTCCTCTTCTCTCTCAGGTAGAGATCCCATAACGTCATTTTAAAGCATACAGTTAACATCACACACAAATGAAAACAAGTCATTATCATATTGTTATTTGTGGCAGCTTAATGCACATAATTTATTTGCCACGTTTCTTGTATTACAGTGACTGCGCGCTAAATGTACTTCGTTGACTGTAATCCACTTTCAAGGCAACTAGAAGTTGTGACAGTGCAATACAAATTCAAGCCTTGCATTTTAATCTTCAAATCCAGTGGTCAAAAAATCCAAGACTCAAAAGCCTCCACCGATCAAATGAGGTATGGTCAGCCCATTCAAGGGGATCGATAAACCCAGAGAAATTAAGACAACACCGCACCGGGGCTTCAAGAGTCAGCTGGCAAATTACTGGGCTGTTCCTGAGTGAAGGGAGAGACCATGGTGAGATGAGGTGAGAGTTGCTGCATTGCTTTAGAGCAACACCTCCACCTTCCCCGGATCTATCCCCTCACCCACTCCGTCTACTTGTTCATCTCCTGGATTTGCCCCTCATGATCTCATGGACTGGATCTACTCCCCCGTCACCTGCCCAAATTTACCTCTTCTCAGTGCCCCCGGCATCTCAACGGCGACGACCGATCAACCCTAAGCGACAGCCCCGGACCGAGCCCGGCCGCGGCTGCACCTACCCTGCAGGCCCTCGTCCGGATTGCTCTGCCGTTCGCTCATGGCGCCGCTGCCGCTGCTACAGGAACGCTTGACCCCGGTGCCGCCGGACTCTTGGCTCCGCTGCTCGGACTCCGGACCTACGCCGGGCCCAAACCGCTGCCCTGCAGCACCTGCACTCACATTAACCCACTCACAACCGAAACCCGAACCAGCCCAACTACATCCAACGCTCCCGCCGATGTCAATGGATCGGGGGCGGGGCCGCTGACCTGAGCCGGGGGCGGGGCTGACGCGGGGGCGGGGCGAACTCCACCCCCGGGGTCCGTGCAGGGCTGTGGGTCCGAGGGGGCGGGGCCACTGACCACAGGCGGAGGCGGGGCCAATGCCGCAGTCGAGGGCGGAAGGAGCCAATCATAGATGAGGGGGCGGGGCCAGCAGCATCCAGAAATTGGAGGGTGAAGCTGCAGTGGGTTTCTTCTTTTGTCACTTTAGCATTTCTTTTTGCACTATTTCACATTGCACTCCGATCTTTGCAACATTTTGTTGTTTTCCCCTCATCACTATATTTATTGTTGTATTTATTATTACCATGAATACTGTTTACTCTGTGAGCTTCACGCTAGCAAGGAATTTCATTGCACCCTGTTGTATATGACAATAAACTAAGGTAAGGTATTTTTATTAGTCACATGTACATCGAAACACACAGTGAAATGTATCTTTTGCGTCAAATGCTCTGGGGCAGCCCGCAAGTGTCGCCAAGCTTCCAGCCCCAACATAGCATGCCCTGAATCTGAAGTCATCTGCTGCTTGAGCTCGCCTTGTCTTTGAATCTCAACATCATGGATGGAATGCTATGTGCAGTTCTGGTTGCCTGGGTAGGGGGACGATGTGATTAAACTGCAAAAGGTGCAGAAAGGATTCAAGAGGCTGTTACTGGGACTAGAGGGCTTGAGCTACAAGGGGAGACTGGATAAGCTTGGGCTTTTTTTTCCCTGGAGTGTAGGAAGCTGAGGGGTCACCTTATAGAGGTTTATAAAATCTTGAGGGGTGTAGATAAAGTGAATGGTCATAGTTTTTTCCCCAGGGTAAGAGAGTCTAAAACTAGAGGCATAGGTGAAAGGGGAAAGATTTAAAGGGATCTGAGGGGCAACTTTTTCACATAGAGGGTGGTGGGTATATGGAATGAGCTGCTAGAGGAAGTAGTAGAGGTGGGTACATTTAAAAGACATTTAGACAGGTACATGGATAGGAAAGGTTTAGAGGGATATGGGCCAAATGCAGTAAAATGGAGCTAACTCAAGTAGAGAACTTGGTTGTCATGACGAGTTGGACTGAAGAGACTGTTTCCATGCTGTATAACTCTAAGATGACTTTTCCAGTCCATTTCTGAGGTAATTGATGAGACTGCTGTGGGAGCTGCAGAATTTACCACTGGCAGGGCATCAGCTGTTTGGTGGCTGGGGAGGTAATTTGGGAGACGGTGTGCTCCTTTCTCCTATTTACATATGTGTGCATCTGATGCATGGACCCATGGTTCTCAGTGCCATTGCAAATGTTCCTCCACTTTGAGCAGTCATTAGTATTGGTATTGGTTTACTATTGTCACTTGTACTGAGGTACAGTGAAAAGCTTGTCTTACAAACCAATCATACAGGTCAATTCATTACACAGTGCAGTTACATTGAGTTAGTACAAAGTGCGTTGATGTAGTACAGGTAAAAACAGTAACAGTACAGAGTAAAGTGTCACAGCTACAGAGAAAGTGCAGTGCAATAAGGTGCAAGGTCACAACAAGTGACATGAGTTCATAGTCCATCTCATTGTATAAGAGAACCGTTCAATAGTCTTATCACAGTGGGGTAGAAGCTGTCCTTAAGTCTGGTGGTACGTGCCCTCAGGCACCTATATCTTCTACCTGATGGAAGAGGAGAGAAGAGAGAATGTCCCGGGTGGGTGGTGTCTTTGATTATGCTGGTTGCTACACCAAGACAACGAGAGGTAAAGACAGAGTCCAAGGAGGGGAGGCTGGTGTCCGTGATGTGCTGGGCTGTGTCCACAACTCTCTGCAGCTTCTTGCAGTCCTGGGCAGAGCAGTTGCCATACCAAGCCGTGATACATCCAGGTAGGATGCTTTCTATAGTGCATCTGTAAAAGTTGGTGAGAGTCAAAGGGGACAAACCAAATTTCTTTAGCCTCCTGAGGAAGTAGAGGCGCTGGTGAGCTTTCCTGGCTGTGGCATCTACGTGATTTGACCAGGAGTCATGTTCACTCCCAGGAACTTGAAGCTGTCAACCCTCTTGACCTCAGCACCATTGATGTAGACGGGTGCATGTACACCGCCCCCTTTCCTGAAGTCAATGACCAGCTCTTTAGTTTTGTTGACATTGAGGGAAAGGTTGTTGTCATGACACCATTCCACTAAGCTCTCTATCTCCTTCCTGTACTCCGCCTCATTGCTGTTTGAGGTACGGCCTACAACGGTGGTATCATCTGCAAACTTGTAGATGGAGTTAGAGCAGAATCTGGCCAGTTAGTGGGGATAATTGCATTTTTTAAGATTTTGAGAGTATTCTTGCAACTTTTTGGATGTCCCACTGGTAATCTCTTCCAATGTGAGAGCTTGAAACAGAGTATCCATTTCAGGAATCTAGGGTCAGGCATGAGAATGACATGTTGAGTGTAATTAGAGCCTCAGTGCTGGGAATGTTGTCTTGGGAGATGACACTGGCATTGGTTTGCTTATCCTGCCAATGGATCTCGAGCATTTTGTCAAGGCAGCAGTGGTATCATCTCTGCAATGCCTAGAACTGCCTGCTGTAGATAGTCCGAATCTCAGAATCGTGTAGGAAGGAAGAGATCACTGCTGAATGGTAGACCATGGTTTTGAGGGCTTGATGTTCAAACGCCTTTTATCTCTGATGGCCAAAGGCTATGCTGGTCCATGGAAGGCAATGACAAATTTCATCATTAATTTTAGCCTTCCTTGAGAGGGGGCTCCCAAGATATGGAAGTAATCCATGTTTCTGAGGATCTCATCATGGAGTTTCCACGTTAGAGGGTCATGTACAACAGAGGCCGATTGTCTTGTGGATGTTCAGGCCTATCCTTTTGTGTGGATCTGACTATTGAGGTTGAGTTGACCTTTATGCTGGAATGGGGACAACATTTGTTGAACAGTTTCCCTTTAGTCTCATGGATTAGTTCCACTCAAAAAGAAAGGGTGTTGAATATGAGGTTGAGCACTGCAGCAAGAAAGATTTGGAAAAAGTGTTGGGATACTAATGTCACCTTGTTTGACACCAGTCTACACTGAGATGAGATCTACTGTGGACCCATTAGGATCACAGCTTATGTGCCATCATCACAAATGTAAAATGGAAATGATGTGGCAAGGCTGGACTGGATAGATTGCTGAAAGATGGAGTCAAGAGTAAACATGTCAAGGATATTATCACACTTGAGAAGATCTTTGAAGTCTTCTCTCCAACAGAAGCTGACTGCCTTTCTATACTTGTTAAATTTACTTTACCACTTATATCTCAGTGTGATGGAGACTTGAATGCTTGAGCTGGACTTGGCCTTGACAGCAGTTAAGCCCTCAGCCCAACAGCAGCAAGCATAGATATTGCTCTGCTACCACAGGTCATGATTAGATACTCTAACATCAATACCACCATCCTAAGTGACACATGATGTGCAGGAGATGGCCAACTCAATGAGTACACCTTCTTCTGAAAGAGCAAACTGGAGGAGGAATGCCTTTTTCATGCAATGGCTTTGCTGTCAAGGATGAGCTACTTTGAGGTCTTGACTCTCCCAGTGGAATAAGTAAACACGGTTCTCCAATTCACTCTGACATGGAATCAGCACACTATGTTCTTAAAAGAAGTCACTAATGAGATAGTTGATGCATTGGAAAATATGAAATTGTCCCTTTTGTAAGAAAAAAAAAGATGGTGAAAGAAAGCAGAGCTCTGAGAGGCAAAGCAATCTGGGTGTTGGGGTGCATGATTTGTTAAAGGCTAGTATGCAGTTATAGCAAGCAAAATGTTACTGCTTATTGCTCAGAGACTTGAATACAAAAATACGGAAGTTTTGCTTCAGTTACAAAAGCCATTTATGAGCCCACATCAGGGCTACTGTGTAGAGTATTGATCTTATATAGGGAAGGATATTACTGCATTGGAAACAATTCAGAGAAGGTTTACAAGATTAAGATCTGGAGTGGGCAGGTTATTTTATGAGGAAAGGTTGGACAGAAGAGCGAGAGGGGACTTGATCAAAACATATACAATCCTGTGTGGGTCTTGACAAGGTGGAAGCAGAAAGAATATTTCCTCTAATACTGGGGGTCATTTGAAAATAAAGGGTTGCCCAATTGGTACAGGGATGGGGCAGATTTTTTCTTTCACAGAGGATCAACATCGCAAAGGTTGGTGGAAGCAGAGTCTTTGAATATATTTAAGACGTAGATTCTTGATAAGTAAAGTGGTGAGTGTTTACCACAGGTAGAAAGGATTGCGGAGTTGAGTTACAATAAGATCAGCTATAATGTTATTAAATGGTGGAGCTGGCTTGAGGGATCAAGTGACCCGCTCCTAATTTGTATCCTTGTATCACTGAAAGGTACAGATGAGGCCAATGTGAATTCCTACTCAAATAGTGAAAAATCCTGCCCACGTCCCAGAGGGAGACAAACTGATCCCCCTGAGCAACTTCATCACCAGAGTGGGAAAAGATGCAACTCTCTCTCAAGGTGTGATAGGCAAAATGGGAGGAACAAGTGGCAGAAACTTAATCCAATAGGATCTTACTCCTGCCAAAATGCATGGAGCACGGTCTTGTCGTAATCAACATCCAGTTTTGCAAAAAGTCAAGTACGTGACCTCATGCAACACCCCGGTCCAGGTATTGACACCTATTGGGTGTATCATCATTTGAACAAGAGATGCAAGGATGTCTACAGTACATTATTCACACCCTGATAAGTACTATTGGACTGATGAAAGCCTAATACACTGTGATATTTCTATCAGCCTTGCCGCAAAACAATAGTGACAACAGAAACATTGTAACAAGAGAATCAATGTTGTAGCTCTCAAGGACTCCCCAAAGATTGCTCTTGTTAGTCTCAACTACCCTGAAGTTCACATTAATTAGTACCTATGAAGAAACTCTTGGCTTCTCTAATTGAATTGATTTAATGAGAATGACCAAGAGATCCTGGGGTTAATTAAGTGTAAACATAATGTATTCCTACATTGGAAGCTCCACTGTGTATCGAGGGAAAAGAAATAGTTCTACATGCACGTGAAACAGCAGAAGACTCATGACCTGAACAGATTGTGGTTGGAAAGAACATGAGGCCCCATATCTTGCTGATGGAGATGGTATGTGTGGATCCTGGGCTGTTGTGGTGTTCTTTTGGCTGCCTACCATCCTCTTGAAACACCAGTTTATTTAAAACTTTGTTCCCCAAGTCTCTTCCTCCTCTTGCCCTTGATCATCTATGTTGACTGTCTCCTAGTACTGCAACATAATCATGTAAAAATGATTTCTTTCTCGGGGACAAATAAATATAAAATAAAGTCACACGTATACCCCAAACTATTCAGAAGTCAAACTATTTTTACCACTATCACAAGGAAGCAAAAATAAAACTAAACTGGAGGAGAAAAACAATGTCTGCAAGCTCACTGTTAATGTATTTAATGTTCTCCAACGGCTCTGCACAAACAGTCCTGCTCCTTGCTCCTAGCTTTTATGGGACACCGCAATAAAGTGTGTATATTTGCAAGTAGGATGGAGCAGTGCAAACCTATGATTTCCTCACCATTGGCCCCGCAGACAATCCATTAATGGGTCAAGGTCACTACCCCTATTATGGTTTGTAGTTTTCTTGTCCATCCAGGCCCAGCATACTCTCTGAAAGTCAATACCAATATCATTTTATAGTAAATATTGTGCTGTGGATTAATGGCTATAGGAGCATAAATTTCCATCTTCATCTTCATTATTAAAGTACCCAGTCATTCTTGGAAAGTCAGATCCTCATTGCCAATTAAGAATCATGATGTCCCTTTAATTCAAGGATTACCTCAATCTTCAGAATAGAAGGCAAGATGGGTTTTCTGCATGTCTTACACACCTAAAATTTTGTAGACTCAGAATTTTTCTTCTTCAAAGGAAATATTGTAGATTTTGTAGGAGGTATTGGATCATCTTGGTGAGGTAATCCTGCCACTTTGAACTGACTGCAATTTAATTACAGTTGTTGAACTCAAAAGGAATATAGCACCTTTTCAAATGATACAGAAGAGAATAACCAAAAGGATTAATATATTAAAAGGACTAGATAATGAAGAGTAGTTATGTTAATTGAGCTTGGCTTCACTGGATGTCAGGAGGATTCTTGATGAACCTAATAATGTTGGCCATAACATTATTTTACCAGGACGAGAACTGTAACATTGGAGATGCAACCAGCACTTGAATGAGCTATGTATTTTCAAAACTAATCAAAACAGGATTTTTTTGTGAATGTGCTGTCAACTTATGCTATTGACTCCCTAGGGAAATTTTAAAAGAAAATAGTAATAATTCATTTAAATAAAAAGTAGTTTTCTTTCAAAAAATAACAATTGGCATACATTATATGAATAATTCAAAACATGACATATGGTGAGTACAGAATGTTTGGGAAGAACAGGCAACTTCTTCCTATGGTTCACAAAGCTGTCAATCACAGATTATCCTTATATCATATATCTAGAACTGTTGTATTTCTGATGAAAGATTCTCAACTTAAAATGTTAATTGTATTTTTTTTCTGTACATATGCTACCGAACCTGGTAAGTATTTCCACCATGTTCTGTTGTAAATTGCCTGATTGTGATTGATTATTACACTTAGTTACCTATTTCATTTTTGTTCCATGCAGCTACCAGGATGCAGGAAAGTGAACTAGAGAAACATTCAACTTTTTCCATTGAGCACTTCCTACATTGTATGGAAATACACACAAGTAAATTGACACTTCCTGCTTGAAAACATAACTGGTATTCAGGGGATCAGTCAAGTTACACATAGTCCTTGGTCATCATTGCTGGTGTTTATTTGAAAACCTATTGTACCAAACATCAATTTTACAAATTTGTGTTGCAGTGGCAGTTTCTGATATTAATGTTAGGATCAAACAACTTCATTGGGAGTATTATATTAGAAAAATACCAATAAGTTAAAACATTTAAGGGTAAAATTTTACATGTTAGCAGGTCAGGCAGCATATATAGAGAGAAAAAAAGATTCAATCCTGATGAAGCAAATGCCTTGCTATAATTTCTTTGATCCTACATCGAGTATTTAGTTGTACAGGTCAATGCATCCAACATACTGCCTGTATAATTTTCTGTCCATTTTATGGCTGCCACTCCATGCAATGGGAGCATTGATGGTAAAATTCACAAACTAAATTCGGCAGTAACACCACCTGGAAGTTGTGCAGCAGACTCACTGTAATTACACTGAATGACCATTAAATGCCACTAGATGGTGCAGCTGTAGTAACTTTTCATATCCTGCCAGAATCAAAGCAAGCAAAGCTATTGAGGAAAATTATTTAGAAACCTTGCCTGTAAGGTAACCTTGGCATCTTAATGTCCCGGAGTTCCGTTGTTTCAGACGTGATAGAGGGGGAGGGATGAAAGGGGGAGGAGTGGCATTACTAGTCAAGGAAAGTAGCACAGCTGTGCGGAGACAGGACAGCCCGGAGGGCTCGTCTACAGAGGCCATATGGGTGGAGCTGAGAAACAGGAAAGGTGTGGCCACACTAATAGGGTTGTATTATAGACTGCCCAATAGTCAGAGAGAATTGGAGGAACAAATCTGTCGTGAGATAGCAGACAGATGTAAGAAACAGAAAGTCGTGATAGTAGGGGATTTTAACTTTCCACATATTGACTGGGACTCCCACACTGTGAAAGGGCTGGATGGCTTGGAATTTGTCAAATGTGTTCAGGAAAGTTTTCTAAATCACTATATAGAGGTACCAACGAGAGAGAATGCAATACTTGATCTTCTATTAGGGAACCAGACAGGTCAGGTGATAGAAGTATGTGTAGGGGAGCATTTTGGGTCCAGTGACCATAATGTCATTAGTTTCAAGTTACTTATGAATAAGGACAGGTCTGGTCCTCAAGTTGAGGTTCTAAATTGGAGAAAGGCCAATTTTGTGGAAATGAGAACCGATCTAGGAAGAGTGGATTGGGATGAGTTGTTTTCTGGCAAGGATGTGTTCAGTAAGTGGAAGGCCTTCAAAGGCGAAGTTTTGAGAGTACAGAGTTTGCATGTTCCTGCCAGGATTAAAGGCAAAGTTAACAAGCATAGGGAACCTTGGTTTTCAAGGGATATTGGCAATCTGCTTAAGAAAACGAGAGAGGTGTATAGCAGGTATAGGCAACTAGGAACAAATGAGGTACTTGAAGAGTATAGAAAAAGTAAGAAAATACTAAAAAAGGAAATCAGGAAGGCAAAAAGAAGACATGAGGTTGCTTTGGCAGATAACGTGAAGGTAAAGCCGAAGGGTTTCTACAAGTATATGAAGAATAAAAGGATAGTAAGGGACAAAATTGGTCCCCTAGAAGATCAGAGTGGTCGTCTATGTGTGGAGCCTCAGAAGATGGGGGAGATCTTAAACAATTTTTTTGCATCAGCATTTACGCAGGAAACGGGCATAGTGGATATGGAAGGAAGGGAAACAGGCAATAGAGTCATGGAACATATAGAGATTAAAAAGAAGGAGGTGCTTGCTGCCTTACAGCGAATAAAGGTAGATAAATCCCCTGGGCCAGATAAGATATTTCCTCGTACATTGAGGGACACTAGTGTAGAAATTGCAGGGGCCCTGGCAGATATGTTTAAAATGTCCTTAGCCACGGGTGTGGTGCCGGAGGACTGGAGGGTAGCTCGTTGTTCCGTTGTTTGAAAAAGGATCTAAAAGTAAGCCAGGTAATTACAGGCCGGTGAGCCTGACATCAGTAGTGGGTAAATTATTGGAAAGTGTTCTGAGAGATCGGATATACAAGTATTTGGACAACCAAGGGCTGATTAAGGATAGTCAGCATGGCTTTGTGCATGGTAGATCGTGTTTTCGAGGAGGTTACCAAGAAAGTAGATGAAGGAAAGGCTGTGGATGTTGTCTACATGGACTTTAGTAAGGCCTTTGACAAGGTCCCACATGGGAGGTTTGTTCAGAAGGTTCAGACACTAGGTTGTAAACTGGATTTGAAATTGGCTGTGTGGGAGAAGACAGAGAGTGGTAGTGGATGATTGTTTCTCAGACTGAAGGCCTGTGACTAGTGGTATGCCTCAGGGATCTGTGCTGGGGCTATTGTTGTTTGTTGTCTATATCAATGATCTAGGTGATAATGTAGTAAATTGGATCAGCAAGTTTGCTGATGACGCTAAGATTGGAGGCGTTGTGGACAGCAAGGAAGGCTTTCAAAGCTTGCAAAGCGATCTGAACCAAATGGAAGAATGGGCCAGAAAATGGCAGATGGAATTTAATGCAGACAAGTGTTAGGTGTTGCATTTTGGAAGGACAAATCAAGGTAGGACATACACAGTAAATGGTAGGGCACTGAGGAGTGCGGAGGAACAAAGGGATCTGGGAGTTAAGATACATAATTCCCTGAAAGTGGCATCGCAGGTAGACAAGGTTGTAAAAAAGGCTTTTGGCATCCTGGCATTCATAAATCAAAGTATTGAGTATAGGAGTTGGGATGTTATGGTGAGGTTGTATAAGACATTGGTGAGGCCAAATGTGGAGTATTGCGTGCAGTTCTGGTCACCTAACTATAGGAAAGATATCAGTAAGATTGAAAGAGTGCAGAGGAGATTTACTAGAATGTTGCCGGGTCTTCAGGAGTTGAGTTACAGGGAAAGATTGAACAGGTTAGGACTTTATTCTTTGGAGCGCAGAAGAATGAGGAGAGATTTGATAGAGGTTTACAAAATTATGAGGGGTATAGACAGAGTTAATGAGAATAGGCTCTTTCCACCTAGATTAGGAGAGATAAGTACAAGAGGACATGGCTTTAGGGTGAAAGGGGAAAGGTTTAGGGGGAACATTAGGGGGAACTTCTTCACTCAAAGAGTGGTGGGAGTATGGAACGGGCTGCCATCTGATGTAGTAAGTGCGGGCTCATTCTTGAGTTTTAAGAATAAATTGGATAAATACATGGACGGGAGAGGTCTGGAGGATTATGGACTGGGTGCAGGTAAATGGGACTAGTAGAATAACATTTCGGCACAGACCAGAAGGGCCGAATGGCCTGTTTTTCTGTGCTGTAGTGTTCTATGGTTCTATGGTTCTAAGCAGTTAGTTTCGATCTATCCCCGGCTGACAGAAAAATCTCAGAAAAGAAATCAAGGCCAAACATTTTTTAAGATGTACTTAATGTCTATTGGCTAGTTATTACTTAGAGACAACAAGAATTTATAGCAAAGACTTTATGCTGGAAATAAGACATTTCATTTAAGCAAGTATACTGCACAATATAGTAGTTCAGTTAGCAACAATAATGATAATAAAACAATAAAAGATTTACAGGAATACTTTGGGAATTTCCAGGAATGAGCTGCTTAAATCAACAAATTTACATGATTATGCTGACAGTACTGTCATTGCCAAAATAAGTCCTAGCAAAATTAGACTATCGTGTATAATAGCCTTAAATATGTACATTTATATGATGTACATATGAAACAATAAAGTGTGCAATATCCTTAATATGAGTTCAGGCAACATGATGAAATAATTCAGTAGATCCTAACCCACCTCTGTTTTGATGCTAATCAATTCATTTTTATTCTAAATTATTCAACTGTATTGAATATTAAATTTTGGCCTATTTATTAATTCTAGAAAAACTCTGATTAAACTTTAAAAAAACTTGGTTTATTATGTCAGGGTAATTAATTTCTTCTCTATATTATCTGTTTCTTATCAGTGAGAGCAATTTTCATGCCATACTGGTTAGGATTTAGATGAAGTGAAACTTTTGTTTGAATGCCCCTTTTATTGAAGTTCTATTTTTGGAGTTTGAGAAATGGGTCCTCTATAATTGTTAAGGATTGTGTTAATTTAACTGACACTTTGAAAATAGTTGTCATTTGTTCTGCACCCTTGCTTGTAACCGAGGCAACAATTTTCTTGACAGTTTCCACCCTTCATTGTGGATTGTGTTCTTGTAAAATGCTTCTTTGCTTCTAACATGGCTCTAGTATATTTAGCCTGATGACCTGATCTGCAAATCAATAATCTCATCCCATCCAAAGCGGACTAAGACATACTTGGATGGGATGTCGCCTGAAAATATCAGCTGGAGTAGGCTTTAGCTGTAGGGGAGATGCATGCCATCAAATCACTCTCCATGAGAATCAACTTTGGTGCAAAGCTTGCTACAGCATCTAAGGGGTCCAAACAGTCATACTGGCCTTAGGATTGACTTTAATACAATTTTATGATTCCTGATGATGTGCAATTATTCACTAATAGATATTATCCTACAGTAAGTTAATTTGTAACTTCTCTTCATATTCAGGCATTTATTAGCAGTTTCAGTCTGCCTCCAACTATAAACAAATATCAAATAATTCAACTTGTAATCCCAATTCAATTTTGTGAAAAATATGGTTACACAGACCAGTTAGAGATGGGAACAAGTTGCTCACCTACAAACATGAAATCTAAAGCTAATGCACAGGAAAAATGAAATCTCACTCGATCTCATTTTCTAAAATGCAGTAATGTTAAAGCCTATTCTTCATCACAACATAGGATTGTTTTCCCTAATCTTGCATAATTAATGCCAACTTGCATTTAATCATATTATTACCTATTAAACAGTGTCTGAACACCAAATTAAGTTATTTTAAAAGAGAAGAACCTGCTTCAAATTACCCGTCCTGCTCCTACCTGCAATTCCCAATTGCCTACAATACAGAGTAGGTAGATTTTCACCTTCACTACTTGGAAGGGAGTGGGGGTGGTGGAGGGGCAATGCAGTTAAATGATAAAGCAAATAGCTGACCACATAAAAACTCTACTAATTTTATTTCCATTAATTCATATGAAAATTATTTTTGTGTGAAGGATCACTGCTGTCCCCGGAGAGAAGATAAATATTGCCATCAATGGTTTGTGTCAACCAGTTGTTAATTTTTAATAAATTGAATTTCAGTAATAATTCTATGATGTTACCATTGTTTATCTCTAATATGGAATGCATTGGGCATCACTGTCTATGAACTCACTATTGGTGATGAAACATAGGAACACATGTAGGTCATTCATCTCTTCTATCTTCTCTACTATTCCTTCTTGGCAGTCCCATGGCGATGACATATTTCTACTCAAGTTCTGAGACATTGAAGGTTATTGACAAAGGCATGTTGTACCCACAGACTCTGCCACATGTGAAGCAGGTTATGAATGAAGAAGTAGGTTTATGGGTAATGTGAGAGGTGGTGTAGGCCTACCGCCATTTTCACTGGATTTCCAAAGGCTCTGGTCAAAGAAGCTTGAAGTTCTTAGTGCCTTCTGCTATCAGTAAGGTAATGACAAATCTGTGTCTTAACCTCATCCATTTGCCTCCATTTTATTTCCCTTTATACTCTAGTCCAGGAAAAATCTCTCAATTCTATAACATTTTTGAAGAAGAAAATTACATGCTTGAACCATTTACATATAAAGTTAGGTTTTCCATGTTTTCTTACTACATAACAGGAAACCATTGAGAGCATTTCAGCTCACAGAACAATTCCATTCCCTCACTATTTTTTCTTGTACCCTATTTTCCCCACACTCACGACACTAGGGACAATTTTATGTTGACCAATTAATCCACCAACTCTCAGGACTTTGTCATATGGGAACACAGGAAGAACATGTGAACTCCTTGCAGACAGTGCTGGAGGGCAGGATTGAATCCAATTTGCAGGAGCTGGGGAGTGTTGTAGAACAAAGAGACCTAGGGATACAAGTACATGGTTTCTAGAAAGTGGCATCACAGGTAGACAAATTGGTGAAGAAGGCATATGGCAGGTATATGCCCTTCATCGGACAGGGCATTGAGTCATGTTACAGCTGTACAAGATGTTGGTGAGACTGCACCTGCAATACTGTGTGCAGTTCTAGTCGCCATAATACAGGAAACATGTGATTAAGCTAGAGGTGCAGAAAAAATTCAAAAGAATGTTGCTGGGACTGTAGGGCTTGAATTATGTGGAGAGACTGGATAAGCTGGGACTGTTTTCCTTGGAGCGAAGGAGGATGAGGGGTGACCTTAAGGAGGTTTATACAATCATGAGAGGCAATAGATAAGATGGATTGTCACAGTCTTTTTCCCAGGGGAGGGGAGTCTAAAACTAGAGGGCATAGGTTTAAGGTGAGAGGAAGAAGATTTAAAGGGGACCTGAAAGGCAAGTTTTTCACACAGAGTTTGGTGAGTACAGAGAAAGTGGTGTGTACAATTAAGTGTTTAAAAGATATTTGGATAGATACATGGATAAGAAAGGCTTAGAGGGATATGTTCCAAATGTTGGCAAATAGAACTAGCTCAGAAAGGCACTTTGGCTGGTATGGATGAGTTGGGCTGAAGGGCCTTTTCCATGCTATATAACTTTCTATGAATTGCTATGTTACATTCTATTCCTGTAGTTTGCCTGATTGTGCAAAAATACCTGGCCCCAGGAATGCAAGCAGAGTTCTTTCACAGGGGCAAGATACAGAAAATCAACCTGCTTGTGTAGGCACCTCTTCTTGCAAATTGTTTGACAGAAGGAATATTTGTTAAAAACAAAAGAAAGGTGAAGAGATGATCTCATGGATGGGCATTTGGGGTAAATGAGGCTCAGTGGAAGTCCATCTTATTGGGATTCTTGGATCATAGGATGTTGAATGAAATTTAATCATATGTATAAATTCATGAGTGGCCTAGATTGAGCAAAGAGGATGGACCCATTTTCCTTAGCAGTGGTGAATATAAAGGAACAGAGAATTAAATTCATTTGTGCAAGGGTAAAAGAGGATTAAAAAATCACCTTAAGATTGGTAGGGGAGCTCACTGCCTGAATGGTAGAAATCATCATATTCCCTTGAAGTGCCAAAGCCTGCAGAAGTGGGATTAGCCCTAATAATTCATTCTTGGTTGTCATGTATATTATGAGCCATACGGTTTCCTTCCATCCCCTAAATTTCTTGACAATATGATCCAACATGGAAACATTTTGTACGTTTGAGTACAATAATCTCATGTGCCCATGGCTAGTCTTTTCACTCTTTTTCTTATTATTTGCATTATTAATAGCAACAGCTACATTTATTTGGAGTATCCAATTTTTGTTGAATGTCCCCTTTGCTAATAAATCACCCTGCAAATTCTGAAGTTCCACTTGATACCACTATATTTCATTGCAGACACAGGCAAACACGCTAGCAGAAATCTCATAACTTTCTAATAACCATTGAAACTGAAGTTAGATTCCAGTATCAGCAGTCTCTTGTGTCTACAGTAAATATTGATCAGGTTGTAAGAAAATGTGACAAAATAACTATTTTTTTACCCCCTAGAGCAGTGTTCTTAAATTGTCACAGGAATTAGACAGAACATTGCTATATATTGTCAAAAACAATTTCAAGAGTTAACAGCACTCTATTAATACTCAAACAAGTTTAAAATTTTGCAACAAAACTCCATGTATGTGTCAATAGCTCAAGAATTTATAAAATTAATTGTAAACATTAAGGCTTTTTTTTCATATCCTTGCTTGTCTCTGGCTTTTATATCTTGGACTTCAGTGAGCAATCTTTCTTGGTCATTGGCCAGGCCTCAAGAATAGAATGTCATGTTGTCAGTGAAGTCAATCTATTACAAACCAGCCTGCAACACTTAAATCAGTCTTCAGACTTTCCAAGGAAAAAAGACATCATTTCTTCCCAGTCATGGTCTTTCAGACCGAGAAGAATGAATACTGATAACAGCCTTACTGAATAATAAATCACAAATACCAATCTGAGTTCAATTGTTTATCTATTTTTTAAAAAAATTATTATAATCTGTGATACCAATTATCATTTACCTTTTAAAAAACACCCTACAGTAAATAGAGTAAGGCAAATACAAGATTAATGTAAAATGGAAAAAAAAAAACATGTTGCTATAAATTTTAATTTATAGATAGATGTGTTCTGGAAGACTGGTCAGTGCAATATCTGCCTTGAAAAATGAAGTCAGAACCAACACAGTTGATCACCATAACTCATATAGTAAGGAGTTCTTTTGAAAGTTTAATGAGAAATGCAACCATTGGGTATTTAGGTGAAGGGAAAAAGAACTCCTGACATCATGGACTTTTGAACAGAAGGGGGAGTTTGTCAAATCTAATAGAGTTACTTGAGGAAGTGACAAAGTTGGGGTAAGGCTTTTGGCACAGCAGATTCTTGGAGCAAGGCAAAGGGAGGATAGACAATTTGGATTTAAAGCTGATGAAGTGGGAAGAAATAGAGAGTAGGAGGTAAGGGCATTTTCTTAGAGTGATAGTTTAATGCTGAAAATGGAATTGTTCTTGGATTGCTTTTGAGAACTGTTTACATCAGTGAATTGAATAAAGGACTGGATAAAGAGATGCAAATATCCATAGATGATACCAAAATAGTAAACATCATAAATATCAAAGAAAATTGTAAGGGAAGAGTATTGCATTGTTGAAATGAGTAAAGTTAGGGAATTTGGAATTCAAAATGAGTAAATGAGAAATGGTACATTTTAGTAACAATAATATTGTGAATGGAGCAGGCTGGTGATGTAGAAGAGCAGAGGAGCCTGGGATTCAAATTATGGAAACTATGATGAAATGGGTCAAAAATAGAATTAAAAGTCTTCAAATGTGACGTGAAACATTCTTGTTAAAGGAAATAAAGTTATAATTATGCTGGGTGCTGTTGAAGAGCAGAAATTATTGGGATTTCAGGATCATGATATTAATATGTGATGTATTGATCAAAGGGACAAATAATTTATTTTACCTGAGGTATTGTGAGTGTTGGATTATATCACTTTCCTCCTTTACAATAGGAACTAAACTTCAAAAAAAGTGATTCATGGTTGTAATATGCTTTGGGACATCCATCGATTGATTAAAGTTCATTTGACTAAAAGAAATGTGGAAACGTAATAGGGGCATGGGATTCAAGCTACTTCTCACATGGAGGATAAATACCTAGATGATTAATAGGCCTTAGGGAACTCATTCACAGCATGTGGGGATTAGCAGCATTGCCTAAATTGCCCATGAAGCGAGGAAGCAGCTGAGAATCAACACTTTGGTAGGCCTGGAGTCCTAAATAGTCCAGGATGGGCTGTTTCCTTCCCTGAAGGACATAACTAAACCAAATGGGTTATTATTGTACAGTAGTTTGATAGTTACCATTAATAAGAATATTTTGTTGAATTCCTGATTTATTTAATTACTTGAACTTAACTTCCTCAGCTTGAGTATGAATTCCACTATTGTAGCTGGGGTTGTAATTCTTTAATGGATTATTGGTGCAGAAGTCTGGCTGCTTGTTCAGTAATTTAACCACTATGCTACCAGCAAAACTTACAGTTCAACTGTTAAGACACCATGTGTTTCTGTGTGCGAATTTGATAACAATACAATCACAGCATCTCTAAATGGAACCTTGTTTCTTAAAGAATTACAACACTGACTGTGTGGAGAAAGGTAACTGTTATGTGTTAGGTAAGTATTATACTTATTTTACTTGTTTTGAACTAAATGCATTTATTTTTATTCCTTTAAATGTTCTATTTTTCAACTATTTATATCAATGTCAATAGCTTTTAAATGCACAATAGATTTTAAATATCTCTATCATATGTACTGTATTTAAAAGCTACTTTAAAAATCTGTTTACAGCCTTGACAGTCAATGAGCTGCCAAATGCTGTCAGTGAGTTGTAGCCAGGATTAGCAAAAGTCTCAGATCCACAGCAGGGGGACTCGGATGAGACCTTCACTTGACCAAGCTATGGAAAGTAGGTGATAGATGCACACACTGAAATTGCAATGCACTTCCTCTGTAGCTGTGACACTTTACTCTGTATTCTGTTATTGTTTTTACCCTGTACTATCTCAACGCACTGTGTAATAAATTGATCTGTATGAATGGTAATGCAAGACAAGTTTTTCACTGTACCTCGGTGCAAGTGACAATAACATACCAATACCAATACCAAATTGATGACACATTGGGAAGTCAGCCAGAAAGGCTGGTTGCAGTGAGAAGGAACCTGGAAATGCCTGACACCAACATTGCATAGGGATGTACACAGAACTTGGAATCCATCCTTTCTAACATGGAAACTAGGAAGGTTTATATCAACTCATGGTGACTCCTCTTTGTTTCTCTCTGGTGAAAGGAAATGCATTGAAGTCATCTCTCTTCACACAAAGAGGTTCAGTGGCCTTGCAAAAACACATTACAAACTGTGAGGTCTTTCCACTTATTCCAACAACAGCCAGGAAGGAACAAAGCACATTCAAATTCACAGCCACCACAGCCATTTCCACAACCACTGGCACAGGGAGACTTGCACAGCTCTCAAGTTGGAGTTGTGTGCAGCAGATTCCAGTGACAACCTCCTTGAAGTCTCCCACAGTTTCCAGCTGAGGTTTGGGCTGGGGAATTGTTCCCTGGAGACCCTGGGTGAATGTAGCATTTTGCTGCAAATGTCTCTCTTTGTCCTTCTTCTAGCAACTTGTCCTGCCCTATGTGGTTTCTGCTCATTATTCCTGTCATATTCCATTCCTAGAGGTAGGACTGCTAGCCCATCCTTGTCTGGAAAACAGTCTTGCATTGAAGCTTTGGCCAGCAAAAAGTGTTTCTGTTCCTGCCACACCATTCCCTACAAACCTTTGAAACTTGCAACAATTCCACAGAGCACTATTATCTGGTGTAGACTTGTACCTTAGGAGGAAGCAATTACAGCATGGAGGGGTTGGGCCTAGAGGCCTGCTTCTTGCTGTATGTACTATATAATGAACTCCTGTGTAACAAGAAATGAACCAGTATCCTGACCTGTGAGTAATTAAAAATCCTTTAAGTAGGTGTTCCTTGCAGCTTTTCCTCATGTTCAGCTGTGCAAAGTTAATTGAGATTATTAGCTGGAGTTGGAGCTCCAGGAAGACAGCACTTATGTCAAATCAATATGACTCTATGATCAGTCTAACCTCCACTTATCTAGTGGGCATTAATTGTTACATGCTATCCCCTTTACCAGTAGAGTGCCCTTCAAATATTGCATCAGAAGGCATCATTTTGAAGCCCTAAGGGGCATTATAGCACCGAGAAAATGATTGCTACTGAGCCCAATTTTGCCACCTCAGGCCCTCAAATTCTGGTGTCTCTTCCCCGATAATAAAATGCAATGAACTGGAACACCTACTCATAAATTGCAAGATTCAGATGATGTCCATCTTTGGGGCTGTAGCCTCAGTGGTTACACCAGAGATGCCCAACTTCTAAATTGGCCAGGAAAATTGGAATCTGGTGACTAAATCTGCTGGGTTCTGGCCACAGTGAAGGATCCAGAGAACTAGTCCATGGCTCGTGTTTAATGGCCTTGAGGACTCAGTCAGGGGGAAAAGCGTGGTCTTGTTGTGGGGCCTGAATGAGTGCCATGCTTTTCCCAGTCCACAAGAAATTTCAGAAAAGATTTCAAGAAGTAATTTTAGTGAGCATCTTCTGGCCCTGGTTTCTGTACAAGTGAGGTCTAACCTCTCAGGAATCCACACTGCATCTCAAACAGGACCTTGGTAAAAATATTATATAAATATATAAAAACAATATCACTAAGTCCTGATAACAATATTGGTTATTTAGAAATGATCCTGTTGTTTTGGGTAGATATCCTCGCCAATAATAATTAGGGTTAAAAATTCTCCCAAATGTTGACCTTTTTATTTGAAAATGAATCAATTTCTTTCATAACTCTGACAGATCAAGACCAGGCTGGAACATGTTATCATTATTTGCATTTCCAAGAATGGAACAACTTGTTCTTAAGATAATTGTTTTTCTTTACCTTGAACCATGAGTTACTGGTGGGAAATATGCAGTAGGTTAAGCACACTAAAATTAAAACACTCATTCAATGGCTATTAGGTTTTCACTGATTCTAAAAAAAAGTCTTCAGCTTAAGCTTGATGGAGCATAGTAAATACTGAGCCACTGGAAAGCTTTCCTATAGAAAGAAAACAAATTTTTCTTTGTCTTCAGTATATTTTTAGCATTGTAGAAACATTTGTATATGCTAATAGATTATTTCTGGCAAATTTTTTTGATACATAGATACACATGTACAAAATTTCACTGCCCTAATTGTACAGACTTTTCTTTGAGTGAATTGCACATAATTGTAAATAATCTGCCATCGAAGATTGGATTTGCTCAAACAAAAATATCTAATTTATTCCATCTGCAAAAGACAAATAGGAGCACACCTCTCTCTGCAATTAGCTCCCTAACCTTTCAGCCCAGGTATAGGAGCCAGCTGATTGCTTAGCCTCCTACACTGGCAAGTAATATTAAAATGAAGACCAAACTTGAAAATGATAAGCATCTTTGACAAGTGCTATGGCATCTCTGCTGGGTTCATGCTGACTTTGGTTGAAAACTATTCTGCATTTTAAAATTGACAGTAATCCAATCCAGAAATCCCCAGAAAGTTTGTTGAAGTAAGATTCTGCTGAAGCACATTAAGATTGAAAATGATGCATGTTACACAAGAACTGACTCTGAGCAACCATATTTTGTGATGGTGAGGGCAGTTTTAACTTGTGTGATGAGTTCTCTAATGATTGCATTTTTGTGCTGTGACACAATTTTGTCAGTAAGAATAAGCATAGAACTTTTGACACACACGCTATGAAGACAACTACATTGAAGGTTTGGGATCTTCAGCAGCAGATGTACTAGAATTGGGTGTAAGCTATAATTATGTTAGCACATGTAATTACTGCAACCAACTCAAAGTCTTTATGAAGTATGCTCTATTGGCAATGTGGACTAATGCTAGAATAGGTTTTCAATTCTTAACTTTTCAATATATGTCATTCTCTCAGCATTCTTTTCAAATGCCTAAAGGAAATGATCATTACCCCAAATTGAGTGCTCTCTATACTCATAAATTGATATTGTTCATCTGAAATTTATTTACACAACTTGAATTTGACTCCATTTGGACCGTTGTTGATTGAGATGTGCATATTTCTTTCAAAATAAAGTTATTGTACCTTATTAAAGAGGAACAAAAGAGTAAGTTGAGAGTTCTGTTGATACAACATTAGTATATATTATTACCAACAACTAAAACGGTACATAACTCGAACCGATGTCGACCTGAAGATTCAGTAATGGTGTTATATATCTCTCAGTCCACAGGACTGCATTTGATGTTGCCTTACTGAGGGGATGAAGAGAAAATCACTGTATTTGTGAGGTGCAGCGCACTTCCAACCACTTTATTCTAGAGGCAAGTAAGACCTCTGCATGGTCCTGATAATGCTTCCACTAAGCTTTATAAAGTCATAGCAATTTTGCAAATTATCATTAAAGAAGTACTTGCTAGCTTTTACCCATGATCTTCAAATTGTTTCTAAAAGTTAAGAGACATAGTGCAGTTAATGTCCTGAATCTGCATTAAGAATGTTTTTAAGTATTGAGAAGCAATTGATTCACTCCTGGCCAGTGGCCAAGTTGATTGCATTTGCTGGTAGATCATTTGCCAAAGTGTAACCCCGGCATTATAGAGGCAGTCAAGAGAAAATAGGGTCCAATTTCTGAAGGCTGGCAGAGGAGTACAAAATCAATTTCTTCTTCATCTGAATCTAAATTATTTTGTCTTGTAATGTTCGTTTAATTTGAGACTGGGCCAATCATTACTAGGATGGGTTCAATCCTTCTCTAAAACGCTATTTTTTGTGTGTGTGTGTGTGTGTGTGTGTGTGTGTGTGTGTGTGTGTGTGTGTGTGTGTGTGTGTGTGTGTGTGTGTGTGTGTGTGTGTGTGTGTGTGTGTGTGTGTGTGTGTGTGTGTGTGTGTGTGTGTGTGTTTGATATACATATAAAGAGTTTTGTCAACTGAAAGCCAAGAATCCTTCTGATCCCTGTGTTTTAAATTATTATGGTGTAGCAACTTGACATAAATATGACACCATCAATGTGCTTTCAGTTAATGTCTGTTGTGTGTAATCAGATACTGTTGATTCAGGTATGAATAAATAAATTCATGCTGGTTAGCACCCGACAATTTTGGTGTGCAAATATATACAATGATGTTTTTTTTGGAACATTATGTTGTACATCGATATAATAGTTTTACTTTGCTAAGTTAGATTTTGAAGGTTTGTTTTAGGAATCATTTCAGAGTAACAGTAAAGTTCACATCAATGCTTCCCCAATGCAATTGCAATTTATATCACTTTAGAAGCAATTTGTATAATTTTCACTTAATTAACTAATTACATAGTGAACGTTTGTAATTACGCTGTTATCACAGATGACCTGTCTGTACCCCTTTCCTGCAGGATTATGTATGTAAGCATCTAGAAGTCATGTTAAACATGATAAATGTGCTGTAGCTTTTCTAAAAATGAATGCAGACAGTCACTGCTGCACACTGCAACATTCTGCTATTGTGCATTTATATTATCCTGCCTCAAAAAAGATAATATTGTGTGAATGAAAAGGCAGCTGGAGTGCCATGGTAACCCTTTAATTTTTTTTCACTGTGTTCTCAAGTAGATAAAATGTCTTAATATTGAAGGACCTTGGGGTAATTTCTGACTGACTTTAAATTCTCTGCTTCAACCTATCACAGGTGTTTGCTTATTTTTGCCTGGTGACAGACTAACAAGAGATATCCCATTCAGATTGTAAATTAGGGAAGGGATGGTACGGGTTGGCTTTATAACTGATCTCCTTTAATGACGTGCCTGCACTCGGTATACGATCTGCAGTGACACTGCAATGGCTGAGGGGCGGCTGTTGGCGGCTTGGAATGAGCTCATTCTCCCAGGAGGGAGCAAGGCTCAGAGTGAATCACTGAGAAGCTGCAGCTCGTGTGTGAAATACATCCTCAGTCCCTCTTTGCTGGCCTGATTCTTCACTTGGGGGCTGTGCACATGGTAAGCAGATATCTTGTTTGATTCATTTCAAATTATGCACGGAGTGGTTTTTGATGAATCATTGATACTCCAGCATTTCCTTTTATTGGAGAGGCTGAGGGCCTGAATTAAATTCTAAAACATCCGGAGAGATCCACTCTGCTTGGATAATGCTGTCCTGCATGTGTGCCAAAATACCTTTAAATGAATTTGTGAAAAAAACCAGCTTGGGAGGATAATTGGTGATGCAGACAGCAAAAGGCGCCTCCTCAATGTTAGAACACTACCATATACAGCAGTCTGTGCATTGCACTTTGGAACATGCATTTTAAGGTTAGTGATTTTATTCTGTCTGAAGATGTTTCACCTTGCATGCTACAGGCTACATTATATATCTGATGTACTGTGTTGCTTGGTTGTATCAGGATAAAATAAGCTGCAGTGCCTTGAAGGAAAGCCAAAGAAGAATTAGGCCTATTTAATATTATTATCATAATAGAAAAAAACTGGAGCTATTTTAAAAAACATTTGATTTCTTAACAGATATTACATTTGACAGATGTTCTTCGGTTTTATCACTTAAACTGTCTCAGTATCTGTTAAATTTGCATGTTTATAATGACACAGCTGTCCAAGGGCTCTTGCTTAGTATCATTTAAAATCTGATTGACCAGGAAGGCTTTATTTCAACTCAGCTATAAATTTCATTTTATCTCACTAAAGTCAGTATCCTAATTGATGGAAAAGGCCTCGAGTCTGGTCACTGTTTAAAATGCAGACGGTAGCTTTTGATTGTGGGACATTTGTAATCTGGGAGATCACTCAAAACTGTCATGGTTCGTTGGAATATAGTCATCCATCTATTTTCAATTAAGATATTATTAGTGTTTTATTTCATAATTCTACTTTGAATGGATATTTATTGTTTGTATTTCATTTGAGACTTTGCATGGGTCTGGAGCAGTGATGTACTGCCTTTCACTCTTGTTTTTGGTTAATTCTGCAGGGATCATTTTTTAAATTTATTGACACCAACAAAAAAGCCTTTTATTTTATGACTGGACAGGTGCAATGAGCTGTGCATTAAAATGTGTTAGTGCGTGGTGTGGTAATTTTGTCTGTGTTGTGAAACCCAACTAGATGCTCTTTAAATGTTAACTTTAGTCAAAGAAGATGGTAGGTGCCTGGCTCAGGGATGAGACTGGGGGAGGGTGGATTGTGGAAGTTAAAGATTCTGTGGATAGTCTTGCAATCTAGCAGGCATTCATTCCACATAACAATGCTGTCAGATGATGAAGAATAGGATTACTGCACCACTACTATAATGCTCTTTTGTAAAAAGGCCTTCATAGAGATGTAATTGTGAGCCTTAAGTTATTATTAATGTTCATTGAAGGGCGGCAAACAAAACAAATCAAAGCTAGCATTTAGTAGGCAGTAGCCTAATTGCAGTTGACATATGACTGCTCAAAGTGCTGAATAAGAATTGATACCTAGCATGACTGGTATGCTATTAAAAATGCTGAATTCCAAAAAAGCTGAATAGTAGCACCCTAGCTGCCTGCACTGCCAGCACAACATGGCATCTAATCCACACTGCAGGCCTAGAAAAAAGCTAACAGGTCACAGAAAAGGCTATAGATCCTATTTGTTCCTTTCGCATTTTCCATGTTAATTCCCCAACTCCAGCCCCCTTCCCCTCCCAGCACATTTTAATTGTTTTATGTTTTTGTATCTATAGTAACGACACTGAAATTAATGTAATGAAATAATAAAAGGCAACAGGAATAAAGAGGGAAAAATTGCTGTAAATAGAACAATATCAAGTATAAGATCAGGAGAAGGAAGTATCATCCTGGGGCTGTCTGCACGTTGTTTTTTTTATGTGGTAACGTTTTAATTTAATAAGATCCCTTCCAACACTACAGGCAAAGAATTGCTCGATACCAATATGTCAACTGAATTATGCTGTCATACACTTTGCTTCCATGTTTTTGTGAAGTTATAAAATGAAATTACATTGAAATTCTTGAAATTTATATTAATAATATATAGACTTTTGAGTGTTACATGCTGATCAGTGACAAACGTAATGTTTGGAAGGCTGCTTTCTTTAACATATCTAAATGACCATATTTTGGAGATCATTACAAATTTTGTAGCTTCTGTGATGAAGATTGCACGGTGAAAATATATGTGACATAGATTCTGTGAAATTTTAAACTAAATTTCAAGAAAAAAATAAGTGTTGGTTTCGGCATTAGTTTCATCACTGTATGGGAGAACATGTACAGATTACGTTACTTACATTACTTATAGACTGTTTCTTTAACAATATTACAAAGTTTTTGGCAGGAGTTATCCACAATAACAATATGATATATTTGCAAAAAACTATAAAAATAAAACTTAAAATATTATATAAAATATGGATTAATAATGTGTCCCTATTTTAAATAACATTAATATTTATTGTTAGTCTATTCTACTGGTTCAATACAATTATTAATGTTTCTCCAAAACAGGCAATGGCAAAATGGATGTTCTGGGTATTTTTTGGCAGTAAGCCATGCATATACACATGTGCAAATGCACACACGTGTGCACACACCAGATAGGGTAATTCCAAGAAACTTACGTTTACTAAAAGCCAATGCTCACCATAATTAAAGAGTTTTTCATAGCTACAGTTTAATGTAAACAGAAATCCTTACTGCCAATATCATAATTTGCAAGTTAGAGAAAGATATGACAGTAATGGGGCATTTGAAAACTGAGTACCTGTCATGGTACAAGATGGATGAATGTCCTGACACTATTGACTGAATAATGGCAGTACATTCTGCCTACAAGAGTAGAATGTATTCCCAGGAGGATTGTTCTGGAGAACATTGGAAAGGTTTGAATGTGAGAACAATGATCATGAAATTACACTAAGGGAGTGGAGTTTGCCAAAATGAAAAGGACACCCAGAATAGGATGAGGCAGGCAAAATTCTGCATATTGTTTTGGTTGGATCTTGGGACTACTGAGGAGGATTTGGAAAAGCTAGTACAGTGACAAGCAGGCTCATGAAGATGGGCATCATCAGGCTGAGTTTTCTCTCAGAAGAGAGATGGAATCAACGACTGAAGTATGAAAGCTACGGGCAGAGCCAAACTTTTGCTTTGGATCTGCCATTGTTGAGCTGTAGTAAGTTTTAACTCATTCATTACTTAATATTAAAAAGACAACTGGACTGCAGAGAGACAACTGTTGAATCAAGATATGATTAAGGAAAAGGAAAGGGCCAAAGATGGAAGCATGGAGTACACCATGGGCAATTCTTTGGGAATGTAAGTTTTATGTAGGGGTATATGTTGTGGAAGCATAGAATGCAGGAAGGCAGATAAGAATGGAATGATGTGAGCAAATTGTCAGACCAGTGAATTATTGGCAAGAGCTTAGTCATAAAGTCATACAGCATGAAAGCTGGCCATTCTGCCCATAGTGTCTTCATTGACCAGTGGGCACCTATCTGTATTCATCCCATCTTCCAGCATTTGGCCCAGAGCCTCCTATGTCTAGGCGATTCCAACGCTCAGCTTGACACTTAAATGCTGTCACTGACTCTGCTTTCACCACTCCCTTGGTCAATATATTCTAAGTACTTTCCACTCTCTAGGTGAGAAGCTTCTCCTCAGATCCTCTCTAAATATCTTCCCCTTTATCCTAAATCTATGCCTTTTAGTCTTATCCATCTCATGATAAGTTTCCTGAAGTCTGCCCTATCTATACCCTCCATAATTTTATATACCTTAAACATGTCCCCTCCTAACCTCCAGGGGAAACCAAACCCAGCCTCTCCAGTCTCTCCTCATAACTGAAACGCTTCAGCCCAGGCAACATGGTGAATTTCCTCTGCATCCTCTTCAGCGTAATTGCATCTTTCCGATAATATCATGACCAGACTGCTTCTGGAGTGGGAAGCAGTGAACTTAATAGTATCATAAGCCACTGAAAGAATAAGGATAACAAAAATAAATAATGAACAATTCTATTTTGCTTAGTCAGAGCAAGTAGTGCAGTGATTAAGCCATTTCTAAAGGTGGAAGGTAACAGTACCTTTGTGGATGGATATTCAACAAAGTAAGTAGATATTCAGTCAAGGAGGTTGAGTTGTGCGAGTTGAACAGAGGGAGTCAAAGAAAAATTGAGTAAAGAAAAAGGAGCATAATGCGGTCCTATCTAGCATGGGAATGGTTTATGACATTTGTGTGAGTGACGTGAGGACAGAGAGAGTTCAGAAGGACCAGTTATCAACAGAGTAGGATTTGGGGTTTTCAGGTTATCCTCAAGTAATGAGAGAAGTTTGCCAGAGAGAGAGAGAGAGAGAGAAAACTTTGCGCGCGTGTGTGCGCGGGCAAGAGAGAGAGAGAGAGAGATACGACTATACTATAAAACACTGTGGTAGTTTTGGTATTTAAATGAGCAATACTCGGTTTGACATTAGTTATGGTACAGAAACACATCATTAAGTTGCTGTACGAAGAGTGAAGCTCAATTATTTATCAATATCACCTAAAAATAAGGAGATAAATCTTTACCTTGTCCACATTGGGAGTAAGAGGCAGAGTGGATCACCTTTACATTCTAAAATCATTGATTTCAACAGAATGAATTTCAACGGAATTGAGTGGGTGGAGAATTTACCCGGCATATTTTATAGCCTCAAGCCACTGTCATAAAGACTTCTTTTTCTGAGCCTACAAAGCAAATTAGCATTGCAATATTTTCATACCATCAGAAGTGTATTTACTTTGTTAAGTGCCAACTTTAACATTTTGTGACTGTTGTAAACTGAGCCAAGTCTATAAATTCAACAGGTTCTTAGAAGTAATATGAAGATCGAGGATGTGGAAAACAGTGGAATGGCATAATCAGCAAATTTTAGCAATTTGAAACTCCTGCCAAAATCTCTTCTTTTGACATGTTTCTGGGCCATAAATATGTTAACATTGCCATATGCTATTTTCCAGCAAGATTTAGGCTGATACTCAGAAAGTGATTGAGGTTCCTTTATACCCTACCATGTTCAATTACAGATGTACTCTTTCATTCACTTCTCTATAGTCACTTGCATTCATGAGACTACATGTTTTACATGGTATGTTATCACAATATGTCTGTTATTACCCAGACACATGGATGATTGCATCTCTGGCACTTGAGGCTCTAACATTTTTGGCTCTCCTTTTTATAGTTAAAGACCATCCATAACAACAGAGAAGCTTACCCTAGAGGAAGAATGTTAGGCTGGAGCAGTGTAACAGCATAGCAACTAGATATTACCATGTGCCTGAGAAACAGCATGACTGTTAAATGAGTTTTACGGCAGAGTAGTAAATGTTAAAATACTAAAACTGGTGAATTTTGATTAAATATTACAATTACCCAGAAATCATAATTGTTTTTCAAGAGCTTATTTCAAAGACTAAATGGGATTAATACTTGTAGGAGAGATCCTCCGTAGTAGTTGTTGAATGATAGTTAGAAATGGAGCAACATCATAGTCCGTTCTCTGCAATGTCTTACTTATCATCTATTTGATTTGGTATAAGTTTGTAATACAGGCCATCTACGGGTTAAGAATGCCCAATTTATGGACAACCCTACATGTGAACAAGCTCCCAATAATATCATTAAATTTAGAAGTCCCACGTACGTACATACGTTCATTGCTACAAATATTTCCTCTCTCTCTCCACTGTTAGTAATTGTTCTTTTTCGTCAGTCTTATGCGGTTTTGATGTCATCCATCACAATACTGTGAAGGTATGGTTACCATATCGAGTGATTTTTGAGTATTTTCCAACATGGATAAAATTGACTTATGGACAAAATTGACTTATGGACATCTTTAAATTGGAACCCATTCATTACTTAGGGACAGCCTGTGTTGGGCAGTTCTCTCTTGTAGAATATGGGCAAAGTACACCAATTTTGATTGCTGCACCTCAGAAACTCACAGTAATAGTCTTCTTAGATCATTGACTATATTCATGCAAAATGTTTAACTGGAACTATTCAAATGAATATCGTTTTATTTTCACTGGAAAACATTTTCATAATTTTGTCCTAACATATTGACATGGTATAAAAATATCCAGTTCATATCTGTGGATGTTAACAAGATATCCAGGCTCCCAATATGATAAGTATTTCTAAATGAAAGTTTGCCACTGGCCATATTGCAAAAGAAACAATGTTAATATCTAGAGCCCACATCTGAAATGGGCATTAGTCTGTTTGCAAGTGCAAATAAAGGGAACGCAAAAGGGGAAGCCTCGCATCAACATTGGTTTGCACTGACACAGCTTGCACCTGGCTATTTGTGCTCAGTAAAACCAGATTTTGGAATACCGAATTCTTTCTTTACATGAGAAGACTGAAGCAATACAAGTCCCTGCAAGGTTCAAATTCAATGATTGCAGGGCCAGATATAAAGAATCTTGCCCCAACTTCTTCTACCTCCCACCACTTCATCCTTCCTCCCCCACCACCATCACTTCCTTCCTTTCCTTCTATCGATGTGTTGTCTCAATCTCTTGGGTTAGAAATTGCTTTTCCAGCCACATACCTGAATTCTTTCTTAAATCCAATCCCTATTTGTGAAACCATTTCACTATTTTTGCTACATGACAGATGTTGGACCATATCAATTTGCTGTTGCATCTCCATGGCAGGCTTTTGCTCTGGAACCTGTACTTTTGGTTTCATTGGTGCATAGCAATAGCAAGTGGAAAAATAATTTAAAATTCAAATTAAATGTGGAAAAGTGAAATTTAATATACAAAGCTCTACTGTAAAACAATCTCAGAATTTTTTGAAATCTCATCATCAGAAATGTACTTTCTTAATGGGACATTGCTTATTCCACCTTCTGAATAAACAATGTTTCAGTATTTATGTGCTTTGATGGATATTTATTATTAATTATTGCAATTAGTGAAAGGAACCAGAGTAATTTAGTCTTTTGGTGTTTAATATATTAAAGGTCTATTTTAGGCAATGGATATATAATTTCCAGTGAGGTGTAAATAATTGTTGGACAAATGTTAATTAATTACATAACAATTTATTTTTTTCCAAATTGGTTATATAAAGAAAATCAAATCTAAACCATGATGAATAAGACCGAATAAATAAATTGTTTAAATTACTTGAAAGACTAGGATATCTCTTGTACTGAACAACTTTCAGGATTCAAATGCAATCATTTGGTCGCCACATGAGAGGAAGGATGTGATTTTGATGGAGACAGTGCAGAGGAGATTACCAGGATAATGCCTGAATTACAGACAGGACTTTAGTTATGGGGAGAGATTAGAAAGGCTGGCCTTGTTTTCTCTGAAGCACTGAGGGGAGACTGATAGAAGTTTATACGACTATGAGAGGCAGAGATAAGGCAGAGAGTCAAAATCTTTTCTCCCATTGCAGGGGTTTCAGAAATAAGAGGGTATAGTTTTAAAGTGAGAGTTAGAAGATTTAAAGGAGTAAGTGTTTTAAGACTGGTTGACATCTGGAATGTGCTGCCAGAGAATCAGAATCAGGTTTATTATCACTGACATATGTTGTGAAATTTGTTGTTTTGCGACAGTACAGTGCAAGACATAAAAATTACTGTAAGTTACAAAATAAGTAAATAGTGCAAAAAAGGAATAATGAGGTAGTGTTCATGGACCATTCAGAAATCTGATGGCAGAGGGGACGAATCTGTTCCTGAAACATTAAGTGTGGATCTTTGGGCTCCTGTACCTCCTCCCCGGAGGTAGTAACGTAAAGAGGGTATGTCCTGAATGTTGAGAGTCCTTAATGATGGATGCTTCCTTCTTGAGGCATCACCTCTTGAAGATGTCCTCAATGGCAGGGAGGGTTGTGCCCATGATGGAGCTGGCTGAGTCTACAATTCTCTGCAGCCTCTTTCGATCCTGCTCATTGGAGCCTCCATACCAGGCGGTGATGCAACCAGTCAGAATGCTCTCCACCGTACATCTGTAGAAATTTGCAAGAGTCTTTGGTGACATACCAAATCTCCTTAAACTCCTAATGAAGTAAAGACTCTGGTGTGCCTTCTTCATGATTGCATTAATCTGTTGGGCCCAAGCTAGATCTTCTGAGATGTTGACACCCAGGAACTTAAAGCTGCTCATCCTTTCCACCACTAACCCCTCAATGAAGACTGGTGTGTGTTCTCCCCTTCCTGAAGACCACAATCAATTCCTTGGTCTTGCTGATGTTGAGTGCGAGGTTGTTGTTGTGACAACACTCAACCAACCGATCTATCTCACTCCTGTACACCTCCTCATTGCCATCTGAGATACTGCCAATAACAGTGGTGTCATCGGTGAACTTATAGATGGAGCAGTGGGCCAAGCATGCATCCTTGAGGTGTGCCTGTGTTAATTGTCAGCAAGGAGGTGATGTTACTATCAATCCCCACTGACTGTGGTGTCCCGATAAGGAAGCTGAGGATCCAGTTGCAGAGGGAGGTACAGAGGCCCAGGCTTTGAAGCTTGTTGGTTAGTACTGAGCGGATGATGGTGCTGATCGCTGAGTTGTAATCGATAAACAGCAGCCTGACGTATGTTTTGCTGTTGTCTAGGTGCTCCAAAGCTGAGAGGAGAGCCAGTGAGATTGTGTCCGCTGTAGACCTGTTATAGCAGTAGGCAAATTGCAGTGGTTCAGGTCCTGGTCAGACAGGAGTTAATTCTAGCCATGACCAACCTCTCAAAGCACTTCATCACAGTAGATGTGAGTTGAGTAGATGGGGAGGTGATGGAATCAAATACAATCCCTATGTCTAAGAGGCATTTAGTCAGACACTTAAAAAGCCAAGGTATAGAAGGATACAGTCCTAATGTGGGTAAATTGATTGGTGTCGATTGGCAAAAATGTTGTGAGGGGTCAAAGGCCTGTTTCTGTGCTGTACAACTATGACTATGATTTAGACCATAGAAATTCTTTCTTCAAATAACAAAAAGAGTACTTGCTTTTACATTGAACTTTCTTTTATCTCTGAAACTTTTCAGAGCACTTAATTGATCTTTGAAGTACAATCATTGTTACCCATCCAAAAGTGATTATTTTATAGCATATTCCCACAAGAACTCTGTACTCTTTCTTTACTACTAACTTCAATGACTGGAGCAGCATTGATTCCGAAAAGCTTTGAGTGAAACTGTCATGGGAAAGGCAACATTTTTGACTATCCAGCTCTCCATCAGAATTGTGCAGGAGTGTCAGCTTAGGAAATGTTCTGCTGCCAAAAATGAATTATTCATATGCATTACATTTTCAACATGTTGCTTATTACCAGTTCAGCAACTGATGGATTAAGTATAACAGGGGAAGGAGAACTTCTTAAACAAAAGATTACTAATACCTTCCAATTTAGTGGCAGAGTCCTGCAAGGTGCAAATAGCTAAAGAAACTCCAGTACAATTTACAAGCTGTTTATTTATTTCTTAAATGCTCCTTACAATCACATTCAACTATAAATATGGGCCCTTGTTAAAATGTGGTCATTCATTCAAATTGGACAAGAAAATAAGTAGATTTTTGTGGAACTTGTGTATTACAGAATATCCTTTTAATTACGGTCAGCTCTTGGTCAGTGAGAGTGTAGAATGTGCATAGGTTCCTCCAGGAACTTCCTCAAATTTTTTTTCTAATTCATGAGGTGAACCTCAGTGGAAAATAATAATTTTTTGTTTAATCTTTGTTGAAGCCATGGTGACGGAGTAGGTGAAATCATTAATGACTAACCTTTGTTCCATCTTTTTTGAGCAACTTAGCAGAGTCACGGTTGAACTTTTTAAAACCATTTATTCAATTTTTTGAGGGGATGGAGGGTAAATCTGGTGATCACCATCATTACTGCTGAACCCCAATTGCTCTTAAACTATGTATTTCACAAGGGCCATTTAAGAGTCAACCACAGTGTTGGGTTGGGAGTAAGTTCAGCAGTTTTCTGGTCATCATTACCAACAATTAGTCTTAAAAACAGATCCAGATTATTACTAAATTTAAATTCCTTGGCTATCACAGTGGGAATTGAACTTTGCTCTCTGGATTGTTGAACTAGTAATTTAACCACTGTATTACCACCAAACTCTTAGCAACCACTAATTTATTTTTATTTTTTCCTCAAGATTATGGATGTTGCTGGACATACCAGCATTTATCACACATCCCTAATTTTCCTTGAGAAAGTGGTAAAGATACCTTCTCCGTGCTGCTAAGCAGTACGCTCCAGCTTTTTGACTCAGTGATGTCTGTATCACATGTTCATGTGCACTTGTAACACGTTCAAATGACCCAGACACTTCAGAGAAGCATTATCAAACAAAAAGTGATGTAAGTCATGAAGGAGACATTGGACAGATGATAAAATGCTTGGCCAAGGAGGAAGGTTTGAAAGAAATATTTTAAAACTGGGAGAAGAGGTAAAAAGGGGCAATGAGAATTAGTAAGGGACTTCCAAAGGTAAGGGCCATGGCAGCTGAAGGCCTTCACTCCATCCCCACCATTTAACACCATGCTACTACCTGGAATTTCTCTGTCCTGGAAAAAGCCAAGGATATACGATGGAGCCAGCGTCATTGTCCAATTTAGTAATACTCAGAGATAGTGATGAAACTCTTCACATTCTGGAACAAATGGCTTAACCTAATTGCTGGTTTAGGGTTCCCAGAGGGCAACTTTGCATAGCTGCCTATACCTTTGTTCTGTGTGTATCCTGTGCCTTGATCAATGTTGGATGACTAACTTTATCATAGATTTTTGTAGTGGTACGATGCAGCTCATTGGCTTGCTAGGCTATTTCAAAGGGTATTTAAGTGTCAATCATCTTGCTGTACATACCAGGCCAGGTAAAAGTGGAAGATTTTCTGCCCTGAAAGACAATCAGATAATTTCATGGTCACCTTTATGGAAGATGCTAGGTGCTTGATCCAGATTTAATTAATTGAAATTAAATTTTCAGCTTTGTAGTGAGTTTTAAATTCACAGTCCAACAGACTTCTGAATTACTCATCCAATAATATTATTGACATGTCCTCCCAAACTCATGTATTTATAAATGAACCTTTTAGCTGCTGGAGTTATGATAAAGAATATTACTTTAAAAATGTTGTTGCTATTTACCATTTTCACCAACAAAATCACTTACTCAAAAACACCACTCAGAAAGCAGCTATAAATTAACATTATAAAAGAAGAAAATATAGCTACCAACTAATAGCTTTCAGAAATTATAAAGCAAAGTTGAATGCAATAAGTTTGAACTTTTATTCCCTTGGGAGTGCTGTATGCATTTAGATTACCTTATGCATTGAATACTTGTGCATTAATAAAACTAAAATCCAAAATCATGACAAGTAAGGGATTGGATAAACAACAAATTTCACCACATGAAATGAAATGGATAATTCTCACACATAATTGACCAGAGATCTGAAAGCAAAACTCCAATCATGTACGTAATTTGTGACTAGGTTATCAGGAATCAAATGACCCTTTTAGACAAAAGAAAGTACAGGATATCAAGTAACCGTGCTGGAATGAAAGAAAATAACAAGGATCAAAAGTGCAGATGCCGGCCTTTTGTGTTCTGATTTCCTATTTGGTAAAGCAGCTTTTGCACATCAAGAAGCAGTAAGTAAATATCATAAGTACTCATTTAGTAAGATATTACCTCAAGAGGCAGCATCCATCATTAAGTACCCTCACCATCCGAGGCTTTCCCTTTTTGCGTTACTACCATCGGGGAGGAGGTACAGGAGCCTGAAGACCTGCACTCAATGTTTTAGGAACAGCTACTTTCCCTCTGCCATCAGATTTTCTGATCAGTCCATGAACACTACCTCGTTATTCCTTTTTTGCACTATTTATTTATTTTTGTAACTTTTAGCAATTTTGATGTCTTGCACTGTACTGCTGCCGCAAAACAACAAATTTCACGACATACGTCAGTGATAATAAACCTGATACTTTATCCTTTGTATATTTGCATTTCAGTTTCACTTAATTGGACAGGCACATTTAAATTGGGAATAGACAGGGTTGAGGAAGACTGAGGTAGTTATGAAAAGGAATTTTTATCTGCAAATTTTCACTACTTTTTAATAATGTTTTGGTTATTCCTAATTTGCAGAACATCCTCATGATTTATTATTACAGAATTATTACTGATAATATTGTGAACTTCCAGTGACATAGAACAGAAATCTTCTTGGCTGTTGTAAAGGTAGGTCCAAAGCTGGTTCAAGGATGCACTGATTCTACTGACAACTGATAGGTAAATGCTTGTGGTGCATAATAAAGGGAGAAGAAAAGTGAATGAGAGGCCAGAGTTACTCACTTATAAATTTAAGAAGTATTATCACAAATGTTGGAAATAAGGAATAAGAATAAAACTTATTAGAAATGAACTGCATCTGTAGAGAGAAAAGACAAATTTATGATGATCACTCTGTAACAGAACTTGTATGTATCTTGAGCAATTTAGATCTTCCAAAGTTGCTGTAGCTTTTCAGTCATCAACAGAAAGTATAACGTGGTTGGAGAATTATCAACCCAAAATGACTTGTTTTTTCAGAAAAAAGTCTTAGAAATAAATCATCTTAAGCTTGCTGTTGATCCTTGGAATAACCATTAAGATGTTCATTGGAATGACACTATTTTCAAAGGATTGTCTTTATAATTGCAACAGATCAAAGACAAAAATGTATTTAATTGACTTTTCAAAGAATCCTATTTGCAAAAGTTGATTTACTTTTATTTAGCTGAATGAATTGAATAAAAGCACTGTATTATATTTTCTAACAACAGAATCAATCACCTGTGGTGTGCAATTTGTTCAGATGCAACTGCTCCCCATTAAATCTCTGGGATTTCCTTCAAAACACTTGCAAACATTTCGGTCCTATACATTATCACCTACTGCTTCCCCCTCCTCCCAACTCAATTCAATCACTATTCAATTTCAATCTTTTTATGTCATTTTTCCAATTTGTTCAATCCCATGGGAGTGCTGTTTAATCACATGAATTCTCCTAATTTTCTCATAACTCTGTATTGGAGACCATCCAGTTTTCCATCCAGCAGTCAAAACTGAGATTGTTCTAGACACAAGCAATATCATCTGTGCTCTGACTGTGTGAGGTGATATCAGGCACTACTGTGCTCGCAACAATTCATCAGCTTGCCCATTAAACATGGATAGGCAAATTCTGTAGGGGGCCTGTCCACTTCCAATGTCAGAATTCTAGATACCAACTTCAAAAGTATACTTGCAGGTGAAAAGGTAATATTTACCAGGAACTAACAGAGCAGATGGAACGTTGTTGGATGGTCACTGATTGCCACATTTTTTACATTACTGTACTTTAGAAACATGTTCTTGGCTGGGAAACACTTTGGAACGATGTGAAAAGTGCCCTACACATGCTAGTCCCTATTTTCTCTGGTGAAGAGCAGGTTGTTGCTACCCTAGAAGTCTGTTTCTCTGCTGGGGTTTCCAGAGCCATGAAGATAACAGTCTGAGGCAACAATGTAGTAATCCAACACTGCTGTAGTGAAGGTTGGGACATCAGCTAGTATGCTGCACCATGGTTACAAATGTCTTTCTGGAGACGGTCACCTGTTCCACATTGAAAAGTTGGAGTTCAAGATATGTGCAAAGCCCCTGTGTTAGTTTGATGCCATCATTTGTCCATGCTTCTTAACAATGGAAGTTTCCCAGTGCATCAGGTACTTAGGTGAGTGCACCCATTAGCCATCTGTAATGTGGCCCATCAAAGTCGTCACCCAAGTCCTCTGCCATACAAATGTTGGCCTTTAGCAACCTGGTGCCTGTGCTACTTTTTTCCCTCTGTCATGGCTACAGGTCACACATGTGTTATGTCTCAATGCTATCCTTTAAATTATGTCAAGAGTTATTATCTGTTCTGGTGCTTGTGAATGTGAAATGAAGTAATGGTGTGTCTTCATGTTATAGTTTCTTGTTTTTCTTCTGTGGCTGGGTCAATTTCCAGTTTTAAGGTACCTGAAAGATACAAGAGAAAGTTTATAAGAAGTGAGCAGAAAGCAACCATATACCATGTCTTCTCACTAGAGGAGATTGTGGGATGAGAGAAGTGAGATTAGAATTATGGAGAGCTTTTTATTTTGAAGGCTTCAAATCTGATGCTGAGCACAGTCTTAGAAATAGCCACTCCCATATTGGCCAGCACTAACCTAGATGGTAGTTCCCCACTGTCTCAGTAGTTTGGCCCATGACAGCTTAAAGTTGAGAGGGAGCATTTGGATGGTATTGGGAAATCTGAGGCTATGCATTTGGAGCACACAGAAGCCATGGGTAAGCAGTGGAAAAAGAGGATCACCTCACAAACTGCCGACCTATCTTCCCAGTCAGGCACCTCCTACCCCATCTGTAGAAGAGTATGTGGCTCCCACAATGGTCTCATTAGTCAGAACAAATAAAACTCGTCTGTAAACAAATTATCCTCAATCCCAAGGGACTGTTTAAGTAGGAGGACATTAAAATGATGCTAATATGTGTAACCTGCATTTGCAAAGTTGTTATTACACAACAAAATGGAGATCATACTGTGGACTATAATTATATGAATGTTGAATGCTTTTGTATCAGAAGTATCTAGCCAATATTCTAATATTGCTGCTGATTCACTTAGTCTAAATTAAAGGATTAAATGCGAAAGTTAAAACTATCTGTTCTCTTGCATAAATAAAAAAGATGAACAATGTAGATCACATGATTTCATTGGCAAATTAATCCCTCAACCTGCTTCACTAAAGCAGATTATCCGGTGGTGTAGCTCATTACTATTTGTAGGATTGTGTTGGGTACCAATTGGCTGTTATCTTTCCATCATTGCAATATTTCAGAGGTGTAATGCTATAGGTTCTTTAATATTGCTGCTTTCATAAGCAAATGATCAGAAGTAGAGCTATAAAGAAAACATTCTTTGTTTACAGTTTAATTGAGAATTATTGCTTTTGAGTCTGGGAACAACAGATCAAGAGGGACAGTATGCTGTTAATGGCAAGACCCTTAACAGTGTTGTTGTATGGTGGGTTCTTGGTGTCCAAGTCCATAGCTCCTTGAAAGTGCCTGCACAGGTTGATAGGGTGGTAAAGAAGGCATATGGCGTGCTTGCCTTTATTAGTCGAGGCACTGATTTCAAGAGACAGGAAGTTATGTTGCAGCTTTATAAAACTCTGGTTAGGCTCCATCTGGAGTATTGAATTCAATTCTGGTCACCCCATTATAGGAAGGATGTGGAGGCTTTGGAGAGGGTGCAGAAGAGGTTTACCAGGATGCTGCCTGGATTAGAGGGCATGTGCTATAAGGAGAGGTTGGACAAACTTGGGTTGTTTTCTCTGACCGATGGAGGCTCAGGGGAGACCTGATAGAAGAAGTTTATAAGATTATGAGAGGCATAGATAGAGTAGACAGCAGGTATCTTTTTCCTAGGGTCGTAATGTTTAGTACTAGAGGGCATGCATTTAAGGTGAGGGGGGTAAGTTCAAAGGAGATGTGCAGGGCAAGTTTTTATTACGCAGATGTGGTGGGGGTCTGGAATATGCTGCCAGGGGTGGTGGTGGAGGCAAATACGATAGAGGGGTTTAAGAGGTTCTTAGATAGGCACATAAACATGCAGAGAATAGAGGGATATGGACATTGTGTAGGCAGAAGGGATTAGTTTAGTTAGATGTTTAATTAGTTTGGCACAACATCATGGGCCGAAGGGCCTGTTCCTGTGCTGTGCTGTCCTATGTTCTGTGCTCTAAGAGTCATATCATGTGATACAAATGAGTTGTTTAGTTTACCCCACATCTATTTTGATATATGCATTCCATACTGATACCCCTTTGAAAAGGAAATAAACCCACACAATCAAATAAACTTTATGCATGTATAAAATTTCACATTTAAACTGAACTACATTATTATTAGTTGTAAATTTAACTTGTTATGAAATCATTCAGTCTTTTGATTTTTTCACTTTTCACAGTAAGCTACATTTGGCATTTCCAAAGTACTCACCAGGTAATTTTAGTGCTTTACTCTCCCAGCTAGGCCTCATATACATCTGTTCTCACATCATTTGCTGTAATTATTGCCTCAGTCTAATTTCCTTCATGACTTTGAATGCATTAAGTTATATATTTTGGATCAACAACCTCTTGCTCTCACATAAGACTTAATGCAGACAAATAACTCTTGGTATTAACAATTGTACATTGCATTCAGTACATTACTGGATGCCATGAACTCAATCACACCTATCTCTATTTCTTAAACCTCTCTCTATATATGTGCCTTTGCTTTCACACTGATTGGATCCTGACTCCCACTAACTGATTGTAGACACCTGAGCTTTCCTCTTTCCAGCTGTCACTTCTAAAATCTCAAAGTCATCTCTTGTGACTTTCCCTTTTTCGATCATCTCCTGTTGTCAGTCAGTCCACTGTGCATTGATTACATTGTATTGTGCTAAGGTAACTAAGTCTAGCCTGCTGTAATAACCTTCAGAGGATATCCAGAGCTTTGGAACTCTCTTCACATTGGAATATATTTCTTTCTGAATCAACTTCCACTTGATTCAGACCATTCATAAACTCTGTAAATAGCTAGTGTCATGTAAAAACCAAAACATTCCCCAGAACTCATGTGCTTCCAACCTCTCTGATGCGTTAACTTTACCAGACCCAATCAATGTCAGTTAGCCTTATATTGAGCCTGATGCTTCTTACCTTGTTTATAAACTCTTATGGCACAGTTGTTGTCCTAAAACATCTGTGAAATAAATGTTTTGGGCTGTTCAAACAGAATACAGACTCTTGGAACTGCCTGCCTTCGAGGTTTTGGAAAAGTCCCATTATTCTGAAATTGCCAAGTCATTGTCAAATTGACACCTTTGACTGAGGCTACTCATAATAAACTGCCTTTCATTGGCCCTGAAATTATAACATCTTTTCCTCTGGGACACCCCACCTTTCTCTGACTCTAACTGACATCTTACTCTGCTCCAAATGTCTGCTTCTTAACCTCACAGGCATTTCTGAAATCAATACCTTTTCTCTTACTATTTTGCTGCCATTGTGATGAAGTACGTATTGACCTGCAATGAAATGTACACGACTGGCTTTGCTCTCTGCCATCCAGTCAGTACTGGGAAACCGACTTGCTTTCAGTATGCACTTTATGACTCTGAGGGGGTGCCCTTTTTAATATTGTCCACTCTCACTGTGAACCCACATCTGAAAATATATGTTCCTAATCATGCTCTTTCACCATATTCCTTGGTTCCCTGCTGAATTACTTTCCTGCCATTTTCCTCACTACACAACACAACAATGTTTCTGTCTAACTACTACCCTAACCTTTCCCAGGAAGATCTCACATTCAACTGCCTGGTATTTTTTCTAACCCAAATTTCACAATATTCGTTGGATCAATTGTCGAATTCTATCTGTAGCACAGAACTACCAGCCCAGTTTCCACACCTTCCCTCATGGATAGAGCTGCCTGCATGCACTGCATACTCAGCCATGTTGCATGCTCCATTGCTGTCCCATAGTAGGCAATGAACAACTCTTTTCTACAGCTACCTCACTGGAACTGCAGCCTGAAAACATTGGAATATCTGTGTGTGCTAGCTGGAGACCCTTTGGCATGTCTCAGACCACCTTGACCAGTACTCTGCCTGGGTAGGACAAGTGCACTTGAAATGTGAGTGGCTTCTGGATCTTGTTTTTGCCCAATGCTATCATATTTCCAAAAATACAGACCGTCTACCAGAGACCCAACAGTTCACCTGCCCAATAACCTGGAGGGCCCTTCCTGCATGTGAGTCAAACATCATTTTGCTCTGTCTCAACAGAAAATGGTTGCAGTATTTCAGATACACATTGTAGCCTACAGTAGAATGACTTGCCATTGGAGGAATGCATATATTTATAATTCCATTATCAATTAACAAGCTATCCTTAATTGTACCATCCTTGTCATTCTCCACAGGCTTATAATGCATTCCACCCACTTCGTCCTCTTCAATTTCTGTTTCTGCTGAGTGTATGGTTTCCTGAGTGGGACCAGTCCAGCTATCTCTGCCCGTACATCCAAGCCATATGGGGATCACCATCTGCTACTTTATTCAGTACACAATCCCATACAATGTATCCTACTCTTTGACAGTTATAGCACTGGGCCATCTTGAATAAGCATTCTGAAGCTTGCTGTAACATCTATGGCAAGGCTTTCCTCCACTTGCAAGAGGTGTTCAGGCAAGAGCAAGAGTGTCTTATTACAATTACACAAGTCCAAAGTGAGACTGTACATGGAGTGTTGTGTGCAAATTGTGAGTTCCTTACTTAATAAAGGATGTACCTGCTTTCAAGGGAGTGCAACAGTGATTCACCAGATTGATTCCTGGGATGGCAAGATTGATTCAACTAGCCTGGATTCAATAGAATTTCAAAGACTGAGAGGAAATCTCATTGAAGCTCTGATGAGGCTCAACAGGCTGGATTCGGGGATGATGCTTCCCCTGGGTGGATGGAGGTCTAGAACGAGATTTCACAATATCAAGATATGGGGTAAGAAAGAACTGAGGTGAGGAGAAATGTCTGCACTCAGAAGGTGCTAAATGTATAGAATTCTCTGCCACATAAAGCTGTGAAGGCCAAGTTGCTGAATATGCTTGAGAAGGAGATAGATAAATTCTTACATACATAAAGAGCATGGGGAGTAATGAAGGAAATGGTATTGAGACAGAGGATCAGCCATGATCGTATTAAAAGATTGAATGACCTACATCTGCTCCAATTTTTTTTTATGTTTTATGTTTCCATGACCTGCAGCCTTTCTCGCCTTTTGTGCCCTGTTAGTTTCCCACTGAACTCACTCGTGCTGTCCACATGACTGTGAAGGAGAAAGTCGTGCTTTATCCTTTCTATCGGCTTGCTCACTTCTTGCACTTCAGAATCGTGCCCAGAGCAAAACAACCTCACATTTTTAAGTGCAATCTCCATGCTGACTATCCTATATACAGTACTTCCTTGAGAGAGCCCCATTCTGTATTTTCTTCACACAGGTTCAATGTCCTGCTACTGCCACATGCAATAACATCTCAACCTTGATGCCAGTGTTGTGTCTGTAAATTCCTTTGTGTTGCTGCTTGCATCAGCACATAAAGAGTGATAGACCTATGAAGAGAGCATCCTTTATTGAAGATATTAAATCTCAACTAAACTGCAGTGTCTTGATAGCAGAACTTATAAAGAATCATCCTCTACATGAGAAGATATATAAAAAAAGTACTATTATATATGCATGACAAAATGTATTTCAATGACTGTAGAATGCTTCAGGACATATTGAAGTTGTGAAGAATGTCACATGAATGTGTGTTTGTTCATTTCTTTTTTCATAATAGCATTTCATGTGATATAATTCAATATTTTTTAGAAAAGACTTTGTATAGTTTGAAGAGCACAAAATTTATCAACAATTTACATTTCTGTAAATTTAGTTAAATGTTATAAGTAGTTTTTCCACAAACAAATGGTTTAGAATTTGCTTCAGTTTATTTAAATGACTACTTGTTTGAATACTATGCTCACATCTAATGCATTTATAGTGTATAGAAATTGCAATAATCTGCACAAAGAATATCAAATGTTTTTTGCTTACTGTTTGTTTAGATTAATTATACTCAAGGAAACCATTCAAGGAAAAAAATCTTGCATTGTTTACTCACACAGCATGAAAATTCAGTGCATCTAAATTCTACTTAACTTTTGAAATCATCTTTTTTCTTCCCAATATTTACTAGTAGATTAAGCTTGGAACATTAGTTTCAGAGAGTAATTGCAATGCAATAATTTAAACCCATACAGGCAGTTCTGGCGTTACAAAAGCCCTGACATGAATTTTTGACTTTAAAAATTCATCTGAAAATTTTTGTAAAGAATTTTTTGAAACAAGTTAAGCTTCCCTAACTTTATAGCAGAGCTTCATAGGTGAGGCGAATTGAGTGATCTGGAGTTAGCTGGTGCCTGACCATGCAGTTCTGTGCTACAGAGGCAATGTTTTCAGCAGGAGTTGGTGGTTTGAGCTGCTGTGCTGGCTGTTTGGAGGTCTGTATGAGCATGGATTTACTGGCTGCAGCGGGATTACAGGCAGTCTTTCAAGGCCGAAGGTGTATTTCTCGGGGTGTTTGGGAGACCATTGGGATGGATTGGAATGGATTTTCCAGCTGTTGCAATGCTGCCGGCATCTTCTGTTGGGTGGGAAGAAGGTATTTTCCTCCCTGCGTCACCCCCAACCCCCCCCACCTCAAGCTGTGGCATTCAGGGTCTGGGTCAAACTGAGCAGAGCTAGGAGCACTGAGCAGACTCATTCACTCACCAAGCCTGCTTGCTCTCCGTCACAGCTATTTCTGTGATCCTCTCCCAAACACTGATTTTGTTCTTTTCCAACTTATGAAAAAATTGGATTATGAACAGTTCTCAGGAATGGAACCCTTTCATAACACAGGGACTGCCTGTAGTTTAGATGACGTTGTTAAATCCCATTTAGCTTTTGCTATCATCTACAACATTCACACTTAAGTCTTGAGGCCACTTTCATTTATTTTGACTTGCTTTATACTGACACTAGTTGACAATTCATTTCCTATTCTTACAGCAGGATAACATTTTTTAGCAATTGAGAAACAGGAACATAAGATAAGATATTTTTATTAGTCACATGTACATTGAAACACACAGTGAAATGCATTTTTTGTGTAGAGTATTCTGGGGGCAGCCTGAAAGTGTCGCCACACTTCTGGTGCCAACATAGCATTCCCGCAACTTCCTAAGCCGTACGTCTTTGGAATGTGGGAGGAAACCGGAGCACCCGGAGGAAACCCACACAGACACGGGGAGAATGTACAAACTCCTTACAGGCAGCGGCCGGAATTGAACCCAGGTCGTTGGCACTGTAAAGCATTGCACTAACCGCTTCACTACCGTGTATGATTATTGCTGTTTAATGAAGATCTATATTTCTGGTGATTACTAGGAGAAACTACCCATCATTTCTCTTAATAATGTGAGGAAGGTTGCATGCTTATTGACTGATGAAATGTACATTTGGCTGTGCTAAACAAGATTACTAGTTAACTATTGCCAAGATGCTTTCAGTTCACATGTGCCTGCTGTCCTCGTCCTTGGCCATAGAAGTCACAGGTTTGGGAGGTGCTATTAAAGTAATCTAGCTAAATAATTGCAGTGCATTTTGAAGGTAGTATGCACTGCACTTATGGTGCAATAATAGTGGAGTGAGTGAATGTTTAGGGTGGTGAATGGGATGTGAACCAAGCAAGCTGTTTTGTCTTGTATGGTGTTGAGCTTCCTGAGTTTTGGTGCTGCACTCAATGAAGAATTCTTGACTTATGCTTTATAGTGACTTCATGGTGTTAAAAAGTGAACCATTTGTCAGAGTATACCCAACCTCTGAACTTCTCTTACAATTACTGTATTAATGTGGCTAGTCCAGTTGAGCAACCTCTCGGGATGGTGAGAGACTCACTGATGTATTGACATTGAATGTTAGGGGTAGTTGATAAGAGTCTTCCTTGTTGCAGATAGTCATTGTCTGGCACTTTTTGGCATAACTATTATTTGCTACATATCAGCACATGCCCAAATGTTGTCTAGGTCTTGTTGCATGCAGGCATAGGCTGCTTCATTTGCTGAGGACTTGCAAATGGTATTCAATATTGTGCACTCAATGAATACCTCCACTTCTGGTCTTGTGATGGAAGAAAGGCCATTGAAGAAGCAGCTGAAGATGATTGGCCCCAAGGAATCCTTTAGTGATGTCCTGGTTATGATAACTGACTTCCAACATCAAAACCATTTTCTCTTCTGTCTTGCCAACTGGTATTTGTGTTTACCCTTTGATACCCAGTTTTACTAGGACTCCTTGAAGCCTTATTTGACCAACTGTTGCCTTGATTTTAAGGGCAGCTACACTCACCTCACCTCTGGGATTTATTTCCTTGGGCCAAGGATGTAATGAGGTTTGGAAGCGAATGGCTCAGGCATAACCCAAACAAGGCATTGGTGAGTAGGGTATTGATAAATAAGTGCCACATTAAGAACACTGTCAAAAAAAAGCTTTTATTACTTTGCTATTGAGCAAGAGTAGACTAACAAGGTGGTACTTAGCCAGATTAGATTTGTCCTGCTTTGAATGTATGGGATATACCTAGGTGATTTTCCTCATTGTCAGACAGATTCCACCATGTAACTGTAGAGAGAGATTCCTCCTGCTTCCCATGGACAGGATATGCACCAAATCGTGTGGTTGCAGGTTGTGGTGGAAGATAATTCTGTGGCTGCTGGTGGTCCTCAGCACCTGATGCATGTCCCATTTTGAGCTACCAGATCTATCGGGAGTCTATTTCATTAGCACAGTGGTAGTGTTTGACAGCATGATCAGGGTGTCCCAAGTCTGAGGGAGAATTTATTTTACAGAATGATAAAATTAATAGAAAGAATTAGGAGAGACAGGATAAATGAAATGACACTGTTCTGAAGTGCGTAAATTCTAAAAGAATACAGTTTATGTGCACAAACTACCACCAACATGTCACCTGCGGAACCAGAGGAGCCAACACACTCGATCAATGCTACGCAAACCATCCCCGCCATCGAGGATATCTTCAAAAGGCAGTGCCTCAAGAAGGTGGCATCCATAATTAAGGACCCTCACCATCCAGGATATGCCCTCTTCACTTTACTACCATCAGGGAGGAGGTACAGGAGCCTGAAGACCCACACTCAATGTTTCAGGCACAGCTTCTTCCCCTCCACCATCAGTTTTCTGAGCAGTAAATGAACCCATGAACACTACCTCATTATTCCTCTTTTGCACTATTTATTTATTTTTGTAATTTATAGTAATTTTTATATCTTTATGTCTTGCACTGTATTGCTGGTGAAAAACGACAAATTTCACGAGATATGTCAGTGATAATACAGCTGATTCAGATTCTGATTCTAAATCTTTGACACTGGCAGAGTATGTTGAGAGGGTGATTACTGAAGCATATAGGATCAAAGATATTTGAGAGGATATCTGAAGGAAGTCCAAAATATCATGACTGTTTTGATACCATATATAGAGAAAAACTCTTCCCATCAGCAACTGTTCAAGGACCAAGGGACATAGATTTAAAATGACAGGTTCAGCATAGATTGGGGCATGAGGAAAATCTTTTTTTTGTACATAGAGTAGTTATAAAGTGGAACTCATTGAATCTAGAGATGTTGAAAACAGAGCCAAAATGAGCTTCTGAAAAGGAATTGGATAGACATTTGATCAAAATAGTTTAGTTTTGTGGAGAAATATCTAGGAAATAGGATTGACTTGATCAACATGAAGCCAGCATCATCAAGCCAGCATGAACTCTTGGCTGAATAGTCTTTACTTGTGCAGTAATAATTCTAAGAAATTAATCAAATTAATTCTACCCTGTTACATTTTACTACCTTACTTGCTCTCATTTCTATTGTAGTTAAATGGATAATTGGCCTGAATTCAAGCATGTGTGGGGTTTAAGTCATTAAATTAGGTTTTGTGTCCTAATCTCTCTCACCCAATAAAATATGCAGGAAATCTTCTCTAGGTTTGAGATTTAATTAAAGCTAGATCCCCTTTGAATTGCATTCCATTTCAAAATTCTTTTAGTAAGGTCCTTTATATTTGGTTGCTTATTCTCAAATTTCTTCCTAAATCCATTTAGTGATTAAATACTTGCTAATTTGGGTAGGTTTAATTCTGAAGTTCACATAATGGTAAATGTTATCATGATGAATTAGTTAGTAATAGAACGTAAAAGCCCAAATCTAGGAAGTGTTCCACTGGCCATTTTGAAATAAGTGTAAAGGGCATGCACAAGTTGGGCGCTAGCATGTGAACATCCTGCATTTGAATAATCATTAAACACATGTGCATATGCCTGCATAATATGCATCCGTTTAAAGTTTCCCTTTATAAAACAGTTAAACTTAGATTCCTGTGCACAGTCCAAATTAAAATAATGTCATCAATCACATGGGTGATGTCTAAATTGTCCGAACCTTTATATAATCAGGATACTATACAGCTCTGCTATTTTTATTGAGATGCTAATGTAGTTTAAGGAAGCACAAAAATCTATACAGACATATTCAGTGTATTATAGTTTTTAAGCACCAAAGATTAAATTAAACACCAGGTAATCAGGGTTCTATATGCAAGTTACTGACAACCTGTGCATTTCAATATGGTTTACATTGACTACAAGTGAAATAAGTTAATGGTATACAAGATAGGTATAAAATGTAATTAAATTGAGTATCTTGATAATCCTGTTCTTTGAAACGCCTTGCACATCCCATGAAGTGAGATACTGTTGAAATAGATTTTGATATTTACCAGAAGATTTAATGTACTTAATAATGTATATTTTTGGCAGATAGCACAATCTCTGATATAAAATGAGCTTGTAAAATACTAACAGTAATAGTAAGCCATATTGACACATAGTTGATGCATTTTCGAGCTTTACATTGACAAGAGACTTATCATTTGTGTCTCTTGCTTCATTAATTCCAAAGAATTCACAAGTCCATGCAAAGCGTACGTTTCTGATTGTAAAACAAATCATTTCAATCAGCTGTTCTGATTGGACCACTGTGCTTTTAGCATTGGATTGTACTGCTGCAGTTAATGACGTAACTACATGAATTGAGATGGGCTTAATCATATTCCATTTAAATACATAAATAAAAGCAGAACTTTCAGGACAGGATTTTGCTCAATGCTACAGAAAATCCCACAAATTTCAAGAGCATTTGATACTGAATGGCTGTTAAACTCTGGGTTTTGTGAAATGGAGTTGCAAACTGGAAAAGTGACAAAATCTCAAAAGAGATAAACAGTTACTTAAACTATTCTGCAAATGTTGATTGTTAGACATACATGCCTGGAATTTGCTGTTTGTGATATTGATGAAGTGGTTGATGCAGCTACAAATGCATCATTTAAGAAGCACTTGGATAGCTACGTGGAGGGTCGGGGCTTAGAGGCATATGAGCCCGACGCAGGAAATTGGGACTAGCTGGGTGGGTACTGTGGTCAGCATGGACTGGTTGGGCCAAAGGGCTGTATTGCTCTATGACTCTATGTAATATTAAACAGGTTTACACCATCACTAGATTTACTATGTAGTAAGCAATGACAAAAATAAAAACTACCCCTTGTGTCTTGGGGCCATATAGTTCAAGTAGGAAAATCTGACATTAAAGAATAGATCAAAAAAAAACATAATTTCAGGGCAGAGAGGCAGAAGGTTAAAACCCATTCTATTTTACCATTTCTAAGTAGGAGCAACATAGGAGATTAACTTGTGTATGGGCGGACAAATGGCAGATGGAGTTTAATCCAGGCAAATGCAAGGGGAAAGGATACAATAAATGGCAGGACCCTTAGGAGCATTCCTGTTCAGAGGGATCTTGGAATCCAAGCCAATAGCTCCTGAAAGTGACAACACAAGTAGATAGGGTGGTAAAGAAGGTGTCTGGCATTGTTGCCTTCATTGTTTGAGCCACTGAGTATAAGAATCAGGAAGTCATGTTGCAGCTGTATATAGCTGTGTATAGCCGCATTTGAAGTACTATAGCAGTTCTGGTCGCCCCATTACAGGAAGGATGTGGAGGCTTTGGAGACGGTGCAGAAGAAGTTCACCAGGATGCTGCTTGGATTAGAGAGCATTAGCTGTAAGGACAGGTTGGACAAGCTTGGATTGTTTTCTCTGGAGCGTCAGAAGCTGAGGGGAGACCTCATGAAGGTTTATAAAATTAGGAGAGGCATAAATAGGGCAGAGAGTCAGAGTCTCTTTCCCAGGTAGAAATGTCAAATACCAGAGGGCATAGCTTTAAGATGAGAGGGGGAAGTTCAAAGGAGATGTGCAGGGTAGTTTTTTTTATAGAGAGAGTGGTGGATGCCTGGAACGTGCTGCCAGGGGTGGTGGTGGAAGCAGACATGATAGTGATGTTTAAGAGGTATTTAGGCAGGCACATACAGGGAATAGAGGAATACGGTCATGTGCAGGCAGAAAGGTTTAGTTTAATTTGTGTGTCTATTAACTAAGCAATAAAGGAAAAACAGTTGAAAATTCCGCTAAATTTGACCATTAAAAATCTCCTTTCATTTACAGAATATGCATCAAATAGGCTACCATATTTTGAAGAATCTATTAACAGAATTATTGGGAAGATTACATTTTGGAAGAAGTGGCACATTATTCTCTCCACGGTCTTCACAGAGTAGTCTTTAGAAAACTTAAGATATTTCTCAAGTAAAACCTATATGCTACCTGGCCATAGGATCTGTGAAGAATTATTTTCCATTTTGTTAACTCTGTTCGCTCTTGCATGGCACAGTGAAAACAAGAAACCTTGATTTCCTGACTTCGGGTTGTGATCCATAGGCCTCTCCAGATGACTCACTGTTATTTACATCATATTTCTCCTACATGCAAACATTTGTAAATTCTGAGAATTGGGTGTATAAGAATTATCTGTGGTGACAAAAATAATTAATTTCCACGGACTCTGAACAAATTACAGGTTGCGATAAATGGGAGGAGCAATGTTTAATTTATTTTGGTTAAAGGAATCGGGTGGGAAAAAAAGTATGCTATCTGATATTTTTAAGGCACATATACTATTATACCTATGACTATGAACTGTCCTTACAGTATCAGCATGAATATATTTTTAAAATGCAAATAATCTGATTCTACTGGCTCTTTGGTTCAGAAAACAAACAAAAACATTGGGAAGCATTTTCCTGTACATATCCAATGCCATATTTTCCTCTCAACCTGCAGATCATCAATCTTTAATGACTCTTAAAATTGTCAGTTTTTATACACCATTCCATGGGCACATTTGTGACATCTTCAAGAAAAATAACATTTCGTATTATATAGTGTAAATTCATAAAGCTCTGTCTTATGGATTTCCTTGTGCAATTTTCAATGTTTATTGCCAGAATGATGTTAGTTATGTTCATTTGTGCTCATTGTGCACTAAATTTAAATAATTTATAATAAAACAGCCTTAGCTATTTGGCTTTTCTCCCATCACATTAAATAGAATGATCAGAATATTTGATCACACCTTGGTAACAAATATGTCTGTGTTAAATACCTTCTGGAGTTCTTTATCGCCATCACTCTTATAAATGGATCTCTTATCCTGAGAATTCACCCCTATTCTCCCATACCTAGCCATTTAATGGCACGGACTATGAGGTAGGGGACTGGGGCACATCTAAAAAACCTTGTTATATGAACTTGGACATGCTTCAATTTTGCCAAATTAGTCTAACAAACACATCAGTTAAACAAAGCCAGTTTAAATCAATACATTGTTCTATATTACAAGAAGTGAAAAAGAAACATGAGAGACCTTTTTCATAATTAACACCTTATGATGAGCGAAAATAGGTTGAAGTAAGATTGAAGGTGGAAAAGTACTTCCAGCTATCCTCCTTAGCAGCTCAGATAGTCTCTTCTGTCCAGGAAACTCTGACAATGGCTAAACTCAAAGGAAGTCCATTTGTTTTCTAAGTCTAGTTTTCCTGCTAGATTGTCTTTGACAGTTTGCCTCTTGTTCCTTTGTTGACAACAGAGACCAACACTTGATTTCTGTATCCCTCATAGTTATGTATCTGAGGATGAACCAGCAGAAATATCAGTCAAATTCATCTGTGGTTACAGTCTGGCAATTCTACACTGACTGCATGAAACATTTCAAATGTGCATTGGAAGTGTTGCATTATATATCATAACATATATTTTATTTGATGTCTAGCTCATTGAAACACTGAGTCCTCTGTGGTCTCAGGAACTCCATTTAAGTAAAGGAGAAGTTGTTAGGCTTTTAGCCATTGAACCCCATATTAAAAAGTTTGGTTGGGGTAAATATCTTGCAGTCCTGAACCATGACAATGCTGCACAACTGCCCAAAGGTTCACAAGGCTGTTAATGATTCCAGTGGAATATAATTTTCCCTTTGCATATAATTGACAAAAGTACAAATATTTCTTAATGCTAGCTCTTCTGCCTTTTCCAAATCATTTTCTGCTTCAGGGCAATAGTCTGGATGAAAATAAAATAGACATTTTCATGGATTTGAATGTCAAGAGTGAACTAACCTCAGTGTAAGTCATTTACGTATGATTAATATTATCAATAGAGGGAATGAACATTACAGGGAGAAATAAGATGATTCTGTCATTTGACATCTATGCAACCTGCAGCTCGTGTTATTCCCACAGGAGACCAAAAGCTCTTGACTGCATTCTAATCCTTGAACTGAAAAAGCGGTGTCAATGAAAGCCTAATTACTTTATGCAGGTCTATGTGAAAATGATTATTATGCTGGGGATTGAGTTTTTGTCTAGGCACTTTGACAGAGATTTGCTATATGGATATGTTGGTAAGTGAAGCCTTTGATGTGATTTGTCTAACAAGTCACAATGAAGACACTCTGACAACCCTCGAAGATTAGTTTATTTAGTCCACTTACAATATAGGTGTATTGGACTGAATCAAGCTGATCTGTAGCTAGACGGAGCCACTGACCGTCAGCCATTTGGACCTTGGCACACCGTGGACTTAAGTGCATGACTAGCCGAATGTCAAAGTCCAAGAAGTGCTTGAGGTGTAACTTCCTTCTCCACTCCTTGTCTCACGAAGTATATAAGAAACATTTCAAATGTGCATTGAAAGTGTTGGGATCTACTAACCATGTTCCTAAGACAGACACTTAACATAATATAAAAGCAAAACATATTTGATATCTAGCTCATTAAAACACTTCTTGATTGAAGGGAGAGATCAGATGCACTTTGCACCCAGGGCCTATCACAAGTGACAGGAATTCAGACAACAATCTCATCAAATGAGTAGGTTCACTGGCCTATGGATGGATGTGTTTGAATTATTACACTTCATTTTACCTTAATATTTATAATACTTCATTTATATTTCAAAGTTATAACAAGAGATTGGATAGGTGGGATGGTTTTCCCTGGAGCATAGGAGGCTAAGAGGAAACCTTCTAAAGGTTTATAAAATCATGAGAGGCATAGATAAGGTGAATAGCCACAGTCTTTTCCCCAGTATAGGGGAGTCGAAAACTAGAGGGCATAGGTTTAAAGTGAGAGGGGAAGAATCTAAAAGGGACCTGAGGGGCAACTTTTTCACATATAGGGTGGTGAGTATGTGGAACGAGCTGCCAAGAGAGTGGTAGAGGCAGGTACAATTATGACATTTAAAAGGCATTTGGACAGATACAGGGATAGGGAAGATTTAGAGGGATGTGGACAAAATATAGGAAAATGGGACTAGCTCAGTTGGGTAACTTGGCTGGCATGGATGAGTTGGGCCGAAGAGCCTGTTTTCTGTGCTGTGTAGATCTACGATTCCATGACTCCAAGTATTTGCAATTAAATTTATATTTCATACTTTTTTCATTATTTAAATCTATTTGAATGGATTTTAAATGTCATTGACTACAAGAGACATTTAAAGCTATTCAAAACCCTTTGACAGTTCGCCAGCTGTCAAAGGACAATAAGCTCAATGGAACTTTCCATAGATGGGTCCACAATCCCAAGTCCTACTTTCTAATTGGACCCCGCTTCACTGTGCATGATACCTGTTGGCTATGGAATGTGTCCAGCTCCCCACTTGTCCCCCTGGCCACCCACCCTGGCATCTAGCAAAGTATGATTGAGCAGATGCCAGAGGCAGCATGTCCATTTAGCGTGCTGGGTTCAGAACAAACCAGCCCAACTTGCCAACAGTAGGGCAGCTAATTCTATTTGAAATGCATGCACTGTACGTCATTGCATAATAACAAGACCTACTGAACAGAAGAATCATAATGTAAACTTGGAGTGCTTATTTAAACAAACTGGTTCTGTACAGATGGTTAATAAGCTGAGGGGAGGTGATGGAGTAGCTGCATTAATTCAATGTGTTTGTTTATTCCCAAAATGAGTGCAATGTTTTCAACAACACAATTTCCATCTTTAATATTATCAAGTTATTCACTCTACAGTCAGCAATATACTGTAGCAATGCAATGCAGCCCCTATTAACTCTGAAAATAAATTCATCTATTAATTAATCTATGTTTTTGTGGGGGGATTGGAATGAAACCAACACGATAGGCTAAATAGGCCCCTCTTGTTCCCTGATTTTGTATGATGATGTTTCAGTCTGATCACTTAGTAGCAGTGGACGGGTCAAGAAAAATGGTGTTGGCTTAGACCTAGCTGTTATCAGCATACGCATGTAACTGGTGCTGCAGTAGGTGCACTCCATGAACTTACACTTGCCTTTGACTGTCATTACATCTAAAATGGCTCAATAAGCCACACACTTAGGTTTCCGATAGTTGGTTCTCGGGGCTGAAGATCCCTACAATAGCTCTGCATTAGCATGGTCTAATAAAAGCCTTTATAGTAATTTGAACTGCAGAGATCTTGTCAGGTCTCCATCTAGATTGAACCTAAAGCAATATTACTGACCTCAATGAACTCAGCAGGGAAAAAATATCAGTGTCTAAATGCTGCCCAACAATCACTGCTGTAACATTTAAATATAAGCTACTGACCAGTCCAAGACTGGGTTTGTTTGTTTGTGAAGTCCTGACTGGATAATATGCTACTTTTCCCAAATGAGTACTTGTGGTGGGAATGTACACAGATAGCTTCTGCTGGGAAATCCTTCAAACACTCCCCTTTATTTGTATCAATAAATAGAAAGTCAGGAGTCATGCACTCTCAATATTCCCATCAGCATGCCTGGCAGGTAAGACTCCTCTACAGGAGCAGGATTTTTGAAAACTGCCTCTTTTTTATGCTGACCATGTATGAACAGTGACATTCTGGGCAAGGGATGAGAGTTGCTAGAAATAAAGCAGAATCTTTACAGTCAGAAGATGGGAAACATCGAAGGAAATTCATCAGTTGGCCCCAACTGGAAAATGAAGGACAAAGTAAATTGCAGGTTAACACTATCTGAGGGCACGTTGTGTAAACTCAAGCTTACTGCCTAACTTCTGCATTTGTATTATTATTATTTGATTCCTGCCATGATGGTAAATGCCATACTGTTAGAATGCAGTAGGAAATTTGCAAACATGTGGAAAATTTGTGGGGTATAAAGGCTTAATAACATTTTCTGAGAATGAACTTCTGCCTTTTTTCCAGTCTTCAAATATAAAGCAGTATTGCATTTCTTTAGAACCTTTTCTCAAAGAAAATCAAGTTTAACACTGTGAATTCATTGTTCCAGAATTATTTTTGCACTCGTCAAACAATTATTTTATTGAAAGATACTTGCAACTACTTACAATATTCCAGATATATTTTCATTAACACTCCATTTTGGGTTAGCTTGAGCTCTTTAGTTTGGAAATATATCTTGGTACATGAATAGTTCCACTGACAATGGGTGTGCATAGACCAGATATATGCAATAAAAGGGTAATAATTATGCCCAAATATTTTGTTGTTTTTGGCCTTTGTTAATTTTGTAAATGTCCTACTTTTTGCTAATTTTCTTCTTGTATTAACTTGCAGTCTGGCAGTTCTCAGAATTTCCACTTAACTTTATAAGAATGTAGAGCAGTCATTAACCTCCTTGTATTCATCACAAAACTACGTAGATTAGTCATCAACAAATCAAGGCTGGACAAAGTGTTTAATTTAACTTTCATGAGCTGTTCTTTCCTAATTTAGCAGGAGAAGGCGCAAGGCCATTCCCTGTGCTGTGGGAATTTTTGTGTAAACTAGCCACCTTTGTTCAAATGTGTTGACCATGAAGGCAAATTTGCATTCTTGATACTTAAAGTTGGTCGAGAGGGAGAAGGGCTCTGTTATCTGAAATAAAACTGTCAACAAGTATAAAGAAAATCCTTGTATTTTCACCACAAATAGGAGGCAAAAATTTTTAGAACAATATATATGCTCAATTTAATTTTTAAAAGGTTGTAGTGTCAAGTTGGGCAGACAATCGCTTGTTGAAATATTTCAAAGAAACTCTAGCAATAAAAAGAACTGTAATTACAAAGATGTAATACAAAAAGAAAATGCTGGGAATGCAAAGTAGATCTATTATTACTTAAAAGACAGGAGACAGAGTAATGTTTCACCTTTTAGGAAACCTTATGGTTCAGCCTTCTAAAAGCCATTTGACATAAGTTTGTGCACAAAAAAGCTCTTAGTTAAATTGAAAGTGTAGAGTTTCAGGGTAAAACCTTGCAATAGATTTCAAAACTACCTGAAGTAGACAAATCAATCAGCACTTGTTTAAAGGAGCTATTTTGGGTTGAGTCATATGAGTGTCAAAGGTGGAAAGGCTGCAAGTCATGCTGGTGTAAAAGGTGGGAGTATTTACTGGGAACATTATAAGAGAATCCTAGCCCTGAAATGCCTCTTCAAGGTGACCTTGCACTAAATCTGTCATAAATCTGTCATAAAAGAATTGCCTAGGCGTAGAAAATTATGGGCCGAGTCCTGGAGGATGGGATTAATAGAAGGGTACCCACTAATTGGAACGGACATGATGGGCCAAATGGCCTATTTCCATTCTGTATGACTCTATGCCTTTATGACTGAATCATATAGAGTGATGAATGTTGAGAGAATCATAGCCTTGGGCAGTGAACACTTCGTGTTTTGGGTGCACCACTGGTCGGATAGTCTTGAACGATGCTGTGAAGTCTTGAGCTCAGGAAAGCTGGGGTCACAGGCTTCAGCTCTAACAGAGTGGTCATGGTGAACTAGAGATCAATAGGTATCATTTAGTGCCTGAGAAGGCAAGAGAAAATACATCTTTGGACAAAAGGAAGGTGAAGGTGTTTGGCTCTCTCCATGAGGTTAGGTGCGGTAATCAACTTATGGGGAGAAATACACCGGCACTATAGCAGGCGGGGACAGCCCATCTGAAAAGGAATGTGAAGACTGGACTAAGCAGCCAAATGTGAGTTCTTCCTGAGAACAATCAGCCAGTTGGACCAATGCATACAACAGTTACGGGCCAAAGAAGCTAAAAATAGATCAAGCGATTCAGAGCCAAGGGCTATGTTGAAATTGCATAATTGTGAATAGAAAGCTGATACTCTCAAACATGTGGTTGGAATGTGAGTTCATTACGTCATTGGAAAATATACCTTTCTGGGTTTGCTGTGTTTATTGTTCATGTGTATGTCAGCAGGGACTGCTCACATGTTTACTTCAACGTGTGAAGCACATTCTGCACTACAGTGGCATCAAGGTGTCCCCCACTGAAGTGTCAGTGCAGCCCATCATGAGGTGGAAAGACAAATCTGAGGAGAAAGGTATGAAGCAAGACAGGAAGGTACTGTAGGCTATGATGAGATGTTCCAAAAGGAAATGCATTCCACTTAGAGCAGCTTATATTTGGAATATCATTTGGGCAGTGAATTGGCATTTTCAACAATTCAGAGAGAGGGTTTTGTCATTGGTTTGGACCATATACTGTAAGACATCTAGTTCAGCAGAAGGTCAGGAAAATGTTTGTGCAATTGCAGAGGTCCACGCACAAGGTGAGAAGTAAGAAGCTCAGTGTGGATTGCTGTATTGAACTAATTTCTAATAAGTTAGTTGATAAGACCACATGTGTCTTGGGAAACAATTTGGTGCCAAGTTCTGTTGTTACTGAATGATTTAAATCAAGCACCAAGTGAAATGAAAGCTTTGAAGGGGGAATCTATTGTGTTGTGGAAGCAAATCAGAAGATCCCTTTGTGAGATATCTCAAAATGGGAGTTTAGTCCATTTTGAGAACCCAAGTTTATTTGGCCATTGGGTGAAGACCCATGTGCTGAAGGGCCTCATTCTGCCACATTGTATCCTCCACCTTTTTTCCTTCTGTTGATATTGGACATCTCTCCTCCTTTTCATCGCCATCAAGACCTCCAAGACAATGTGCAGAAAACAGGGTGCCCATTTTTCCCGTGCTCAGCTGTTGGCACCATTCAGATGTCCAGGACACCGCCCCCCCCCCCCGCCCCCCCAGAACTCTCAATTCACCTTCTGTTTAAAATTCTGCTACTGTGACCAGCACGTGCTAGGTTTAAGCAGTGCAGGCAAGCTTGTAAGTAGTGCTAGCAAATAATATGTGCGGTCAATGAACCATGCAGTTAGTGCTGGCTGCAAAGACTAGTCATTATAATGAACAGGCAAAATGATGTTGATGTGCCTCCCTTATAATATTGACTGTCAGATTGTTATAGCACATCATGCTCATTACATCCATTTTCAAGGGCTATTTAAAATAGCCCTGACCCTGGAACCTGCAGAGGACAGATTAAACTTGGGATGAACTTGCTGGGTCAGGACTGCTGTCTGGAATTTCTGCCCAGGGCACTGATATGCTTATACTTACTTGGCTACATGAGGAGAGCCAGTCTCACTGGCCCTCAGCACCTTGAGCTCAGTGGTCTGGTTTGGTTGGCAACTAGGCTGAGTTCCATAAAGAGGGGTCTCCCCAAAATCACTCTTACAGGCTCTAACAGCCATCAGTGCTGGTGAGGGGCTTTGCCAGCTGTGAAAGCTGTAAGGTATTTTATGTTTTAAATGTCTCTGACATTGAAGCGATTAAAATCGAGGTAAATTTTTAATAAGTTACTGAAGAAAACTAAATTTAAAAAGTTAATTAAAATATTAATTAAGCAGATCAATAAAAACATGAACATTTAAAGGAAAATAATTAAAAACACATGATCTTTGCCAGCTAATGCATGGGACTGGAATCCTCTTTAAGGTCATACAATGAGTGAACTAGTGTAGGATCTGAGTGACAATTCCTCAGCAATATGTTGGGAACTACCAGCAAGAAGGGGGAGCCCATAGGGAGTCCAACAACGGAGTATAGTGAATTACGAGACACCATTAGTTATTCAGTAAGTAACAGATATTGGGTCTAGGACTTAAAACCATTGAATAACTGACTACCAGCATTTCTGAATATAACTGCTGGCAACTCTCAGTGAGATCTAGCTGATAGAACCTATGCACGTAGCGTCCCAGCTTTGGACCAGACATTTGATTTGCTCCCAGTGATCACTTTCATCCTACAAACCATGACTTTTGATAGAAATGAAATTGACAACCCTTAGAGCATACATAGTCAACTTAACTTGATCAGAACTGGTTGACTCAGTGTCACTGCCTGTGGACCCCTACGTCTGTAATTACCTGTTTAACTGTGGTGAGCCAGCCTCATTGGTGCTCTGCATCCTGGTGTCCAGCTCTGTGCTCTGTGCAGTAACAAGGCAGCTGGCAATGAATTGTTGTCTGTGAAAGCTATATGTGATGTTTAATAGTTTTTAAATGTCCTTCACATTATGCAAGTTAAAAATAGAGTAATTATATATTTAAAAAATGTAATTCAATTGCAAACATCTTGTGTACATACAAATAATAATAAACATTAAAGCAAAGTAATTTAAAAACAGTAGCCAAAAGTACCCCTGCTTTGCCTCCTAACAGTTTGCCCTATACCCCCCTACTGAAATCAATGCAATCTTGGATTCCATGGAAGGTTAGACCTGGTGGAAAATCCAAGAGGTGATTTGTTCAGAGAAATCATTCCGCTTCACCACTGGAGTCCATATGGTGTCCAGCTGCAGAGAAAACCCTCAATAAATCCTGAACTTGTGTATTTGCAAGTGTATGCATTTGCTACTGTTTAAGTGACTAAACATTGGCAGTTCCATTTGTAATCCCAGAAATGGTCAATAAGATATGGCTTGTTATTTATGGAGATGAAACGATTTCTATAAATATTCCTTGTTAGTTAATTCTTGGAATAAACTAAATTTGAGGTTCAAAAACTTTGCTGCATTCTTCTTCAGAGATGTATTCTTTCTGCACCCATCATTCTGTATTCACCACCTATTATAAACAGCAAATAAACTCAGCTTGTTCTTATGATTACAGTTGCTTCTAAATTTATCATAATATCCTGCCATACTCTAATCCACCACATCCCATTTGAAAACGGTAGAACAATCACAGTAGTATAAGCTGAAGCAATTATCCACAGGTTAAGAAGGGGCAGGGGGAAGACATCAAAATGCCCTTTATCCTCAATCTTTGTTTTAATAGTTTCAGCAAGGCTTTCCATTTCAGCATTATAACAGGACTACAGTGTTTCTGGTCATAAATTTTAATATTAAGATTTTGTGCAGCAAAATATTAGAATATTTCTACTAATGATCAAATATCTTCACGACTACTTTTATTTTGAGAGAGAGATGTTGGGTAGAATTTTAAACAAATATTCCAATGGCCTTTCATTCCCATTGAAGCAGCAGTGGAGATTTTCACAAGTCTGTGCCCAGATGTACTAGATTTCATTTGTGCAGCAAATATTGGACCAGGTCAGCATGCATGGACGTAGAATTTTCTTGATTTTCTTTCATTAATTTAAATAAAAGGAAAACCAGAAAATTTCTTGGAAAAAAATGTGAGCCAATGTTTCAATATTTTCTATCCCCATGCAGTTCCCCCCTTCCGTGTCATTTTAAACTTGTGTATTTCTGCATGCTGTTTAAAACAGTGTGTTGAGGTGGATGCAGCGTAACTGAGCAGGTATTGATTCACTTAGTTTTTCACATGCAAACTATTCTTGATTCAACAAATCTAGAACTCTCTGGAAGATCAGAGGGCAGCCTGCATAGGGTTATGTTTCTATTAATTGTATAAACAGAAGGTGTAAAGTGGCAGTACCCTATTGGACAGCTATTTATAGATGCCACTCCATTAAAGCAATGGTAGTCATGTTTTTAAGAGATGTGAAGGATAGTCATGGGAATTAAATCACAAGGGATAAAAAAATATGAAAATGATTCGTAATCTTTCTACTAAACTTGGTGTCACCAGAAACAAACATTATTTTGTGATTTAAAATGCATTTAAACAACAGTTCCATTTGTTTCAGTAATTGTATTGATATTCAAGCAAGGGATTGTCCCAATTAATTCATTGTGCACGTGGAATCATTTTCCACCTCTGCTGGCAGCACTCCCTGATGTCTTACAGGAAGGTATTATTATATTTTGCCTACTGTAATTTTCTTCACCAATGTTTTCTAAGCTGGGGTGTTCTAGAATGCCAAGAGAAACTGTTGGCATCCTGAACAGTGGCAATCAAATTTAAGAATCTCTCACCCAAGGAGTTCAAATCCAGAAATAAGCATTGTTGTAGGGTACATTTCAATAAATTGTTCAACATTTTATTGATATTCTACATTACTGCTCTGGGGAAGATGAGCTACAGTTTCATACATGAATTATAAGACTGCAGGCTCTCCAGCTCAGATCAATTCATCACTCGTTACACTGATAACCACTGCTATTCGTCACATGAATTTTCTCCTTGTGAGTGATGTATGAAATAAAATGCTTAAAAATAAGCTTTTCCTTCCTTCTTCAGTTATTTGGCTTGTGGCATCTATTTTAGTAATGGCTTTTTTATTAAGTCTTATCCTCCTGACACCAGAATTCCAGGATGCAATCATAAATCCAGACAGTCTAAAGTATTTGCCATGCCAGTGAAAGCACCAGCTTTAGCTTGTCCTCTTTTGCTACATAGAGCCCTGCAATAAAGATTGATTAGTTGTTGGCTGCTGATTTAACTGCAAATCCTATCCTCTTCACTTAGCCCAATTGATCGATCTCTCCCATTAGTATTGTACCTGAAGTATTAGTGATTATTATTTTCATAATAGTATTATTGATTTCCTGCAAATTCTGATTTTTGTTTTATGTTATTTTATCCAATGGGGCAGAGTTTCCTTTGAAAACTTTTGTCAGGATTAATGTCAGTCCAATGGAAATGGACCCAGATTTGGCCAGCCTCTGTAATGGAACCTTATTACCATTGGCTCAGCAAGTTACTTAAATACTAAGAACATCAAACTGATCGCTGGTATTGGAGAATTCCAGCAACTGCATTTCAGAGCTCAGCAGTGAAGATTAAGTAAATGGAGGGTGTAGGATGAATGGAGGGGTGGGGTGGCGGTTAGGGAGCTTCCTCTAAAGTAGAGCTATATAGGAAGGCCATTGCAAAGTCAATTTATGTGAGTCTTCAGCACTCCATAAAAATCATTTGCAATCCTGATTACTTTAAACATGTTTGTGGATGGCCTGCAATGGTCTCTTTCAGGACCACTGAGGGTCAACTACCAATAAGTGCAGCATGCACCTCATAGAATGAGCCAGGGATGCTGAGGCCCCACCAAAAGAATGGGATGAGCTTTGTCAGATATGGGCTGATGACTGTCATGCTGGATAAACCACCACCCCATAGTTGCCCAGCAGAGAGGTTGATAGGCATGTAAATATTTAAGCTATCAACTTCTAATATTGGCAGTATTTGTGAAACTGGGAGTGAAATTTCAATGGTATAAAATCCATATAAGACAGGTTTACAGTTGTTTCTAGAGAGGTGAAGTTGTGTTCCCCATGAAAAGATAAATCTGCCATAATCTAATGTAAAATGTTCATGTGCACAGCAGTGGTTGCTATGAGATCTTACACATTTTGAATAGCTTACTAATGTTTGCACCAGAATTCCTAATGTCCTCTCCCAATGGGAAATACTCTGCCATAAATCTATAAAATTTCTACTAGAATGTTTGTTATCCAGACAGGCTTTCGCTTCCTCTGTTTTTTGTTTAGAAAGCTTGGCCAAAATGCTAATACACACAAAAGCAAGAGAGGCAGTTTTCTTTCATTTAAACCTCGAGCTGCTACTGCCTTTTCATGTCTTCTATACATTACATCGCACAGACTACAGCTTGTTTGCACTCCATTTTTAATTTCCTTATTTTTAGCTAAGAACAAACTCATTTGGCTTTTCATCTCTAGATCAATGTTCCACAGAATTGAGTCACATGTTAAATTAAATTGAATTTAAAATTCTCATTACAGCCATATCCTGGCAGCTGTCAAGACAGAGGAGTCTCTACATTATTAAGGCACTGCAGATGTGTATCATCTGTACAGTCTAGTGATATACAAACCTCCTCATCTACATGCTGCCCTTTTGTGACCTCATAAAGAGACATTGAGTCTTGCTTTACATATATGCAGATGACACCTACCTCAGATTCTCCACTGTCTCCAACAGCCTGTTTTCCCAATATCAAGCCTTCATGTGTTGCAGCTGCCGGATTAAACAATGTCCCTTCCACAAACACAATACCCCACCATTGGTTCTATCTTGCAGGGGTCATGAATCTCTGCTAATTTCTAGCCTGGAGGGTTGTGGAGGCTAGATCACTGGGGGCTATTTAAAGAGAAAGTAGATAAATTTTTGAAAGATCACAGACTTGAGGGCTTTGGGAAACTGGCACTGTGGAGATGAGGCCTGGGGCAGGTCAACCATGATCATATTGAAGGGCAGGACAGGCTTGAGGGGCTGAGTGGCCTACCCCTTCTCCTATTTGTTATGCTCCTCTCCTTCCACAACCACTGACTAAGCTGAAATAAACTGATCACCAGGGTCTACAGTTATTGCTAATCCTGAGATACTGTGTCTTGCGGTTAGATATTGGGTAAATGGCCAACACTGCATGCAAACCCAAAATGATATCGAAGGCAGACCTGAAATTTGTAACAATATTGGTGTTGCACATGGGGGAGAATATAAGATTGGATATTAAATGTAAAGTTTAAGCGATCTCAGTTCCTGATGATGGGTGGTTAATGTGTCACTGTTATATTTCAACTTGAAAGGAGCACTTCAGTTGAAATTACATCCTGAGGAATCAGTAATGGACATATTGAAATTTCATTATCTCATACCACTGGGTTGTAGACCACCCAGGCAGAAATTGAGGTGTTGTTCTTCTAGTTTGTGTTGGGTCTCACCCTGGCAGTGGAGAAGACTGAGGACAGCCAGGTCAGTGTGGGAATGAGAAGGGGAGTTGAAATGGTTTGCAAACAGAAGCTCAGGATGGACATTGTGGACAACACGCAGATGCTCTGTAAAATGGTTGCCTAGTTTGCGCTTGGTCTTGCTGATGTAAAGGAGGCCACATTGGGACCACGGAATGCAGGAGAGAAGGTTGGAGGAGGGCCCTTTGCCTCACCTGGAAGGGCTGTTTAGGTCCCTGGATGATGACGAGGAAGGAGATGTATGAATAAGTGTCGCACCTCCTATAGTTGCAGGGGAAAGAGCCAGGGGTCAGGGAGGGGTGGGTGGGGAGGGATCTGCAGATCAGGAAGAGTGTTCCCTGCGGAAGGCGGAAAGGGGTGGGAAGGGAAAGATGTGGCAAGTGGTGGGATTGGTATTGGTATTGGTATTGGTTTATTATTGTCACTTGTACTGAGGTACAGTGAAAAGCTTGTCTTACAAACCGATCGTACAGGTCAATTCATTACACAGTGCAGTTACATTGGGTTAGTACAGAGTGCATTGATGTAGTACAGGTAAAAACAATAACAGTACAGAGTAAAGTGTCACAGCTACAGAGAAAGTGCAGTGCAATAAGGTGCAAGGGATTCTGTTGCAGCTGGCAGAAATGGAGAAGGATGATGTGCTGGGTGCAGAGGCTGGAGGGTGAAAGGTGAGGACTAGAGGAACTCTATCTCTGTTCTGGGTGAATACATCTTTAAAGGTGAATAAGCTTTAAAACTGTTACAGCATATTGAGGCTGTGCTCCAGTGAAGCACATGGGATTCTGGGGTTCATAAACAGAGGCACAAAGTACAAAAATAGAGATGTTATATAAAGCACTAGTCAGACAACAATGGCATCCATTACAGGTTACCACACTCTGGAAAGAGTGCAGAAGTATTTTCTCAAATGATTCCAGCGATGAGTAATTTCAGCTGTCAGATTCAACTGGAGAGGCTGTAGTTCTCCTTAGCGGAAGTATGGTTGAAAGAAGATCGAGTAAAGCTGTTCAAAAACATGAAGATTAAATGGAGCAAATAGAAGGAAGATGTTCTCAATCAGCAGATAAAACTATGAAGCATAGATTTAAAATTTTGGGCAGAAGGGAAATGTGAGGAAAAGCTTTGTGTTATGGAGAAAGTAGTGCTACGATCTAGGGCTCACTGCTTGTAACAGTGTTGAATTGGAATTGATCAGGACCTTCAAGCAGGAATTGGATAGACGTGCAGGTGGAAATAATTTGCAGAGCTGATGGGAAAAAAACAGGGAGAGTGGGACTGACTAGGTTACTCTAGAAGTTTCAGAGACTTGATGGGCCATATGTCCTTGATATGAGTCATAACAATTCAATGACTCTCTGAAAGAATATATTACTTCCACCTTGCTATGACAAAGCTTCCCCGAGTTTTATGTTGCCAATACGTTGTTAGAATGTGAAGCACAGTCACAGACATTAAAACCTTGGTGAATCTGGAAGAGGGATAGCTCTTAAATTTTTAACTATCACACCTTTTGCACTCAATCTCAGTATCAAACAGTCTTAGTACAAGGGAAAACATAGGTTAGGTACAGGTCAAAGCTTTCTCCACACAGTGTGCTTTACACTGAATCTCAAGAGACAGGTCTGTGCAATACCTCTGTGACATTTCCATTTTTCACATCAAACATCTAATGATTTCTCTGAGTGGGACTGACAATTTAGAACCAGTTAATGCTGAATTATGAGCAATTTTGTGCTGTTAATTCATGCCTACTGGCTTAGAGAGAAGACATTACTCCCCCGAGTCTCAGTTCAATCTTAACCCAGGTTTTCAGCTTTCTGACCCATTCTGTTGCATAAACAATATCATTCCTATCATTTTTACTGGTAAAGTGTGGAACTGTATCCCACTGGAATAGACATTCAATATAAATCATTTTCTAATTAAAATTTATAATCCTCAGCATATACATTGTAAAATCATTCTGGATTACAGCTGACAGCTACCTGGCTGTTTTGTGAACTGCAGGGTAGCTGCACTGACTGTATCAGCAGAAGGTAGGGACAGGAGGGGGCTGGGCACCACAAATGAACAGGTTGGGTTGAGCATGACCTGGTCCAATTTGCAACATGCTGCTGAATGAGACAATAGGTGGCAAGCCTGGCTATAAATTGTATTGCTAGAAAAGGAGCAGAATGTAAGATTTTATACCACAAGAGGACGTAGATGATTGGTGAGATACTTAACACCACCAAAATAGATTAACTGGTAATTTTATTTGCAGGAGCTTGCTGTGCACATTGGTTGCTGTTTCTCCCTTCATAATGGTGATGACAATATCAAATTATTAATTTGCTGAGCAGTTCTTCAGCATAGCCTGAAGACAAAAAAGTTATTGATAAATACATTCTTTTTTCACTACTTTATGTACACCAGAAAATTGATTTTACTGTTTTACTCACTTATTCCTTGTATTCACTTTAATAGAGATGCCTTTTCTCTCACTGCAATATCAAATTTAGCATGCTTTGTTTTTTATACTTGATCCTCAAACATCACACATTTTTCTGCAATAAACTGGTGCCATTTTTCACGTTTTTCTCTTTTCTTTACAAAAACACATGCAAGCTCCAGAAAATGTCAACCAATCATCGCAACCCCTGTTAGGACAAAATTATACTCTTCAACACCTTAAGAAAAGATTGTATTTATATGGCACTTTTCGCAACTTCAGAAGAAGCCAAAACTCTTTACAGTCATTGAAGTACTTTTGAACAACTTGTTTGCAAAAACTTGCAAGGGATCTTACCAAGGCTTTAGAAAGACTTCCCAGTGATAAATTTAAACTGGTTCTATTCCTGCTGTTGACATGGCAACTGTTCATCCAGATGTATTTGGTTGCCACTAACCAGATGCATTAACATGACAGATTTTATTTTGTTTTCTCACCTTTTCCATGCAGCTACTTTTTAAAAATTGTTTTTAAGTGTAATTCAGAGTCCTTGACAGCTTTGTCAAAAGACAAGGCCCAGCCTGGTTTTATTTCTGTCAAAGTCCCCAGAGGTATTCTGTAGGGGAGGCCTCAGCGCTCTGCTACTTGAGACATTAGTTTCCGAGGACATGCTGTCTGACTTGAGGACTTTGAGGAACAGTGAGATTGACATTCTGCATCCAGGCCAAGTGAATGCATGCAGATAATAACACCAGGTTCTTGAGAATATAGCTCATTCCCTACTGGATCCAGCTCATTGACTTGTAAATAATAGCTTCATGTTAGGAGGTTAGAAAAGATATACTGGCTTTGGAGGTGGTGCAGAGGAGGTTCACCAGGTTGATTCCAGAGATGAGGGAGTTAGCCTACGAGGAGAGATTGAGCTGCCTGGGACTATACTCACTGGAATTCAGAAGATTCAGAGGGGTTCTCATAGAAAGATATACAATTATGAAAGGGATAGAATAAGAAAAAGGCAGGAAAGTTGTTTCCACTGGTAGGTGAGACTAGAACTAGACGACATAGCCTCAAGATTCGGGAAGAAGATTTAGGACAGAGATGAGGAGGAACTGCTTTTCCCAGAGATTAGTCAATCTGTGGAATTTTCTGCCCAGGGAAGCAGTAGAGGCTACCTCATTAAATATATTTAAGACACAGTTAGATTTTTGCACAGTAGGGCAATTAAGGGTTATGGGGAAAAGGCAGGTAGGTGGATCTGAATCCATGGCCAGATCAGCCATGATCTTATTGAATGGCGGAGGAGGTTCGACAGGCCAGACGACCTATCCTACTTCTATTTCTTATATTATGTTCTGGTGGTGGGGGGAAGAGGATTCTCCTTTTTATTATGGTTGCAGGTGAAACCTCTGTTGGATACTGAGACACAAGCTTCCTCTTGATCCATGTCATCTGTAGTTCTTTCTGCCAAAAGAGACCGGAAGCAACAAATGCATCTTGTCAGGTATTATTTTCACTACCAACATGCTGGACAAAGCCATATCCAAAGAACATCCAAAGAACACGAGAGTATATTCAGACTGATAGAGGCCCCTACAAAGAGTGCAATGCATCCCAGAAAATTGTCTCGTCTCCTATACCTGCTGACATTGTTATTTTAAAACTTTTCAGAGACTGCAACTGTCCAAGAATTTAAGATGCATTTTATCCAGTCCCTACAGATATTCATCTGGATTGGCAAAGGTCGCACTTGCACCTCTCAATATCAAAGTTTTTGTTTATGGTAAATATGACTAACCTCAAAGAGTTGACTGGAGTCAATGGTCAAGATGTTGGATGGGCATAAACCAATGATGTTGGCATTATGGCAGTTTCTCAACAAAGTGGAAAAAAATCATGCTTCGATTTTAATCTTATATTTAAAAGAAAATCAATTAGAACTTATGAAGCTATAGATTAGAGATTTATTCACAGTTTTGTCCATGGGAAAAGTTGTAAAGTGATTTAGAATAACAAGCATCATCAATTTAAGTGGCAGTACTACGTAATTTATCTACCTTATGCTGATTAAAATATTGTTGAAGGAGGATGATAAGATGTATAAAGCTTCCTGTTTTAAGTAACATTAATCAAGGAAATAAAAAATATATAATGAACTATTAATAGTGATAACTTATCTAAATAGTTAATTCCAAATAGCTTTTACCATTCTTTATTTGTGTTTAATTGAACAACAATATAGGAAGGTAGCAATAAGCATTCACTTTTAATGCTTATCCACATTCCTTGCACCTGTCACCTCTTTTGCTGGACCTGTTCATTTCTATTTTCATTTTACTAAGTTAAGATGGGATTAATCAACTGAATTAGTGGCAAAAATCTGCAAACTTTAAAATGCAAAGGGGTACATTTTTACTAGGATGGAGAAGGACATGCGACTGAGTAGGTGGGGCTGCTGCTTATCGACATGTCACTGTGCTGGAAGAGCTAAATATAGTGGTAAGAAGTGTGTAAACTATTATTCAGGATACTGAGTGTTACTAAGTTCTATCACTGTACAGTTTTGTTAATGTGGATGTACCTGTGGAAATTCACTCCTAGCATTTAGCCTATATTTGAGCTACAGATGGGGAATCAAATGTGAGCTTTGAGAGCAGACTGAAGGCTGAACAGACTTCAAGGAAACTTGGAGACATCGGCTTTGATGACAACTTGGCCAGCTCAGTGCTATCGAGCTGTGCCACAGGGCAGGCAGAGGCTGAAGCTAGATTCCAGCTCAACAGAATGGTAACATTTAGCTCAATCTGGTACCAGTGGCTGGGTAGCAGTTGAGATTAGGGGCGATGGTACAAATTTTATTGCTGGATCTGAAAACATTAACAGTGATCTTCTGTCGTTCTGCTGGATAACAATTTGACTGCATTTGGTCGTGGGACCATGTCTGCAGCTAGCGTCACTTAGAGGCAGTAAGCAATTGAGAAAAAGGACAGTGGAGAGGATATATTTTAGTCAGTTCTGGAAGTGACTATTTTGTAATGGGAAGCAAAGCCATTGCTGGAGATGCACAGGCTGTTTTCAGACAAATTTGACAGTTACCATGTAAAATCATTCTGTGGAGCTGGTTTATGGAGGAGAGGATGGATGAGAGTGATTTAATTTTCTGGATCACGTAAATAGGTAGAGCAGTATCAGAAGGAATAATGTTTGTGGAGGACGTTACACAGAATTAGTTCGGGTGGTCCCTCTGTTCAGAGGATTTGAATAGCAGTTTTGGGCTGGGTGGGCACTGAAGAACTTAGAGAAAAAAAATTAGAAAAGGATAGGGGTCGGAGGGCACAATGCCAATTGGACTAAATCCTCAGGCACCAAACAGTGAAGTAGAAGGCCTAGTTTGCTCGTTAAACCGCAATGCCAATTAGCTCACATTTATTGCAGGGAGCTACCTTCGTAAAGGAACTGAAACTTCTGAAAGTAGCAGCCGTGCAGAGGCTGGTGGACATTTAAACTGGCTACTACCAATCATTAACAAGGTTACATAGCACTTTTGTGAATCTAGCACTTGACCTAATGCCCCCTCTTCACAACTAACCAGTCGACTGGGAATCATTACTGAGGAATTTGAGTGTTATATCACCATTCACTGTATACTTGCTGACAGAAATTTGAAGAGGATATTTGGTCATTAGGGACGGTTTCTTTGTGAATATTTTTAAATCTTCACCAAAATTCTTATCAACATTTATTCTGAAAATTTTCTCATCTTCACCTAGAATGAGTATATACTGTGCCACTTCAACTTTTGGCAAAGTCATTTACATTTTATTAATTAAAAATAAACCAGTCAAATGCATCAATGTTCAGTGTTTTCATTGGGCCCAATCTTCTGCCTAAATCTGGTAGATCCATTCAAAAGACACTTAATAACAACATTTAAAAGACATTCAGATAAGTACATGGGTAGGAGGGGTTTAGGGGGATACAGGCCAAACACACGCAAATGGGACTAGTTAGGTAGGCACTGTGGTCAGCATGGACAGGTTAGGCCAAAGGGCTTGTGACTTTATGCCTCTATGATATTCACACTTTGTTGAAGAAATGGTTTTGAAAGCCTGCAGGTGAGGCCTCTTGGCTTTCAAAGCCATTCTGACATGGTCAGTGAAGACCTGGCATGCTGGGACCTCTCTGTTCAGCTGGGAGTAGAAAGAATATGCCAAGGGGTATCCACTCCAAGGGCTGTTCTGGAGAATCACAAGATGATGAAAATGTAATCCTTTACCCACCCTCTGCCTCCTGCCCAAAGAAATGTTTTTGAAATATTTCCAAAAAGAAATCTACTAAATTTGAAGCATACCATTTGAAATAAAACAACAACAGATCGTGAGGTCACTCAGAAAACTCAGTGAGCGTTGGCATGCGTTTCAAGTGAATCTTTGGACACAGATGCCTTTTTATGTTGTCATTAGTAACAGGAATCTGAGGGAAAGAACAAATCGGTGTTGCATAGGTAAGTAATGCATCCGGTTGAATTTCTGGAGCAACATGAAACAACCCTGAAATGTTCATGGTAGCAATATAATGTTATCGCAGTTAAGTCAATTTGCAATTGCAGTAATTGATAAAACAGCATTATCTGATTCAGTTTCTGGACAAACATACGTATATTAAAGAGATAGAGTGCATAAGGGGAGGTAGTCTTTTTGTATTTATTGGAGATAACATAATGGCAGCAGAAATAATACAATTATCAGTAAAACTGAAATGGAATCCAGAGATAAAAGATAATAAAGGATCAATCAAATTAATAGAGTTAGTCTGCTGAATGCATAATCATGGAAGGAAGGTGGAGAAGAAATAATGCAAACAAATTAGGGCAATGAGTTTAAGCAACTAACATTATAATCATGGCAGATTTCATCTACTTCAGAATTAATTAGCTAAAAGTCAAAGGTAAAGGGCATAAAGGAACTGAGTTCCTACAAATGGTACAGGACTTCTTTCTAACTCAGTATGTTAGTGGCTCAAAAGGCAGAATTCACGCCATGTTCTAGTCATGGAACTGGACCAGGAAGGAGAAGTGAAGAATGGAAGTAACTAAGCAATGGAGGACATTTAAAATGGTATTCAAAGTAGTCCATGAAACATGTACGCTGCTAAATTAAATCAAACACTTATGATACTGAATGAAAGTGAAAAAATGCGGGTGAAGGAAAAGCCATTCACTAAATGCAGGGCAGACTATGACAAAGAATATAAAGAAAAAAAACCAAATAAAACTGTAGATGCTGGAATCTGAAACGAAAATAGAAATGCTAGAAGAAATCAGCCAGTCAAGCAGCATCTGTGGAAGGAGAAAGCAGTCAACATTCTGTAGAGAAACAAAGGACTACAGATGCTGGAATCTAGATGAAAAACATGCTGATGCTGGAGGAACTCAGCAGGCCAGGCAGCATCCATGGAGAAAAGCAGGCGGTCAACGTTTCGGGTCAGGACCCTTCTTCAGTACTGAAGATAGGAAAAGGGGAAGCCCAATATATGGGAGGGAAAAGCAGAGCAGTGATAGGCAGACAAAAGAGGGGAGGCAGGGTGGGCACAAGGTGGTGATAGGTAGATGCAGGTAAGAGATAGTGATAGGCAGGTGCGGGTCAACGTTTTGTGTCAGTGACCCTTGCTCAGAACTGGAAGAAAAGGAAAAGATTAGGAAGGACATTAGAACAACAATTTACACAGTAAAAAAGAATTATGGAAATCAAGAAATGTAAAACAAATTAATAAAATATTCTGCAGCATATAAATAAGAAAAGGACAGTCAGGAAGGAAATGGAGCCACTGAGGGATGGAATGGATAAAAATCATAGGCAACAAGGGTGAAATGGTAGAAAATATTAAAAACTTAAGCAGTTACTGAGAAGACAATTAAGATGGACGACATCAGAAGATGAGACTGGAATTGCATTTAAATATCACCAGGACTGTTAAGTGAACTAACGCAAGAGGATTTCCTAGGTCCCAATAAATTATATCTACACCTGTTAAAAGAATCCAGGGAAGTGATAGTTGAATATCTGTCATAGTTAATAACTTGATAGAAAAAGGTAAATTCATTGAACTGGTGAATAACTGACATAATACTTGTATTTAAGGAGAGACAAAGATCATGTCTACAGAGCATACTCTGATGAAGGTTCTTGGACCTGAAACGTTAACTCTCTCTTTCCACAGATGCTGCCTGACCCACTGAGTGTTTCCAGCATTTTCAGATTTTTTTTCAGATTTCCTGTCCCTGCAGATTTATTGATTTTCATGTCCACAGTATAATAGGTCAATGCACACAATTTGTTTTCCAAAAAGCTGTCAGTGAGCTTCTACGTAACAGATTAACAAGCGAGGTCAGAGCAAACTGACTCAGGGAACAATCTAGAGTAGGAAAAATAATAGAATCTGAAATAATGGAGAAAACAGGAGAGTTTTAAAACCAAGAATTAATGGCGAATAGTCAGCATAGATTTCCAAAGGATAGGTCTCACTCAATCAACCTTGCTGAATTATTTGAAATGTTAGCAGAGAGAGTAAATAAAAATATTAGACTGTATATAATTTACATAGATTTCCAGAAGATGTTTGATAAGATGCCATACTATAGGTTAATATGTAATGTCAGGGTATCGTCCAGGTCAGGCCAGCATGAACTGCACTGTTATGTGAGCAGTAGCCTGGTTTTCACCTCACTGAAAGTGCAAGACTCTTCCTGACTGCATGACAAGGTAAAGCATCCTAATATGTTGCTCTCCTTTTGCCCTCTTCCTCATCCTCTTGCTGCTCCACAAATGTTGGCAAAGACTTAGCCCTCTGAATACTTGGCCTTGGAGGAATCAATAAGTATCTGAATCATGGTGGACCAAGTGTACACCATTCCTGTCCCTAGCATCCACCTGTTTTGCTGGCATAATGACTGGAAAAATAGCACATAAAGCAAACAGGTGCAAGTTGAAGACATCATCCGAAATTCCCAGGTTTTCGGCAGGAGGCTTAAGGTCCTCACTGCATGATCATTGTCCAGTGACTGCTGAAGTACTGAAACTCTTTTTTGGTCATGGACCATTTCTGCATTTTGGAGTGGAAGCTTCAAGATGATGCATGTGTTTACTCAAAACTGGCACTGTTTAGAAGCCTGAATTATTGGCAGAACCCTGCTTGCTATTCTCTAACCAAGCAGAAAGAGATGAACTTGCCTCTTCTTCAGCAGTGAACGTCCATAACCTCCCCTGTGTGGCAGTGAGCAAGATGCTGGGGTCCGCTGTTGCTGTCTGTATCACCAGTCTTAAATGCACATGTGGTGAAGAAACTGAGAGCCACTGCCACCTTCACAGCTGCAGGCAAGATGGTTCCAACACAGTTCAGCAGCTGCTGTTGTGCCTGCAATGTATAACTAATCTTGGTCAGCACACCTTTGCTGAAGTGGGATGTACCCACGGGCATTGTTTCTCACTTGAATGCAAGAAGAGCAACTTCTCCCTGAGGATACATTGCAGTTTCTTCCTTCTCCCTCTGCTTCTCCTTCCTCTCCTGCAGGTTGTCTGTTCTGTAGCCCCTCTCCTGCTCTTCCCTATCAACTTGTCAGCTCAAAGGAATAGCCACAATTGCTCTCTTTTCTGCCAGAAGTGCACATGGACAATGTTTCAATGGAGCCAAGACATTCTCATTAATTTAGCGAATGGAAGTCCTTCAATACATCAGTTGTTGCAGTCCTCTCCAATAAATTTAACCCCAAGTGAATCACCAACAACCTTTAAATACCACAAATGGTGATGTGGGATATGTGAGATGTGTTGGATGTATCTATTTGGTTGCATCAAATCAGTGTTGTACAAAGACTGACCAAATGAAAAATACAAATAAACTCATACTACCCATGTTCCAAACAAAGGGAGTCATGCTAAAACATACTCTCATGATTCATGGAAGAAATCAGATACACAACTATATTCTTTGCCACTAAGAAAACTGTTGCTATGCCATTCAGTATGCTACGCATTTGTGGGGAAGACCAACACCAGATGCTGTCAATTTAAAATAGTCAACAAGAGATCAATTGATGAACTGGAAAGGATCTTCTTTAACCTGAGAGTGGTCAGAAGGTAGAACTCATGAAGGTGCACCTAGAGGATAAATTAGCAAGTGTGAGGGAAGGGTGGGGCTGGCTGAAGGAGTTAGACACGAAATAAAGATGGAAGGCTTGAACATAGACCGGTGGATGAAATGACCTTTGTCGGTATTGTATATTCTTTGTAATCAATCACTTCTGCTCTTTTATTTCATCAAAGTGGATGTTCAGAATATGAAGGGCTCCAGAGAACAAATAATTTCTCTGTGAATGTGTGTGCTGGAATACAGAGTTTTTAACATGCTCTGGTTCATACAGAGGTTGATTCATGCTCTGCATGAGCTGAATTTTAAAAACCAAATATATAATAATATATTTTGAATGTATCCATTTTCTGGCAGAAATATTGGAACAATGCACATTATAAGACAGATTTAAAGCACTTTGTTATAATTCTTTACAGCAAATTGATTTTCTGGAAAATTTGAATCTAATTAGTGTGGGGTGATGAAATTTCTATACAACGTTAGGTATTAAAAATTGAAGTGTATTGATTTTCTGGTTGCAGGGGAATGCAGGACTCCAGCTAATAGCAGCTGATTCTTGTGTATCCAAACAACTTGTATTCAGAACATGGGAAGGGTAACAAAACTACAGCAGTTTCACTTCAGTGTTATCTCTAAATCTAATTTAGACTTCACTACCACTCTGCTCATGGCCTGAAAGTCTTGTGCTTAAATAGAAAGTAGCTTTACATTAATATTTTGATTGTTTTCTGCATTTACCCACAACATATCAATAATCGATGTATGTCCACTCATATCTTTTTGGACCTCCTCTGTTTCTAGCTTTTCACCATTTAGAACAAACTTATTTTTAGGCTTTTTAAATCCAAAGTGGATGACCTTACATTTGCTTACACTGAAATTCTTCTGTCAGTTTTTCCTGTATATAATCTATCAACACCTTTCTAATTTAATAGTGTTGTCAATCACTGTATTATTGGTTAACATGAATACATGGCTTTTTTCTCATAACCTGATTATTATGTTAAAAGTGCCAATTAAATATGTTGTAATTGTTGTTGAATGCAAAACATGGCCAGACTTTACAAGTATGACATCCTTGCCATTTTTGTATCTGCCTATACTGCCACTGCCTTTCCTCATTTTATCTGTAAATAGTGAGCGGCAAGATGGGGAGGTTGCCAAATCTAGTCGTATTTAAAAGGATCTTATATTGCGCATATTTCAAACTCTGCAAGTATCTCAAGCCATTTTCTGATACATTAAGTCCTCATTATTCAGGGAGGATAGGGGCATGGATAATAAAAGGCAAGGATACCACTGAGGTTGTTTGCAATGACACAAAGGCTACAGTGACATACAACAAGTAGTCATCCCCTCCATGGATATAACAACTTCTATGTAAATTTCAGCTAGTAAGTTTCCATTTTAGCTTGTATGTAAACTCACATTCCTGACCCCTGGTGTTCCCAACCCTGACTCTGACCTACTGCTGGCCCTATCTGCACGTCCAGCCCACACTCTGACCCCAGCTCCATCTGCAAAACGTCCCATATTCCTTATCCCTGTTGGTTACAACCCTGACCTTACAAGTATGTGGATCCACAAATGGTAAGTAGGTCGATAACAAGGACTTAGTGTATTAGTGTTTGACTTGCTACTGAGAAGACATTAAAGTGAGTGTGTATGAAGCTTCTGGCAAAACACTTTTTCTATCATTGGAGTCTTTGTGGCTATTGCACCTTCCCTGGAGGAGAAAGAACAGCGACAGAAAGAAAGCTCAGAGAACTGCAGTTATAGGAAATCCAGATAGTAAATAATGTGTTGGCAGGGTTCCTTTCCCTCTTGATTGAACATCTAGACCGAAAAAAAGTGTCTCCAAAGAGCAGTTTGTAACAAGGCAGTGCTTCTCCAGGGAGGCTGTCACCGAGTCCTGTCATTTTCCACAGCAAGATCTTCAACTAACTGCCACAGTAACATTGCACTGCCTGAATCAGTCAAGATCACTGCAGCCCTCAGCTACTTTGCCTCTGGCTCCTTCCATATTGCTAGAGAGAATTCTCACAAGCATAAGTCTAAAACTCATGTTTGCAATAAGCCACTGAATGAAGTTGTTAGCTGAGACAAGCAGTTTCATTGCATTTTCCACTGACAAAACCAATGGCAGAATTTACAGTCTGCAAAGTTCCTTACATCCAGAACTCCACTCACTTCAGCCACAGTGCCCTGCAGTTCCTACAGGTCACCCTTCTGCCTTTCTGGATTGTAAAGGCTTCTTTTCCATTATTGTGCAATTGATGTATGATGATCAGCGTGCAGGCCTGATTCCCTGTGCTAATCTTCCATCTGCTCACTTTGTTCCTAAGCAGCAAGTGAAATGCTCAAAGATTTCTGATAATTTGCTTTCTCTGTCTACATCACAACTGGCCATTTTTTTTTGCTGCAGACCATCCGTCTGCAATATTGTTTTTATTTTCCCTCTCCATTAGCACACCCTGACCTGCTATTTGCCACACATCCTACTTCTGTGTCACCCTCTAACTGCCCACTAACAACTCCTCCCAACAGCAACCTGGCCTCAACCTATCATAGATATCCCCTTTGTTCTAGCCATTCCCCCCCACCCCCTCACCTCATCTTCTCTTCATCTTAAAACTGACTTTTTCTCTCTATCTCAATCCTGATAAAGGGTCTGCGGTCTGAAATGTTAACTCTGTTTCTCCTTCCACAGATGATGCTTGACCTGCCGAGTGTTACCAGCAATTCCTATTTTTATTTCAAATTACACTATCCTCAGCAAACTTGGTTTATAATTCCCTTTAGGAATCCAGACTTAGCAGCTGAATTCTAACATAGGCAGATCCAAGTCTGTCCTTGAGCAGTTCTTTAAAGTACATAAGTAATGAGGACCTCTATAAAAATGTGCAAGAAGGAGAGTGTGGTTTAGCTCGACTCTTTCATCTCTTGTGTTCCTCAATATGAACATCCTCAAGAGATAGTTTCCTGGTGTGGCAGACTCTTTAAAGGAAGGTTTGGCTCCCGCATCCTATGAGGGAACTGCACAATCTATGGTTGACAGCAAACTGTCAATTAGTTGTGAGAGAACCATGCACGTTGATAGTGGACCCCTCCACACTCTCCAATATCTTACAGTGGTCATGTGACAGACAATCCAATGGATGGAACACTTACTGGTCTGTCAATAGCAGTTTACCTGTGAAGGTAGAATCTCAAAGTTCTGCAGCTCTCTGCCCTTTTCAGCAGAGCAGAATCAGAATATGAGAGTGCTTTCTGCTAAGTTACTTCCTGAGCTTCACTTTGCACTTGCATCTGGTACCCATCTTGCGCTCAATGAATAACTCAATGGAGAGCACTTTAACTCACCTGCACCAAGTGAGGTGACAGTTATGTGCTTATCATTGGAGAAGTCATGTTACACAATATGTTGCTGAAAGGCTCAAGATAAATTGGTAAATTGGTTTATTATTGTCACATGTACCGAGGTACAGTGAAAAACTTTGTTTTGCATGCAATCCGTGCAGATCATTTCATTACAACAGTGCATTGAGGTAGTATTATAAAGGTGGGATAGAAGCTGTCCTTGAGTCTGGTACGTGCTTTCAGGCTTTTGTATCTTCTGCCCGATGGGAAGGGGAAGAAGAGACAATGTCCCGGGTGGGTGGGGTCTTTGATTATGCTGGCTGCTTTCCTGAGGCAGCAAGAAGTGTAGACAGAGTCCATGGAGAGGAGACTGGTTTCCGTGAGGTGCTGAGCTGTGTCCATAACTCTCTGCAGTTTCTTGTGGTCTCAGGTAGAGCAGTTGCCGTACCAAGCTGTGATGCATCCAGGTAGGATGCTTTCTATGATGCATTGATAAAAATTGGTGAGGGTCAAGAGGACATGCCAAATTTCTTTAGCCTTCTGAGGAAGTAGAGGTGCAGGTGAGCTTTGTTGGCTGTTGCATCTTTGTGGTTGGATCAGGACAGGCTATTGGTGATGTTCACTCTTAGGAACTTGAAGCTTTCTACCCTCTTGATGATGTTGATATAAACAGGAGCATGTGCACTGCCCCACTTCCTGAAGTCAATGACCAGGTCTTTTGTTTTACTGACATTGAGGGAAGGGTTGTTGACATTATACCATGTCACTAAGCTCTCTATCTCCTTCCTGTACTCCAACTCATTGTTACTTGAGATTCAGCCCACTACAGTGGTGCCGTCTGCAAACTTGTAGATGGAGTTAGAGCAGAATCTGACCACACAGTTGTGAGTGTACAGGGAGTAGAGTAGGGGGCTGAGGACGCAACCTTGTGGAGCACCAGTGTTAAGGATAATTGTGGTGGAAGTGTTGCTGCCTATCCTTACTAAAGGACCAGCACATAATGGTGATCATAGGCATTAGCAATGAGTGAGAATGCAATGCAGGATGAGATGTCAAGTTGAAGATATGTCAGTAAGGAAGATAACTGAGGATAAAAAAAAATGAAGGGAAGGTGTACAGTCTGCTGGATCCGATCTCCAGCTTCGCCATTTCAAGTGCTACATGACCTTCCTTTCCCAATGATGTTACTTCCTCCATTTGTATCAGGAGTTGTCATCCAGCAGACTTCTGCTTTGTTTTGAAGTTGTCCTGATAAACATCATCCACCTAACATACTTGAAAATCCTCCCTTTCATCTGTCAGTATACTCATTTGTAAAAACTGTAGTACATAGATGTTACTTTGCTTTTAAGGTTCTACTTTATATTTTTCACCATTCTTTTATATCATTAACCCACAGAACTTTCCTCACCCGAGGTATCTTAATTAACTCCAGTACCTGCTGAGCAAGGAAATACGGCCAGAAAGCTACATACTAGTGAGTCGCACAGTGTTTTGGAACTGAAATGTATTGCATTACATCTACCAACAATTAACAGAGGAGGAATTTATTTTTGGCCCCTGGCACTAAACAGTTGCTAATCTGGAAGCTGTATTCGCCTCCCCATTCAGCTTCACTGTATCTGAATCCTGGAACTCCCTCCACAACAGCATTCTTAGAGAATGCTCATCAGAAGGCAGCATCTCACCACCACCTATCCAATATTAAGTGATGCTTACCCCTTCCGTCTCGCCTTCCAATCCACCCTTAGGCCTCCCATTTATTCTTGCTTGACCATTGCCCCCCCCTCCCCACTTCTCCTCCCCCTCCCCATCCCAGTACCATCCACCTACTACCTACACACTTCACCCACCAGATCCCCAACCCTATGTTGTTCCATCTACCCATCTCTCCATTAAATGGTTCCCATTATCATCTTCCTTACTTAACTGATTCCAGCACTTCTAGCTTTAGTGTCCCTTCTCATCACTCTCCAGCCTCCGGCTCCATCTCCACCTCCACCCTCACCTGGCTTCATCTGATTTCCACCCCCCCCCCAACCCTTTTTATTCCTTCCTGCTTCTACTTATCACTCACCTGCATCTGTCTCCCAACTCCACCTCTCCCTCTCCCCCACCTGGCTCCATCTGCCCGTTATCCCTCACCCCCCCCCTCGGTCCACCTATCACCTACAGGCAGCCCCTGTTTCATCCCTCCCCCTCTCTTCTTTACACTGGCTATCTTCACTCACCACTCTCGGTCTTGATGCAGGGTCTTGAAATGTCAACAATTCCTTTCTCTCCACAGAAGCTGCTTGACCCGTTGAATTCATCCAGCAGGATTTTATTTGATCCAGATTCCAGCATCTGCAATCTCTTGTGTCTCCTCACCACCACCTTCTCAGGAATAATTAGGGCTGTTCAATAAATGCTGGCCTTTCTAAATGTCTCCATCCTAAAAAAAAATGCTAAGGAAAATATATATAAGTGGCTTCCTATGCTTTTTGAAAACGTAGCCATTGTGACAGACTGGGATCACAACAGAGGAAATTTTCCTCCTCTGCTGTGTACGTCATGATCAGAACTATTATTGTGCATATCTGCATTGGAATGAGGTTTAGGTACTTTGCTTTAACTCTGAGCACATTGTTGCCTTTCTTTTGCTTGCTTGTTTGGATCACTTTCAGTTAAGCACCAGCAGTGGTGCAGTACTTTTATCTGCAGCAAGGGCCAGATTAAGAGTTTGAATTCCTTAGAGGGAAATTTGCATGGACTAGGGGGTCCCAAGCTTCCTGAGATGTTATTGCCCTTACCTTTCCGATTGTTAGACTACTCTTGGACAGTGGAAGCAGTAATGCTTGTAATTGTGGGCATTGAATTTGTGCTAAATTATATACTGGCACAGGTTCAGTAATCTATTCATTTCAAAATGGAGGAGTGGTTGTTAAGTGAGAGAGGTAAGCTTCGAGTAATGAACAGTTTTGAATTAATTCAGTTAACATTTAATTGCTAAAAGTTTTCAAGTGTTTCACGGTGATTGTATTTTATTTATATTTGTCCTTCTATAACTACATTTTTGATGGTTTCAATCACCTTAAATAACTTTTAGTTATTTTATATGGCTGTGAATGCCAGACAGTTTACACAGCATGAATTTGGGAGGCATGACTTAACCGACTGTCAAAGCATTTCTGGGGGCAGGACTTGCATCTTGGATGGGAAAGTCCCACACTCCACTTGCTTTACTAATCAACAGTCAACTTCAGGGATCAAGCTGCCTCTGCAGGTAAATATGGTTAGGGACCAATTAGTGGTGTGGCTGGCCACTTACTGCAGTGGGCAAGATCACACCCGACATGCCATATGTTGTGTGCTGCTGAGTTATAGCCTACACATTAATGGCAAATGTTATTTTATATTCACTTACATTTACATGTAGGCTTTGTTCTGTGCTGCAGAGGATTAATTCAATTTGACATCGTGACAAGGACACATAGTACCTTTTTATCAGAATTGCTTGACATTTCTTTCGTCTTCGCGTCAGATTCATACAACTGCAGATTCACAGTCGTTTTCATCATGAATGGCAGCCATTTTCAAGGGACAATTTGCTTTTGTAATAGCCAGGAAGTTTTCATATTAGGGAGATGGAAAACACTTTGTGATAAAAGGAGCAGTTCAGCTATTCAGCATCCTTTCAGCCTAAGAATATTACAGGTCATCCCTAGACAACAAACAGGTTCCATTTTACAGACATCCAAAAGTCAATTTTGTCCATAAGTCAGAAAGTACACAAAATTCACTCGAAATGATAACCATTTGTAATAAATGGCATCAAAACCACACAAGACTGATAAGAAAAAACAATTACCAAAAGTGAAGAGAGAGGGGAAATTAGTTCTGCCATTCATATGTATGTATGTCGGGCTTTTGAATTTAATGATATTGTGGGAGCTCACTCACATGTATGCATCCATAGGTCGGATATTCGTAACCTGGGGATGACCTGTACTGCCATTATCTTAAAGACCTAATTAATCAGCTCTTTGCTGATGATGGTGCTGGAAGCACAACCAGCCCCAGAAACACATTTTTTAAATGAACCAATTGGTTGTTCACTTACCTCCCATGGAATGAATGTGGCTCATTTCTTGTGGTTTGCTGCTAATTCTTTCATTCTATACATATTATTACCCAATGATTAGAAAATTATACATAACATGCATTTACTATCTGAAATATACTTCTTTTTATTATAATAATGCAAGATTTTACCTGTCAATGTATATTATTTGCATCCTACAGGCACAGTCAAAAATTTCCCAGACTCTATCCCATTTATTCTGGAGGACATGCCACAGTATATTACAAGGCTAAGCACCTGAGAAAGAAAATCTTATTATAAGAAAAGGTCATAGCATAACTGAATGAACTTCAGTTGAACCCATAATTTATCTCGTCAGCGTATGAAAATCAACCACTTCCATCTAGTCCATGACCAGTTGCAGGTGAAACAATGACCCTAACAGAAAGATTTCTTAGTGGCACTGCGAGACACTCTGACAACTGCACTGACCCATGTCCAGTCTGAGCTCATAACCATTACCTGACTTCCCAACCCTTCAAATACTCAATCCAATCTTCCCACTGGCAATTCAACCTTCCACAGACCACACCCTGACAGGTAATTGTAAGCTTTGCTCCCACTCCTACTCATTCTGGCACCCAACCATCACCTTCCACCCCCAATACTCAGGTCTTCCTTCCCCCTCCAATCCCAACTTGATTTCCATTGTATGCTCTGAACCAGCACAGTCGCAGTGGTCTTCCCTTATGTAAAGCCAATTCATTTACAACAGACACCTGAGGCCTCGGGAGCTATTAATTTTCCAAGCAGCAGGCCCATGGCCAGACTTTTCATTGGTGTAACACACAGTGACTGTTTAACACACCATACTGCATGATGAAGAAAATTCTGTTCCGCCCTGAATACCAAATTCAGTTTGGATCAACAGAAAGCAACTTATTTGAAATTTTGTTCGAGAAAGAGAAGAAACCCAGGGGAAAAAAAAGATTATAAAAACAGACTTAAGATCATAAATCAATATATTTGATGTCATTATTTGATTAAAATTATACTTGAGAGATTGAATTGACAAAATTGTTAGATCTGAAGAGCATAACTCTCTCCTGCTTATCTGACAGAAGAGCTGTAGAAAGTTTTGGAAAGTATATATTTTGTAGCTCTTCCCATTGGTATAATATAATATAATATAATATAATATAATATAATATAATATAATATAATATAATATAATAAAAGGATATAACTTTCTTGTTTGTTGCCAAGTTTTAATGCTAACAAACTAAAGACTAAAATAACAACAGACAGATACTACACAAATACATTTGGAGTCACAAGCACTTTTGTTTGAAGTTGTATGCTCTAAGTGCTGAGAAGATAAAAGCAGTAAACCTGAAAGTATTTACTTATGATGTTCAGAGAAATTTGATTATTAGGAAAGGTTCCTGTTTTCCATGTTTCATTGCATTCCCTTTCACCACTAAGAATTGCTGACATATTCCAACTGTCTTTTGAAGCTGAAATCCCCAAGGAAGGGGGAGAGAGTAATGTGCCATGTCTTGATTTTCTTTTAAAGGTGGAAATGAAAATGTAGACGAAAGTAGAGAGAGAAGAGAAGTCTCCAGCTTGGGAACGGAGAGTTCTCTTTGTCTGGATTTTTACCCTCTGGAACACAGCAGCACACAATGTCAAAGAAGGGTGCTGGCAGTCGAGCTAAGGGAGACAAGCCTGATGCCTTAGCTGCTTTGCAAGCTGCCAATGAAGAGCTCAGGGCCAAACTGACCGACATTCAAATCGAGCTTCAACAAGAAAAGAGTAAGGTGTGCACTATTCTATTCCTAATAATTAACAGTAACGTTGTTAAACAATTAAGCAGTAGCACATAAAAGAGTTATAAATTCTCCAAATGCAACCTGGCTACAACATACAGTGCATATGAACAGAAATTATGTGTGATGTGCTGGAAATAATTACGTGTAGACTTGAAAATACAATGGGCAGTTCCTCAAAAATATTTGTTGCTTGTAATCAAGATACCTCTAAAGTGTGGAAAGTTCCATTGCTGCAGTTCATGAGCGTAAGTGGTTTACTGGTTTTGCACCACAATGTATCAATATAGCTACCGAGGAATTAAAAAAAAAGATAACAATAGAATATAATTTGGGAAATTTCAGATGTTTAAAGTCTAAATGGACTCATTTTGTCCTATCCTAAATATAACAGGTTCATGATTCAGGAAGCCACCAAAGCAGCTATGTAAATGTAAATCAAAAAAACTGCCACTGGCCAATATCTGAAATAAAAAAACAGAAAATATATGAAACGCTAAGTAGGTCAGACAAAGTGTTAATGTTTCAGGTCGGAATCCCTTTATCAGAACTGGGAAGGAGAGAAGTAAGTTTTCGGTAGTAGAGAAGATGGGGGAAGAATGGTTACAACAAAGGGAATATCTCTGCTAGGGTGAGATCCAATGACTTAAAGTGACAGATAACTCATAATGCTACTTGGCTACAAAACTGTGAACAATTTTGGTCTCCTGAAGAAGAATGAGAAGTGATCTCATTGAAACATAAAAAATTCCTATAGGGCTTGATATTCCCATATTCCATAACGTGATTTATCCTGTCTCTGTCTGTAAGGGATCTACATTAACTTTTACTAGTATTTTCATTTTTACATATGTACGGAATCTTTTACAGACCATACCTATGTTTCAGGGTACATTATCCTCATATTCTATATTCCCTTTCCTTTTCATTGTCCTGGACCTCTTTGGCTGAATTCTGAAATTTTCCTGAACCATTCATTATAGTAACATTATATGTCTTTTCTTTTGATTTAATAGTATCTTTAATTTCTCTTGACAGACATGGGTGGACCCTATTTTCTGTTGGTGATTTCTGTCTTAAAATGGCAAACTGTGTATTCATTGCTTAAGTGTTAGCCATTGCTTCTTTACTGTCATATCTTTTAACATGATCTCCCAGTCTACCATAGCCAACCCATGCTTCATACCTTCGTAGTTTGTTTAAATTTAAGACCCTAATTCTATATTGAACTAAATCATTTTCAATCATTTTTACAATCTTAGTTTATTATAATCTCCCTTCACTAAAAGCTCCTTAACTACCAGATTATTAATTAACCCTTTCTCATTGTGCAAGAATAGACGAAGTGGCTAGTTCCTTCATTGGTTCTTCAACATCTCTTACACAATTCATGAATTAGTCCTTTGTTATTACTGCTAATTTGATTTGCCCAGTTTGTATGTTGATTAAAGTCTTTCATGATTATTGTATTGCCCTTACAACAAAAGACTCTCAAGTCTTGATTTATTTCTTCTATTATTTAGAGGCCTATAGAAACTCCCACCAATGTTTCTGCACCACGGAAAATGATTTTACTTCCTGATCCCTTCTCTCTCTGCATGCATCCCATCCTTTATCATCAGTTATACCCACTCTTCTTTTCCACTTTGCCTACCTCCTCTAAAATTTAAATATTCTGGACTATTTAATTGTCAGCCTTGGTCACCTTACATCCACATCTATGTAATGGTTATTTGATCACAGCCAGTTATTTCTATTTGTGCATCAATTCACATATTTTATTATGAATGCTTTGTGTGTTCAGATATAGATTCTTCAAGATTGTCTTTTTACCGTTTTTCTTTGCTCTGATTCTAACTGGAGGTGAACTGACCTGATGCAACATATCAAGGTCTCCTAGTTTACATAGCCAGAGGAGGGTAGGAGCAACCTTAAACAGATCCTCCTCGATACTTGCTCTGCAGATTTAACAAAGGAAATTGACACAAATGTGTTGACTCAAGGGATGCAGAGTTTTAGCGCATGACGTGTGAAGTCCTGAGTAGTGGTGATCTTTATTAGGTCTTGGTAAGTACCAAGCAATCTCCCACTGAAAGTTGACTTGCTTTAAAGGGGTGACTCCTTGACCTGCTTAGATGAGCAAGTGCAGAGGGCCTGGACATTTGGTGCCACCATAATGAGTTTTAAGATCCTTTTTTCTGAACAGTTTCTAGCCATTAGTCCACTGTACTCTTGACCTTACCATTTCCATAGATGTTGGCTGGATCAGGTTTGCATGTATGCCTGGGAACAAGTCTGTGCCAACATTCTGATGACACGACGTAGAACAGAGGTGGCCACCGTCAAAGGTTGCCCACTCCATCTGAGACCACATTGGGGACCACACGGCCCACTATGACTACAGCTGCATGAGCAGGCTCCGTGCATGAACAGAGATGAGAGATGGTTTGTTATAATCAAGCCCCAATCCCATGCAGCAAAGGATAGAAATCTTGGAGGGAGCTGCAGGACCCCTATCAGTTAGATAAGGAGCTGAATTAGTCACTGCTGAGGGAGCTCCTGACCCAGTCAGCTTACTGTCAAACTACAGTGATATCCTCCAGCCTCCCGGGGGAGGTGTCTTCTCCTCTCAAATACAAGGGGGTAGACGGCCACTAGCCCATTGTGGTGATAGTGGAGGTTGTCAGCTATAAATATCATAACTCTCACACCCGCCCCAGTTAGGATATATCCTCTCTTTATTAGGACTCAATAATTCAATCCAAGCATGGGTATCTTCCTGTAAAATTAGATATAGAGGGATTTCCAGTTACAGCAAAAAAATGCTGGAAACAGTCAGCAAGTCAAGCAGCATGTGTGGAAACAGAAATAGAGTTAACAGGGAGCTCTTTGCGGACTGAATGCAGGTGTTCCACCAAGCGGTTACCCAACCTGTGTTTGGCTCCTCTAATGTAGAGGAGACACACATTTTCAGTACTGAATGCATTACACTAGAATGGAAGAACTGCAAGTGAATTTCTGCTTCACTTGAGACCTAGCCTAAACTTGTGGAAAAGTACGTAATTTCCCATCTGGGCACATTGCAGCCTTTTGGGCTCAATATTGAATTCTAGCTGACTCACTTTTTTATTTCTAGAAATGGCTTTTATTGCTGTAAATCATTCATCTGTGATATTTCCCAGCTTTCCTCCCTTCATTCACACAGCTTGATCTGCTTGGCATGTCTGACATTCTGCAACAGTTTCAAAACTACCCTTGGGATGTTGGGATGTTGGAATGTTGGCAGAGTGAGGAGTTAGTGCAGGTGATGGTGATAGTAGTGCTCTTCCAGTCACCTCTAGAGGGGTTATAGTTTTGATCCTCCACACTGTCATCCTGTGCTGTTCCTGTCAAAGAGGGCTCCTCATAAGTCTGGCTGGCTGCACAACATGATAGCCTTTTGTTCATCCCATAATCTATTTTGTTGGGGCAGGAGATCAAGGTTTGTGCTGCAGTTTCCACTGTGATCCATGGTCTGAGTCTCCTTGCTTGGCACCATAGCAGTGGCCATGAATGCTTGTTGTTGACCTAATTCTTTTCATAGTTGAATTTTGGTCGCGGTGTTGCACAGGGGAGGTGATGCATTTGCACTTGTTTGATTCCCTCAAGTCCCCTTTAGCACCTTTTATTTCCTTACACAGTCTGCTGCTTGTTGTTTGTAATTCAATATCTCACTTGAACATTTGTTCTTGTTCACTCAGCGGGTTTTATGCTTTGTCACAGGTTATTTGCTCATTTTATAGTCAGTTATGCAAGTTATCCATCGGCTCCCATTCATCAGTATGTGCCTTCTATAGGTTTATTTTTCTCTGCATTTTTTATTTTTTGTTCCTGAGGTGCTGGGCACACAAACAGACTCATTCTACCAGCCTACCTTGGCATGGTCCTCCATGGGGGAGGCTTTCTTTAAGTTAAGATTGAAGATTCTCGGTGAGGTTACTGAGCAGGCACTCAAAACCACCATCATTTTTTTCTACAAACTCAAGTATATCCGTTTACAGCCTTTCCTTCTGATCTACCAATGCTGCTATTTCTGCTTTTCTTTCAATTTATGCAGACCCAATTCCCCTCTCAGGATCTACTTTAAAACTTAACTGTTCTCTCTCAGTAGGAGTTGCACATAATTGAAGCACATCTACCTCCTCTACCTCGGGAGTCATCTCCTCCCTCAGTTTTTTAGCAAAACTTAAACCTTCCTTCTCAGGATCTGATATCATAGTGCTTATATTGGCATATGGCAGCATTCAAAAGTACTCTTTCTATTCGAAGACTGTAAGCAAGTGAGTTTGTGGCTTTTAAAAACCAACAAATTCCTGTTTCTTTTTCAGTGATACCATCATTTTCTTTAATGTATGATTTTCCATCTTCCTCAAAAATCACAAATTATCCAGAGGGTTGAGAAATACAGTGGTTAATTGACTTATAAAGAAATAGCAGCTAACATAATCATCATGATACATAATTGTATAAAACAAGTCAAGTTTATTGTCATGTGCACGAGTAGGGTGAGATAGAGGTACATTGAAAAACTTGCTTGCAGCAGCATCACATGCACAAAGGCACAGACGACACACAGAATATAAATTATACATAAATTGTACAAGACAGTGAAGAGAGAGAGAAGAAAGGACTGTGCAAAAACAAGACCTTAATAAAAAGACACAATCAAAGCATTAAGCCATGGCCAGGATTAGTTCTACTCTTGTCCCATTGTACATTAACTCAAATACCCCTTTATGAGTGGTCTGTCAATATTCCAGGGGTCTCTTCCACTTCAGTTGTCAGTGAACCAACCACAAATTCACAGATAGCCCTATGGGCTCTTTCTTGATGAGTTAATGGGTCACATTGTCTTTCCTTTATCTCCAGACTTGCTGGAACTGCCTCATCATTTCTTTTTTTCAAATTTAAAACATTTTTTTTTAAATTTTTAAATTTTGTTTACAGCGTGATAACAGGCCCTTCCGGCCCAATGAGTCCACGCCGCTGATTTTAAACCCCATATTAACCTACCCGTATATCTTTAGAATGTGGGAGGAAACCGGAGCATCCGGAGGAAACCCACGCAGACACGGGAGAACGTACAAACTCCTTACAGACAGCGACGGGAATCGAACCCCGATCGCTGGCGCTGTAACAGCGTTGCGCTAACCGCTATGCTACCGTGCCGCCCTGTTTAGTTGAGTCCTACAGATATGTCCATTTGCAAGGTACCTCTTTAATGAACTCTTTATCTCTCTGAATGTAACAGAACCAAGAACTCTCCCTTTTACCCGTGTTTCAGCTGTCATAAGAATGCAGATGAGGGAATGTGATTGATCTTGATATTGATAAGCCAACCTATTTCTGTGAGATTCAGGTGCAGACCATTTTTGAAGATTTTCAAATTAAAGACACTTTTAGTTGGTATAACTATTTATTTGTTCCTACTATTGCCTTTTTAAAGCCATCTCCCCTTCCCTAAGTTATAGGCACTGATACAATTGCATGGGAAAGAATTAACTTTTCTCATGATTATCAGGTTTGCTAATTTATAACCTAAATCTAGTATGTTAATGATAACTAAGATTCCACAACTGAAGTTACACTTGCCTTGTTTGTATGTGCTGCTTGGGATAGACAGAACTCAATATTTATTAGACACAGAACGCTAGTGTAGGGAGATCCCACTGTCAAGATAATGGTGGCAGGTTATAAATTATAATTATTATGGAACTGTTATTGTACTTAGTCTGGTCACGTTTTAACCGAATGTAAATTATGCAAACTGATTTTCCTATTCATTTTTATTGGCAATAATATTTCCCTTAAATGAACCACAGAACTCACATTTTCTTGAACTACTCTTGATGAACTTTCTGGGAGGTGGGTAGCGGCATCTTGTGTCACAATGTAATAGTGTCTGGCTGCCAACCATTTCCCATGAACGCCGTCAAATGATTGTAAGGACGCACCTGATTCACTGATATGAATGAAATACGCCATCCCTGCTTGTTTTGATCCATATGAGACTCTTTTCCCATGTTTTATGATTGACATTGTTGATCTCATGGAAATTAGAATGGACAATAAAATCTATCACAAGAATGTTAATTACATCCTTAGAACAAATAAAAATCCTAGTGTCTAATCCATGAACTGTCAGCAGTATCCATCTAAAAGATTTAATTGGCCATTCTTTCAACAGAGCAAGAAAGAAACAAGGTTGCAATTAAATTATTAGCTTAATGATGCTTCTTGGCTCAGCAGCAGTGAATTTCCATCTGGGCACTCCCTAGTCATGTTATGTAATCACTCTAGCTAGCTATTGCGTGAAAAAAAATCTAATCTCATTTTTTTATTGACAAATATTTAAGTAAGAAGTTTGATTAGGCTACGTTTGGAGTACTCTGTGCAGTTCTGGTTGCCACATTACAGGAAGGACATGGGGGCTTTAGAGAGGGAGCAGAAGTGGTTCACCAGGATGTTGCATGGATTAGAGGGTATTAGCTATAAACAGAGGTTGCACAAACTTGGATTGTTTTCTCTGGAGCATCAGAGGCTGAGGGGAGACTTGACAGAGGTTTATAAAAGTATGAGAGGCATAGATAGGGTAGACTGTCTTTTTCCCAGGGTGGAAATGTCAGATACTAGAAGGCGTAGCTTTAATGTGAGAGGGAAAAAGTTTAAAGGGGATGTGCGAGACAAGATTCTTTTACACAGCGTGGTAGGTACCTGGATTGTGCTACCAGGGGAGATGGTAGAAGCAGATATGGTAGTGACGTTTAAGTCAAACACATGTGCAGGCAGATGGGATTAGTTTAATTTGGCAACATGGTCAGCACAAATATTGTGGGCTGAAGGGCCCATTCCTGTGCTGCTATGTTCTAGGTTCTAAATGGAATGGAGGAAAATCTCCCCATGGACTCATGAGTTCTTCTGTATCTCTTTTGACCAATTGATTCACAGAATGTCAAGCCTACCTCCCCCACCCCAACTCCTTCTGGTTAAGTTACACTACCTTTCTTCTGGGCACGGGTAAATGGTCATGCTCAGAGCAACCCCTCTTAAATTTACTCCATGCAATAGCACCTCACTTTTCCAACCATCAAGAGGATATCCGAGAGCTGTGCAGCTTGCTGCTTCACAACTAGTTCCAAGAATTTGTCTACTGCCATTATGCCATAATATATATCCTCCTTTTTTTTAACTGCATGCAATAATCTCTACAAATTAAAATTTTGTTCTATTATTATACTCTTTTAGGTAGTTTTCATGTAGGGCATCAGTTTTATCTTTAACTAAACTACTCTGCAAATGGGACTAGCTCAGGGAGGCACTTTGGTTGGCATGGACAATTTGGGCCAAAGACCTGTTTCCGTACTGTATGACTCCATGACCCTACTCAGATGGAAATTATTTGCTTAATTACCCAATGTATGTACTTTAAGTTATAAATGCTGTGTACGCAAGCCACCGTGTTAAGGCTCCAATTGTGTCAAATTGCTTAAGCCAGAAGTGTTTGGAAACTGGATAAGGCAAACGTATTGCTGCAGCATAGCTGATCTGCAGTTTCCCATCAAAAAGCAAAATTATCTTTCCTGTAGGAAATGTTATAGTCAGATAAAAAGTGTACAAAGGAACAGAAGCAAATTTATTATAAGTTGCAATGTAACTGTAGTTGTCAGAACTGTAGTAGTCTTGGTAATGTCAATGTTGATACAGATAAAAACCTTTGAGAAAGCCAAAAGAATGTTGCTTATTTAATATGATTTGATTAAAGCCTTTGACTGTGACAGTTCTTTTTTTGTATCCAGAAAGTACATCGATAGATTTGCTGCTAAATGCATCCCAGCTTTACAATGACAAATTTAATTTTTGCTATTTATAGTCCTTATTGTATAAACCTACTTGAATTTGTGACCAGTCATGTAGGCAAAGGAACAGGTCATTCAACTTCTCAAGCCTTTTCCATCAAGTTAAGCATTGGCTGACTGGTACCTAAAATTCACTTCTCTGCATTTGGACTACCTGCACTGGTAACTTAAAGAAAACTAAAATTACCTTGACGGATTGCTAGTTAAGATAAAACTTGTATATTACATAGATAAGATGGTGCAACATGAAAGATGGCAAGGCAGAGAAATCAGCAGGCTGTTAAGCCACATTGATCTCAACACACCATCCTATCAAAGGAATGTAGACAATTAATTCTGAAGCCCCTATTTTAGGAATGCTTTGTAGCATTTTGTCATGTACGGCATGTTCACTATAGATAACCTCCAATGTAGGCACAGGACTGTTTATATCAGCCATATCATCTGAAGGACTGGTTTCACATGTATTGAACATGTAACAAAGTGGTTGGGAAGAATACATAAATACTTGCTCCTGTTTGAGATCACTTCTTTTCACCTACATTGCTTATCTTTAAGAACAGGGATGTCAACATACAGATAAAACACTATAGCTTTGAAGTGCCTTCTAGCTGAGAAACTGCGTGATTAGGTTCTAAGACTAAGTGAATTTAGCACCACAGATCACAACAGCTGTGCACAATCCTTGCAAAAAACAAACATAATTTAAGGTATAGAGTTAAAATATGAGCATAATTTAAGGCATTGTAGAGCTTGGAATTACTTTGCTTTTTATTTCTTTTCAAGATTCTGAAATAAATTCATCTTACTCTGTCAGTTGTCCTGTCCTTTTACACATTTTTTAAAGCTCTACCTCAAGTTAGCCTTATCACTAATTCTTGTGTTTTATTTTATACTTCTCCCTTTGATGTTGCTATCACTACTGGAGAATGGCTCTTCATCTAAATTTCTTCAATAATAAAAAAATTGTCCATATTCCATATTTTCTTGCATCATAGAAGAAGGCCATTCAGCCCACTGAGACTACAATGGTTCTCAAAGGAATCCCATTCCACCATTAATGTTTTCTATGAACTAATCTCCCGACATTACCATTATTTTCTCCCAGATTCTATAATTCACCTTCACAAGGGGCAATTTACAGTGGCCAATTAACCTACATCTTTGGGATGTGGGAGGAACCTGGAGCACCAGAAGAAACCCACATTGTCTCAGGGAGAACAAGCAAACTCCACACAGACAGCACCAGAAGTAAGGATTGAATCTGGGTAAGCCAGCATTGAAGCTAGTGAGGTACCAGCTCTACTAGCTTTGCTACTGTGCTGCCCTTAAGATGCCACAAGTCTATGTGTCACATGAACCCTGGACCTTGCCTCATCTCATCTTGACAATATGCCCTTTTATTCCCTTTCCCTCATTCATGTGTCTAGCTTCCCCTTAAATGCAACTATCTAATCACTCCTTCAAGCCTATTCTTCCAAAATACAATTACTTTGACTCAATAGAGTTCTGTTTGGACCACCCAACTGCATCTTCCAGAGGTATTCCAATTTGATACTCAATATAACTTAATGTAATCAGATCTACTGGTGTAATATCCAGACCTATTAGTTTTTATTGCATTATTTGCTGTAAGCCTAATAATAGGGTATCTGGAAACTCAATGAATGATGGAACCATTGACTTCAGTGGTTAGTAGAATCCAATGAGATATAAATCCCAATCCAATCTCATTAGTCTCAGCCAGCAGGTTACAATTAAATTACCCCCTCATTTATAACTAGTAGGCATGAATATGAATCTCAGGGAAGGTCAAAGATGAAAGGACTCTGCACACTGCAGTGTTGTAGGTTTCTGAAGTAGACTTAATGATATACATTGCTATTAATTGCTTTTAATATATAAAAAAAACCCAAAGAAACAATTGGTTAATGATAACATTGAAGGTTTAAAGAGGACATCAAATGATAGGATGATCAAAAACCATGTTGAACACTATAGTTCAAGTAGATTAAAGAAATTATGTGATGGACCTTCCAGAAAAATTACAGCATATTCCTGACTCATGCTGTTATTCATATGTAAATCAACCAGCAAAGTAAAGGATTTAAGAGATAAACTTGAAGTTAGATGGCTCCAAAATTTGCTGGGTGCTTTAGATTACTTGGCATCAAATGATATCTTATCCTTAGTCCCCTTGCTAATGTTAAGGACTTGCTGGATTTGCACATTAATTGCCCATTAAACTTGTGATATGTGTTTGGTCTGGAACTTGATAATTATTAGCACCATTTTAATGATGTGACAATTTTTGATAAAATGCACAGAGAGTGTAAAATTTAAACTGCTCAATCTCATGCACATAGTCAATCCTTTTCACTGATTTAATCTATTTTAAACTGATAATTTTTTCCCTCCCTTCATTACTCCAATTTATGTTCCTTTAAATCTCATTATTTCAGGAGATATAGAGTTGGCCCAACCCTGCCATGTTCCTGGTACCCTCTGCCCTGCCTAAACAATAGTTAACTTGTTTTCTAGCAAGTATTTCTGGCAAGATGGGTCACACCATTTTTTCAAGCTGGAGGATGCAGAGAAAACTCTGATTAACTCTTTGTGTTATGAGATGCTTCCTGGGTCATACTTTTCTTGAGTGCATCTGATCAAAATTGAATTGTAATGAATTAGATCATTCTGATTTTGGTCTGTGGTTCCATTGGGGATGGACAAAATTTAGACGCTAAAACTGAAGCTGGTTCTGGACCTCCACAAGCACTCTGTGAATGGTGGGTCCAGGATTACTGACAGTTTGGAAGGTCAAACCTCTTAGTTAACTCCACCTAGATTACTCCACTAGGGGAAACATTGTCACAGCATCAACTCTATCAGTCCCCTTCAGAATTTTCTATAATTCAGTAAGATCACCTGTCATTCCTCTAAACTCTAATGACAAACAGGCCCAACTCCTCAACTTCTCTGAAAATGTCAGCACTTCCTCTCAGGAATCATCCCAGTGAATTTTCACTGCACTAACTGTAATACAATAGCAGACCCTTCAGTAAGCACTACTCCACGTGTGATCTCACTAATGGTATAGATGGCATTGAAAGTTTCTTATTTTTATACTCAATACACCTGGCAATAAAAGCCAATGTTCCACTAGTCTTCCAAATTACTTTTCTACTTTCTGTAACTGCATGCCAATCCTTTGTGCTTCATGCACTAGGAATCCATTCTGTTTAAAACATAATTTGCTTTTTGTTTCCATAATCATTATAATAATTTGTAAGTGCTCATACACACACACACTCAACTTCACGAGGGCTCCACCTGCACCATGCCTAGTTACCTGCTGAGCAGAAAGGAACAGTGTAGCCTCCACTTAGATTGAAATTATCCAGATATGGGCATATGTGCTGGCAGATCCAATTTGAATCATGAGGAAAGACTTGCCGCAATATTTATTTTCTTGCAGGTTAAAACCAAAGTGAATATATTCCATATTAGTGGGGCCCAATATTGTCAAAGCATATATTTCTAGCTGGTATCATTCAGAATTTGAGGAGAATTACAGCCTAAATACTTTTGTTAAATGGAATATGTTGAACAATGTATTTAAATGCCTATATTAAAAATAACAAATTGAAGGAAGAAATATTTATTAGTTGGATTACTTTCCTTGTGCATGGAGTGGATATTGCAAACAACAAGAAACACCACAGCTAGAACTTTGTGAAACAAAGTGACCATTAGCAAGAGAGGATCACCTACATGTGTGCTTGAAATATAAAGGATTAATCTAAGAATAACATGTGGGCTTACTGTGTTATATTCCTCAGGTTAGCAAGTTGGAACGAGAGAAAAATCAAGAGGTTAAACTGATCAAAGAGCAAGAGCAGCACAAACACACTGTGCTAGTGACTGAACTCAAAGCCAAGCTACACGAAGAGAAAATGAAGGAGCTGCAGACTGTGCGAGAGACTCTGCTGAGGCAACATGAAGGGGAACTTCTCAGAGTCATCAAAATTAAAGATACTGAGAACCAGAGACTTCAAGCACTTGTTAACGCCTTGCGAGATGGAGCTGCCGACAAAGTTAAAACAATGCTTTATAATGAAGCTAAAGAAGAGGCTAAGAAGGTGTTTGAGTTTGAGAAAATCAAACTGCAACAAGAGATCTCAGAACTAAAGGGAGCTAAGAAACAAGTGGAAGAAGCTTTAAGTCAGGCCATTCATGCTGATAAGTTGAAGGCTGCAGAAATAAGAAGTGTGTACCATCTGCACCAAGAGGAGATCTCCAGGATAAAGAAAGACTGCGAAAGAGAGATTCGTAGGCTGGTACGTTTCGCTTTCTTAACATAGCCATTATTGCTGGTAAATGCATGTTTGCTGAGAAAGATGAATTTAAAGATTGTTCCCATTATCTAAAATATACAGATAGATTTATTGCAATAATCTCTTAAATCTGATGTAGTTACTTGAGGGTTTAACTGCACACAGTATACTCTAAGTAAGCTGTGGTTTCTAAATAGCCCATGATAAGTAACATTGTGATTTCCTGAAATAAACTACCTTTTGATTTCCCCGTGAACAAAAAAATTATGCTGTTTTAACTTTAAGAAATGACATTGAAATGTTTCTAGTATATTTCATAAAGTCACAATCTTACTAACAATATTATATGCACTATCTTAAGTTGCTTGGTATAGCTGGCAGCTTAATAAATAAACAGTAACTGAAACATAAGGTGAGGATTGATGTGAGATTAATGCATTCAAGTGACATTCCACTGTCTAGTATTTTCATATAAGTGTCTACCTGTTGCTTGTGAAAAAGAACACTTATATTAAAAGAACAGACTAAATAAATATTTGCAAGCTCATATTGTCATTTTAAAAGCAATAATCCCCAATAATAAGTATCTAGGAGTAAGAAAAAGACTAGAAGCCAATAAATCTCAATTTCAATGCTTCAAATTTCTGCTGCCTTCCTAGTATCCATCAGTGTAAGTTATGTTTATTCAAATAAATATAGTGCAATTCAGTACACATCTTTAAATCTATCATTCATCTTTACAGGTATGTAATTATTTTCCTTCAGGCAACATGACAAAGTGAAAACTTAAATAACAGTGATTAACGGCAGCTTAAGCTTTAATAGTGTAATTGGGTCTTGCTGTCAGCCCCTTCATTTGGCATTACAGCTAATTTGTAGATTATCATCATAACTTAAAAACTGAAGTTTATTTAGTACACCTCAAAATATCCTCCCAATTACATTTTTCTTTACACAACCCACTTTTGCCCCTTTACTAATGCAAATATAACAAGATCTGTTGGTGTTAATGCATTTAAAATTTTGCTGTGCAACAAGGGACAAGTTCTCAGAAAATATTTCATGTTTTTTTGGTATTTTCAAAACTCTAAGTGGTTTTTAAAAATTAATCTGGGATAATTGGTCACAATGAAAGGACCCAAATACAAGAGACACAAGAGAAAATGAAAGAAATTGGGGAAAAGCAGAACTGGCTGTCAGAACTTGTATTTTTATGGAAATTAATATATTGTGAATGGAAGCTTCAGATGGAATATCAATATTTTTTTTAAAAAGCTATGAATTTGGAATGAATTTGGTGTGAAGATAGCCTCTGAGTGCTGCAGAGGAGGCAGACTTTGATTGGGAAATGGAGTTGAAGAAGACAGAGACTGCAAATTTCAAAAGGGGTAAAAAGGGAGAAAATTTCTGGATTGGGGATGGGATTGGAGAAAATGTTTCTACATTAAGATTACTGATTGCAGTGGAAGAATTTTCAATGAATATGGATTGGAAATGCAGAAGAGGGAGACTTCAGTGAGATTAGTGTTAGAAGGGAAAGTTTATGAACTGGAAGTAGAGTTGGAGTGCAGAGAGACTTGATGAAATGTTGTGGACTTGGAATGGAGAGAGGCTCCAAAGTGGAAGTGGGTTCAGGAGGAAAAGGTCTCTTAAGTTGGAGAAGTGTCTTAGACAGTGGGAATTGGCCTTGGGAAATAGAAGGAAGAGGCAGATTGTTTCCATTTAATATGTATAATTGCCAAAGTAGCTCCATTTTTATTCTTCTACATTTAAATAACTATGCCACAATAAAATGGAACCAAATTTTTAGTAAATGTTCAGAGACATCCTTGGAAATGCAGGAATAAGTGACCACAAGGAGTTTAGAGGTAAGGTTCTTGAAGACACAATGTAATTTCACAGCTGCAGATCTATAAATTTCTTGTAAGTAAACAGTAATTACAATCAATTAAAATAATATGATAAGACTATTGAACGGTTCCCTTATACAATGAGATGGACTATGACCTCACAATCTACCTTGTTGTGACCTCACACCTTGTTGCACTGCACTTTCTCTGCAGCTGTGACACTTTACTCTGTACTGTTATTGTTTTTACCTGTACTACATCAATGGACTCTGTACTAACTCAGTGTAACTGCACTATGTAATAAATTGATCTATACGATCGGTTTGTAAGACAAGCTTTTCACTGTACCTCAGTACAAGTGACAATAATAAAGCAATACCAATAATAAAAATATAAGATGAATGAACAGAAAATGCCAGAAATACTCAGCATGTCCAGCAGCATCCATAGATGCTGCTGGACGTGCTGATTAATATTATACAATTATATACAATTACATATTATAAATAGAATACATATACAAAATATTAATTGCATATTTTTGTACTTGTCTTTCACCAGAACCGAGTATTTCTGGCATTTTCTGCTTTTATTTATGATTTACCATATCTACAATATATTGTTATATAAAAAAAAGCTTACTCATTTATCCACTTAGTTGACAGTTCCTCATCTAAGAATCAATAGAAAAATTCCAAGGTAACCATAGAACCATAGAAAACTACAGCACAGAAAACAGGCCATTCGGCCCTTCTAGTCTGTGCCAAAACATTATTCTGCTAGTCCCATTTACCTGCCCCCATCCCATACCCCTCCAGACCTCTCTCGTCCATGTATCTATCCAATTTACTCTTAAAAGTTAAGAGCGAGCCTGCATTTACCACATCAGATGGCAGCCCATTCCACACTCCCACCACTCTTTGAGTGAAGAAGTTCCCTCTAATGTTCCCCCTAAACCTTTCCCCTTTCACCCTAAAGCCATGCCCTCTCGTACTTCTCTCTCCTAATCCAGGTGGAAAGAGCCTACTTGCATTAACTCTGTCTATGCCCCTCATCATTTTGTAAACCTCTATCATATCTCCCCTCATTCTTCTCCAGTCCAAGGAATAAAGTCCTAACATGCTCAGCCTTTCCCTGTAACTCAACTCCTGAAGACCCGGCAACGTTCTTGTAAATCTCCTCTGCACTCTTTCAATTTTACTGACATCCTTCCTGTAGTTCAGCAACCAGAACTGCACACAATATTCTAAATTTGGTCTCACCAATGACTTATACAACCTCACCAAAACATTCCAACTCCTATACTCAATACTTTGATTTATAAATGCCAGGATGCCGAAAGCCTTTTTTACAACCCTGTCTACCTGTGACTCTACTTTCAGGGAATTGTGTATCTGAACTCCCAGATCCCTTTGTTCCTCCGCACTCCTCAGTGCCCTACCATTTACTGTGTATGTCCTCCCTTGATTTGTCCTTCCAAAATGCAACACCTCGCACTTGTCTGCATTCAATTCCATCTGCCATTTTCTGGACCATTTTTCCATTTGGTCCAGATCCCTCTGCAAGCTTTGAAAGCCTTCCTCGCTGTCCACTACACTTCCAATCTTAGTGTCATCCGCAAACTTACTAATCCAATTTACCACATTATCTTCTAGATCATTGATATATACAACAAACAACAACAGCCCCAACACAGATCCCTGAGGCACACCACTAGTCACAGGCCTCCAATCTGAGAAACAACCATCCACAACCACTCTCTGTCTTCTCCCACTCAGCCAATTTCGAATCCAGTTTACAACTTTTCCATGGATACCCATTGACTGAACCTTCTGAACCAATCTCCCATGTGGGACCTTTTTAAATGCCTTACTAAAGTCCATGTAGACAACATCCACAGCCTTACCTTCATCTACTTTCTTAGTGACCTCCTCAAAAAACTCCACAAGATTTGTTAAACACGATCTACCACACACAAAGCCATGTTGACTATCCTTAATCAACCCTTGGCTGTCCAAATACTTATATGTCCTATCTCTCAGAACACCTTCCAATAATTTACCCACTACTGATGTGAGGCTCACTGGCCTGTAATTACCTGGTTTACTCTTCAATCCTTTCTTAAACCATGGAACAACATGAGCCATCCTCCAGTCCTCTGGCACCGCACCCGTGGCTAAGGACATTTTAAATATATCTGCCAGGGCCCCTGCAATTTCTACACTAGTATCTCTCAAGGTCGAGGAAATATCTTGTCAGGACCCGGGGACTTATCTACCTTTATTCGCTGTAAAGCATCAAGTACCTCCTCCTTTTTAATCTCTATATGTTCCATGACACTAGTGCTTGTTTCCCTTCCTTCCATATCCATGCAGCCAGTTTCCTGAGTAAGTACTGATGCAAAAAAACTGTTTAAGACCTCCGCCATCTCCTGAGGCTCCACACATATACGACCACTCTGATCTTCTAAGGGACCAATTCTGTCTCTTACTATCCTTTTGCTCTTAATATACCTGTAGAAACCCTTTGGGTTTACCTTCACATTATCTGCCAAAGCAGTCTCATGTCTTCTTTTTGCCTTCCTGATTTCCTTTTTTAGTATTTTCTTACATTTCCTATACTCTTCAAGTACCTCATCCGTTCCTAGTTGCCTATACTTGCTATACACCTCTCTCTTTTTCTTAACTAGCTCACCACTATCCCTTGAAAACCCTTAAAGTTAAAATCCTTAAAATCCCTTAAAGTTAAAGAAATTATCTATTACTAACACAAAGCAAAGATACAAGTTTAGGATGGGTAAGAATGAGATGTAAAGTGGAAGTGGTATTATCCTGGCTTACAATGACGCTAAACTTCAATTCAAGCATAGGGAAATAATACAAAATTATGGAATTGCACAAAGGTTTTTTGGACTTCCAGCAAATGAGATCTTTAATTTTGTATAAGCTTGTATTCCTCAGTGCAAAACTCACACAGGTTAATTGAACATTAAAGCTCAACACTTGGAATAGATATAGCATTCATACAGCAATAAAAGGGCTAAATGTCCCTCTAAACAACACAAATAAATTAATCTTAACCTTGCTACTCATCAGCTTTTTCCTTTAATTTTGCTGTCTCCCACTGCCACCTCCTATACACCCATCTATTTGACTCACCAGACTCAGTTCAAGTTTACTCTTGAAGCTCTAGAGGCAGTAGGCACTTCTCGGGTCTGAGCATTAGATTTGTGGATTATTCAAGGTCAATCAAGAGAAGCACCATTAAACTGCAGCACTTTGCATAATTAATGAAAGAGCATAGCATCAACAAAAAATAGCATTTATTGGACAGCATATTTGTGATGCAAGAAACTGGAAATATTTTTATAGATTGGACTTATACAGAAGTCATTCATTTTAACTCCAGTATCTTAAAATATCACAGTCTGCACAATTGCAGTGGATTAATTTGCATGAAAGCAAGGGAATAGACATTTTAAAAACCATATCTATGCACTTTAGCACTTGAGAATATATGCAAGTTGACCTAGCAATGTCCTCCACATGAACATCTGGAACCTGATGTCTAAATTGGGAGCAACAGACTAAAACAGTTGTGTCCATGATGTCAAACCCCTCTAATACAATCCTTGGTCACATCTGGTTCCATAAGCGGGGTAGACTCACCAGAGGCGGTGGTACTGTGGGACACAGTTAGGAAGGAGTAGCACTGCAAGTTCTCAGCAGTGATTCCAGACCTCAAGAGTCTCGTGATCAAGTGTCAGAAAGAAAACTTCCTCTTGATTGCCACATATTATCCTCTCAGTTAATAAATCAATGCTCTTCCATAATGAAGAACACTCTAAAGAAAAACAGAGAATAGAAAGGACACAGCATGCACTGAGGGAATTCAATGGTTGAGAGTGGCAGAGTCATGAAGGACATAGTGTCAGGACTGTTCCTGGGACTACCACAGCAGATAAAACTTCTCGTCTTGTCCTAGAAACAGTACTTTGTTATTTGGCTATCGGTCAGTTGCCTGTGAGAGTTGATTCACAAGTTCAGTCCTCGACAGTGGATATTGGGTGGGTAAAGCAGCCTGTCGCCTATTTCATGTATTTCAGACTTAGATTTCACTTCATATAACACATATATGATGAAAGAGTTAATATAGATTACATTCACCTTTCCTGTAATTTAAATGATTAGACTATCAAAGAATTCTGCTTCATGTTGCTACTAGGTTTGCAAGACCTCAGATGGATAGACAATTGTGGAACTTCCACATCAAAGGGATAAATGCACAGCTTTTAACTCTTGTTCTTTCTCCCAGCCTGGACCAGCTGCCAAAATCATGAACACAATTGTTACTTTCCTGCTGTTTGTACAGAAGGCACACAAATGTGAAAATTATTCTGCTCTGCATGTGATATGGACTTTTCTTAGAACGATAATCAAACACCTGAATGTTCTCTCTCCGTTTCAATCACATTTAGTTCCCAGGTACATTTGGTACTCAAACCTGGTAACTGCAATCCAAATGCTATCATTTGAATGCAATCTTATTCTGCATATTAGGACTAAATGAGCCTTTCTACTGTATCTAGTTATGAAAGGAAATAATTTTACAATCAGATTTTTTAAACAAAATACAACAATCTCAATTTAGCAGTTCAGGTGAATTCCCAAGCCCAACTTTACAGTTATGTATTGCAACAGGTTTGGAAGAATACCTCAAGCAGCAGGTTAGATCTGAAGAGTTGGAGGGGTTGGAGACAGGGAGGAAGTTGGATGGTGTTCTAAGGACTTACCTAGCCAAGAACATTTATTTTGAACATAAATTAGTGAACCTTTGGTCTTCATGACAGGTTCACATGGCAAAGCAGCCTCAATAGGCACCCTGCTCTGAAATAAATTACTGAGCAACCCGATTCCTTTTATAAATACACGCCGAAATCAACCACATTATACTTGAGAATAAAACTGCTTACTTTGAACTGCTCTCTCATTCTGTTACTGCCAAGAGAGGATGAAATTTGCTTTGATTATATTTAATTCAAGCTTGCTTTTCTTTTTAAGTGGCAGTTGCCAACCACTTTTTCACCTGCTCTGTCCCAGCTTCACTGAAGCCATCATTTTCCTCCTTGGCATTCTTCTCCCTAAGGTTACCATTTAGAATTCATTTAGTAACTTTGTATTTTTGAGGGAGGAACGGAAGGAGTAATGGAGGATACCAGGGTGACGGGGAAGAAACAGAGCCACATGCAATCCATTCTCTGGATATTCTGACTGCAAGATGTTCATCTCTCTGGTTGGAGCTATGACTTTATCTTTGCCCTGGACTTCCATTCCAGGCTCTAGCTGGAAATATCACTCATATCAGCTAATGCAACTGAATGATCTGTCACAAGTTCAAATGGGACACAAGAGATTCTTCAGATGCTGGAATCTGGAGCAACACACACAAAATACTGGAAGAACTCGGCAGGTCAGGCAGCATCTATAGAGGGAAAGGAACAGTCGACGTTTCGACTTGAGACTGATGAAGGGTCTCGACCCGAAATATCGACTGTTTATTTCCCTCCATAGATGCTGCCTGACCTGCTGAGTTCCTTCAACATTTTGTGTGTGTTGCCACAAGTTCAAATGAGCTATTTTGTCTCCTTCAGCATGTGAAAGTGACATCAGCATAACAAAATGCTGCAACGTTATTGAATAGCAAGATTTCCCCCAAAGGTATAAGGATTCAAAGCTTCCACAACTCCGTTTGGTGCTGTGCTCATTGTTGCCACTTACACCAACAAGGGATTATTCCAGTTTATTTGGGACCAGAAACGTGGCATCACACAAAGGAATGTTCATATCCCCACCATCTCAGGTAACACCTTCAATTTAATGCCGTCCAGCAACCCTCTGACTCAGAAAAATACTCTTCCTCATGTTTTCAGAAATCAGTGCAATTGTTTATGCCCTTGGTTGCTTAGCTCTGTACAGTGTCCCGGAAAACATGCTAAACATATGACGAGGTACGTTCATGGACTAGAGGAGATTAAAGAGACGCACAGTAAGAGCTTCCAGCCAGACATCATCAGGCATCAAAGCAAATGCTGCATTCCGAGCTCACCAGTTTGCCACCTCAGGAAATAAAAGTGCACAGATTTATACACAGTGCATGCGTTTGGCTATGCCTTTAAGTGACATAACTGCTGTTAGAGAAGCTAGCATTAGAGATACTGCTTAATGTTGAAACTAAAGGGTGCTTTAATTCAATACTGCCAATACATTTAACTAAAGTAACTGTCTTTGATCTATTATTTGTCAAATAGCAATGATTTATAGGTGTGCTAGGCTGATTATTATCTTCATTCGCTCCAGGTGTCTTAGAATTTCATGCAGTCTGACAACTCTCCATGAATGACTTTTCATAATTCATGTCACAAAATAGAGGAATTAGTATGAAAAGGGCCTAGTTTCCTGGAATATTGGAACCTTCAAAGAAACAATAATTATTTATACATTGTCCAATCAAACTGAAGTATGCACTGAACAGTCATTGGTCTAAACAAATTTGATGGAGTTATTCCAATATTGGCATAAGGTGACTGATGGATTTGTAAAACATGAGATTACCCTATCCTTCAACCCTCCCACCTACTGGGGAATCAGATTTCTATTCTATGTTATATTTGTCAGCTGTCCAGGTATTTGTAGTCTAGTGAATATTTGAACATCAAGCAATTCATATTCTGCCTTCAGCCCTATTGCAGTCTTAATGCTAGTCGGTTGTCATTGAGTTCCCTGATGTGGCAGCATTTAACTGGGATGGTGCAAGAGGATATAATATGGCTGTCTTGGCTCAATGATCCAAAGCATTTGGCTAATACAAGAAAAGGTTTTAGAGATTATTTTCTTGATACTTTATCAGATGACATCATTTTAGATTAGAAAACATATAGGAAGAACTTTAACAGAAGTTAAAGATCTTCATGTGAAAACAGTTAACCAAGCATCAAACCAGTTAGATAAATGATGATTAGAATTTATGTAAATATTTAATGATCATCAGTAATGATTATTGGATTTAGTGTTACACAATAGACATGTCTTAAGGAAGTGGATAATTAGCATTTATTATATTCATTAAATAATTGAAATCTGGTTTTGGGAATCAACCTTGAAAGAGCAGTGACCCTCTTACCCCTCTCCCTGCACCTCCTCCCCTTCCAATTGACTGAGGTGCACAGACCCCTGCTTGTCTGAGCACACTACCCTTGATCAGTGTACATCCATTGGTCTGGGCCGCAATCTCCACCCACTTCAGCCTCTTAAATGATGGCTGTCATTCCCACCCTGGCCCCAATCCTGCTCATTTAATCTCTCCTTTCCTTACCCTGCTCCTGGTCAGACTCCATTCCTCTCCCTTACTCACTTATTTGATTACTAGTTAGGCAGAGAGGATTGGGTAGTGTCTTGTGACAGCATAGCCAGAAATAATGAGTGGTTTGTTTCTGTGCTCTACCATTTATTTAATTCCAGATAACTCTTGATTTGCACTACAGTAGTTGGATGTTAACTGCAGCAACAGCTTGAAAGACCCCTTGCTAGACTCTGGACTCCAAGATATTACGAAAAGGAGTGTAAATTAAGGCAGATAGTTTTTTTTTAAAAATGTCCAAAGAGTTTTAAGGCTTGTCAATTGTGACTTATCATTGATTATACAGTAAATACTTAAATTAGCTGTTAATTGCTGTAATACTCTTAATATAATGCCTTCCCAACAAACCGTCTTGCAGTTATGAATAATTTTTGTACAATTTCATGAGATGGCTGGAAGTGACGCATGGATAGTTTTTTCACAGTGAAGTTGATGTTTACTGTCAGGAGCAATCAACTAGCAATCCCGTGTGAATTGTCCCTGACCTCAGATAACTGTATTATGCCGAATTTCAAAACATGTTTTTGGAAAGACAAAAGAAATACTATGGTCAACCAGTGCAATTCAAATTTCCTAACAAAATGAAATATAAAAACTCTTGCACAGTAACAAATTTAAATGAAATGTGTGTTAACGTATCTCATCACCATTGCAATTTATCACAACAATAGTACCAAGAGTTTTAGCAGGATTCAGTATATATGAATCAGTGTCTGGAAGCACTGCCTTTTCAATGATGTGCCATCTAGATCATCAACTAACAAGATAGTTTCAGATGTTTCTCAACTGGTCTCCAGAGAGTTTGTGAAAATGAAGATGTTGGCAATGTCTACTGAATTTCCTCATCACTCACATCATTAGAACAACTTCCAGGACAAAGTAAGGCCCCAGTGTTAGAGCTCCTTGAATGGGAATGACCAACGACTCATGGCTCTTAAATTGAAGGACTTTTACTGAAAATAATCCTCTTGAGTTATCCCCTTATTCAAATTTTTCTGCTGAAAATTTTCAATCAGCTGGTTTATGTGCACTACTAAAACATAGATGGTGATATTTTCTCAAACATCCACTTCACAATATCTGACATAAGATAGGCCTGGGATTTAGTGCAGACCATCAAACAGACAATAGATGAAAAAGACTGAATCAAGGGCAATATCACAATCGCAATAATTTATTTCATTAAAGCAGTAAATGTTGAGAGGTTTGACAGAGATGGTTAAAATCAAGAAGGTTCTGAATAGTCAGGAAAGGGAAATTGTTCACTTTGGGAGATGGAAGAGGAGCAAAGTATGTAAATTTGAAATAATTGGTGAAAGGGCAGCAATGACATAAGGAAAAACATTTTTTACAGATAGTGTAGTCATGACCTGTAATTCACTGCCTAAAAGAGAAGTGAAGGCAGATTTAGAACATAGAACAGTACAGCACAGGAACAGGCCTTTCGGCCCATCATGTTGTGCCAAACTAATTAAGCTAATGATGCCTAATTACAGTAATCCCTTCTGCCAGCACATGGTCTATATCCCTCCATTCTCTGCATATTCATGTGTCTGTCTAAGAGCCTCTTAAACATCTCCATTATATCTGCCTCCTCCACCACCACCCTTGGGAACACATTCCAGGCACCCACCACTCTCTGTGTAAAAAAAAACTTGCCCCACACATCTCCTTTGAACTTTCCCCCTTTCATCTTAAGTGCATGCCCTCTATTATTAGGCATTTCGGCGCTGGAAAAAACATACAATCTGTCTACTCTATCTATGCCTCTCATAACTTTATAAACTTCTGTTAGGTCTCCCCTCAGCCTCCCCCCCACCCCCACCTCTAGCAGGGAAAACAACCCAAGTTTGTCCAGCTGCCCTCTGCTCTCTAATCCAGATGGCATCCTGGTAAACCTCTCCTGAACCCTCTCCATATCCTTCCTATAATGGGGCAACCAGAAATGAATGCAATACTCCAGATGCGGCCTAACCAGAGTTTTATAAAGCTGCAACATAACTTCCTGATTCCTGAACTCAATGTCTTCATTAATAAAGGCAAGCATGCCATACGCCTTCTTTACCACCCTATCAACTTGTGCAGCCTCTTTTAGTCTTTGCTTTCATAGGGAAACTGGATAGATGCTTGAGGGAAAAAAAATAATCACAGGGCCATGGGGAAAAGTCTGGCGTATGGAATTGATTAGATTACTCTTGCAGAGAGCCAGAATGGGCTTGATGGGCTGTGTAGCTTCCTATTATTCTGAAATGATTCTACTCCATGATTCTCTGATTTAGAATTAGACTGGGTGATCAGAAGATTTATATTTCACATTTAGACATGAATTAAAAGCAAACTTGCATTTATCTGTCCTTTCATGACCTCAGGATGTGCCCAGGCACTTTACAGCCAGTGAAACATTTTGTAATCACTATAATGTTGGGAACATGACAGTCAATTTGCAAGCTTCTACAAATAGCAATGTGATAATAACCAGATCATCTATTTTTAGATATTGGTTGAGAAATAAATATAAACAAGAACTTTAGGGAGGAGTCCCCTGTCCTTCTTTTAAGTTGCGCTCTGGGATTTTTTAGGCTTTTTTGGGGAGGGCGAACCAACAAAGATTTCCAGCAAATGCAATTTCTATTTCACAGCTTCTACACATTTTTTTCCTTTCTCTCTCCTCTGTTTTCTGTTGTCTCCTGCTTATTGCAAGTGTACAGGGGGATATTCTGTGATTAACAACTTTCACCACCCTCTCTCAGCCAGCATCAATACACTTGTGTATCCACCCTATTACAGAGAGTCCCTTTGCTCTCTCCACCTGTTTCAACAACTTAAAACACATTTGACTTCTAACTTTTCCTACTTCTCATAGTCATAGAGTCATACAGCACAGAAACAGGCCCTTCAACCCAACTAGTCCATGCCAACTGTATTGCCCAGTGAGCTAGTCCCATCTGCTGCTTTTGGCCCAGAGCCCTCTAAACCTCTCCTATCCATGCACTTATCTAGATGGCATTTAAATGTTGCTAATATGCCTGCCTCTACCACCATTTCCGGCAGCTCATTCCAAATATGCACCGCCCTTTCTGTGAAGAAGCTACCCCTGATATCCCTTTTAAATCTCCTGCCTCTGATCCTAAATGCATGCCCTCTTGTTTTTAGCACCCCACCCCCTCCCTGGGAAAAAGAATGTGTATTTTCATCCTGTCTATGCCCTTAATGATCTTATACACCTCTGTCAGGTCATCCCTCAATCTCCTACGGTCTGATGAAAGGTAATTGACCAGAAATGTTAACTTGTTTCTTTTCACAGAAGCTATCTGACCAGCTGAGTGTTTCCAGCTGCTTTTGTTCTTCCCACTTTAGTGGAGACCACAGTATGAGCAACAAGTAGCATTCCAGTTTGAAAAGGCAGATGGTGGTATCGTGGTTAATGTCCCTGCCCCACAACACCGAGTTCAAGACAAACCTCAGGTGCAGTGTTGTGGAGTTGTACTTTCTTCCCATGACCACATAGGTTTGCTTGAGATTCCTCCCACATCCCAAAGAGGTACTGCTACTGTAAGTTATCCCTTAGTGGGTTAATAGGAAAAAAAAAACCAATTAAATGAGCGTGAGACAGATTAAGTTGTAGGGATACAGGGAGGAAAAGAGAGGGGGAAGTGGACCGAAAGGATTGTACTGGTGGAGCCAGAATGGATCCAGTGGGCAAAGTTGTCTTCTTCTGAGTCACAATTGCTGTTTGAGATCCTGGATGGTGGGAAGAGGATGTAAAAGGACAGAAATTGCATCTCATGTAGTTGCATAGAAAGGTTCCGTGGGAGGGGTTATTGGTGTTTGATGAGTGCATCAGAGATTTGTGGAGGGATTAGTCAAAGTCACAGTCAAAGTTGATTTTATTGTCATATGCACAAGTACATGTATGCACAGAAACTTACTTGCAACAGCATCAGAGGCACATAATGTTAGAGATAACATTCACGTGAAAAACATAAAATTTACAAGAATTATACAAGAAAGAACACAATTAGAACAAAAAAAAAACAAAGTCCAGTGTAGTGCAAGGTAGTCTAAGTGGTCATAATGTTGCTATACTGAGGTAGTGATTAGGGTTGTGCAGGTTGGTTCAAGAACCGAATGGCTGAAGAGAAGTCGTCATTCTTGAACCTATTGGTGTGGGACTTCATGTTGATGGTTGTTGCCTTCTTGAGGCAGTGTCTCCTGTAGATACCATTAGAGTTGGATGCAGTTTCAGAGAAGGCCAATTCCTGCTGCTCTATCCATTGCTGTAATTAATACTTTCTTAGAAATAGTCAACCATAGTTCACATTCGGGTAACTGTCCTCTGAGACAAATGGACAACTTGACAGCAGAAAATGTATTCTTGAGGGTAAAATACATTAGTGCATGCTGCCAGTCAATTGATGGATTTGAATTATTTGAGAAACAAGGACAGCAGCTTGTGCACACTAACAGAGACTGATTTCTGCTACAGCCTCTTCACTATGGCATTATGTTATAATTGCATGCATAGTTTAACTTTAATGGGTTGTCAGGGACTGTAGCCAATGTGAATATTCACTTTCTAATCAATTGTATTTTAAACATAAGAAATCATAACTTTAACTTGCTACATAGGAACATTCTGGGCTTTCTAAGGCACCACGTGACCACCCTTGCCCTCAGCCTCATGATGCTGCTGGTGACATCATGTCAATACAAAGGAGCAGACACCTAGCATGATGAACCTCCATTTTGTTTCTCCTGTTGCTTCTTGCTCAAGATTTTTGGCCTTTGACACTTTTAATATCTCATTTCTGAATGAGATCAAGATGACTCCTTATGGCGAGACAGTAAATGACTTCTTCAATATTTTTATTAGTTTTCAAATTAATACAGATTAATATATAACATTAATGTTTGTACATGTAATACAAAGAGATCAGGAGAACAATCATGGCATGAATAATCATAAAGAACATTAAAGTATAAAAAAATCTGTAGATCCAACAATCTCTTAGTGAATGAATAAAATATAAAAGAAAGGAAAGAAAAAGATTTATTATATAAATATAAAAGAAGAAAAAAAAATCCCCAAAACAATAAGAAAAATTATAAACAATATATCAAACCAAACTAAGCTAAACAAAAAAATATTTAAAAAAAAACAAAGAAAAAAAAACTGGACTAAAATTTCTCAGTAGAAACAGAGCAATATTATGTCGTCAACTCCATTCCTCTAAGTTGAAAGGTTATTACAAGGGGATCTATATCATGTGAAAATATTGAATAAATGGACTCCAAACTTCCTCAAATTTAAGCGAAGGATCAACAGTACCACTCCTAATTTTTTCCAAGTTTAAACATGATATAGTTTGAGAGAACCGTTGAAAAGTAGTAGGGGGTATTGGATCCTTCCATTTAAGCTAAATGGATCATTTGGCCATTAATGTAACAAAGGCAATCATACGGTTAGCGGAGGCAGATAGATGGCCAGACTCTATCCTTGGTAATCCAAAAATTGCAGTGATAGGATGAGGTTGTAAATCGATCTTCAATACATTTGAAATAATGTTAAAAATATCTTTTCAATATTTTTCCAAAAGAGGACAGGACCAAAACATATGTGTCAAAGAAGCCACATTCGATTTACATCTGTCACATATAGGATTTATATGTTGATAAAAATGAGCTGGCTTATCTTTTGACATATGAGTCCTGTAAACCACCTTAAACTGTATCAAAGAATGTCTGGCACACATTGAAGATGTATTAACTAAATGAAGAATTTTCTTCCAAGTCTCTGTAGGTATAAATGTCTGGAGTTTGCTTTCCCATTCATTCTTAATTTTGTCCAGTGGTTCTGGATGAATTTTCATAATTAGATCATAGATTATTGCTATCAAGCCCTTCTGACAAGGATTAAAACCAAAATTTTTTTCCGTAATTTCAGTTTTGTAAGGTGTCAGAAAAGAGGGTATAGTAGCTTTTAAAAAATTTCTGATCTGCAAATATCAAAAAAAGTGTGATCTAGGCAAATTGTTTTTTTTAGACAATTGTTCAAAGGATGAAAAACAGTTATCAATGAATAAATCACAAAAACATACTATTCCCTTCCTTTTCTATATGGAAAAAGTTGAGTCAACTCTGGATGGATGAAAGAAAAAATTAGATTGAATGGGACTTGATAGATTAAATTTATTCAATCCAATATATTTACGAAATTGAAACCATATTCGTATTGTATATTTAACAATTGGGTTAATCATATGTTTACTTAATTTGGTAAGTGCAAAAGGGAGTGGAGCTCCTAAAATAGAAACGAATGAAAATTCAAGTACTGATTGGGACTCAAGGTGTACCCATTTGGGGCGTTGAATTACATCTGAATCTTGTATCCAAAAAATTAAATATCTAATATTGATCGCCCAATAATGTAATCTAAAGTTAGTCAAGGCCATACCACCATCCTTTTTTCGTTTTTGTAAATATTTCTTACTTAACCTTGGGTTTTTATTCTGCCGAATATATGAAAGAATTTGAGAATCAATAGTGTCAAAAAAAGATTTCGGAACAAAAGTTGGAATCGTTTGAAATAAATATAAAAATTTTGGTAAAATATTCATCTTAACCGCATTAATTCAGCCTACCAATGATAAAGACAGTGGGGACCATTTAGTAAATAATCGTTTAACGTGGTCAATTAAAGGTAGTAGATTAGCTTTAAATAAGTCCTTATGTCTCTTGGTAATTTTAAGACCTAAACATATAAAATAGTCAGTTACCAATCTAAAAGGTAATTGGCTATAAATTGGGGTTTGCATATTTAATGATAAAAGTTCATTCTTATTAAGATCTAATCTATAGCCAGAAAAAACACTAAACTGATCTAATAGTGATAGTACTGTGGGGATAGATTCCTCCAGATTAGAAATATAAAGTAACAGGTCATCTGCGTAAAGGGATATTTTATGAATCTTCTGTCCACAAGTAATGCCACATATATTTGAAGAATCCTGAAGTGCAATAGCCAAGGGTTCTAAAGCAATATCAAATAATAAAGGGCTTAACGGGCAGCCTTGTCTAGTACCTCGAAAAAGCCTAAACAAAGGAGATCTTTGATTATTAGTAAGTATTGAAGCCATAGGTGCATAATAAATCATTTTAATCGCAGATATAAATTTAGGGCTAAAATTAAATTTTTGAAGTGTACTGAATAGATATTCCCATTCGACTCTGTCAAACGCCTTTTCAGCATCTAGTGAAACAACACATTCTGGAATTTGGGATGAAGGGGTATATATAATATTCATTAATCTCCTAATATTAAAATGTAGATAACGATTCTGAATAAATCCTGTCTGGTCTTCAGAGATAATTTGTGGAAGAACCTTTTCCAATCTAAAGGCCAATATTTTGGAAAATATTTTGGAATCTACATTTAATAGTCTATAAGATGCACAATCAGTGGGATCTTTATCCTTTTTAAGAATTAAAGAAATAGTTGCTTTATAGAAAGATTGTGGTAGTTTACCCACTGATAGGTCATCTTTAAAAATTTTGGCTAACCAGGGAACAAGAATATCAGAAAAGGATTTAAAAAATTCAGCTGTATATCTGTCAGGGCCTGGTGCTTTACCCGAATTCATTGAAAATATTACTTTCTTTATTTCTTCCTCCAAAATGGGAGCATCTAATGTAGAGCATTCATTTAAAGATATTTGTGGAGTCTTCAAATCTCTTAAAAATTCATGTATTAATGTGGGATCCTCAGGGGATCCTGATTGGTATAAAGAAGAATAAAATTCTTGAAAGGATTGGTTAATTTGAACTTGATCTATCGTGTAGGTACCATCTGGTTTATGAATTTTATTAATCTGACGTTTAGATATAATAGCTTTCAATTGGTTGGCCAATAATTTACCAAATTTGTCACCATGTATATAAAATTGACTTTTGTTTTTAAGTAGTAGATTTTCAATTGAAGATGTTGATAATAAACTATGTTGTAGTTGGAGTTCTGTTCTCTTTTTAAAAAACTCCAGATTAGGAGTAACAGAATATGTTTTATCGATTTCTTTAATCTTGTCAGCTAATATACGTATTTCGTTATTAGTTCGTTTTTTCAATCCAGCGGAATATGAAATAATTTGACCACAGATGTATGCTTTCAACATATCCCATATTATCCCACTGGGGATTTCTTCAGTAAAATTAGTTAAAAAGAAAAATGAAATCTGTTCTTTAATAAACTGGACGAAATCTAAGTCTTGTAATAGCGAAGGGTTAAATCGCCATTGTCTGACATCAAAGGATACATCTGGTAATTTAATTGATAATCTCAATGGTGTATGATCAGAAATGGCAATTGCATTGTATTTGCAGTCCATAGTTAGTGGAGCTAGTCTAGCATCAGTAAAACATTCATCAATCCTCAGCAAGACAGTAAATGAGTTTGATTATTTGAGCTGTGTTATTCAGTAGGTATCAGTTTCTCATGTTAATGTTGAATAATCTACCAATTCATAAAGGAAAAACCTGCAATATATTGTGGTTTACAGATTCTTGCACCCCAGGTACTATCATAGAAATTGCACCCTTTTCTTCCTAGATTAATGTATCTCCCCACACCAAATCCCCACTTAATCTGTACCTTTGGTTAAAAGTCAAAATCAATCTGTATGCCTTGACCAAAAAGTCAAGGGTCGAAATCAATTCTTATATCACGACATCTGTTGGGGAATCTACGATATTATGGCATTTTATGCTTTGAGTGGTAGTGCCCAACTTCTTCCTGGGTAAAGCCAACTCCACTGTATTCCTAGATTGGCACTTGAATGGAAGACCATCACGTCTGGGTAGGTTTGGGCTTCTGAGATCGGGCATTTCTAACCTGAACTGGTGAGCCCATGTTCTGATACATGTGTAGGTAATTGATAGATAACAGGAAATAAAACCATCTTACTTATATTTTTGCTGCTGATTGTTATCTGCCATTAATCATAAAATTGAGAAAGCAAAGTTTCAACAAGCCATAGCCCCCAGTTAAAACTTCTGGAATAAAGTTGCCATAATACTGTACTTGACAAAACTCTTCCTTTGCATCAGTTTTTGCAGATTATTTATTTTGACAATATGCCACCATATGAAGAAAGCATTGAGGTTGATGCTGTTTGTGTGATTCCTGTGACAATAATTTTCCCTGCAGCCATGTTAATGTATGAACTATTCAAGCAGAATACAGCAACCTACTTTTAAATCAAGTTGTTTACCAAATAGAAGTGATTTAGCTTTTAAAAGATAAATAACATCTTAAAAGGATGCAGAGGTTCTGTATCAAAAAAGTCATAATTTATGTGCCATAAAATTAAAGTTTTCTTGACTCTTCAATGCTTTTATGTTTGAACAATATTTTTTTCCCTTACTATACATTTAAATGACCTTCACTGTTGTCAAGGGATTTTTATGTCGTAAATATAATTTCTCAAATCTTATTACAGTTACAACACAAATGTGTGAAAATGTCTGGACATTGCTGTAAATGTCAGTATTTATTGCCCATCCTCATTTCTGCCTAAACTGAGGGTTCAGTTAAGAATAAACCATACTGGAAGGCCTGGAATCACATATAACACAAACTGGGTAAGAATGACCTACATTATTCCTTGAAGGACATAAGTGAACCACCTACACAAACGTGGATGGACTTTCCTGGCACTTTAGAAGCCTGAGCTGCCCAACGACACAACTGTTTTCATATTCACAGAAAGCAATACAGACAGTGCAGGTTCTTTACCATAATGACATCCAGTGACGAACCAAATGATGTTGGATGGCACCTTGCTCTTCCAGCAGGGAACTTCATACCTGAAAATGCCTGAAGAAAGATGGCTAATAAATGGTTAGGTAAATTGCTGTAGTAAAACATGTCTAGTTTATTCCTCTGGTATGAATTTTGAGACATTCTTATGCAACACTTTATTAAGAAGTTTACTAGTCAGGATTCCCTGGTTATCCTGGGAAATCCCACGCAATTCCACCCCAAATTGATCAATGTGTGTTCAGAGTGTTGTTCTATGAAGACCCTTCCCCCACTTCCCCTCCTGGTGTAATTGAGGAGAGAAGATGCAGGGGTCAGAAACCCAAAATCCATTCCAAAATCTACTTTTGCCTTCTCTTTGAACCATTTTGTGCCCTCAGATCCACAGACTTTTCTTTCTTCCATACAAAATGTATAATCAAAATCAGGAGGGAAATTTCACCCACACTCCTTACTGTTCCTTTCTTCTCTAATTGCTAGCATAATATTCACATTGTACAGAAATTCATTCATTTCCACATATTGAATTCATCCAAAAAATTTTTAAAATCTTTGTTTTATACAATGATACAGAATTTATTGGCTGTATTTTGCACTCAGCAATGCGTCTTTCTCAAAAGAAAAATTCTGCAGATGCCAGAATTGTGAATAATGAACGGAGATGCTGTCACAACTGTTGAGTATTTTTTATTTTCTTTTATCTGACTTTTCAAAACTTTCTTCACTTCCCTCATAGTAAGTATTATCACTACCTCCTGTATTGCCTGTAAAGGCAAAGAGCCTAAACTTGTACAAGTGAGCCCTGAAGCAAATACAGATGTCCCTCAAATAATAATTAAATGAATGACCAAAAATCTGTTTTTGAGTTGAAGGATAAATGTTGGCAGGACACCAATGGATGTTTATGTTCAATTAGTGCCTTTACTCCCTTCACCATAAAGGTCAGAGACAGCTTCAATTCTAGTATCACATTGGAAAGGTGAGACCACCAGCAATGAAGCTCTCAGTCAGTCTGAGGTATCAACTTAATTATGCACTCAATTTTCCAGAGTACAATTTGGAAATAAAACTATCCAACACACCTAGGTGAGTGCTATCACTAAACTAAAGATGGCATCTTGAAAGTTGCCTTAAACTACTTTAATTGTTTCTAATTTGTTCCCAATAATTTAACTATACTATCTGTAAAATAATACATTCTATTCAACCTCACATTAATTCCATATTGTCATCACTAAACATTTTCATTTTTAACAAGAAAATGTTGATACAGGTGAATTTCAATCTGTCTGCAAATCTGACGGTGCATGATTGAAATGCTGTTTGCACAGGTTGCATTGAATTAAATTCATCTAAATAATATGACATGCCTACTTGGTACACCTTAAACAAATACACATGAAGCATTTAAACAGTTTGCTAAACATACTTTGTAGACCTTTTGACCTTGAATTCAGTAATACAGCCATTAAGTTGTATTGTATTCTCTGCCTCGTTTTATTCCTGGCAATTGAACAGATCAGATGAATAACAATAAAATGTGATATCAAATATGACAGAAAACCACTATGCTAACCAGAATATGTTGAAATTGTGGAAGCTGTTCCTTATATAAATTGCCTTCAGATATATGTAGAACTGGAGGTTTAACTAATGTAAAATTAATGTGATCTTTACTGATCGCACAGACTGAATAAGACAATTAGGGCAGAAGACTATGCTGAGAGTAGTACTGGGCATGCCTAGAATTGAGGCGTCAATGTGGCAAAGCTGCAACATGGGACATTATGCATGTTAAACAGCAAAATCAACCTTCAACCCATTAACTTCACTCTGTATGATATCAAGAATGGTGAGAACACTGAACACAACAAGGGCAATAGGACTAGACAACATCCCAGCTGTAAAACTGAAAACATGCACTCCAGAACTAACCATGCCTCTACCAATCTTTTCCAATACAGTTACATTGGCATCTACCCAATAATTGGGAAATTGCCCAGGTATGTCCTGTGTACAAAAAACAGGACAAATCCGAGCTAACCAATTACTACCCAATCATTCAACCCTCAATCTTTAGCAAGGTCATAGAGTATGTAAAATGACAGTGCTATTGTCTGATTTAAGTTTGACAGGACCACTCAGCTTCAGATCTCATCACAGTATTGATCCAAATAGGGTAGCAAACCCAAGCATCTTCAGTTGCTTCATCGATGACCTTCCTTCCATCCTAAGTTCAGAAGAGGGGTTAGTTTGCTGATGATTGTACAATGTTCAATCTGGTTGAAGCTCCTCAGCAAATGAAGCAGTTCATGCTTGCATGCAGCAAGGCCTAGACAACAACCAGCCGTGGACAAATAAATAGCAAGTAACATTCATGTCCCAAAAGTGCCACAAAGTGACCATCTCCAACAGATGACAGAGTCAAAACAGTTACATTTGAAATTCAATGGCATTACCATCACTGAGTGCCTCCTATCAACATCCTGAGAGTTACCATTGACCAGACTCTCAAATGGACCTGTCACATAAATACTGGGTATCCTGCAGCAAGTGACTCACGTCCTGACATCCCAAAGCCTTCCACCATATATACTGTAAGCATAGGTCAGGGGTATAATTATGAACTCTCCACTTGCCTCGATGACTGCAGGTCCAACAACACCCTTCAGCACAAAGCAGCCTACTTGACTGGCATCCCATCTACTTGCCTAAGTGTTCAATCTCTGCACCACTAGTGTACAATGGCTGCAATGTATACCATCCATGAAAAGTACTACAGTTATTCATTCAGGCGACCCCAACAGCACATCACAAACCCCCAACCTCTGTCAGGAAGAAAGACAATTGCAGAAGGGTGTTTGGGTGCACCACCACCAACAGGTTTCCCTCCAAGTCACACACCTTTTTAATTGGAAATGTATATCTGTTTCTTCATTGTTGTTGGGTCTCAATCTTGAAACTTCCTTGCCAATAGTATTGTGGGAGTTCCTTCAACAAAAGGAATGCAGGGGTTAGTGAAGGTGGCTCATCACCAACTTTTCAAGGGCAATTATCCAGGTGAAATAAATGCAGGTTTTGCCAGCAATGCCCAAATGCCAAAAAAAAAGAATTGTATATCCTCTAGCTCAATATGCAGAAAATAATTGATTTTTTATACAAGAAACAGAAAGCAGGAAAACTTCAACTTTTGGAAATAGGAAATGCTCATCCAGACAAACGGTGAGGTAATAATAGAGTATTGCTCAACAGAGATATTCACAAGATCACAAGATCACAAGATAAGGGAGCAGAAGCAGGCCATTCGGCCCATCGAGTCTGCTCCAAGGAAAAGGGAAAAAGAAATGGGGTGGGAAAAAAAGAGAGAGAAAAAAAAAACTATTCTAATCCCATTTGCCAGCCTTATCCCCATATCCCTTGATACCCTGACTATTTAGATATCTGTCTATCTCCTCCTTGAACACCCCCACTGATCTGGCCTCCACTGCTGTGCGTGGCAAGGAGTTCCACAATTTCACCACCCTCTGGGTAAAGAAACTTCTCCTCATCTCTGTCTTGAAACTGTACCCTCTAATTCTAAGATTGTGCCCTCTGGTCCTGGACACGCCCACCAAGGGAAACAGCCTAGCCACATCTACTCTATCCTTACCTGTCAACATTTTAAATGTCGCTACGAGGTCCCCTCTCATCCTTCTGTACTCCAGCGAGTACAGTCCAAGAGCCGACAAACGCTCATCATACTTAAGCCCTTTCATTCCTGGAATCATTCTCGTAAATCTCCTCTGAACCCTCTCCAACGTCAGCACATCCTTCCTAAGATGCGGGGCCCAAAACTGCGCACAGTATTCCAAATGAGGCCTCACTAGCGCCCCGTAGAGCCTCATCAACACTTCCTTACTTTTATACACTATACCTCTCGAGATGAATGCCAACATAGCATTCGCTTTCTTAACCACCGATCCAACCTGGTGGTTAACTTTTAAGGTATCTTGTATAAGTACCCCCAAGTCCCTTTGTACTACCGCACTATCAATCTTCTCTCCTTCTAGATAATAATCTACCCGCTTATTTCTACTTCCAAAGTGTACAACTGCACATTTCTCAACATTGAATCTCATCTGCCATTTTCTTGCCCATTCTCCTAAACTGTCTAGGTCCCTCTGCATTCTTTCTATTTCCTCTATGCTCCCTACTCCTCCACTTATCTTGGTGTCATCCGCAAACTTAGCCACACAACCATTTATTCCATCATCCAAATCATTGATGTACAAGGTAAAAAGGAGAGGCCCCAACACCGACCCTTGCGGCACACCACTAGTAACCGGTAACCAACCAGAACGAGATCCTTTTATTTCCACCCTTTGCTTCCTGCCAACCAGCCAATTCTCCACCCATTTTGCTACCCTGCCCATAATTCCATGACCTCTCATCTTATTAATCAGTCTCTTGTGAGGCACCTTATCAAAGGCCTTTTGAAAGTCTAAATACACAACATCTACCGCCTCTCCCTTATCCACCCTACCTGTGATTTCTTCAAAAAACTCCAATAGGTTGGTCAGACAGGACCTCCCCTTCACAAAACCATGTTGACTAGGTCCTATCTTGCCTTGCGCCTCTAGGTATTCGGTAACCTCCTCCTTGAGGATAGACTCCAATAATTTTCCCACCACTGACGTCAGACTAATAGGTCTGTAATTGCCTTTGTGCTGCCTCCCACCTTTCTTATATAACGGAACTACATTCGCTACCCTCCAGTCCTCCGGAACCATGCCAGAATCTATCGATTCCTGAAAAATAATCGCCAACGCCTCCGCTATCTCCACAGCCACCTCCTTCAGAACCCGGGGATGCACCTCATCCGGTCCGGGAGACTTATCAGCCTTAAGCCCCTTTAGTTTTCCAAGCACCTTCTCCCTATTAATCTCAATTGAACTCAGCTCCAATTCGTGAGACTCCTGACTAATGGGCACATTGCTTATGTCCTCCACGGTGAAGACCGATGCAAAATATTCATTCAATTCCCTTGCCATCTCACTATCATCCATTATAATACCTCCTGCACCGTTATCAATTGGTCCTATGTCAACCCGTGTCTCTCTTTTATTCCTTATGTATTTAAAAAAACTCTTAGAATCCTTCCGAATGTTGTCCGCCAGCTTCCTTTCGTAACTCATCTTTGCTTTCCTAATGACCTTCTTAGTTTCTCTCTGCAGATTTTTAAAATCGTTCCAATCTTCTGTTTTCCCACTAATTTTTGCTACTTTGTACGCCGCCCCTTTTGCTTTTATTTTATCCTTCACCTCCCTCGTTATCCACATCTGTGCCTTTTTTCCATTCAAAACCTTCTTTTTTCTTGGAATATATCTGTCCTGCATTGTCCTTATTTCTTGTAGAAATTTCTTCCATTTTTCCTCTGCCGTCCCTCCAGCTAACTTACTCCTCCAATCAATTTGGGCCAACTCATCTCTCATACCTTTGTAATTTCCCTTATTCCACTGAAATATCGATACACCAGTTATCAGCTTCTCCTTCTCAAACTTGAAACTAAACTCAATCATATTGTGATCACTTGTTCCCAGTGGTTCCTTTACCTTTAGTTCCCTAATCACCTCGGGTTCACTACACAGCACCCAATCCAAAACAGCCGATCCCCTGGTGGGCTCCTCAATAAGTTGCTCCAGAAAAACATCCCTTAGACATTCCACAAACTCACTCTCCTGAGTACTACCGCCTTGCTGCATTTCCCAGTCCACCTTCATGTTAAAATCCCCCATAATTATCTTCACATTGTCACTCTGACATGCTTTTTCTATCTCAATCTGCAACTTATGGTCCACTTCCTGACTGCTGTTCGGGGGCCTATATATGACTGCTATTATTGTTCTTTTACCCTTGCTATTTCTCAGCTCCACCCATAAGGATTCCACCTCCTCTGACCCAATGTCCTTCCTTTCTATTGATTTTATATCGCTACTAACCATCATGGCCACACCTCCCCCTCTGCCTACCCTCCTATCCTTCCTATATACTGTATACCCCTTGACATTCAGTTCCCAATCACATCCATCATGAAGCCACGACTCAGTGATTGCAACGATGTCATATTTATTAACCTGTAGTTGTGCCACTAGGTCATCTACTTTATTCCTGATGCTACGTGCATTTAAATATAGTATGTTTAGACTGGTATCTGCTATTGATTTTATTGTACCTCTATTGATCAGCAGATTATCCTGACTTTCTACCTGTCCATCCTTCTTACTATCTTCGCTACCTACTATCTTAGACATGTTCGTGTAGACCTCATCCCCTATCCTAACATTCGGTATCCGAACATCCTCATCCCCGATCCTAACATTCTGTATCCTAACATCCGGATTTGTTGTACTTCTATTATTCAGTAAATTATCCTGACTTATCACCTGCCTGTCATTCTTGCCATCCTCAATGGATTCGTTTCTATACACTTTCTCCCTCACCTTAGCATCTTGTAACCTAGCATCCTGGTTACCATCCCCCTGCCAGATCAGTTTAAACCCTCCCCTACAACTAAATTAAACATTCCCGCCAGGATATTGGACCCTTTGGAGTTTAGATGCAACCCATCCTTAGCAAATAGGTCTTGCCTCCCCCAAAAAAGGTCCCAGGTATCCAAGAATCTGAAGCCCTGCCCCTTGCACCAGTCACTCAGCCACGCATTTAACTGCCAGAGCTTTCTATTCTTCCTGTCATTGATACGCGACACGGGTAGTAGTCCTGAGATTACTACCCTTGAGGTCCTACTTTTCAACCTTCTCCCTAATGCCTTGTATTCCTCCTTCAGGACCTCTTCTCTTTTCCTACCTACATCATTGGTACCTACATGTACCAAGATTTCTGGCTGCTCACCCTCCCCCCTCAGAATATTCTCGACACGGTCTGTGATATCCCGTACCCTGGCACCAGGGAGGCAACACACCATCCGAGACTCATTATCGCTATCGCAGAATCTGCTATCCGTACCCCTTACTATCGAATCCCCAATAACCACTGCATGTCTCTTCCTCTGCTGGACCACAGTATCAGACACGGTGCCAAGGTCCTGGCTGCTGAGGTCTTCCTCTATGAAGTCATCCTCTCCAACCGAATCTAAAATGAGATATCGGTTTTTGAGGGGGACTGCCACTGAGGTGCTGTCTACATAATCTTTATAACTCCTGTCTATCTCCTGCTCGCTCTCCCTAACCAACCGAAGGTCATCCAGCTGCTGCTCCAGACTCTCAATCCGTTCCTTGAGGAGCCGCATCTCGGTGCACTTTGCGCAGATGTAGTTATCAGGGAGTCTGGTCGTCTCCCAGGGGCCCCACATCTGACACTCCAAACACAACACTAATCCCAGATGCATACTGCTGAATATCACTGAGCTCAACACTAAACTAAACTAATAACTCACCCCTCTCTATAATCTCGCCTCTTTCCCGCTCTCGCCGAAGCCCGTTGAGCCAAAGCCCAACCCACTCTGCTCCCTCTCACTCCACTGCCCGCTCCGACGCTGCCCGCTAGATATGCTCGTCTGCTTTTTAAATCGCCCGCGCGCTTCCGGGTGACGTCACGCGCCTGCGCAGTCACTCGCCGCTGTCCCGAACGCTAGAAAGAGAAAAAAAAAACCTCGTTATTTTCCGGCAATCTCCGCTCTCTCGTTGCTGACCTTTAACTGGAGGAAGATAGTTAAAGTGACTAATTTGGATTAAGCCTTTACTTTTTCTGTCAGTTCTCTGCTCACATTACAAATTCTGGAGGTGAAATTACTCATGCACAGAGCACCTGTTTTTTGATCCTCATTTTTAAAGCATATAACTACTTCAGATAACTTCAATGGATTATAAGTAACATTCAGTGGAAGACCCCATCAAAACATGCCTGCAATAATTTTGCTGAGGGACTCTAACTGGCTTGACAGCATCTTAACCAATGTAAATACACACACTGAGATAATCCAGCTGTGCAATAGGCTGTTTTTGTGGAAAATGTAAGAACATGGGTGAACAAAGACTTAAATCATAAAGACTGTTCTATTGCTCATTGGAGAATGCTGTATCAACATTCTTATGCTAATATCATAAAGATTGAGTTTTAGATTCTATACTTGACCAAAATTGTTCCTAGCAAAGAGGAGTTATTGCCTTGGAGGGCAGACCTAAGTCACTGAGCTGAGGCTCAGAAGACAATAATGCAGCAAATATGATTTCAGCCAACGTGCATACAGGAAATAGATGAGGATAAAGGTGATTAAGATGAATAAAGCTGGGGGGTGAGGATAGATGTGAATAAATGTAAAGCTAAAGACTGTGTGTCAGGTATGCTTGCCTGAGCAGCTTTTGCAAGTAATATAAGAAGCCTAAATTTATTCAAGACTGCTGAGATTTCAACGCTAAAGTAAATAATACAAACCGCCAAAAAGTGCAAGGGCAGGCTCTAAAGGGATATCTAGATAAATGCAGTTGAGGAAGATTAAGTTGTACATGAACAATTTACAATCCTAATGCTACTAGAAATTCAGCTACCAAGATAATTTTAGTCCAAATAAATTATGTATGAGGCTACACACAATGCTCTACACCCTGAACTGACTGGTACACACCATTAATTTATTCAATGAATCTGGTTATTTGTAAGAAAAAAATATCCTTTAACAAGGGATAGTGCCTCGCATGCTGGTGCTGTCACACAATGCCAGTTAACTGTTTTGTAGCAATGATAATGGAGGTCACAGGTTGTGTATCTATAAAGGGCCTGCATCATCCACAAACTGGAAGGGACTATTGAACTCATGTTGGTCCATACAATTATAGCCGCCTAGCTTATCTATGTCAATGAATCAAACTCACAGAAGCTGCAATGCAATGATTTCTCTGCACCATGGAAACAGTATGTTCTGTCTGTGCAGCCACAACCTACAATCATGCATGTATTCATCATGAACCATCTCCTCTTTCACAGAGCACTGCTTACTTGGGAACTATCCTCTGATTCCCTTAGTATTCAAAATTCTATTGATCTGCCTTAATGCTGAACATCCACTACCTTTTCAAATCCTCTTCACAAAAACATTTCTCCTCATTTCAGTGTTAGCTGGCTGGTCACTTATCCTGAGTTGATATCCCCTAATTCCCATCCCTTCATCACAGGAATCAATTTAATGAATCTAGGTTTCACTGTCTCCAATACAGTACAATATCCTTCCTTTAGTACAAACCCCAAAACTCCACAGAGTCTCATCAGACTCCTGTATGAGGCTTCCATATTTTTGAACTCCAGCATCTTGCAAAAGAGGCCAACATACCATATGCTTTCTAAACCTTTTAAATTAATTTCACAATCTGCCTTAGCCAATTCACCCCTTGTCTTGTTGTTGAATTTACTCAAGTTTAAGACTCTTGTCTGAACCCTCATAAATACTTGGACTACTTTTAGAGACTGAGAGAAAGAGTTGCAGTTTGACTGAAGGTAGTAACTGAAGAACAGGCTGCTACTGAATGAAGGGTTAACATGGCCCTGATCCTGCTGAGTTGCTTCATTATTCTAGCATCACAGGATCAACAATGAAAGAAAATATACTATTTCAACAGATCACCATGCAAAATGGACTGAGATAGTCTGTCAGGGGTTAATTATTATTTATTCATAGAATTATGGAAATTTACAACCTAAGGAAGGTCATTCAGCCTATTGTGTCCACTCAGGCCAAAAAGGAGAGCTAATTAAGTTAATTCTACTTCCCAGCATGTATTTCCATCTCCAATTGCCATTAAGAAAGTGGTGGTGAGCTGCGTTCTTCAACTGCTGCAGTCCTTTTGGTTAAGGTATTCCCACACAATAGTGATGGGGTGGAGGTAGGATGAGGTTTAGTTCCAGAGTTTAGATACAGTGACAATGAAGGGACTATGTTTCTAATTCAGGATGGTATGCGAATTGGAGGGGAACACAAAGATGGTGGAGTTCCCATGCACCTGAAGCCCTTCTCCTTCCTGGTGATAGAAATTACAGAGCTTTGGGAGATGCTGTTGGAGCAGCTTAGGCAAGTAACTGTAGTACATTCTCTAGTGCCAGTGGTGGAGGGAATGACTGTTTAGCAGAGTGGAGCTGCTCTTCCCTGGATGGTAACAAGCTCCTTGAGTGCTGTTAAGCAGCACTCATCTCGGGAAGTAGAAAGTATTTATTTCACCACATTCTTGATATGTACATTGTAGATGGTGAAAATGGTTTGGGGCAAAGGAGATGAGTCACTTGTTGCAGGATACCTAGCCTCTGACCTGCTCTTGTAGCCATGGTTGATCCAATGGAGTTTCTAGTCAATGGTAACTTGTAGGATGTAGTTAATGGGGGATACATTGATGTAATGCCATTGAATGTCAACCATAGTCTGTTGGACTCTGTTTTGTTGGAATTGATCATTTTCTGGCGCTTCCATAGTGTGAATGCTCCTGGTCACTTAGAATCTCAGAATCCTTGAATCAGGTTTATTATCACTGACATACTGGCTGAGTCTACAACCCTCTGCGGCCTCTTTCGATCCTGCGCATTAGAGCCTCCATACCAGGCGGTGATGCAACCAGTCAGAATGCTCTCCATTATACATCTGTAGAAATTTGCAAGAGTCTTTGGTGACATACCAAATCTCCTCAAACTCCTAATGAAGTAGATCTGCTGGTCTGCCCTCTTCATGATTGCATCAATGTGTTGGGCCCAAGATAGATCCTCTGAGATGTCGATGCCCAGGAACTCGAGCTACTCACTCTTTCCACCGCTGACCCCTCAATAAGTACTAGTATGTATTCTCCCAATCTCCCCTTCCTGAAGTCCACAGTCAATTCCTTGGTCTTGCTGACGTTGAGTGTGACGTTGTTGCTGTGACACCACTCAGCCAGCCGATCTATCTCACTCCTGTACGCCTCCTCATCATCATCAACCCATGTCTGAACTTTGCCTCTTTCTTGTTGCATTCAGACTTGGATGACTTGACCCGCTGACTAGTTGCAACTGGAATTGTATTGATCTATTGGTTGTTATCCCCTTGAAGTCCATTAACTTCAGTTTTACCAGGATTTCTTTATGCCCACTGGCTCCAATGCTGCCTTGATCTCAAAGGCATTCATTCTTAGAACCTCGAATGTAGAACAGTACAGCACAGGGACAGGCCCTTTGGCCCACGATGTTGTGCCAAACTAATTAAATTAGTAATTAACTAATGCCTAACTAAACTAACCACTTCTGCCTATACAATGTCCATATCCCTCCATTCTCTGCACATTCATGTGGTTATCAAAGAGCCTCTTAAATGCCTCTATCATATTTGCCTCCACTGCCACCTCTGGCAGCACATTCCAAGCACCCACCACTCTCTGTGTAAAAAAATTTGCCCCGCACATCTCCTTTTATCTCGCATCTGGATGAGGTCTAGAGTGGAATGTTCCAGCTGAAACCTAAGTTGGGCACTGGCAAGCAGGTTATTGGTGACCACAAGAAACTGCAGAGAGTTGTAGACCACAGCTCAGCACATCACGGATAACAGCCTCCCCTCCATGGACTCTGTTTACACTTCTCGCTGCTTCAATAAAGCAGCCAACATAATCAAAAACCCCACCCACCCCAGACATTCTCTCTTCTCCCCCTCCCATTGGGTGGACGACACAAAAGCCTGAAAGCATGGACAACCAAGCTCAAGGACAGCCTCTGTCCTGCTATTATAAGACAATTGAATGGCCCTCTAGTACAATAAAGTGGACTCTTGGCCTCACAATCTACCTTGTTATGACCATGCACCTTATTGTCTGCCTGCACTGCACTTTCTCTGTAACTGTAACTTTATTCTGCATTCTGTTATTGTTTTCCCTTATACTACCTCGGTGCACTTTTGTAATGAAATAATCTGTATGGATGGCATGCAAAACAAGTTTTTCACTGCACCTCAGTATTTACCAATTTAATAGTTGTTATCGCTGTCACTGACCCTTCCATCACTTTACAGATGTTGATGAGCAGATTGATTGGGTGGAAATTAGCTGGACTGCATTTTCCAAGCTTGGAACAGAACATACCTGGGCAACATAGCTCACATTGTCACGTAGATGCTAGCACTGTAAATGTACTGGAACAATTTGCCTGGAGTAACAGCTGGTTCAAAAGTGCAGGTCTTCAGTACTATTGCTGAGAGATTGTCTGATCCCATAGCCTTTGCTGTATCCACTGTTCTCAGCCATTTCTTGTTATCAGGTGGGCTGAAAACTTGCTTCTGTGACAGTGGAGATCACAGAAGGAAGCCAAGATTGATAATCTACCTGACAATTCTGACTGAAAATGTTTGTGAATGCTTGAGCCTTGTCTTTAACACTCACATGTTGAGTCCTGTCATCTTTCAGCATGGAGATGTTCTTGTAACCTTCTCTCCTGTTTTCTTATCTCCATATGTCCTTATGACTTAGAAGGCTATTTGGCCCATTGGGTCTATGTTGGCTCACAGAGCAATCCCATTCTCCCTGTAAGTTTTCTTCTCCCCTGTTTTCCATAAATTTCCATCAAGACCCCCCAGATTCTAACCTATGCACTAGGGGCAATTTACAGTGGCTAATTAATCCATGAACCTGCACATCATTGGAGTGTGGGAGGAAACTGGAGCTTTCCAGAGGATACCCTCGCAACCACAGGGAGAAAACCACACAGACAGCACTGGAGGTCAGGAATGAACCTGGGTCATTGACACTAAGAGTTGTTAAAGGTTTCCTTGACCACCACCGTGCAGGACTTGATGTGGTACGTCTTCAAGAGCTTCATTCCGATCCATTGATTATAAAATTGCTTGGCTCCGCCTGTTTTCTTCTGCTTAGCAGAAATGTAGTCCAGTGTTACAGTTTCATTCAACAGCTCAATCGGAATGTTATTGTGAAGTATAGGCTCTGCAATTGTTTGGAGGTGATCATCCAGATACTTTTTAAAGGGTAAGTGTTTCTTCTTCCATCGCGCTTTCAGTCAGTGTGTTCCAGACCTCCAATAATTATTAAGTGCAAAGAGTTTTCCTCAACTCCCCTCTAGGTCTTCTACCAATCAGCATAAAATTTTGCCATTAATTATTGTCCTCTCTGCTAACTAACAAGTTATAGATGTCTGCTTTGTAGTCTATTGTTGTACACTGAGTAGTGTCAGTGGTACCTGTAGAATATTCTTCAGCATAGAGACCTCTGGCATAATTGGAGCATCTCTCAGGAATATTCCAAATAATGGCAAAGATATTGATACCAACATGCAATAAATAATGACTTGGTATGCTTAGAAGCACAATTCGATCAAATCATTTGGAGAATGTAGAAATATTGTGGAATTGCAGTGGTGTCTGTTCACAGAGATCACTGCCTAACAATCAGCTAACAGCATCCTGTATTCAGAAACTGAGAAACAGGCTGGTGGTTGTCAAGGAAACAGTCAGCACATATCTCTAAGCAATTCATAAAAGAAAGCCGATAAAGCAAGCAAGCTTCCACTGCTAGGATGACAAGTTATTCTTGGAACACAAGCTGGACAGTTAAAGGCGTACAGCATGTGAAGAAACAAAGGACTGCAGATGCTGGAATCTAGACGAAAAACATGATGATGCTGGAGGAACTCAGCAGGCCAGGCAGCATCCGTGGAGAAAAGCAGGTGGTCAACGTTTCAGGTCAGGACCTTTCTTCAGGATTGAAGATAGGAAAAAGGGAAGCCCAATATATTGGAGGGAAAAGCAGAGCAGTGATAGGTACACTAAAGAGGGGAGGCAGGGTGGGCACAAGGTGGTGATAAGTGGATGCAGGTAAGAGACAGTGATAGGCAGGTGTGGGGGAGGAGGGGAGAGCAGATCTACTGGGGGATGGGCCAAAGCTAAGGAGGGAAAAAGGAGGGTAGAAAAAAGAGAGATACACTAGGGAAGGGAAGAAAAGAAGAGGCATGGTGGGTGCGAGGGGTGTGGGGGTTACAAAGTAGGAGAATTCAATGTCCAAGACATTAGGCTGCAAGGTTTCAAGATGGAAAATGAGGTGCTATTCCTCTAGTTTGTGCTTGGAATTCTCCTGGCAGTGAAGGAGGCTGAGGACTGACTTATCTGTGATAAGGTGAGAGGGGGATTTGAAGTGATGGCAACGGGAGATGCAGGTCATGATTACAGACGGAATGCAGGTGTTCTGCAAAACAGTCACCTAGTCTGCATTTGGTCTCACCAATGTAGAGGAGGCCACACTTGGAGCACCGAATGCAGTAGATGATATTAAGGGAGGTGCAGGTGAATCTCTATCTCACCTAAAAGGACTGTTTAGGTCCCTGGATGGAGGTGGTGTAGAGACAGGTGTTGCACCTATGGCGGGGGCAGTGGAAAGTTCCTGGGGTGGGAGCAGGATGGGTGGGGGGGGAGGAGTGAACTAGGGAATCACAGAGAGAGCGGTCCCTATGAAAGGCAGAAAGGAGTGGGGAGGGGAAAATATGGTGGTGGGGTCCCATTGGAGATGGCGGAAGTGGCGGAGAATGATGTGTTGAATATATAGGCTGGGAGGATGAAATGTGAGGACAAGGAGGACCCTATCCCTGTTTGGTCTGGGAGGGGTGAGGGTGAGAGCAGAGTTGCGGGAAATGGCAGAGATATTGGTGCAAGCTCTCTCAATCACAGTCGGGGGGGGGGGGGGGGGGGCGGGGAGCCATGGTTGGTAAAGAAGTTGGACATCTCAGATGTCCTGGAGTGGAAAGCCTCATCATGACAGCAGATGCAGCAGAGGCAGAGAAACTGAATAAAAGGGATAGCATCCTTGCAAGAGACAGGGTGGGGGGAGCTTTAATCGAGGTAGCTGTGGGCGTCAGTGCGTTTGTAGATGTCAGTGGATAAGAGACCTCCTGAGATGGAGATGGAAAGATAAAGGAAGGAGAGAGAGGTGTCAGAGATAGTCCAAGTGAATTGGAGAGCAGGGTGAAAATTTGTGGCAAAATTTATGAAACTGTCAAGTTCCGTGTAGGTGCAAGAGGTGGCACCAATGCAGTCGTCCATATAACAGAGAAAGAGTTGTGGAATGGGGCCAGAGTAGGCTTGGAACAGAGACTGTTCAACGTAGCCAACGAAGAGGCAGGCATAGCTGGGGCCCATGCGAGTGCCCATGGCTATGCCCGTGGTCTGTAGAAAGTGAGAGGGATTGAAAGTGAAGTTGTTTAGGGTGAGGACAAGTTCTGCCAGGCAGAGGAGAGTGTTAGTGGAAGGGGACTGGTTAGTGGAAGGGCATGTGGAGTTATTTTCCTCTAAGAATTGTTAGAAGCTCCTTAGCATAAATCGACACTTATTACTTCCAAATGGATATCAACTAAAAGAGGTACAGTAAATGGGAAAGATCATGGTATGCATTTATGAAGGAAAACAGCAGTACATATTTGGTGAGAACTTCCTACCAGTGACTGGCCACCTACATTTGATGTTGACACACATATGAACTCCAGGCTTATGTTTTGTGTATCTCCTGATGTAAGTGTTGTTGTCATCCTAAATGGTATGACCCTAAGCAATGGTGAAGCTTGTGTGATGTAATCCCTTCACATAAGCAGACAAAAATCTTTAACAGCTCGCAAAATCACACCTACAGACTCAGCAGGCAAATCAAAGCTGTCAAGGACATTACTTGCTTCTGAATGTCCCTAGCAATCAGAAACATTCTAAAATTGTTAAATACAGGTGCAAATTTAAATAGTAAAAAATTGATAAATTGTACATATTTTAAAAATATATTTAAAATTCTTTTGAACAATTAAAAATGTTAAAGCAATCAATTGAAAACTGTAGATTACCTAGTACTTGCTTGTCTGTTGCCATGTAGAGACCTAACAGATACAACACTTTTGTAACACTTATCAAAAGCACCATGTATAAATTGAAGCTCTGCAATCACTTTTATTTGTTAAAGATTGGGATTATAAAGAGAAGTCGAATTATTGGGACAAAAAACAATGGCAGAGATAGCCAGTCCAGTGACAATTCACTGTTTTCTTATCTCCATGGCATCGCTCACAACTGCTCCTCAGCCAGAACTTGATGTGTACCTCTCCCTGTCTTTATTGTTCAGTGCCACATCACCATTTTACAAAGTCTCTCACTTCAGCCCTGATGTTCATTCAACCACTCATCTTACAGCTTGTTATCGCAACAGCAGTGTGTTTGTTTTATGATAAATGGTGAGGTGTACTGATGTTGTGAGTTACATGTCCACTGGGTAGTTCAAACATCAAAGCAGCCATGCAATTTGTTATCAAGCAGAAGTAATTGGCAATGCACAATTCCCCTCAAAATTTATATATCTATGCGTAATTTTTGCTGGTGGCTGCAAATCCATTAGGATTTCAATGGGACTTGAGATTGCTGTTTTTGTTAACGAATGCCATAGGATGCTGTTCGTGATGCCACAGTTCAATTGAGGTACCTATGAAATACTGTACTTTTTAGAGAGCTGCCTTCACCAATTCCAGGAGAGACTCTGGTTCACCAGTTATTTATGCAACTGCCTATCAGTAAATGTAATGCAGTGATGGTCACATCAAAACAAGGCATTTCCAGTGATGAAGTGAGGAGCAGTATATGTACATCTGGAGAGGTCTTCTGGTGTCTGAAAGAACTCTTTGGCATAAATATTTAATGCAATTGTTGACTTTAAACCTTTTGGCACATCCCAAAGCCATGCTGGTTGGTAGGTTAATCGGCTACTGTAAATTACCCCGTGTAGATGCAGGGTAGGGGAATCAGAGGGGAGTTGATGGGTATGTGAGAGAGAACAGCTTACAGAGAAATGTGAAGGAATGTGATTACTCTGAGAGCCTGCATAGATTCAGTGGGCTGAATGGCCTCCTACGTCTATGAAACATGACATTACAGGAATGGTGTTAGTCCATGGCTCTAGTTCTAGTCGTACAACTTTTTCACTGGCATAAACTAACTACATAATACACTTCTGTCAGCTTCAGATAGCCTACTTCTGCTGCTTGGAGTAATAAGAAACATCAGTAGTCTGGGTTTTGCGGCTGCAGATCGACCTGGACTTCTTGACCCGCTTTAGTACACTGAGTGATAATTATCACTGCACTGATGCTGAAAGAATTGAATGACTCTGTTCAACACAGGCCCATTGCTACTTTTGTCCAGTGCATCAGTGACAGCTTGTTCTTGAGCACTGTTGGGAGAATTTGCATTTGAAGTCAGGTCTTAGTAATTTTGTGCCAGTTACAAAGTAATTTAACAAATCCTTGCACCACTAGGTTGCACAGTACTCTTATTTTCTCAGGATTGATTCTGAGGAATATGGGAAAAAGTTATTGCATTCTCCATTAATAGTAATGTGCACAAGAGCTCAAGAAAGTAGGAGCAGGAGTAGGCCACCTGGCCCTTAAGTCTGCCCCGCCATTCAATATGATCATGGCTGATCTGGTGTAGGTCTCAATCGCTCCTGTGCCCATTCCAAATTGCCCTCATTTCCCTGATCTCACAAAAAATTATCTATTTCCTCTTTAAATACCTCCCATAATCTCACCTCTATGGTCCTTCAGGATAGAGAATTCCAAACATTCATCATGCTCTGTGAGAAGAAATTCTGATGCACTTCAGTTTTAAATATAATCTCACTTCTGTATATTTAAAATAAATGGTTTATATGAAGGAATATCAAATGGATGTTCTGTTTGTTCACTAATAGTGGTATCTTCTACCCTCATGCTTAATTTTGGCAACACTTACTAATTTAACAGTGAATTCAGTATACGTGGTAATTTGTTAGAGATGTCACTGTGCTGGAAATTATTTCCTTGACATTTTGGATTGTAATTGCCTGAAGACCTTGACAAACTGTAGAAAATGGATGTGTTCTGGGAAGAAATACACATTAGTAGTTCAGAACATCTGATTGTTCAAAAGCAGCAGCTCATAATGCACAGCAGGTCTGACAGATGAACAGAGCATGGTAATAAAAACAGAAAATTTTGGAAACACTCAGAAGATCAGGCAGCATCTGTGGAAAGAGAAACATAGATAATGTTTCAACTCCAAAATCCTTTGTCAGAACAGTTTTGGACCTGAAACATTAGCCCTGTTTCTTTTTCTACAGATGCTGTCTGACCTGCTGAGTATTTTGAGCATTTTGTTTTTACTTCAGATTTCCAGCACCTGCAGTTTTTTTATAAATTTCATTTATGGGTAAACTTTGGTATTGCAAAGTGAAGACTGTGATAAGTGATAGCTTTCACTTGGTGAAATGATGTACAATGAACCAGTGTGTTTTAGCTAAATGTTGAGATTTTTTAAAATGATAATAGTGAAAATGCAAAGATATCACGTGATATTCACGTGATAATTCATTACATTTCTCAGACTGCTTCACCTGCAATGATTTTTTTGAAATTCAGCAAATCATGTTATGTGCATAAATTCCATAAGCAGCTAAGGCTAACTCTGTAGGATAATGCTAATCGAGATTCAGAAAATAGTCAGAACACTAAGAGAAAGACATGGTATCTCTGCTAGCAAATGCATGGATGTAAACATAAGGTCAGGAAAGGTTTGGAAGGATCTAAGGATAAGCAATCTTTGTTCTTACTCTCCTTAAGGTTCCCCTCCGTTCCCACCCTTCTAACATAATGGTGAACCTTCGCCCACTTCTCAACAATCTCAGAGTTCTCTCTCCTTGCAGCTCTTTCCTCATGAACAACGCCACAACCCTAACCGCCCAACTCTCACCTTCCTTCGGTATCTCTAACTTGCAGATCCCTATTTAACAATCCACAAACTGGACCTCTGACCCACCTCTTGTCCTTAACACTTTTCCCAGTAGCGGTCACTGGAAGGAATAATGTTAATGGTACAAGGCTGATTCGATATTACAGAATGCCTTTGTGTTTGTCCTGTAGGACTTTGCTGCAGGATGTTCTCCAAAAATAATGTGTTGGCCCACCACACACCACTGTCTGAATGGCACTTCCCATGTGCCAAACTCTTTCTGGGCCTTTGTTTTTTTATGGCCTTCAGAATGAGTCCCTATAATTCCTTATCTGCATTGCGAAGAGCAGTTACATTCACACAGCCTTCAAACCTGACGTATCTGCACTTCCAGACTTAGCCTATCTTCTCATCATATTTTTCAGTTGTGTCTCCCATTTTGTGACCACAAGATTCCTCCTTACATGTATATTCTTACAATGGGCCTGGAGTCACAGATAGGCTAGACCAGGTAAGAACGTGTGATTTCCTTCTCTCAAGGCCTTCAGTGAAAAAAATGAGATTTTAAAACATTCCAATAGTTTCATGGCCCCTATTACTGATATTAGATGTATATCTTAGATTTATTTAATCAATTGAATTTAAATTCCCAGTTGCCGTAAGGGGATTTGAACACGTCTTTGGACCATTAATCCAGCAATGCTGTATAATCACTACATCATATACACTATTTAAATAACACCTTTCACAAATGTGGTATGTCTAAGGTACATTTGAACTGCATTTCCTACATTAAAATTATGACTGCATTGGCCAATTTGCATCCAACAGAGATATCAATGAGAAATTGTCCATATAATGTGTTTTGGTGATGTTATTTGTGGAATAAATATAGGAAAGGACGCCAGGGAGAACTACTCTGCTCCTTTTTCAGAATATTGCCATGGAATATGTTACATCCCTCTGTGAGGGCAGTTGGAGTCTCGTTTTAATGGTTCCCTCAAAGCTTGGTAGCTCCAACAGTTGCTTCACTTGGTACTGGAATATCAGTCTTGATCTTGTGCTCAAATCTATGGAGTGGGCTATGAACTAAGTGCTGCCACTGAGCTACAGCAATATATAAGTAAATGGAATAGTGAAATACTATGATAATGATCTTTAGAAACTGATGGAAATGCAATAAACATGTGTTCAAAGAGTCAAATTATTTTGTTTCCATTATTCTCTATAATAAATATATAGAGCATTAATAAGCAATTCTAATATTGAAGATAAACTCTTGAGTAGCCAATACCATTTGGAGCCCTGGAAATTATTTTCATTTCATTTGCATGAACATTGAGTGCTCAATATTAGAAAAGAGTTTACAATAGGAATAGATTATAAGCATTCATTTTTCTGAATATCTGTTGGATGAAACCACTGGAATCTTTAACACTTTTATTGAGAAAATACATTTGGGATACTGGACTTTAATAATAGATGCCGAGGCAGTAAAATTTAACTGTCTGCAGCCAATTTCTCTTGCACTGTGAATCTACATTAGTGTCCAATGTGTTGTCCTATATTGGATACATATTTGTCAATCATAATGCAATGTATACCAAAAGTACGTAGAATAGGTAAAATGTAGTCAATCCTCATGCATCGTTAATTACAGAATGACACAATCAAGTTAGATCTTGGTGATGTAGTGCCATGTTTTAACCTTTCACAGCTGAATAGAGGTTCAGCAGTCAGAAGGACTCCCTCCTGTGTTATTTAAAGGGATCATCAATCACTTGCCAGTTAATTGTCAATTGACCCGCTGAGTGTTGCTAGTATCTGTTGCTGCCACATTTCTGAGGAGTGTGTAAAGCCTAAAGGGAGTCTGTGATAGGATTGAACAGTTTGGCCTTAATTCAAAGCTTCTCCAATCACCAGTTGTTCTCAAACATGAGTGCTTTAAGAGTTACTCTCATGAGAGTCAAGGATGAATGGGAGAATGAGCAGAAAGCACACAGAGCAGGACAATGTCCTTGAAAAGGGAGGAGAAGGAAGTGGCCATGTACTCTGAAGGTGTAAGGATTTTCAAGGAGCAGACAATTGGTGTGCTCAAACAAAAATCCAATCAATCCAGATGCAGGGTCTGAAGCCAAAACAATTCCTTTCCTCCACAGGTGCTGCTCAGTCCATTGAACTCCTCCAGTGGATTGTTAGTTGTTCCAATTAAAATGAAATTGGTTAAATGTCAGGTTATCTAGTATTTGTAATTCCTGTAATCTAGTTGACTAATTTTTTTAGTAGAAACTTTTCAATGCCAAGAAATATTCAGAAAGATTAATAGATTGATTGTTTATCTGGCTATCAATTTTTTTTCAGCTTTCTGGGTCAGGTCTATTCTTCCCAAACCCCTAACATGAGAACATTTACACATACAATGGCCCGCTGCTGTCTAGGGCATCATGCCAGGGGAACCACCTGTTTTAGCTGCAGACTTAATGCCAAGAGGATATTGTACTGCAGAGGAATTCGGCAGCAGTTGGTCTGCAGGATACTGCACAATGCTGGCTTAGCCCTCACTTCAGCCAAACAGCATGTACTATGGAGCAGAAGAACGAGGAAGATCATAAGGAGGAGTGAGAGCAGGAGTGACTGAAGAAAGCAAAAATGAGGGAGGGAGAAGACTGCCTAGACATGTTCCTATGGAACAGATTGATATGACCAACTAACCTGACAGTAATACCTATTCAGACAAACATAAATCTCTATCAACCAGCAGTTTGAACTGTCACTGCAGCGCAAAGATATTGGGTGGTTCCTTCATGTGCTACAACGGAAACCCAGACTGCCTATAAGCTTGCTGGCACATAGGGACATGTCGATTAGCTCTGTGCTGGAAAGAACAAGCTCTACACTCTGTACAAAGCTGGTGATGGACCCATCTCTGCTCCTTGGTATTGCATGTAGGCTTTCAGGCAGGACCGACAATACAGTGAGCATTTAATTTTGCATACTCATCAGCTCTCTCCTGCAGGCTGCTCCATCAAAATCCTGGCCATTGACTTCTACAGCAGAACTAGTATCTTGCCTTGCTGTGTGGGAAGTTAGCATCAACACTTACCCCTACCCCATCATGGAACATGACACAATGTGTATTTATAATTTATATTAATGACTTGGATGAAGGGGCCAAGGATTCTGTAACCAATTTTGCTGAATATACAAATATAGGTGGATTGTCAAGTTGTGAGGACACAAGAAGTCTGCAAAGGGAAATAGATAAGTAAATGAGTGGGTAAAAAGTAGGCAGATGGAGTATAATGTCAGAAAATCCACTTTGAAAGGAAGAATGAAAGAGCAAATTATTATTTAAATGGAGTGAGGCAACAAAATGTTGCAGTACAAAGGAATCTAGGAGGCCTTGTACATGAACCACAAAAACATAACAAACAAATAGAGAAAGTAACTTGTAAGGCTCATAGAATATTGACTTTGATTGAAAGAGGTTTGAACTATAAAAGTAGGGAAGTCTTGATGCAGTTTTACAGGGTGTGGCACTGGAGGCATCACAGAGAAGGTTTACTAGGTTGACTCCTAGAATGGAGGGTTGCGCATATGGAGAGATGTTAAGCAGGCTGGGAGTATACTCACTAGAGCTTAGAAGAAAAAGAGGGGATCTTGTTGAAACACAAAAGATTCTGCAGGGGATTGATTGACATGTGTTTGGTAAGTGGGGTTATCTAGTCTAGGGACCCAGTTTCAGACTAACAACTTGCCCATTTAAGATGGATACAGAAAGGAATTTGGAATTCTCCACCCTAGAGAGCTGTGGAGGTGGAGCCATTGAATGTATTCAAGGCAAAGATTGACAAACACTTCAACTACAAGGGAGTAGGGAGAGTGTGTGAAAGTGGTCCTGAGGTCAGGATTGCATCAACCAAGACTTTATTAAATGGCAGAACTGTCTTGGGTTAGCTAATTGGTGTACTTCTGCTATTTAGGAGTTTCTTATGTTCTTCTTTGGGAAATGGTACAGACACACCCACCCCCACTGCTTCTCTGATACTAGCAGTGATTAAGTGTCACTATGACCTGCAGGAGAGGGGAGGTACATTAAGAGTGATATAATTGACTTGATTGCAAAGCTGACATTAGGTGCAAGGTTTGGAATGGTGATGTGAGCCCTGCAGCGATATAAGTTTGTGAGGTTGCAGCATAGCTTATGAACGTTAGGGGTATAGGTTCTGTTGATGAAAATTGCCGATAGGTGATTGAAGGGCATATGATGCATTGAGTAATGGGTGAGGGTAATAAGATTGTTAATGCATACAGCACTTAGCTCTGAGTATTCATCCGCTGAACTATCTTATCCCAAAAGCTTTGCAGAATGAATTTTTATGGCCTCCTAACTAGCTGTCAACCCAGAATATCCCACCTTCTCAAGCAATTCTTGTACTACATCTTGGGAGATGGTTGGAACCCATAATCTGGGTTGTGCCATATCTAAATGAACAAATTGCATTTGTCATTCACTCGCTCCCACTATATCTTAAGCCAGAATGAACCTCCACTTTGAGTGGTATGGACTGGCTTTAAATAGTGCAGGCTGTCTTCAATTCTGTCCGTCCCTTCCAGAATTGAACCTGAAGCACTGAGCAGTTGCGCTATGAGAACAATATCAACGGTTTGGAGAGGGTTCCAGCAGAAGTATTCAGTTGGAATTGGGCAAGGAATATGTGGAGAAAATGAAGAAGCTAACAATGATCTCTATGGAAAAGCAAAAGTTTAAGGGGGTTTTAATAGAGTGTTTCAAATTATGAAGGGTTCTATCAGAGAAATAGGCAGAAAATGTTTCCATTGGCAAAGGGGTTGGCAATCAGATGAAACAGATTTAATACACCTATCAAAGAAGAGGATAGATAAGGAGGCATTCTTTGAAGCACTGAGTTGTTATGATCTACAGTGCAATTCCTGAAAGGCAGATGGAAACAGATTTAATACTAATTTCCATAGGCAATTGGATATAAATCAGTAAGGAAAGAACTGGATGGCCAGGTTAAAGAGCAGGGAGGAGGGACTAATTGGATAGCTCTTTCAAACAGCCAACACAAACACAATGAATCTAGTGGCCTCCTACTGTGCTATGAGATTCAATGAAATCAAGGCAGTTTGTCAAAGCCTTAATGACAACCTACTGGCACTGTTGAAAGGTAATGGTTCCCTTGCACAGGGCTTGGTGTTTGAAAGGCTGTCAATTCAATAACAACAAGCAATTTTAAAAGCAAATATGAAAACAGATAAAATTCTTTTTTTATATAGTTTGTAACTTGTACCTCAATGTCATCACTGTAGCTGAAAACATGACTATAAGACCATTGATTGATGAGAATTTTTCAGACTGCTCTGTCAAAACAATTGGATAACTTTCCTCCACAGGGTCAGGAAATGAAAGGTGACAAAATTTTCCTACAGACATTTGAACCCTTTCATAACTTGCTTGCTTTCTGCTTGACCTTCAATATTAATATAAATAAGCATCACAAATATTCTGAATTTTGATTGTAAGATGTGTACTATTTTGACATAATGTCAACCGAACAAAATGTCATGAAGAACACACGCCGAGGTATATCGTCCAAACATATAAATGTAGAGGAATCTTGCATTTTGCTGAATAGGAATAAGCAGGTAGGATAAGCTTCAAGCAATATAGACTCGTGAGGTGGAATTTGATGTGTTGAATCCATAGTTATGGCTAAATGGTTGAAGATACATATTAGAAGTACTTTTTATTACTCTATTCTATTCTGAAATGCAAGCCTTTGTAGCTGCCTCATATAGGAAGATGTAGATATAGTTACATTTTCTTTTATAAAGCAGATTGAATTCCTGAGTATTGAACAAGAATGTTCCACAAGCTAGAGAGTATTGTAGCGTTTATATACTGGAAAACATGAAGAGGTGGGGTGGAAGGTTTCCATACTGAAGGCTATCAGGAATCCAGATGCATTCTTAGCTAGTTTTGAGAAGCAGTTCTTCCTTCAAGTTCCTTTCTGAACTTATTTACATACCACAAAATGTAAAATCTGTCATAACACAGTGCAATCAGGCAGTAATTTAAAACGTGATCTTCTTGAAAGTGCCTTGTTTTAAAAAAAATCCCTTGTTATATTTAAAAGTAGTTACCCAATGAAGTTTTAGTAATACTGTCGAAAATGGGTACAATACAAAAACAAACATTTATTTTTAATCCAGATTGTTATACAGTACATGCATAACGTGATTTTAAGTAACTGAAAGTAACTTGAAAAGAAAAGAACCATTTTAAATTTAGAAGTCTCCTTGCAGTGCAGATAAGGGGCTTAATTAGACCAATTCAAGCCAAGTTTCTGTGCAGGGACTTTTTTTAAACACAATGCCTTTCAACCAATCACAAAAGACTGCAGTAAACTCAACTTCTGATAAACATAATTGCTACTTGAAGTTCCATCATCTTTTACTCTGGTTTGGACAACCTTGAGGAGAATTGTATGAAGGAAACATTGCAATCATATGAGGCCACCTTTTTGGTAATATGTTTGTTCATGGAGAAATTATAACATTCTGGAAACAGAAGATTTGAACAGTGGCAATTCCATTTTTTTCCTGGTTAACCCTGGCAAGGAAGCAAAAACAACTACCAATTGTTATACAATTTAACAAACGCTGCCATAGAACAATTGGAAGAATGTTTTCCAGTGTGTTTCAGTTCTATTTGATACAGTAATTCTTGTGTTTGATGATTAAGAAATATTAAACATTTATAATTTCAAGCTTTGGATCAATTCTTCTGCCTTTCAAAATGAAGGACAGGATTTTTCACTGACAAGTATGTACCATCTTCCTGTCTGACAGTATTGTTAATGAAATTAAGTTTAAGAAAATGTGAAAACATTCTCTCACTGCCTGCCTTTGAGTTGTCCAACTTGCTCACATGTATCTTTAAACTTCCACTTCGCTACCAAGAATGAATGTTAATGGTACTCCACCAGAGAGCTCTATCTCCTGGACATACCCTCAATTACATGAGAGATACTTTTAAGATGGTAACTGACAGATTTACACTTGTTTATATTAATAATATGAGCATATTCCAGGCAGAATTGTCAAAACAGTGTTACAGATCAAGAAATGTTGAATGCCTAAATCATGTATATTCCTGTTTTGAGGATTTTTTAACACTAATTCATGATTCAGTTTGCTCAGATCATACACTGTCCATAAAACTGGATATGATACTCATGCTCAGCATTGATCATTTTCAGTCATATTTGTAAAACACCCGTGCTGGTTCATGGAATATTTTATATTTGTTGTCATACAAACTAATTTTAGCAGGAACTTGGTCTAACCTAACCAGTGCAATGTTAAGCACATTCCAGTTGAATTTGGTGATTGTACCCAAAGAGAAAATTCCATATCTAAGGGGGTGTTTTAAGGTTTTCAGGATCCCATTTTACATTTTCTAATTGTGACATCACATTTTTCATGCCTTCTGTTGGTTGTCTCTGGTTTGTGGCTTAAGACACAATGTTGAAACAATACATCCTTCTGCTGTTAACATCCCCCTGACAAGATTTTAGTCCTTGCCAAGCATGTCTATGGTGCCCAATGGAGATGGAGTGCAAGAAGTTAAATCAGTCTACAATACAAAGGAAAGGTAATAAAAGGTTGGGCTTTATGATCCTGAGTGAACGTTGATGTAGTTCACAACATATCCTCTTAGCTTCACTATTAAATGCAACATTTCATAAACACAATGTAAATAAATCCAATCAGCCTGTATAGTCTCGTCTGGTGATATGATATTTTTCTTTTAACAGAACGGGGTGTCTATCTTTAATAATTAACCCTTAATTTTGATAGTACACTTACTTGAGTATAATAGATTCCCACTGTCCCTGGGAACCTCTGGCCCATGACCCCTCAAAGTAGAGAAAGAGCATTTGGGATGGCATTGAGAACACTGAAGCTATGCATCAGGAGCATACAGATGTCCTATGTAAGTAGTGGAAGGAGCACAGCACCTCAGCTGCCCACTCCATCAACTATCTCCTACCACATCTGCAGAAGAGCCCAGAATTCCCACCTTGTCCTCATTAGCCAGCTCAAAACCGTTGCGGAAGCAAGTGGTGGGTGCCTGGAATGCACTGCTGGGGCTGGTGGTAGAAGCTGATAAAATAGGGACGTTTAAAAGTCTCTTAGATAGGCACATGGATGTAAGAAGAGTGAAGGGTTATGGGTTGTGTAGGAGGAAAGGGTTACATGGAGTAGGTTTATATAGGTCAGCACAACATTGTGGGCTGAAGGGCCCGTACTGCGCTGTGCTGTTCTATGTTCTATATCATCCTCTATCCTGAGGGACTACCTAAGAAGAAGAAGCTGAGACTACATGGTGTGCCAATCAAATGTGCATGGAAAGCCATGATAATATCCCTGTGGGAATACGATAGAAATCAATAGCCTCATTCAGAATATAACAATATCTTCACTGTGGAGACATACTTCCTTGTTTAAACTTGTATGAAGTTGATGTGCTCCTTACATCAGTAGATATTTGATGTTTATTTGTTTACTTAGTTAAGACTTCTCCTTTTCCTGTCCAGCAAAATACTGGTTGCTTGAAAGCACCTTCATTTTATTTTTAAATAGTATAGCAATTGACATCAATATTTTGTGCGTGAAGAAACAATTTTAGTGAACTGACAGGATTTCCTAACTCAAGGTAATATCAGTATTTTTGTACATTTTTCTTACCCATAGAGTATGAGCTGTATTTTAAAATTTGTTAAAATATTGATACATATTGAGATATAACACGATTTTCTTTACCTTTATCTGGCAAAATTAATACGAATGGGAAAAATGTTCATGTTCCATATATCATTTCAATAGTGTTGGTTCACGACTACAGATTTATCTGCTTTGAATTTTTAATGTAATGTTCTAATTTCTTTAAATAATGTGATTCTTAGACTCCATTCTTAAAACCTTTCTTATTTTCTTGAAAGGATTTAAACTAACGTTAGATATAAATCAATCTCGATACACATGTGGCACAAATAACAGATTAGAACTTTACTGAAGGAACCAAACTTACAGTGTGTCAGATATTCATAGGGTAAAAATTAAGAAATTAAAGAATCTAACATATATTTAACATAAATGTAAACAACTCAAAATCAGCTCAACCCCATTCATTAAATAGTAATTAGAAAATGGTAAAGAACAAAAAAAACAACCAACAATTTATCCAAAACAATTAGAATTCTTCCTATCCTGAAACATTTATCAGATAATAGAACAGAAATAACAAAGGAAATCCATAAGAATTAAATACTTCAAATCACGTGAGGTGATGAATTTTGGTAGAGAAAATGGCAAGGGAAAAAAGAAACTAACTGACTGAATTTTAAAAGAGTCGTGGCCATTTTGAGCCACAGGAGTTCATACATAAGTCTTTCAAGATGGCAAAACAAAGTAATAAAGTTACATTAAACCTCAAGAAGCCACGGATTCACACTCAGCAGCAGCACTGTGTCCAGTTCTGGGCATGGCACTGTAAGGATACCCAGGCTTGGTGAGGATTTGAAAGAAATACACTGGAATTAAACATAAGATAAGAAATTTCAGCAATGCTGAAAACTTGGACAATATATCTAAAATTCTACAACTTTTGTTTGTGAATTCTGTTCAATATTGTAAAATCATGGAAAAAATTCCTTGGAGAAATCTACCCTGCATTGGGAACCTTGGCTCTATTTGAAATATTTGAATGCAATTTAGCATTTAATAATGAAGAATATAGATCAAGTAAATATACAGAGACCATTTCCATGAGCAGATGATTGAGCAACCAATGGATACAGATTTAAGATAAGTTGAATTTCCTTTGAGTTATGATCTGGAGTTGTGAGGTGAAACACATTCATTAGCAACTTACAATGGAGAGTTTCAGATAGTCAAAAATGGAAAATGTGCAGGGCTAAGGGAAAAAGCAGGGGAGTAGAAGCCAGCACAAAGAGCAAAAACACAAGCAAAGCCTCATTCTGTGCTGTAAAGTTCTACAATCCTTTTGTTTATGGATTCTGTTCAGTGTTATAAAACCATAGGAAAATTTCCTTGAAGAAGTTTACTCTGTATTGAGAACGTTGGCTCTATTCAAAATATTTGGTGCTTAATTTACATTTTCCAGGCTGTGTTTTCTATTATTTTCTCCCTGACTGGCTGATATCCTTGTCAATCATGATGAGTCTATCCCATTCGGTTTACATCTGCTGGCACCCTGGCTAAAGTCCATGTGAAAAACATCATCCCATTCCATCCATTGAACCTTTTATGCTTGTTAACAAGAAATATTTTGTTCAGAAAAGTACTGGAGTGAATTGTCCTGGGGCAACTTATTAGATAATCATTTAAATTGGATGGTTATACAAATATAAAAAAATTCTTCAAAATCCTGCAATATTGTTATGCCTGAAATCAAGGCCTCCAGTGTGATTTAATTCAATGCTTCCAGTGGAAACAGGTGATTAAAGAGTTACAGTTATAATCATTGCCTGGGAAGGCTTTGTGAGTAATGGCATAGGGTTTAATCTGTTCAGCTGAGCACACAGTTTAAATGCCTGCTCAGAGCTGGTGAGATCCTTCTCTACATATGAATGCCAAATTTCAAAGGAGTCATGGTATCTGTACTCAGTGGCTTGAGTAGAGAACCATGCTGAGTCCACAATCAGGTTTCCCTGAGAGAAAGATCAGGGCCATCTATGCCTCAGTTGCATAACCACCTTTCCTAATTATGAGACCCTGGCAGTCTCTCCCCATACCTGGCCTTGTGATCCAGTCTCTGTCTGTTTGGTTTCCATAACTCCCTGCTGACTTCCCATCCACTTCCTCCTTCTTGTCCTCCTCCTCCTCACACCCCATGGTCTTGCTACTTGCCAAACAGCTGTCCCATCATGATGGCAAAGTTGTACAGCAGCCCACTGTGAATCTAGTCACCCACCCTGCCATGTACTGAAGGAATCCTCTAGAGTGGTCCAGGCAATGGCAGTCAAAAAAAGTTCAGATGCCTAAAATAAAAAATAAAAACAGAAAATGCTGGAAATACCCAGCAGTGGAATATGAAACAGGAAATTTTGGAAGAAAGAAAACAAGGTAGTTTCGGTTGCAGTCAAGGTGGGGAAAGGATGGAAATATCTCTGATAAAGTGAGACCAAATAAGTAACTGTGACAGTTTGCAGCAAATTATGTTTCTTTGTATGTTTTATGCATTGTTAATAGCAGGGCTCTGGAACATACCCAGTAAGCAAGGCTATACTAGTAGAGAGAGAAAAACTGAATGAAAATTACAGATAGATGACAGGCAGAAATGACCAGTTCTGAAAGATACAGAGAGAAAGAGTGAGTTACCTAAAATTCCAGTGTACTATCCACTAGTATAACTTGGCTTGCTGGGCATGTCCCACAGCCCAACCATCAGCAACTCATAACACAGAGCAAAAAGCATAATCTGCCTCTAACTGCTACATTTATTCATTTGGTCTCACCCTATCAAGGATATTCTCCTCTGCTCTATCCATCCCCCCACCCCTTAACTGAAATTAATCGGTTTTCTCTTTCCCAATCTGACAAAAGTTTCCTTTTCTGCAGATGACCTGCTGAGTGTTTCTAGTATTTTCTGTTTTTAGCTCAGGCAAAGTAAATATTATTTTAACATCCCGATGGTCTGTTTTATGTATGGTAGCATGGCAGTCAGTATATACACATTACGCACAAGTGTGGGAGTTGAGCACCAGAATTATCAGTAGTCTTGTTCATGGATAGCACTTATCATCCAGTAGCCCTCTTTGATATGCCATTGTGGCTTATGAGAATGAGGGCATTAAGAGTGCTGCAAGGACACCCGGTATTAATTTTCAAACTTTAATGCTTATGACTGGACACTGAAGAAATGGTATTTCTTTCAGTCACAGTACAGGGCAGAGGTAACATTCACTTCTGCAAAGCAGTGTGCCTACAATCAATGGCATTCTGCAGCAGAAGATAGCCTGCAGTTCTTGCAAAGCTGCATGTTCACTCAGTCTGCTGCCCTCTTGCAAGCACATGAAATTTTGCTGGCTGTAATTTAATGGAGCACATTGGTGACTTCCCTTATGCAACAATCAACAGCAAACTTCAAAATGTTGCAAATATCTCCATCTCCAGTTTGGAAGAAGCCAAATGCAAAAGAAGTTCATGATCACATTCATCTGGGACAGCTATAGGCAGCAGTTATGGCTCCACTAGGTGGCATCTCACATGTTATTTGCCAAAGTTCTGCAATCGCCCTGGTGCACATGGCCTCCTTCTGTGAGCATCCCTCTCAGTCTTCCCATTCCCCTTCCAGTAGTTGGTCCTACTCCATGTGCCCTTTGCTCTTTCTTCCAGCCCAAATTATATTCCAATTGGAGTGCCAATTTATTGCACCTTTGTCTGGGAGTAACAATTTGGTGCAAATGCTGAAGTCAGGAAAAAGTCTTTTGAAACTTTCCAAACCATTACCTGGAGACTTTAGTAGCTTGAAATTACTCTGGAAAGAATTAAACATTTGGAAAATCATGACAAATGACAGAAGAAATTCACAAATAATTAAACCTTTAAGTAGTTGATGATCTCAATATGAAGGACCAAAGAGGAATCCTCCTACTGCTTAATATGTGTTCAATGGTGCATGTTTAAGAAAGAGCATTAGACAGAGCACAGAGTTTCAAAATCGCTTCAAAAGTGGCAATTAGTGCTGGATCTCCCTGCTGTGCACGTTTCTTGTGGGTATTCACTGATATATTAACAACCTCATTAATATGCCTTCAGTGCAATCAACCCATAAATGTACACTATCTCTATTTTAGAGTGGTAAGAGGACTCAGAGTGCCTAACTAAATCACACAGTTGACCGTAATTTCATGCAAAAGTTGGAAGGTTGACAAATAAAGAGGATTTCATTAGTAAATGATTCCATGCGCACTTTCTAAAGAAATATCATTGTTTTTTGTTTGATTTTGATTTGCATTAATTCCTCCCAGGCAGAAATATGTTGTTAAAAGTAAGTTAATGCATATTGCACGTCCTTCTAACTTTGCACATTACATTAAATACAGCTTAACTAGGAGATGCAATGGCAATGCATCACATATTTATCTTGGGCTGGTTTGGAGTTTGTTATCAAATCTACAGTCTATATAGAAATAGCTACAGCCAGTCCTTAATTGTTGTCTAACACTCAACAAGTATGTTTTTTTTTCCATGGTGGAATCATTAGCAAAGTCTTCTTCATATCACTGGAAAACCGTATACAAATCAGTGACTGGCTTGTCAGTCTGAGCCAGTTAGTTCTGGAGTACTCCAGCACAGTTCTAGTGCTTGAATAACCTGGATTGTTAATGAAATATGAAGAAGTTGACCTGTCTGTGATGCTTGAGGTTCTTCCCAGATGTCTAATGATACACTACAAGTCAATGACCAAATGATAGAATAGCACTCATTAAAGAATAACATAATTATACTGGCCAGGGAAGGACTGAGGAACTGCATCAGGTTAATTGGTTATGTCTCAACAAATTCTGTGGGTGGGCCTGGGAATCCGTAAGCTTTGGTTTATTTCAATCTTGTTCAAGTTGTCTGGATTTACATGAAGAAGGTTTTGCCATTGGTAAGAGTGTGCATTCTACATCAGGTGCCCAGGCACTCTATCTGTGTAAACCCATCAGTTGTTTGTTTTGGAGATTCTTCATCACAATGAACAGGTGCCGCATTCATGGGAATGCCAAAGTGGAATGACTGCTGTCATGTTGTGCTGTGGATGTTTAGATTCATTGTTGAACACAATGCTTTGTTAAAACCCCTCTCATTAGAACCTAACCTACATAGTTGGTGATAAGCGACTCTGATCTGTCTGGATGGTAGGTTGAGAATCAACCACATCCATAGTTCTATGGATGCTGCAACTGCCTCACCAATACTGACTTAGAAAAGAAACGTGTAATTATTTCATTTTAAAAATAATTCCATCCAGCTAAATACTTTAGTCTGAATTATTTGAACAAAGGAGTTCTAGATGCAGTTATATGTTTATGGATTTCATAAACTGGCTTTTTCCTTTGCAGATTGAAAATAAATAGAGGACCTAATTAGATTTAATTGGTTTGTTATAAATTTAATAAAGCTTATTAAAAGGGATAATGTTTACTAAAAGCTAATGGTAATAGTCACAGTGTGGATCACTGGAATTCGTAAACCAACTGAGATTTACAATTATGTGTGATAATTAGCTATGTATAACATACATAATGTGATATTAGAAACCAAGTATTTTTAAAAAATCATTAAACTGTGGCATTATCATACTAGAAAAATAAGATCCAAACCTATCTATGAACTTATCAAATGAAATTGCCTAAAAGCAACTAGAAATAGCTAAAGTAGCCATAAAAAGAATTTAATCTCTTTTCTATATAAATGAAATTCCAATAATGAGATTTGAAAATTAAATAAATCCACAATTTGGCTTCACTGCCCCAGAAAATACGAATCTCTTCTTCTCTCCCTTGAGTTTTAATTTTACAGAATAATTGTCTAGTGGCAATGGATGACCTAAAGTGCATGCATGTGTGATTGTGTTTTGTTCTCATTGTAGATGGATGAGATAAAATTAAAAGACAGAGCAGTCTACGTGCTGGAAAAAGAGCTGGGGGCTCAGGCTGGGCATGCTCAGAGACTCCAGCTCCAAAAAGAGGCTTTAGATGAACAGCTTACCCAGGTCAAAGAGGCTGAAGCATGGGAAAAACGACATCTGAGTAGCCCGAAAAGGGAACTTCCTTGCGCAAGTGGTGCAGGAGACGCCTCAGATCATTCAGGAAGCCCTGTAAGCACTTTCACATACGTGGTCTGTAAATGCCCGAATCAACAAATTCTGTAACCAAATCTTGATGAGGGACATATTAATACCTTCTGCTTAATTATTAACTCTTATGCAATACTATCACATTACCAAATTATTCTAATATCTTTTAAATTCTTTACTCCATAGCCAACTCTTTGTTACTGTTGAAGTCGAATTAATAATAGATTTAAGTTTATGATAATACTTTTAATTTTTGTTATTTTTGAGGACACTTGGATTTTACTGTGTAGCAGCTTGTTTGTCTTCTGATCATTTAATAATAGCAGTATTTTGAAGTTACCTCTTAAGCAATTTAAAAGCAAACATTACTATGCCGCAGCACCCCAACCACTGCTGCTGCTTATTTTATTGGTTTAATCTGCGTTTACACATTTTTCTGAAACCAGGCATTTTGTGTAGTACACTGAACTTCACACTAGTCAGACAGCTTCCAGGCCTGATCTTGATGGAGTGTCTCTCACTATCTTCTACTTTATAATGAACAAAAGAAAGTAAGCCTACAGTGAACTGCCATGCTTTCACGATTCTGAACTTTGTAACATTGTAGTCATAAATTAAAGGCAGTGCTTTCAATCATCCTTTGTTATCCTTATGCTTTTTCTGTAATTTGCTAATGATATAAACTGCTACTTAATTTTAAGGCAAGTGCTCATGTCCGTAAACATACTTTAGCTTTCCCATTGTTGACTCTCATCAAGATTCTTTTTTCACTGGCTCTTGGTTTTGTTAGCACATGGAATGAAAATGTTTCTAAGCAGAGTGTATAGTTATATGATGCAAAGGCTCTCCTGCACCTGTTGTATGAGGAATCACTGCACCTTTTAAATAGGATTCAAGGAGCATTAGCTCTGAAAGTCATCCATCAACATGCTCTCAGTATCTATTTTTAATAGTGTGCTGCAGTGCATAACCAATGGGAAATAATTGGCACTAATTCACCTAACCAGACAGAAAAGCCACCAACTGTAGCTTTCAATGTAATTCATTCCAACACTTCTTCAAATGTCCTCATACATAAAGCATTAAAACTCTTTTTTCTTTGTATAATCAATTATAACATTTTCACAGTCTGTCTGTTGCCTTCAGCTATTAACTAGCAAGCATGTTGCTCCTTTTTGTAATGGCATGATTAGTTTTTATTTTGACTACTGGAATACAACGTGTGAAGCATCATGTTTTCCATTTCACTTAAATAGACAATAGTTTCTTGAGGTAGGAAAATGCCCTTGGAGATCATGGTGTACCAATTTCAAGTGTTGTTTTTTTGAACTGTATTTTCTCACCATCTCATTTTTTGTTATTTTTTTCATGTAGTTTAGCTGATTTGTTTAGTTGTTCACTTTACACATAAGGGCGAGTCAACATATTAATGGCAAAAACAAATTCTGCCTCTGATCTAATAGTTGTGACAAAATCTTCAGTCTCTTTGGTTATGGTCTATCAGTGATATTGATGTTCAGTCATGTTGATGTTCAGTTATCTGCAGTTGATCTATGTTTCAGGAACAGCAGTTGGATGAAAAGGATACTCGGCGATTCCAACTTAAAATTGCTGAATTAAGTGCAATCATCAGGAAACTAGAAGATCGGAATGCTTTGCTGTCTGAAGAAAGAAATGAACTTGTAAGTGCTTATGATGTTTGACCTTCAATTGTTGTCCAAGGGTTTTCATTCATTATTAACATTATTAATTTGATTCTATTCCATGGTTCTGTTTCATATTTTTGATTATTACCATCACATCTCCATGAGTAACATTGATTTTTCATGCTACAGTCAAGGCCAAATCAGATAATAGAAAGTATCAGGCAATCAACTGCAATGGCAAGTTCTTTTTATATATAAGATTCTTACATAAAAAAGGACAAGGATCATTAATACTTTACCAAATCATTTGGCAGTATGTGTTAAAATGGAAAGTACAAAATTTTGTAAAGTTTCAAAGTATCCATTAAAATTATTGACAGATAAAATTTCATTTCTCGGCTATGCGAAATGCATCTTGTGTATGGATATTTGATTTGTGTTGCTGCTTTTATGCTTTGAACCATTATCAATGCAGAGGAGGTAGGAGAGGGCAAGATTGCCATGGGGATAAGTTGTAGAGATCTTCTGATCGATAATTAATGGGGCTGTTAGAGACTGAGAATACCAACAAAGGAGGGTTAAAGGTCGCAAAATACTAAGGTGAAGGACATGCTCAGAAGACCAGGCTGTGCTAATTGAGAAAGAAAAACTGATCCAATATTACACATAGATGACTTACAGCAGAAGTGTCCAGTTCTGTTGCACACAGAAGATGTAAAATTTGATAATAAATCCAGAAATCTGCAAACTTTGCTGACCAAAGGTGAGATGTTGTTCTTCAGGCTTGTGTGGTGCATTGTTATAATAGTACTGGAAGCCACAGACAGACAGGTCAGAGTGGGAGTGGAATGGAGAATTCAATTGACAGACAACAGGAAACTCAGGGTTGCCCCTGTGGACTGAACACAGGTGCTCCACAAAGTGGTTACGCAATCTGCATTTGGTTTCTCCAATGTAGAGGAGACCACGTTGGTACTTGATAATTGGTAATTGGTTTATTATCGTCACATATACCAAGATACAGTAAAAAGCTTTTGTTAGCATGCCATCCAGTCACACCATTCCATACATAAGTACACTAACGTAGCACAAAAGGAAAAAAAAAGAACAGAATGTGGAATATAGTGTCAAAGTTACAGAGACAGTGTATTGCAGGTAGGTAAATATAGTGCAAGAGCCATTGACAAGGTAGATTGAGAGATCAAGAGTTCATCTCCATCATAGAAGAGGCCTATTCAAGAGTCTTATAACTGCAGGATAGAAGCTGTCCTTGAGCCTAGTGGTACATGTTCTCAAGTTTTTTTATGTTCTGCCCGATGGGAGGGGGGAGAAAAGAGAATGTCTGGGGTCGGAGGTGTCCTTGATTATGTCGGCTGCTTTGCTGAGGTAGCAAGAAGGTGTAGACAGAATCAATGGAGGGGAGGCTGGTTTTCGTGATGGACTGGGCTATGTTCATAACCCTCTGTAATTTCTTGTGACCTTGGCAAAGCAGTTGCCATACCAAGCTATGAGTCATCTGCATAGGATGCGTTCTATGGTGCATCTATAAAAATTGGTGAAAGTCATCAAGGACATGCTGAATTTCCGTTGCTTTCTGATGAAGTAGAGGCGTTGGTGTGCTTTCTTGGTCATAGCATCCACGTGGCTAGACCAGGAGAAATCGTTTGTGATATTTACGCCCAGGAACTTGTAGCTCTCAACCGTCTCCACCTCAGCACCATTGATACAGACAGGGGCTGTACTCTGCCCCACTTCCTGAAGTCAATAACCAGCTCTTTTGTTTTGCTGACATTGTGGGAGAGGTTGTTATCTTGACATCATTGCACTAGGATCTCTCCGAATGCAGTACAATCGTTTGGGAGAAGTACTTGTGAATTGCTTCCTCACATGGAAGGACTGTTTGGATCCCTAGATGCTGGGAAGGGAAGAGTGGAAAGATGTTGCACTTCCTGATGTTGCAAGGGAATGTCCATAAGAAGCAGATTGGTTGGTGGGAATGGGGTGTCATGATGGGAATGGTTCCTTCAAAATGTTGAAGGGAGGAGAATACGTGTCTGGTGGTGGAATCTTGTTAATCCTGGCAGAAACTGTGAAGGATGATCCATTGACTGCAAAGGCTGGTGGGGTGGAAGGTGGGATCTAGGAGAACTCTATCCTCATTCTGTTCGGGGTAGAGTTCTCCTGGTAGACAAATACAGTGAGAGCAGAGGTGCAGGAAGTATATCAGCTGCAGTCAAGAGATCAGCTAACTATGGTAGAAGGGAAGACACAGTTCAAGAAGAAGGAAGACATCTCAGAGACATTTATATGGAAAGTCTCATCATCAGAGTGAATGTGACAGATGGAAGGATTGGGAAAATGGACTAGAGTCCTTATAGCAGCCATGGTGAGGGGAAATACAGTCAAGACAGGTTGGCTTGTGATGGATGTTTGTCGCTAGTTTACCCCCTGAGGTTGAAACGGAGAGGTCCAGAAAGGGAAAGGAAGATTCAGAGATGGGCCATGTTAAGGCAAGAGTAGGGTGGAAATTGGCAGCAAGAATAATGATGTTTTCAATCTCTGAACTGGTTGAGTCTCTGTTCAAGGAAAAAGCAAAGGACCTTCAGCAGAGGGCAGCACAGTGGTACCTCTAGTAGAGCTGCTGCTTCATTGATCCAAGATTCTGGGTTCAATCCTTGCCTCTGGTTCTGTGTGTGTGGGGTTTGCACATTTCCCTCTTCCTCTACATGCTCTAGTTCCTTCCCACATTCTAAAAGGCATGCAGTGGCTTAATTAGCCCAAGTGTATAGCTGAGTGGTAGAATCTGTGGGGAGCTGAGGGGGACGTGGGGAGAATAAAGTGGGAACAGTGTAGGATTAGGGTGAATGGGTGCTTGATGGTTGCTATGGACTTGCACTGGAAAACCAGTTACCATGCTGTAATACTCTATCACTTCATGATCCTTTGAATCTATTACCATCCTAATGTGAGATGGAGATGGACTGTGCACAGTTTTGGGCCCCATATCTTAGGAAAGATGTGCTGATGTTGGAGAGGGTTCAGAGGAGATTTACGAGGATGATTCCCGGAATGAAAGGGCTTACGTATGATGAGTGTTTGGCGGCTCTTGGACTGTACTCACTGGAGTACAGAAGAATGAGAGGGGACCTCATAGAGACATTTAAAATGTTGAAAGGACTGGACAGAGTAGATGTGGCTAGGCTGTTTCCCTTGGTGGGTGAGTCCAGGACCAAAGGGCACAATCTTAGAATTAGAGGGTACAGGTTTAAAACAGAGATGAGGAGAAATTGCTTTAGCCAGAGGGTGGTGAATCTGTGGAATTCCTTGCCAGGTACAGCAGTGGAGGCCAGATCATTGGAGGCGTTTAAGGAAGAGATAGACATATATCTAAATAGTTGGGGTATCAGGGGATATGGGGATAAGGCCGGAAATTGGGGTTAGAATAGTGTTTTTTTTGCACCTGCCCCCCCCCCCACAATTTCTCATTTCTTTTTCTTTTTTCCCTTTTCCTTGGAGCAGACTCGATGGGCTGAATGGCCTACTTCTGCTCCCTTGTCTTGTGTGATCTTGTATGTGGAGGGATTGTTTTTGCTTGGTAAAGATGAGCTGGTTGGGACCAGGGATTTGGAAACCCTCAAAATGGCAGAGGCGTTAGATGTATCATGGATGGGGGATTGGACGTGGGGGAGGGGGGTGGTGGGTGGGAAGGATGGAGTAAAGATAGGAAGAAATACGATTGGTACAGAAAGGGAGAAATATTTTGGAGGAGTTAGAGACATAGGGCAAGGAAGTGATAAAATTGCAGCAGGCACTTGGAGGACATAGGCTGGGCCCAAGATGAGACTGTAGTCCTTGGAGGTCTTCTGAAGGACGTGAACAAACTGGAGGTGGGATAACCACATATTGCAGAGGTTAACAGTTTGGTGAGCCGAGATGATGCACCTCTGTTGCTTTTGTCCAACTACCTGTGCTGGAAAACCAGTTCTCTTTTCAGTGCTACAACCTTCATTTCCCTTTAGCTGCTGTGTTTCCAGAGACCTGGAAACTCAACTACCCCATGCCTAACCTAGAGCAGAGAAAAAGTCTGAGACCACGGGCTCATTCAGCTGTGGGTTTTAAATGAGGAAGTCACCTCCTGGGATTTTGTGACTTGGTCTATCCGGATTAAAACACAGAGACGGGTAGATGGATACAGATTAA